>NC_137904.1:59896312-61096312 GCF_963455335.1 Martes martes
CAAAATGGTGCGACTGCTGTGGAAAACGGTCTGGTGGTGCCACCAAAAGTTAACCACAGAGTTACCATATAAATGATTCCAGCCCTTAGGATATGCCCTCAAAAGACCTGAAAACGTATGGCCACATAAAAACGTGTACTTGAACGTTCCTGAGAGCATCACTCCTAAGAGCCCTGCCCAGATGTGGAAACCGCCCAGGTGTCCACCACCTGTGATGAGTGGATCGTCCAACCACACACTGGAAGACGGTCCAGCCATGGGAATGAATGAAGACAGGAGCAGCTCAGTGTGGGTGAACCATGAGAACACTGTGGTGAGTGAACAAAGTCAGGTGCAAAAGCCACGTATGGAGTGATTCCATCTCGTACAATATGTCTAGAACAGGGAGGGAAGTGGCTGTCTAGGGCTGTGGGAAGGGAGAACGGGAGTGACTGCTTATGGGTGTGGTGTTTCTTGATGAAAGTGTTCTGAAATTAGATCGCGGTGATAGTTATGTAACTTTGTGAACATACTAAAAGCCAGTGAATTGTCCACTTGAAAAGAGTGAATTTTCTGTGAATAAGATTTCAATTAAAAAAAAAAAAATGAGGAGCGCCCGGATGGCTCCACTTGTGAAGCGTTCAACTCCTGATTTCCGTTCAGGCCATGATCTCTGGGTCATGAGACTGAGCCCCAAATCAGGCTCTGCGCTCAGGGAGGGGGGGTCTGCTTGGGATTCTCTCTCTGCCTCTCCCTCCGCTACCCGCCCCACTCTTGATGTCTCTCTCAAATAAGTAATAAATCTTAAAAAAAAAAAAAAAAAAAAAAGAACAAGCCTAAATCAGGGGATTCTGCAGAAGGAGCACTTACTCTCGTCCCCTAAGAGGTCACCAAGGACATCATCAATGGAGCCTAGAGCAAAGAGAAAAGGAACCGTCAAGACTTCAGAAGGAAAGAAAGTCCTTCACAAGCCTCATGACCTGAGACCTCCTCCCCATTCCAGACTCTTTTCCACCAGAGCACTCAGATGCTGGGACTGGGACCCCACTCTCTCTGCGTTAACCATGAGACATTTCCCAACTCTCTGGCAACAGATCGCAACACCTTGTTGAAGGACCCCAGGGTAGAAACGGAAAATAACTCTCTGAAAGGGTAACGGTGGGCGTTTTCAGGAGAACCTGCATTCTACGGGACACACTGGCCGACAAGCCAGTCTTCCAGACTCTGAATAAAGCCCCAAGTGCTTCTTTGGGAAAAGCGTCCAAGATTTCTAGGCACACACAAGCTTCTTTTGTGCCAATAGCGTTCTCATGCCCTTCCATCTGAGACCTCCCCCTCCCCCAGTACTGGCCTGGAGGCACACCTCCTTGGCCACTTTCCGAAGGGGGGGACTTGGGGTAACCCAAAGTACAAGTACTAAATGAGGTTTTGCACCCAGCTGAAGTGCCTTTACCGTCCTCAATGCCAACTGTATACTTCTTGATACGGAGCCTGACAAGGACTTTTTCCCTGGGGCCCTGCCCCTATTTATTCCTGGATTACTCTGAGGGCCAATAGGTGGCACAGGGAGTCCCCTATGAAGACCAAAGCTTCCTGTGCAATTAGGGGGAAACTGGCAAGACTCATGTCAAGAACACTTAGATACAGGGGCGCCTGGGTGGCTCAGTGGGTTAAAGCCTCTGTCTTCGGCTCAGGTCATGATCTCAGGGTCCTGGGATCGAGCCCCGCATCAGGCTCTCTGCTCAGCCGGAAGCCTACTTCCTCCTCTCTCTCTACCTGCTTCTCTGCCTGCTTGTGATCTCTGTCAAATAAATATAAATCTCAAAAAAAAAAAAAAAAAAAGAACATTTAGATACAGACATGTCTAGATTATTTTTGGATGAAAGATGGGGTATTATTTTTGCCTTTGTTAGGGCCAATTTAATGTTAAAACCTGTTTAACTATTAGGGCCTGCTTAGCCAGAGCAACTCCATATTGCCGAGGTAGCCATATTGTTGTTTACATCCACGGACTTCATTCCGGGAATAAGCACCCCCATAGTTCCTGGTATGGTTCCGGGTTTCGATTCCGGGAGTAAACGCCTTAACGATAGAAGCCACGTACCTTGGGTCTGCGGTTATGCCCTATAAAACCAGCCTGTGAGATCGGGAGGGGTTCGCTCTCTTCGGAGGTGGCCGTGGCCGGTCAGTCTGACTTCTAATGCTTGGCATAGAATAAAGCTTCACATAACTTTCATTTTGTCTCAGTCTCGTTCCCCTGGCCGGTCAGTCTAACTTCTAATGCTTGGCATAGAATAAGGCTTTGCATAACTTTCACTTTGTCTCAGTCTCGTTCCTTTGATAATGGACCCCAACAGCCTTAAGGGTGATACCTGATTTTTCCACTTACCTTTCAACCCCTTCTTGGTTTTTGGTGCCTAGCATTGGAAAAACAAATCACATTAACAAAATCAGAGCAGTGAATGTGGCTGAAACCGAGAATACAGAATAAATCGTTTGTGTTTTGCCAGGTCACCAGAGGAAAAGGAGCACCAATGGCATTTAGAGACAGAAGCTCTTTATACTTTCCCAGAGTCTCTGAGAATAGACTCATTCAGAACACAGAAACAGCCCAGCTGTGGACACCACTGTGGGCGCCATCGTGGGGGCAGAAGTCTGTCCTCTTCCCTGATTTCCAGATGCCACCTGCAAACCCTCCCAGGCAAGAGATAACATGACTGGGAAGGTTTTCCCCTCTTCTGTGTCCCTGACTTCTCAGCACCAGCAAGGGACACAGACTGCTTCTGGCTCAGAATATAATAAGTCTGGTATCAATTCTACATCTACCTCTCATCATTCTTCTCTAGGGACCATATCCTGGTCCTTGTCACCCAGCCCCTAAAGCTCTCTAGGTAGTCAAGATTGTGAGGGTGTGAGCAGGGGTGAGAGTCTGCATTCTGCCTACCATCTCAAGGCTCTGGGAGCGGCTTGTAGCTTGTTCACGGCGCTGTCCAGCTCATCTGAATTCTGCCCACATCAGGCTCATTCTCCCTAATGAAGAAAATTCAAGTGGTTGCTTAAAAATGATGTAGCTTTGGGGCGCCTGGGTGGCTCAGTGAGTTAAGGCCTCTGCCTTCGCCTCGGGTTGTGGTCTCAGGGTCCTGGGATCGAGCCCCACATCGGGCTCTCTGCTCGGCAGGGAGCCTGCTTCCCCCCTCTCTCTGTCTGCCTTTCTGCCTCCTCGTGATCTCTGTCTGTCAAATGAATAAATAAAATCTTTAAAAAAAAAATGATGTAGCTTTAACAGTGCTTGGGTCCAAGGCCCATCAAAGTTTCTCTTACTTTACCCCTTCAAGAGTTTAAAATCTAGTTCCATAAATTAAAAATTCCTGATAGGGAGAGAGCTACTTAGATGAGAAGCAAAATGCTCTGGGTGACTAAATGAGCTTTCCGAGGCCTGGAGATCACTCACATAAAGTGCATTGGTCCTCAAGTCTTACCCTGAAAGAGGATGCAGGAGATGGTAGGTACCCAGCTCAGAAAGGTGGGTGCCGGCTCGATGGCCCATGCGGAATCCCAGGCAACACCCACGACCGCATTTGTGCATTCAGCACAAAGAGTGGATGTGAGCACTGATTTTATTCGTTGAAACTATTTTCACCGATGGTGGAAAATTTCCCCTTCACGCTAACTGTAAAGCCGACTTAATCCAATAACAGCCAAGGGTTTGACTCAGACTGTCACTCTCTCCTTACCCGACCTGAGCATCACCAAAACCGACCTTCCCATGCCTCGGAAGAAAGGAGTCAGAGGGGGTCATCTCTGTTTGTCTGGTGTTGCAGGTCCTGTTAATAGAATGCAAAATTCATCTGGGATTACTTACAGGGGCCACTCTGAATGTTTGTGTTTCTCTTTCTTTGTAAGGGCAATTTTCACGACCTACAAGTCCAGACACAAAGTTTTTGTCTCACATCACGTCTGAGAGCTTCTGCCATCTCCTAGGGATTCCGACCCAGCCTCCCAGACCGGGGGAATCGCTCGGAAGTTTCCGAAGGCCAAAAGTGCCACGGGGTACCATCTCGTCATCGCATCTGCTCAGCCAGGTCCGTGCCAGGCATTTAAAAATCCTTAGCAAGGGCCCTTCCGGGTGACCCTTTAGGTCTGGAGGCTCCGCGCCCCTCCCTGCGTCACCCGCCCGGCGCGCCCATCCCAGCTCAACCCCTCGCGCGGCCTATTCCCCCCTCAGCCCCAGAAATCTCCCGGGTTACGCGCCATTCCCCGCGGAGGCGCAGCCGCTAGCCATAGCCGCCGGTGAGACCCCACTCGAGCCCAACTCGCTCTGGCCTCCCGCTCCGGAGCCCCGGGGACGCCAATCTCTCAGTCGCTCGGCGTTCCAGAGAAAGGCGAGGCGCGAGGCATCCTGGGAGTTGTAGTCCTCGGTCTGTTCATTGACCGGAACCAAAGGAGCAGGGGACGCTGAGATAAACTACATTTCCCAGAGTGCCCCGCCACGGCCGTTAACCTCTGTTCGCGGCCGGGCGCGTTGCTAGGAGCTGCCTCCACGCCACTTGGGGAGAAGGTCGACCGGCTTCAAGGCCGTTGGGTTTCTTCCTCTCGCCGGCTCCGGGGACTGCCAGGACCTGAGTTCCAGTACCTCCTCTGAGGGCTGACCCGTGGCCGGGTGGCGGGGGTGGGGCATGAGAAATGTATTAAGATTGGAAAACTGACGTGTGAAACCATGAGCAATTATGTGTCCCACACCTCGAAGCTTAGGGAAGTGGCTGCGACCTACCGGCTCAATTGTGAAAATCAAAGCGGCGGGCGCCTGGGCGGCTCAGTCGGTCAAGCGTCCGTCTTCGGTTCGGGTCATGATCCCAGGGTCCTCGCATCAAGTTCCGCATGGTGGGCTCCCTGCTCAGTGGGGGTCTGCTTCTCCCGCTACCCCTCTCCTCCCCCCGCTTGTGCTCTCTCTCAAATAATCTTTATTTCCTTTTTAAGATTTTATTTATTTGATGGAGATCGCAAGTAGGCAGAGAGGCAGGCAGAGAAAGAGAGGGGGAAGCAGGCCCCCTGCTCAGCAGAGAGCCCGATGTGGGGGCTCCATGCAGGGTGAGATCGTGACCTGAGCCAAAGGCAGAGGCTTTAACCCACTGAGCCACCCAGGCGCCCCTCAAATAATCTTTAAATAATATCAAAGCGGTGGAGCCAGAACAGAACCCAACACTGTCACCCAATAAAGGCACATAACACATGTGTTCACCACAGGTTTTATTGAGGATTTTTTCAATTTTACAAAGGAAAAAGGCTTGGCTGACCCGCAGCCCACGCCAAGCAGGGCTGCCGGGTCACCGCTGTCCAGTCATGGTTCAGATGTTCTGGCCCCGAGCACCTCCTCAGTACTCGCACCTGCACGGACAGGTCCAGCCAAGGATGGGTAACAATACATGCTAAATGCATCTTGTCAGGTAGGAACCAAACGCAAACCCTAACAGTAAAAGGGGAAAAGGTAGCAAGGAATTATACAGTCTGAAGAATACAAGTGAGATACCCTTGAATCTACAGCAGTTGGAAATAAAATGTTTACAAAGTAGTGAGCAGTCTGAACATTATGTGGAAGGTTGTATGTCTGCTACCTGAACTGTGAAGTAGTCAACAGTATTGTGGCAAAACAACCTCTTTTGGTTCAGAATTCTTAAAATCACTCCCCAATTTTTCACGATCTTCCTAAGATAATCAATGGCCCAATTAAATGTGTTATTTTAAAAATTTTTGAGAGCAAGTGAGCATTGGCGAGGAGGAGGGTTAGAGGGAGAAGGGGACTCCCTGCTGAGCAAGGTGCCTGCCACTGCACTGGACCCCAGGACCCCGGGATCATGACCTGGTCAAAGGCAGACCCTTACCAACTGAGCCTCACAGATGCCCCAGTGGCCCAACTAAATTTTAAACAAAATAAAAACGAAACAAAAAAACCCTTGGAGTCTAGGAATTTGCAGGTCTGCAACGGCTAACACCTGGTAACTCTAGATTCCTCACGTTTCTGTTTACCATCATGGAGCACAGGATTAGGTAGTGAGACTTTACAGTGTGTATAGCTAAAAGCAGATGTCTATTGGTATTTTAAAATAAAAAATAGTTTCAGTCATTTACAGTGTGACTTGGTCAAATCCTCCAAGAATGTAGTAAATACTTAGCTGAAATGACCTCTGCATTATTTCATGAAAAATAATCAAAACCTTTGAGTAAGGAGAATCAAGACTCTTGGTCTCAGGTGTTAGAATCCATTTCCTGGCACTGCTTGATGGCAACGATGACCGGGCATGCCCACCACATTTATAAAGACTAGCAGAAGTGCACACCTGCACCTTATCTTTGCCTTCCTAAAAGATGGACAGAAAGCGCTCAGAAAAGGCGGGAGGGACTGTGAGCCACAGCCATCTCAACAACTTCTGTTCCCCATGATTTCGAACAGGTCCTCTTTCTCCAGCCAAAGCCCTGAGCTGAAGAAATTCCAAGAATGAAGACCTAGCATATGTTTAGGATCTGTAAAATGCCCCCAGGTATATGAAATTTGAAATTACAGGCAGGGAGTTTTCAAAAAGCATGTGAATATAGTTAATGTTGTAATTAAGTCAATGTTCTGAAGATAAGCGGATACTTAGCACTGCTATGCTCTTAAGCCAAGAACATGAAAGGCCCCAAAGGCTTTGGAACCCACTGTGCTTTGAGGCCACTAATGTCCAAACACTGAACTACTCCTCCGTATAGATCTAGTAGGGCACGAAGCAGAGCTCCGAACACTTCAGGAAGAATCAACCTTCATCCACTACAAATAACAAAATCCTATTAAACCTCAAAATTCTGAGTTCTGTTCATAACACTTAAAAAAAAAAGGCTTCTATCAGTATCTAATAGAAAAATCTCTCTTAGCATTTTATCATTTTGGAGAAGAGTAGGTTGAGTACTTTTTGTGCAATTGGCTCACAAAAGAACCAAACTCACCTGCAACAGAGACCTGGCTTCTTTGGAAGGTAAGACAGGATCTGCTGGTTGTTTTAAGAGCTGCCGCCAGGCCCTCGGGCCTCCATTGTGGAGAGCCAAGTTTATGTTCCCTGCACCTGGTAACTTCGTAAACCTGGACCTGAAAATTCTTCGTGACTTTGTTTAATTATGTGGCATTCTCTTTCCCTTGTTATAGTACAAATTAAGGACGTCTTACTATATTCTTAGGTTACAGTGAATAAAGTACAAGACAAAACCCCAATGTTAATAAAAACAGTATCAAATATCAGATTTTGCTTTTAAATACTCCTCCAGGTGCCGGACTGAAGGCGGCTGGGCAGTGTTCGCAACTGCTCACACCCACCCACCGGGCGCCAGCCCAGGGATCTGCAGCTGCCATCAGGTAGGTGGGGTATCAGATCGCAACTACAGATGTTTGTCTGGGAATAAGGTATTTAACCACTAATTCTAAAGCAATTCTACATTTAACAGGTCAATATTACGCATTTCTGAACTATGGTCCAGATATATCTCAAAGAAATGAACAGAGCGCTTGCTACTTCCATCTTAAAAAAATAATTCCCAGTCAGCTCTCTTGGTGGAAGGATTAAGGCTTAGTGGCCAACAAGTATTCTGACAGTGAGAGTCTCATCTAACTGGTTCCACTGTGATAGATTTTATGCTGGGTCCCAAGGTAGGAATGACATTTCCCCTGAATTATACCACATTCTCCAGACCGATTTTAGAACTGGTTTTGTGAGACAGATGTCACAGATACAGTTAACAGGTTAAAAAAAAACAGAACAAAACAAAACAAGTGATGCTGTTTTACTTCGATTTTAAGAAAAAGCTTCATTAGGAAGTACGTGTATAACCTTTAAATGTAGAATGACTGTGTAAATTAGATTTCAGCTCAAAGAACAATGTCACAATTCAGATCAAACTCCTAGAAACAGACTGAAAACAAAGCCCATGTATAGTAAGAAAGACATTCTGTGAAATCTGCATTTATCCATTAGCCATAGTTTTGATGATTATATTGATTCGATGATTTATATCCCCAAACCAGACGACATGGTTTGTCACAGGAGTTTTCTGTGGTATTCCTGGGCAGAGGAGGTGGCCTGAGCGTCTACCTTTGCACTGCCGGACACTGTGACCTCCAAGCATTCAAATGGTTTTATGAAAAAATGGCAGAATATAGAAAATCTAGATTGTTCCAAAATATCCAGTGGTAGGGAGGGACACCACAGTCACAGTAACCACAACTAAGAGAGCTCTCCCTTTACTCCTTCTACCACAAAGAGGCTGTGACTCCTTTTCCTTTCTTAGCATCTCGTTCAGGACAGGGAAGGGGACGGAGATGAATCGCCACTGCTGGAGATGCCATCAGTGGCCAAGGGTCAAAACTGCAGAGATAATTTTGCTTCCTGCCCTTTCCTGAGAAGTCTGGGACAAAGCGAGCTGCTGCGCCACCGCACTGATGCCTTAGGGATCCCTCAAATGGAAGACTGATTTCTAATGACATGGGACAGTGACCCTAGGCGAGGCCTGTGCTAAAGAGCTCCGCGTGCCGGGAAGATGCTACCGTGAACAGAGGTGGGAGCAACGGGTCGGCAAAGAGGGGCGAACAGCTGGTGTCGTGTCAGTGCGCCGGGCCCACATTTCACTCGCACTCAGGTTTCCTGATGCGCGTCTTTCCCCGAATCCCTTCTCTTCAGTCCCGCTGCTGGGCCAGGGCCCACGGCAGGCGTGGTAGGACGTTTAGCAGAAAAGGTGGGAAGGGCTTTAGCCCCCATATAAAATACCTTTGCTGAAAAACACTTATATACCCAGTGATTAGTGATCAAGAGGTGAAAATAATTAACTACTCAGTAGTTAAATTCTACGAATTATCCAAGGTCATGCATGGCCTACTGGGGTCAGCAGCACTACGGATTTAAGTCACGCTGTTTCTCTTAAAGCTCTTTCTGGGGCTTGACAGGCCTCTTGCCGTGTTAAGTGCACTTCAAACACATCTGGTTTTTTTTTTTCATTTAATCTCTGAAATCTGTTCATTTTTCTTCTTCATTTATCAAAAGAGGAAAGGGCTCAATTTATCATTTGCTCTACAGCTCTCCAAGTTTGGGAAAGGTTCCAAGCAGATTTGCATGGCAAGTGTTGAGGGGTGTTGAGTCCAGCTGCTTCCCGGAGGGAGCGGAACTTGTCCCCACGACCCTTCAGAGCTTGGACTGCAGTGGCTTCAGGTGCTTGTAGTAAGACTCATGGACCTGCAGGGAAGGGCGAGAACAGCAGCAGTGAGGAGCGGCTGCAGCGTAACCCAGCACAGTCTCACCCGGGAAGGTTGAGAGACACGTACTGCGATAGCCACGGATAAAAAGCTATCTGCTGTCTTGCATTTGTCTCACCACAATCCCCAGGGGAGATACAGGGAGGGAAGTGTTCAAGTGAAGCACAATGGCCAGGAGACTAGTCACTCAGGTATGACAAAGGGTACATGGGGGTTGTATGACAGTATCCTATTTTTGTATATGTTTGAACGTGTCCAATAATTTTTTTTAAAGATTTTATTTATTTGGTAGAGACAGACAGCAAGAGAGGGAACACAAGCAGGGGGAATGGGAGAGGGAGAAGCAGGCTTCCCGCCGAGCAGAAGGCCCGATGCAGGATTTGATCCCAGGACCCTGGGACCATGACCTGAGCCGAAAGCAGACGCCCAACGACTGAGCCACCGGGGAGCCCCTGTCCAATAGTTATTAAACAGTCAAGGAGACGAAAGACCTGTGACCTGTAGGAACAACCCAGTTCCCTTCTGAATCTGTTCCTCAAAAAAAGGACTGTCCAAAGAGGCCACAGGAGCTTCCAGAAGTTCCACAGAGGACCCACCTCTGAGGTCTTTCCTGCCATGATATTTAAATGGAGAATTTCAAAAGGTGAAAAGACACTGTTTTTTGTACCTCTGATTTGTTCAGTGGGGATTTCTTGGCCCACTCAAACAAATTTTCATACACGTTCCCATCGTAACGGCCAAGCACAGAGCCGAGCGTCACATCCTGAAAGTCAAACGCGTCCACCAGAGCAACAGCGTCTGGGCGAACTGCAGTCAGCAACTCCTTTATGCGCTGATTTACTTGGGTCATTTGAGACTCTGTCATGATGCTTCCCTAGAAAAGAAAAAAGAAGCAAACAAACAAAGATACACATATACAGACAGACATTCATAGACATGTGCACACACACAACTATACAGTAGACCACAGTGACTTTTCTACCAAAAAAAAAAAAAAAAAAAAAGACTTAAATCCAGAAAATACTCACCTGAAGAAAATCCCCTGCCTTCTGACTGATTCCATAGAGACAATACAAGAGACATAAATTCCTTAAGACAGCATGGACAGATTTATCTTGAATTTTGAGGAGTTTTTCTGAGAAGAGCTTAACCGCCACATAGTGGCAATGTGCCTAGATAAAAAGAAAACGCCAGAGAGCCTTTGGAAAAGATGTGGCGCACAGCAGCAAGGGTTTCTGCACTAGGAAAACAGGCTGGAGGGGAGGGGGTGTTGGGAAGGCTGGAGAGGGAGAGAGGGAAGAGGAGAGACAGGGAGCGGGAGAGCTACCACTGACCTCACTGGCTCGAACAAGGTCCACGGAGGTTAGGTTCCACGCTACCTCCTTGCTTTCTCTCTGAATCACTTCATTTTGAAGGTTTTTTGCAGCAATTTCTACCAATCTGTTAAGAAATGAGAGAAAGCTGGAGCTTGCAGGAAACGCTGGGCAGGACTCGGGCTTCCCGCTCTTCCGTCAGGCCCCAGCCCCCAGAGGCCCCCCCGGCGGCCGACCCCACCTCCCGGGGCAGGGAAGGGGGCTGACCTGGCCGCACGAAGCTTGTACGCTTCCGTCAGGCTGTCAGGGCTGTCGATGTCCACCACAGTCGGCCACACCGCCACCTGCCGCGGCTGGATGCGCTGAGCGGGCAGGTCATTCAGGTAGGACACCATGCCGCCCACCAGCTTCCCTGAGTGCACCTGGTCGTAACTTTTCATCAGGAACCTAGAAACCACCAGGGCACATGCTCTCAGCACCTACGCTTCTCGGCAGAGAGACACTCTTGCAACGGCTTTAAGCAACGAGACAGGTGTTTCGTACTTGCTCGGCCGCCCACAGGATAACACCGGCGGGTGAGATGGAGGCAAAACTACCTTTCTCAGGAACAAATGTAACGTGAAGCGCAAACATGGGAACAGAAACTGACGAAGAGGACTCAAACATTCTTAGTTATTTGAGAGACAGAGAGAGAGAGAGAGAGAGAGAGAGCGCGCGCGCACACGTGCACAGGCGGGGGCATCAGGCAGAGGGAGAGGGAGAGAGAATCCCAAGCAGACTCCACACTGGGTGCGGAGCCTGGCACCAGGCTCGATCCCGGGACCCTGAGACCACGACCTGGGCCGAAACCAAGAGTCGGACACTTAACGGACGGAGCCGCGCGGGTGCCCCTCTAACGCCCGTAACGACAGCTAAAGCACAGAGCGGGCTCTCACCTCGCCGTCTGCAGCATCATGACGGTGTTCTCGCCCTCAAAGGTGCAGGTGGGGGTAAAAGTGACGTAGATATTTGGCAGGCCGCTGCAGTGAGAGTAGCCGTGCCCGCCGCACGCCATCCGACAGGCTTCGATAGCAGCATTCGTTGTCCAGGAGGTGAAAGCCTTCAGGCCGGCAACGAGGGCGTGGAGCTGAGGGGAAAGCGAGGCTGTCAGGGAGCGGGGGGCGCCCCCGGTCTGAGCCGCCCCAGGAAGCCCTCCCTTCCTCACCGGGCAGCGCCGGCCACGCGCCACATCCCCTGGCACGCGTGCAGGCTGGAGCACGGCTGTCTCAGTGGCCTGAATTTGTACTGTTTCCCACACTCCCTTCCACAATGTTCCACTTGGCAAAAAAGTCACCACTTATGTTCCTTTGATTAAGGAACGACCACCATGGTATAGTGCTTCTGAAACTTAAAAACAAAACCCACATATCTTCCTATCTGATTCACTTTCAATGAAAAAAATGGCTGCATCTTTTGAGAACATGTGGATTCTTCTCAAGGAAGCCCTCCGTGGAGTTTTCCCTGGACGTTATCCAATCAGCGAACACCAAGCAGAAGGGAGCCCACGAGTGAATGAGAAAACACGTACCTCGGGCAGTTCACTCAGATCCCCTTGGCCAATACCCTCATTAATCCGATGGTAGGTCTCCTTCACGTATGCGCCCACAAACTGGAAGGCATAGGCAGTGGCCAGGAGTGGGAAGAGTTTATACTGCTGGGTCTGAAAATCCAAAATCTGTGGTTCTGGTTCACTAAAGGACACAGAAGAAACACAAGTAAACATTGACACAGAACTTAATATGCACCAGATTCGGGTCTACACACTTTGACATACTGAATAACATCCTCCCCATTGCACCGAGGGGAAAACAAGAGGTTAAGAACCTGTCTGAGGTCACACAGCCAGTATGCGGCGGATCCTCTCTCAATTGAAATCTAGGTTATCTGGCTACAGAAAACCATGTTCTCAACTACCTTGTCGAACTGCCTAGGCAGATAGAATTTTCCGGCTGTTAAGTTCATATCCATCCTCGTCTTTGCAGTATGACGAAGGAAACTATCGCACAGCAACATGCAAAAATCAAAGTTAACTTCCCAGAAGGAAAGCAATGATAAAGAAGTCTAACACACTAGATGGCTGAATAAACTATTTTAACCATAATTCTGGAAAAGACCCAATGCACAGAGTTAACTATCTGACATCTAAGAAGGTCAGCTCTTACCAATTTCGTTATTCCTTCAATAGGAGTTTAAAAGGTCATCAGGGAGTCACGCTCAAGTGAAAGGCAGTAAGACTACACTATGGCTATGAACACAATCGGGAGTCCCATTCATGCCACTCCCACCATTTGGGATTTTCAAACTGCCTTTAGTGTTCTAAACATTTCATTTTTTTTGTTTAAAGATTTTATTACTTATTTGAGAGAGAGCGAGCGAGCGTGCGCGCGCGCACACAAGCGGGGGAAAAGGGAGAAGCAGGCTCCATGTTGAGCAGAGAGCCCAACATGCGGCTCGATCCCACAGTCTGGGATCTTGACCTGAGCTGAAGGCTGACACTTAGCCAACTGAGCCACCCAGGCGCCTCTAAACATTTCATTTATAGAGTTCAAGTAATATTACTGATTTTCTTAGGTTAAAAATAATAAGGTGGCTACCCTCATCTTTCTACTTAAGAAAAGGCAGTCTGGTTTCTAAGGAGCAGACCCAGCACACTGCCCCCTTGGCTGATTTTGCATGGCCAACGCACAGTCTTGAGATCACATTTGGGGATTTTGATATTGGAATGGGGGGGGGCGGTCTTCAGCACTGAGCCCATCTCAGATGCCTCCCTTACCCTGGCTTGATTTCAGACTGGTGCCTCACAGCGCTATACCGGATAGCAATGGTGCAGGCCTTGGACAGGGACCGAGCGGCTTCTCCTACGAGGAACGACCTCACAAACACCATGGTCCCGTAGGTCAGCTTGTTACTCACAGGGTTCACGTACGTGCCATCAGGCTTCACCTGGACAAAGAACATGGGACTGATGCTTCCTTCCGTTAAACTCGAGTGGCAGTCTGTGCTCAAGATTCTCAAAGGGCGGTCCCCAGAAGGGCAGCATCTCCTGGGAACTTGTCAGAAACACAAAATCTCATCCCTACCCTGACCTACTGGACACAGCCCTCCAGGTGGTTCTAACGCATGCTAAAGTTTGAGACCCACGGGTTTAGCAAACCAGAGTATGTTCTTCATACCTGCCAACTGCTTTTGATTTCACTGTCATTAAGAAAAGCAGCATCAGAAGTAAAAACATGTTATTACTTTCTAAAAGAACAGACCCTCGCAACCCCGTGGTGACCGACAGCCACCGAAACCCCCACGTCAGACACCTCTGCTCCGCCAACATACCTGGGCGTACTTCATCAGCATGTTTTCTCTGGGAATTCGGTAATTGTCCATTTTCAGGTAGCCGTTGTCCATCTCATCATAGCCAAATTTGGGGCCGATGTCTCCCACGGTAATACCTACCACAGATGAAAGGCAATCACAAGGTGTTCATGCTCCGCAATTCCAGGCTTGCCCGGCCTCTCTCGTCGTATTACACTTTTTGCAGAAGAACGTCATTAGTTTAGTTTCGCAACTCAACGATTCTAACCTGGCAAAGGCTTATGCGTCCCAATTTCACGAATAGGTACGATGAAGGCGTGTAACCCATAGCACTTCCCCTTAGTGATGAGTTGGGCAAGAACTATTGCATGATTCGAAGTCTTTCCAACTGTAACATCAGAAAGAACAGGAGACAAAAGTGAGCAAACTTTCTTACACCTTTCAAAGGACAGAAATAAAAGATGGGGGAAAACCGTATGTAAAAACCAGCCTCCATCGATAAAGTGGACCCAAGAAGTTTCTGACAGTACCACACCCAGTTTTCAGAAAGAAATTCACTTAAGCTGATAGCCGTTAAAATGTATCGAATTTTGGCAAAGCAATCCTTCATTCTATATATACAAAACCTTTTATACTCACTTTACTGAGACATTATGGACCTATAGTATTTGTAAGTTTAAGGCATACAGCTTGTTGATTCGCTAGCAATCCTTCATTTAAAAAAAAAAACTTTACTTTCTTTTCTACTTATCTCTCATTCATTTACATGAAATTTTTTTTTAGGATAACCATAAGAACATTAATTTATTTCCTTTTCCTCCCTTAATGAGGTGCTTTCCAAAACAGTGGCCACTAGCCACAAGTGGCTATTTACATTTAAATTACTTACAACCACACAAGGAATACGAAGCTAGTTTAAATGGTGACTAAGGAAACTGCTAATGATGGGAATGCTCAGAGGAAAACTTAAAAGAGAGTAAGACAGCCGTCCTTTCTGTGCCTGTAAACGGAGGAAGGTCTACAACAGGCACCACAAGAGACTGTCGACTGCTGTGAAGAGTCTGAGACTTCAGTGTTTCCCGTATTCCAAAACGACATTCTCATATAAGCTAAACCCTTGTATTTAAAATTAATTGTTAATTATATAATTATAATTATTATAATTATTGTATAAATCTTGTAGTAACTCTTCAAAACACCCAATAAATGCTAAGAAATTCACATACGTCCACCAGGCCACCACTTGATGGAGGTCACAGTAGGGCTGTTGAGGATGAACTCCTGAGTTTCGGGGTCGTAAGTGGCTGTGGTTTCCAAGCCTCGGAGATGAGTTCCTAAGGAAATAAGTTACATTCACCTTGGCTAAAATATGGGAACAAACAAGCACAGGGTAAAATCTCCTGCCCCGTCCTTTCAGCTCTAGTATCTCAGAGAACAGGAGAATCTAACAACAAGAGGACATTTGTAGATGAGCTACAAATGGTTAATAACCAAGATACATACTTCTCTATACTTTTTTTTTTTTTTTAAGTAAACTCAGTTGGGGCTTGAACTCATGACCCTGTGATCAAGGGTCACGTGCTTTACCCATGGAGCCAGTGCCCCATAATCTCTATACTCAAACCCGGCAGTTCCTATCAAGGGAAAACAAACATCAAGCATGTTCTGTCTGTGTACTTCAGCTAATGCACCTCTATTTAGATCAAAAGAAAATGTAAAGGCAGTTTAGAATCTTATTTTCACAAGGTCATAGGATAGGAACATAACAGGGAAGTTAACTGCCTTTCTAAAAATAACATTTCTAAGTTTAAGCATGCCAATTTCAACTCATGTACGCTGTCTACACACCAGCTCAACACTCTGGGCTTCTCTATTCACAAAGACTAAGATAACCGATGACAGAAAGAGACTCCAGCCTAAGTTCTTAGAAATTAAAGACTTATTTTAGAGTGATTGCTAGAATGGAAAATAAGAACTTTAAAAAGATATAACGGCCATGGGGAAGAAAGACCTGGAACAGTGACTTTTTTTTTTCTTTTTTGATTTCTAAAAGTCTGATAATATGGTCTGAATGCGCTCTGTGATTTCCAATGCCAGGCCTTAACTTTGACCCTGGCTGGTTCATTACTGTGAGTAGGAAGAGTTCCCAGTCTCATGTTGACTGGAGATGGACAAAGATTCGTGTTTTAAAGCCTAATACAAATGCGCCAAAATTCTTTGAAAACAGTTACAGAAAAATGTTCTAAGTGATACTTCCTCTAATACTACTATCCTGAAGCAAATGCTGAGAACCTTTTCCCAAACTGCTTAGGTAACTCCAGACCTCATTAAAAACTTAAACTTTGGAACATTTAGAAACTTCCAAGTTGAGGAACAGAAATGATCACTTCATGTGTGATCCACAACCTTCTACATGTGAGAGCCAAGGAACCAGACACTTTCAGCAAAGAAGTTTTTATAGGAAAAGAAGTAACAGAATAATAGAACAGATAATGACAAAATGTTTGCAAATGCACAATGGACTGTGTCTTGTGAGAATCCTGTAAATTATAACTTTGCGGCAAGAGCCAAATTAGCTATACAATTAAGATAAAGTTGCAGAGAAATGAGCACGTGGCAAATATACATTAGATCGGTTGTTGTGAGACCTCAAAGTCGGAAAAGAGAAGATGGAAGGAAATCAACAGCAAACAGAGACACCAATTCAGACCAGATTAATAGGGACAGCCACTCCTCCAAAACCAACTGCCTGGAAGTACGGCTTATCTTTTTTTTTTTTCCCATAATCTTTGGCCAAGCTGCCTTCAGAACATGATTGAATTTACTGAATCAAGGCACAAAAAAGATCAAGGTATAAAATGTTCACATTATGGTAATATAAGCCACTCATTTCCCTCAAGCAAGTCAGAGAGCACCTGCACTACTGACCTGTGCTGCTTCTGGAATCTGGGCATGCTCATTAAGGTGTCCGTAGGAAAGGTAATCAGACAGTGATGGAGAAAGACGGGTTCGGATGCTACATGCACCTGATTCTACACAACTCCAGGGAACTTGGAAAACCACTCAGTAAATAAATCCTGACTCGTAATTCTTGACCCCCAGAGGGGAACCATGAGAAAGAATAACCAGCATAGTTCTGTGATAACATAACCTTTACTTTCCACTGACCAAAGCCATGCCTATGCCAAGACTCGCGTGTGCGGAAACCCTGGCCTCTGCAGGACGATCAGGGCACGTGGCTGCGCCCTTGCTACCGCCGCTGGGCCGTCCACATACATACCTGAGCCTGCAGAGCCCCGCCCGACCCTGAAGGTAGACTGAACGCACCGTACCATGGCCCATCTCTGTCTGGGCATAAGTGCCAATGATCTCCAAGTTCCAGGCGGGAATGAAGAAGCGCTCCTGCTGCTCCGCGGTCGCCTGGTGGAGTAAAGTGGGCAAGAACATGCCCAAGTGGAGATCCAGAGGCTCAGGCCGCCCTCGGTGCACAAAACTTCGAAGCAACACCAAGGACGGGCATTTGAGAGAAGAGTCATCAGGTGTGAGAGAAACAGCAATGTGAACAGAGTCAGGGGAAGGAGAAAAAAAACCTTCTGTAAGTATGAATTAGTTGGGTGGACATCATCATGGGTGGGAGCACTGCCCCTTTCTGTATGACTTTCATCAACTCTTGGCAAATTTCATTTTTCTTAAGCTGGCGAGAAGTTTGTTGTTCTGCTGCTCGGCTCTGACACAATCGGTCTTGGCGAGCACTGGCTGCCGAATCCGAAGCCTGTGCCACAAAAACGCGCGAGGCAGGAAGAGGAGTCCAGCCTTGCAATTAAAGCAAAGGCAATAAAAAATCTGAAGCGGTTGTATGGGATGGGGAATTTAAGTTGTACCATGATTTACTCCGATGAGGTGAGACGGGGGAACTGTTCTCTCAAACGGACAAATGCTCCCCCAGACGAAAGGCTTTTCTAGAAGCAATTTCAATTGCTTCCAGGCTGGAATCCTTCGTGTGTGTCCATAAAACAACCAGCAAAGCCACATTCCTTACATAAATCTGTTTTTTTTTTTAATCTGGTTGTTTCATTCAGGTTCATCACAAATATCCAGCCATGCCCTGTTGAAACAATTTAATGCAAAAATTGGCAGTGCTCCTCACCCAGTGATTAATATCAGAAATAAAAAAAGACATGCAATTTCCAGGAAAAGACCATGATAATAATTACAAATAACAGATTCATGCATAACAAGCCAATTATATGGGAATTCTCACTACTGATAATCAACACCTTAGTTTCAGTAATTCTGAATCCATTTATTTATTTATTTACGACTGAGCCAGACAGGCACCCCTGAATCCACTTTTTTTTTTTTTAAAAAGATTTTATTTATTTATTTGACAGAGATCACAAATAGGCAGAGAGGCAGGCAGAGAGAGAGGGGGAAGCAGACTCCCTGCTGAGCAGAGAGCCTGATGCGGGGCTCGATCCCAGGACCCTGGGATCATGACCTGAGCCGAAGGCAGAGGCTTTAACCCACTGAGCCACCCAGGCGTCCCCTGAATCCACTTTCTAAAGTCATTCTTTTCCACTTAAAATTTGCAGATGCCTTAGACTTCTGTGTGAATTACTTTCTAGTAGGAAATAAATTGAAATGTCTTCGTTATCTTGTCACATTACTGGAATCCCACTGAACTTCCAGATCTAGCTTAACCGGACTCTATACTGTTCCTTATTATTCTCTTTAATTATCTTAGAAATTAGCCTATGCGACCTTTCAGTTTTAAAACCTCTCAGTTTGGGGCGCCTGGGTGGCTCAGTGGGTTAAAGCCTCTGCCTTTGGCTCAGGTCATGATCCCAGGGTCCTGGGATCGAGACCCACATGGGGCTCTCTGCTCAGCGGGAAGCCTGCTTCCTCCTCTCTGTCTGCCTGCTTGTGATCTCTGTCAAATAAATAAATAAAATCTTTTTTAAAAACCCCAAACCAAAAAACCCTCTCAGTTTGTCTGGAAAGGAAGGAGGAAAACACGGGTGGTGCACCGGCCGCTCACGGGAGGGCTGATCAGCTCTGTCTTCTGATTGCAATGGTTACTTTGTTACCCAATCACAGAAAAATCAAAGGCTGTGTGACCCACTTTATAAAAAAATTAGGCTGAGGTGAGGGAAGTGCTTTCAGATCAGGAAGATAATGGCAGAAGGAGGACAAGAATCCCACCACCTGATCACATCTTCTGGCTGTGGAAATTCTCGTACAAGTGCAGCCAGGACCGAGCGCGATGAGGAGGACACCAGAGACAACCCAGGAGAGCTGCCCACAGAGCTGCGCTCTCTGCCAGTGGCAAAGGCAAGTCCCCGTAACACCTTAGCGCCGATGGCAACTGCAGGGGAGGCCCACGGAACCTCTCTGTACTACTTCTGCAACTTACTATGGATTTATAAGCATTTCAAAACAAACAGTTAAAAACAGTGGGAACCCTCCAGAAAAACACAATCGCGTGATGAGAGAGTGCTTTCCCTCTCAAGGAGGAATGCCTTCGCCTCTGGGTTTTAAAAGAGCGGTGCCTAGGAAGAAAAATCAGCGCACACCTGGGACCTGATAGGAGGAAACCGGCGGAACCAGGACCGACCCCTGCGGCCTGGGACCTGCCACTTTCAGTGCTGAAAGCCTACTTGGCATTGCTAGAACCCAGAGCGATTCCTGGGGAGGGACGGGCCACTCTGAAGCAGCCCATCAGACCCACAGGGGTCTCCATCAGTGTGCTGGATAACGGAAAAACCAATGCCAGCGTTACCGCAAAACAGAGTAGGGCAGGGGAAACTACTGTAATCAGAAACCGCTCTGAGACTGAAGAACGTTTTTAGGAGAAAAAGATCTCTTGTGACCAGGGTAAGGATTATGCACAAGTGGATGAAATTTAGACATGTTACAAGGGGGAAGTGACCTGGATAGTTTTTTTGACTTAAATCAAGAATTTGTTGTAAAAAGTTAGTTCTGCATGATAAAGATAAAAATAAAATAAAATAAAATAAAGATATCCTTTATTTTAAAATCACAAAGCTCCAACATTTTACTTTGATGAAGGGCTACCGTTAATCCTTTTAAAACCGTAACACTGAAAGGCCTTTCCAGTCTCTCCCTCTACTTGACCTAGGGCTGGCAGCCAATGCTGAGGACAAAATGATTAGGTTAATAATACATTAAAAAAAGGAAGGACTTAAAATAGCATCTCTGTGGGCAGCATGATTATAATCCTAGGAATCAACAACAACAAAATACCACCAATAATAAATAAATTTAGAAAAGCTGTACACTCTAAGGAAAAGAAAAAATCACTGCATTCTTATCCATCAGGACGCTTTAAGCAGAAACCTCAGTAAAGAGAAAAGCAATTTACAAACACAACAAAATTTTTTTTATTTATTTTTTAATTTTTTTTTAAAGATTTACTTATTTATTTATTTGTCAGAGAGAGAGAGAGAGGAGCGAGAGTGAGCACAAGCAGACAGAGTGGCAGGCAGAGGGAGAAGCAGGCTCCCTGCTGAGCAAGGAGCCCGATGTGGGACTCGATCCCAGGACGCTGGGATCATGACCTGAGCCGAAGGCAGCTGCTTAACCAACTGAGCCATCCAGGCGTCCCACACAACAAAATATTTAAAATCTGTTACATAACTTAGCTCAGGATATTAAAGATTTAACTAGGAAAAAAAATCAATACCTAATAGGATGAATAAAAGAAGTTACACCTAACAGGAAAGAAATTGCTAATTCCTAGGTCAAAAAGTCAGTCCTCTATTATAATAAAGATAATACTTCCCAAGAAATACAAGGATTTAATGTAACACGGATTTGAAATTCCTGCAGAATATAATTTAGAATTTAACAAATTAAAACTGGTATTCGCCTAGAAGAGTAAGTATACAAGAACACCAAATATGAGGGTCTTAAAATATAACAGCAGGCTTATCCTATCAGATTTTTAAATATCTTACAAAGCAACAATGAACCAATGTTTATGACATTAGGGGAAAAACAAAGGGACTAATAAATATATGTTAAGGTTCCAGAAATAAACTGAAACTCTTAATAAAACTCTAAGAAGAGCTGGAAAGAACAACGGGGAAAAAAAACTACTAGCTGATAAACATAAAAACAGCATGGGATTCATTCATCATTCTATACCATATACAAGTCAAAGCATTAAACATAAATCAAACAAAAAAACTAGAATAAGAGAATAATTATCCAAGATACGAAGAAAAAAAATGTGTACCTATTCAGAGAAGGATGCATTCTATACATAAGGCCAAAACGTCTAACAAAACAGAAGGCAACAGAAAAAATACTTGAAGCGTCCAACATAATCATGCAAGAATCAATGTACAGATTCTATCCAATCAACATGCAAAGGAGAAAAACCCAGTTTATACACAGGAAATACAGACAGTAAGCCAACACGTCCAGGCTCGCTGGCATTGGAAAATGAAAACTTTAACTCTTAGATATGTATTAAAGTAGCAAAAAACATTAAAGCAACCACATTGATGGGGCTTCTGGAGACAGAGCATACTAATAATCCGCTAAATACACTATAAACCGGTTCTGTGTTTCCAGAAGTCTTAAACTATGCAACGAAAGCTACTGAATAGTCCCTCCTTTCAATGCAGTAATTTACTTCTGAGAAAGTTATCCTGAAGGCATAACCCCAAAGGCCCTGGTTTTTGCAGAGTTTATATTGTTACGAACAATCACTGTGGGGAATTAGAAGAGCCCCCAGACCTAGGGAGCGAGCCGCATGGGCTCCAACGGGGAAGAGACTCAGTGGGAAGGACGAGGACAGGAGACAGAGAAGTGAAAATACGGGGGAGAAAGACTAGTGATGGGCACAACCACGTTCACTGTCTATTTCTCAAGTTCTAAAGGAAGAGAGCGCGTTAGTTCCTATCCGAGTACTGCACCATCTGCAAGGAAGGGAACTGGGTATTGCAGAAGCTCTACCTTCTTGGATGACAAGAGCAGAAAACAAAGGAAGGAGAATTGCCATAAGGTGGCCAAGGACTTGAAGTGACCACGTACCTGCGAAGACCAAGCGTACTACCTGCTTTGGGACCCGGAGAAATGCAGGGTCAGGAGGGCTCCTGCTGGGCCACGCTCCACGGACGGTCCCTTCGGCACCAGAACCCCCAGGAGAGGGCGCGCCCCTGAGCCCGGACCTCTGCCCCGGAGCAAGGAAGGCTCACGGACCCCCAGACCAAGCGTGTGTCGCGGTCTGTGGGCCTCTACAGACAGGTGAGTATTCAGAGGAGGGAAGACAGAAAGCAGGTGATGGAGATGTCGTGCAGGGGACCGAATTTTAAGACTCTTCAGGATCCTGGAAGGCGCCGGGGCAGGGCTGTCTCCTCACATCCCAGCAGCATCCTAGAGCTGAGAGAATCCCACCTCGAAGGCAGAGCCAATTCCGTGACGCCTGAGGTAACCACTGCTGGCCGGTCAACATTCTGGTCTCCAGATTGAACCGGCCACTCTCCATCTGCACCAGTCGCTCTATTTCCCGTCCCTCTGATGTCAAAGGACTGATTGTTCTACACAAGGCTGCACTGTCGCAGGACGCGAATTTACCCACAGACTGACTGGTGCCCCCGGGAAAAAGGACAGCGGTGGGCGAAGCCCAACAAACCCCAGCGTGAACGGACAAGGCTCCAGCGGGAAACAAGACCTGACGTCACAACTCTGTTCTCGAAAATATAAGAGCTTAAGACAAAGTGGGTTCAAGCACAAGAAATTACCCGAAAGAGAGAAGCAATAAGGGAAAGAAAACTCACAAAACATGCCAACTCACCCAGAACATAGGACCTCAGACCAATTTCTGGGCTCCTCAGACCAGAAACTTCAAGTCCTCGTTTCTTCCACTCCTTCAAAATTTAGGGCAAATATGCATTTACCACGTACTTTATAGAAGCGGAAGGGTTAGACCAGAGAGACACACATATCAAACCCATTTAGCCTCAGAAAAATTTAGATCTTTATGCCCCCTATGAATAGCGAGGACTATAAGTCAAAGAAATTCCACAAGGACGCATACTTAAAGAGAAGAAGCGTTCTGTACCACAAAGCTATTTCAAGATTACAACACACACAAACACACACACACACACACACACACACACACTCCCCGTCCTTCCCCCCCATCCCCCAGACATGAAAACCTGGATGAGTGTTATATCCCTTCCCTTAGGAAACCTTTCTTCAGGCTGCTTATTTCAGTATCGGCCGTCCCGAAGGCAAAGTGCTGGGCGTTCGGGCAGGGTGTCCGTAAGACAACATCACAACCAGGATCTGCCGTTCTCATGGGGATTATGACAAAGAACATTTCCTTAAACCATTTCACCAAACCAAAAAGCACCAAATCAAACACAAAAATGAAGTCTTCATGCTATTTGTATCTCCTCCTCTTCTCCTTATTAACGTAACGGTGGCCTTATGATAAATTAGGGAATGACACTAGGCAGCTCAAATCTGAAACCCCCAAACCTCCCAATGGCCTAGTCTGTGAAAACGAACCTTCTTCTCATTCAGACCAAACACAAACTTTTTGAAAGGAGCTGGCCGTTTATAAACAATTATTTTTTTAAGTGGACACCACGTCCAGCATGGAGTCCAACGTGGGGCTCGAACTCATGACTCTGAGATCAAGACCTCAGTTGGATGCTTAACTGACTGAGCCACCCAGGTGCCCCATTATTATGAACAATTTATTTATTAACCAAGAATGACTGGCAATCCAAAGTCCAGAAATATGTAAAGAAAAAGAGTATAAAAAAAGACTGTTGTAACCAAATGAAAAGAATCATGCACTTTTTTCCAACCTGCCTTCTAAGCCTGCTAGTGGGCAATAAAGAGTAAGACACTTAAATGCTCTAACCCTCTGTCCCCCTTAAAGTCCACATCTTTGGCTTCATTAAAGCAGAGAAGCAACTTCCAGATATTGCTAAGGCATTAACACTCCCAAGAATTTCCAACAAAGTCTCTCTTTATAATTAGATGCCAACGCAATTTTGCTGCATTTTCAATCTCATCTTTCCAAACTGCTCAACAGCCATTAAAACGGGGTATACGCAGCAAGGGTAAAAAGACTTAGAAACAACAACGAAGGATGTTTCAGGCTAGAGTCTGGGACCAGTTTATGGGGAAATGATCTATGAGAAAATGAGAAGCTGAATTTTAAGGCTTAACAACTGAAAGACAAAATCCCAAAAGTGTAGCAGCAGGAAAAACCAAACATCAGGAGTCACTTATCAGTTTAAGTCCTGAGGTGGGTTACCCACTGACCCTCAAATGTGGACTAACCGTGGCCCAATTCCGTCTGGGCGTAGGTGCCAATTATCTGGAGTCCTTTGGATGAAAGCAGCCATTTCTCCTGCTGAGCAGTGGTGCCCTGATTCAGCAAGGTAGGAATAAACATGGAGAAATTGAGGCCCACAGGTTCCACAAAATTGACCAAATGTAGTCTACAGGAAAGAAAAGAAAAGGACCTCAGCCTTACTCCAGAAAGTGCATTCTATCACGCATTCTTGCCAGACAACTATGGCCTTCAGCATTGAGGCTGGGAAAATTTCAACCATTCTCTTAAGAAATTAAATGTAAAATTTACCATTTTCCCACCCAAAAGGCCAAACCCAGCGCTACCCACCCCTTCCCCACCCAAGTCGTTTCACAGCCAGAATTCTTTAATTCTACACTTCAGCCAGGAAGCAAATTCTACCTCAGGTTTTAGCCTAAGAATCCCTTTTGGGTTTTTTTTTGGTTTTGATGGTGTCATCTGTTGGTTTTATCGTATTCTCTGGAGTGTGCGTGTTTGCTTTATTTGCAAGTTTTGCTTGTTTTGAAAATCAAAAGGAACTCCACAGAATATTTATTTGTGGGGCTAGTAACAACAGCTGCTGAAGAATAGGTGAATCTTCCCCTCGGTAACACCAAAGCAAATATCCAGGATCGTAAATACCCATTCCAGGGCCAAACCACAGATCTGCAAAGGTCTTCAGAGTTTGCAGCTGGGTAAACAGAAATGGGAGAATGTTACAAATTTATCTCTGATGGTGTTTGATGCTTACTCCAGATTAAGGGAACTCCAATCACACTGAAATCCTGTCTCCAACTATTTTCTCATAAAACACAATCTTGAAATAGTCAAAATACAAATCACCTATACCAGTCAGCCTTGGCTACACTGTGAAAGGTCTGACTGGTGTCTACTTTGTTCTATCTCTATAAAGAGCTCAAAGTACAAAGTAAGGAGCACTTAACTGATCCTCCTGACTGCTAGAGGAATGAATACGAAGCAGTGTCACCAGTTTATCGTGGTCTGTCCAGTGAGCAAGGCCTGAATTTTTAAAAAAAGGAGGAGGAAGGCTGCCAATTCACTTTGAGGCTCGAAGATCACCTTTTAGGGGTGCTGGGGGCAGACTGAAACACCTAAGGAACGCTTGCATCCAAGGAATATCAAAAATGCCTTTTTAACCTGGAGGTTCCATAATGTTTACACCAATATTGAATGTCAATTTAAAGTGACTGGAGGAGGGCACCTGGGTGGCTCCGTTGGTTAAGCAGCTGCCTTCGGCTCAGGTCATGATCCCAGCGTCCTGGGATCGAGTCCCACATCGGGCTCCTTGCTTGGCAGGGAGCCTGCTTCTCCCTCTGCCTCTGCCTGTGCTTGCGCTCTCTCTCTCTCTCCCTCTCTCTCTCTGACAAATAAATAAATAAAATCTTAAAAAAAATAAATAAATAAAGTGACTGGAGGGAGGGAGAGGAAAAAGGGGGGGGGCGTGAACAGAAGTGAGTCAGCTTCCAAGTGACTTGGGTCAACAGGAGCTGGTGGCTGCTGGACGGTGAAGCAGTGCCCTGCCACACCGAAGTGGGAGTTCCACGCTTGATGAGGTAGATAAATGCGGACATCATTCTCTCAAAGGCAAGAGCCCCACAGCATTCCCTAACAATTACATTTTACTAAAAGAGGAAACGAACTTACGAGAGTTTCTGAGGAAGAGAAGCAGTCGTTTAGGTGCCAAAAATGGGGGCAACATAAGACGCTCCTCTTCCCTGGAAGGGAAGGGAGGCTGTGGGGTTGGTTATGTGAAATGATACTGACACAATATAATTCTAAGAAATTCAGAGGGAAAAATTGGTGACACAAAACAAAGACTGTTGAACGTTTATGTTAATAAACATACTGAGATTCTTTTTTGAGGATACTTGAAAATCAACTCATGAACAAAATATCAGTGCTCGTTTTTAAATTATGTTTAATCACTCCTGAAGATGCTTTTCAAGGAATCGGCTTAAAAAACCTAAGGAGGGGGGCGCCTGGGTGGCTCAGTGGGTTAAAGCCTCTGCCTTTCGGCTCGGGTCATGATCTCAGGGTCCTGGGATTGAGCCCCGCATCGGGCTCTCTGCTCAGCACCGAGCCTGCTTCCCTTCCTCTCTCTCTCTCTGCCTGCCTGTCTGCCTACTTGTGATCTCTATCTGATAAATAAAATCTTTAAAAAAAAATAAAAATAAAAATAAAAACCTAAGGAGGGGGACGCCTGGGTGACTCAGTTGTTAAGCGTCTGCTGTTAGCTCAGGGCATGATCCCGCGGTCCTGGGATCAAGCCCCTGGAGTCTCTGCTTGGCGGGAAGCCTGCTTCTCCCTCTCCTACTCCCCCTGCTTGTGTTCCCTCTCTAGGTGTCTCTCTATCAAACAAATAAATAAATCTTAAAAAAAGAAAAATTAAGAAATTAAAAACCTAAGGCGGGTAACAGAAACCATGGCTGACCTTCATTAGAATTTTAAATTACTTTAGTTTTCTTTTCATAGGAAACAGGATAATTAAAAGACAAAATTATGGGAGAGGAGATTAGGAAAACAACTTTTACATTCCCCAAACAGCAAGGTTTTTTCACCAAGGCCTGGAGAGAACAATTCTTCTACTACTCAAGTTGAGAAATCTCAAAGTATCTTACTAATTTTCCATCAACTTCAAGATATTCCCATATATGAATTCTGAGATATGAGAAATAATTGTAAAGAAACCAGTAAATGCTTAGGGTGCCTGGGTGGCTCAGTCATTAAGCATCTGCCTTTGGCTCAGGTCATGATTCCAGGGTCCTGGGATTGAGCCCCACGTCAGGATCCCTGCTCAGCAGGGAAGTCTGCTTCTCCCTCGCCCACGCCCCCTGCTTGTGTTCCCTCTCTCACTGTGTCTTTCTCTGTAAAAAAATAAATAACATCTTAAAAAAAAAAAAAAAGAAAAGAAAAAGAAAGAAACCAGGAAACGTTCAAAATCCCTTGCAAGAGAAATACTACTATATTTCAGCAGTTCTGGCAATACGGCACCAACAGAGCATTTACAAAATCAGGCGCATCTCACAAATAACAGGAGGTCATAGTTAATTGGCAGCACTTTTTCTTTCTTAGTGGTACATGAAACTTGGGTGTGAGCTACAGTCAATGGCGGGCTTGGATTCAATAGCATTTAGTAACTGCCAAGACTAATTTTCTTTTTTTTTTATTATTATTATTATTTTTTTTTAAAGATTTTTATTTATTTATTTGACAGAGATCACAAGCAGGCAGAGAGGCAGGCAGAAAGAGAGAGGAAGGGAAGCAGGCTCCCCGCTGAGCAGAGCCCGATGCGGGGCTCAATCCCAGGACGCTGGGATCATGACCTGAGCCGAAAGCAGAGGCTTTAACCCACTGAGCCACCCAGGCACCCCCAAGACTAATTTTCAATCCCCTTCTTTCACATAAGTTGATCTCCCTGTCCTATCCTAGAGATACTGGAAGGATGTCAAAAGGTGTGTTAAACTTTGTACTCTAGAGCCGCCTGGCTCTCTTGCGCTCCGGTCATGCATGATCCCGGCGTCCTGGGGTCAAGCCAGGCCTGGAGCCTGCTTCTCCCTCTCCCTCTGCCTGCTGCTTCCCCTACTTCTGCTCTCTCTGTGTCAAATAAGTAAGTAAAATCTTTAAAGAAACAAAACAAAAAAATTCTTTGTACCCTATAATCCCCAAACAGCAAGTTCTGTATCATAAAAAATGACAGGCAAAACAACCAGGTCACGTTTTAACCCTGCTGTTTTAACCCACATAAAGGCACTGGCTCTGTTTCATCGTGACTTCACTCCACTCTGCTTACACACTACGAACCAACACTGACTACGGTATCTCATCAATTCTGAAACGCAGTGCCTCAACCACTTAGAAGTAAAACAGAACAAATCTCTTTTGGGGGGTTGTTTAATAAAGGATAAAATCTTACATTCTTGAAGTTTACCTAAAACCCAACTCAGGTGATCCAGAAACATAATCTTCCAGGAGGCACTCTACCTCAATATCCCCACAACCGTGAGTTACAAACTTCAAAAGCAAAAAAGGACATTTGGAACTTGATAAATAACTTTGATTCCGACTACTGAAAATAAGTAAATCATAATTTTATGACTAAAAAGGAGAGGAATTCTCAGTCCTAAGGGCTACAGTAAATGATTCCATTCCCCAAACACTAAACAGGTTAGACTGAAAAAATTAGATACTTAATGTCTGAGAGGCAGTAGAATAAAGAAGAAATTTCCATCACCGTATAAAGGCAAAACTTGTAACATGCTCCCTTTTTCTTGGCTCTTGAATACACACCATTCGTACATTTAATCTTTATTGATGAAAATAATGGACTTCTAAAATGCTAAAAGCTCCCCAAAAAAGGAAGTGCCCAGGAATGAATGAGAAGTCTAAGCACAGAGGTCAAAGAAATCTTGTACTCGGGTCCCGTAATTAGTGCTCATTGAGATAAAGAAAAAAAAAACTGCTTTACTTCTAATTAAGAAACAACACAACAAAAAACAGATGGTCTGGAAAAAGAAAAAGTACTACTCTTTCCAGCATTAGTACCAAGGCATGGTTTTAGGAGGTCTCCTGTTCCATTTAAGTAACACAAGCCATTTAAATAACACTGCCACCAAATTCAAGAATGCTAGGTTCTTTATATATTCTCTCTGATGAAGTTTTGTTCTTCATCTACCCCACACGGCCCCTCAGTCTAAACTCAAGCTTTACACGCTCATACTGAAATACAATCTGTTCTTGCTCCAAAACATTGTTTGGTCTTGCAACCAAAAATCGAACTCCGCCTCTAAATTTAGCAAACCTCCTTGCTACAAAGAGCAAAGGCATTTTGCAATTTAAATCACGCCGCACTGAGATGTCTGGGCCAAAGGAAGTGGTACTGATTCCTGGGAACGAAGACGGCAGCCTCTCCATTCCCGATCAGCATTCTACCAACGTCATCCCTTTAAAAGACCGGTTTTCGCTCACATCACTTGCAAGTGGGGTGCAAATACGCAGGCTGAGCCGTCCGACGTCGAGCACGATGGAAAAGGACACCGCGGGCTGCGCGTTTAAATGAAGGTTTGCGCTCGGGCACTTGATCGGGGGGGAAGGCATACCTACTTTTTAAACCACATGATCTCCTCGGGGTCCGCGATGCCGAATTCCCGCATCTTCTTCACCATGTTGGCACTCTTCCTAACGGCCACCTCGTAGCGCTGGCTGCGAGTGAGGAAATTCAAGTCCTCGTGCTGGAAGTCCGGGTCATTCAGAATCAGGTTCTCTGGAAGAGGGCGAGAGGGCAACAAGAGGAAGACCGAGACGCAGGACTCCGCGACGCCTCCTGGAATCCCTGCGGGTTTTCGGAGCGCGGGCAGGTGGGCCCACACCCCTCACCCCGCCACAGGCCGGCCCTGGGGGTGGGGGTCCCGGCTCCCCCAAAGCTGAGCCCGGCGCAGCGGCCCACGCTCCACAGCGCCCCCCGACTCCTCCTCGAGCGAGTCGGGGGCCGCGCCCGGGGAAGGAGGGAGGCCTGGCCCACCGCCCTCACCGATCTCTCGGCGGCGCCGGGTGTTCTCGGGGCTGCCGTCCAGGACGTGCGTGAGCAGCTCCGGGTTGAAGCTGGCGGCTTCCCGCTCCCTGCGAAGATCTTGGTTCATGGTGGCGACACGCAACGGCGGTGGCGGCAGAGGTCGAAGCGGTGGCGGTGGCGGCGGCGGCGGCGGCGGCGGCGACGGCGACGGCGGCGACGGGTGTCCGCAGCTGCAGCCCGGGCCCGGCCCTAAGAGCCGCCCCAGGACCGGCGAGGCCCCGCCCCCGCTCGCCTCGGCCCGCCCCGCCCCGCCCCTCTCCTTCCCCGCGGGCCAGGCGGAGGCGGAGGCGGCGCCGGCGTGGGCGCGGCGATCGTACCCTGCGGTGGGGCGGGCGAGTCCTCCGCTCTCGTTCCCGGGATTGCTAACAGCGGCCCCCCCAGGGGAGGCAACCCCGGAAGACCGCCAAGAGATTGCCCCGGGGGGCGGGGAGGGAGGACAGCCCGGCGCTCCGGGTAACCCGCCCCTCCCTCGTCACGCGACCGCGCGGGGCGGAAACGGGGACGCCCAAGGCCGCAGCGACGCCCCAACAGGTTGGCGAGGAGGTAGGGAAGGGGCGGGACAAGGCGGCGGAGGAGGAGTGCGCCTGCGCCTTGGGACGCGTGGGTCGCGCGGCTTCCGGGTCCCGGTGCTGAGGCCTGAGGGCGGGAGGTCCTCGGTGGGGGCCGGCGGGTGGGGGTGGTTTCAACTTCTGGGCCGCGCGGCGTTGCTGGGGAGGGTTGGCGTAAGGCTTCCCCGGACCCTCCCGGACTGGAGAAAAGAGAGGAGGAGGGCAAAAGTCGCCCTGGGAAGAGGCCTCCAGTTATCTCGTGTTGAGATAATCGCCTCCTTGCTGCCAGGAACGCTGGCTTCGGGGAGCTGGCCTTGGGGTGCGGGCCCTCCCCGTGTATGGGGTGGGTGTGGACCGGAATGGGACCGAGCGGGCCGCTCACGCGGCTTGGAATCCAGACTTCGTTGCTTTCACAGTTACCACCTTCGTCATCAAAGCAGTAGATGTCCGTGGTGAGGAAACCTGGTTTCGGAGAATTTGTAATGAAAAGCAAAAGCTCCCCATCCTCGGAGGCAGCGGCTTTTAACCAGTTGTGTTTTTAATTCTGATTACATAAAATATGTGATAGCTCTGGATTTTAGTTACTTGTTGAGTTCCTACCACTGTAATGAAGATGAGCTCGCCACGCCATCTCCTTTATCTCCCTAGCACACCCTTAGAACTTGAAACGGGATGGCCATCCACTGCTTTTTATTTTTTTATTTATTTTTCTAAATTTTATTCATTTGCTTGACAGAGATCACAAGTAAGCATAGAGAGAGAGGGTGGGGGAAGCAGGCTCTCCGTGGAGCAGAGAGCCCGACGCGGGGCTCGATCCCAGGACCGTGAGACCACAGCCCGAGCCGAAGGCAGAGGCCTAACCCGCTGAACCCTAACCCAGGCGCCCCATCCACTGCTTTTTAAAACTCTGCGCTTCGTCCTTATTTACTGCATCAGTTTTTAGGAACAGTCCTGGGAATAGGGTGAGAGAAATGAGGCACTCACCTCCGGTGTAATTTATCGGAGCACTAAGCAAGATTAAAGATAAGATCGTTATTACTGATTTTTCTTTTTGCCCCGGACTCCAAGATTTCAGGGCAAGGCACTGTTACTGATTGTTTCTAATGCCCCGCCCCCTCCCCTTCCCCACACCATTAAAATACTGAGTTTGGTTGCTGTGTGTGGATTGTAGGCCTCTTGTGAAAAGCTTGCTCTCCACGTACCACCAACACAACATTATAAGACAAAGTGAGGTGGTTGCTACTCACGGAAGGAAAAACCCTACCTGGCAAAGCTTTGGCAGTGTCTAGAGCAAGGTAAAGCCAGAATTCATTGAGGGTTGAGGTTTGGTCTAAGGTATGTCTTTCAGCTCAGGATTGGGTAAGAACCCCGTACATTAGAAGATTGGTGGAAACATCAAGGGGGGGATAATTCAGATGACCTCAGAAGGCAAACTGGCTGTTAAGGGTCAAACCATTTGCCTGGACTGGACAGTCAAGAAAAGTAAAACAGACAAAATGCTGGGGCACCTGGGTGACTCAGTGGGTTAAAGCCTCTGCCTTCCGCTCAGGTCATGGCCCTAGGGTCCTGGGATGGAGCCCCACATAGGGCTCTCTGCTCAGCAGGGAGCCTGCTTCCTCCCCCCCCGCCCCTGCCTGCCTCTCTGCCTGCCTCTCTGCCTACTTGCGATCTCTGTCTGTCAAATAAATAAAATAAAATCTTAAAAAAACAACAACAACAACAGACAAAATGCTAATGAAGGCATGGGACTGCAAAGCCCGGGTAATGGAGGCAGAAAGATGTGGTTTGGGTTCTCTGTGTCTGGGCGGAGTGTGGGGGTAGATGGTTTTCTTCACGAGTACACTCATCTATTCAATAAATATTAAATAATGCCCAGACACAGTTTTAGGCACAGGGGCTACCTGAGGAATAGTGCCTTTATGGAGCCGATAATCTGGTGGGAGACGGAGGCATTAAACAGGTAAACAAATCACGCCCTGAAATTCTGTTACTTAGTCAACTACAGTGAAGAAAAGAAATCAAGCTAAGGGGACAGACTGGGAGCGGTGGGGTGCGCTTTAGATAGGGAGGACAGGGAAGGCCTTGCTGAGGAGGAGGAGGATGAACTAGGCCCTAAATAGGGAAAGAGAACTGGTTATGTGAAGGTCTGGGAAAGACTGCTCCAGGCTGAGGAAAAGCACGTGTGGAGGTGTTGAGGGTGAGGGTGAGCCACGTGAGAGCCGAGACGTAGGCCGTGCAGACCCCATGTGGCATTGTGGGCCAACACAGAGACTTTCAATTTTAATAGGAATTTATCATGGGAAGCCTTTAATCGATTTTCAGTGGGGTTTTATGACCTGATTTACATTTTTAAATATTAATTGTGGAAATAGTCAACCATGTACAAAGGTAGAAGGGATAAGACAATAAACCCCATCTACTTTTCACCCATGTCCAATAATTATCCCCTGTACCTCCCCCCAATTCCCTTCCGTGTTAACTTGAAGCAAATCTGATATCATATCCATAAAGACTGTTAGTACATATCTTTAAACTATTTTTTAACACTCTCCCAATACCATTATCACAATTGGAAATTTTAAACATTTCTTGCGGTCATTATAATCAATATTAAAATGTTTCATAAAAAACTCTCCACAGTTAGTTTGTTCAAATCAAGGTCCAGACAAAGTCTACACGTTGCAGTCGGTTGATAAGAATCCTAAGCCTCTTTTAATGCATAAGTTTCCACTTGACAATTTTTTTCTTCCACTTATTTGTTGAAAAAGCTAGGTTCAAGCAGTACCTGGGTGGCTCGGGTCATGATCTTGGGGTCGAGGGATCGAGTCCCGCGTCTGGCTCCCTGCTCGGAGGGAAGCCTGCTCCTCCCTCTCCCACTCCCCCTGCTTGTGTTCCCTCTCTCGCTGCCTGTGTCTCTCTCAAATAAATAAAATCTTCAAAAATAAATAAAATTTGTAATACTACCCATGTGATAGAAAATTTTTTTAAAAAGATTATTTATTTACTTATTTGACAGAGAGAGACACAGAGAGAGAGGGAACACAAGCAGGGGGAGTGGGAGAGGGAGGAGCAGGCTTCCCTCCGAGCAGGGAGCCCGATGCGTAGCTCGATCCTGGGACCATCACGACCTGATCCAGAGGCAGGCTCTTCACGTCGGAGCCACCAGCCCTGCCCCAACCATGTGATAGACTCTTTTGAGGCTATAGTTCAAATCCTGTGGTGTAGCTTGAGTCGTTGTGGGTTTTTTTTTCTTTCTTTCTTTTTTTTTTTTTTTTTTTTTTTTGAGTTGTAGTGTTTGTTATGCCCCAATAATGGGTCCGTGATTAAAGGAGCGAGACTGATAACAAAGGGAAGGTCGTGCCAAGCATCAAGAATGAGACCGAACGTTCGGGGCCGCCCCTCTTAACAAGAGAGGGCGACCCTTCTCTGTTTCACAGTCTAGCTTTTAAGGGCAAAGGCCGTGCGGTTGGGCCTGGCCACGCACAGGTGACCAATTGAATTACAATTTACCCTAGTAGACATTTGAATCAGCCTATTACACCTTGATTAGGATTGGTGCCAAAAGGGTTCCCAAAGGGCGGGAGCCCATACTCCTTGGTAGCTAGGGAGACAGTATGCAACCCCCTACTGATCGGATGTCTCCACCTGGCCTGACCCACGTTTGTATCTGGGCTTTGTTACCTGGAGCTGGTTTCCAGGACTTGTTTTTAAGTGAATCCCCTGGGGGAAGGGGAGCAGGGACAGTTTAAGGGTTAAACAAGGTTTTTGTTTAACCTCAATGAAAGCCTCTTCCTAAAATATAAAAATATAAAATAGGTCCTTACAGTGTTGAAGACTCATTGTGCAATATGAACTAACAAAGAATTGTGGCTTTAAAAACATGTATGAGAGGCGCCTGCGGGGGCTCAGCCAGTTAAGCATCGGTGTTTGGCTCAGGTCATGATCCCAGGGTCCTGGGTTCGAGCCCTTTGTGGGGCTCCCTGCTCAGTGAGGAGCCTGCTTCTCCCTCTTCCTTTCCCCCTCCGATCATGCTCTCTCAAATAAATAAAATTTTTTTAAAAATAAAATAAAATCACTTATGAGTTGCCTCGGGGTTAGTGGACGGTGTGAGGTGCTGGGACTGTGGTGTGATCCGAGGGCGAAGGTACAGGGCCCTTCCCACGTGCCTTGCTCAATGCATCTCTTCTATGTGACTGTTCCTGACTTTCTGTCCTTGTTCTAATAAACTGGTAATCTATTCTAATTGTGGAGTAGCAAACATACACAATCAAGATTCTTATCTCCAAGAAGGAAACCCAAAGCTAATAAAAGCTATCACAACTTAGGTATAGGTATTACTTTTCTGACCTTTAGTCCTACTACAGAAATCTTAGCAATTGCTTCAGAAAAAAATGAAAGAAGCAGTCACATCGGGTCGCCATCCTTCCCTTCCTTCCTGTACGGTATTTTTCAAATTTCCCAGTTGTTAAAAAGAAAACACTATGTCGCTCGTTCGTACGGTGGGTTTTTCTCCCAGCAGTGAAGTTTTGTCTTGGGGAATGGAGAGGGCAAAGCTCTACTGTACAGATTATACCATTCCTCAGACTTGCAAAGACAGTACTTAAAACCTAGCTAAGCTGTAAGAAAAGCCAGTCTTTTTTTTTTTTTTTAAGATTTTTAAAATTTATGTATTTGACAGAGATCACAAGTAGTCAGAGAGGCAGGCAGAGAGAGAAGGGGGGAAGCAGGCTCCTGCTGAGCAGAGAGCCCGATGCAGGGTCCGATCCCAGGACCCGGAGATCATGACCTGAGCCGAAGGCAGAGGCTTAACCCACTGAGCCACCCAGGTCCCCCGAAAAGCCAGTCTTGATATATCGTCTCAGAAACTCTCTTGCATGTCTGATGATATATGGATAATGATTTACTGAGCCAGTAGGGCTTATGGAAATTAACAGAAATGTCTTAATAAACACACACACAGCAACTTTTGCTTGAAAAAAAAAAAATCAGGGGTGGGGCCCCTGGGTGGCTCAGAGGGTAAGCCTCTGCCTTCGGCTCAGATCATGATTTCAGGGTCCTGGGATTGAGCCCCGCATCGGGCTCTCTGCTCGGCGGGGAGCCTGCTTCTCCCTCTCCCTCTGCCCCTCTCCCCACTCAAGTGTACTCTCTCTCTCAAAAAAATAAATAAAATTTTTAAAAATAAAGAAATAAAAGAATGAATCATATTCTTAATCAGTGATGGGGTGCCTGGCTGGTTCAGTCAGAAGAGCATGCTACTCTTGATCTTGGGGTCGTGGTTTGAGCCCCATGGTGGGTATAGAGATTACTTAAATAAATAAATAAATTTGAAAAAAATCAATGAGGTTAAAATTTGCAAAAGCTTATACAGACCCCTCCAAAGAGTCAATTCTGTATGATAATTCAAAAAATAAAAATAAATTAAATGAGCAGTTACTTACAGCTTAGCTTATAGTACATGTGGTACTTGAGAGTAGAAAAATTACTTTTAAGATTTATTTATTTTAGAGGGGGCAGGGGTGGGGGGGAACACAGGGAGAAAATCCTCAAGTATTCTCACCACTGGGCACAGGGCTCAATGCAGGGTTCGAGCCCAGGACCCTAAGATCACACATGACTTGAGCTGAAACCAAGAGTCAGATGCTTAACCGACTAAGCAACACAGGTACCCCTAGAAAAATTACTCTTAGAAAAGAGTGAAAGTTTTCACCTTTTTTTTTTTTTTAATTTATTTATTTGTTAGAGAGAGAGCAAGCAAGCACAGGCAGACAGAGTGGCAGGCAGAGGCAGAGGGAGAAGCAGGCTCCCCGCCGAGCAAGGAGCCCGATGTGGGACTCGATCCCAGGACGCTGGGATCATGACCCGAGCCGAAGGCAGCTGCTCAACCAACTGGGCCACCCAGGCGTCCCCACCTTTTTTTTTTTTTTAAGATTTTTATTTATCCTTTTATCAGAGAGAGAGAGCGAGCATGTGAAAATGCAGGCAGAGTGGCAGGCAGAGGCGGAGAGAGAAGCAGGCTCCCCGCTGAGCAAGGAGCCTGATGCAGGACTCGATCCCATGACCCTGGGATCATGACCTGAGCTGAAGGCATTGGCTCAACTGACTGAGCCACCCAGGCATCCCAAGTTTTCACCTTTTTGCTAGATTGGACAGAATTGTCACCATTATCCCCAAACAGGAACCAATACATTTTTTCCTTCTCTTGACTGATATTTGGTTTTTTGGTTTTGCTTTGTTTTGATTTTTGCTTCTCTCTCATCCCAAAGATGATTAGGGGGTGCTGTCATTACTGGGGACAGGAACGGCTCTGCTCCCTGGTCACAGGGATATGGAGCATCTGCTCCTAGGACAGTAGGACTGGGCCTTGGCTAGTTGTCCCGGGGCTGTTCTGTACACAGCTCTCTTGAAATGATCTTTGGACGTTGACCAGTGACAGTGCCTGATGACCTCCTCGTTAGAGGATACCAAAGCCAATTGTGCAAGGTCTTAGGTAACATTAAGCTTCTTTGCTTGTTTTTTCTTTTCTTTTTTTTTTTTTTTAAAGTAGGCTCCATACCCAGAGCAGAACCCAGTGTGGGGCTTAAACTCATGACCCTGAGATCAAGACCTGGGCTGAGATCAAGAGTCAGACGCTTAACTGACTGCGCCACCCAGGCGCCCCCAGCATTGAGCTTCTGTGCGAAAGCTGTATCATCTGGCTTCTGCAAGGGTCTGACTTGGGATGATTTAATTGCCATTTCCTGTGTTTCTGTCTCCTTTGGCTTATCCTGTCGAACAGTTGAAGCCCATCACCTTCAGGGTCCCTTTGTCACTGAATAATTATTCCTGAGTTCCCACTTCTCTGACGTCTTCTACATGTGGATCCTCATGTTCTAGAGTGTTCTTTCACACATACACAGTTGTACATATTATATGCACATGTGTGCTCCTTACCTTTTTTCCTGATGGTCTGTCTTGGAGATCTTTTTTTTTTTTTTTTAAGATTTTATTTATTTGTCAAAGAGAGAGAGAGCGCACAGGCAGACAGAATGGCAGGCAGAGGCAGAGGGAGAAGCAGGCTCCCTGCTGAGCAAGGAGCCCAATGTGGGACTCCATCCCAGGACTCTGGGATCATGACCTGAGCTGAAGGCAGAGGCTTCACCCACTGAGCTACCCAGGCACCCTTCACATGAGTCATTTAACTGGTCTTATCTTTCTCTTTTTAAAATTACTAACAAAAACTCATAACCCTAGTCTAACCATGAGAAAAACACCAGACAAACCCAGACAGAAGGTCATTCTACAAAATAACGTGAGTAGTATACCTCAAAACTCTCAAGACCAAAAAACAAGGAAAGTCGGAGAAACTGTCAGCCCAGAGGCGTCCAAAGAGACAACTGAATGTAATGTGGCATTCTGGATGGGACTAAGGAACTGAAAAGTGACATTAGGGGGAAAAAACTGAGGATCTAAATAAAGTATGGTGATGAGTTAATAACCTGTCGATACAGATTCATTAATTGTGACCAATGCGTCATACCAATGTAAGGTGTTAATTGTAGGGGGAGCTGGGTATGACGTACCCTCTTTACAGGTTTGGGTTTTTTTTTTTTTAAGAGGTGGGGAAAGGCAGAGGGAGAAAAGGAATATTAAGCAGGCTCCCTGCCCACAACTGCCCACTCAAGTGTACTCTCTTTCTCAAATAAATAAAAATTTGAAAAATAAAGAAGTAGGGGCACCTGGGTGGCTCAGTGGGTTAGGCCGCTGCCTTCGGCTCAGGTCATGATCCCAGGGTCCTGGGATTGAGCCCCGCATCAGGCTCTCTGCTCAGCCAGGAGCCTGCTTCCTCCTCTCTCTCTGCCTGCCTCTCTGCCTACTTGTGATCTCTGTCAAATAAATAAATGAAATCTTTAAAAAAAAATAAAGAAAGAAGTAAAAGAATGAATCATATTCTTCATCAGCGATGGGGCACCTGGCTGGTTCAATCAGAAGATCTCCACGATCAAGACCCGAGCTGAGATCAAGTTGGACGCCCGACCAGCTGAGCCACCCAGGCGCCCCTTCATTGTTTTTAAAATAACCTTTTTATTTTCGAATCGTTTTAGCTTTAGATTTCAGAAAAGAAACCTGTAGGGGCATCTGAGCGGTTCAGCCAGTTTAGCATCCAACTCTTGATCTTAGCTTGGGTCTTGATCTCAGGGTCATTGGTTCAGGCCCCACACTGGGCTCTACACTGGGTGTGGAGCCTACTTTAAAAAAAAAAAAGAAAAAAGAAAAGAAAAGAGCACCTGGGTGGCTCAGTTGGTTAAGCGACTGCCTTCGGCTCAGGTCGTGATCCCAGGGTCCTGGATCGAGTCCTGTATTAGGCTCCCCTGCCCTGCAGGGAGCCTGACTCTCCCTCTCCTTCTGCCTGCCACTCCCCCAGCTTGTGCTCTCTCTCTCTCGTTCAAATAAATAAAATCTTAAAAAAAAAAAAAAAAAGGAAGGTGCATTTTATGTACAATTATGAAAGAATGTCGGAATATATTGGGACACCTGAGTACCTCAGTTGGTTAAGCATCTGCCTTTGGCTAAGGTCATGATCCCAAAGTCCTGGGATCGAGTCCCACATCCCGCCTGCTTCTCCCTCTGCCTGCCATTCCCCCTGCTTGTGCTCTCACTCTCTCTCTCTAATACATAAACAAAATCTTTAAAAAAAATATTAAGTGGAGGGGTGCCTGGGTGGCTCAGTGGGTTAAAGCCTCTGCCTTCGGCTCAGGTCATGATCCCAGGGTCCTAGGATCGAGCCCCACATCGGGCTCTCTGCTCCACGGGGAGCCTGCTTCTCCCTCTCCCTCCATGTGCTTTCTCTCTCTCAAATAAATAAATAAATCTTAAAAAAATAAAAATAAAGATTTACTTATTGATTTGAGAGAGAAAGTGCACATATGCATGGGGGTGGGGCTCATAGGGCAGAGGGAGAGAGAAAGTCTCAAGCCGACTTCATGCAGAATGAGGAACCAGACCTGGAGCTCGATCTCATCACCTGAGATCACCACCCAAGCCGAAACCCAAGAGTCCCACACCCAAAGGACTGTGCCTCCCAGGCACCCCAGATCTTTTTTATATTGTTTTGCATTTTTAAATTAGTGAATGCATAACTGATCAAAAAAAATGTTTAGGGGCGCCTGGGTGGCTCAGTGGGTTAAGCCTCTGCCTTCGGCTCGGGTCATGGTCTCAGGGTCCTGGGATCAAGCCCGGAGATAGGCTCTCTCTGCTCAGCAGGAAGCCTGCTTCCCCTTCTTTCTCTGCCTGCCTCTCTGCCTACTTGTGCTCTCTCTGTCTCTGTCAAATAAATAAATAAAATCTTTAAAAAATTGTTTAATATTAAACTACCACTCTTAAATATCTTTAAATATAAACTACCACTCTTAAATATCTTTAAATATATATATATATATATATATATTTTTAAAGATTTTATTTATTTATTTGACAGGCAGAGAGCACAAGTAGGCGGAGAGGCAGGCAGAGAGAGAGGGGGAAGCAGGCTCCCTTCTGAGCAGAGAGCCCGATGTGGGGTTCCATCCCAGGACCCTGGGATCATGACCTGAGCTGAAGACAGATGCTTAACGACTGAGCCACCCAGACGCGCCCTTAAATATCCTTAAATATTAAACTACCACTGGAACTAGACTTTAAGGTGTCGCTGGTCTCAGGGATCTACTAATCTCAGCCTGTGGTCTGGTTGGTTTTTCAGGAATCTTCAGAAATCCGTCCCAGCTATTTGCAATGCTGCCCAAACCTGGGATCTATTACTTCCCCTGGGAAGTCAGTGCTGGCCAAGTTCCCGATGGGGGCACACTGAGAACATTTGGCAGGTGAGAATGGTTTTTTTTCTTTTTTCCATCGGGTGTGGGGATATTTCAGTTCCTCCCCCACACACACCCCAGCCCTGCCAGAAAAAAACAAACAATTAAAATGTTATTATAAGTTTGTCTAGTTTTTGTTTTTTTTTTAAGTTTTACTTTTTCAAGTAATCTCTACACCCAATGTGGGGCTTGAACTCATGACCCAAGATCAAGAGTCAGACGCACCTCTTACTGAGCCAACAGGGCATCCCCTGTCAACGTATTTTTTAAATGCTGAAACATGAATTTGTTTTCATTGGAAAAAAGATAGATAGTCCATAGAAGTGTGAAGAAAGCAAGCAAAAATACTGATAATCCCACTCTCTGGACCGCCACTGCTAACCTTTTGGTGATTAATTTAGACACACTCATGGGTATGGATGTACGTGACTGTGTTGATGGGTGTGTGTTCACACCATGTATGTATCGCATCATCAGGGAAGTGCAAATTCACACCACAGCAGGATACTCTTACAGGCCCAGTCCACTGGCTGAATTTGCAAAGACTGTTGAAACCAGAAGCGGATGAGGTTGTAGAGCAGCTGTAACTCCTCGACCCTCCCCGTGGAAATGTAAAATGGCACAACTACTTTGGAAAACAGCCTGCAGTTTCTTTAAAAGCTAAACACATTTAAACACGGGGCACCCGGCGCACTCAGTCAGTAGAACATGCAACTCTCGATCTCAGGGTTGTGGGTTCGAGCTGCATGTTGGGTATAGAGATTGCTTTAAAAAAAAATAAAATCTGACAAACCATAAAAGACTCAATCTCAAGAAACAGACTGAGGGTTCCGGGGGGGAGGGGGGACGGGAGAGGGTGGTGGGGAAATGGACATTGGGGAGGGTATGGGCTATGATGAGTGCTGTGAAATGTGTAAACCTGACGATTCACAGACCTGTACCCCTGGGGATAAAAATACATTATATGTTTATTAAAATAAAAAAATTTTAAAAAAAATCTTTGGGCTCAGTGGGTTAAGCCTCTGCCTTTGGCTCAGGTCATGATCTCAGGGTCCTCGGATCGAGCCCCACATCGGGCTCTCTGCTCAGCGGGGAGCCTGCTTCTCTCTCTCTCTCTGCCTGCCTCTCTGCCTACTTGTGATCTCGCTCTGTCAAATAAATAAAATCTTAAAAAAAATTTTTTTTAATTAAAAAAATAAAATCTCGGGGCGCCTGGGTGGCTCAGTGGGTTAAAGCCTCTGCCTTCGGCTCGGGTCATGATCCCAGGGTCCTGGGATCGAGCCCCGCATCGGGCTCTCTGCTCGGCAGGGAGCCTGCTTCCCTTCCTCTCTCTCTGCCTGCCTCTCTGCCTACTTGTGATCTCTCTGTCAAATAAATAAATAAAAATCTTTAAAAAATAAATAAATAAATAAAATTTTAAAAATAAAATCTTTACAATAATAATAATAATAAAATAAAATATAAATAAATAGTCTTAGAAAAAAAGAAAGAAAGAAAGGAACCAGGCCAAAAAAAAAAATTACATGTTGTATGGCTCCATTTATATAAAAGTTTAGGAAATTTCCCCCCCCCAAAAAAAAAATTCTAAAGTGGGGGGAAAAAAAAAAGCAGGCCAGTTGCCCGCAAGGATTGCCTGGGTATGGCGTATTGGAGGATTGTGAAAATGCACTAGGGAACTATGTGTTCATTATCGATTATGTGGACAGTTGCTCAAGTGTATGTGGTGTCAAAGTGTGTCCTTTAAATATGTGTGGTCTACTATAGTTCAGTTATCCCAAGTAAAACCAGAGAGGAAAAGCATATGTTACAGAATCTTAAACAGGAGGAGAGCAAAAGACTTGAACAGACACCTCACAAAAGACAGTATACATAACACCTAGCAGTCATCCAAAAAGTAAACAATTTTGCATATGACAATTAAAAAAATGCACATATAGGGGGACGCCTGGGTGGCTCAGTCATTAAGCATCTGCCTTCGGCTCAGGTCATGATCCCGGGGTCGTGGGATCGAGCCCCGAATCGGGCTCCCTGCTCAGCGGGAAGCCTGCTTCTCCCTCTCCCACGGCCCCTGCTTGTGTTCCTCTCTCAATGTTCAATAAATAAATAAAAATCTTTAAAAATACATATATACACATATATATTCCACAAATGGATAACAAGCATATGAAGAGATGGTAAACATCGTTAGTCACAGGGAAGTGCAAATTAAAACCACAACAAGGGCACCTGGCTGGCTCAGTGGGTTAAGCATCTGCCTTCTGCTCAGGTCATGATCCCAGAGTCCTGGAATCGAGCCCCCGCGGCTCCGTGCTCATCGAGGAACCTGCCTCTCCCTCTCCCACTGCCCTCACCCACCCCAGTCTCTCTTGCACTCTCTCTCTCAAATAAATTAATAAAATCTTTAAAAAACCAACCACCCGACCGGCAGCCACAACGATACACTATTTTGCTGCCCGCTAGGACGCTAGCACGGCTAAAATGAAAAAGACTGACCATACCAGAGTCCTGGCCAGATGTGGAGAGTCACCAGAACCCTCACACGTTGCTGCTGGGAGTGTAAAGTAGCACACCCGTTTTGAAAAACAGTTTGCCAATTTCTCTTAGAGTTGAACAGACAGGTTGATCGAATGACTTTGCGATCCCCCGTGGGTATTTACCTAAGAGAAATGAAAATATATGTCAGCAAAGAGATTGGTCTGCAGAAGTTCCTGCCGGTTTATTCATCATAGCCCGACACCGGCAGGAAACCAGACGAGCTGATGAGCGAGCGGATACACGGACTGTTTTCAGTCATTTCAACAGAATTGCTGCTGAGGGATAGAAGGAGTAAAGCGCTGATGTACCCAGCCGTGCTGTGACTTGAAACTGTCGTGCTGAGCGAAGGAAGCTCGGCACGAGAGAGGACGTGCTGTTGTGCCCCTATGTACATGAGGTGCCGGAGTGAGAAAACGAACCCGTAGATCAGCGGTTGCCTGGCGTGGGAGATGGGGAGCTTGAGTAGTGGCACAAGGGAACTTTTGGGGGCGATGGAAATGGGCCACATCTTAATTAGGGGTGCTGCTTACACCTGTGTATACTTTTGTCAACACCCCTTAAACAGGTGCCTTATGGGGTGCCTGGGTGGTTCAGTGGGTTAAAGCCTCTGCCTTCAGCTTGGGTCATGATCCCAGCTCCTGGGATCGAGCCCTGCCTTGGGCTCTCTGCTCACCAGGGAGCCTGCTTCTTCCTCTCTCTCTGCCTGCCTCTCTGCCTATTGTCAAATAAATAAATAAAATCTTTGAAAAAAAAAAAATAAACAGGTGCCTTGTAATGCATGTGATTTCCATCTTCACAACTTAGACTGAAAACAGTTTTTCTGGCTCGTTGCCGCCCTTTTTATTTCTCTGATCAGAGACCCATGGGTTTCCAGAACCCTTTGAGCTTTCCGCGTTTGCGCTGTTTGTGGACAGAACTGATTGATTGCACTTTCCCTGACCTGCAGGTTGCTCCTCTATGACGTGACCCAATCCCGAGTGACCCTGAGAGCTCAGCACGGATCGGACGAGCACCAGATCCTGGTCTGCACCAAGTTGGTGGAGCCATTCCAAGCCCAGGTGGACTCCCTGTACCTCGTCCTTGGAGAGCTCGAGCACCAGGGTAAGCCCGTGGCTTCACGTTCCCTTTTCACCCTGGGTCCTGGGTGAGGCAATCTTCGGTTGGGACTGGGTCTGGCTTCTGACCCTGCAGGAGTCCCTCCCTGGGGTTAGCTTCCCTTCCAGATCGGCCCACAAGTTCAAGGACTCCTGGAAGCAGATGTGATCGGGCTCAGTGGACCTGCTCTAGGGGTGTGCTAGGGGAGATAAATCATTAATTTCTAAAGGCCGACCACGTGCCAGGCCTGGCCCTACACCACTGCCTTTAGTCTGCTTGAATTCGCCAAGCAGGTCTTCAACTCAGTCTTACTGTTGCTGTTCCGTAGACGAGAAAAGTCAGGCAAGGAGAGGACGGGGTTCGGGAGGCAGAGTAAGAGAAATGGAACGGAAGGAATCCCGGCAACCTGGGGGAGTCTCTCTGGCATCAGAAGTTGAAGGCTCGGGGCTTCTGGGTGGCTCAGTCGGTTAAGCATCTGCCTTTGGCTCAGGTCATGATCCCAGCATCCTGGGATCAAGTCCCGAGTCGGGCTGCCAGATCTGTGGGGAACCTGCTTCTCCCACTGTGTGCTCTCTCATCTCTCTCTCTCACTCTGTCTCTCAATTAAATAAATAACATCTTTAGAGTTGAAGGTTGCAGGGCGCCTACGTGGCGCAGTCGTTAAGCGTCTGCATTCGGCTCAGGTCATGATCCTGGGGTCCTGGGATCCAGCCCCACATCGGGCTCCCTGCTCTTTGAGAAGCCTGCTTCTCCCTCTCCCACTCCCCATGCTTGTGTTCCTCTCTCGCTGTCTCTCTCTCTGTGTCAAATAAATAAATAAAATCTTTTTTTTTTAATGCTGTAGTTAATATCCTCATGCACAGTCTTTGTCCATTTTCTGATTATTTCTTCATGATCGTTTCCTAAAAGTAGAATTGCTCTATCGAAGGATGCAAACATGCCAACTTCCTTTCTAAAAGTCATGGTGGGTTTTTTTTTTAAAGATTTTATTTATTTATTTGACAGAGAGAGACACAGTGAGAGAGGGAATATAAGCAGGGGGAGTGGGAAAGGGAGAAGCAGGCTTCCTGCCAAGCATGGAGCCCGAGGAGGGACTCGATCCCAGGACCCCGAGATCATGACCTGAGCCAAAGATGGACGCTTAACGACTGAGCCACCCAGGCGCCCCAGTCATGATGGTTTTTATTTATATATATATTTTAAAGATTTTATTTATTTATTTGACAGAGAGAGAGAAAGAGACAGCAAGAGAGGGAATACAAGTAAGGGGAGTGGAAAGGGAGAAGCAGGTTTCCCACTGGGATCATGACCTGAGCTGACAGCAGATGCTTAAAGACTGAGACACCCAGGCACCCCAGGGGTGATGGTTTTTAACTCTGGATGAAATGTGCTAGAAAAAATGTTATTAGATGGTGCTTACTTTAATTACCTTTGATTTAATAGAAGTGAATCTTTATTTAGGGTTAAGACTTTGAGCTAGCTCACAGAGTTCCTGCCTTCATAGTGATTTGAGAGAGGCATCAGGAATGGGGGTGGGAACAGGTACAGAGGGGGTTCTGCACAAGTGATTTCCACGTTGACTGCAGCCCAGGTCCCCTGAGGCTTTCTCCTGTACCCCCAGCCCTCCAGTGCATCCTGGGAGCTCCCGGGAGCCCACCGCCCAGTGTCCGGGATGCTAAGGCCCGACTGCAGACACAGAGAGGGGTTGAAAGTCACATGGGGCAGCAGGCCCGGACAAGAACAGGACCCAGAGCGGACAGTTAGAATCCCTTGTGGTGGGGAGAAAAATGGGAAGAAACCTTTGTATGTTCAACACATGGAACTTTTTCTATTGACTGTTCCAGTCAGATGTGCACAGAAATAGAGTGGTAGAGCCCACAGTCGGCCGTTGCTGAGTCTCCGCTGCCTGCATTTACCTATTTATTTTGCTGGGGTCTTTTGGAGCAAATCTGACGTCACTTCATTTCCCCATAAACACGTCCATGCCTCTACCACTACCCAACAAAACAGCCATCCCTCGACAGAATCGAACCCCTTGTCCACGTTTACTCCCTTCCCCTCCGTGGCTTTTCAAACTTGGGTAGTTCAGATCCCTTCCAAAGTCCATTTGTTGCATTTGGCTAACAAACCCCAAGTCTCTGTACGAGTTCTGTCCTCCCTTTTTTTTTTTTTTTTTTTAAATGCCATTTATTAGAGAACTTGGGTCTGGAATTGGCTGATTGCTTCCTCCTGGCTGCCCTAAACCTTCTTTCCCCCCGCCTTTTTCTGAACGGACTGTGGTTCAGGGACAGCTCACATTTGATGAGGAAAAGTTCTTTAGAGAAGAATCATAGTGCATAAATGCAGGAAATGTCTAAACTCACCTCTTTAGAAGTCCTGATGAAATAATGAATCCAGGCAACGATGTTATCGCTGGCTGCTCCTATCGCTCCATCAGTCCAGAAAGGGCAGGGCGGCAGGAACGCTGCACAGCAGGGATCAGCCAGCAACACCCGGCCCTGCCCCAAGGCCACGCTGGAGGGTGGATCAGCAGCCACACAGCTGGAGGTCACAGGCGGCAACACCTCCAGGTGACCTTGCTCCCCCCCCCCCCCCGCCCCCAACCTGAACCCGAATGATCAAGCCTCGGGTCAGGCAGCATTCTCCCTGGGCTCTGGCTCCTTGACTGCTTCTCATTATTTTCATCACCATCTATGTGGTTTTTTCTTTCTTAAAAAAAGCTTTCCGGGCGCCTGGGTGGCTCAGTGGTTTAAAGCTTCTGCCTTCGGCTCAGGTCATAATCCCAGGGTCCTGGGATCGAGCCCTGCATCGGGCTCTCTGCTCAGTGGGGAGCCTGCTTCCTCCTCTCTCTCTGCCTGCCTCTCTGCCTACTTGTGATCTCTGTCAAATAAATAAATAAAATCTTTAAAAAAAAAAAAAAAGCTTTCCCCCTAAATTTCTAATTTCTCAGTAAGATGTGTTCATCGTTTGCAGCTGACACAGAAGGGAAGACAGTGATGGGGACGGGGACAGAGTGTGGGCTGAGCGTGGGAGGGGCTGCTCACCCCCAGCCTGCAGCGTTCTGGCTCACTGCTTTCACCTGCCCTGTGTCCTAGGTCCAGTGCGGCGCAAACGTCAACGAGACACAGATCTGTCGGGTGGCAAGGTCAGCAGCTCTGGGGACAGACTAGACGCCTCCTAAAGTCACCTTTCTGGGGCATCTGGCTGGCTTAGTTGTAAGAGCATGTGACTCTTGATCTTGGGGGTTGTGCATTCGAGCCTCACATGGGGTGTAGAGATTACGTAAATAAATAAAACTTTAAAAGAAAAATAAAGGGGCACCTGGGTGGCTCAGTGGTTAAAGCCTCTACCTTCGGCTCAGGTCATGATCTCAGGGTCCTGGGATCGAGCCCCACATTGGGCTCCCTGCTTGGCAGAGAGCCTGCTTCTCTCTCTCCCTCTGCCTGCCACTCTGCTTACTTATGTAAGTAAGTAATTGAATAAATAAAAATCATAAAATAAATAAAAATAAATAAAAATAAAAAATAAATAAATCAATTAAATAAATAAAATCTTTTTTTAAAAAAAAGGAAAAAAAAATCGTGCCACCTTCCTGAAATTTGTGCACACAGTGAGCTGAGGAGGCCAAAAAAGATGAAGAAATGCCTGCCACGTGAGAAACCCACTGGTTCTTTAAACTTTTTTTTTTTTTTTTTTTTGACAGAGATCACAAGCAGAGAGGCAGGCAGAGAGAGAGGAAGGGAAGCAGGCTCCCTGCCAAGCAGAGAGCCCAATGTGGGGCTCAATCCCAGGACCCTGGGATCATGACCTGAGCCAAAGGCAGAGTCTTTAACCCACTGAGTCACCCAGGCACCCCTGAAACCCACAAGTTCTGACACATTCCTGGGGCACCATCCCAGAGCCCAAGGCTTCCTGTGCAGGGTTGAGGTGCTGGGACACAGCCTTTCCTCAGTTCTGCGTCAGTCCCTAGAAGTCCCAGGTTGCAGGTGACCTACAGCTAGAGGCTGCCCTCGAGCCCTTGCCATAAATCTCATAAACTCTACCTGCCTGGTTTTCTTTTCTTTCTTTCTTTTTTTTTTTTTTTTAAGATTTTATTTATTTATCTGACAGACAGAGATCACAAGCAGGCAGAGAGGCAGGCAGAGAGAGAGAGAGAGAAAGCAGGCTTCCCTCTGAGCAGAGAGCCCGATTCGGGGCTCGATCCGAGGACCCTGAGATCATGACCTGAGCCAAAGGCAGAGGCTTCAACCCACTGAGCCACCCAGGCGCCCCCTGCCTGGTTTTCTTCCAGCTGACTGCCGTTCCCAGCCCTCACAAGCCTTCCTGTTGTATCTTCTGGAACCTTCGCTCCACCCTGAAAGGCTCCTTTTTACGCCCTTGCCTTCACTGGGATGTGCCTGAAACCTGGCTCTTTCCCAGGACAGCAGTTCCCTCCCGTCCCCACGTGGAGCCTGGTCAGCCTCCCCGCTCTCACACACCACAGGGCCCAGAGGTGGGGCCAGCAGCCTGCTGGCTGCTCGGGTTTGCTATTCACAGCTTTGCCTGTCTCGTCGGCCAACCAGTTCTGCCCACGTCCGCCTCCCACAGCCACCCCTTGGCCACCTGAGACTGCAGCCCTGACTCCTGGTGCGTCCCTGCTCTGCAGCCCCACGGGGCCTGCGCACCTCGGGCTCTTCCTTTGTCTCCCTCCTTCTGTCCTGTTCACTTTCCTCCACTCCAGCCGGGCCTCATGCCCCAGCAACCCCTTTTCTGGTGGAAGTTTCTGGCCCTCGCCTTCCATCACCGCAGCCTGACAAACCCCCATCCTCCGCCCTCTTCTGCTGATCGAGAAGGTTCCTGCGTTTGGGGGGGTTCCTAGCACGATCTCAAGGCCTCTTACTGCGCTGGGCCCTTCTGCGTGTCCTGGCCCACCCCCTCCCACCACGGGCAGTAGCTGTCCCTGGCACTCACTGGGCACAGGAGACCCCTACTTCATCACCTCCCGTCCCTGTCAGCGTGGGTGACTGCCTCACCTCCTACGTCCCGGGTCTAACAGAGGCCGCAGCAGCAGCCCCTCCTAAAGTGACCTGTGTCCACACCTGCCCGTGGCTCCTTTCTTCCAGTCTGGGAGGAAGAGGGGCCGGTCTTCCGTGCTGGTCGGTGCTGGGACTCCCGCTACCCTCCCATGGGGACTTTGCCCTCTCAACTGAGTCCTTAGCCTGTTCCCGCTGCGTCTTCCCTCTGAGGATATAAATCACTCAAGCTTATTCTATATTAAAATAATAACAGGGTCATCAGCTTCTGCTCTGTATCCCTACCTCTCTCTGACCCTCCTTCCCTGCTTGGGCAGACGTCCTAAAGGAAGGTCTGTTCTGCCTCTCACCCCTTCTCTCTCTCCTGCCCACGCCTCCACCCACTGCATTCCCGCTGCCCTTGTCTGTCATTCAGCCCCTCCATGGCTCTGCGTTCGTCCAACTTGCAAGAAATTCCCCTCAAGGACTCTGTAGCCGTCTTGTCTGTAGACTCTGTTCTCCCCTCCCTGCAGTATTTCTTCAAATGCTGTTCCTCGGTCGCAGTTACAAGGACCTGCACATGAACTGCCAGAACTGCCCAGTTCGTCCCTTAGGACAGTCCTGTATCTTAAGGTCACTCCGTGTTTAATAATGTTTTTCACTGGGGCGCCTGGGCGGCTCAGTGGGGTTGAAGCCTCTGCCTTCGGCTCAGGTCATGATCGCAGGGTCCTGGGATCGAGCCCCCGCATCGGGCTCTCTGCGGGGAGCCTGCTTCCCCCTCCTTCTCTGCCTCCCCCTCCTTCTTTCTGCCTGCTTCTCTGCCTACTTGTGATCTCTGTCTATCAAATAAATAAATAAAATCTTTAAAAAAAATGATGTCTTTCACTCACAGAGAGAGACAATACGTTGCTCAGTATACGGATTGCATTGAGTGTGTAGACGGCTCTAAGTAGCGTCTTCTTCGGGGTCTTTTCTGGTTCCACAGAAATGTTAGGATTATTTGTTTCATTTTTGTTCCTCAGTGTAAATCTAGGAGGGAGGGTTTTCCCACGCTGACAGGAGGAAAGAGCTGATAGGGATCATGTAAGGAAAGTTCTGTGCAGGGCGCCTGGGTGGCTCCGGCCGTTAAGCGTCTGCCTTCAGCTTGGGTCATGATCCCAGAGTCCTGGGACCGAGTCCTGCATTGGGCTCCCTGCTCAGCAGGGAGTCTGCTTCTCCCTCTCCCTCTGCTCGTGCTCTCTCTCTCTCAAAATAAATAAAATATTAAATAAATAAATAAATAAATAAAAAGAAAGGAAAGGGAGGGAGGAAGGAAGAAAAAGAGGTCTAGACTAGGAGGAAGGCAAGACACGACCTATCTAACCAAAGAGCCTGTATCTCAAAACCACATCAAAAGGAAACAGGTTATCCTAGCACATTGAATGTGTTTGTTGACCTGACCAGAGCATGTAAAGAACATGGATGAAAAAAAATAAAAGTAAAAAAACCCTGGGCACCTGGGCGGCTCAGTCAGTTGAGCATCTGACTCTTGATCTCAGTTCAGGTCTTGGTCTCAGGGTTGTGAGTTGTGGAGCCTGCTTTAAAAAAACAAAAACACAAACAAACGAACATGTCAGGGCAGGCCCAGTTGTCTTTTCTGCTTGCCATCACCGGCACGCTGACAGATCTTTCCATCAGGTCAACACAGCATGTGCCAGAAGCACCTCCCAGCCCTTCATCTGGGGTGGGGTGACTTGGCTCTATAAGGCCAAGCTCTCACCTTGGATTTACTAATTATGCGGTTCTCTTTGCCCCAATTTCCAGTGCCAGTGGGGCCCAGTATGCCAAGGGGACCCTTCCTTTAGTACAAATGGAGAAGTGGGATGGTGATTGAGACCCCCCTCAACCCCAGGCACTCGAGGCAGGGAAGGTGTCAGGAATTAAGATGACAAAGGACAGGGGCGCCTGGGTGGCTCAGTGGGTTAAAGCTGCTGCCTTCGGCTCGGGTCATGATCCCCGCGTCCTGGGATCGAGCCCCGCATCCGGTTCTCTGCTCAGCAGGGAGCCTGCTTCCTCCCTTCTCTCTCCGCCTGCCTCTCTGCCTACTTGTGATCTGTCTGTCAAATGGATGAATAAAATCTTTAAAAAAAAAAAAAAAGATGACAAAGGACAGAGGTCGAGGGGGCAGCTGTCCGGCCCTTCCTCCATGGAGAAGTGGGATTTGCGGGCTATCCCCTAAGTTCCAGACACATGCAATAGTGTGCAACAGGCCCACTGTTCTGAGGCCCAAGTAGAGAAAAATTACCAGTATCCCGGATGCCATCCTTCCAACTCATCCTGAGAGCAAGTCCGGGGGCAGCAGCCGGAATGCATCCGGGGCGTTGCTGACACGGGGGGTCAGTCTCTGCTAGTGCCTTGTGCTTGTGTCTTTCAGATGGAGGGTCCGTGGTGAAGGCCCGGGTGCTGACTTGTGTGGAAGGAATGAATCTACCCTTGTTAGAGCAAGCTGTCCGGGAGCAGAGGCGGTACCAGCAAGAGAGGGACAGCAGCCAGTAGCAAACTGCCCTTCCTGGCAACCGTCCCCCCCAGCCTGCTCCTGAGGCCAACCCACCAGAGATGCCTGAGCAGAGAAGATGCAGAGAAGATGCAGACCTTCCCCAGAGTGACAGCCCTTTTCTGGAGCCTGAGAGAAGAGGAGGGGTTGCTCATTTGGATTGTTACACACACACACACACACACACACACACACACACACACACACACACGCCGGGCCAGGAGCCTGTGGGAGGCTGAGCCTTAAGGGGGCATATGGAGGGTTCTGGAAGGTACTCATGAATAAAGGCCCCAGTGGGGGAGACCTTGCATTGTGTGCATGTGGTGCAGCGCCGGCGGGGGCCAGGAGGGGGAGCCGTGGAGCAGGCAGCCTGCCCGCAGTGAGGCCCCTGGAGCACAGGGTTTCTGGTGAATTCTGGGCTGGGGTTTGTGGGAGGGGTGCTAGGGCCCCCCCCCAGGGCCCTGGGGTGGGCTCAAGATGCAGGGGGGCTGCCCCCAGTGAAGTTCTGCCCTCAGAGGAGGCCGGGCTACCCCCAGATGGTTGGGGCATGGCCCCTCAGCCTGGCCGTGCGGCCTAGGGCAGGGCTGTGGCTCTAGAAACCCTTCCGGACCCCTGACCTCTGTCCCGGGGCTGACTCCAGCCCCCCAGGCCACCCTTCTGGGAAGCCTTGGCCCCTGGAGCCTGGGCCTGGCGGGGCTGAGGCAGGGGCCCTGCTGAGAAGTTTGGGCCCTCCTGCGCCCCGTAGCCAAGCACCTTCCTGCCTGGGCTGGGGGAGGCCTGGGCTGGGCTGGTTCCTGGGGATTGGGGGGGAGGGGGGGGAGGAGCCTGGGCCTGGGTGGGGGCTGGGCAGGGTGTTCTGTGGGGGCCGGAGGGGCAGCAGGGGTGCTGGGTGTGGCGGTGAATGCCCCAGGCACCCTCTGTTTCCTGGGCAGCTCTGCGGCTATGGACGTGTTCCAGAAGGTAGAGAAGATCGGAGAGGGCACCTATGGGGTGGTGTATAAGGCCAAGAACAAGGAGACCGGGCAGCTTGTGGCCCTCAAGAAGATCAGGCTGGATCTGTGAGTGCCGCCGCGGCCCCCGAGACACCGCCCCCCTCCCGCGTGGGGGGCGACCCCTGTCCCTCACCTCAGGGCCTTACGCTCAGCTCCCCGTCTGCACGTGTGGGTGGGGGGCTGCGGAGGCTGGAGGGGACATGGGGGGACGGTGCGGGGGGACACGGGGGCAGCCCTCGCCGTCCTCCTCCCGGCCACACCTCGCCCAGGGCCCCTGGTGGTGTGAGGACGTGCTGAGGGGCCCGGGGCCCTCTTGCTGGGGGGCCAGGCCCTTCTTTCGGAACACGGAACACACAGGGGACTCCCTCGGGGCAGAAGTCTCCACTGCTGTCCCCTCCTTTCCCGCAGGGAAACGGAGGGAGTCCCAAGCACGGCCATCAGGGAGATCTCCCTGCTCAAAGAGCTTAAGCACCCCAACATCGTCAGGTGAGGTGGGCAAGGAGGTGGGGAGGCCGGGTCCGCCAGGGGGGGCCGCGTAGTGACTGGTGTCCCCCGGCCAGGCTGCTGGACGTGGTGCACAGTGAGAAGAAGCTTTACCTGGTGTTTGAGTTCCTCAGCCAGGACCTGAAGAAGTACATGGACTCGGCCCCGGCCTCCGAGCTGCCGCTGCGCGCGGTCAAGGTGGCGAGCGAAGGCCAGGCCGGGGGGAGGCCGGAACGCCGCGCCCAGCCAGCCCGGCTTCCGCTCAGCCGCCTCCCCGCTCCGCTCGCTCGGGCAGAGCTACCTCTTCCAGCTGCTGCAGGGGGTGAATTTCTGCCACTCGCATCGGGTCATCCACCGGGACCTGAAGCCCCAGAATCTGCTCATCAATGAGTTGGGTGCCATCAAGCTGGCTGACTTCGGACTGGCTCGAGCCTTCGGGGTGCCCCTGCGCACCTACACCCACGAGGTACTGCCGCACAGACGGGAGGACGAGGCCAGCTGACGGGGCATCACCGGGGCACTCGGCCGCCCCACTGGCGCTGCTTTCTCGCCCCCACAGGTGGTGACGCTCTGGTATCGCGCCCCCGAGATCCTCTTGGGCAGCAAGTTCTACTCCACGGCCGTGGATGTCTGGAGCATCGGCTGCATCTTTGCTGAGATGGTAGAGGGAGGGACAGATGTGGCCACAGGGAGGCCACAGGCAGGGTCCTGCTGGGGTAGGGCTGGGACTCCCATTCTCCTGCGAGAGGTGGACTCGGGTGTTTGGGACTGGCTACATGACTAAGGAAACAAACCGTATTCCAGAAAAAAGCCGGGATTCTTAGCACAGCCCTGGGAAGCATATCTTATCTAGGGTTGGATTCTGTAGGATTAGAGGGCGGACCGGACCCCACACCTCCTCTTCCTCATTTCAGGTGACCCGCAGAGCCCTGTTTCCTGGTGACTCTGAGATTGACCAGCTCTTCCGAATCTTTCGGACCCTGGGGACACCCAGTGAAGCCGTGTGGCCTGGCGTCACCCAGCTGCCCGACTATAAGGGCAGCTTCCCCAAGTGGACCAGGAAGGGGCTGGAGGAGATCGTGCCCAGTCTGGAACCAGAGGGCAAGGACCTGCTCATGGTAGGTCCAGGAGGGAGGCAGGGGAGGGCAAGAGTGGCTGCTGCGCCCACCAGAAGTGTCTCTGTCAGCCAACCCCGGGTCGCCCCAGTGCCCCCTGAGTCCAGCCGGCCTCTTTTCTGACCCTGAACGTAGCCGGCTTGTCCCTGTCCCTGTGCCTCTTGATCGTTCAACCCGGAGGCTCCTTCCTGGAAAATTCCAGCATTCACGTGTCCTTTTAAAACATCTTTCTTCTGGTTAGCTCTGTTTTTATGCTCTGATGCTTGTCCCCCACCTTTTTTTATTTTTTAAGATTATTTATTTGAGAGAGAGAGAAAGAGAGCAGGGGGGAGAGGGAGAAGCAGGCTCCCCGCTGAGCAGAGAGCCCGAGACGAGGCTCGATCCCAGGACCCTGGGATTGTGACCAGAGCCAAAGGCAGACGCTCAGCTGAGTCACCCAGGTGCCCGATACTTACCCTTTTCCTGTGAGCTTCTGCCGGCGGGGAGCACGCCTCCTTCCGCAGCCGCTGCTCTTCCCTCTTCCCGTAGGCTGTTTCCTGCTGTCTGGGCCCCTGCCACAGCCCGAGCTACCCTATACTGTTGCACCATCCTGACCGACTGGGCAAGCCCAGGCCAGACTGCCCAGAAGGCCTCAGGCAGGGCCGTCCATTGCCCGCAAAGACTCGGGACCACGTCTGTCTCTTTAATCTGGTGTTGGGCCAGAAGAAGGCAGGGCAGGATTTTCATCTTTCCAGGGGCCTGTGTGTGTCTCCCAGCCCAGCGCCAGCAGGAAGGCGTGTGCCTCCAGCCCAGGCTCTTAGCGCTCCATCTGGCTACCCCCGGGCAAGGGGTCCTTCCACAGCCTAGCTGGGGCTTAGAGTTCCTAATATGCTCCCGAGACAGGTTTGACCCTCTCCTTCCTGGTACCTGGAGAGAAGTCTGTCTCCACCCGAAGCAGGCACAGAGGCCAGGGAACCCCGGTGGGAGGAAGACGGACGGACTCAGCCTCTAGTCTTACAGAGCCAGGGATGACTTCCCGGGCTGGCCTAGAACTAGTTCCTTGTCCCCGGATCCCGGGAGTGGCCAGAACTGGCTGGCGAGCCCGGAGGCAGTGGTTGCACGCAGTTCTAGTTTGAAGGCAGCTGCTCTGGGGCTTGGGGCCCGCCACCTGGGCCCTGGTGGGCATCTCCTTTCCCCCGCCTGGCCACCCCACGGCTCAGTCTTTCCTCCTCCTCCTTCCTCCCACAGCAACTCTTGCAGTACGATCCCAGCCGGCGGATCTCAGCCAAGGCCGCCCTTGTGCATCCGTACTTCTCGTCCGCGGCGACCCCCCCGGCACCCCACCACTGCGTGCTGGAGCGGTTCTGCCGCTGAGAAGGCCCGAGCCTCCCAGCCTCTCTCCAGCCGCTGCCCCTGCTGCCTCCCCACCCACTGCCCCCAGAAAGAGAACAGCAAAGCTCTGAGTTTGGCCTTGGCCGCCAGAGGGCTGAGTTTGAGTTAGTTCTGCCCACAGGTTAGCAAGTTCCCGTTTTGTTGGTTGGTTTGATGTTGCCGTTTCCAGATGGGAGCACGGAAGCTCCGTGCACCAGGGGGGACGGGGATCGTTAGAGACTGCGTCCCCGGGCTCTGGAACAACAGACGCCAGGGTGAGCGCGAGGCCTGCGCCAGCTGGCGCCAAGATGGAGCCAGACCCGCCCGCCCCGGTCCTCCCCAGCGAAAGGGTGCCCACTGCTGGTCATTATGGCTTTAAAATGTTCTTGGGGGAAGAGTTGCATTCCAGGGAAGAATGCAAGTTAAACAGGAATTGGGGCAAGGGAGAGAGGACATTTTCCTGATCGCAGCGTGGGTGAGGGTGTGCGTGCCGGTTCTGAGTAGTCGTCTTGTCCTTAGCATATACTTAGGTTCGTTTGCCTCTGGTTTTAAGAACAGGAAATAAAAGTGATGTATTCCTGAGTTTTCCAGTGTTTTTCTCCTCAAGGGGTAACCGGGGACTTGCTGGCAAGGGGGAGGTAGACAGAGGGCTGGAAAGCATTCCTGGCCCGAACCGAGAGACCCAGAACAGAGGTGATGGGGAGAGGCTGTTCGTGATCTTCCCATGACCTGGCAACCTACCCTCCCAGGTCCAGGGAGCCGAAGCCCCTGCAAGCACCGTTCCCTTGGCAGGACTGGTTGGCGTGTTCACATCCCACCTGGGAAGGACCCCGAGCCATCTGTCCCTTGTGCTCGTGGCTCAGACAAATCAATTCTGGATTCCCAAATGTGAACTAGACGCTGGGAGAATTCGTTTATTGGAAGCACTGCGGGGGCGGGGAGGGGGGAAGGAAAAACAGCTGTGCTGATCTCGGGGTCTGGGGATGGACTGGGCATCAGAGTTAGGGGAGGGGGCCCAACACCACAAACTTTTGAGTAATAGCACCGCGATCAGACAGAGGGAAGGCCCGCCCCCTTGGGTTGGGCTGCTCTGGGGTAAGGGGTGCCTGCGCCCCCCTCCGCACCACGCGCGCTCCCCATGACTGCTTGGGCCCCTCAGCGCCGGCAGCGCAGCAGCCCGGGCGAGGCGGGGCGGTAGCAGTGGTACCCCTCCAGCGTGGCGGGGAGCAGCAGCAGGCCGCTCAGGGGGTCTCTCCGGCAGCGCCCCATGGCCTCCTTGTAGCTTATCCGCTCCTTGGAGATGGGGTCCGTCAAATCCTTCTCGTAGCTGGCCTCCTCCTGCAGGAGCTGGGCCAGCTCTTCGCTGATCATTCCGGAGAGCACGGCCTGGGGGACAGGGATGCGGCCGGTCCTCTTGGGGTCGATGAGCCCCCCGGTCAGGTGCTGCGCCTGCAAGTGCGGGAGCACGCTCTCCTGCGGCATCCAGCCCTTCTGGATGGCCTCACCCACCGACAGCCTCTTCTTGGTGACGGGATCCTCGATGCCAGTGAAGGCCTTCTGGGCGTTGAGCAGCCTCTGCGTTGAGGAGTTCTCGATCAGCCCCCTCTCCATAGCCTTGTGCACGGAGTAGCGCTCCCGGCTGAGGAGGTCCACGATGCCCCCGGTGGCCGCCTGGGCCTCCAGCAGCTTCTGCCCGGTGATGGGGTCCAGCATGTTCTTGGCCACGGCCGTCTTGATGGTGCATTTGTTGTCTGTGGTTGTGTCATAGATGCCGGCGATGGGGAAGCTGTCATCGGCGAGCCCGAGAGAGACGCTGGGAGAGAAGAAGCCGGGGCCCTGGGGGGCTGGGGAGGCGAGCGGAGACTTGGAGATGATGGAGCCAATGGAGAGCGAGGAGCAGGGCTTAGTCTCCCCGGCCACGAGCAATGCGAACTCGGAGATGGGGAGGTGGCCGTCCTTGTAGAGATGGTACTCCTCCTTGGAGATGCGCCGGCAGCGCAGGGCAGCCTCGATGGAGTACTGCTTCCCGCTCTTGCGGTCCAGGAGCACGGACTCCTCGCCACAGGGGCCCGAGGTGGTGACCTCCTCCCAGTCGCACTCGAGCTCCTGGAGCTGGAGGTACTGGCCTCGGTCGATGACGCCCCTCTTGTAGGCCTCATACGGGGACATGTCCTTGCCGGTCTCAGGTTCGAGGATGGAGATCTTGGTGGAAAGGTTGGTCTCTCGCGTCTGGGTCTCCTGGCTGAGCTCCTCCCTGCTCACCTTGGCGTGGAGGTCCCGGAGGGTCCTCTCCTTCTCGTAGATCTGGTCCTTCTGGCAGAGGATGGCCGCTTCGAGCTGCGAGAGCTCCCGGCCCCGCTGGGCGGCCTTCTGGCGCTCGCTCTCGGTCTTCTGGTTCAGCAGCTCCGCCTCCTCCTGCAGCTGCAGCACTTTCTGCTGCTTCTGCCTCTCCAGCTCTCCCAGCTCCTGCTGCAGCTGCCGGCGCTCCTGGTCCGCCTGGTCCCGGGCCTTGTGGAGCTCAGCCTCCTCCCGGGCCCAGGTCCGCCCCAGCGCCTCCGCCCGGTCCAGCCGCTCCCGGAGGTGCCGCACGTCCTCCTCCCGGCTCTGCCGAGCTGCGCGCTCCCTGTTGAGCGCCTCCCACGCCCGGGACCGCTCGCCCTCCAACACCCGGTCCTTCTCCACCCTGATCACCTCCTTGTAGATGGTCTTCTCCTGCGACTTGGTGGTTTGGAGGACGTCGATCTGGACCTGCAGGTTCTTGCACTCCCGGTGCAGCTCTGTCACCTGGGTCTTCTCCTGGTCCAGGTCCTGCCGCAGGGCCTCCGCGGACTTCTCCAGAGCCGGGTCCTTCTCCAGCTTGACCACCTCCTCCATGATGATCTTCTCTTGCACCACGGGAGGCCGCTTCTCGAGCTCCTGGATCCTCAGGGTCAGCTGCCGCAGCTCCCTCTCGGCGGCCAGCTTCTTGCTCCGGTCCTCGCGGAAGCTGAGCAGGCTCTCCTGCTCCTGCACGGCCGCCCGGAGCTGCTGCACCTCGCGCTCCAGCTGCCGCCGCCGGCCCGCCTCCTCGTCCAGGCTGCGGCTCAGCCGGCTGTGGTCCTCGCGGAGCTTGGGGTCCTTCTGGGTGACCACCACCTCCTGCACCACCACCTTCTCCTCCGGCCGCCTCCTTTCCAGCAGCAGGTACCTGTTCTGCAGCTCGTGGACGGCGTCCTCGGCGGCCCGCCGCTTCTGGGCGGCTTCTCGCACCTCCTGGCGCAGCCGCTCGGCCTCCTTCTCCAGGACCGGGTCCTTCTCGTGGCGCACCACCTCCTTGTTCACCGTCTTGGTCTCCACCTTGGACCGCTCCCGCCGCCACTCGTCGCGCTCCCCCTGCAGCCGGATGAGCTGCTCCTGGGCCCGCCCGCTGCCGTTGACGAGCTCGTTGAGCTGGGCCTTCAGGCGGTCGATCTCCCGCAGCACCTCGGGGCTCCTCTCGTGCTTCACCACCTCCCGGGTCACCTCCTTGTACTCCACCGTGGGCTTCCGGGCCCGGAGCGCGGCCAGGTCGGGCAGCAGCCCCTCCACCTCCTGCTCGGCGCGGCTCCTCCTGCCCGCCGTCTCCTGCAGCTGCGCCCGGAGCCGCGCCTTCTCCCGCTGCGTCTCGGGGGCCACCTGGAAGGTCTCGTGCACGCGCTCCTGGAGCCGCACCTTGGGCTTCTGCTTCTCCGCGGCGCTGCACTTGGCGCGCAGGTCCTCCAGCTCCCGCGCCAGCGCCGCGTCCCTGCTCCTGGCCTCCTCCAGGAGGCGCCTCAGCCTGGACGCCTCCTCGAGGAGGCCCGGGTCCTGCTCCACCGTCTTCACCTCCTTCACGATCACCTTGGGCTCCACGGCGCCGATGGCGCGCTCTAGCTCCCCAATGCGAGCCTGCAGCTTGGCCGCCGCCTCGGCCGCCGCCTTCCTCCGGCCCGCGTCCTCCTCCACCTGCCGCCTCAGGGCCTGGGCTGCCTTGAGCATTTCCAGGTCCTTCTCCACCTTGACCACTTCCTTCACCACGACCTTCTCCTTCACGTTCGGCGCCTTCTGCTCCAGGGCCAGCAGCTCCTTCTTCAGCGCCTCTAGCCGGGCGGAGACGGCGGCGTTCTCCCCGCGCAGCTGCTGGATCTCGCCGCGGAGCTGGGCCGCCTGGCTCTCCAGACCGGGGTCCCTCTCGATCTGGGTGACCTCCTTGGTCAGCAGGTGAGGCTGCATGGCCCTCCTCTTGCTCTCCAGCTGGACGACCTTCTGGGCCACCGCCTCCAGGTCTGCCTGCAGGCCGGCCCGCTTCTTGCCTTCGTCCTCCAGCTGGGACCGCACCCTGGACAGGCTGCTCTCCAGCTGGGGGTCCCGGTAGAACTCCACCACCTCCTTCTCTTCCAGCCTCTCCACGGGCCGCTGTGTCCTCAGCTGCAGCAGCTGGTCCCTCTGCTCCTGCAGCTGCTGCTGCACCCGGGCCACCCGCTTCCTCTCCTCCTCCAGCTGCGACTTCAGGGCCTCTGACTCCCTCCCTGCTCCGGCTGGGCCCGCAGACCCCTGCTGTGCGCCATGGGTCACCTGGATATCCTCACTGAGCTCCTTCTGCAGAGTGAGAGGAAGAAGGGAAGATGGGGGGGGAGGGAAAGGATGAGCCCCATTTCCGCCAGCCCCACCCCACCCTGAGATCAGAGACCCCTCCCTGCTTCCGGAGACTTCCGGTAGGACCCAGGGGCTGGGAGCTGCAGACCCGAGGTGTTTGGATGCAGGATTGAGAGGACCCCTCGGGACCACGATGTTAGGATGCCAGGCAGTGTCTGGGCGGGCTTTGCACTAGAACGTGCGAACAGGACAGCTCTCCTTTCCAGACATTCTCCGCTCTCCTTCCATCTAGGCTCCCGGACATGGGCCCACGCTCCTCTGGGGGAATGCTGGGGTGCTCCTCTGGGTAGAAGAAAGCTGGCAAGTCCCTCAGCCAGACTTGGAGAGTCATAGAGGGCTTCTATCTCCTGGTCCCCCAGGCATGGAGACCTAGGTGGCCGTTGTGGCCAGTTCTACCTAAGGCTGAAGACATGGGGATTTTCTCCTGTCCCCACCAGTGGACTGCCCAGGGGTGAAGCTGTGACCGCCCTGAATGACCTCTCCAGGGCCTGACTCTGAGATGGATACCAGCCTGGAAGAGCTGCTGGGGGGACGATGGGAGGAGGTGGGGAGCTGCTGCCCAGGCCCTGGGGCTTTGGGCTGCAGGGCTAGGAGGAAAGGAAGAGGGGGCCGGGTCAACGAGCAGCCCAGGCTGCCTGGTAAAGGGATGCAGGGGCTGTTGTCGCCGCACCTTCTCCAGCATCTTTCTGGCAAACTCCAGCTGGTGCAGCTGCTGCTGGTGGGCGGCCGCGAGCTCTGTGTAGGCCTTTGTCAGGCTCTTCTCCTAGAGAGGCCGAAGGAAGGTCAGAGGAGGGCAGGGTCCTCTCCAGCCCTAGCAGCTGCAGAGCTGGTGCCGGGGGTACACCAAGCCCCACCGGCCTGTCCCATCTCACCTGCGCCTGGATGCTCTCCTGCAGGGGAGCCACGCGGGCTCTCTTGGGAGCTGACCCTGCCTCGGTGGTCTCCAGGGAGCAGCGGTAGGTGTCTGCCTGCAACTCATAGTCCTGAGCAGGGAGGGAAGGACGACAGGCTCTCGGTCAGTGGCGGCCGCTGCGGGTGGTAGAGCAGGGGACTGGCAGAAGGAGGGAGGGGAGAGGAAGGCACGTGCTCACCTGGAGAGCTGACTGCAGGTCCTGGGAGAGGCGGGACACCATGGCCCTGTCCTGCTCTCGGGCCTGGATCTCCTGTTGCAGCCTCTGCCAGGGAGGAAGTGACAGTCATGGGGGTCAGCAAACAGCACTCACCCAGTCTCCCCTGCAGGGGCCTTGGGTGCCACCAGCGCCCCACAGGGGCGGGAGGTCGCCTGGGAAACTGCCTTTCCAGGCATGATTCCCTCCAGGAATTCTTCCTTCTGTTTTGGCAGAGTCCCTTCCCTCCGCCTAGTGCCCCTCCGACTCAGGTTCCAGAAGGCGGAGGTTCTCACCCAGCGCTGTGCATCACAGCCACCTAGAGGGCCTGTTGAAACACAGATGCAAGGCCCCGTCCCACCCCCAGAGTCTCTGGGCAGATCTGGCTCAGCCCAAGAATTTGCACGTCTAAGTGTCTCGGTGACGCTGGTGCTGCAGGTCCAGGGACCACCCTCTGAGAGCCCCTGCTCTGTCACACTTGTTCTTAAGCCTGGGTGCCCCTTGTATTCACTTGGGGAACTTTGAAAAAAAAAAAAAAAAGTGCTGATGTTCTGGTCCCAGCAAATCCAATTTGATCCGTCTGGGGTGGGGTTCTGGTGCATGGGTGTTTTAAAAGCCCCTGGATGGTTCTACTCAGCAGGCAGGTCTAAGAAAGTCCCAAGCCGCCCTCCTGACATCACCCCCTCACTCTTGCCCCACACACTGTCATCCTCCTGCAGCCCCAGGCCCTTGCCCTCCAGACCTCTCGTCCTGCCCCCACGTGTCCTGCCTCGGGCTCTCTCTCCACCAGAGCACTCGTCAGCCTCATGGCCTGTGGTGCACCGGCCTCCCCCGGCAGACTGGGCTGCTCGTGAGCTGGCCGGACCCGCAGCCTCTGGTTCACGGCCAGTACATAGCCGGGGACTGGCAAGGATGAGGAAAAGGATGCGGTAGGAGCTGGAACCCCCAGGAGCATAGAGCTCGCTGCCCACCTCAGACCGGATGGACACGGCCTTGCCAGGTGGAGCATTGAGGGTGGGGGTGGGGGTTGCTGGTCACCCCAGGGTCTGTGGTCTGAGCTCTGAGGCCTCTTAGAACACTGGCCACTAGGGGGCCACGTGCCCCCCCCAGGTCACCCCCGAGGCAGCCCCAACTCCTCACCTTCTGCGCCTGCAGCTTGTAGGCGATCTGGCTGGGCCCCTCGCCGGGCCGCACCTGGGCGCGCGGCAGGTGCTCCAGCCAGAAGCTCAGGTTGTCCCTGCAGTTCTTGAACTGCTGGTAGGCGAGGCTGACATCCTGCAGCATCTTCTCCCTGCGGGAGGAGGGGGCCCGGAGCGGAGGTGAGCGCTGCCCTGTGCGGACAGGTGAGGGGCGCACGGAGGGGGCTGGGGGGGCGCCTCCCTGCCCGGGATGAGTCAGAGTGACCCAGCGGGCTGATCCCCTCCCTCTGGGCCTGCGTTGGAGCTGGGCGTTCAGGGACGGACCAGACCGTCTCAGCCAGGGAGGTGGGTGGGCTTACCCCGGGAGACGGCTACTGCTGTTACCCCGTTTCAGAGTTGAGGGAACCAGCCTCAGAGAGGCGAAGTCACCAGTCCGAGGTCACACAGCTCAGCGGCAGCAGCTGCTGTGCGCTGTGGGGTGTGCCCCGAGCCCCGATGGCCCAGCCGCTCACCGCAGGTCCAGCTGGTCCCCCACAGTGTGGTAGCGGTCGGTGAGGGCCCTCGCCTGGCGCTGCTGGCGAGGCAGGTCTTGGCAGAACTCGTGGAAGTTGTTCTGCAGGGCTCCGCACGCGTGCTCAGTGGCCTTCAGCTCCCGGTGCAGCCCCAGCACACAGGCCTGCCGTTCCAGCAGCTCCCTCCGCAGGCGCTGGGAGAGGAGGGCACATGACGCCATGCACCCTTGGGGTTCCACGAGTCGCCATGTGACCCCACCCGCCCACGAATGCTTGGTGAGGCCGTGCCCCGTCCCCCCGGGCGGCCACCCGGCCCCTCACCTGCAGCTCGCTGACCCTGTCCTGCAGGGCGCCCGGGCCGGCGGGGATGGGGGCCTCCTGCGCCACGGTGGTCTCAAAGCCTCGGATGACCCTGTCCGCGTCCTGGATCTGGCGCTCCAGCCCCAGGGCAGCTCTGGCTCTGTCTCCAGGGGGTCCAAGGTCAGGTGCTTCCTTAGCCGCACCCCGGCAGGGCCACCCAGCTGTCCGCTTCCCCAGTCCCCAGAGCACTCACTTCTCCCCGTAGAGGTTGCAGAGAACCTGCACGTCGTTGTACTTGTTCTTGACGCTGTTGAGGGCCACGGGCAGGTGTAGGGCAGAGGGGCCCACGGGCCGGGCAGACAGAAATGCCTCACACTCCCGCTGGGCTGCCTCCTTCTCCACTCCCAGGCCCTGCAGCCTCTGGGCTGTGTCCTGGGCAGGGAGGGACAGGGTCAGAGGTCTCCTTCCTGCTGGGTCAACCCGACCCTGCCCATCGGGCCTCAGAGTGTGGTGGGGGCGAGCCTGGGCGCAGGCCCCATACCCGGGGACAGTCCTGGCCCCGAGAGTCCCCACGTGGATGACCGTGGGCCAGTCAACCTGGCCGAGCCCCAGTCTCCTCATCTGAAGAATGATGGGAGGAAGCAGCGTGCCCCCGTGTCGCTGTGCGCTGCACAGAACATCAGTGTCCTGCGCCATCGCCCCAGGTCAGACGGCAAAGCCCGAGCTCTGTCCAAATAGGGTTATTCTGTCCCTCGTCGTCTGCTCATCTGCTCTGAAAGCCATCGTGCCGGCTCTGCCGAGCACAGCGGTCTCACTGGGCCTCCGGGTGGTGTCCATTACTGCCCTCGGCCTCCTTCTGCCCCCGCGCCCCCCCCCACCCCGTCTCCTCCCCACGAGACTCCCTCGGAACCAACGGCAACACCTTCCGCTCATCCCGCCCCGGCCTATGACCCGGGAAACGTCCTCCCCGCTACCCTAGGAGACGGAGGGGACAGCAAGCCGCAGGATGATGGGTGCGGACACGACTGGGAAATTTAGGAACCAAACCCAAACCAAACCACCGGCTGGGAAGGACGGAACCCAAACTGCACCCCCCCGCCCCAGGCGTGGGGAGGGACGGAGAAAGAGTTCTTGGTGATGGCGTTTACACGCGGCTGCCTGGCCAGGGAGGTGCCCCCACCTGCCTCCAGGAGAAATCCCCCGGAAGACACTCAGGCTTCCTTGCGGGCTACAGGGCCTTTACTCTGGGCCCTGCCGCTCTGGAACCTTCCCGGGTCTTAGCGCACCTCGTTCAGGTGAGTTGGGTATTATCGTGTGTCTTTGGTGACAAGGAGACCAAGGCCCAGAGAGGTTAAGTGACTTGCCAACATCACAGAGCTGGTCGGTGAAGGAGCCGGGACTGGAGCCCTGGACGGTCCACTCCCTTCCTTGCCCTGGGTCCCTGCGGCTGCTCTCACACTTGCTTCATCCTTAGTTCACACCCCCCCAGCACGGGACTGCTTCTCATCCCCGCCGTCCTCGCTCACCCACCCACCTTGTGGCTTTGGATGCGGCCCTCCAGGTCCTGCAGTGGTGTCGTGTGGCTCAGCGGGGCTCGGGCCCAGGCCAGCACCTGCTTCTCTATCTGCTTCAGGTCTCCATCTAGCCGGGTCATCTGCGTCAGGAGCTTCTGGGCCCGTGGGTCTGCTGGGGCCGAGCCAGTGGGAGCTGGGGGCATAGGGAGCCGTGAGGGTCTGAGGCCCATCTGCCTGAGGAGCAGCTGTCCCCTGGGTGCCCCCAGAGCGTCCTGTGGGGGGTAGGAAGGGAGAGGGACAGAAGGCAGGGCCTGACCAGGGGAGGGACAATGCTCGGGGCTTGCCGACCCAAGAGTTGGACTCCCCTAGCAGGAGTCCTTAATCCAGGACGACCGCCTGCCCACCGCAAACCCCCCACAGTGGCCAACAAACCCCCCAAGTCCCCAGCCAGCCCTCAGTACCCTGCTGGCCGTTCTGTAAGGGCTGCGTAGCGCTGGCCGCCAGGTGGCTCTGGACTGTGTCCAGTCGCTGCTTCAGGGCCTGCAGCTCTGAGGCCAACCTAGAACAAGAAGGAGATCAGAGAAGGATGTCTCTCCTCGCTCTCTGAGCCCCCCACCCCACCCCAGGAGTCACAGGTCCAGGAGGAGGCCAGGCAATGGCCTCAAGCAGCACAGGAGCTGGTCTGGGCCCACAGCCTGCCTCGGGCCCCTGAGGATCCCCAGGCAGACCCACTTGGAGGCTCTGGTCACGGCTTCAGGGTCCGGAGCCGGGATGCAGAAGCAGGCGGCTGGGGCACGTTTGGTCTCCCCACCTGGGCCCTGAACGACCCAGGTGTGCTGGTCAGTGTTGTCCATCAGCAAATACCGCTCACCCCGCAGCAGCTGCACCTGGGGGACAGGTGGGGAGGGGCTCGTGGAGGCTCAGTGCAGGGAGCAGGGAAGAGATGAAGGCCAAGGTGGGGGTAGGGGTGGGGACAGGCCAGAGGCCGGGCGGGGCTTGGGGAAGGGTGGGGCTGGGGGCCCGGGGCAGGGCGTGGGACTGGAGGGGGCAGGGCTGGGGTGGGGCGGGCGGAGCCGTACTTCTCCTGAGTCCCAGTCGCAGATGCTGTCCACGTGCAGGGGCTGCTGGGGCGGGTTCCTGCGACGCTGCAGAGGTACCACCTGCTGGCTCCGCCGCTGCAGGTCCTCAACGGTCTTTCGTGCGACAGCCAGCTGCTTCTTCTCTGCCTGTGGGGTCCCAGGCTGCCCTTGAGGCCCGCCCCGTGCCACCCCTCCCAGAGCCAGGAGTCCGGTCTTCACAGAGACAGGGTCTCTAAGTCAGGCAAGTCAAAGAAGCCCCTCCAGGGAGCCCAGGATTCCAGAATCTGCTGGTTGGGGGCGGGGGGGGGGCTGCCTAGCATCACTCAGGCCTCTAGAGTGGGGGCGGGGGGTGGCTCAGAGCTCTCCTGGGGGGGTCCCTGTCACATTACAGGTGAGGAAACAGGTCCAGAGCGGGGACGGGCTTGCTGGTAACAGAGCAACCCCCTCTTGCTGGAGCAGACCCCCTTTTCCGGCCCTCCGGGATGGGCTCAGGGCAGAACTAAGCCCCTGGGAAGGGTGAGGCCCAGACCCAGGGGCCAGGCCCAATCCCTGGAGTGGAATGCAGGTGGCCTGGGCAGGGGGAGGGGCCCCTCTCACCTCCAGCTGCTGCAGCAGCTCCGTGGGGGCACCAGGGGGCGCTCCAGGGGCTGGGCTGTACTGGGTGTCCAGGCTGGAGTTCACCTTTTCCAGGGTTTGGCTGACCGAGTCGGCCTCTTCCTGGAACTGAGGTCCTGGACAGTCAGGGGCAGCCCACTGCCCACCGACCCTACAAGCCAGCTAAACGCAAATTGTCCCTGGCCCTGGCACTGTCGGCTTTCCAGGCCGTGGGGCCTTTTCCACTGGATTTCAGGCTCCCTGAACTTGATTTAGTGTTATAAAACACCTTGGCTTTTGTCCTTCCTGCCCAGGGGGAGGCGGGCCCCTCCTGCTCACTCCAGCACCTGCAGTGGTCCTGGCTGGGGCCAGGGGTGGGTGCCAGGGTGTCGGGGCTGGAGTGGGAGCCAGGAGCACGCTCTGAAGCCGGGATCACCCATCCCACAGCTGGGTGATGTGGCAGAACTCCTGTCTGTGGGTGTGATAACGGTATGGTGGTTATGTAGGAAATTTTTTTTAAAAGATTTTATTTATTTATTTGTCAGAAAGAGTGAGCAGAGGCAGACAGAGAGGCAGGCAGAGGCAGACGGAGAAGCAGGCTCCCCACTGAGCAAGGAGCCCGATGTGGGACTCGATCCCAGGACCCTGGGATCATGACTTGAGCCGAAGGCAGCCGCTTAACCAACTGAGCCACCCAGGCGTCCCTGTAGGAAAATATTTTTTAAAAAAGGAAGAAAAAGGGGTGCCTGGGTGGCTCGGTCATTAAGCATCTACCTTTGACTCAGGTCATTATCCCAGGGTCCTGGGATCGAGCCCCGCATCGGGCTCTCTGCTCGGCGGGGAGCCTGCTTCCTCCTCTCTCTCTGCCTGCCTCTCTGCCTACTTGTGATCTCTGTCTGTCAAATAAATAAATAAAATCTTAAAAAAAAAAAAGGAAGAAAAAACCTCTTTGGCTTTTGTCCCTCTCAAAGCATATGTAACATTTTGGGTGGAAATTACCAAATAAATAAATGAATAAGTCCCTGTTGTGCATTCTGTCAATGTTTCTCAACCCTCTTTTCACGATCATCCCTTCTAAGGAGAATGGTGGGACATCTTTTCCTTATTAATCTCGCTATAAAATTGTAACCCTACAGATATGCCGTGTATCTTTCAGGGATGTGTATTGGTGACGTATGCTTAAAAAGAGGAAATTGTTTTCTCCCCGCTTAAGAACCAACCCTCCCGGGGCGCCTGGGTGGCTCAGTGGGTTAAAGCCTCTGCCTTCGGCTCAGGTCATGATCCCAGGGTCCTGGGATCGAGCCCCGCATCGGGCTCTCTGCTCAGCGGGGAGCCTGCTTCCCCCTCTCTCTCTCTGCCTGCTTCTCTGCCTGCTTGTGATCTCTGTCAAATAAATAAAATCTTTAAAAAAAAAAAAAAAAAAAAGAACCAGCCCTCCCCGGAAGCCATATGACCGTGTGGCGTTCTCCAGGCCCCTCTGTGCCCGGCCCGGGGCCCGGCGGCCGCCTGCCACAGCCCTCCTGCCTGGCTCGCGCCCCGGCCCGTGGGCTCACCCGGCGGTAGGCTTCCACGTGCTGCAGCTGGCTCTCCTGGCAGATGCACAGATTCAGAAAGTTCTGCCACTCCATCTTCAGGGCCTCCTGGTGGGTCTGCGGACAGCGGCACCGAGCCCTCGGACCGCGCCCGCCCTGATCCGCACCCCCATCCGCTGCCCAAAACCCAGGCCGCGTCTCCCTCTCTCCCCAGCCTCCCTGGAAAGCCCCCCACCCCCAGCCCCACCGACGGACGGGGCAGGTGTCCCTGGGACAGTGGGCGGGATCTGTCCTTCGCACCTGGATGGGCCCCACAGCCGGGTGGCCCAGCTCCACCATGCGCTCTCCGTCGTCCTCCAGCTGGTTCACGCTCTGCTCCTGGCTCAGCAGCTCGTGCTGCTTGAAGTGCTGGGTAGGCGGGGAGAGTCGGGAGCAGGGGTGAGGAGGGGACAGGTGGAGGAAGCCCCCGTCCCCCCGCCCCCCAGGCCCACTCTCCGCCGCCCACCTCGTACTCCCGCCGCACGCCCTCGGGGTCCGCCAGGAGGTCGCTCCAGTCCTGCTGCAGGATGCTCTGCTGCTGCTGGGCCAGGGCGCTCAGCTGGCGCGTGCAGGCCTGCAGGTGCGTGTACAGGCTGCCCAGGCTCTGCCCGCGCCATGAGGCCGCCTTCTGTGCTCGGGAGGGCAGGGAGGGGAAGGGTAGCGAGGGATGCCGTCAGCCTGAGCCCAGAGACGCTGTGCCCCGCAAGGGTGCAGGCAGGCGGGTCTGCCCCACTCCCAGCCCTTCCCCTGCTCACCAGGAGGTCCCGGTACTGGGTCCTGATGGTAGCTGCATCCTGCCTCGGCCAGTGGGGGGCGGGGGGGGGCACAAAGCAGGCTCTGTGAGAGGCGGGGCACGGGGGAGATGGCAGCCCACACACCCTCCCCCGCCTCGCCCCTGCCCGCATCCCTTGGCCCAGAGGGCCTGCTGGGCCACATCGGCTCTGATGGGGCAAGTCGGGGGAGGGCTTCAGGGCCAGGTGGGGCTGTACTTCACGCACCGGCCCAATGAGGTTCCGGAGCTGCTGCCCGTAGGCCTCGATCTCCTTCTGCAGGATGTTGTGCTCGGCGATCTGCTGCTCCAGCTCCGCCATGCCCGGCCCGTACCGGCCCTCGCAGACTTGCTTCTGCAGGAGAGCCGACCGCTCAGCTCAGCCAGCGGCTAGGCCTGCGCTCGTCCTCCCCGCGTCCCCGTGTGGAGGAGTGGAATCGGTCGTTTGGGCAAAGGGTGGACAGGCCAGCTGAGCGGCCTCGGGGAATGGCAGCCCGCTCGCCCCAGGGGACATGCTTGTTCTCGTGGCCTGGGCTGAGGCCTGAGCATCTTCGTGACTACGGCCCCTGACTCTTACGGGTCCCCAGGACGCAGCACTCAGCCTCTATAACACCTTCCTACTCTTCCCTGCCTCCTGCCCTCCCTGGCCTCAGCACCCCCTGCCTACAAAGCTCTCACTAGCTCTAGGACCCTGTGACACCCTCCTCTGCCCATGCCCTCCCCACTGTCCCTTCATTGTCATCACGGCATCCCTTCTGTTGGGACATCAAAGCACAGTTCCTCACCCAACGTTCAGGGTGCCCATGACCTGGCTTCAACCGCCTGCCCAGAAAATCCCATTTCCCGCCACACCCCAGGCTGGAGCCTCTGTTTCTTCCTCCGGAATGTTCTCTCCTCACCATTTCACCCTAAGCCTAATTAAGCCCTCCCACCTCTCTGAGGCCTCTTCATATGCAGGAAGCCTCCCCTGCCTGCACTGTCTCCTCTGCTCTCTCCCTTCCCAGACCCTCCCACAGGTGCAAGTGCCCCCAACAGGCCCCTTGATGACACACAGCTCGGTTTTGCTGTCTGATGGTGCCAGGTGTGACTTTGAGCTCCTGGAGGTATCTCCGACGCAGGGGACAGCGCTGACCTGTTTCTGCTCCAGCACGCGCACCCAGTCCACCCTGGGCCCCACGTCGGGCGGCAGCACTATCTTCTCATACAGGGCACGGTACTCGGCACACTCCTGGGTCACCCGCTCGTGCAGCTGCTTGATGCTGGCAAGGAGGGGGCCGGCAGGTCAGGGCCGGGCCTGGGGCTCCCCTGGAACCCCAGTGCCTCCGTCCTAGAGCCCTGGCCCCGGCTGCGCCCACTCACTCCTTCTCGATCTCCTCGGCCTGCGGGTGCTTGAGCCGCCGGGCCTTGTCCACGTCCAGGAAGAGGTCCTTCAGCAGCACCTCGGCCTCCTTCAGGCTGCGGCCCACCTCCTGCCGGTGCTGCAGGGCCTGGCTCTGCTCACTGTGCAGCCGGTCCTGTAGGCGGGGGACCACATCCCGCCTGAGCCCCGCCCTGAGCTCCCCAGGCTGCACCGCCGACCTTGGCGCCCGCGCTGGCAGAGGGCCAGGCCCAGGGCACCTGTGGGGGGGTGTGCAGGGACACAGGGGAGACCCACCCCCAAACCCCTCTAAGCCCCCGAGTTGGGAGTCCGACAGAAAAGGAGAGCTGAGGCCTCTCTTCCACCATGTTTGGGGAACGAGCAGGGAAGGATGAGCGTTATCTGTCCCCCTTTAGCTGCCCCCAGCACTCAGGGGCTTTAGTGGGCCTCCCACGCCCCCACGCCCCACCGCTTGCCCCTGAGGCCTTACCTGCTGCAGTCTCTTCTGGGTCTCCAGGATGTCCCTCTCCACCTGGTCAGCATTGGCCTGCATGCGGGAGATGAGGCAGGCCAACTCCTGGGTGGCAGCCCTGGGGTGCCGGTGGGGGAGGACAGAGCCAGCATGGTTGGAAAAGACCCCTCTGTTCCACCTGTGTGGGGTCTCTCGTCTCCCTCTGCCCTGTCCTGCCCTCCAGCTGGTGTCACTGCCTGGGAGGGAGGCGTCTAGGATCCGGGGCGCTCTGGTCTCTCTCTGTAGGGGACTCTGTGAGACACCCGGCCCTGAAGGTGGGGGAGCACTGTCCTCACGTGAGGGTTCAGAAAGTGGGGGTCTCTGGTGTATCTGGCACCATGCAGCGGGCCAACATCACAGTCCTGGCAGTGAGTTCCCAACCCCGCCCAGCTCCCTGCCACTTCCTTGGGAGTGAATCATGGCTCAGCCCCTAATACCCGAGACAGCACGGCTGGGCTTTTGGGAGGGGCAGTTGGACTGGCTGTCTCCCACCTCATCCTCCTCCCACCCCAGGCCTGTCTCCCCATCACCACCCTGGGCTTTGCTTATGCCCAGGCTAACAACCATTTGGAGGGGTTGCACAGCACTGGGGCAGGGGGAGGCTGAGAAATGGTTGGGGTACCCTGACCATGCCCAGATTTGAGGATTAAGCCCCAGATTAGGACCTGACTTGCTCCAGGTCACACAGCAAGGAGCAGAGTATGAGCCTGATCTGACTCCCCAGGGTCCTTTCCATGGGGCACCTGCTGTGTGCCTGAGTTCACTCTCTGGGGCCTAGGGACCCACAGACCTAATAAAACTAGAGTGATCCAAGGCTCATAAGCATAGCACCCTATGAGGTTACAGTCCTGGGGAAGGGGAAGGCTTCCCTGAGCTGGGCCTTGAACTCAGGGTCAAAGGATGAGCCCATCCCAACCCCCAAGACTCACCGCCCACCCCGGCCCAGGCTGAGGGGCAGTGCCAGTAAAGACCCAGTCTGAAAGAACTCTTTGGCCAAACAGCCTGGGTCTGCTCATTCTCTAGCACTACCGCTGTGTGGCCTTGGGCAAGTTACTTAAACTCTCTGTGCCCAAGGTTCCTCACTTGTAAAGTGGGGCTTTGACTGCATCGCAGCGCTACTGCGAGTATTTGGAGAATGAACCCATCTGAGGCATCCAGGACACAGCCTGCCCAGAGTGGGCATCCACACGCGCTGGGTTTATCCCCCTGGAAGGCAGGCACCATGAAGGCAAGGACCTGTCGGTTCTCTGTAAGGTGGCATCCTCAGTGCCTAGAACAATCCTGGCACACGGTACGTGCTCAATAAGTACGTGTTCAACCAGTGGGTTGCACACCAGGGAACCAGTGAGCTGTTTGAGGGGCCGCAGCCGGAGCCAGCCAGGCTGTGTGGACAGACTTGCCGGCTGCCCCCAGCCAGGAGCCTACCTGGGGACGGGGAGCTGTAGGTCCTGACCCCTGGGCGACCTGTCCTCAGGCCAGGCCTCCAGGGAGGGCTGCCCCCACCGGGAGGAGCTCACTCCACCCTGGGCAGGGCCGAGGAGCGCCAGGGAGGACAGGTCACTCCAGCGAGAGTCTTAACTGCTGTCTTTCCTGTCTGCCCAGAAGCCCAGCCTCCGTGTCATCGCCCCCGATCCGATCCCTATCAAGGTAATGAGGCTTTCATCTCTGCTCCCATCTGCCACCTCCACCCTGCAGAGGCCAGCGAGAGGCAAGAACGGGAGGGAAGCAGACAAGCTGTCCGCGGACCATGGGGCGGCCGAGGGCCAGGCTGCGGCCAGCGGGGAGCTGGGGGAGCAGGGGGAGGCTCTGAGGTTGTCCTGGCCTGCGGGCCCTCCGCTTTCCCAGTATCACCCTCTCCTCATACCTACGCGGTACAAGAATCACCCCAACACTGTAACAAAACTCACGGCCGGAGGGGAGAGCCTTCTGACGAAAGCTGCAGCTTGGGCTCTGCAGCACAGGCTCGCCTCCCCGCACCAGCCCCCCACCACCACCTCCCCGCACCAGCCACCCCCCAACCGCCCCGTCTCCCTGCACCAGCCCCCCCCCCACACCCACCCCCGTCTCCTGCACCAGCCCTCCCCCGCCTCCCCGCCTCCACCTCTTGGCCTCAGTCCTTCTGCCCACCCTGGGCCCAGGTTCCAAGGGTCAGCCCAGCCCAAGCGGAGCCTCAAGGGCCAGAGTCACAGACAGGGAGCCAAGCACCCCGGTCTCCCAGCCCCCTGGCCCCACCCCATCCAGTGTGTCTCCTGCAGAGCACCGGTACCCACGGCCCTCAGGCTCCCTGGACAGTGCGCGAGCCCCCCGCCAGCCCTGGCAGGAGGCCAGGGCTGGAACTCCGTCCAGGCTTGGGAGACATTCCACCCCACCACCACCCCCAGACTTTTGGCCTCGGGACACTAAATGCCAGCACTGGGCTGGTCCTGAATTCCGGGCTGCCATCTCCAGGAGGCTAGAGCACCTGGGCCTGGCACCACCCCCGCCCCAGTCCGCTGCCCCAGCCCCGCTCACCGGCTGTGCTTGCTGGGGGAGCCCTTGGGAGAGCCCTTGGCCGGGGAGCCCTTAGGGGACCCCTTCCCCTGGGAGCCTTTGCTCAGACCCTTGAACATGGTCGTAAAGCCAGGTGCCGGCTCCGGCGGGGCTCGGCTGGTGCAGGCAGGTGGCGGGTGGCAGGCGTGTGTCCTCCCTGGCTGCTCAGCTGGGCTCTGGTGAGGTGGGGCGCTCAGGCCCAGGGAAGGCAGTTTCTGGGAGGCCCCTCCCCGCAGGTGAGGCTGCGAGCGAGCGCGCGGGCCGGGCTGCCACGCATGCACCCCCGACTGCCCACACTCGGCTGCTCCTGCACGACCAGTCTGGGAGGAAAGGGCACAGCCCAGAGGGCGGGCCGCCCAAGCCTGCCCGACTCCCAGAGAAGGTTTGGACTTGTTACACCCACACACCCAGAGGGAACCAGTGATCACACCCAGACGGGGAAATAGCCGGCCCGGGAGGGACGGGGCTGCAGACAGACAGGTGCTCACACATGCTCGGGGACGGAGGCCTGGCCTCAGAGCTCGGGCTGGGGGTTAGTAAGCACCTGCAGGCACACAGGGCACCCGGCTCTCAGGCTATCGGGCCCGTCCCCACCCACAGCTCTCACCCCACCCCGGCCTGGGCCGTCTGGCCTCGGCTCTGCCCCCTCCACCACCGCTGTGGGGCAGCCGGGGGCATTCAGCCTGGACAACCGGCACAAGGTCCCTTTTTAAAAGTGGGCACCACACAGTCGACTCGCAGACAACCCTGCGGTCCCACTGCCTGAGCTTCCTGGCTGGCTCAGGGTCACCCTGTCTGTGGCTCTGGGATCCCCCGAAGAGTCTCAGACCAGTTCCCGAGGGGCTGGGATGCCCCCCGCGCCCCTCGCCCCAGGACCCTCAGCATCAGTCTCCAGGTGCTGGTGAGCCTGGGGTCTGGTTGAACCCCCTGGGAACCCGCTGTACTTGGGTCTTCTCCCTGCCTCTCCTCACTCGGTCCCCCAGAAGTGGCCCCGGGTGGCTCTTCTGGAGTCGGATGGGGCGGTGGACAGAGGTGCCGGTTTACTGGCCTCTTCCCGCATGGAGTGCCAGGGAGGCCATGCTGGTAGCTGCCTTCCCTGCTGCGCCCCCCTATTTCCAGGCCCTGCTTTCACCGGCCCCCCTTGAGGAATCCTACAGCTCCAGAGCCACTCCCCGGAACCATTACAGCGCTGATGGAGGGTGGGCAGGACAAGTAGCGAAGGGGAGGGAAGCCGTTGTGCTGGCTTTGGAGCCCGGGGACAACGTGGCAAGCCCCGCTGAGGGCAGAAAACGGAGATGAAGTAGGGATGGATCCCTCCAGCTAGAGAGGGCAGGGGGAGAACCGAGACTGGCCAAACGTCCCAGTGCGACGAAGAGGCTGGAGTCCCTTTTGGCTGAGTCTCAGGGACACGCCACTGAACCTGGTCCTGGAGAGGGGACACAGGAGTCACCCTGTGAGGGGTGGGGGAGAGGCTAGGGGTGCAGCGGGGGAGGGGAGGGTACCAGGGGGCCTTGACGAGTGGCAACAGGGAAGCCGAGTGTCTCCGAAGCTCCGTTCCCAGTTCAGTGTTGTGAGCTGGAGCCAGAGGTGGGAGACCAGGCCCAGAGGCCACCAGCCCCTGCCCCAGCCCCTCCTCCACGTTACTGCTGGGTGACAATTTTCTTTGAACCACTACTTGCAGGCGTGCAATCAACTGTCCTCAGAAAGGGGCCACTGCTTAAACTACTGAGGGAGCCAGGAATCAGCCCCGAACAGGCCGACCTCTCATCTCCCACCACAGAGCTCACGTCCTTATTTTTGAGATTAGATGAGTGGTGGCCACGCCCAGGAGAGCCAAGACAGGAGGCAGGAGGAGGAGGCCCACGGTCCTGCCTCCCCGAGAACTCCGGGCCCCTTCCTGGGAGGTGGTGGTCACTGGCGGAAGGGGGCCCAGAGGGAAAAGATGTCAAGACTCCAGCACCGGGGAGCCTCCCCCAGCTCCCAAAGCTGGACAGGGGAGAGGGAGGGAGACCCCGGGCTGCCACGGCAGGAGGCCAAAGGCAGCCGGGCTGAGGTCTGAAACGGTTGAGCTTTGTCTCCAGTCTGCAGAAGCTCTCCTGGAAATAAATGAGCACCACGGGAGGCTCTCACACGCCCGAGATTAAGGCTAACTGATTCACGGCAAGAAAAACAAGAGCCGAATTCCTGGCGTGACTGTCTAACGCCGAATCAAATCAGCCGCCAGCTCCCCGGACAGGGGCTGACAGGCCGCCGGCAGGAACGGCCTGGTCGTGGAGACACTCCTAGTCAGACGGCAGGACACTGACCCCCCCAAGACCAAGGCTCGGGAGGGACAAAGAGAGAAAAGAGGTAGGGCTTTAAATACGTGAGAAAGACAACGGTCGTTTAGAAGGCTGGGACGGGACAGAGCCTCCGTGGAGACCGGAACCGCCTCACGCAGCAGCCCCAAGGCCTCGGCCACTGGATTTCAAAGACTCAGTGTGAAGGAAGATGTAAAGTATCTCACCAATAATTTTTTATCTTGATTAAAGCCACAATATTTTGGATACACTGTGTTAAATGAAATGTATTTCTTTTTTTTTTTTATTTTTTTTTAAAGATTTTATTTATTTGACAGAGAGAGATCACAAGTAGACAGAGAGAGAGGGAAGCAGGCTCCCCGCCGAGCAGAGAGCCCGATGCGGGACTCGATCCCAGGACCCTGAGATCATAACCCGAGCCGAAGGCAACGGCTTAACCCACTGAGCCACCCAGGCGCCCAATGAAATGTATTTCTAAAAATCAGTTTCAACTGTTGCTTTTTACTTTTTTAAAACGTGGCTACTAGGAAACTGAAAATTACACACGTGGCTTGCATTTGTGGCTCACATTAAGTGAACGTGCAGTTCAAAATCTCTGGGTAACTTCTGAGTCCCCCCAAACTTAACTCTAACAGCCTGATGTTGGCCAGAAGCCTCACCAGCAACAGAAATGGTCGATCAAATACATCTTCTGTGCGATATGTACCATACACTGTATTCTCACAGTGAAGAAAGCTAAAGATGTCACTAAAATGTCATTAAAACGTCACTAAAATCATAAGGAAGAGAAAATATATTTACAGCACTGAACTGTATTTATATTTAAAAAAAAGAAAGAAAAAGAAAAAAAGCCCCAGAGGAGTGGATCTGCACAGCACAAGCCCATGCTTTTCCAGGGCTAACTAGACAACTGTACCGAACAGCCCTGGCCTAGAAGCTGGACAGGGTACAACAACTTCCAGCCTTCCCAGGCCTCGCCCTGCCACATCTCCTCCTTTTGAACCAGGCAGGAAGCCCAGGACTGGCTCCCTGTCCTGCCTCCAGGGCCTCCCCTCGCCTGGCGCTTGCCTTCTCCTCTATGGAGCGAGAAGCTGAGGCCCACTGCTCCGGGGTCTCCCCCCAAGCACTGTGCCAGCTAGGGCTTCTCATCCCCGAGCCCAGGGAGCTGGCAGGTGGGCTGACACAGGCCACTCACAGCTCACGGGGTGGGAGGCCAGAGCAGGCGAGCTGATCGGAACGGAAAGCCACCAAGCTCCCAATTCCGAGGCCGCCACGCAGGCAGGCAGCTGGGAACAGGGTGGCAGCTTGGAGAGTGTGCTAGGGCTTAAGCTACCCACTCTCTCCTCCAGCTCTCGGGGCTCCCGCAGGGGACATTCTTCTTGATGAAGCAGATGGTGGCAGTTCCTGACTTTGCCCTGGGAGCCATAACCTGCCATGCTCCCATATGCTCCCGGATCAGGACAAGCTTTGCCATCTCAGGAAATTACCCTGTTTAAAAAGCTCTGCCACCAGACCCTTGGAGCCAAGCTGGCTGATGACCTCTCCTGCCTCACCCTTCCTTAGCCTGCCGGGGAGCGAAGGTGCCTCCGCCAGCTGGGCCCGGAGAGGACACGGGCTGGTGAGGAAGGGAGCTAGGGCTGACTCGCCCTCTGTCTGCAGGTGCCAAGGGTGGCAGAGCTGTGGCCCCAGAAACCTACAGGGTGGTCTGGAGGAGGCTCTCTTGGCTGTGAGTGCGCCCAATAAGCCTGCTAAAGACAAATGCTGAAGGTCAGCCTGGAGAGAAGCAGAAGGTGACCACGGCTTGCCTAACTAGAGCAGAGCAGGCAGGAAAAGGAGATGGTTATCCCTGTGGGGCCTTTTACAGGAGTATCTAGAGGAAGCACTTCACACCAGCCAAGCAACCAACCCTACCTGCTGGGACATCAGGGTCCCCCATGCTAGACGGCGAGACAGAGGATACAGGGTGACCTCAGCAGTCCCCAGGTCCCAAGCCTGCCTGAGAGGACAAGAAAAAGGCTGTTCCCCTCTAGGAGTGATTCCCTTTCCTTAGCCTTGGGCCACAGCAGCCAGCCCAGTCCAGGTGCGGGACCAGTGCCAGGGCGGCCCATCTCTGGGCCACAGTGCAGCCTGTCGTCGCGTGAGGGACCGCTGCGTTCTGGAAGTCTGCAGCAGCCCGCTCACTGGCGAGCTGCTGGGCCTCCATCTCTCCCAGTTGCCCAAGGGCTCTGGGCCCTCCTGTGAAGTTCGGGTCTGCCGGCCACGGCCAGGCAATCACGGCACTCGTGAGCCCAGCAGCGGGAGGGAGTCACCCCGGCCCTACGGAAGCGGCAGGGGCCGACTTGCCCCGAGCTCCCATCACCGATCTGAGGAAGGAAAGGGTTTATAAAACAGAAAGAACTAATAACAGTCCTCGTAGTGCAGGAGCAACCGTCCTAATTAGTCTTTATGGCCAGGAAATTGGAAACACACAGGGCAGCTCTGCGGACTTGGCTTGTTGTCCTGGTGACGCTGTTTAGACTCCGCGGGGCCCGGCTTGGGGAGGGCGGCAGAGAAGGGCCGCGGGGGGCGCTGAGGGAAGGGAGAAGGCTGGGTGTCAGCAGAAGGGGCCCCTGTGCTCTCAGCTGCCTTGGCCCCAACTTCCCGCACGGCAGCCCCGCCTCCTGGACACTGGGCTGCCACCGTCCCGCCGTCCCTGGGGAGAGCTGCTCACCGTAGGGCAGTCAGGAGAGAGACTTTCCTAGTTCAGTCCTAGCCAGACAGGAGCTCCTCCTGCGAGGCCCCAGGTCCCAGGCATGACAGCGCGGCAGGCCACAGGCCACAGGTGGTACCGGAGGGAGAAGCAGGTGCTCTAGTGCCGTTGGGTGGGGGGCGGTGGGGGGAAGTTGGGGTGAAAGGAGGGAAACTCCTATTTTGTCAAGTGCCTCTTAGGTACTAAGCGAGCCCTTTGCACATTTTCCTTCTCACAATCGGAGAAGCAGATGACCCTCTTTTCCAGGCGAGGACCCCCATGCCCCCTCCATTCCACAGATGAGCCAGAGCTGAGGAACATCACAGGTTCGGGGACCGGTCACCTGCCCGTCGTAACCGCCCTGCCTCTTGCCAGAAGACCCCTGGGAAAAGTTCCGCCTAACAGAAGGGATGTGGTTCTTTCCCCAGCGTGAGGAGTCACTGAACCACAGCCCGAGCGCGAGGACACATACTGCAGTTAGTGGAGGTGAAGAAACCATGTGCCGAAAATGGGGGCCCCAGAGAAGCCAGGCTCCCCCTCCAGCGCCACGGCCCAGGGGAACGCAGGGCCCTGCCTGCTCCCGTCTCCCGCAGGTCTCGACACACCAGCACAGAGCAGCTCGTCACACGGACTGATGGGCTGTCACAATCCTGCCCCCGAGCAAAACAATCCCCAAACCTTAGATCCTGAGATCCCAGTCCCTTAATAGCTGGAAAAGGTCAGACAAAAGGTTCTCACGAGTACTCCGTACCCCGTCAGCCTTCGTCATCTGAGATCTCATCTGACTTACACCAGCTAATGACACCGCAGGGCTGCCCTGCACCCGGGGTGGGGGGAGGGGGGTGCTCGCCCCTCACGCAGCCCCGCCCGCGCCCCGCCTCTGACAGCCCGCAGACCAGCAGGCTGGATTCTTCCAGCGGCTGCTGTCAGGATTGCAGGCAGCCTCCTCTCCATCTCTCTGCTTCGGAACATCGATACATTTTACAGCTCAACCTGGTTTCCGTCTCTTCTGTAGCAACAGCTGTCTTAACAATAAAATTAGAACCAACACATATTTTTGCTATCTTTGGGCGTTTTCCTAGACCTCTGAAGGGTCCAAGCTTGTGAAGGCTGGACAGCACCGTGTTTAGAATTCTGTCATCGGCGAGCTCTGGGTATTAATGATGCCGGGGGTGCCAAATCAGCCCTCCCACAGCAAGGACAGTGACCAGGCAGAGCGCAGCCCCTACCCCGGCAGTCCCCAGAGTCAAGTGTCTCCCCTAGAGGAGGGGGTGAGGCCATCCCCCAGTGGGAGGAGAGAGGGAGATCAGGATGATCTCCAGCCATGGTGGGAGGAGGGACACACTGCCACCACAGGCTGTCACCGCCCGGCCATGAAAGGCTCAGGTTGCCCCCAAAGAAAGGAGATGGTACCAAGCCTGGCAGTGTTTCATTTCCAACAGGAGACTCCAAGTTCTCAGCGTAAAGTAAAATCAGAGAGACAGTACCCCGAAACAGCACCCACAGAAAGAAGAAAACACCCGGGAAACTGAGCGGTCAGGGCCCCTCGGGCCCCGGCTGCCTCAACACTCTGTTCTTCCAAACAGAACCAACCAGGTTAGAGGCCACAAACCTGGCCAAATGATGTCTTTCAATCTGATGTGCAGCATGCTCTCCCGGTAACTAAAGGTAGTTTTTCACCACTCGTGTTTCTGCAGCTCAAGACCACCACTCAACAGACAAGAAAAATAAAAACCACGAGCATGGTGGCTGTGAGGCAGAGCCCGAAGCGAGCTTCCCTCCTTTCTGGATCTGAGACAGAAGCCTCTGGCAGGGTCCAGACCTGCTGAGCGAACACAGCTCATCCCGGGGAGGCATGGGGGCCCCTGCTGTAGGGACAAGCACAAGCAGCAGCGCAGGTACCCACATCTACCCCTTACACCCCAAGACCTCACTCTTGGGGTGGTTCAGTGGGTTAAGCATCTGCCTTTGGCTCGGGTCATGATCTCAGGGTCCTGGGATTGAGCCCCGCATCGCATCGAGCTCTCTGCTCAGCAGGGAGCCTGCTTTCCCCACTCCCTCTTCCTGCCTCTCTGCCCGCTTGTGATCTCTCTGTCAAATAAATAAAATCTTAAAAAAAAAAACAAAAAACAACTTCACTCTCATTCTCTGAGAAGGAAGGACCGTGTGGTTGCTGGCATCTCGTTCTGTGAATCTACTCAGCAAAATGGGCTGGCCCAAGGCTCAATTCTGAACCCATGGCTGGAGAGCTGCTTCCTGTCCCGAGGACACGACGGGGTCCTGCTTTTGGCGTAGTCTCCCCTGACAGCCTGGTTAATGTCCGGGGATCCTGCGTAAAGGGCTGCACGAGCCAACCAGAGACCTCAGCCTTGCCAGGGCTGTCTTCTCGTGTAAATACGTGCTCTTAACACTAACCATGTCTCGATACGGCCTCCCTGGCGCACCACAGCCACTACTACTCAGAGCAGCTGCCAGGGTCACCGGGAGGAAGGGAATTTCTAGCAAGGCCACAAGAAAGGAGAAGCTTAGAAGAGGTCAATCATAACGATCGACTCTGGGGCACCTGGGTGGCTCAGTGGGTTAAGCCTCTGCCTTCGGCTCAGGTCATGATCTCAGGGTCCTGAGATCGAGCCCCGCATGGGTCTCTCTGCTCAACAGGGAGCCTGCTTCCCCTCTCTCTCTGCCTGCCTCTCTGCCTGCTTGTGATCTCTGTCTGTCAAATAAATAAATAAAATCTTAAAAAAAAAAAAAAAAGAACGATCAACTCTGGATTCTGCCTCCTCACAGCGGCCGGCACTCTGAGAGCGAGAGGGGTGGGAAGGGCCACGAGCAGGACAAAGGGCCGTCTTCCCAGATGAGGGCAGGAGGAGACAGCGGCTCCGACAGGCTGGAGGGCTGCCTGCATGGGGGCCTAGAGTTGGGCGCCTGGCCCAGCGGTGGCTGCAGCTGGTGGGCACAGAGAATGGGGCGAGGCAAGCACAGAACCTAGTGTATAGCCTGCTGCTGCCAAGCTGAGGGGTGGAGAAGAGGGCGAGGAAAAGGATAAAGACCAACCCGGGCTCCCCTAGCCCATCAGGGACACGGCCCTAAGCCTTCGGAACCAAAATGCAAGACCTCATGCTCAGGTCACCTGTGCTGTATCTTCAGAGAGTGGGAGGATAACCCCTGACTGGTATGGCACAGACGATAACACTTTCTGTTTAAAGCAAATTCAGGGGACACCTGGGTGGCTCAGTCCATGGAGCGTCTGCCTTCGGCTCAGGTCATGATCCCAGGGTCCTGGGATAGAGCCCCGAGTCGGGTTCCCGCTTCTCCCTCTCTCTCTCTCTCAAATAAATAAAATCTTTAAAAATAAATAAAATAAAAACAAAATCAGCTTCCTAAGGCTCTCTGACCCAAAGCAAATCCTGGGGGTGAGATCACAATCTGGGCAACTAGCATCCTTGACAACAGTCAATCCTAACAAAGAAGTCTGACTCGTCTTCCTGTCTTCTAGCTTCTGGCAACCCCCGCTCTGCAGTTCCCCAACAAAACAAGAGGCATGGTCGTGCCCACAGTGGTTCCAGCTTGAAATAACGTTCTCAGGTCTTTAACCACCCAGCCTTTCCTTCGAGCTGCTCTAGTCTGCCCAGGTTTGTGCCACACTGAAGCCAACATTTCCCGCGGCGGCTTCGCTTTCCTCTGGGGCAGGTGAGTTTCCATCTCCAAAGGGATTCAGAGCTTTCAGATACATCTCATGTCTAAATCACATTCATTGCTCATTTTTTTCACTGCTTTTGAGACTTCTATTACTGGTGCTATAATAGGAATATAAGAGAGTCACTAAGGAAAAACTTAAAAAGGAAATTGGGAGAGGGACGCCTGGGTGGCTCAGTTAAGCGTCTGCCTTTAGCTCAGGTCATGATCTCCAGGTCCTGGGACTGAGCCCCACATCGGGCTCCAGCTCGACAGGGAGTCTGCTTCTCCCTCTTTCCTGGCTTACGCTCTAATGAATAAAATCTCTTAAAAAGAAAAAAAAAAGGAAATTGGGGGCACCTGGCTGGCTCAGTCTGTAGAGTACATGACTCTTGATTTCAGGATCATGAGTCTGAGCCCCACATTAGGCACAGAACTTACTTCAAAATAAAAGGAAATTGATCTAAATATAACCTATGGCATCTAAAAATTTCAGATTTAGAAAGTGCTTCTAACACTCCCTTAACTGGCCTCAAACACATCCGAGCTGCCAGAAGTCAGGGGACACCCGACAGGACAGGATCGAGTGACAAGGCCCCTAGCAGGGCACTGGGACCAGATGTGAGTGAGAGCGTGTAAAAAATGGGCACAGTCTCCAGCATCTTTGCCTTTTAATATAAGATTTGTTTTCATCATTTCTGAGTGTAACACATTTCTTCTAAAAATAGAGCTCTTTGCTTGTTCTGAAACTTAACTTCCACTTGGAGGTGACAGGGCATAAGGCTGACTGTAGTTGTGGGGTGACGCGGGTTCCTGGTCACAGACTCTTCACGGGACTCTGGATGCTCACGGCGAGGAGTCGTCCACTTCAAATCCATGGTACTGAAGAAACACGACAGAAAGTTCCGAGCTCCCATCCACGCCTGGCGCGGACCCACCCGAGCATGGCTCCCACGGGCCACGGGACCAGATGGCAGCAGCCCCACCCCCAGGAGGCGCGGGCAGGATCCCGCACACGTCCACCAGAAGAGGGCAGGGTCCCCTCTGAGCACACCGGTTAAGAATGGCAAGTGCACAAACACACAAGACATAGGGACGCAGGGCTGAGGATGTTACACTCCTGCCCTGGGCCAATGCAGACCTGGATTTAATATCATGGAACTTGCTGGGGTTTTCTCACAATACAGATGAAGAGTGAGAATCTCCCCTTGCCCCCAAGAAGAGCCTGGTTAGCTCCTGAATCCAAAGATGCCCTTGATGTATCCAGTGAGGCCACTCTTGGTCTTCTGCTCCAACTTGTCCTCAAGAGGTGGGAAAGCCACATGGTTGAGAGCCAGGTCAAAGAACAAAGGCTTGCAAGGAATGGGCTGGAATCCCGGTGGGAAGTGCACGAGGTTGGCTTGCTTGGTGACGAGGGAAGGGTCCAGGCAGAATGTCTCAAACCGTTCGACGAGAGGCTGGGAGTCAAACCAAAGGGAGGAACCCAGGAGTTAATCACAGACCACCAGCGGAACATTCACCACGTGCTGAGCACCCAGATCTGAGCCTACATGGGCTACCTCGCTTGATCCCCACGAATCTGCTACAAGGGTTCTGTCACGTCCCCATCTCATAGCTGAGAGTCACTGAAACCTACAGAGGTTGGGAGAGGTATGGGCCGGGACTGGAGCACAGGCGTACTGGACCTCCCCGCCGAGTTCCTAGCCAGCTGCACTGCACAGCACACGTTCCTAACCTCCTTATCTGGGGTCATCTGGCTGACACGAACAGACCTTATACAGGCAGCTGCAAGGTCTCTGAGCAAAAGAAGGTTGTCTGCTTAGAAATGAAGGGTTTGTGGGCACCTGGGTGGCTCAGTGGGTTAAAGCCTCTGCCTTCAGCTCAGGTCATGATCTCAGGGTCCTGGGATTGAGCCCCGCATTGGGCTCTCTGCCCAGCAGGAAGCCTGCTTCCCCTTCTTTCTCTGCCTGCCTCTCTGCCTACTTGTGATCTCTCTGTCAAATAAATAAAATCTTAAAAAAAAAAAAGGAAAAGAAACGAAGGGCTCTCTGTTCAACTGAGCACACATTTCTAGTGAGTTATGAATTCTATTCTTTATTCCTCAAAAGCCACAGCCCAGACATACCTTGTTGTCCTTGACTTGGGAGGAAATCTCTGTTTGGTAGGAGTCACTTGCATCTGAAAGTTGCACAGGGATTCAGTGAGAACAGGGAAATAACATGCTACAGTCACAAATGACACATATCACACGTGTGGGTTCTAAATCCCAAGAGCAAAAGCAGCAACATGTGGGGAAGTCAGCGCTTTCCTTCCTGGGCCTATGTCTGCTAAGCAGTACAGAAAAATAGAAGCAACGTTGTCACGCCAGTGGAGCCCCAATGGTTGTAAGAAAAATATGTTAGGGAAAAAGGACAGCGAACTGGTTCTCTAAATTCTTCCACACAGGGGCGCCCGGGTGGCTCCGCTGGTCAAGCATCTGCCTTTGGCTCGGGTCATGATGTCCCAGGATTGAGCCCCCCGCATCCGGCTCCCTGCTCAGTGGGCAGTCTGCTTCTCCCTCTACCCCCCTTCTCACGTGCTCACTCCTTCTCAGTCTCTCTCTCAAATAAATAAAATCTTAAAAAATAAGTAAGTAAATAAATTCTCCCACACAATTTGAGACCTTCATGTGGCAGAAATAATGGCAGGAAAAAATAAAATCTTATGCATTACCGGAACTGGTGTAGGGGGTGGGAGAGAGGAGGGATAGCAGCAAAGGAAATCTGGGAACACAGTCAGCACATAACAGGCAAGTGGCTCACCCAGGATTGCTGCTGCCTGCAGAGAACACTTTTCTGACCTCACTTGCGTGATGAGCTCTTGTACGTCGGGCAGGTCCTGTAACGATTCAGAAAACACGTACTCACTGGGGCGCCTGGGTGGCTCAGTGGGTTAAGCCTCTGCCTTCAGCCCAGATCACGATCCCAGGGTCCTGGGATCGAGCCCCGCATTGGGCTGCCTGCTCAGCGGGGAGCCTGCTTCTCCCTTTCTCTCTGCCTGCCTCTCTGTCTACCTGTGATCTCTGTCAAATAAATAAATAAAATCTTTAAAAAAAAAAAAAAAGAAAAGAAAAGAAAACACATACTCATGAGCCAGAGCCAGGCCAGACAAGTGCACCAAACTAATCCAAGTGAAGTGATCCTACCATTATTTTCACAAGATTTTAGACTTTATAAATGGTTTATCCTATTAAAAACAAACAAAAACAAAGACAAAAAACGCTAGCTTGGGGCATCTGGCTAGCTCCGTCAATAAAGCGCATGTCTCTTACTCTCAGGGTCACGAGGTCAAGCCCCACGGTGGGCATGGAGCCTACTTAAAAAAAACAAAACAAAACAAAACAAAAAAAGGACTTAAAGTTTGCATCAGACAAGAAAAGGATGCCTTAGCCCAAGTAATAATGCCAGGAGACAGCAGCGAGGATAACGATATTAGCGAGCAAGTGTATCACGTGCTGCACATACAAAGGGCCCGGCGCTTTCCGCGCAGTTCACACAGCCGCTGATTCCACTGTCATAATAATCCTGAATGAAGCCGTACTCTGCTTTACAGAGGAGGAGACTGAAGCACGAAGGGCCCCCGTGGCAGGCTGCAGTCTCTCACCTGGCAAAATCCGGAAAGATCTGAACCCTCCTGCCCTTAAGATCAGACTTCGGTCAGACAGGGATCTGTAAGCGCTTCTCCCTGACTCCTGGGATATCCATCTACACAGTCTCCCTCCACATCCCGGCGCCGAGGACACCCCAGCATTACGCTGCCACCGTGCTGATCCCGCACACCCTCGCCTACTCCTTCCCATCTCCACCTTCACTCGAGGACTCCCCTTTCCGGCATGCAAGCCTGTGGCTCGACAAAACCTTAAGCTGTCTGAGGGCAGAAGCCTGGTGTATTCGTTTCCCTGGAACCCAGCGCTGCTCTGAGGGAACAAGCGAACGCCCAGAGAGCCGCGGCTCCCTCACCGGCCTGACCAGGGCAATCCCAGCTCGCCTTTTCTGAATGGTCTCCACTAATAAATAAACGCGCCCGGATTCCGTGGGCCAGCTCAGCTGGGGCTTCGATCCCGACACCATCACAGCAGTCCACAGCTTAAGAAGCCAGCAGTCATTCAACAAGCAGGAACACTAAACCACCAGGTACTTCCGATCGGCAGGTAAGCTCTGAGGTATACCCAAACTGCCCCGGGGGAGGGGTGCTAAAGTGCAGATTTTGACTCAGCAGGCCTGGAGTAGGGCCTGGGAGTCTGCATTTCTAGCAAGTTCCCAAATGCTGCTGCTGGTACAGGCACACTTTGTGGAGAAAGGCTTCATCAGTGGTTCTCAACTCAGCTGCACAGCACAATCACTGAGGGGCTTTACAAAATCCCAGTGTGCACCCCAGACCCCGCAGGGATTAGAACCAGAATCTTGAGGGGTGGGACTCAGACAGTCATCTTTTAAAAATCCTAGGTGAGGGGTGCCTGGGTGGCTCAGTCAGTTATCTGTCTGCCTTCGGCTCAGGTCATGATCCCAGGGTCCTGGGATGGAGCCCCGCATCGGGCTCCCTGCTCAACGGAGAGCCTGCTACCCCCTCTCCCTGCTCCTCTACCTATGCTCTTAATTTCTCTGTCAAATAAATAAATAAATACCTAAAAAAAAAAAAATCTTCCCAGGTGACTGTCACATGCAGCTGAATCTGCGAACAATACTTCAGATTTATTTTAACCCAAGGACTGGCTTTCCTTCGTAGTACCCGCGTCCAGTCGCGGGCCTGGAGCACAGCAGGGGGTTACAGCGCACCCCAGGAGCTGGGGCCGCCCCACCCCCGCGGCTGGCCAGGGAGGACGGGCCTCACCATACAGCCTCCCTGGGCTTGGGGGCGAGGAGCAGCGGCGCACCTTTAAGCTGTTCCTGAAGGCCCCGGCGTCGGAATTTCCCCCGTCTGCGTACTTCAGGACGCGGTCGTACAGGACAAGGGCTTCGCTCCACTTCTTCACCAGCACGTAGGACTGAGCGATGAAAAAACACCTGGCAGGGAACGGAAGGAGCCAGAGTATTGCAGAATAACAATGACCTAAGATCAAGACGCTCCTTGAAGTTCAGGCTCAATTTCAGATCTGGAAACGGGCTTCTTAACCTCAGGATCGCTACAGGGAAGACCCCGACCTTCCCCATGCCCCAGCTTGCCAGGCGACCCTCCACTCTTCCCCGCACTGCGCATGTCCCACATGGTAACAGACCCTCTGTCTTCTACTTCCTTTCTGACTCTGCGGCTCCCAAAGGCACATGGTGGAGGCTGGGACAGGCACGGAGGAGGAACGCTGCCTGGCCCACGTAGGAATCCCACCCACTGCCCACACGTCCGGCCAGCTCGCTCATCCCTGCTCACTTCTTTTTCAAAAACACAACCCAGGAATCCACTTCCTAATGGAAACTATGCCACTGGGGTCAACAGAGCCTCAGGGCTGCTGGTCCTTGACAGGCCACGGGCCAGGAGGAGAGCGAAAAAGTGCGATGACGGGACGTGTTGGAGAGTCAGAGCGCTGGGGTGTGAGGGCCGCGGGGCGGGGGGATTACACACCCGGCTCCTTTTCGCACCATTCTGCCCACACCCTTCTCCTGCTCCACACAGCCTACCTCCAACTTACAAATAACACGACTCATTTAAAAACAAAAACAAAAAATGGAGGCTTAGCTTTCTCCTAATTCAGTTCAGGTTCTACTCTGGCTCTGCTAATGAACACCTTTCCGTACACTTGCTCCTTCTCCACCGGGAGGAAGGAGGGAAGAGGAGGGAGGAGACCTTTAACTTGTGCTCCCCCACCTCCCCCACCCTATCCAAGGAGCAAATGAGGTACGCTGGAAACTCCCAGCCAGTACCTCTAGCAAAGACACCCCCCGAACAGGCTGGGCCACCTGTTCTGATCACAGGCAAGGGAACCACAGAGCCAAGCCAACAAGCCGGTCTTCTGGAGTCTGGCCCATGCTCCCAAGGCTTACAGAGCCCAGCGGGCAGCACAGGAGAGCCCCACCTGCGTCGCGGGACCTTACCTATACGCCTTAAACACCAGCGTCTTGAGGCCTATCTCTTTCTGGAAGGCTCGGTCCTCCTCTAAGCCAGGAAGCTGGAGCAATTCCACCAGATTCTGCGTGAGAGATGCAACGAGGAAACTCATGAAGAGCAGACTTCAGACTGGATTTCTGATAGGAGACCTTGTAAAAATACACACGGGCAAAAAGAGAGCCCAAGCCAGAAATAACGGGAAGGTCTATGAGGAGCAGCTTGGCAGCAGCCACACCCGGTATCACCACCACCCCCTCTCGGCTCCTAAAAGCCTGTCTGTCCTTTCCGTCTCGGCTCACACCTCACCTCCTTGCAAGATTTCTCAGACCAAGTCAGCTAGTGGGCATCTCCCTTAGAGGCCTGGATGGTGCGCACACCACCGATCTTACTCACTGACCAACTCCCAGCGGGCCAAGACAGTGTGGCCTCAGGTCTCAGGAAGTTCCCCAGCACGCGGAAGAGGACCTTGCACAGGCAAAGCGCTCAGTGGACCTTGAGGAGGTCACTGGTCTCTACGCATCAACACGCCGAGGCTGAGCGAGAACCAGGCCTTTCCTTCTGAGCCACCAACAGCTGCTGCTGGTCCCAGCCCTTTGCTACGCAGAGCTGGGTCATTCTGTGGCCAACACATGCAAAGGACAGGCTCCGGCTGCCCAGTCCTCGAGGGTCACCTGTAGAATGATGTCATAGAGCCGGATGAGGTCCTGGGGCCGTGGGGAGCGCTTGCTGTCATCTTCCGGCTGCTGCTGTAGAGCCTTCTGCAGCCCCTTGGCCATGTTCTCGTTCCGCCTGATGGCCGTGGACAGCTTGATGTAGGTCAGGTAGCTGGAATGTACCACACGTCAGCTCAGGTTAGGCTCAGGGAAGCTGGCGTTCTGAGAAGAGCACTGGGCCACAAGCTGGGACTAACCTAGGGGAAGGGCGTGGGGGCGAGGGCGTGTCACTCAGCGGGCCATCTGACCTGGGCCTCAAGCTCAAGGGGGCCCTCAATTTTGGTAATTCGCTGGCAGGTCTGCAAGGGGGCAGCTCAATTCGCTGGCAGGTCTGCAGGGGGCCGGGATGAGACCTTATGACGAAATCTGGTTTCAGTTTGAATTATATCCTCTGTTTTTGTCTTAAAGAGCCACAAAGCTACTGATTTCAGAGGTCACGGTTAGCCCTTGAGATGATCCATGGATGGCGAGCCGTTCCTGGAACAAGGATCAGTTAACTGCCTGGCCCACATTACAAGACACTGCGCTCACACAACAGCTGCTCCTACTCATCCGATGACCTTCTCTTCTCAGAAGACACTAAGGAAGGGTTTCTTTGGAGGGTTCTGCGTACCGAGCACCTGCACATACCGGAGACTACGCCTGCTTATTTTAACTGTACCACCTGGAAAATCTCTTTTAATATCTGGGGATAAAAATACAGTAACTGAAAAGTCTGTTTAAAAAGCATTTGTGGGTGGTGGGGGAGTATTTAGGGCTCTAGATCTCCATCCTTCTCTGGTAGAAGAGTAGAGGCAGCCTTGGGAGAAGACACAGCCTAGGGACAGCTATACATGCATAGTTGAGGTCAGGGCTCCACAGTGAACGCCGGGGATTAAGAGACTGTCAAGTCCTAGGTGCTGGCCCCCTAGCCTTCTCCTATTCAGCTTCTAGAACAAGAGCTGCTGGTACATTCTGGGGATCTGACCTCCCCACGAAGGGGCCCTCCAAAATTCTGGAGTCAGGTTCCTGGGTAGAAGGGCAGAAGAAGAACACCCCCAGTGAAGCCCACAGCCGATGAGCCCCGCCCACAAGTGCAGAGTTCCTGCCACACAAGCCATACGCTTTAACAGGAGATGTCGAAAAATCACCAGTTAAAAAAACATCTAACAAGACAGAAGAGACCAAAATCAGGGGTGGGGGTGGGGGAAAAGCAACTTGGAAGATTCAGACTTTGCAAGAAAAAGAAAATTTCAGAAAACTGTTATTAACCTCAGAGAGGGAAGACTTTCTGGTCATAGGCTTAGAATGAGAAACTTTTACAAAATTAATACTTAGGCGTGCCTGGGTTGTTCAGTCGGTTAAGTGTCTGCCTTCGGGTCAGGTCACGATCCCAGGGTGCTGGGATCCAGCCCTGCGTCAAGCTCCCTGCTCACCGGGGGCCCTGCTTCCCCCTTGCCCCTCTACCCATCCCTGTCTACACTCTCTCTCTCTAATAAACAAAATCTTAAAAAGAAAATCAATATTCAAAGAACACGCACAAGCCCTCAGAAATTAAAATGGTGCATGAAGTGAAAAGGCCTATAAGGAAGTCAGCTGGGAGGTCGGAAGAGTCAGGGTGGGGAGTGGGCGAAGAGGAGATCAAGGGCTGTCCCAGGAAGGGGCACAAAATACCTAAATCCAAAAATCAGTAAGTACGAACACACACACGTCATTTGGACACAAAGGTAAATACCAGGAAAATTTGTTTAAAGAATTAAAAGTGGCTGCTTTGGAGAAATGGGAGAGAAAGGTCAGGAGATGGGTCTTCCTGAAGCTCTTCAGAAAAAGGAGATTCTCCAAATATTATTTAGAGCAGTAGAAGAATGTAGATACCTCTTCGGAAAGTTTTATTAAAATACAAGAGTGACCTGATTCCTGCTGTCAAACTGTCAAAGCTGGGCTCCAGTTCCTTTTTTTCTTTTTTTTAAGATTTTTTAAATTTACTTATTTGACAGAGAGAGAGAGAGAGAGAGCTGAGTACAAGCGCAAAAGCAGGCAGAGTAGCAGGCAGAGGGAGAGGGAGAAGCAGGCTCCCCACTGAGTAGACAGCCTGATGCGGGGCTCAATCCCAGGACCCTGGGATCGTGACCTGAGCCGAAGGCAGGTAATTTAACTGACTGACCCTTCAGGTACCCCTGGGCTCCAGCTCCTAGCTGAAACCCACGATCCTGATTCCAGCTAGTTGTGAAGGTGGGAAGATGAATCCAAGGGTTTGGGGGTATCACAGTTTGAAGGTTTTCTGAGCCCTGTTAAAGCTCTCAGGGTCTTTTCAAGGTTAGGAAGTTGGATCAACTCCTGATTCTGACTCTGTGGCTGTTAACTATAAACACGTCCCTTATCCTCCTGGGCCTCCGCCTTCTCACAGGTCTGCTGAATACTAGAGAGCGAACGGTCATCGTTGCTCGATACCCCTCGATACCCCTGGCACTCCATTTGACGTTCACGTAATACTGAATTCCCTAATGTAGATCAAGGAGGTCAAGGTACAGGGAGGTGTTTTTACCAAAAAGGGAGGGGTTAGGGGAACGGCTGAAAATAGTGCCAGGTTCCTGAAAAAAGTTATAACCAGTAACTAAGCAATGAAGACTTCAAGGTCACATGGGGTAGAGAATCTAACGAGAAGTGTAGTTTTCTCAAGTCATTCGATCCTTCTCCCCACAAAGTCCCAAAACTGTCACTCTTCCTTCCCTCCCCTCTTCAGGGTGAACAGAATGGTCCACACCTCTAAAACAAAAGTAAACTTGACAAGGTGATTTAAAAATGTGTATGAAAGAGCAAAGGGACAGAAAGAGTTCAGCTGTGCCTGAGGAAAAACCTGCTGGGGGACGAGCTCCACCAGCGACCAGGACTCAAGCCGCAGGCATTTGCTGTGCTGGTGCCAGTACACAAGATAGATCAGCAGAAGAGAAGAGCGTCCAGAAAAGAGCGCGCGAGGAGAAAACGGGCCGCGTGCCGGATGGAGCAGGCGCTGCAGGCGAAGGGGGACAGGCCGGTGTGTCCGTCGACTGCCCCGGAGCCATCCACAGCCTCGTGGAAGAAAGGTGAAGCAGATCCTTATACCACGCTCAAAAACAAACTCCAGACAGAATCAAACTGGAGTCAAAACAGAACTTAAATGCAGAAGGGACGAAAGAAAACATCTGGAACACAGAGGAGAGTAACTTTCGGAGCCTGGCACAGGAGGGCAGGTACCTCTAGAAGAGAAAGAGGAACCACCAGGTGGGGTCACGGAGCGTCAAAGTCACCAGCCGCATTCTCACTCTTAATGTACGAAATTTAAAATTACGTGTATAATATTACATGGATAATAACATGCGAATGCAACAATTGCAGTAACATACAAATAACATGCAACTGCGTACTCCTGTATGATAAAACGTACATACATACATTAGCATTTGCTATACAATAAATCAGAAATTAAAACTATGCAAACATTATACACACTCTTTCATTTGAAGGATCTATTTTACTACAGTGTTAAAAAGTAAAAAAAATTAAAAGCCTTACCTGTGCAGGTACTGAAGATTAGATACCTTTCCCGACTCCCCTTCAAGGGTATAATCTCTCTGTTTCTGTGGAAAGCAATAAAGGCAGAGATAAAACAGATGATTCTATCCTTGGCTCTGACCACCTCATGCCATGGTGTGGTCCCCAAAGTGCCCAGGAACACAGGCACAGGCTCTAGTAAATTAGGGGTCCTGAAATATCAAAGATCTCCTGGGCATATTCTAGAACAACAAGGCCACTCACTTGTCACCGGCATCTAAAAACCGGACTTGAGCAGGAGAGTTCAGAGTAATGGCCAGTCAGGCTCCCTGTCCACTGCTCCCATGTCCAGACCCAAAGCATGAAGGCCAGTCAAGGCCCGTGGCTCCATTTTGGGGTTTGTGCCTTAGACCTACATTCTGAGATCCAACCCCTCAGGCTGTCAGCTCAGCCTTTCGTGACTGGCCGAACAATGGCTCCCAAAGACGCACAGGTCCTAATTCCAGGCCCCGTGAAGGTGTTACCTCACACCTAAGAGATGGAATGAAGTTAAGGATCTCTTCATTAGCCTGGATTATCCAGGTGGGATCAGTATAATAACAGGTTTCTTCTAAGAGGGAGACAGCAGGGCCGGTGACAGAGAGAAGGCATGGGGACTGAAGCAGAGGTTGGAGAGGAGTGACGGGCTAAGCTGCTGGCTCCGAACACGGAGAAGGGGGCCACAGGGCAAGAGGTACAGGTGGCCTCTAGAAGTTGGAAAATACATTCTCTGGAATGCTAGAAATGGACTCCTCCCTTAGGACTTCCAAAGGAAGGGCACTGGGGTACTTATGTCGACTAAGCATCTGACTCTTCATTTTGGCTCAGGTCCTGATTGCAGGGCTGTGGGGTCCAGCCTCGAGTCGGGCTCCACGCTTAGCACGGAGTCTGCTTGAGAGTCCTTCCCCCTCCCTGCAGCCCCTCCCTGCTCACACTCTCCCCCCGACCCTGCCTAAAATAAGTAAAATCGTAAAAAAGACAAAAAACAAAAAACCCTTCCAAAGGAATGCAGCCCTATGAACCTTTTTAGATTAACAACCACCCGAAGCTGTGAGAGAAGAGATCTGTGTTGTTTTAAGCCACTACGTTTGTGGTAATGTTCCAGCAGCCACAGGAGAAACCACGACACCTTGATATCACCATCTTCATTACACTCTGTGAGGTGTCCCTGCAACCGCTGTTGAGTTCAAGGTGCGTGATGGAGGGCAGGGCTCATACGTACCTGCTAAGTGGGTGAAGGGAGGTGAAATATACAAAGGCAACTTGACGGGAAAAGGAAATGGGACTACAGCTTAACAAATACTTACTGAACGTTTTAGACTCTGTTTTAGGGACAGATGCTAAACTATATAGCTGCTTTTAATATGCTTATAATCGTGGAAAAAAAAAAACAACCCGGAAAGATAAATATAAGTCAATATACAAAATGTTAAAAAGTAATTCTTGATTAGCTACCGAACAAAAACTAGAGCCACAAGTACCAGATATTTAGAACGCGGGGAGCTGCTGGGCTAGGATGGTGCTGGCAGGCTTCCCAGAGATGAACTACGAGCCGGACACTGAACACCAGACGGTGTCTGGACAGGTGACGAGAGGGACAAAGGACAAGTCAGGTGTGAGGAGGGAAAGGGAGAACAGTGGAGGCGGCCCCGGGGTGGGAAAGGCACAGCAACGAGACGGTGAGTACAGCAGCCTGAGCCGGAGGACCCAGCGGGGAGCAGCAAAGTGTGATCTGGAAACAGACACCAGTTCATAGAGTTGGAACTGCACTTGCTACATCAATGGGCTCTCAAGCAGGGTGTACACAACCCAGAGTGTGGTGTAAGAGAAAAAATTAGAGCTGCTGCTGCTTCTTTCTTTTTGAAGATTTTATTCATTTATATGACAGAGAGAGATCGATCATAGATAAGCTTAGAGGTAGGGAGAGGCGGGGGGGGGGGAGCAGGCTCCCTGCCGAGCAGAAAGCCTGATGTGGGACTTGATCCCAGGACCCTGAGACCATGACCTGAGCTGAAGGCAAAGGCTTAACCCACTGAGCCCCCCAGGTGCCCTGAAAACTACAACTTCTATTTTTCCTCATTTCTGTTGAATAATAAACTATATAACTTAGAAATAAACACATCAGGAGTACAGCCTCAATTTTACTTATGGGCTGCATTATCAGGAAAGTTTGGAGCCCCCTGCTCTAGACCTGGGAGATGGGATCTAGAAAGGTCCCATGTGTGCTGCTGGCAGGAAAGACCTGGAGAACTGAACCCAGACCAAGATGGGAAAAGCTGTCAGACCTCTGTGGCAGTCCAGGAATAGGACAAAAGGCTAATCAGAAACAGGGCAGGGGTGAGGGATGGAAAAACGGAGAGAAGTCAAAGGCAGAGCTAGTAAGGTGTCTGGGGACAGGGAAGAAAGAGACAAAGACAGTCCTGATGTTTTCAGCCCAGATGCCTAATGAATCATAGGGACATTAGAAAAAGGGAGCACTAGAAAAATCCACCTGGAGCCATGAATTTGTGACTAAAGGCTTAACAGGTAATAAATGAACCCATTAGGAAGAACAGGATGGAGAGAAAATTCCTCAACCTGATGGAGTTCAGAGGCTTCTGTCGTTTGTCAGCCCATCACCAGATCTAAAAATACTGTGGCTAAGAGTCTGTGCGCTCAAGACCACTGCCCGCCCATCCCCCCATTCCCACCTGAACAAGACACACAGACGAGAGGACCTCAGCCCGGAGCAAGAGCCAGTGGCCCAGCTGACAGTCCTACCTGATCTGGCTTGAGCTCTTCCCGAACGGCCTGGATGGCATCCCGACACTCACTGAGCATGGATTCAAACAGACGCTCCTTGGTTTCTTCACTTTCAGCCTAAACAAAGGCAGTAAAAAAAGTTTTCCTCTGAATAAGGCATAGTATTCCAATGGGAGGAGGGCATAACCATGCCTTGAATCCCCCCATTATACACACACACACACACACACACACACACACATCCAGCCAGAACACCCCAAAGCAGAGATCATTTCAATTGTCACTAGTCTCCACCATATTAAGACTTTTCCTATAGTCTTATTCGTTATTCATATGGAAATGGAATGGTATGTACACACACGCGCACACACACACGTACGAATGAAGCGAATGCACTGAAAAGATCTGCGTAACTGATCTGAAATAACCAAACAACAGATGCTTTACATTTTTCCCATCACAGAATTTTCTACTTTCCTCCACCATTTCCGCCTCTGCTCAGGACCTGTGCCAGCAGGGTTACCCTCATGAATGTAACCCCAAAGACTTGCAGATCTTGGGTTTCTTTTAGGTACAAGCAAGTGAGGAATGTCACTAACCAACACCAAGTCAAATATTTATTTCTCCTAAGGATCACAGAAGATCCCTTCTCCACAGAAATCGTGCACTTGGGATATTCCCTGTGGCTATGCTGAGGTTGACAAGCACTCCACTTGACAGTCTTTGCACAAGTTCAAGGGCGTCGCCCCTCTGCTAGCCTGCTGGGATAAGGGAAAAGTGATTCATTGACAGAGCACCTGCCAAACCACATTACCATTCTAAAGAATCCGACTGAGCTGGTAGGAGTGGTAAGAGGCAGAAAGGAGATGAACTTGTGTTGCCGGCAGACCCACTGTAGCATGAAAACATCAGCACTCCATTATTATATTTGACTTTCCACAGAAACATCCAAACTGATCTCTTGACATTCAACTGACCTCTAAGACAGCCCAAAAGAAAGCCCATTACGGCCCACTCCTTTAGGAAGCTGGTAGAGGCTTAAAGAAAAACCTTTTCTTCTCTTAAGAACGTTAACATTTTTCTTAAGTTTACAGTGTAGGGGGAAAAAAAACTTCCTTGTAAATTATGCAATCTAAACCAAACATACTTTTCTACTTATATTGCCTTTCCTTTTGCTCACTAACTTAGGAAAAAGTCAGGGGCGTAGTCATCCTATAAATCTCTCAAGGCAAACACAGTCACTATTAATTTACTGAAACCTAAACAGCACTGTCCAACAGAACTTTCTGTGACGGGGTGCCTGCCTGGCTCAATCCAGGGACACATGCGACTCTCCATCTCCAGGTTATGAGTTCGAGCCCTGTGCTAGATGTAGTTACTTAAAAATAAAGTCTTTACTTGAAAAAAAAAAAAAAGAACCTTCTGTGCTAATGGAAACACTCTCTCGCTGTCCTGTCCTGCACAGCAGTCTTCAGCCACATGTGGCTACTGAGCACTTGAAATTTTCATTAATTTAAGCGTAAATAGCCAGAGATATTCAATTCTCTCGTGTACTCAACAGCACAGAGAAACACTTCACACAAAACACTGCTAAGGAGCACGTCAAGTTAGCAAGACTCTTTGTAATAACGGAGTCAAACCTGCTGGCCAAATGTCTGAAGGACAAAGCCTGTGGACCGGGGCAGCCATGGAACCTCGAACAACCGGAATCGGATCCGTGAGCAGACTCGGCAGCAGGTGTGCGCGCGGGGGCCTGGGCACACACACATGCACGCATACGCAGGCGTGCACACGCGTGCACACACACACGGGGGGGCACGGGCACACATGCACGCACATGCAAGCATGCACACACAGGCACGCACGCACAAACACACACACACAGAGCCACACTGTTAGCAGGCAGTTCTGATATCTGGCAAATATGCCACCAACACCATTTCAAGAAGGGAGCGGTTCGACATTTGGGGCAATGGGTATATAAAGTAACAGACAAGTGAACTTCATTTCGCCAGCTACCCAGGATTTGTCTGCTTTCCTGTAGGGAAAATGCAGCTCAAATAAAAAAACTGAAATGATGGAAAACGCGAACTCTCTTTACTGCCACGTATTACGCTTGCTCCCTCGGAATAAGGACACCTCTGCATCAAGGGGCAGAGGTTTTCCTGGGGCTCCCACAGAAGTCTTGAGTTCCACCGGGAACCTCACAGAAGACGGAGCCACACGGCACGTAAAAGCCCATCGGAAGGGGAGAGCTTCAGTCCCTTGGGTTTTCTGCCACCCGCACTGCCGGTCACTGAGAGGTCACTAGGACCTGCAGCAGAGCTTCTCAGGGCTCTCCCTGGGCTGGGCACAATGTCTCCAAACAGGAAGCCTGAAATGTACTTTGCTACTTTCACTCGTATTTATATACCTATCTTGGAGGCTAAAATCATCCTGAAAAGGCAGCAAACCAGGAACACCGCTCTACATGCAGAGGCAGGACTCTGCAGCATCTACATGCAGACCTCCCAAGTCAGCCCCGGGGCCAATAAGAACGGGCTCCCAAACCCACGCGGCAAACTCCCTGCACAGGAATTTGTGGTCTGCCTGCACCTTTTTCCAGGTGTGCCTGTGAGACAGAGAAATCGTCAGTCCAGAACTAATGTGTTACCTGGACGGACCTAACAATTAAAAACAAATCCTAGATCAGTTTTTATGAAACTTGGAACACCCCAGGATGTGCTTTTCCACAGCCTTAAGATGAGTCTCAAGGACCGGTACAGAGGAAAACCAGCTGCTGTGGGTCCTGAGGTAGAGACCCCTGCCTTTCAGAAGTTTCTGGTCTCCTGATCAGAGACCAGAAATTCTGCAACTGGATTTGAAGACTGTTTCCACTCGTGTACAAAGCCTGCTGGAAGGTGGCGGTGTGACTAAGAGACAGACATGGCGAGTCTGACCACATTCTCCACCACACCCATAGGAGAACCAAGCCTTCCCCAGGCCCCTAAGTTCCAGGAAACAACACATGGAAATCTGGTAAAGCAGAATACAAACCTCACTCAAGAAGAGTTTTTTTGTTTGTGTTTGTTTTTGTTTTTTAGAGAAGAACAGATGGTGTCCCTTTCACTCACACATTAAAGTATTAGCCATGACCCAAGGACAAGACTCATTAAACCTGCCATTCCTCTGGAAGCGCTGCCTGACAACATCCTACAGCGCCGCCGCCAGTGACAAGGCAGGTAGAGTCAAGCATTAATAGAGCAAAACAGAAACAAATTATCAAGTAAAGCAATTATTTAGCCCACAAAGACATAAAACCTGGCTCAGGAGACCAGAAATTTTGCAACTGGATTTTGGCCGCTGATTAAATCCCTGCTCCAGTCTTCAGTCTAACACTTTATCTCTTTGAATTATTTCTTCCTTCTATGCTTTTCAGTAAATTGCTGTTTTAGTATTTAAATGTCCTAAAACCTCTATAAGCAAGCATAAACTGGGTCTACCAAATTCTTGCATTCCAGTCCCTAGAGGGGGGCAGTACCAACACCAGCCAGTTGAAGGAACATGAAGGGGCGCCTGGCCAGGTCAGTCGGCGGACCATGCGACTCTTGATCTCTTCTTGGCTGTGGGTTTGAACCCCATGTTGGATGTAGAGATGACTTAAAAATAAAATCTTTAAGAAAAAAAAAAAAGAAACACTGAAACCAAGAGCCCTGCACCTCCAAGGCACAACTCCTGGTTCCCAGGGTAGGGAACGGCTCCAGATAACGAGAATGGGCAAGGTGGGGAAGACCTGTGTGACATCCGGCCAAATAATCCGGTAGTGGCACCAAGGGGGCACATGGTTCTCCTGGGATTACCCTCCAATGGCCAAAGTGCATTTTCCCCAGTTAATAACCCACGGCTGATTCAACAGACAACCAGCTATGGTGCTGGACCTCACATCTAAGGATTTAACTGAACTTTATTTCACCCTGTACTTGAGTTATTTTACTTACCGGTTAGATTTGCTATATGTGTGTATAGACAGTGGGCACTGAACTATTTTAATGTTAAAACTTTGCTGGGATTCCTTGGGACTGACACTGACACACATTTTGTTTGATCTACATCTTTTACATCTACCACATTATTTAAAGAGCTCTGATACTCAGAAGTGACCATGCTGCACCGAAAGATCCTGAACAACCAGAGACCACGGAGGGGCTAACACATCCCACAAACACTGAAATGATTAAGAAAATATTATAAACTTTATGTGAATAAATTCAACAAGGTACATGAAATTAATAAATGCCTTTTAAAAATAAAACGCGGGGGGCGCGTGGGTGGCTCAGTGGGTTAAGCCTCTGCCTTTAGCTCAGATCATGATCTCAGGGTCCTGGGATCGAGCCTGAGCTGGGCTCTCTGCTCAGCAGGGAGCCTGCTTCCCCCTCTGCCTGCTTGTGATCTCTCTCGCTGTGTCAAATAAATAAATAAAATCTTAAAAAAAAAAAAAAAAGATGAACTGGGGCGCCTGGGTGGCTCAGTTCATTATGCGTCAGCCTCTGGCTCAGGTCATGGTCCCAGGGTCCTCAGATAGAGCCCCAGATCAGGCTCCCTACTTGGCAGAAAGCCTGCTTCTCCCTCTCCCTCTGCCTGCTGCTCCCCCTGCTTGTGCGTGCTCGCTCTCGCGCACGCGCTCTCTCTCTCTCTCTCTCTCTCTGTCAAATAAATAAATAAATGAATGAATAAAAATAGTATTTTTTTAAAAATATTTTATTTACAACAAATATACATAATTACAATACAGCATAACCCAGTGGGGTTGCCTCAGATATATAAGACTGGTTTAACACTGAAAAGTAATCAATGTAATTCACTACAATAACAGCCGTTAAATATTCCTCCCTCTTCAGCCTTTACTCTCAAATTGAAAGATGTGAAACTGTCCTCATTACGGCTCCTTCTAAGCCTCTGCTTTCTTACAACCTTCACACACTCTACCACATCCCGTGCAACAGCAATTCAACACCTGCCACTATTCCTGCTTGCCAAAGCCTTCTAATTTTCTTTCATCTTTTCACAAATATGTGATAAATACTTAAGATTTGTAGAGCTATTCAAAGCACGGTCCTGGGACCAGCAGAATTAGCATCATTTGGGAGCTTATAAGAGAAGCAAATTCTTGGGCCCCAAAGCACATTTACTAAATCAAAATCTCTGGAGAGGTGGGGCCTTGAGTATTTTTTAAAAATTATTTTATAATTGGGGCACCTGGGTGGCTCAGTGGGTTAAGCCTCTGCCTTCTGCTCAGGTCATGATCTTGGCCCGGGATCGAGCCCCGAATCGAGCTCTCTGCTCAGCAGGGAGCCTGCTTCCCCTTCTCTCTCTCTGCCTGCCTCTCTGCCTACTTGTGATCTCTGTCAAATAAATAAATAAAATCTTTTTAAAAAATTACTTTATAAATTTTTTCATCAGTGTACTCTTTTCCCATCCCACCCACCCACCTCCCCTGTGGTATATCCTAGATTCTATAAATCATAATCTGTCATAGAGTATATTCTTATAATAAAGAATGCTACGGGCAAGAAAACATTAAGGAAATCATGTAGAAAACACATTCACAGCACTGTATTATTTACCTAAAGAAAATCCACCTGTAAGTGGACCGGCACAGTTCAGACCTGTGTTGTTCAAGAATCAACTGTATTTTTTTTTAATCTATTCAATGTTGGAGTAACACTGCTGTTTTGTTTAAGGAGGCTCCATGCCCAATGTGGGGTTTGAGTTCGTGACTCTGAGATCAAGAGTTGCACACGCCACCGACTGTGACAGCCAGGCACCACAACACTGCTGTTCTTTTCTTGCCATTACTACCAAAATTTTGGCCAAACTCAAACTGCTTTAGAAGGAGCAGCTACAGGGTGCCTGGGTGGCTCAGCTGGTTGGGCATCCAACTCTTGGTTTCATCTCAGGTCAAGATCTCAGGGTCCAGGGTCCTAAGATTAAGCCCCAGTGTCAGGCTCCTCACTAAGTGGGGAGTTGGCCTGAGAGTCTCTCTCCCTCGCTCTCTGCCCCTCTCCCCACAAAGAGCATGCTCACTCTCTTTATTAAATAAATAAATCTTGGGGCACCTGGGTGGCTCAGTGGATTAAAGCCTCTGCTTTCAGCTCAGGTCATGATCTCAGGGTCCTGGGATCGAGCCCCGCATCAGGCTCTCTGCTCAGCAGGGAGCCTGCTTCCTCCTGTCTCTGCCTGCCTCTCTGCCTACTTGTGATCTCTGTCTGCCAAATAAATAAATAAGAATCTTTAAATAAATAAATAAATAAATCTTTATTAAAAAAAAAAAGAAAGAGCAAGCGAGTGCAAAAATGACCTAAAGACCCGAAGTCAACCCTTCAAGTATGCTAACACTCGAATTTGAGAGTAACCTTTTTTAAAAATGTACACAAAGCTCAACTAGTCATCACATTATTGAAATGATCTTCAATTTTTTTTTTTTTTTTTTTTTTAAAGATTTTATTTATTTATTCGACACAGAGAGATCACAAGTAGGCAGAAAGGCAGGCAGAGAGAGAGGGGGAAGCAGGCTCCCCACTGAGCAGAGAGCCCGATGTGGGGCTCGATCCCAGGACCCTGAGACCATGACCCGAGCCGAAGGCAGAGGCTCAACCCACTGAGCCACCCAGGTGCCCCATGATCTTCAATTTTAAACGCAATGGCTGCACATGCAGTTGTAAAATGCTTTTACTTCATCTAAGTTAGCTCAAGCTGATTTTACGAATAAGGCAAAGAGCTCTCTTCCGTGTGGGTTTTTATTTTCTAATTATGCATACAAAGCAGAAGAAAGATAAAGTCAAATAAAATACCACATGGGAAACTCTCCTACCCCCACTAATCTACTGAATTGGAGAGGATTCCCTGCCAAGGACTATTTGTTTCAATTAATGTTCTGCTCATTCAGTCTTTCCCAGGGGCCCAGGACGCTGCTTGTGCACTGTGCACTGTATTAAATAAGATTGCATGAGCTATTCACCAAAGCCAAGTAAAATGATCCTGCTACTAGCCTTCCTGATATGTGGCAAAATTCAAGAACATGAGCGTGGGAGTCAAAAAGGCATGGTTTACAGGCAAGCATTCCCTTCTATCAGACGTGTATGGCTGTGGACAAGTTACATGGTCTCTTTCAGACCTGTTTTCCCATCTGTACGATGAGAGTATCACCCACACCACAGAATTAAAAGGTAAAAAACTGAAAGCTTTGAACAGCATATCCGGGACATTAAGGAGGACTACCACCCTTCATTGCTCATCTCTGTGGTGTAGGTGACCACTGGTTTTTAAATTTGGTGAACTAATACGTAAGGCCACGGAAAATCCTAACAACACGCAAAGAAAAACAGAATTCAAAAGCAGATCGCAATGATTTCAACAAATAAAAAAATATATAACATCGCTTATGAACATGAGAAAGACTAAAAGGAAATCCAGCGTTGTCCTTCTTATCAGCACAAGGCAACATCCATGAAGGTATATGAGAAGTGGGACTTCAAAACATTTACCTTTTCTCTAAACTTTAAGCTAAATAACTTCTTAAAATTATTAATTTTAATTTTTAAATTTTTTATTAATTTTTAATTAACTTGCAATGCTAGCTTTCCTTGTCCTTTATCTAATATACATTTGTGCGCCCATTTCTAAGGAGCCTCCCCCCATTTATATCTGCCCCCTGGGCCTCCCCAACCCCAACCACAGCCAGAACTCCTCTCCCACTGTCACTGACAGCAGCTCTTCTCTTCCAGAACGTACCACTATGAAACAAAAGAATTAACCCAACCACGTAAGCTCAAGGGCTGCTACGAGAATCGCGGTCCAGAAGAGACACTACCATACACCAGTGCCCGTGAGATGCTCTCCAGGAAAGCTTCTCAGTCTTTTAAAGAACAACTCAACTTACTAGTATTGCTCTCGTCTTCTGCTCTTAAAGCAAACTAGAAACAAGAGGAGCAATACACAACCTAGACAGAGGCACAAAGAAGTTCTCCCACTGTCGGAAGCTGTCCTCAGGGCGCCTGGGTGGCTCAGTGGGTTGAGCCGCTGCCTTTGGCTCAGGCCATGATCCCAGGGTCCTGGGATCGAGCCCCACATCGGGCTCTCTGCTCAGCGGGGAGCTGCTTCCTCCTCTCTCTCTGCCTGCCTCTCTGCCTGCTTGTGATTTCTGTCAAATAAAAAAAAAAAAAGAAAGAAAGAAAGCTGTCCTCAACCCAGAGTAGCTACTTCAGAACAGGTCATTGGGAAGTTTGGTCGCTCAGAACAACTCATGAGCACAGCTAACAAAGCGCTCCCACGCACAAATTACTCAGGCTTCGATGGCTTACAGGCGAGGTGGCAGCAAACACCCCGGGGCAGGCTGCAGACACGCTCAGCAGCTGGGTGTTTAGATGCTCTTCACCTCGTGGAAGAAGCAAGCCAAGAAGGGCCTTCATCACTGTCTACTGTGTACAAACCAAGATCACCAAGTATGGAACTTACTCAGTTATTCAGACCCACGAACAGGTAACAATTGTGTCTGCAAGCAACACCCGCTTTGCATGAACGCGGCGTAAATGCCACATGTAAAACAAGATATTCTGGCTTAGCCAGGCTCTCCTGAAAAGGCTCAGGAATGAGAGGGGCCCCTTCAGGGACAGAAGGCTAGGACAAGAGGTCAGACGGACACAACAGTGAGGTTGCTACACCACCTGCTGGGCCGGACAGGACCCCTCACGTTGAGCCAGCCTCTCACCAGTCCCATTTCCATGTCCACGTCCAGGACTGCCGCTGCCAATTTCCTTGCCCTCTCAATGCAAGGATTCTTCTGCGAGCTCAGCTTTTACAGTAATTTGGTGACCAAATCCCAAATAGCAGTTAAGACATATTTTTGTTCTGTGAGAAATGCACACCCATCTACGTCGTAAACACACGAGGACAACTTCAGACACACGCGGAGAGAGAACGGGCAGCTGCCCCTCACCTGCGCTATGGCTGCTTCGTTATCGGCCAATCCCAATAAAAAGATCCTCACTTTGTCTATCTTCACTGGAACGGTTCTCCCTCTCCATTCCACCTCACTCATGGTGGCTGCCTGTTTGGCCCGAGTCTGAGTGATCAATGCCTGGAAAGTAATTTTCAAAAGTCAAAACTTTAATTGCTGGTGGTAAAAGGAACAAAGAACTATTAGTTCTCTTTTTCTGTAACTAATATACCACGCCTTATAAAGTAATATATAAATTGTATTTAAGTTCCCCTTTAGTATCATCTATCTTAACTTACAGAAACCCAAACATTAAAATGACTAAACAAAAGGTTAAAAAGAGCCAACCTGGGGCACCTGGGTGGCTCAGTGATCTCTCTCTCTGTCAAATAAATACATAAAATCTTTTTTTTTTTTTAAAGATTTTATGTATTTATTTGACAGACAGAGATCACAAGTAGGCAGAGAGGCAGGCAGAGAGAGAGGTGGGGTAAGCAGGCTCGCTGCTGAGCAGAGAACCCACCATGGGGCTCGATCCCAGGACCCTGGGATCATGACCTGAGCCGAAGGCAGAGGCTTTAACCCACTGAACTACCCAGGCGCCCCAATACATAAAATCTTTAAAAAAATTAAAATAAAATAAAAAATAAAAAGAGCCGGGCACCTGGGTGGCTCAGTGGGTTAAGCCTCTGCTTTCGGCTCAGGTCATGATCTCAAGAGTCCTGGGATCGAGGCCCGCATTGGGCTCTCTGCTCGGCAGGGAGCCTGCTTCCCCCCTTCTCTCTCTGCCTGCCTCTCTGCTACTTGTGACCTTTCTCTCTGTCAAATATATAAATAAAATCTTAAAAAAATAATAATAAAAAAAATAAAATAAAATAAAAAGAGCCAACCCTGGGGTGCCTGGCTGGCTCAGTTGGCAGACCATGTGACTCTTGGCCTCAGGGTAGTGAGTTCAAGCCCCAAGTTGCATGTGGAGCCTACTTAAAAGAATAATAATAATAATAATATTTTTAAAAACATAAGACAAATTTAAAAGACCAACACTAGGGGCGCTTGGGTGGCTCAGTTGGTTAAGCGACAGCCTTCGGCTCAGGTCAAGATCCTGGAGTCCCAGGATGAGTCCCATGTCAGGCTCCCCACTCAGCAGGAGGTCTGCTTTTCCCTCTGACCTTCCCCCTTTCATGTTCTTTCTCTCTCATTCTCTCTCAAATAAATAAATAAAATCTTAAAAAAAAAATAGCAATGCTAAGTCTTGGTAAGGGTACAGGAGAAAAACCTATCTATATGTGCTATAAGCAAAAATGCAAATTATCAGAAACTTACTTAAAGATATCTGTCAATATGAATCAAAAGCTTCCAAAATATTCAATCCCATGTTTAGGAATGTATTCTAAGGAAATAACTAAGAATGTGTACAAAAACACGGATCTTCACAGTAATACGATTTATCACTTCAGCAACAATAGTGAAATGCTCACGTGACTTGACTTCGGTACAATGTAGTACCATGTGGCTACCAAAACAGTAAAGGAATACCTACTAAAGTGGAAAAAAACACTCGAGACATTATATTTAAAAAGCACATTACTAAACAGTGTATATGGAGATCCCATTTAAAAAACACGTGTCTTTTTTGGGCAACCGAGTGGCTCAGTCAGCTGGGCGTCTGACTCTTGGTTTCAGCTTGGACTGTGGTCTCGGGGTCTGGGATGGAGCCCTTAGGCAGGCTCCGCACTCAGTGGGGAGTCTACTTGGGATCCTCTCTCTCCCTCTCTGCCCCTCCCCCAACCCTTGCTGTTTCTTGCTCTAAATAAATAAAACCTTAAAAAATACACACACACACACACACACACACACACGCATTTTCTTCCTACATACACAAAAATCTATAAGCTATTCATCATGTTAGTAGTAGTGGTTACCTCTGATTCTACCATGTGATTTTAGTCTTCCCCCATCTTATTTCTTTTTTGTAAAGATTTTATTTATTTATTTGACAGACAGAGATCACAAGTAGGCAGAGAGACACAGAGAGAGAGAGGGGGAAGCAGGCTCTCCGCTGAGCAGAGAGCCCGATGTGGGGCTCGATCCCAGAACCCTGGGATCATGACGTGAGCCGAAGGCAGAGGCTTTAACCCACTGAGCCACTCAGGCGCCCCATTTTTCCCCCATCTATTTCCTACTTTTTCTATCTGCTTACATTACTTGCCTAGAAAATAAGATAAAAAATTGAATACTTCAGGGGCGCCTGGGTGGCTCAGTGGGTTAAAGCCTCTGTCTTCGGCTCAGGTCATGATCTCAGGGTCCTGGGATCGAGCCCCGCATCAGGCTCTCTGCTCAGCAGGGAGCCTGCTTCCCCCTCTCCTTCTGCCTGCCTCTCTGCCTACTTGTGATCACTCTGTCAAATAAATAAATCAATCTTTAAAAAGAAATTAAAAATACATGGATATAGGGGCGCCTGGGTGGCTCAGTGGGTTAAGCCTCTGCCTTTGGCTCAGGTCATGATCTCAGGGTCCTGGGACCAAGCCCCACGTAGGGCGCCTGCTTCCCCCCCTCTGCCTGCCTCTCTGCCTACTTGTGATTTCTCTATCAAATAAATAAATAAAATCTTAAAAAAAATGGACATAAATATGCATATATCAATAACCATTACAATGACTATCGAGATTATGGATTACCTCCTTTTCTGGACTTTTTCAAACCCAAGACCTCACAAAAATGTATAGACTAGATTACCTCCAATTTCTCAGCCAGAAGACCCTCAGTGCCGCCAGACCTCAGTCTCATCTGCATGAGTTCATTGATAGCTGACTGGTCCCCTGAGAAAAGAGAGCGCTGTTGAGTAGAAATCCTCAAGGGTCTGGTCTGATCTCCCAAGAATCACTAGAATCAACACTGAGCTCTTCCCCTTGCGCAAGCACATTTCAGTGAACCGCAGGTCCTTTCACAAAGCTCACTCACAAAGGAGTACAGAAGTTGGCAGGACAGAAACAAAGTGAAGGAACTAACTGCCTTCCGTGACATTAAGCTGGGCTGATGTCCACACCTCTACTTTTCTCATCAGCCAAAACCCGTGCCAAGGACGGATGCAGGGACAAGGAAAGCAGGAAAGTTAAATCCTCTAGGCTCTCCGAGATGAACCACCGCCAACGCACTGGTCTGTGCTCAACTCAGCCCCTGCTCACCGATGTTATATGCACAGTAGCGGATATTGGGTGAGATCTCCTCCACACGCTGGTTGTACAACACTGCCTGCTCTTCTGTGAAAGCACTGGCCAGTCTCTCGTAGATAGTTCTGCGAGGAAAGAAACACCAGCTTTCACAACAGCCTTATTTTAAGAAAATAAAAGGAACACAATGGCTAAAAACGAAACATGGCACTTTGCTGAGATCCTTCTATCAAGTATGAGAACTGCATGAGAATAAATGGGGATCGTCAATATTCCTAAAGGGAAGGAAAACAAATGAGTAACCGGGACTGGCTCAGTCGACCGGGTGTCCGACTCTGGATTTCGGCTCAGGTCATGATCTTGAGGTCATGAGATTGAGCCCCATGTCAGGCTCCTCGCTCAGCAGGAGTCTGCTTGAGATTCTCCCTCTCCCTCTGTCCCTCCCCACCACACACTCTCTAGCACACATGCTATAAAATAAATCTTAATAAGCAAATAACTGCACTTCTGTAGAAACAATCATCAGGTGATCTGCAGCTTGAATGCGACTATGTACAATCGAACCCGGCTGTGGATTTTGAACCAGAGAACTTACTTGCATTTGTTAAAAGCCTCTATCGCAGCTTTCCATTCTTGATGTTCAAAACGCAGCATTCCTGAGAGGTAAGCTGTGTACGCCTGAAAAGGGGAAGAAGGGAACTGTTTCAACACCCAAGAGCCAATGTCACTGCTCAATCTCCCCCACCTGCTTTCAGTTTTGACATCGGGAATATAGAGATATTCATCAGGGTGACTTTGCTTATTTATTTATTTATTTATTTATTTAAGATTTTATTTATTTATTTGACAGAGATCACAAGTAGGCAGAGAGGCAGGCAGAGAGAGAGAGGGGAGGAAGCAGGCTCCCTGCTGAGCAGAGAGCCCAATGCGGGGCTCAATCCCAGGACCCTGGGATCATGACCTGAGCTGAAGGCAGAGGCTTTAACCCACTGAGCCACCCAGGTGCCCCGCTTATTTATTTTTAAGAAGGCTTCAAGCTCAGCCTAGAGCTTAGCATGGGGCTTGAACTCAACCCCAAGATCAAGACCCGAACTGAGGCAGGCGCCTGGATGGCTCAGTTGTTTGGGCAACTGCCTTCAGCTCAGGTCATGGTCCCAGAGTCCTGGGATCAAGTCCCACATCCGGCTCCCAGCTCCATGGGGAGTCTGCTTCTCCCTCTGACCTCCCCTCTCGTGCTCTCTCTCACTCTGTCTGTCTCTCTCTCTCTCTCAAAATAAATAAATTAATAAATAAATTTAAAAAAAGACCCAAACTGAGATCAAGAGGCAGACAATCAACTGCACGACCCAGGCACCCTTATTCAGGGTGACTGTAAAAGAGAAAACTTATTGGGGGGCCTGGGTGGCACTGTCGATTGAGCGACTGGCTCTTGGTTTCGGCTCAGGTTATGATATCAGGATCATGGGATCAAGTCCCACATCGGGGTCCGCGCTCAGAGAGCAGAGTCCGCTGGAGACACTCTCTGCCCTGCTCTGCAGCATGTGTGCGCTCTCTCTTTAAAATAAATAAATAAACCTTTTTGAGCGAAAATGTTATTTAATAAAATGTGATACACAGATAACTCACCATGATTCATTTACTGCCTAGGAGAGAATTTTTTTTTTTTTAATTCATTTAACAGAGAGAGAGATCACAAGTAGGCAGAGAGGCAGGCAGAGAGAGAGGGGGAAGCAGGCTCCCTGCCGAGCAGAGAGCCCAATGCAGGGTTTGATCCCAGGACCCCGAGACCATGACCCGAGCCAAAGGCAGAGGCTTAAGCCACTGAGCCACCCAAGCACCCCTTAGGAGAGAATTTGGGAAAACAAAACAAAACAAAACAAAAAAAACAAACCTGTTTTCCTCATGTGACTTAATGATTAGTTTCCAGGATATAACATTCAGTATCAGAAGCTGAATGTAAATCTGTGGTATCTTTTTTTTTTAAAAATATTTTATTTATTTATTTGACAGAGAGAGAGGGAGAGAGACAGTGAGAGAGGGAAGAAGCAGGGGGAGTGGGAGAGGGAGGAGCAGGCTTCCCATTGAGCAGGGAGCCCGATGCGGGGCTCGATCCCAGGACCCCGGGATGATGACATGAGCCAAAGGCAGACACTTAACACCTGAGCCACCCAGGCACCCCAGTTTCTATTGTTTTTTTTTTTTTTAATTAGTTTCAGAGGTGCCTGGGTGGCTCAGTTGGTTAAGCATCTGCCTTCAGCTCAGGTCATGATCTCAGGACCCTGAGACTGAGCCCCATGTCGGGCTCCCTGCTCAGTGGGAAGTCTGCTTCTCACACTTCTTCTGCCCCACTTGTGTGTGTGCGTGTGCTCCCGCGGTCTCTCTCAAATAAATAAATAAAATCTTACAAAAAAATTCTTTTCAAGAAATTCTTATCTCTCTGAGACTAATAATACACTATATGTTAACAGAAATTTTTTTTCTGAATTTAAATAAAACTTAAAAATCCAGAGAGCCCTGAAATAAAAAATTCTTGTTTTGTGAACTTCCCAGATCTAAGAGTCAAGGCTTCTATCTCCATTTCAAGAGATGCATGAACTTTTTTTTAAGAAGTTAAAGCTAATTATGGGACACCTGGATGGCTCAGTCGGTTAAGCATCTGCCTCCAGTTCAGGTCATGGGATTGAGCCCACATCAGACTCCTTGCTCAGCGGGGAGCCTGTTTCTCCCCCTGCTTGTGCTTACTCATTCTCTCTCTTCTGACAAATAAATAAAATCTTAAAAATAAATAAATAGGGGCGCCTGGGTGGCTCGGTGGGTTGGGCCTCTGCCTTCGGCTCAAGTCGTGATCTCAGGGTTCTGGGATCGAGCCCCGCATCAGGCTCTCTGCACAGCGGGGAGCCTGGTTCCCCCTCTCTCTGCCTGCCTCTCTACCACTTGTGATCTCTGTTTGTTGAATAAATTTAAAAAAAAAAAGTCTTAAATAAATAAATAAATAAATAAATAAATAAGGGGGCGCCTGGGTGGGTTAAAGCCTCTGCCTTCGGCTCAGGTCATGATCCCAGCCTGCTTCCTTTCCTCTGTCTGCCTGCCTCTCTGCCTACCTGTGATCTCTGTCTGTCAAATAAATAAATAAAATCTTTTAAAAAGGGGCGCCTGGGTGGCTCAGTGGGTTGAGCCTCTGCCTTCGGCTCAGGTCATGATCTCGGGGTCGTGGGATTGAGCCCCGCGTGGGGCTCTCTGCTCAGCGGGGAGCCTGCTTCCTCCTCTCTCTCTGCCTGCCTCTCTACCTACTTGTGATCTCTGTCAAATAAATAAATAAAATCTTTAAAAAAAAATCTTTTAAAAAAATAAAAATAATAAATAAACAACTAAGTAAATAAATAAATAAAAGTTACAGCTAATTACCAAAAAAACAAGAGCTCAGGGCACCCAACTGGCTCAGTTGGTGGAACATGACTCTTGACCTTCAGGTCATGAGTTCAAGCCCCACATTTAGTGCCGAGATTACATACATAAGTTAAGGGAGAAGAAAACAAAACAAACCAAGAGCTTGAAAACAAAAACAATAGAAACTTTGCCTTGAAAAAGCAAGACCATGTTATTTCCTCTCCGGTTCATTTACAATATTAAGAAACTGTTCTCTTCGACTAGGAAGTCACGTCTCTAACCTCCACAATAAAACAAAGCTGATGGTCAGACACTAACCTGAGCCTCTAACTTGGTCTTGGCGTCCACGCGATTGCTCTCACACAAGCGTTCCAACTCCTCCGCGTGCTTCACGGCTTTGCGCAGGCGAGACAACAAATGGAACCGTTTTCGGGGTTCGGTATTGGCTTCCTGTTTCAGCTGCATAGCATAGCTCCAGGCTCGTTCAGCATCCATCAGAACCAGAAGCAAATACCTAAGTGAGAGAGAACAGGCAACCGAACAAAGAACACCGGGAGCATCAGACTTGGATATTCCCCGAGGCACAATCCTCAGCTTCCGAACTTCTCCCTACCCCCTCCTTGGCTTTCCTCCTCAGAACTACTCTTCTTGGGGCCCCTGGGTGGCGTAGCTGTTTAAGTGTCTGACTGTTGGTTTCCGCTCAGGTCACGATCTCAGAGTCGTGAGATCAAGCCCCACATCAGGCTCTGCGCTCAGTGCGGAGTCTACTTGAGATTCTTTCTCCCCTCTCCCTCTTACCCTCCCACTCAAGCACTAAAACTTAAAAAAATATTAAGGGGGGGAAAAAAAGGAACTACTCCTCACAGCATCGATCATGGCACCCAACCACGGGTACTGTAGGTGGCTAGAAATCTGAGGTGGAGCCTGATCACAGATCTCACTACTAAAAACACCTCCTCCCACCTCAAACTTGGCAAATGCAGACCTACTCTTCCCCAGTTTTAGCAAAGAGGCAGTCCAAGCACACAAGCTGGCCCCATCTTTGAATCAACACCTCCTCCATCCCAACCGAGCTGAAAACCAAGTCCTTAAGAGGGCACCATACTGAAGTGGTCAAGAACAAGGCTCTTGAGTCAGGCAGGGCTGGAATCTCAGTGCCATCCGTCACTAACTACGTGACACTGGACAACGTTACTAACTCGCTGTGCCTCAGAATCCCATTAGTGATACATTTAACACACTTAAACCAGAGTCTGGCACTTATTAAGGACTAAATAAACTAGCCACTTTATTTTTATACTGGAGAAACTCTGTTAACCTACTGCCTTGATAAATCTTTCTTAAACATCAGCTTAATCTTCTCTCTTCAAAACGAAGATCATATTATCACAGAGACCCTTCCTAACCTGTTCTCATCAGATTTAACCAATACCTGCTGCTGAATCCCATCCTGGGCTCTGGGCTCTATGCTCTAGTTTTCTGTGTCTCCAAACACCAAGCTCCCAGCCTCTCTGCTGCCTGAGCAGCAGCTAACTGTCCAGAGCATTATAATTCCTAAAGTACATTCAGACACCAGGGCATGCTGTTTTCCCTCACACAAAATGTTTTTGTCTCTCAGAAATCCCTCAAGGTCCAGCCTCCTCAATGCAAGCTTCCTGGCTTCACTAGCAAAAACCCCCTGGGGCACCTGGCTGGCTCAGTGAGTACAGCACGCAACTCTTGATCTCTGAATTGTGAGTTCAAGCCCCACAATGGAGGGAGAAATTATTTTAAAAAACTAAACAAGGGGCGCCCGGGTGGCTCAGTCAGTTAAGCATCTGCCTTAAGCTCAGGTCATGATCCCAGGGACCTGGGATGGAGAGTGGCATCCACTGGTCTTCCTGCAGAGTGGGGAGTCTGCTTCTCCCTCTCCCTCTGCTCCTCCCCACTCTCGTGCATCTGCACGCTTGAGCACGTGCACTCTCTCTCTCTCTCAAAAAAAGAGTAAGACAAAACAAACACAAGAAAACACACTTTACAAAAACAGGTGGCAAAAGGAGCAATTTGGCCCACAGCTGAAATTTGAGGAACTGGCCTAGAGACCTTTAATACATGCTGACATGTGAATGTTAAGCCTGGATGCACTCAGCACTGAAACAAGAAACTCTTCTGGAACAATTCACACACAGATTTCTTTTACAATACACGCATTTAAGTAAGCACTTACGTACTGAAACTTGCACTCCAGAGCCCTTACCCAACATCCCATCAGGTTCTAACCATGGACTAGTGTTCAGCACTCAGCCCCAACTCCTGCTACCATTACTGAGCCTCAGTGTCCTCATCCTGTAACTTAAGAGCTGGCACAGTGGCTAGCACACAACTGTCCCATAAACGTATTAGCGAGGAGGATTTCGCCACTAGCACAGAGCAGTCCATACCTGTTATCAGTCAGAAGATCTTCGGTTACTTTTTTCCCTGTAAATTTGTGCCTGTTCCCCATCTTGAAGTTGAGTGTTTTCCGAAGACGTCTTTGTCTACGGGAACAGTAGCCCCTGAAGGAAAAAAACAACAATAATTCAGGCAAGCTGATGGTACTTTCCATAGCAGGTTCTGTAATAAAGTAAGGCTGAAGGTTTGCGATGTTCTACTTATGGTTACCACAGACACCGCATGTCATCTTGCAAACACTCCGTGAACTAAAACCTGCAGGGCAGTATGACTGGTGCCACCAGAAACGTATTTCAAACCTAACCTAAGGTGTCAGTCGTCATGACTGTGGTGACCTTTGGGGAGGAAGGGTTTGTGATCAGAAGGAGCAAAAGTGGGACTTCTGGGATGCTGGTCACGTTGTCGGGTAATGTCTGCTGGTTACGGGTTGTGAAAAATTCATCTCTTTCTATATACTTTTCTGTATATAAATTATATTGCAATAAAATGGTAAAAAAAAAGGGGGGGGGGGCGCCTGGGTGACTCAGTCGTTAAGCGTCTGCCTTCGGCTCAGGTTATGATCCTGGGGTCCTGCGATTGAGTCCCGTGTTGGGCTCCCTGCTCCACAGGAAGCCTGCTTCTCCCTCTCCCTCTCCCTCTGCTTGTGTTCCCTCTCTTGTTGTCTCTGTCAAATAAAAGATAAAATCTTAAAAAAAAAAATTAGAAAGGTTAAAGAAAAAATCCTTCAATAAAAAAGTATTTTTTTAAAAAGAAGAGGGGGGATGCCTGGGTGGCTCAGTTCATTAAGGGGCTGCCTTAGGCTCAGGTCGTGATCCCAGGGCTAAGGGATTGAGTCCTGCATCTGGCTCCCTGCTCAGCAGGGAGCCTGCTTCTCCCTCTCTCTCGGCCTGCTGCTCTCCCTGCTCGTACTCTCTCTCTGTCAAATGAAAAAATTAAATCTTTTTAAAAATTACACATATAAATAAAATAAAAATAAAAAGGAGAGGGAACAGAGGCTCCTAGGTGGCTCAGTCAGCTAAGTGTCCAACTCTTGATCTTGGCTCAGGTCTTGTGATTTTGAACCCCACACTGGCCGCCTGCCCAGCATGGAGCCTAACTTAAAAAAAAAAAAATGGAGATGAAACAGGTAAAATAAAAGGGCAGAAAGCTGACTGCTGTAATAACTGAGTGATGGATTCATCGTGGTATCATCTCTACATCTGCTTTTGAAAATGTCCTTAATAATGAAAAAAAAAAAAAAAAAAAAACAACCTCAAGTCAGAACAGTCTCTAACGAAAAGTTTTTCGTTAAGTTCCCATCACGCCTACATTAACACCTGAATGAGTTCCCTGGGCTTAGAAGAAGAAGGCTACCTATTCTGGCCCCTTAGTTTTCCCACTTCACCTTCTACCACTCCCCACCTTGGTCACGTCATCCCAGTGCTGGGGACCATTTATGTGACATGCGTTACTCCTTAGAACCTGTAGAATGTTTTGTAAAGTAGCACTTTTAAAAGTCCAGTAGCCAGGAGCACCTGGGGCTGTCAGCTGAGCTTCTGCCTTTGGCTGAGGTCATGATCCTGGGCTCCAGCCCCACACTGGGCTCTGTGCTCAGCTGGGAATGTTTCTCCCTCTCCCTCTGCCCCTCCCCCCTAAAGCCTATATCTTCAATATTAAATGGTTGGATATTTCTGCTTCCAAAGCACTGAATTATATTATAGATTAGGCATCCATTCTATTTTTAATAGTCATGTTAAATTCATTTTCCAACTTGAAGGCTGTTACAAAGTTTACCAATAAATTATAATGATATCATAGAAATTCCCCTTATATGGGGTGCCTGGCTGGGTCAGTTGGTGAAGCATGTGGCTCTTGATCTTGGGGTTTTGAGTTCAAGCTGGAGGTAGAGCTTACTTTAAAATAAATTTAAAAATAACTGAAAAACTGCATTTAACTAAGACTCTGACAATATAGTTAAGTTTAAAAATATACATATTACCATAACTGCTTGCTACTTTCAGCAGAAGCCTCCAATGTATCTGCAATATTGTGAGGCAAAATGGATAAGGAAGTTGGCTTTTATTCATTGTGAAATTTTAAATTTGAAAAGTACATTTCGAGGACTCAATCTAAGTTCAGAGTCAGACTTTCTATACTTTCTGACACAGCAAAATAAGTGGGATATTAACAAAGGCAAACCAAGTTTGAAAATTCCACAGTAATTTCCATACATCTTACACATGATACTAACCTATACCTCTGAAAATCTCCATGCCGTAAACCATGCTGCTGCTGGGATTCCTTAATAATCTGAAGAACTAGAGCCAAGATTAAGGAAAAGCTTACAATGGTAAGAATCTAAATAAATCGAAACATATTCCCATTAGTCTGTATTTGTACCAAACCAGAGCACGTTAAACATTTCTGAAATGCTTAGTACATTAACTACTGACTTCTTTCGTAATCATCTTCAATAGCTACCTTGTCATAAGACAAGGCAAAGCAAATTAGAAAAAAACTGACTGCCTGAACTATTACTTTCAAACTAAAAAAGGAGGGATTATTAGCCACTGAGAATTACTGAAATTCAACAGCTTAAATAAAGTTGCTGGATTCTAACTACTGATTATAACTGGGGTGGTTCCCATTGATTTACACCTGGACCCAGTATTTTACTTATTCAAGCAGACTCATGTTATAAATGACGTGTACTACTCCTCTATTTGCATAACTTCCTACATCTGCCAAATCTAACTTTCCTTAACAGCTGTGACGATGCATAAGTCTATGGTTAGCAAATGCCAACCAAACTAGGCCACAGCTTGTATAAAAATATTAGTTTTGGGGTGCCTGGTGGCTCAGTGGGTTAAAGCCTCTGCCTTCGGCTCGGGTCATGATCCCAGGGTCCTGGGATCGAGCCCCACATCAGGTTCTCTGCTCAGCAGGGAGCCTGCTTCCTCTCCTCTCTCTCTGCCTGCCTCTCTGCCTACTTGTGATCTGTCTGTCAAATAAATAAATAAAATCTTTAAAAAAAATATATTAGTTTTTCTGGGGGCCTGGGTGGCTCAGTGGTTTAAGCCTCTGCCTTCCACTCAGGTCATGGTTTCAGGGTCCTGGGATCGAGCCCCATGTCAGGCCCTCTGCTCTGCAGGGAGCCTGCTTCCCCCTCTCTCTGCCTGCCTCTCTGCCTACTTGTGATCTCTCTCTCTGTCAAATAAAATCTTTGAAAAAAAAATTCCTCTACAGACATGTCAAAATACTGAACACTAAAAGGACTATTTCAACTAAAAGGAATAAGAAGCTGTAAGATTTGTAAAAAATCAAGGCAACTCTAATATCCATTTGGAACCAGATCACTAGTTCAAAAAGTAAAACTCCAATCTCCTGAAAACCACATAAAGATGTCAAGCTACATGTGTTATTTCAGAAATTCACCTACATTTTCTCCGTTTGTGGTTCACGTCAAAAAGCCACAAACTAGGGTCTCAGACATACAGTTGTAATATACTCTGATGAAAACTACAGACCCATTCCACCAGATCGACTAAAGGACTCTCAACAAGATTTAATGTCTACAGGCCTAAGAAAGCTATACAAGGGTTGCCTGGGTAGCTCAGTTGCTTAAGCGACTACCTTCGGCTCTGGTCATGATCCCAGAGTCCCAAGATCGAGTCCCGCATCGGACTCCCAGCTTCATGGAGAGTCTGCTTCTCCCTTCTCATGCTCTCTCCCAAGTAAATAAGTAAAATCTTTTATATGTATGTGTAGAGATATATATATATATACACACAAAATATAGTTATACCGGTGATGTTAAGCTACGTTTATATTCAAAATGGGCAACAAGCTCTTCCTCAAAGTAATCATCTTTGCCTCCACTGCCAGAGAAACTGTATTTTTTACTGTCCATTCTCCGACGGCTGTCAGACAAAAGTATTAAGCGAAAACGTCCATAGGGCAGTTTCCTATCTTCGGTTCAGTGGCTCTAGATGCTAAGACAGCAGCTCACTGGGTGGCCACCGTGTCATCCCCGTCACCAGCCCTCCAAACGGGCAACTACGGGGGAACTGCAGAAATCTGCCCAAAATCTCGGTGCTGCTTGAGAGAAGAGAACGTTCCCCACCCTGGACAGCGAATGAGAAGCGAGAAAAGACCGGTCGAAATACAGACCCTGTAACTCTGAGTGCCAGAAAGTAAGGGCGAGAGAAACCGCAACCCTCGGCCTCTCGTGCCCGGAACGTGCCGGGACCCGCCGCCTCTCCCGCCCCCCGGCCCCGCATATCGACACGTAGTCATTGCGAGTTAGGCCCGATTACTCTAGGATACTCTCCAAACTCAGGCTATCCCCGAATTCTTTGTTTGCCTTCGATCCAGCTGAAGGCCGCTCGTTTTCCTTATTTTCCTCTCCTCCGGCACCGCGTCCACCGCCGCTACCGCCACTGCCGCCCCCGCTGCCGCCGCCGCCACCACCACCGGGAACCTGTTTCTCAGCAGCCATCTTGCCCCAGCGCCGCAGAGCCAGACGGGATAGAGGAGGCGGGACGACGGAGGCGGAAGCGAGCGATGCCCGCCCCGACGGCCTGACGGGATAGTGGCGGACTCCGCCCTCGACGGCCCGGCCCGCGGGCGTGAGCCACTTGTTGGAGCGCGCCTGCGCGTGGGCTCGGGTTCCTGAGTCGCGGCGGGCGCCGGGCTGAGGGCTCGTTCACGCGGGGAGACCAGAGCTATTGCAGTCTTTCCGGGGCAACCCCTCCTCTGGTCCCCCGAGGGCGGAGGACTCGGAAATGCTCCCCCCCTACACACACCACCTCCTGCATCCCTGCACCGGGGGTCCAGCTCACGTCCCAAGCGGACGTGAGGGTTAAGGGCGGGGGCGGTTGGTTAAGGACTTTGGGTTTCGGGGTGTCTACCTGCCTGGATACTCAGGAGATGCGGTTCCCACGTACCCACATGAAGCGCCCCGCCTGGGAGGGACTCCCCTCTGCGCTCTCCTCTGGTGCCCACCCTGAGAAAGCCATGGCCAGAGGAAGCGCTGGCCGGGTCGGGGATCAGCAAGTAGAGACCCGGTGTAGGAACTTCTGGGGCTGCCGGGGACCTATGCCTCTGGACTTTGGAGCGAGGACTCCAGCAGTTCCGAGGGGAGAAGTGTTGAGGCGAGGCAGGCTGAGTATTTGCTCAGCGACATGGCACTGCGGGTCTGGAGTCTGAGTCCTGCTTCTCCAGTCCTGGCTCTTCTCTTACTGGTTGGAAGATGCTGGGCAAAGAACAGTGTCGCTCTAAACCTTTTCCCTTCTCTGTGAAATGGGGATAACCAATTAAGACGGTTTTTATGAAGATGAAATGAGTCAATTTAGGGGAGCCTGGATGGCTCAGCCGATTAAGTGGCTGCCTTCCGCTCAGGTCATGATCTCAGGGTCCTGGGATCTGCCAGGGTCAGAGATGGGCTCCCTGCTCCCGGGGGAGTCTGCTTCTCCCTCTGCCCCTCTCCCTGCTCGTGCGTGCACACTCTATCTCAAATAAATAAAATATTTTTTAAAAAGATTTTGTTTATTTATTCGACAGAGAGAGAGAGAGAGAAAGAGACAGCAAGAGAGGGAACACAAACAGTGGGAGAGGGAGAGGCAGGCTTCCCGCTGAGCGGGGAGCCCAATGTGGGAGTCCACCCCAGGACCCTGAGACCATGACCTAAAGGAAGGCAGCTGCTTAATGACTGAGCCACACAGTCGTCCTCAAAATAAATAAAATCTTTTAAAAAAAAGAAGAAATGGGGCAAAAAAAAAAACAAAACAAAAACAAAAAACTAGGGAAATGCAAATCAAAGCCACAATGAACTATCACACCCATTAGGAGGATTCCTATTTTTATTTATTTTTGGATGGTTACTATTCTTTGTAAAGATTTTATTTATCTGGGGAAAAAAAGATTTCATTTATCTGAGAGAGAGCCCACAAGTAGGGGGAGGGGCAGGGGAAGAGGGAGAAGAAAAAGAATAAAAGTAGAATAGAATAGAAAAAAAGAATTGGGGGTGCCTGGGTGGCTCAGTCAGTTAAGTGGCTGCCTTCAGCTCAGGTCATGATTCCAGGGTCCTGGGATTGAGCCCCGCATCGCGCTCCCTGCTCAGCGGAGAGCCTGCTTCTCCCCCTCTCTCTGCCTGCCGCTCTGCCTATTTGTGCCCTCTCTCTGTCAAATAAATAAAAATCTTTTTTTAAAAAAAGGATTTTAGGGGCACCTGGGTGGTTCAGTGGGTTAAAGCCTCTGCCTTTGGCTCAGGTCATGGTCTCAAGGTCCTGGGATCAAGCCCGGCATCAGGCTTTCTGCTCGGCGGGGAGCCTGCTTCCCCCCCCCCCACCCCGCCTGCCTCTCCGCCTCCTTGTGATCTCTCTCTCTGTCAAATAAATAAATAAAATCTTTAAAAAAATAAAAAAAATTTAAAAAGGATTTTAAAAAAGGAAAAAGAGAAATTTTTATTATTAAAAAAGTAATAATAGCATGTATTTGTGAGGATATGGAGAAATTGGAACCTTGGTGTGCTTTTGGTGCACATGTAAAGTGGTGCAGCCACTGTGAAAAACAGTATGACCATTCTTTGGAAAATTGAGGAATTATGATTTGATCTGGCAGTTCCGTTTCTGCGTGTATATCCTAAAGAATTGAAAGCAGGGTCTCCAAGAGGTATTTGTACATTCACATTCATACAAGCATTATTCACAATAACCAACAGATGGAAGCAACCCAGTGGCCCTCAAGGGATAAACAGAAAGTGGTATATCCTTACAGCGGAGTAATACTAAGCCTTAAAAAGGAAGGAAATTCTGACACAACCTCCAACATGGCTGAAGCTTGAAAATATTGTGCTGAATCAAGTAGGCCTGTCACAAAAAGGCTAACATGGTATGATTCCATCTGTATGAGGTATCTACTTTGGTCAAATTCCTAGAAAGTACAATGGTGGTTGCCAGTAGCTCGAGGCAGGAGAAATGGGGAAAATTCATTATTATTTAGTGGATACAGAGTTTCAGTTTTGCAGGATTAAAGAGTCCTGGAGATTGGTTGCACAACAATGTGAATATGCTTTTTTTTTTTTTGAAATTTATTTATTTTGAGAGAGAGAGAGAGAGAGAGTGTGCAAGTAGGGGGAGGGGCAGAGGGAGAGGGAGAGAGAGAATCTCCAGCAGGCTCCCTTCTGAGTGCAGAGCCGGTCTTGAGGCTTGATTCCACGACCCCGAGATCATGACCTGATCCAAGAGTTGGACACTCAACCGACTGAGCCACCCATGTGTCCTTGCACATACTTAATATTACTGAATCCTACACTTTAAAATAGCCAAGATGGTGGGGCACCTGGGCGGCTTTGTGGGTTAAACCTCTGCCTTCAGCTCAGGTCGTGATCTTAGGGTCCTGGGATCGAGCCCTGCATCAGGTTCTTCTGCTCTGCGGGGAGCCTGTTTCCTCCCCTTTCTCTGACTGCCTCTCTGCCTACTTGTAATCTCTTTCTCTCTCTCTCTGTCAAATAAATAATAAATAAAATCTTTTTAAAAAATAAAATAAAATATCCAAGATGGTAAACTGTACATTTTGTGTATTTTACCACAATGAAAAATAAATCCTAAATAAGTTTCAGGGCACCTGGGTAGCTCAGTCAGTGGAGTGTGAGACTCTTGATCTCAGAGTTGTGGGTTCAAGCCCCATGATGGATGTAGAGATAATTTAAAAAGATAAAATAGCTCTTTGCTGAGCTGGGAGCCTGCTTCTCCCTCTGCCTGCCACTCCCCCTGCTGTGCTCTCTTTCTCTCTCTCTGGCAAATAAATAAAATATTTAAAAGTAAATAAATAGAGGTGCCTGGGTGGCTCAATCCTTAAGTGTCTGCCTTCAGCTCAGGTCATGATCCCAGGGTCCTGGGATTGAGACCCATATCGGGCTTCCCACTTAGTCCCCCTCTCCCACTCCCCCTGCTTATATTCTCTCTCTGTGTGTCAAGTAAATAAATAAAGTCTTTAAAAATAATTTAATTAATTCATAAAAATATAAATAAATAAATAAAATTTTTTTAAAAAGTCTCCCAAATGTTCATCAATAAATGAGTGGATAAATAGAATTGGTATAACCATACAATGAAATGTTATCTGGCCATAAAAAGCAATGAAGTACTAATACATGCTACAAAGCATATGAATCTTGGAAATATTATGCTAAGTGAATAAAGGTGCTCAGAAGACCACGTGTTGTGTGATTCCATCTATACAAAATACCCAGGGGCACCTGGGTGGCTCAGTTGGTAGAGCATCTGACTTTTGGTCTCAGAGTCATGGGCTTGAGCCCCATGTTGGGTGCAGAGATTATTTAAATAAGTAAATAAACTCTTAAAAATGAAATAAAATCTTAAGAAAATAAAATTTAAAATATACATGAAATGTCCAGAATAGGCAAATCCATAGAGACAGAAAGTGGTTGCCTGGGGCGCAGGGTGTGGGTCGGGATTGGAGATCTAAGGCTAAAGGGCCCGAGTTTCTTTGGGGAAGAACATTCTGAGGTTGATTGTTGTGATGGCTGCATAACTTTATGAATATATTTAAAACTAAATGCACCCTTTAATTGGGTAAAATGTGCGGTATGGGGATTATATTTCACTAAAGATTTTTTTTTTTAATTTTTTTTTTAAATTTATTTATTTGTTAGAGAGAGAGAGCAAACACAGGCAGACAGAGTGGTAGGCAGAGGCAGAGGGAGAAGCAGGCTCCCCGCAGAGCAAGGAGCCCGATGTGGGACTCGATCCCAGGATGCTGGGATCATGACCTGAGCCGAAGGCAGCCGCTTAACCAACTGAGCCACCCAGGCGTCCCTCACTAAAGATTTTTAAGTCAGGTGGCGTTAGTCCTCTAGTCAGAACTCGGCAGTGGCTCCTTATTTCACTCAGACTAGAAGCCATGTTCCTTGCAATGAAAAAAGCCCTATGTGTCATGTCTGTCACCTCTCCTGCCAATCTCTTTCTTATTCATCAACTCAGGCCATAGGAACGTCCTTATTTAGGGACACAGGAACACTCCGGCTTTGGGATCTTTGCACTGACTGCTCTGTCTGGAATGTTCTTCCTGTAGAATTCTGCTACTCTAGGTCCCTCATCTCCTTCAAGTCTTTGTTCAAATATCACCTTCCTAATGAGGTCTGCCTGGCCACCTTATTTTATTTTAATTTAATTTAATTTAATTTATTTTCTTTATTTTTAGTAGGCTCGTTGCCCAGCGTGGAGCCCAGTGTGGGGCTTGAACTCACCATCCTGATATCAAGACCTGAGCTGAAATCAAGTGTCAGATGCTCAACCGACTGAGCTACCCCGGCTACCAAATTTTAAATTGCACCATCTCCACCACCATGGTACTCGCAGTTCCCTTACCCTAATCTACTTTTCCTGCAAGTACTTATCAATTTGTAATAGTTAATCACTTCCTTGAGTTATGTTTATTGTCTGTCTCCTCGGCTAAAAGGAAGTTCACGAGGGCCTTGATCTTTCTAGAGCTCCTAGGTATATGTTAAGGACCCAGAACAATGTCTGGAAAGGGGTAGGTGCTTAATGAATGCTTACTGAATGAATGAATGGCAAGCATCTCATAATTATGAACTGCTATTGTCTTTCTATTTGGTGACCAGACTGGCAGGGCAGGGTTGTGGCTAAGAGTTCCCTGCCCAAAGGAGTAAGAGTAGGGCTTCAGAGCTGAAATCCTGGGGTGGGGGGTGGGGGGTGGAGAGGAACAAGAACGGTCCACACTGGGACCCAATAAACAGGCCAGGGAAAGGTGAAGCCGAGATCAAGCTACAGTGGCAGCAGGTGGTGATTTTCAGAGGTGAACATGGAGGGGGGGATGTGGTCATTCTATAGAAACAGCAACGATTCCGAGTCGCAAGGGCTGGATGCTTCATATGTCAAAATTAGAAACAATTATTTGTTTTATTGCAATCTAAACACCCTCATGGCCATGCCGGAAAATGCTCCTGGCCACGGAACTCTGCTATCTTGTATTTCCTTCATGTTTTCCCTTTTTGGATATCTGACTCGGGCAAGGAGACAGGAATTTGATTCACTGAGTGAAATTCAGCTAACTGGCTTCAGGCCACACATCTCGTTCCATGCTCACCAGAGCCCTCCCAGGAGGTACTATGATCCCACAGTACTGAGGCCCAGCGCCGAGGACAGAGACTGGCACACCGAAGGGGCGCGCGGCCCGCGGCAGTGCCGTCCCCTTCGCCAGCTGTGGAAAGCCGCGGCCCCTCCGTCCACCTGCGTCCCTTGTCACCTGCCCGCCACCCCTTAGGGCCCCCCCCCAACAAGCCAGCCCCGGGAGGCCCCGCGCGCCGGCCAGGCTGCGGGAGAGGTCTGCGCGGTCCCAGGCGGGCGCTCCCGGCTCCGCGGCGCACACTCAGGCCCCAGGGGTCGGTCCCCCCGCCACTCCCGCGTTCAGCCCGGAGGTCCGTTCGCCGCTCAGCAGCGCGGCACAGTCCGGCTCCGGGGGCTGGAGCGCGTGGATGACGCGGGCGGTTGGAGGAGCAGGCACCAGCGCGGCCCCTGTCCCGGCGTGGGCCACCGCACAGCCCTTCCCCCCGCGCGGCCGGCTGCAGCGGGGCCCATCCCACCCCTCCGGCTGCTCGCTCCTCCCCCTGACCCCGGCGCACCCCCCACCTCCCGCCCGAGCCAGGAGAGACTCGCTCCGCCCGCAGCTCCGGCGACTCGCCCGGGGCGCTGCAGCGGCTGGAGCCGCGGGAGCTGCGCGCTCGCCAGAACTCAGACGGCGCCAGGAGCCCGGGCAGCCTCGGGGTCGGGGGCGCCATGAATGGCTCGGGTGGCCCCGGGGCCGAGGACGCGGGTGAGGCGGGCGGCAGGGACAGCTGGCAGCCCGAGGCCGTTATCGTGCCCATGCTGTTCGCGCTCATCTTCTTGGCGGGCACCGTGGGCAACGCGCTGGTGCTGGCCGTGCTGCTGCGCGGCGGCCAGGCGGTGAGCACCACCAACCTGTTCATCCTCAACCTGGGCGTGGCCGACCTGTGTTTCATCGTGTGCTGCGTGCCCTTCCAGGCCACCATCTACACCCTGGACGGCTGGGTGTTCGGCTCGCTGCTCTGCAAGGCCGTGCACTTCCTCATCTTCCTCACCATGTACGCCAGCAGCTTCACGCTGGCCGCGGTCTCCCTGGACAGGTGAGAGAGCGCCCTGGCGGCCCGGGGGCTGGAGGGGGTGGTCAGGCACTCAGGTGGGGACTGGAGAAGAGAGGGGGACTCGAGGCTCAAGGAGGGGCGCGCAGAGAGTAGAAAAGGACACTAAGAAGGCAAAGGGACCAGGAGAGAGTGAAAGACAAGCGGGAGTGGAGAAGGAAAGAGAGGAGTAAGAATAGGGGGCTGCGGTGTCCCTCCGTTAGGTGCGTCCTCGCGGCTCCACGCTGCAGACCTCGGCTCTCCAGCGCCGCCGGCGCCCAAGCAAGCGCCGCGTTTCCGGGCACATTGCGGTTTTGCATGTTTCGTCTCGCTTGAGCCCAGTGTCCCCGTGAAGCTGGGACGGGAGGGATGACTGTGCCCAATTTACAGACGAGATCGAGTTCAGAAGCGACTCGTTCAGAGTCTCCCTTCCTGTAATCGTGTGCGTGGAGCCAACGGTCTGTCTCCTGGCGTCAAACTCAGGCGCCTCCACCTCTCTAGCCTCCAGTCCACGGTTTGCTCGTGGCTCGGCGCAGTCGTCTCTGGTCCGGATTGCTGAATTTGGGTCCTTCGCAGGAGCCCATGCCAAAGTTCAAGCGAACACGCCCCAGGGCCCCTAGACCCCCACCCCCCTCTTGCCCCCCACCTTCAGGCCAAGAGAGAGGGGAGGTCCAGAGGGTCTCCTTTATCGTCCCCGTTGGAGCTTGGAAGGACATCTGGATGATTCTGGGGAGGAAATCTGGAACTGACTCCAGTATCTCCCCGGCCCCTTCTACCCCCGCGTCCTCCTGTCCTCCCCTGGACAGGCAACGAGGTGAGGCCACCTCCCCCACATAGCCCCCAGTTCCGCTGAGTGCAGAGTGTGTCGGTTCCGAGAGCGCTGGTGGGACCCATAGAGCGGCGGCTTCTCTAAGGAGTTCCCTCGCGGTACCTGGCGATGTCTCCAGGCTGTCCGCTACAGCCTCAAGGCGCCTGGGACCTATGTCTCCGGGCACCGTCACTGGTGGGTAATCGCAGCCTCCCGGAGCTCCGAGGCAGGTTCAGCCTTGGGGTGCCTTCCCGAGTGGAGTGTGACTGTGGTCATGGAGCAGATGAGTGGCCTACACGCTCGCCTCGTCGTTCCTGCTGCCCGGTCCCGCCCCACATCTCAAAGCAGCTCCCGGCGAGTGCGGTGCGACCGTGCGCTAGAGACCTTCCTGGAGAGAGGATGAGGGCTTCCAGGTGTAAGGGTCCGGCCCTACCCCCGCGAATCTACCTGTTCACCCGTCTCCCTTCCTGGCCCACAGGTATCTGGCCATCCGCTATCCGCTGCACTCCCGCGAGCTGCGCACGCCTCGCAATGCGCTGGCTGCCATCGGGCTCATCTGGGGGCTGTCGCTGCTCTTCTCCGGGCCCTACCTGAGTTACTACCGCCAGTCGCAGTTGGCCAACCTGACTGTGTGCCACCCGGCGTGGAGCGCGCCGCGTCGCCGCGCCATGGACCTCTGCACCTTTGTCTTCAGCTACCTGCTGCCCATGCTGGTGCTCGGCCTGACCTACGCGCGCACCCTGCGCTACCTCTGGCGCGCCGTTGACCCGGTGGCCGCCGGTTCCAGCGCCCGGCGCGCCAAGCGCAAGGTGACGCGCATGATCATCATCGTGGCTGCGCTCTTCTGCCTCTGTTGGATGCCCCACCACGCGCTCATCCTGTGTGTGTGGTTTGGCCGCTTCCCGCTTACGCCCGCCACCTACGCGCTGCGCATCCTCTCGCACCTGGTCTCCTACGCCAACTCCTGTGTCAACCCCATCGTCTACGCGCTGGTCTCCAAGCACTTCCGCAAGGGCTTCCGCAAGATCTGCGCGGGTCTGCTGCGCCGTGCCCCGCGTAGAGCCTCGGGTCGCGTGTGCATCGCGGCGCCGGGCACCCGCGGCAGCAGCGTGCTGGAGCGCGAGTCCACGGACCTGACGCACGTGAGCGAGGCGGCCGGGACCTCCGCCCCTGCGCTGGCGACTCTCAGCAGCCCGGCCTTGAGTCTGGTACCCGGCCCGTCCTGGCGGGACCAAAATGCCCCCAGCGGCATCCCCACAGTTAATACGACCTGAGGACACTTGGCGAGTATGCTTTGCTGTTAAAAGGATTAGAGTGAGAGGTCGGGGCATCGGGGGAGGGAATTTCATCTGTTAATAAAATACGAAAAACTTTTCCCATGCAGTCAGGCGCTGTGTCTTGGCATATCTTATGAGGCTCCGTGGTCTGAAGCCTCTGGGACTTCACAGGGGAGCTCCGGTTGGATGGGTGCACGGTGCTTTGCTGATCCACGGGGAAGGAGGGTGGCCCGCAGGGAAGGCAGCCGAGTGAAAGTCCCCTGTAGAAATCCCTGAGAGGGGGAAGAGCAGGACGACCCAGGACCTCCGCTGTGGCCATCCAGAGGCACTCAGCATTTGTTTTTCTCCTGTTTTTTCATTTTCTTTTTTAAAAAGATTTTATTTGACAGAGAGATCAGGAGTAGGCAGAGCAGCAGGCAGAGAGAGGGGGAGAAGCAGGCTCCCTGCTGAGCAAAGAGCCCAATGTGGGGCTCAATCCCAGGACCCGAGCTGAAGGCAGAGGCTTAACCCACTGAGCCACCCAGGCGCCCCCACGCAGGGTATTTGTAGATCACGAAACCAGTAGCCACCTATGTGTGGGACAAAGGCAGGCGGAGTGTTTAAGTGCCCGATAAGTGGGTTGATGGCCAGGCGCAGACACTATGTGTGTTCCCAGGAACACTGATGTGCCAGCAAGTGGCCGGTCCCTCCCTACTCCCAGCTCTCTGGGACCCCTTCTGAGTGTCCCCAGCTCAATCCGTGCCCACCCACTTTCAGCCTTGAGGTTTCCTTCTCTCGCTTCAGCTGTGTGGGGTCAGGTCTGCATTTCCAAAGGACCAGGAAAGTCATCCCCTCCCCCACCAGTCCTCCTCCAGGGCCCCCAGGAGCAGTTCTAAGTCACCGCTAGGCTGGAGCGCAAATGCTACAGGGCTCTGCTCCTGAGCTAGCCTCTACGCTGCCCTAGGTTTGCCCCACTCCTGGAGTTCTTGAGCCTTTCAAGCTTTTTACGTGAAATTAGTTCAGTGTTTGAGGGGAGGCAGGAAAACTCTCAAAGGCATACAGACCTCACGATGTTGAGAGCAGGGCACTTAGGCAAGGGCTTGACTATTTAATCAGGTAGGGACCCGCTACGGAAACACAGGAAGCCCTGTGGCATCTGCCCAGAGCAGAAGGACTGAGTTGGGCAAAGGGGTGTGTGTGTGTGTGTTGGAGGAGCGGAATCTGTGCCTGCCCGGTCCTCTTGGCAGTCTTTGAAAGGGGCAGATTCCAGGTGGTGGAAATGGAGCGGGGCAGGGAAGCCCAGGCAGGTGCAGGGTGGGCAGGGCTGGGTCCTGTGCTTTGTCTTCAGGTGTTTGCGGAACCCTGGGGTGGGACGCCAGCTCCAAGGGCCCAGAGCCTTGCACAGAGCACCTGCCCCTAACTGCCCAGTCTCCCAGAGAAGCAGCTGGAACCGAGGCTGCAGTTCGGGCTCCGAGGCTCCATCCAGCCTTCCGTGCAGCCACTGACCATGGCCTTGCAGCTCCTGCTGCTCCATCTGGCCTTCCTTAGGCTCAGCTCCCAGGGGCCCTTGGTCCAGGGGCGTGGCTTTCGCTCGCCAACAGTTGGTAGGTGGAGAGTGTAAAGTCCTTAAGCTTTGGGATTTGGATCCCAGGGGACCCACCCAAATGACCTTGACCTCCTTCAGCCTGGCCATCCTTCTTCGACTTCAACTGGCCCCAGGAGGTTCAGGAAACCATCCAGATTCCAAACAATGGGAGTGCACCCCTGCTCGTGGATGTGCAGGTGTTCGTGTCCAATGTATTTAACGTGGTAAGTGTCCTCTGGCCATGGAGGGAAGCAAGGCCCAGGTGCTGAGGTGGGGATGGGCCAAGGACAGTCCCAGCCAGTGGTGGGGGCTCCTGCTTTCTCTTGTCCCATAGCGCTGACCCCCGGGTGACACACTGCCCCCTCCCTCAGGACATCCTGAGGTACACAGTGTCCTCCACGCTGCTGCTTCGGCTGGTGAGTGCCCGGGGGCAGGGAAGGTGGGATGGGAGAACCTTCTCTTTGTCCAGCTCAGAAGTACCGGTCTTCATCAAAGCCAAGCCAAGCAGCTTGTATATATATATGGGAGCGGGAGGTTTAGTGGCTTCTTTATGTTCCCAGTCCTGGCTGGACACTCGCTTGGCCTGGAACACAAGTGTCCACCCACAGCATGCGGTCACACTGCCCTGGGACTCACTCTGGACTCCGGGACTCACTATTCAGGAGGCGTAAGTGAGGCGAGAGTTCTCATGCCAGGAGGCCCCCCCGCCCCCCAGTGGCCCACAGACCACAGGCACACCCCTCTGCCTCTGTCCCCCTCACCCTCCTAGAACCGGGATGGCAGGAGAGGGCCACTGGGCCAGGCTGGGGTCTCCCCTACCTCCCCCTTCTGAGAAATGGCTGAGCCTCCAGCGGCGCTATCTCCCCCCACCAACAGGCTTTGGGTGGACTGGCAGGACCAGAGCCCGAGGGCCCGAGTGGACCCCAACGGCCATGTCGACCTGTATTTGGTCCTCACCACGGAGACCAACTGTGACTTTGAACTCCTCCACTTCCCCAGGGACCAGAGCGACTGCAACCTCAGCTTCTATGCTCTCAGCAACACTGGTGCTGACGGGACAGGAGGTGGGGGGTGGGAGGGAGGGGCGGGGAAAGGAGGGGAAGCCTCTGGCCTCCAGCGGACATCTGACATGGGGGCAGCCGGTCTGTGTTCACACCGGTCCACCCTAGGCTTAGAGGAGCTGGAGAGATCCTAGAGCAGACAGCACACTTCTCCTGTGCACCTCCCAAACAGCGGCCCGCCTCCCAGCTCTCCCCTGCTCCGGGCTGCGGCCCCCCAACAGCAGCTGCCCTCAACGGATGGGCTGCTCGTGTCAAGCCCAGAGCCCGAGGCTGCTGCAGCCACCCAGTAACTAGCCCACAGACCCACCGGTGACGTCCAGCTCGGCCCAGAACCCCCACCCTTGCCTCACAGGTGTGAGCGGATATACTGGTGGAGGAGTCCAGACCACGTTCCCCTCCAAGAAGTGGGGCCAAGTGCATTTAGTTACACAATGAAAATTCACCTCTGAATCTGAGAAGGCCCTTCCCCTGGTGGGGAGAATGTGGGGGATGCCCAGCCCGTGCACAGAGTGCGTTCACCTCCTGGTCTGCCTCCAGCCACCATCAGAAGTCTCCACCAGCCCTGGACGCCGGCTAGTCCCTGGCGCGTACTCCCAGGGAGAGAGGAGGGAGAGTTCGGGGCCACCTCCTTCCTCCTTCCCCACTCTCCCCTGCCTCCTTCCAGTGCTAGAGCTGGAGTTCCGGGCCCACGCGGTGAACGAGATTGTGAGTGTCAAGAGGGAATACGTCGTTCGGGACTTGAAGACCCAGATCCCACCCCAGCAGCTGGTGCCCTGCTTCCAGGTGACGGTGAGTCGGGCGTGGCTGACAGAGAGCTGGGGGGGGGGCATGAAGCTTGTGGTCAGAGGCCACACTACCGCCTTTTAGCCTCCCAGGCCCCTTGCGCCCTCCCACAAAGCCCTGTCTTCCTTCCAGTTGCGCCTGCAGAACACAGCGCTGAAGGCCATCATAGCTCTGCTGGTCCCTGGGGAGGCGCTGCTGTTGGCGGACATGTGTGGGGGGCTGCTGCCCCTCCGGGCCACTGAGCGCATCGCCTACAAGGTGACCCTGCTCCTGGGCTACCTTGTCTTCCACTCCTCCCTGGTGCAGGCCCTGCCCAGCTCCTCCTCCTGCAACCCGCTGCTCAGTAAGCCTTGCCCCCCTCACCTGGCCCTGGGGGGGGGGTTCTCTGCCGAGCTCCTGGGGCACGAGGGGTGCAGGCCTGGCCCTGACCTCCCCCCCACCGCCCGCAGTTTACTACTTCACTGTGCTTCTGCTGCTGCTTTTCACCAGCACCATGGAGACCGTGCTGCTGGCTGCGCTGCTGGCCCGGGGCAACCGCAGGGCCCAGAGCAGCCCCGGCCCAGCCCCGAGAGGGGAGGACCCAGGGCCACGTCCTGAAGGTGGGCAGGGACCCCTTCCCGGAGCAGGGGTAGAGGGAGGAATAAGGCCAGGAGCAGAGCAGGCAGGCTGCCCACTAAGGGCTGAGGCTGGGGGTCCCTAGGCTGGTTAGGGGCTCTGTGCCTTCACTCTGCTGGCTCCCGGGTCTGTTCTTGGAAGACCCAGGTATGGAGCAGGGAGCCAGGATAGCTTCCCTAAGGGCCCAGGTGACTTCAAACTCCCGGACAGAACCCTATGCCCCTCGCAGCCTCTCTACAGGGGTGCTTCTTCAGCTCCAGATGGCCTGAAATGGGCCAGACCCCAACATTCATCGGTTGTAAATCTAAGGAAGGGAGAGATATGGGCTGACAGTCCCCAGGGTTCGCCCTCCTGCTCTGGGCCAGCCTGCTGGGTGAGCCCTGAAAAACTGCCTACCTCTTGCCCCACCAGAAGCTCCCGGAGTGAAGGGGTCAGGGAGGAGCTGGGCTGAGGCTGCTGACCGCATCTTCTTCCTGGCGTATGTGGTGGGCGTGGCATGTAGCCAATTCTCCTTCATTGGATTCTGGATATGGGCGACGTGCAAGTCTGACCCAGCCCCCGGCGAGGCCATACCCCACGGCGGGCGGCCCAGGCTGTAACAGGGTCGGGCCCGGGGCTGCAGGGGGAGGGTCATGACAGGGTCTCTGGAGAGAGGAGGAAGGAGGATGACTCTCTCCCCTAAGCCCGGAGGATCCCAGGCCACCCTGAGTTCTTCCTTCTGATCACAGGCAAGCAGAGTGTGAAATAAACCCATCACCGTCAAGGGTCTGTCTTTGCTGGGCTCAGCTGCTCGTTCTTGTCCTAAGTCGGTGGGGCCGCCACTTTGTGCCCAATCCCCACTACACTCCTGAACTTGTCACCTACCACTGTGTACCAGTCATGCGACCCCCATTTCTGCAACTACGGCTGCTCTGCCTTGGGCCCTGGGGGCACTGGGCACCGGGAGACAGGGGCCTGGCTCAGGCCACGCACGGTGGCCAGAGCTTCTCAGAACTCCTTTTGCAGTGTGCGGGAACCCCGGAGGCGCAGGGAGAGGGCACTCCTGCTCCAGCACCTGGGGGATGCCTGGGAGGCAGAACACCCCAGATTTTCAGGAGCACGGGTGACGGGGAATACATTTTCTGCACTCAAGCCATGAGCGGATTAATCCTGCTTGCTTTTTCTCCATGCCCTCTGGCTGCGCTGTGGCCTGCCCCTCTGGGCCCTTCCCACGTTTCCGGGCTAGAGGGGGCCTTCTCCACTCGCCGCAGCTCTGGCCCGGGCCAGAGGTGGGCTGTCCGCCCTCCTGCTCTTGTGCACATGAGGGAGCTGTGGCCCTACGTCTTTCTTCTCTGTCCCTTCCTGTCTGGAAGCCATCACGTGGCCCATGCAGGCTCAGGGTCAGGAGCCTTAAGGTGGAAAGGAACCCAGGTATTCTGAGAGTGCTGGTCTGCGGGGGGCTCCAGGAAGGAACACAGACCAGGACTCGAGGGCTCCAGGACAGGGCTCTGGACTGGGGAAGGGGGTGGAAGAAAGTCCCTCTCCCACAGGATGTCAAACTCACCAGGCCCAGAAGCAAGTTAACACTGATTTATCTGTCCCGTAACATGGCTGCTCCGGCAAAGCCGAGCCGGGCCGGGCCCGCAGGAGGCTCGGGCAGAGCCGGGCCGGGGCCGCAGGAGGCTCAGGCGGACGTGTCAAAGAGGCGGTCGATCATGTCGCCCACCTGCTCCACACGGTACTTGATGTACTTCTCCGGGTTCTTGGTGAAGGGCACGCTGCCATACCTGGCCAGGCGCTGAGGTCAGGGGCAGGCTAGCAGCCTCCCCAGCTCTACCTCAGCCCAAGTTACTTCCGCAGCGTGCCCCTGAGTGATGCCCCCGTCTGGCCCCAGAGCAAAGCCCAAGGCACTGGCTCGGTCACCCACACCCACACGCCCCTTCGTGTTTTCTCCAAGAAGCACAGCGCAGAGACCCAGCAGGGGAAGTGAAGGGCACAGGGCTGGGGAGGTGCCGGCAGAGGGCTCACCTGTGCAGAAAGGCCCCATAGGTCTCCCTGACAATATTTTTCTGCGCTTGGCGAATCTTGTCTCTCTGCTCCATGTCAGGGATAGCCCAGGCCTTCTGGATCTTGCACAATTCTTCAAGGCCATCATTGAAACCCTGGCCGCAAAAAAAGGTGGAAATAGAAGCGACCCAGCGACCAAGACTCCAGGCCCGTGTCCCTGCAACAGCAGCAGGGAGCCATGGAGGGGAGGGCACCCCAACTCACCTTGAACCGCTCCTTGATCATCTGCCGCTCCTTGTCCCTTAGCTGGGGGCGGTGAGAGAGGGCAGAGAAAGTGTTCCTCAGAGCGGAACCGCCCGGCCACTGGCTCCTTCCCCACACGCCTGAGCCCAGCCCTATCTCCTGCCGCCGTGGTGGCCACAGGCATCCTTCGCTCTTCCCAGCGGGATGCTTGTCCACTTTTTCCCAGAGACATGACAAAAAGTCTCACACCTGCTAGACACCCCTTCCCAGCCCAGGCCTTCTGCGCACCTTGACTCCTGGTTGGAACACAGGTAGATTCTTCTCAGCGATGTAGTCGGTCACCTTTAACCAGCTGCCGGGTGGGGAGAGAAGCAGAAGACAGAGCAGGGACAGCTCAGGCTGCTGCTTCCCAGGGACTGGTTTGTTTTGTTTTTTTTACATCTCTGGATCTATTAGGGGAGGGGCGCTCCGCAATCATTAGAGTCACAGCTAAGCAGAGCACAACTGAGATTTTTCCTTGGAAAAAGAAAATGTTGGGGCTGGTGGCTTTCAAAACTAAGAACAGGAAACAGAATTCAATACATCGAACAAACACTAGTAACTGCACTTCACATCGATCTCCTGGAGGAAGCGGATGAGAAAGGAGGGAGGGAGCAGAGGACGGACAAAGCGAGGAGGAGGGAGAGGAAGCAGCACCAGGGGAAACACACAAACCGAGGAGAGAGGAGACAGGGATGAGCAGCAGCGGGAGCACAGCAAGTTCAAGTGCTCTCGAGACCTTGCTCCTCTCGGGCCTCACGTCCCCACACCGGTGAGGCAGCCTCCTGATTCTTCTTAGCCTGACGCGTGGCACCCCACCCTCCAGAGAGGCTGCCATAGCAGCCCCCAGGGAGCAGGTGGTGGTAGAGGGGGGCTTCCCTCTCCGTCCTGTCAGTGTGGTTAAACAGCAAGCCAAGCGGAGGACCGGGCCCAAGGGGAGCACTCCCCCACCCCTGACACACTCTGAAGCTCGGGTAGGAAGAGGGAGTGAAGGATACGAGCCTGGGGGTGAGGGGAGGGCGCGGCGGGGCCTACCTGCGCTGGTAGGTCTGGATCTGCTGCTCAATGTGCTCCCGGTAGGAGCGCTCGGCAGTCTTCTGGGTCACGGCCACCAGCTGGATCAGCTCGGACCTGGGGCGGGGTGGAGGGGGTGGGGGAGTGGGGAGGGAGCAGAGGGGGACCAAACTGGTTTTCGGGGCCCAGAGGCTGCTGCTCTCCACAGCAGCACCCGCGAGGCCTGCCCCACGCCGCCCCAGGTCCCGGGACTCCAAGGGGCAAAGCGCTGCCCTCCCCGCCTGGCCAGGCAGAGGGCACAGGTGGCCCCGGAAGGGCAGGGGAAGGGGGGAGCCGCGTGTGCGCACAGGCCCCGCAGCCACTCACTTCTCCAGGGCCTTGAGGATGTAGTTGTAGTTGTTGTGCAAGAAGATGGCGCTCAGGGCCGGGTCCTCGTACACCTTGGACTTGCTCAGGAGGTTCAGCTGTAGGTTGCCCAGGACCTTACCTGCGGGGGGAGGGAGTGGCGACATCCTCGGGCCGTCTGACCAAAAGCACCGGATCCCTGGCCCTTGAACCAAGTCCAGCCCTTGTCCTTGTCCCTTCTAACATCAGACTCCACAAGCCTCAGGAGCCCTCTGCCTGGCCCTGCTCAGCCCCGCAAGGGGAAGTTAGGTTACAATCCCCAAGGTCACGGAGGGGGCTCGCGAGTGGTTGGGGAGCAGCAGAAGGGCACAAAGGCAGGGAGGGAAAGGCGGGGAGGTGGGCGCCAGGGGGGCCGCACTCACAGATATAGGTGCTTAGCAGACGCTTGCTGAACTCGGAGCTGTAGCTGGTGGCAGAGGAACTGGTCTCTGGGAGGAGAGAAGGCCCGTTACTGCAGCCGGCGCAGCAGCCAGGACCCTCTCTGGCCTTCCTTCAGCCCTGGAAGCCGCTGTGCAAGCCCTGGGAGGGGCCCCTGAGCCTTCCTCTAGCCGACTGGATGCAGAGGCGCTCGGGGGTGGGGCTGCTGAGCCGCTGGGCTCCTGCTGCTGCAGGGACAACTGCCTCAGCCTCTTCCTGGAACCCAGGGCAAGCCCCTCTCCGGTGCCGGTGACGGTGACGGGAAGGTTAATGAGCTGGCCCGTGATCAGCAGGAAGGCTGGCCGGACAGGAGTGGTATGTCCCCTGCCCCCCGGCCCCGACTCATGCCAGGCGCTATCTACTCCCAGGCCCATTTATCTCGTTGTGGGCTCCCCACAACCTCCCCCCCTTCTCCCCTACTGGGCTCCTCTGCACCAGCAGGAGGGTGGTGGTGTAGGGGGAAGGAGGGGGGGGCAGGTGCTGGGATAGCCCGGGGGGGGGGGCGTAGACAGGGTGCCACCTGGATAAGCTCAGGGACAGAAAGTGGCCTTGCAGGGAGCTGAGAGAGTTGGGAGCACCCCGAAGAAACTCACGTCCCCCCGACCCCCGCTCCCCACTAGGTCCTGGGTCTGTTCAGATGCCTCCGTCCCCAAGAAAACTCACCCATGGGGTTTCAGAGGGGTAGGATGGGGCTGCGGAGCCCCGCTGCTTACCTCGGGGGTCTAAAGGAATATTGTATGTGTCCCCAAGAACTACGGAGTGAAAGGCAGTGCACTCAGAGGGGAAGGGGGAGAGACAAAGAAGGGAAAAAGACGCAAAGTGCAAACACAGGTTAGAAACCGTGTCCCCAGAGTCAGGCAGACCCCTCCCCGTGACAGCCAGAACACAGACACCAGGACACACCCCAGCTGGACCCCTGAAGGTGAGGGAGCACGAAGCCAAGTGGAGATCTGGAGAACTGCAGGCCAGAGGCCGCTCCTGGCTTCCTGGCCCCCAAAATGGAGGGACGGGGAGGGCCCAGGGACCCAAACAAGTTGGGTTGGGTCTCGGTACTCAGAAATGCCAACCTCCTTCCATGCCAACCTCCCCAGCTCCAGTGCCAGGGCAGCAGTCAGTGGGAAGACACTGGGCCGGCCCTGAGACAGCAGCCCACAGAACGGTCAGCTGTGTGACTAATCTGGAGGACAGGCGAACACAAGAGCAGGTGGAGAAATGCGGAAGGTGGGGCAAGGCAGGTGGGCCATCTTCGGACCAGGGAGTGCCAGTCTCCGGAGCGAGCACGGTGGAAGGAGTGAGAAGGGAGGGAGGTCGGGTCAGAAAAGGCACAGTCAGACCCCACTCCACCGGCTAGGGTTCTCTCTCCCAGAGGTGGCCAGTCACCCCATGTCTCCAGACAAGAGGGAGGAGTCAGGGACGGGTAGAGGGCCCCACTGGGAGGTGCCAAGTACCTTGGGAGGCCAGCATGGCCCCTGCCGTCTCTTGGAAGTCTAGGAGCTGCTGTAGGAAGAGGATGGCCTGTGTGGGGAGAAAACGGGTCCAGGAAGAAGGTCAAGGGCAGGACCTCAAGGTCGAGATCACCTCCCAAACACACCCCCTCGGACCATTCCACGGCAAGGGCCAGCGGTCTGCCACGTGAAAAGGGTGGTTGCAAGCTTCCTGCCCTACTGGAGACTCCAAGGACTTTGCCATCCATCCTGCCACCAACATGCTGGCCCTGGGCTAGGCCGCGCCCCTTTCCCTCCCCAGGCAACCTTGGGCAGCACCTACGTTGCTTGTGAGCTCGTGCACGGTGCCATCCTTGGGCATGTTGTATTCCTTGTCCGGATCATTCTGTGGAAAGAACAGCCCAGCTTCCTGAATCTGCTCCCAAGGCCTCGGTTCCCACCTCAAGCCCCAGGCAGTCTGCTCTTGGTGCCACCTGCTGGTAGACAGGGGTCAGGGCGCCCCTCAGGCAGGCAGGCTAGCGAGACGGGACAGGAAAAATGGGGCAGGAGGGTCACCCTTGGGGGCTCCGGAGCCCCCTGGGAAAAGAAAGGGAGGCAAGTGGGTACTGACAGGAGACTAGCAGCCCCTCTTGGCAGCCTGCCCTCTGCAGGAGCTCCTGAGGCAGGCCCCTGGTGGCCCTGCCCACAGCTCCTAGGGCCGCAGGTGGCCCCAGAGAGAGGGAGAGCACCTTGATGTTGTCAGCAAAGTCCTCCAAGGCCTTGGCTCCAACGGTCTCCATGGAGGTGATGAGGCCGGGCAGCTTGTTCTTGGTGCTGGCAGCCGTACCCTGAGGAAGCACATGGCTGCAGAGCGGACCCGCTCCTCGCCAGCCGTTCCCCTGCCCCTCATCGCAGGGCCTCCCCTCCTGTCCTGGCACCCCGCGACTGGGACCCCTTGCCCAGGGCCCTGCAGAAGCTGCTTCCATGCAGCTTTGGAGCAGGGGTGTGACGGTGGAGAAGGCGGCTCCCCCTCCCTGGGTCCCCAGGGGTCTTCCCACCCACATACCTGGAGCACCTGGTCAAACTCGGGCTTGGTCTGCTTCAGGTGCCGCAGGATGGGGAAGACCGTGAGCACGGCGGAGAAGTCGTGCCGAATGATGGCCTTCCGGGCCGCAGACACGATGTTCTCCCCTTCGAGCATCAGCCCGTCCAGCGCATCCTGCGAGAGCAGAGCAAGGATGTGGCTCACGGAGGGGACAGAGTGGTGACGGCTGCCTCCTAGGGACGGTCAGGGCCGCCGGAGGGGCTGGGGGAAGCCAGCATGGCCCAGCAGGGGACAGCAACCCCCCCCCACACATGGTGGGGGTGGCTATAGCTGAAGGCTACTGGACGGCAGCTCTGGCCCGAACCCCGGCTTCTGCAGCGGCAGGTTTGCGGGGACATCTGGTCAGTCGGGGCCCAGGAGCATGGTGGGGTGGGGCGGCACCTGGATCAGGGAGTCAAAGGTCTTTTTCTGATGGTGCTCAGGGATGACGTCCGTCAGCAGCTGGTACTCGCTCTGTGCCAGCTTGACGAAGGCACTGACGCAGTGAATGTAGGCGTCGGTCTCCACGTCCAGCGTGTCGTCTCTCCCTGGGGGGACAGCAGTGCCCCTGAGCTGCTGGTCTGGGGGCTGCCGCTTTCCCTGCTGGGGGGGGCATGGGTCTCCCCAGCTCCTGGCCTGCAGCCCAGGCTGGCAGCAGATGTGGGGAGGAGGCGGACTGTTCTGGCAGAAAGCTGAGAGGATTCGAGCAGGCCTGACTGCTTCGAAGGGAAAAAACAGGGCTGCAATCCAGCCTTTGTCCTGGCTTCATTTTCAGCTCTGCCAGACAGTGTTCACGTCCCAGAGCATCAGGTACTAGAGATGTTGGGGAGATAGATGGAGGGATAAAGAGGGAAGAGCCCTGCATCGGCTTCCTGGCTACGGTGTACCTATCCCCAGGACTGAGGATTCTGAATCGTACTAGAAAGAGGACGGCCAGGGGTGGGTGAATGGCAGTGCCCACGTCAAGGGGGCAGGCACCCTGGTCACACATCGGAGAAAATGCCGGGCCACTGAAGGCAGTTCTCAGCCCCACCAGACCTTCTGGAATGTCTAAGAAGGCAGTGGGCTATGGCCTAGGAGGCTAGCTGGTGTGGGGTCAAACTCTGAGAAGGGGCCATGAGTCCCAGAAAGGGAGGGCTTCTTGCTGGTCAGCTGCCCCAGGAGACCCAGAACCCACTAGCGGAGGCTGGGGCAGGGGGCGCCCCCAGGCAACCTGGTCCCACAAGCAAGGGAACGGGCTCCGAGTCAGAGCTGTTGTCGGAGTCAGATGTCAGGGCTCCCTGCTCTCCAGGGAGCCACCTTCCAAGTAGCGGCAGCTTCTCCCCTTGGCCCAGGCCCTGAGAGCCAGGCACACACGCCCATCTGGAGAGAGGCAAGGAGACCTAGTGCCCAAAAGAGAGACTTGAGAGAGAGAGACAAACAGGCCTGGCTCATCTTCAGAGCAGAGCCCTTCGGGGACCTCTGCCAAGGCAGCGGCGGCTGCCCTCGGGCTGGGCTGCGGTACTCACCAGCCAGCGGCCCGTGCTTGTCGTTCAGGGCCTCGGACAGGTGCTTAACTCGGAAATCATGCTCGTGACCTAGCGAGACGTCGGCCGTACAGACACAAGCAGCGTTTATCCAAGGGCCGGGTGGGCTGCCCCTCGGGGACAGGGACGAAGCCCTTGATCTCCAGGAGGGGACGTGAGATGGGGAGGGGGGCAGGGGAAGGGACACCGGAGAGGGCTCTGAGCCCCTCCTCTGCCACGGACCACCTTGGGAACAGCCATTTCAAGCCTGACTTGCAGTGCCCCAGACCGTCCTTGAGAGCTGGTTCTCTAAGCCCGAGGGCAAGAGAGAAGGCTTCGGGACGACCAAGGAAGGTTCTGGAGAGCTTCCGGTAGCTGCGGAGGGTCTGATGCTCGGCCCCAAGGGGTTTACTCGCATCACCATGTTTGAAGGTAGCCTGGAGGCCTAGGCCAGCTTGGTCCTGCCACTGCTGGTCTGAGCGTGAAAGGGCTGCCCGTGACAAAGAACTTTCTCTGAGTTCAAATAGGAGACAAGGACAGAGACAGAGAGGGAATGGGTAGGAAGCCTCAGGGAGGGCAGAGCTGCCGTCAGCCAGATAGGACCAGGCCAAGGCCATGACACCTGCCCCTGTGCCAGCCGGAAGGAGTGGCACCAGGGACCTGTTGTTCCCACCCCTGCTCCCCTCTCAGGGACTCTCCCGAGGCCCTCCTGGGGGCTTGGAGGCTCTGCCCTGCCACGAGAGCGGACACAGGGTGGAGGAGGAGGGAACAGGAGAAGAACACGGGGTGATTACCTTCCAGAGGAATGAGGTTAGAGCCCCCCTTTTTCCCATCTAGACCATGCTGGGAATACTGTTTCAGAAGGTTCTGAGCCTTACGGATCGTCCCTGTCACCAGAGCCACACAGAGAGGAGACAAGAAGACCTAGGAAATGAGCGAGAGAAAACAGCAGCGGGCCTGCACCGGCCCCCCCCCAGCCCCTCCTTCCCCCCAACAGTGAGCATGCCCACACGCCATCTCTCCAGCAGGCCCCTTCCAGGACCCCCGGAGGTGCTGCACAGGGACGAGAAGCAACGGGCACGGGGTGTGCCCCACATGGGCTCCTGATTCTGCTCCTGACCCTCACCGCTCTGGATCTGAGTTCTCTTTAGGAAGCACAGTGGGTGAAGGAGATGAGATGGGCCGAAAAGCCCATCAGGAGAAGCCCCAAATAAAAGACACCACTGAGTGCCATGCAAGTTGGACCAGACTGGGGCTCCGGATGGAGGAGCTGGTGACGAAACTCTCACACCCAGAGGGCACAGCCAGGCTGGCAGAGTCTGGGGACCCCCTGAGGCCGACAGGCCCATGGCCCGGCCCGAAACACTAGTAGGAGTCAGAGCTCCTGGGCATGCTCAGTGCTGGGATGTGGACACACGGAGGTCAACGGAAAGCAGAGCCCGGGAGCTGGTGAGACGGGACTGAGCTTCCTGGGAGAGCGGTGCCCAAGACAGAAGGCTTGGAAACCCCGAGGCAGCCTGGCCCCGTGCACCAAAGCCACCTGAACCCCCAAAGCAATCAGAGAGAACTCAGAAGCTCGGCTGGGGGTTCATGGAAGCCACCACACAAAGCCGGAGGCAGGATGGTAGACAGGGGACATGCTTCCGGCATGGAGGGAAAAAACAACAGTTAGTATCACGAGTGAAGTCAACAAAAACAACATCCCAACGCCTACAGCCTCTGGGGTCAGCCACCCCTGTGGGAATGAGACATCTCAGGGCAGGAAAGGGGGGAGATAAAATAGCATTTAAAAGAGACGAGGATAGCCGCCTTGTTAATAAAATGCACTGGGAGCAGGGAGGAGGCCCCCACGCGTAACTCTGGTCTGTCTTCCCTGGAGACTCCTGCATCCCCCGACCCCCAGCCGTGTCCCGGAACACAGTGAGGCTGCCTGGGTTCTGGCAGTTCCCCGAAAAGCTGGGGGAGAAGGGACAAGGTCTGGAGTGGCTTTCTGTTTAGACCATGTGACAATTAGCTACTAACGACCAAGTTCAGGGCCCTGGCTCAGCATCTGTCGCCCCGTGTTCTCCCCAGTCGGTGAGCAGCCCTGCTAATGAGCAAATCGGATTCCTGCCCCACAGCCCACCGGCAGCAGACGGGCTCACACAGGGGCCTTGAGGAGGCTCTCGGCTCACTGGCGTGGACGGAGACCGAGGACACTGATCGGGCAGCCGTCAAACCCATCAGGCGCCCAATGACCACGGAGACGCTGAGATTGGCATTAAATTACCAACCGACGGAGGCCTCCCTTGCTCCTCTCCTCTGACCCAGGAGCAGGTGGGTCCCAGGGGCCCGGCTCCCTAGTGTCCCACATCAGTCCCGACCCCTGGCTGCTGACAACTCTCGAAATTCTGCAGCAAGCACAGCAATCCTCAGAGCCTGAGTCTTCTTCCTCCGTGGCCCATAAGCCGAGGACAGCCTAGGCCCACTGCGAGCCCTGCCACGGCCCGCCAACACCCTGGGGGCGGTGTAGACCAGGTCTGCCCCCGCCCCCCGCCATGGGCCTATCAGAGAAGAGATGGGGAAGAGAGCCCAGACCAGCTGAGGCAGGCAGCCTCACGGCCTCATGGAGGGAGACAGCCCCTGCCCAACGCACAGAGGCACAGGGACAGACCGACAGAGTGCCAGCAGCCGCAGCCCAGCAGGCTGGCTCAGCAGAGCGGTAGGAGCAGGTTCTTTAGGTGACGGCCAGGAGACCCACGCCAGAGGGGAGAAGGCGGGGCACCTCCTGCTGGGGCCACCAGTCCTCTGCTCCCTTGGGCCCCCGAGGGCAGCTTTCTCCAAACCCCAGTTAAAGGCCCGAGCAGAAGCAGGTGCTCTCTGAGGGGCACGGGCAAGAAACACTCTCCACACACCGCTGTCATGAGGGGTGGGTCCCAGTGGCCACGCCGGGCATGTTCCCGCAGCCACAGCTCGGCAGGGTGGGCTAAGGAGGAAGCAGCCCCTGGCTCTCGAGCTTTCTCTCCCCGGTGCAGCTCACGGCAGCCCCTCGCCCTGCAACATCCTAGCTTCTCCAGACTGCGGCTGACACACAAAGACATTTCACCTGGAGCGTGGAGCCTCAGCAGATGGGGAGTCACCTGCTTTCTGTCCTCTGTACCTACAGCCGGGGGTCACTGTGAGGACAAGCTCTGGAGGGGCCGACGCCGCTAACCCCAAGGCAGCTGAAGGCGACGCAGGTCCCACACAGCCTTCCAGCGGGGGGCTGAATGGGTGGGGGTGGGGGCTCACCTGGCCTCTTGATGGGCTTCTTGGTGGGCGTGTCTTTCCTCTTGTTGGGGATGGCAGGGGAGTAGGGAACCCCAGAGGAAGAACTGCTCTTCCGGAAATGCTCCTTCAGGCCCTTGATGGAGCGGTCTAGCTGGCTGGAGCGAATCTGGTAGTAGACGTTCATGAAATCTGAGGAGAGAGGGGGGGAACGGCTGGGGCAGCTGGGGGCCCTGCCTCTCTTGCCCCTCTAGATGCAGTGGGCAGGGCAGTAGCAGAACCCGCCATTTCGGTTTGCGAACTCATTCCTAGCATCTGCTGTGGCTCCCAGCTACCCAAATAGCCTTGTCCCAAATCAAGCCATCTTAGAAGGGGGTGGGGAGAAGAACAATAGAGCTGCTAATTAAATTTCGAAGGTAAAGTTCTTTGAGATAAAAAACAAAATTAGGGGGCACCCAGGTGGCTCAGTGGGTTGAGCGCCTGACTCTTGATTTCAGCTCAGGTCATGATCTCACGGGTTGTGATATCGAGCCCCATTGGCCTCCACGCTTAGTAGTGAGTCTGCACAAGCCTCTCCCTCTGCCCCTCCCCAGGGTATGCGCGTACACTCTCTCTCTCAAACAACTAAATAACATCTTTTTAAGAATAAATAAACATCGAGATCCACCTTGGTAAGGGGTCAAAGGATGTGAGCGATTTACAGGAGGCAAAGAGATAACAAATGGCAGTGAATGAAAAACACTATGTCTTCAGCCATTCGTGACATGCATTTTTAAAAAGGACCATGGCAGCCCCAGCTAAGATAAATAAAATTAATGAAGAAGAAAGAGCCTTGGGACCATTGATGGCTCTTTGGACTGGCCCTGCCCACCTGGAGAGGAGCTGCAATGGCAGAAAGTTACAAACCTGTTTGGCCACTTCTTTTTTCTCTTTTTATTAACACATAATGTATTATTTGCCCCAGGGGTACAGGTCTGTGAATCGTCAGTCTTACACATTTCACAGCACTCACCATAGCACATACCCTCCCCAGTGTCCATCACCCAGTCACCCTATCCCTCCCCATCACCCCCCAGCAACCCTGTTTGTTTCATGAGATTAAGAGTCTCTTACTGTTTGTCTCCCTCCCGATCTCATCTTGTTTCATTTTTTCCTTCCCTACCTCCCACGACCCCCTGCCCTGCCTCTCAAATTCCTCATATCAGAGAGATATGATAATTGTCTTTCTCTGATTGACTTATTTCGCTCAGCATAATAACCTCTAGTTCCATCCACGTTGCAAATGGCAACATTTCGGTTTTTGGGGGTTTTTTTGATGGCTGCATAGTATTCCACTGTAAATATATACACCACATCCGTTCATCTGCTGATGGACATCTGGGCTCTTTCCATTGGTCGACTACGGTGGGCATTGCTGCTATACTGTTTGGCCACTTCTACCTGATAGTTGTGTCTTTGAGAAAACACCCAAAGAACTCCCTATGTAAGGAAAGCGTCCACACAAGTATGCTCACAACAGGACTATCTATCAATACCCAGAACACTGGAGAATCCAAAAATGCAAACAGACCGGGAAATACTACATTTCAGCAGTTCCCAACCAATGTGTTGCAGGGAGCCCCAGTGTAAAAAAATGGGCGAAAGCACAGGGGTTTGGAGGTGTCCACTGGCCTCCCTCTTCTCCCTAAAATTCTCCTGCTGAGCCCACGGTCCCCCAAAGTGCTGCTTAGGAGCCGCGGACGTGTTCACACAGTCACGTAAGGTATAGATTTACTGCTCGTATTATCATTCCTACTAAACTTTATGAAAAAAAAAAATCCAGGTGGATTAAAGAAATAAAGGGGGGGAAGGAGAGCACTGCGTCTGGCCCTGCCACCTGGGTCCTCTCACCTTGGTTGCGGCCGTACTCCACCAGCCAGCGGGAGATGCGGATCACGTCCTGGAGCACTCCCTCCGGCAGGTGCTCCAGGGGCACCTCCTCTTGGACCTCCAGCTCATCCTCGCCGCTGATCAGATCCAGGATGAGCACAGGGGACACGACCTTGCTGTGCCTGGTCATCAGGCTGCGGAACTCGGACTCCAGAGACTCCTTCCCGCGCTCGAACAGCAGCTTCTATGGGGACAGCGGGAGGAAGGAAGGGAGAGGGCTTGGCTGCTTCAGCATCCAGCTGGCCCCTCCTCTGCCTTCACGTCCTTTCACCCAGAGCGGAAACACCAGGAAGCCCTCTCTGCTTCCGCCTTTGCCTCGTGGTCCCTCAAAATGTATGTTCGCACGTGAAACTCCCAGTTTTACGAGACGCAGGGGCCTCACAAACACGGGCCGATGATTTTCCCGCTGGGCCGTTACTCTGTTTTCTTGTTAGAGAAGGGTTCGTAAGAGAAAACAAAACTAGATAAATGGAACTATGTCAAGTGAGAAACTTTGGTTCTGCAAATGACACCATCCAAAAAGGGAAAGGACAGCCCACAGGATGAGAGAGAACATACGCAAATCACACATTGGATAAGAAACAGCCAGCCAGAACACGTCAGAGAACAGAAAACATGCGTCCACAAGAAAGAGAACACGTGAGGGCTCATAGCGACATTATTTGTCATTGCCAAAAAGTGGAGTGTCCCGCAAGTGGTGAATGTGGTCTCTCCGCACAATTTGACGTTCCTCAGCCAGACCATGAACAAAGCATTGACACACACCACTGTGTGCCCGAACCTTCAAAATGTTACATGAGGTAAAAGGCGGCAGACACAAAAGGTCACATATTATACGATTCCATTCCTATGAGAAGCCCAGAACAGACAAATCTGGAGGAACAGAGCGCAGACCAGTGATAGCAGAGGCTGTGTGACCGGGGAGAGGAGGTGAGGTTTGGGGCTCTCGTTTGGGTGATGGAAGTGTTCTCAAACCAGTTCCAGTGCTCTTGTGCCACTCTGTGATTATGCTAGAACCACTGAGTTGCCTCCTTTAAGTGAGCACATGTTATGGCATGTGAATTATCCCTCAATAAAGACGTCTCCGAAATGAGAAAGGAAGGAGTTGGAGTGTCCTTGCTTGAACGACGAGGACGTCCTCTTGGGGAGACCTACGGCTCACGTCTCCTGTATTCTCTGCCTCCACCCACCCCCAAGTTCTAGTCCAGTTCTTTACTCTACAACCCAAACTTGGCAGTGACCCCCCCAAAACAAAGTTCTCCAAGTCCTGACACCCCAAACTCAAGACAGCGCCCCCCAACATGCTGCAGTGCACTGATGACATTGGTGTGTCCCCACGGGTGACTGGTGTTGATCCCACTGTCCTTCAAGGCAAGGAGGCGGGGCTGTAGGTGGTCAGAGACCACTGGCTAGATACCAGCCAGTGTCATACCCAGTGTGACATATGAATGTCCTCATTTCTATCACAGAGCCTGATGGCAGAAACTCTGGGAAGTGCTGCTCTAAATAAAAGCTTTCTAGGTTGGAGAAAGGCCAGGCTCCCGTCTGCCGTTTCCCAGCTTACTCCCTCTTCCGGGTGACACACATACTCAGGGTGAGAACTGTGGTGCCACCAGGAGGGTGTGCCCGGCGACTGGGTCCGAGCTGGCTCTTCCTCTAATATTCTTCCCGCTCCGGGAGGTTGGGGCTCTGCTCTCACCATATCTCCTGTCTGCATTCTCCCCTTCCCTCAGTGCCTCGGGTAAACCTCACTTCCCAGCCTCACCCCATCTTGCTCTGGTCACCTACAGCCTCTGATACTGAAACGCAAAGACAGGAAACAGAAAATCAAACATGAAAACATGAATGCAGGTTCCTAGAGTAGTCAAGTTCACAGAGACAGAAAGGAGAATGATGGTTGCCAAGGGCCGGGGGAAGAGAGGAACAGTGTTTAGTGGGTAAGAGTTTCATTCTGGGAAGATGGAAAGAGTTCTGCAGACGGATGGTGGTAGTGGCTACACAACGTCAATGTAACTTAATGCCACTGAGCTCTTCACTTAAAGTGGTTAAAATGGTAAATTTAATAGTACGTATTTTTCACAACAGAAAAAATACAAACGCGCGCATAAAAATCAAATGTTAGATTTACATTTGATACGTAATTTAGAGTTGAGTTAATTATAAAAATGTATTAAGAATGTATACCTATAATTTCTGAGACAGAAGTCTTAAAGGCTGAAGTACGCATATCGTATTACGTACTACTGATTCTCCCACTATGTTCCCCTTTAAGAAGCTCCAGTGTCCCTCATGGGACCGGGGGCGGGGACTGGTGTTCCCCAAACCTCCCTCCCGCATTGGCCCGCTGGCCCCTCACCACTTTGTTGAGCTCTGGGCTGTCCGGGCTGTTGTCCTGGAAATACTCCACAGCCTTCTGAATCTTGGCCATGCTCCCGAGGTACTCCTCCAGCCTCCCTGTGGGGCTGCGGAGGGAAAGGGCTGCTTCAGCCTGGGCAGATGCGAGATAAACAGGCAGGACCAACTGGTGTTTGAAAGAGAAGAGAATGGACACAGGGGACTCCAGGCTCAATATATTCAAACTCTCCGTCCTGAAGCCTAGCGTCGCTGGCCCAGGAGCTGTTAGCAATGCAAGCCTCTGGTCCCAGCTCACCCCTCCCTGATGATTTTCTCAGTGTCACTGGCCACATGGTAGTAGCTGATGACATGGTCCAGGCAGGAGAGAGTCTTCTCAACATTCTCCTGCAGCCGCTGCAGGTTCTCTGTCTGTTTGTGCACGGGGATGATGGAGTTCTCTAGCTTCATAAGACGGCTCTCAAAGGATGACAGGATAGACACCTGCGGGCGACAGCCCAGTGTCAGGACTCACGCTTGTCCCAGGACTGCTTCCACCCACACATGAGGTCTTTGGTGTTTGCTGCCTTTTCTCTGGTTTTCTTTCTCCCCGCCCCCCAGCTTTTTTTAAAAGATTTTATTTATTTATTTTGACAGAGAAAGAGAGCACAAGCAGGGGGAGTGGGAGAGGGAGAAGCAGGCTTGCTCGATCCCAGGACCCTGGGATCATGACCTGAGCCAAAGGCAGATGCTTCACCAACTGAGCCATCCAGGTGCCCCTACTCTCATTTTCTAGATAATAAAGTCCATGAGGGAAGGGATAGGGTGTCCGTGTTCACCACTGTATCCCCAGCACCTACTATGTGCATAGCACATGGTCCAAATAAACCGGATGACGTGTGCCTTGAAGGCAGACCGTGCATCGAATGAACTCCTTCCAAGATAATCACCGCAGGATGGCCTCCCTTCCACCCCCGGAAGCCAAATCTCAATTTCACTTCTCTCTGAAGCTTTCCTAGACTGAACAGGAAGTAGTTTCATACAGAGTAGCCTCAAATGCATTGCTAGTACCTTCAAAACCCTCTTTCTCTCTAAGGGTGAATCTCCATTACATAAAGACTAAGACTTTATGATTGTGTTCTTAAACATATACTCAAAGTCTGCATACTCAATATGCATACTCAATATGAGCTTTTCCAGGAAGTAAGGAAGGAAACTCCTATCTGGTGAGCACCTGTTGCAGACCAGGTACTATGCAAGACACACTCCCGTGCATTGGCTCCTATGACCTGCACAGCCACGCCGGAAGGTTGGCACTGCCTCTGTTAGTAGATGAGTTAACTGAAGCTCAGTGTTACCTGTCAGGAGCCACACAGAAATAAGTGGAGGGGGCACCTGCGTGGCTCAGTCAGTTAGGTGTCTGCCTTTGGCTCGGGTCATGATCTGAGAGTCCCGGGATCAAGTCCGGAATTGGGATCCCTGCTCAGCGGGGAGTGTGCTTCTCCCTCTGCCCTCCACCCTGCTCTCTCTTGCAAATAAATAAATACAATCATTAAAAAAAAGAAGAAGAAGAAGTAGTAGTAGTGGTGGTGGTGGTGGTGGGGCGAGGACCAGATCCCAGCTCTGATTTCAAAGCTCCTTCTACCCCTCAGTAGAAGGGTGAAGGCTCAGAATCTCAGAATCTCAGGCCACCCTTGCCCTCTGATCATCACCCAAATTGAGGACGACACACGACCACCACGCAGCCCATGTAAGTCAGGCTCGCTAAATGTCTGCAGAAGGAGAGAATGAAGAACGGAGAGCTCGCACCGAAAGCGGAAAAGTCTGTGCCAGCAGGAGCTGCGGCATCCTCAGAGAAGGGGCAGAAAAAGGGAAGGGAGCTAGGTAAGAGCCACCCCACACAGCCGCTAGAGAAACCCACACATTCCCGCCGTCACCACCCAGGCTCGAACCCTCGTCTCCTCCAGTCCGGAGGCCTGTCTGCCCCTCCCACCTGAGAGGTTACTCACCATGTTTTTGGTGAGCTGGTCGCTCTTCTCCAGGCTGTCTCGGATGAAGGACAGCGTCTCCTCCTCCTGGGGGAAGCGGAGGGGGACATATTACAAGAAGCTGGAGGCTAAAGAACATCGCGTCCCGGCCCCACGGCCTCGCCCCCAACCCTATCTCCTCGCAGGGAGTGCTCCCTCCTTGCCCTACCCCCTCACTGAGCAGACGCCCCGGCCGGGATCTCGGCCCCTTCCCTCACCTGCTCCCCATCCCCAGCCTCACCTGCTTCAGCTTGTCCTCAATCTCCCGCCGCCGGGCGGACGCCTCCTGCGGGGGTATCATCGCCTCGGCCCAGCGGCTCCCACTGCCCAGAACCTTACCTCTGCGTGCCCTCTCGGCTCCCGTCTCTGCCACACCCACTTCCGCCCTTAGCCCCGCCCCGTGGCGCGCTAGTGGTGCCATATTGGGAGTGGCAAGCGGAATTGGGCTTGCGCAGAACCAAGTAATGGGCTGGGCAGGCGGCCATCTTGGGTGTGGCGAGGGTGGCGTCTCTGCCTTGTCGAGAAGGTTCCCCAGCGGCGTGGTGTCGCTTTGCCGACGGGACGGGTGGAGTTCACTTGCGGTCTTCGTGTGGAGGCCGACTGCCGCTGGGGAAGACCATAAGTTTGTTTCCCTAGTGCGCATTTTGTGTCCAGGCACGGATATCGCTCTCCCCGCAGACTGCAGCACAGAGCGTGTCACATAGTAGGCCCAGAACGTGTGGCCATTTGATGAGCTCCTCTAACGCCTCTGCCCAGAGCCGCCTCTAACCACAGCTTCAGGGGAGACATTCCTGGATCAAGGTTCCTGCGGGGCTGGGGGTTCAGCTTTAACCGCAAGACTCAGCTCCTGCAAAACCTGATGTCACTCCTTCCTCCATTCCTTCCCTGCCCACCCCGCCTCTGGCCCTGGTCCACGGGGAAGTCAATAGCCGTGTGGCTTTGCTCAGTTCCTCTGTGGGTCCAGCATCCAGGCAGAGGAGGATAGACAACAAGGCATGTGCTGGTGGGTGAGAATATTTTGGGATACCAAATCCTAGTGTTCCCAAGCACCCCCTCCCCCCCACCAAGACCCACCACATCCATGAGGGGGAAGAAATGGGACCCAGAGCCTGGAGACGGATTGGGGAGCTCTTCTGCTGGGGCAGGAGGACCATCTCAGATATGGTGGGTGGCCAGGAAAGTGGGATTGAAGGAAATCTCCAAGTGCAGCCCTGTTAGATATGGGAGAAGATTAAAAGAGTCATTGTGGGAGGGCACCTGCGATGATCTCACCGAAGCAGTCCTTGTGCAGTTCTGAGAACGAAGGCGAGTGTTTAAACAGTTAGGTGCCACTGTACAGAATGAGGGCCTGGAGGGCTACCGTGGAAAGGACTCTAGACTCCGTAGACCAGCCTAGAGAGCCCCCTTTAGCACCTGCATCTCTGAACAGCACCTAGCCCACGGCAGTTGCTCAAAAAAGATATTGATAATGTCTTGCTCTGTAAGTCTGAGGATCCCTATGTTCATGAACGACTACTTTGAATTTGGCACAATATCATTGCATTTTTTGCAAATAAACTACATATCTGTGTGCTTTTTTGTATTTTCTCAAATCTCCTTCACTATGTGTAATTTGGTAGCCAGCTAACCTGTATCGAGAGCCTTCTGTTTGTCCATCTCTGTTACAAACACTATCCTTACCGGTTATCTTGTCTAATCCTCACAATAAACTTAAAAGTCAGGCACAGCTGTTGTCTCCCTTCTGCAGATGAGGAAGCTCAGGCTCAGAGAGGTCAGGTGCACTAGGTCAACACAGCTGGCTGGGAGAGGATACCCGCCCCCCCAGGCTGCTCCCCGCCTCCCCATGCTGGGTGGCTCAGGAGTGTTGTTTGCTGCTATGCAAAACCACTAATCTGGTTTACAAGAAAACCCTTTGTGAAAAACAGGTTCTATTTATGACAGTCGTGTCTAGTAAAAGGTAAACAGAATGAAAGATGAGCTTAAATTATTCTCATTTCTCTTTCTCTCGAATAATAAAATCTTTTTAAAAAATGGGGGAAAAAATGGGGGGCCCAGGTGGCTCAACCAGTTACGTGTCTGCCTTCAGCTCAAGTCATGATCCCAGGGTCCTGGGATTGAGCCCCATATCGGGCTCTCTGCTCACTGGGGAGTCTGCTTCTCCCTCTCACCCTCACTCTCTCTCTCTCAAATAAATGATTAAAATCTTTAAAAAAACAAATTATGTTCATCCCAATGTCAGGCATGTGCTGACAAGTAGACACTGATGAAGTCAAAGCTGTCCTTCCCCAGCTATGCTCAGCACAGGCTGCTTTAGCAAAAGTAAAAGGAGCAAGTGGCGTTTCAGCTACAGCCGCAGGAGCCTTGCTTCTCACTCGGAAACTTGTGCGGATCACAAAGGTGGCAATCATCGCCAGGCCCCCCACTGCCCACTCACAGAGATGCTCTTCCCAGGGGAAAGGACTGTGGATGAGCTCTCCCCCCCAACATTATATTCATTTGTTTGGTACCTTCCTAATTCCAGACGTTGGAATTCATTACTGTTCGTCCTGAGGAACCAGGTGTATAATTCCTCCAAATGTTTCCTGGGCCCGGAACATTTGTATGCCGGGACATATGCCTATGGCTGGGATTACAGCCATCGGAAATATGGCTGACTCACTGCAAAACAGGAAAACACAAACTCCAAAAACAGTAAGTAAATGGATGATTCAGTTTCTCTAGTTTCTAAAGGTAATGAGTTAAAATTACCTTTCCATTAAAACACTTCTAAGGAAACAAATTTTCCTTTTTTCGGTAATGATCAAAAGTAGCCTGTCTTGCTCACTGAGAAACCACCAGCCATTAACAGTGCCATCCGACAGAGTGGTCAGGAGGGTGTTTTTTCTTTTCTTTTCTTTGAACTCCTCGCAGATATAAAATGAGAGAAAGGACAAAGGTGTCCAGAGCCCAGGGGTGGGCAGCCTTTCATGTGCTTTCTTATAAGGAAGACAGTACAAAGGATCGGGTTAGCTTCGAAACACCTGTGGGCACAAACTTGCAGTTTGGTTTTCAAACTATTGTTTTCCCAAAGATTTTATTTATTTATTTGACAGAGAGATATCACAAGTAGGCAGAGAGGCAGGCAGAGAGAGTGGCAGAGAGGGGGAAGCAGGCTCCCTTTTGAGCAGAGAGCCCAATGCGGGGCTCAATTCCAGGACCCTGAGATCATGACCTGAGCCAAAGGCAGAGGCTTAACCCAAAGAGCCACCCAGTTGTCCCCTATACCTTGATCATCTTTCAGTATCAATATCAGAGATCTCTTGAGTCCTTTGCGCAGTGTTTCACAGAAGAGATACAATATAGCAACGCCGTCCTCCATTAATGGACACTTGGGTTCTTTCCAGGTTTTTGCTATTGGAAACTCCACCCCTATGCATAATGGCTGGTACATCCCGCACAGACCGCCCCTGTACGGACATCTACACATTCCTAAATTAAAACATTTACTCTAAAAATCTGTAGAGAGGGGCGTCTGGGTGGCTCAGTGGGTTAAGCCTCTGCCTTCGGCTCAGGTCATGATCTCAGGGTCCTGGGATCAAGCCCCACATCGGGCTCTCTGCTCAGCGGGGAGCCTGCTTCCCCCTCTCTCTCTTCCTGCCTCTCTGCCTACTTGTGATCTCTGTCAAATAAATAAATAAAATCTTAAAAAAAAAAAGAAATCAGTGACATTGAAAACAGGACATTAGTAGGGAAAATCAAGGAAATCCAAACTGGTCCTTTAAAAAGATCAATAAAATTGGTAACTTCTACTCAGACTACTCAAGAAAAAAAGGGAAGACACAAATTACTAATATCAGAAATGAAACAGGGGTCATCATTACTCATCCCATGGACATTCATAATAAGGAATATTATGAACAACTCTATGGTCTGAAATTTGATAACGTCGATGAAACAAGCCAATTTACTGAAAGACACAATCTATCAAAACCCACACAAAGAGAAGTAAATAATCTGAATGGGACTACATTTATGACAGAAATTTAATCAATAATTAACTTTGAAACAGAAAGCATCGAGTCCAGATGACTTCGCTGATGAATTCTACCAAAAATTTAAGGAAGAAATGATACCAATTCCCTACACTCCCTTTTAGAAATGGAAACAGAGGAGATACTTCCAGACCTATTCTAGGAGGTCAGCATCACTTTAAAAGTAAAACCAGCTGAAGACATTACAAGAAGGAAAAACTGCAGACCAGTATCTCTTATGAATACACACGCAAAAATACTCAAAATATTAGCAGATCAAATCAAACAATGTCTAAAAAGAATTATACACCGTGGGATTATTATGCAAGTGAGATTCATTCCCAAGTGTGAAAGTCTAGTTCAACATTTGAAAGTCAATTATGGGGATGCCTGGGCGGCTCAGTCGGTCAAGCTTCTGCCTTCCACTCAGGTCATGGTCCGGGGTCCTGGTATTGAGTCCTGCGTGGGCTCCCTGCTCAGGGGGAAGCCTGCTTCTCCCTCTCCCCCTGCTCATCCTCTCTCTTCTTTCTCCCTTTCTCCCTGATAAATAAATAAATAAATAAATAAATAAAATCTTTTAAAAAATGTCAATTAAGGTAATACATCACAATAAGCTAAAGAGAAAAAATTATGTGATCATATCAATAGATGCAAAAAAAGCATTTGACAAAATCCAACATCCATTCATAACAATTTTTATCAAAAAACCAGGAATAGGGGCGCCTGGGTGGCTCAGTGGGTTAAAGCCTCTGCCTTCGGCTCAGGTCATGATCTCAGGATCTTGGGATCAAGCCCTGCATCAGGCTCTCTGCTCGGCAGGGAGCCTGCTTCCTCCTCTCTCTCTGCCTGCCTCTGCCTACTTGTGATCTCTCTCTGTGTGTCAAGTAAATAAATAAAATCCTTAAAAAAAACCCACCAGGAATAAAGAGTAACTTCTTTAACTTGATAAAAATATCTATAATAAGCTTACAGCTAACATCATTACTTTGCAGTGAGAAACGAGATACTTCACCCTAAAATGGGGAGCAGGACAAGCTTGTTCACTCTCACCAGTACTACTCGACATCATGGTAGGAATCCTCACTCTTGCAAAGAGAGAGGGGGAGGCATGTGGGAACTCTGTACTTTCTGCACAATTTTCCCTGTAAACCTACAATTCCACTAAAAAAATAAAAACTATTTATAAAAGATGTTTAAATGGCATCTCATGTTTAATTTTTTTCTTCAATTAAAAGTAAGTTTGAGGGGCGCCTGGGTGGCTCAGTGGGTTAAAGCCTCTGCCTTCGGCTCAGGTCATGATCCCAGGGTCCTGGGATCGAGCCCCACATCGGGGTCTCTGCTCGCAGGGAGCCTGCTTCCTCCTCTCTCTCTGCCTGCCTCTCCGCCTATTTGTGATGTCTGTCTGTCAAATAAATACATAAAATCTTTAAAAAAAATAAATAAAAGTAAGTTTGAGGGGCATCTCAGGGCTCAGTCTGTTAAGAATCTGACTCTTAATTTTGGCTCAGGTCATGATCTCAGGGTCATAAGATCAAGCCCCATGTTGTGCTCTGTGCTGAACGTGGTGGATGGAGCCTGCTTACTATTCTCTCTCTCCCTCTGCCCCTTCCTCCCCTTTGTTCCCTCTCTTAAAAAAAAAAAAAAGTAAGTTTGAGGAAATTAAGAGATATAAACTTCTGGTTATGAAATAAATAAACCGGAGAGATAAAAAGGACAGCTGACATCGCCAAAGGCAAGGGAAGCAAGGGCAAACATGAACTATTGGGACTTCATCAAGATCAAAAGCTTTTGCACAGCAAAGGAAACAGTTAACAAAACCAAAAGACAACTGACAGAATGGGAGAAGATATTTGCAAACGACATATCAGAAGATATTTGCAAACGACTTTATCAGATAAAGGGCTAGTATCCAAAATCTATAAAGAACTTATCAAACTCAACACCCAAAGAACAAATAATCCAATCAAGAAATGGGCAGAGGACATGAACAGACATTTCTGCAAAGAAGACATCCAGACGGCCAACAGACACATGAAAAAGTGTTCCACATCACTCGGCATCAGGGAAATACAAATCAAAACTGCAGTGAGATACCACCTCACACCAGTCAGAATGGCTAAAATTAACAAGTCAGGAAATGACAGATGCTAGCAAGGATGCGGAGAAAGGGAAACCCTCCTACACTGTTGGTGGGAATGCAAGCTGGTGGAACCACTCTGGAAAACAGCATGGAGGTTCCTCAAAAAGTTGAAAATAGAGCTACCCTATGACCCAGCAATTGCCCTACTGGGTATTTACCCGAAAGATACAAATGCAGTGATCCAAAGGGGCATGTGCACCCGAATGTTTATAGCAGCAACGTCCACAATAGCCAACCTATGGAAAGAACCTAGATGTCCGTCAACAGATGAATGGATAAAGATGTGGTATATACATACAGTGGAACACTTTGCAGCCATTAAAACTACGAAATCTTCCCATTGGCAATGACATGGATGGAACTAGAGGGTATTATGCTTAGCGAAATAAGTCAATCAGAGACAGACAATTATCACATGATCTCCCTGATATGAGAAAGTTGAGAGGTAACGTGGGGGGTTTGGGGGGTTGGAAAAGAATAAATGAAACAAGATGGGATCGGGAGGGAGACAAACCATGAGACTCTTGACCTCACAAAACAAACTGAGGGTTGCCGGGGGGAGAGGGGTAGGGAGAGGGTGGTGGGGTTATGGACATTGGGGAAGGTATGTGCTATGAAGTGTGTAAACCTGGCGATTCACAGACCTGTACCCCTAGGGCTAAAAATACATTATATATTAATAAAAAAATTAAAAAATTAAAAAACAAACAAACAAAACCCAAAAAACTGCTGAGAGAAAGCAGTTAATAATATAATAACTTTGTGTGGTGACGCATGGTAATTACACTTCCAGTGGTGAGCTAATGTACCTAGTTGTCCAGTCACTACCTCGTACACCTGAAACTAACGTAACATCGCATGTCAGCTCTACGTGACTTAAGAAAAATAAGTCTGAGCATCTTTCTTGTTCAATGGCCACACTAGTTTTGCAAAATCCTTTGTGTATTAAAGAAATTTGCTTTTATGGTTTATGTGCAGTTTATTTTTTCCTTTTTCATTATTATGTGGCTTAATTCTGTTGCTGCTGATTTTTTTCCTCCTAGAATTTTATTTTATTTATTCATATTGACCAAACTTTTCATTTTCTAGCTTTTGGATTTTGTGTTTTTCATGAAAAGGCTCACTACAAGTGAGCTCTCTTTTTCTTTTCCTTTCTTTTCTCTTAAACTACTTTGGTCTGTTCATATTTATTTATTTATTTATTTATTTATTATAACAATGATGTTTACATCACTGAGCCATCTGGATTCTTCCCAGATGGATAACCAATGGTCCCAATACCATTTCTTCAATAATTCATGATGCAGTCACTAGTTTTAAATCATACCTATAGCCTAAATATGTTCCACATATATTTTAATCTATTTTGAGGGAGTATATTCTGTTCCACTGAACTACTTTTCCCTCTGTCAGTACCGGCAGCATCAGACCAGTTAAAGGAACATAACTTTTACTGTTTAACACATGTAATGTTGCGTATTTCCTACTTGGCCTTTTGTGTGTGTGTGTGTGCGTGTCTTCTCAAATAAACTTTCTAGATAATCTCTGATTTATTTATTTGGTGAACTTTAAAATCATTGTCACAATTGCAAATTGAATGTCCTCCCCTAAGTAAACCAGTTTGCATTCAGGTCTTCAAAGAGGCTGGGACCTTGTCCCCTTGAGAGATGGAGGCAAAGTGTGACTTCGGAGAGGGGGTCTGGAAAGCTGGCCCAGAGCCTTCCTGGTGGAGCCCGCGGAGTGACCAGCAGAGAGCGGGATTTGCTGCCAGGAAGAGCCTCACAGGCAAAGGCTAGAGCTGAGGAGTGGCCGGACCCCAGGGAGCCCCGGTTGAGGGCAGATCAAAGGCAGGCAAGAAGCAACCGGTCCTCACAGTTGAGTGACAAAAGCCAGAGGGAAGCTCGGCCTCCAGGGCTGATGGCGTGAGGCGGGGGACAGGAAGGCCTGCGCTGGCCATCTAACGGGCTGCCTCCCCCGCACCCAGCCTGAGTCCGACACAGAGACAAGTCTCTGATGACCCGATCAAAAGCGCACGATGGCTCAAGCAGGAGGACGAGGGGGGGGGAGCGGGGGCACGGAGAGAGCACTGAAGCCCCAAGCTGACCACCTGGTCCATGTCTCCGAGTGGGGACCGGAGGGGAAAGCGGTCAGGGGGCGTCTTTGGAGGCAACGGTGAGCCTCTCTGTTCTTCGAATCCCAGCGACATACTCACAAGGAACAGAAACACCAGCAGAGACGTGGCTGAGGAGAATCGCTACTCGCTCCGGCCCTTCGGCAGACCCCCCACCCCCCACCCCTGCTTTCCACCCCGCCCGCCTTGTCACCTTACGCAGAGTGGGCCCCAGGAGAGGTCCGTGGAGCAGGTGGCAGCCTGGCCTTGGACACATCTCCTCCAAGGAGTATGTTCCGCAAGGTGGCCGGCTCCTGTTGAAATCCCAGCCGGTGCTGCGATGACACAGAGCAGGGGTGAGAGCCGGGCTGGGAGGCGAGATGGGCCCGGCCTGCTCCCAGCCCCGCCGGCCACTAGCTGAGCTCTTCAGGGAAGGGAAGGCCCCGCTGACCAACACGCCTCCAGAATTAAGTGACACCGCATATATAAAGGGCCTGGCATACAGTAGGTGCTCAAGCAATGTTCAGCAGTGCCCACCCCAGATCTTCACTGGCCTTTCTGGCTATAAACGGGGTCTATTAGGAACTATATAGGTGTCTGCAGCTACCACTACTTAGAAATGTGTTCTAGGGGCACCCGGGTGGCTCAGTTGGTTGAGCATCTGCCTTTAGCTTGGGTCGTGATCTCAGCATCCTGTGATCGAGCCCCGAGTCGGGCTCCTTGCTCAGCGGGGAGTCTGTATCTCTTTCTCCTTCTCCCTCTGTGCTCTCCCTGTCTCTGTCTCAGATAAATAAATTTTTAAAAAATCTTTTTTAAAAAATATTTTATTTATTTATTTGACAGAGATCACAAGTAGGCAGAGAGGCAGGCAGAGAGAGAGGAGGAAGCAGGCTCCCTGCCGGGCAGAGAGCCCGATGCGGGGCTCGATCCCAGGACCCTAGGATCATGACCTGAGCCAAGGCAGAGGCTTAACCCACTGAGCCACCCAGGTTCCTCAAATTTTTAAATAATCTTTAGAAATGTGTTCTAAATCTCAATAAAGCTACGGTGGCGTGGGGGAGGAATATGTTCTGAGCTCCAAACTGTTGGTTTTTCCAGAACCTTCGGAACCCCCTACCTCCTGCTGTCTGTCCCAAACCAGTCGGAGTCACTGACAGCACCCAGAGCAGCCTGGCTGGTGCCGTGCACTGTGGCCCTACACAAGCCACAGCCCATGCCGTCTCTGGGCCCAGGGAACTTTTGCTTCCAGGACTCCGGAGAGGCCTTGCTGTGGGCCACCGGCCACCTGGCAAGAGGCTCTCCACTGTGTGGATCCAGAGGACAACCAACACTTGAGGGACCTTTTCAAACTCTAGCTCCCAGTCAGCCCGGCTTGGACAAGGCAGGGACTGGCTTCTGATCCCAGGGTTAAGGCCTGGCAGGAAGCCAGCTGGGGAGGCCAGTCCCTAAGGGCCACATGATTCCTCATGGCTCCAGAGCGTCCAGGGTCAGGGGGCTACTCCCTTGTCCCTTTACTCCTGACTCAGTTCCCCACTTCTGTCCCGGCCAGAACTCTCCCTCTCACCCCTTCCCCCCCCCTTCATGTCAGGCCACGCACTTCCCAGCGGGCTCTACGGAAAACCGTGTGAAGAAATGGAAGACGCAGCCCCTTCTCTGTCTGTCTGTCTGTCTCCGTCTCTCTGTCTCGGTCCCTTCTGCAGCCCGCTCTCCCGGGGCATCAGCAGTCTCAAGGTCCCTTTTAGAGGACGCGGCCTTCAGCTTCCCAGAATCCTGTGAGCGGGGCCGCTGAGGAGCGCGCGACCCCCGCCCCCCACCCCCGAAGTTGCACCCCGGCGCGCCGGGCAGGTAGGGGGGCTGCGGGGCGAGTGCCCAGTCTCCTCCCCCGACCGAGGCCGGGCGCAGGGGGCCGCCAGGGGGCGCCCGACACCTACGGACCTGTCCGCGGCTCCGGGAGACTAGAACCTGCGAGAATGTCCCGGGGGTGCCAGGAAAGGTCAAGGGCAGGTGGACGGGTGGAAGAGGGGTGGGGGCGAGAGGGGTCCCTGAAGAGAGCAACACAGAGACGAAGCCAGCAAATGAGGAACGCTCGGGAGGGCACGGGGGTGCGGGCAGAAGCGGGGGGGGGGGTGTGTGTGTGTGGCCGGGGCGGCCGATTGGGGGTGGGGGCGGGGGGTGCTCGCGGAGGGGGGTCCGGGCCAGCGGGCGCGGTGACGTCAACCGCGGGCAGCATTTCGATCTCGCGGCTCCTGGCTACCGAGGACGCCGGAGGCCAGGTTGCCCTCGAGGGTGCTGGGCGACCCCCCGGGGCGCGCCCCCCGGCTTCTGCACCGCGCCCCACCCCGAGCGGTCCGTGCGCGCGCTTCCCGCCCCCCACCCCGGACGCAGCAGCGCCCCCTGCACCCACCCATCCTGGGGAGCGCCCCCGCAGCCCCAAATCCCCGGGCGGCCCGCGCGCTCCCGCAGCAGCCGTCCGCCCGGAAAGCCGCGCTCCCCCGGGGCCCCATACCCTGAACGTGACTCAGCGCTTTCCCGCGCTTCCCCGGCCGCACGCGTGCTCTGCAGAGCAGGGCCGTGGCCTCCCTCTGCTTGGGGCAGGGGCCCGTTAGTACCCCAGACGTGCCCTCCCTCCAAGCAGGGTGGAACTTTCTGGGCAGAGGGCAGGTTCAGTCACTTGTGCATTAACTCAAGGGCGCTGACCCAGAGCCCAGTGTCTCAGGGAGGCCGACAGCCTGCGCAGGATGCATCCCACCCCCCCGCTGCTGTCTAAGTTCGTAGAAATGAAGATTGCTCTCTCGGAAACACTGGGGAATTTAGGGTGCATAGCAAGCCTGTGCGATACAGCATCACAGCCCCCCTGCCCACCCCTACCCCCCCCCCCGCCGGGGGCAGCTCAGGGAGGCCTTGGGAGGCACTGGTGTGTGGCCTGGAGTTTGAAGTTGGGAAGAGGGACCCCAGAAAGAGGGGCTAGCCCTAGGGCAGCTCCAGACTGAGGAGGGGTGTTCAGAGGGGAGAGCTGAGTTAGTTTGGGCGGGGAAGGAGGGGGGCCTTGGGGACCAAGTCAACTGAGGGTGGGTTGTATTTGGTCAGGAGCTTCTGCAGGGTGGCCGGAGGCAGGGACACGAGCGAGGGGCCACCCCACTGATCTGGACGATAACGGGAGTTCAGGAGACAGCAGTGAGAGGAAGAGGCCTGGTTCAGGTCGTGGAGCACAGAGGGGACGATACAGCAGTTAGCCAGGGTGGAGGGGACGTGGAGGGGACGTGGAGAATTCCCGCATGGAACTGGCTCCGGGCCAGATCTTCCCTGATGCTGCGGACTGAGGGATCCTGCCTCTGTCATGGGAAACCACAAGGTCTCCCTCCCTGGCCCACTAGCTGCCATGAGGCAGGGGACTGAACCAGATGGAGATGGCCCTGCCTTGGGGGTCCCCGGTGCACTCTTGGGGCCCAGTTGTACTTGCTCTGAGCATTTGGTCTTCTGTTTGTGCATGTCCCCCACACCCACGCAAGGGTCTTCCCCTCCGTCTGGATCCGTTGAATGAATGAATGAGCCGGGGAGAAGCCAGTGAACAGAAACCGAAACCTGGTTCTCTTTTCCTTCCTTCCTTCCCTCCTTTCTTTCTAAGATTTCATTTATTTATTTGCCAGGGAGAGACACAGTGAGAGAGGGAACATAAGCAGGGGGAGTGGGAGACGGAGAAGCAGGCGTCCCATTGAGCAGGGAGCCCCACGCAGGGCTCCATCACGGGACCCCAGGATCATGACCTGAGCCAAAGGCAGATGCTTAATGACTGAGCCCCCCAGGTGCCCCTTAAAAATAAAATCTTAAAAAAAAAACCACTGATTTTTAAGTATAAGTATGTGTATCGTTATGGTAAACAAAATAAAATTTACTTAAAAAGAAAGATCCACTGGCTACCAGATGGAGAGCACACCAGGATGAAAAGACCACGCCAGGAGTTCTGACCAGAGGTGAGGTGGCTGAGTGGGGGATGTCGCAGCAAGGAAGCCGTCAGGCAAGGTGGGCCATCAGGCCGGGGGGTTCGGAGAGTTTGAGGTGCCCATGGCAGAGGTGGGCACCTACTTGGGAGGCTCGTGGGTAAGGCAGGAGGGTCTCAGCGTCAGCTGAGAAGAACCACGCCGCGTGAGCAGAGCTCTGAGAACAAAATTCCTCCGCTGACACAGATGCCTGGAGTCCTGAGGAAACCACTGTGCTTGCTTCTGGGAACGCGCTCAGAGGTCTCATGTTCAAGGCCACTTGCTCCCCAACTCAGCTGGGTCAGGAAGAGTTTAGGAGAGAATCAGGGGAAGGGGAGGTGGGGGAAGGGACACGATGGCCGCTGACCCCTGACTTACCAGCCTGCTTCTGAACCAGCCCCCTCAACCCCCAAGGCCGCAGGGTCAGTCAACTCCAGAGTCAGGGATGAGACCACAGACGTCACGGTCCTCTTCTGCGAGATGAGGGCATTGGCACATTCCGTGGCACATGGAACCAGGTGTCAGGGACCCTCCTGCCTCCCCTCCCCTCCCGTCTCCCATCCGATTTTTTCCCCAGACTCTTCCTTCGCCCAAGAGCTTCCGGGCCAGAGGAGCTGAAGCTTGGGTGGGGGTCAGGGTGGAGGTTGTTCTCTCTTCGTGACCCCCTTCTTTCTGTGCGGACGTTGTCAGACCCAGTTGGTGATTCTCTTTCCCTGCGTGATTCCCTCTGGGGCTGGGAGACCCTCATTGTCCTTCCCTCCCCATAAACCCATACAGGAAGTAGGGAGCCTAGGGGGACGCAGGCAACACGGATGGGGGTTGAGTCCTGGCCCTCTGTGAGGTCTACCCCTCTTGCTTCTTAGACACTCCACCCCCTCTCTCCAAAACGGGCCTTGCCTGGCCTTGGGGGACAGTGTCTGCTCCTGGCCCAGCCTCCCAGACAGTTCCCATGATGCCGGGGATACTCTTTAGCCAAACACCAGGCTCTGGGGGCTCCCAGCCTCCTCACAGAGCTCCTGGTCTCCACTTAGACCCCAAGTAGCCCGGCCCCAAGGGTGTCAGGCTCGGGGGTCCCAGGGCCCCGTCCCAGTGCCCAGGGCCAGCTGGGATGGCGGGGCTGGGTCCTGCTTTATTCTGGATCTCGTTGCTGGCCCCTTTGCCCACACTGTGGGTTTGGGTGGGGTAAGGAAAGGTGTGGGAGAGCCTTGAGTGCCACACCAGTTTGTCCACACCTGTCATGGCTCTCAGGCCCCTGGTGGGGGAGGGGTTGAGGCAGATGAGAAGGAGGAAGGCCAGGCCTCTTCTACTTCCCTTCACTCCTTCCTCCTCCAAGGGTGCCCTCCCCCGACCACAGCTTCCGCCTGTCCCACTCACTGGCATTCAGGACCCTACCGCCCCTTTTATTACCCCAGTCCAACCCACAGGCTCAGCAAAGGGGCCTCTTACTTGTTTCCAGAATAGGGTGGCCTGGAGCTTTTCTCAAAGATCTCCCTGGCCTGAGCACTTTCACCACCACCTCCCTGCCCTGGGGGCTTCTGGAACCTTCTTAACCTCCCCCCCCCCCCCCCCGCCGACGCCTCCAGAGAGCCCCTTCGTGTTCACTGTCTGCAGCGGCATCTTGCCAAGGCTACTTGGATGTTTTTCTACTTTTTACCCATACACCTAGCCAGCTCGCTCAGGCCCTCTTCATTCGTTCAACACTTAGGAAACACGGCACCGTCTTTGAGCCTGTGAATGTAGGGGTGAGTGAGACACACAGCTCATCTGCCCCCAGGGGTCTAGACTCGCGGGTTCAGAGGCTGAACACTGAGGCAGGGGCTGGGGGCCACTCCCTTCCACCCTGCCTGCCCGGCCAATGCAGGGCCACAGCCCACTGTGAGCAAGTTCAAGGGAACTGGGATGCCCTCTGGGATAAAGAGTGGGGGCTCAGGGCCCAGAGCCAGGCACAGAGGAGGCTGGGTGGCCTGTGTGGGAGCAGGGAGGGGGCTGACAGAGTGGTGGTGCCTCAGCCGGGGACAGAGAAGACTGGGCAGCCTCTGGGCCTCAGCTCCATTCTCTGAGCAAATGGGGGGACTGGGAGGGCCTGGGCAGCCCTTCACAGGCTCCCTGGAGGCCTCGGGGGGGGGGCTGTAGGCAGGCAGCCTGCCCTCCCCACTTTCTGGAACCTGGAGCTCTTGCTTGCCCTGGAGCTCAGCTTCCTTCAGAGAGAAAGAGGGTCTGGGGCCAGCCCCAGGGACAGCCTCAGGCAGGGTGATGGGTTGTGCTGGGAGCCGGGGAAGTGGGGCGCGGGGGCAAATTGAGACCTCGGGCCCCCGGTCGCTCCCCCTGGTTAATGTGCACCCACCTCACCCGGTCAGCTCAGGCTGGTTGGTTTCTGGGGGGCAGCGCCCTCCAGCTGGGCCCTGCCTGCTCCTGACACCCAGGGCAAGTCCAGGCCCAGCACCTTCCATGGTGGTGGCTCTGACCTGTCCCACCTGGGAGGAGCCACCGACTGGGACCTGGGATGGACACCTGGGCCTCAGGAGGAAGGTGACTCCTCCTCCCCCAGGGCTGTCATACAAGTGTTCCGAGGGGTGCCCCCAGCGTGGATGGCTTCACAAATTCCTGTCCCCTACCCCAGGGTCCTCCCCTCCCTTCTCACCTGTGTTTTCCTCCTCATCACACAAGACCGTGTCAGCAAGACCTGGGGCCACTTGGCCGCCCCATTGTTAATGACGGTCTCCCGGCCACATCCCCACCCTGGACAGGCCCGGGCCTGCCCCATGCGGCCAGCCCACTGCCCCCTGCCAGGAGTCCAAATACACCTGTTTGCCTTTGGGACTCTGCCCGGGGTGGACGATCTCCTGACCCTGCCCACCTCTCCCCCAACTCTCACCTTCCTCCTCCTGCAAGTGTGGGTCCCGGAGTGGGCGTGGGGTGGAGAGCCAGCCCCGCCCTCGGCTCTGCAGGGGGCCTGGCCTGTTTGTTCCAGGTCAGCCCGGAGAGTGGGGCGCGGCGTGGGGGGTCCTCCAGACATGGAAAGTGATTTGGGGGTGCTGGGGGGGCGGCCTCTCCTGTGGAACAGGGATGTACCGAGGCAGGGAGTGGGAGGCTCCCGAGGTCTGAGCTTCTGCCCATCCCCCCATCACATTCCTGGCTGGGGGGACCCTTGGAGGGAGGAGGGCAGAAAAGGTGGCCTGTCTGAAGGCTGGAGGCTGCCTCCTTGCTTTCGGAAGGCGCTGTCCCCAGACTCAAGCATGAAGTGGTTTCTGGGGGCTTCTCACCTGGGGGGGGGTGGATCAGAGGACATGAGGAGCCTGCTTGGAGAGCTTGGGTCATGGGGGCAAAGTCACAAAGAAATAGGACCACTCACTAGACGTGGGAGGCTGGGGGTGGGGCGTTCTGCAAAATGTGAGTGAGGGTCTGTGGTTAGCGGGGTCACCCATCTGCCTCCGCTTCCGGGCTGCCGCGGTGGCGCTGGGCTTACAGGGGAGTGTCCTTATTCTAAGGAAATAGACGCCGAAGTATTTAGTGCTACGGGCATCAGGTCAGCAACTTACCGGGAAATGGTGTGAAATCTATTTAGATTGGGATTACATTGAATTTATAAATAAATATAAGGTAAATGAACACCTTTGTTAAAAAGCCACCCGGGCCGAGGGCCAGAGCAGGGATAGATGGGAGGGATGAGCGGCAGGTGCGTGCTTTCTCCGCACTCCCTGACGCTGCGGGCTGAGAGCACACACGCCAAGCCCGGGGGCCCAGCCCCTTCAGAAAAGTCTCCCCGTGGGGCGCCTGGGTGGCTCAGTGGGTTAAAGCCTCTGCCTTTGGCTCAGGTCATGATCCCAGGGTCCTGGGATCGAGCCCCGCATCGGGTTTTCTGCTCAGCCGGGAGCCTGCTTCCCCCACTCTCTCTGCCTGCCTCTCTGCCTACTTGTGATCTCTGTCTGTCAAATAAATAAATAAATAAAATCTTAAAAAAAAAAAAAAAAGAAGAGCCTCCCCTCTTTTCAATGCTACACATTGAAAGCATCTGGGGACCCTTAAAAATGCTAATGCCCAGGCCCCGCACCACCCCACCCTCCTTTGGCCAGAGCTGCCCCGGGGGTCCCTGGAGAAGGCCTCTGCTGGGCACTGTAGAGAGGAAGGCTGGTGGGTGGTGGGGAGAGGGAGGGAGGAGTCGCTGGGGGGCGGTGAAGAGAGTCTCAGCGGAGGGCAGACCTCCTCAGACTGCTGTGGCCGGGGGTGGGCTGGCTTTGGGCTCAGGAAGGCCCCACCCCTCTGGCCCAGCAGTGTGTGCGCCCTCCTGAAATATTTGGAATAATTAGCAAGTGAAAGCCGCAAGTTAGCACCGGGAATGCCAGGTTGGCCTAGCGCCAGACTTGAGAGAAGGGAAAGAAAGGGGCTTCGGGAGGAAGGGGTCCGTGGAGGCTGGGCAGGGCTGTGCGAGACAGTGCCCATTTGTGCCCCGTGTGTGCAAGGGGGCTGGGTGGAGAAGTGGGTGCCAGACAAAGCTGGGGTGACGGGAGGGAAAGGTGCCACTGTGTGTCACCCCCGCACAGCCTTGGTTTCCTGTGCCTTGGTTTCCCCCTCAGGACTCTGGTGTGTGGGTCCCTCCCGGAGCGCACCTGCTGGTGCGAGCGAGCGGGGAGGCAGGGTCTGGGCACCTTGACTTCCCCAGTGGCCTTCCTTCTCCTCCAGCCTGCCCTGGGCCTGGGAGGGAAGGCACAAGGCTTGGTGAGCACCCGCCAGGCTGGGGCTCTCTGGCTTCACACCCTGTCCCTCCAGGAGAGGACCGAGGGAGGGTGGTGCTGGAGACAGGCCTGGGCCGGGACCGCAGACTCAAGACAGGCGAGCCCGGGCAGGCCCTGGCGGTCAGGGACACGTGAGCTGGGCCCTGGGCGGGCTCGGCCCCTGCGAGTCCCCAGGACCAGGGAGAGGGCTGTGTCTCCTTTGTCGCCCACTCCCTAGGGCTGAGGGTGCCATTCTCCCCATTGTGCAGATGGAGGTGCTGAGGCCCCAGGCTGGAGGGGACCCCAGGGGGCTGCCTCTCAGCCCCTTTCTCCCTGGGGACACAGAGGTCATGGGGAGTTCATCGGGAGGGGGGCTCTTGAGGTCTGCGGCGCCCCCCATCTTCCTCCCAGCCATTCCCCCTCTGGCAGTGACGAGAACGACCTCCTTCCTCCCACACTGGCCCTCAAGTTGCAAGCAGGTCCATTTTCAGATTTTTAAACATTTTATTTTTAAAAATGTGTTTATTGTAAATAACTTTCCATGAAAAAGGTTAAATTGTCCCACAGGGCAGGAGGGTGGCTGCGGGACGGGGACGGAGGGGTTTCCGGGTAGAGCGAGACTCGCCCCCAGCAAGTACAGGTGAGGATGCCGGCGATCCCCGCCTTCCTGGTCCCAGAGGTTCTAGCAAGCTCTGCATCCCTCCCTGTTAAGCCTCGGCTATCACTACACTCGCTACATTAGTCTGTCTGTCCTCCCCACCGCAGCTCAGCTGCCCCTGCCCCCAACCCCCCAGAAGCCCAACTCCCCACTGCGCTCTGCCTCAGGTCGGGCTCAAAGATAGGGGATTTACGCTCCCTGCCCCAGCTCCAGGGATGGGGCCAGGAAAAGACCCCGGGGGCCTTAGAAAACCTCCTTGCCCTCCGGGCTCCCCAACCCCATTCTGCGTGGGCCCTCTGCCCCCTCCCCCCAGCCCCACCCCGCCCCCACCCTTCCCCAGCCCCAGGGAGGCTTTGCCGGGAGAGGCCTCCAGGGGGTTAATTTGCTGTCACCTAATTAGCATTTGTTGTACCTGGGAACTTTCTCTGGATAGAGACCTGGGGAGGACAGCGGGAGAGGGAGAGGCGTCGAAGCTGAGGTGCCCTGGGGCGGGCCCTGTACTGTTGCTCCCCAGCTTGGCCAGGGCCCCTCCAGGTGCAGCTCCCACAGGGCAGGGCCCTGAGCCCTTTGGGGGGAGCTGGCGAGAGGAGGAGCCATGAAACACTGTGTGTATGGGGGGGCGGGGGGGCCGGGGAGGCAGCACTTCTGGACCTGGGCCCCCCCTCCCCCATTCTCAGCCTCCGGGGCCGGAATCTGAGGGCAGCCCGGGCTGGGGGCCGTGGGGCCTCGTGGGGCCAGCCTCGGGAGACCTGGCCCAGCCCCCGCCCGGGCCGTAGGGTGTCCCCAGGGGCCTATGCTGGGGTGCAGTCTGGGCCCTGACCTGGGCACTGTCCGGAGAGGTGGGGCGGGGCCCGGCCTCTTACAAGAAGGCGCCCACACTGGCCCAGTCCTGCAGGTCGGCCGCCAGGCTGGCGTCCCCGGCCTCGAAGAGGGGCTCCGGGGGCAGGCAGCCACTGCCGCTCTCGTCCCAGGGGTGCTGCAGGAAGGACGTGGCCAGGAAGGTCTCGTCGAAGTCCAGGCTGTCGGCGGCCTGCTCGCCCGGAGGCCCCCAGGTGGCGGGGCAGTCGATGTGGCGGCCGTGGACGGTGAGGTCCACGTCCCCGTGCGAGGCGGGGCTCAGCGGCGGGCTCAGCTCCAAGGCCTCCAGCGCGCCCAGCTCGCCGCCCAGGGCGCCGGCCTCGAAGATCGCCTCCCAGTCAAAGTTGCCTTTGAGGGGCTCCAGCTCGCCCTGCTCCTCCTGCGTCAGCAGCAGGGTGCTGGGGGCCCGCGGGACCTTGGCCACCCGCTTGGGCAGCGGCTGTTTGCGCTTATGGCCGAGCCTGCCCTCGCCCGCCCCCCAGCCCGCCTCCCCGGTGGCCTCCTCGAACTCCCGCAGCAGCTGCTGGGCCTCGGTGTTGACGGTCAGCGGCCCGGCCCACGGGGCGGCGCGGGGCTCCTGCGAGGCCTGGCGGGCAAAGGCCGGGTGGATGTGGACCGGGGGCAGCCGCCGCTTCTTGAAGGCCCCGCTGAGCAGCCGCTCGGCGTACTGGGGGTCGATGCGCCAGAAGCCCCCCTTGCCCGGCTCGTCCTTCTCCCGGGGTACTTTGATGAAGCACTTGTTCAGGGAGAGGTTGTGGCGGATGGAATTCTGGGCGCGGGGGGAGAGGAGAGAAAGAGGTCGTTGGGTGAGTGGGAAGGGCCAGCGATGGGGGGCAACGGGCGCTCCTGGCCACACGGGAGGAGGGACAGGCGCACCGCTCTGACCAGTGGCTCTGGGACACCAGCCACTGGGCACCAGGAGCCGGGAGTGCTGTCGGGGCTTTTGTTCCCTGTTGCCGGGATATCTGCCTGCTCAGTCATCCGAGCCCTGAGCCGCGGGTGGCTCGCCGCCGTGCCACCCCGTCCTGCCCTCCCTCCCTTACCCCACCGCTTGCGGCCTCTGGCCAAAGGCCTCAGCTCCCCCAGGGCCTGGACGGCCATCTCACTCCGCCTGGGCCTGGCTGGCCCTCTCTGTTTGTGAAGTGAGTGGGTGGGTTGAGGCAGGGGTGGGGGGAACGGGGCTAGCCGGGGTGTGAGGGGGTGTGCTCCCAGCGTATAGGGATGAAGTGTGGGGGGACCTGATGACTTTTCCTTGTCTGTTGAGCCGGCTACCTGCCGGCCTGGGCCCTCGCCCGCATGGCCCCCTCCTCCCACCCAGGCTCTGAGGCCACAGTTGATGATTACCCAGCCTAGAGCACAGTGCTCATTCCTGAGGCCCTGAACTCCATAGGTTTCGGGGAGGGTGGGGGCTGGGGGTGTCTCTGCTTTCTCACTGAGGGTACAAACGGCGCCTGCCCCAGAGTCAGGGCCCACACAAATGTGGAAGAGTCTGGGACTGCGATTCTGTGGTCTCCTCCCTGCGGGTGTCCCCGGGAAAAGTCTAGATGTTCTGGGCCTCTGTCCCTACGTAGCCCCTGATTCTGATGGCGGCAGACTCTCGTCTGCGTGGCCTCAGATCACCATCCTGCCTTGTTCATTCCTAGGTGCATCGTCTTGTCCAAACCATGAGGGCAGAAAGGGTTTTACAGCCCAGAAGGCAGGGTGGGTGGGTGGGCCGTGCCCCCTGGCAAGGCTGGGATGTTTACACGGAGGCTCCGGCCCCTTGGCTGCTCTGTGCCAGGTTCCGGAGACTTGGAACATGAAGCCAGTGCGGCAGGGAGAGCCCCTGTGGAAAGCACCTGGCTCAGGTAATTGTCCCCCCAGGGAGGCTGACTGAGAAGAGGGGGAGGACAGGAGGCAGGAAACTGGGGAGGAGTTGGGGTGAGGGGCTGGGGCAGCAGCTTTACTCTAGGAAGGCCCCATAGACCCTCTGCTGGGACACAGCTGGCCTTCACACCCCACTGCCTCTCCCCAGCCCCAACCTCCACCAGCCCCCTGAAACAAGACAGGATGCAGAGCCTGGCAGGGGCGATGCTCCAGCATCCGATTCTGAGTCGGGCCTTGACAAGTGTCCTTCGGCGGGGCGGTGTCTAGGAACTCGAGGACTTGGGACAAAAATGTGTCCCTTAGTCCATCATCCTCTTAGGGGACCATGTGCACACACAGTCTGGCCCTGGCCTCTGGGCTGGGTCTACTGGATGAGTGACAGGTGCCTCCCCCATGAATATCAGGGTCTGCATCCTTTCTAAAGCCCTTTAAATATCCTCCCTCCTCCCTTTCTGATGTCAAAGGAGGGACAGTTCCAAGCCCTAGGCTCCCTTGAGGTCCTTCCTCGATGGCCTTCCTCCCCTGGGCCCGGGCTGCACCAAGCCTACTTGGCCTGCGGACCTGGAACCTGAGTCCAGTCCGCCCTGGCATGGGGAGGGAGGAGGGGAGCGGGGAGGGAGCGGCCGCCACCCGCGCCTCCCCTACCTGCCAGGTGGGATCAGCGTGGCGGAAGTAGCAGAAGTTGTCCGTGATCCACTTGTAGATGGCCGACAGGGTGATCTTGGTGGCCTTGCTGGCCTGCATGGCCATGCAGATGAGCGTGGCGTAAGAGTAAGGCGGCTTCACATTCGGGTTGGTGGCGTAGTCCACGTCGTCGGGGGGCGGGGCCTGCAACCCCGGGGGCGCGCTCCGCGACGTGCACGACGATGTGGGCTTACCAGGCGTGTGCGGCTGCCCCAGGCAGGCGGGATCGGCCGCCAGGGGGGACCCCGGCGCGGCCGAGCCTGGCACCTGGTAGTAGCCGTGGGGGTCGGTGCCCCCCGGCGGCAGGGCGGGGGCCTTGGCGTTGAGAATGGAGAATTCCTGCAGCCACTGCAGGCTGGTCAGGCTGTCATCCAGGGCGTCGGGCTCCTCCAGGCCGCCCTCTGGCCCGGCCTCCTCCGCCGCCCCTGCACCCGAGAGGCGCAGCCAGCTCTCCGCCATGTCTGCGGGGACTCTCCGAGGGGGCGGTCAACATCCACGGGCTGAGCCGGCGGTAGCGCGCCGCGCTCTCTAGCTCTCTGACTCCCGCGGCTCCCGTTACAGGGCCTCCCGGACGCGCGCTTCCATCCTGCGGCGACCAGGGGGTCGTCCCCTCGGAATGTGAACGCGGTATCTGCTGGGGAGGACCACAGCGGGAGCTGAGCGCTTCCCCCCACCCCCGAGGGGAGCGTGCGTGCGAGGCGGAGGCTCCCCGAAAATCGTCCCCGCTGCTGGAGAGGATCTGTTCCGGCCGAGGTCTGGGAAACAGAAGCAGTGCCGGGGTGGGGGTCCGACCCCCACTGGGCCCGTCTCTCCTCTCTCCCCGAGGTTTTAGAAGAGACGTTGGTAGCCCAAGGAGGGGACAGCGAAGGGGCCTCTGAGGCTATCACCTTCTCCCCCAGAGCAGGAAATCAGCCCCCCTCCCCTCAACAAGTGGAAATGGGGCGAGGGAGTCCGGGAGGGCAGTGTCACTGGGCGGGGGACGGGGAGGTCGTCTGGGCTTTGAAAAGAGGTATTAGGATGAGGGATAACGGGGAAGGAAGGAAACAGGATAGGAGTTACAGGGGGCGAGAAGTAAGTGTCCCCCAAACTCAGATGTCATTCCCGGGTCCACCACTTCCGTCGAGGGCGGATGGGAGAGCGGGCTGGTACGGACACCCTCCCTTCCCGCGGCCACTGCCGTCTCAGTCCCTTACCTGGCTCAGAGCGCAGCCCGGGCCAAAGGAAGGTTCTGGAAGAAGTTCCTCCCACCCCCCGCGGCTCTCTGTTCCCAGCTCGAGGGCCCCGCCAGCGCCTCTTGTCGCCCCCCCCGCCCGACGGCGCCTCTCTGAGCGCCAGTGGCCCCCGGACCGGCATTAAGTAGCCGCTGCAAAGGCTTCTTCTGCTGTCATGGCGACGCTCCGCCCCCATAAACAGCTTCCGCTGCTGCTATTGGTCAGCACGTTTCCAAGGAGACCGCGGGCTCTAGCCACTCTCCCGGGCGGTAACTCTCCTGGAACTCCCTCCTTCTGCCGCCCTCTCCCGCGCCACCCAGCCCCCTACCCGCCACCGCGTCCCGGGTCCGCGCATTCCCGCCCGAGGGCCCCGCGCAGGGCTCGGAGAGGCGCGCGGCTCCCGCCCGAGGCGCGAGCCGTTTGCCCCGGCCGCCGCTCTCCCGCCCTCGCTCCCTTCCGTCCCGGCTGCTCCGGGGCGGCCCAGACGGTGCTCGGGCACCGTGTGCTTGGGGTGTCCTCTCCTCTCCTCTGGACTCACGTTTCTCTGCCCTTTCCCACCCTCCCGACCCCGAGCGTCGTCTCGGTGCCCGCAGGCAGGCCCGACTCTCCGATGCCACCTGCCGCTCGGGTCCGCAGCCGGGGCTGCACGGATCCCAGACGGCCCGAGGCGGGTAGGGTCTCCCGGTAAGCGGCTCCTTCCCCAGCCCTGTACTCAGCAAGGCTCCCGGAAGCTGACTTTCCAGAGGCTTCTGCGGAAGGGCTCTCCCTCCTTTTCAGATAGCGGAGGAAACTGAGCGGGTGAGTGAAACTCAGAGAAGCCACGGACTCGCCGAATTCTCTTCGCAGGGTCATTTGCCCCGTTAGTGTCACCAACTTTTTAAGGGGCAGGGACTAGGGGTGGGGGACACCAGGGGCCTCCTCGTCCGTTCCCTTGGCGTCCCTCCCGCCACCAGCTTTCCGGCTCTTCAATTATTGAGGAGCTGCAGTGGCAGAAGTTATCCAGTTCAAGGGTGAGGGTGGGGTGAGGGATCCTTCCTCACGCCTCTGCCCAGAAGCAGGAGGGCGGGGTGGGAAGCCTGTGCCTGAGGGGGGGGCACGTCAACTCCCACCTCCCCCGCCCCCAGCATGGCTTTCCCAACCCCTTGTTCTCTCCCACTCCTCCACTTCTAGATTCTCCTGAGTAAAAATATTTGAGCACTGGATAAAGTCAGAGACTTTCACAAACACGCCAAGGGCACAATTAACAGCTCTCCTTCCCTTGTAAACAGTTTTATTCGTTTTTAAGAATCATGCAGCAATCCATAAATATTGCATCCTTGATGTCCCCACTGTAGCGTGCCCACGAGTGTACTCCAGTGAGTGAGAGGGGTACACGGATGGCACAAACAGTACACACGCACACGTGCACACACCAGGTGTGCAGGGCCTAAAGTGAAGTGACCAACCAGCATGCCAGTGTCAGGCGGGCAGGACACGACTCTCCCCGGGTGAGACGGCTCAAAAGTGTGTGGGTCTGTGCCCAGGAGATGCCCCAGCGTGGGCATAAATTCTGTGGGTGGAACTGGGTGACGAAGGAAAAAAGGCCAGGATCACCACACCACCTGGAGGCCAGCGGAGAGCTCAGACCTCGGGCTGGAGGTGGTGGGAGGAGCCACAGGCCTCCAGGTGGTCTGTGCCCTGGAGTGAAGAGCCAGGCCCCAGCCCCTTCTCTCTGGGTCAGCTGCTCAGAACATGACGGTCTCCAGGTGATGCGATGGGGCAGTAGGGTTGGCAGCTATTCCCTGACCAGGCTGACTAACGACCAGCAACTTTGGGTGGGATATTTCTGCTCGCCTAAGAGCCAAATAAGTACAAAGAGGGGAAAGAGAGAGAGAGAGAGAGAGAGATGGAGGATTGATCTGAGGAACAGGAGTGAAAGGGCCATTTCTAACCCAGGCATGTCTTGATTATGGAACCAAGGCCTTGAAGAATCTTCGTGAGCCTCTTGCTGGGGGGAGGGCCCAGCCCGTGCTGTGAGGAAGGGCACAGGCAGGCCCTCCTCAGAAGATGGTGATAATGGGTTCCTCTCAGGGTTCCTGGCCACCGCGGCTACTGTTTACCTGCATCTCCTTCACCTCAGGTAACACCACACCGTGACTACACACTACACGACCTGCTAGGAGAGGAGGGGAGGCTGTGTGCCACCGCCCCAGGCTAAGGGACGCTCCCTATTCCCTGGGGCTTAAACTTCAAGGAAATCAGGAAGTGGGGTTATTGCTCCAATCTCAAACACAAAAGGGGCTGAAAGAATGTTGGGGGAAAGTCCCCCGCAGGACCTCGGAGGGAGAGGGGGGACATGGGGACTCAGGATAGAAGCTTTGATTCCGGCTGGGTTGATGTCACGTCTGTCAGGACAACAGGCCTTCCCCCAACCAGGGCAGGACCTGAGGCATAACCACGAGGCCTGACAGTGCAAAGAAGCCACACAGAAGGTGCGAAGATTCCCCAGGCACTGGGCTCTCTTTGGGGGTGTTGGAAGCAGCCCTGAAAAACTCCTCCAGGGTACCGACGCCAAGTATGAAGACAGGCTGGCACGACGGGCAGAGCCCAAGGCCCTGCGGCGTCTCGGCCTCCCAAGTGGCTGTGTCTGACCTGGCTTCCCGAGCCCACGCTCCGCTAGGAGGCCTCCTTTTCCCAAAGCCAGTCAACAACACATCTGTCCAAGAACCAGCTGGAACCGACCGGCAACACCAGTGCTGAGGGAGAAGGAGTAACTCCCAACAGCTTACAGCCTGGCCTTGCTGTCTTACGTGCCTTACATGGGGCCCTGGAGGGGTCGGGGGCACACGGCTTGAACAGGATCTCTGAATCTCTAAAGAGCCTGGGGAAGGACTACCTTCCCCGCCCCGGGCTCAGCGGATCTGGAAGGCAGGGGAGGAAACAGGGGAGGAAACCCCGCGGGACAGGGAGGCCTCCCCATCACCGCTAGCCTCAGCACGGCAGCGGGCTCCAGCCTCCCTTTTGGACTCCTGGGCACCAATGTGGGGGTCACTGTGCCACCCCTCCCTCAGCCTATTTCTTCCAACTATTAACACAAAGGGGCGAAGACAGGGACAACAGGTGTAGGATGCCACCTGACGGGGTACAGCGAGGAAACGTGAAACTATAGGACAGCTAACCCAGTGCCTGGCACATAGAGGGGGCCAAAAATGTGGGTTTTGTTTTTTTTTTTGAAAAGTCACCTTAGGATGGCATCCCAGGCCTTCATAAACGCACCTGACCATAAACGGCCCTCCTAAGGGGGATCACGTACCTGGGGGATTGTCAGATCCAAGGCCTCCTCCCTAAGTGGACAGACACACGAGGCACAGGACACTAGCTCTGTGACCAGAAGCAAGAACTGTTTTCTCAACGAACCTTTTGGTTGCCACCGTTTCCCGTCCTTGACAAAGGAGCTCCTAACGCTTTTTGAGGGAAACTTGGCTTTGAGAGCAAAATGGCTTTTCCTTCTCCCACAAGCCGGCCCCAGCTCTGCCCTCAAACGGAGGGTTCAAATTGCCCATGACGTTTCAGAGACCGGAAAATGCCAGACGGGTGTGTGTAATGAAGCTGCCGGAACTCTAGGTCCTGTCGGGATGCCCCGAGGGAGAGAAGGATGAGAAACAAGCAGCCCGTGGACCTCGCCTCCCCCTGAAGATCCGGATCGGGTGGAGACGTTCCAGAGAGGGTCTCCTGAGCTGCAGTTCGTTGAGAGGCTCCAGCCCGCAAGGAGAGAGGAGGCTTCTAGATCCTTCTGGGAGGGGAAGGGACATGGTTATGGAGACCGGGCTGGGAGCGGGAGCAGGTGGACCTCCACGTCCAGCTCTCATCTGGATGCAGTCTTCATGCTCTCATGGAGGACACCCGGGAGGCCGGCAGCCCAGTGAGGCCGGGATGGAAGGTGGGGCAGGAGGGAGCCCAGGTGCACGGGCTGGGGCTCTCAGACGGCCAAGGGACCCCACACGCAGGGCCTGTCCTCGGGGTCCTCCAGGCTGCTGGATGATAAGCGCCGACGCTGTGTGTTCCGACGACTGACAATGTTGTCATCCGCCTGCCAGGTGCCTGGAGAGGAGAGAGGGGAGGGTATAGGAGCCGGTCTCTGGCCAGGTCCAGATGGCCTCTCCAGCACCATGGCCCAGGAGTTCGGCACGGAGGTGAGCAGCACGTGTGTCATCTGAAACTCCCATGTGTGTGCGGCCCACAGCAAGGGAGAGAGAACTGGGCGCGGTGGGCGTGCCAGGGAGCAGGGGACGGCTCCTGTCCTAACGGGCTAGGTACGGCCAGGCCACTGTGGAGACCGCTGACAGAGAGGACTGTGCAGGGGGTCTCTTGTTCTGTGGACTTGCCCTGCCATCTACTTCTGTGTCTTTATTTGTCTGAAGTTTGCCTGTGTGTTATGGTGGAGAGGAGAAAGAAACCAGGTCTAGCGGAGGTTTTCGCAGGAAGCAGTGGCGGGGGTGGGAGAGCATGTTAATGCGGGTCTGGTGTTAGCGTTTGCTGTGGGGGCTGGGGTGGGGCAGGAAGGGGCTGGTAGCCCAGCAGAGCGCAGGCGACAGAGGGCCATGGGGGAAGCTGGTGCGATGGCTCCAGCACCCCTCTGGCCCCAGGCAGCCCGCTGAGGTCACCATCAACCCCAGGAGACACCAGCCCGAGGGCCCTGGGATCCCCGGGGCCCCCTAGGCAGCACTCACTAAACTTCTTGTCCTTCCCCAAATCTGCCACAGCTCCTGCACGCTGCGCACTGGCTGCTGGGGCCGGAAGCCTGCCCTTGTCTCCCCTGTCTTTGATGCTCTGGATTTAATCCATCACGACCTCCTGCTTGTCTGCTTGTGGTCAGGAAACCTGGGCTTCGCTCCCGGGTCCTTCCTGCCTGGCTGCACGCTCCTGGGCAGCTCACTTCACTGGGAGGCTTGGTTCTCCCACCCCTCACATGGGGGCTGAGTGCTCATCTCGCAGGACTGACTCGCAGGGGTGCACTCAACCACCAGCCCCCACGCTCTCTTCAGGCCACCCTCGCCTCTCCCAGGGTCTCCCCTCAACTGTCCTCCTGACCCAGACAAGCTCATCCAATCCCTCCAGGACAGCACGAACGTCCCTGAGAGGCAGAGGCCCTGGGTGAAGACCTGACTGCACAGGGCCCCGCGCCTGCCACCTCCCCCTCCCCACAGCCCTCCGGAGCTGCACCTGCTACGGCCCGCCTTCACAAGGCCCCCCAGCCTGGGAAGGCACGCATGCTCCACCGTGCCCCCTGGCCCGTCCCGCCGCCATCGTGCACATCTCACACTGCAAGGGAACCGGGAACCCCTGCCCTCCTCTGGGGCAGGCCTGGCTCCTTGGAAGATTCTAGTGGGGGACAGACCCGACTGCCCGGGGGCACGGTGGTGGGCGGGCCCAAGTCTCACTGTGCTCATGTTTGAGGGGGCTGTGCTCCAACGTCTGGGGCCAGCCTCACGGAAGAACCAGCCCAAGACCCCCAATGGTCCAAACACTAGGATTAAGTAGGTATAAACTGCTTATTTCCCCTAAGGGTCCTGGAGTGATAATCCATCCTAAGGCTCTAACATCAGCCTGTGGAGGTGGGCGCCCGGGGAAGAGAAGTGGGCAACACAGAAAATTCGTAGGCATCTCTCACACCCAGATGGAATTTGGAGATTTCTTTTCCCTGGAGTCTGGGACGTGGGTCAAAAGTGCTTTCCCCTCTAAGGGTGGCACTCGTAAGCGTGACAGGATGAAGAGAAGGCAAGACTGTCCTTTAGGTTAGGAACCCCCAGAATGCAATGAGTTGTTCGTTCACTTAGAGAATTCGGTAGATCTCATACCTAGTCCTCAATGTTTATGGGGCAGGACTCCGGCACGGCGGCTGTTCGGTGGGAGAGACCAAAAGCAAACGGTGAACAAGAGAGAAGACACACACGCACGCACACATCACAATCCACGCCGCCGCCGCCGCCGCCGCCGCCGCCAGCCAGGGCGCCACGGGACGCCGGACCGGCAGGCCGTCCTGACTCTGAATTCACGGGGGTCCTTGCTCCCAATGCCACTGCTCTAGGGTCCTTAGCAGGGTCAAAACCCGCTCCTTCTGGAATAGCCTCAAGACTCAGAGCTCTAGTATCTGCTCTCCCTGGCTTCCCGATTGACTCGGTGGCGAGGGGAAGGCTGAGCCGCGATAACGAGGTCCCCCCCCCCCAGCCGCAAGGGGTCTGATGGGCCCCCAGCAAAACCCTGCGACCTCTCTCCTGCCGCTCCGCCAGGCCCTCCAGCCAGACCCTGGAGCTTGGCACTGAAAATCCTTCTTGGAGACAGAGCAAGGGGCCTTCCTTTAGGGCCCATCTAGAGGAGAAATGGGAGAGCAGAGAGACCTCTAGGGGTTGATTTGGGGAGCATACTTAGGGGAATTCCGCACACCCTTTTCCTGCCTCTACCAAGCCACGGATGAGACATGAGCGCTAGAATAGTTTGATGGTCTCGAAGAGTTTCCAGTGGAAAGAGAAACCGAGTTCAGATTTTCCCTTCGTGTCTAGGAAGCGTAAGCTTTCCAGGCAGCATCTCCGCCTCAGGTCACGAGGCCCAAAGAGAGGAGTGGACTGAATTTCAGGTTTCTGTAGGTGTTGCTGTTTCCTTGGGGACCTCCACTCCTGCACAATGAGGTCATTTAAAAATATATTTCTAATTCTACCAACAAACCCTAATGAGTTTTGCTTTTTTTCCCCCACCACATACACTACCCAGAACCTGTTCACAGACTTATCGCTGGTCCCCTGGCCCCTGTCTCGCCACCTGTGTGATATTCCTTCCAATTCCCCGGAACCATATCTACTCAGCCTGGCTTCACAGTTCTAACCTGCTCACTACCTGCACCTGTCGACGTCGACTTTCTCCCTCTGAGACCTTCCAGAACAATCTCAGATCATGCCACCCCCTTGGTCTTGGGGCCCAAGAAGGCTCAGAAGCTTCTTAGGGGAAGAAGGGCTGGCGGGACACGGGTGCCCCCTCAGTGACACTCCCACGAGTGTGATGAGAGTGGTGAGGAGGGGGACCCCCGTGGTCTTTGTCATCAGCTGGGTCTCCCAGCGGAGCGCGCGTGAGCGTGGGGAGGGCGCGTGTGGCACAGGGAAGAGCATGGGATGCTCCCCGCGGCTCGGCCTCTCCTCGGCCCTCCATGAAGGGAGCGGCGCCACTTGGAGAGGGAACCAGACTCAAGCGGAGACCAAGTGCCTGAGAAGCCGTCCTGACGGCCGCACAGCCTGCAGCCGGCCCAGGCACAGGGCGCAAGTGTGGACTCAGAGCTGAGCAGGGAGAGGCCTATTTATTCCACGTGGCCCACACCAGTGGACACTCCTGCTGATGACCCAACGGATGCTTCCCGGGAGTCCCCAGCCCACTGCTACCAGTGTGACGCCAAGAGCAGGACCAGGGAAACAGTTCACCAAGAGCGCAGACGTGCCTTCTCCCGGAAGACACCTCAAGTGCTTCCACCCGAGTCGCTCTCCCGACAGGCGTCACGGGCATTTGGTTGCACGACTGGCCTGAACAGCGAACCGAGTTTCATCTCAGCCCACTGGCCCCTGACAGCACCGTAAGGAACCCCAAGGGTTCTTTCCTCTTCCCGCAAGCAATCCCGTAAGTGGAATAAATATCAACAAGCAGGCTGGCCGAGGGGGTCAGGAGGAGGAGGAAGCAGAAGAAACAAGCTCCACTGCCACCAGCATGGTTGGCTCGAACAGTTCCCAGCAGCTCCCTCTGCCAAAAAACGGGGGGGGGGGGCTGCCCCTCTGGGTGGGGGAGGGGCAGGAGCCTAGCCACCTGCGATAGAGTGGCCACAGACACAGGGCAGAGAGGACAGAGATGTCATCTTCCCCGACTCGTGACACGGGATGCCAATTCAAATCCTCCTCACGATGCTCGCCACAGAGGTGTCCCCATGTTTTGTGGAGCAGGGATTCATATATCTTTGCAAATATTTTTTCTCGAAGAATCTATCGAATGCAGGCCCTTGCCAGTTAGGACTGGAGACATAAGCAGGAGCCCCTGGGAGGTGCGCACGCCCAGCAAGCGTGGTGTGGGACACAGCGTGGTGGCCGGGGGGCGGGACAGTGCTGGCGCGGTGAACATGAACTTCCACACGAAGTCTACGTAACAGAAATGAGCTTCAAAAGAAACAAACCAGACAGACAGATTTACGTTTGGCAAAAAGACGTGAAAAACAAACGGACAGACGGAAGCGAGGTGAGGAGTGGGAAGGCAGGAAGTGACGTGTGCCCGGGCCCCACAGCTCCAGTCCAGGCCTGACTGGGTCCACGCTCCCTCGTCCACCGGCAGGCGGGAGAGGCAGGAGGACGGACATGGCATCTTTTGGCCTCACGGAGCGTGAGGAGTCCTGGGCAGTATCTTCAGGACACGCTAAATAGAAAACAACCGGAGAGAGGCCTTTGAAAGGCGGGAGAAAGCATCTTCTGGGAATTACGGCTTCCCGGCCACCAGTCTGCGTGGGGCCAGGCGCGTGAGGCCCGGTGTCTCTCACAGGCCGACGGACAGCGGCCGCCACAGGAGGCTGGGCCGCTCCAACGCCTCTAGCCGTTTCGCTGAGCGAGTAAAGCACTGGACCCGGGATGTGATGTGGCTGTCCTGAAGCTCAAGTAAGTCTAAGGGGACGGGGACGAGATTACAGACACCACCGTGTGGAGGACAGTGTCTGCTGTGAGACCCGGAGGGCGGTTTTGACCTAGTCCGCCTGGGCGAGGCGCGGCTTCGGAGCAGCGGCTCGTGGAGCCCTTGAACGAGCACATAGACTAGAAGGACGCGAGTGCTCAGTGTGATGAGCACGGCTCCTGCGGAAGAGGTATCCCAGGTGCAGCTTAGCATCAGGAGAAGGGACAAGGGGCACGCGGACAGTCCTGACCAAATTCAAAGTTAGGGCTCCAGGGGGCAGAGTCACCCTCGACCCCTGACCTTTCTTCTGGGATCCGAGTCTATTAAGGACAAGGTGACTGGTGACCCACCGCTCACTGGCTCAGAAAGCCATGAGCTAATTAAACCACATCGGCTTTCAAATTCCTCCCTGCTCCTAAGTAGACAAATTCCTTCCGAGGAGCTAGGGATCGGATCCCCTTTTCAGGGGCTCAGGCTATCTTTCCAGACCTTCTCAGAGAGGCAGGGGTCTGCCTCCAACAACTTCTTGATGAGAATAAGACCAGGCCACCTGCCGTGGGACCCCTAGGATCGGGGTGGAGGGCGGCGCAGTCGGGCCAATTTGGAAGGAGGGGGGGCTTTACTGCTGTCTTCCTGTCCTAATAGTCGTGCTCAGAGCAGGGTTTGCTCTCTGCACAAAGTTCAAGGACCCTCCCGAGGCCGCCTCACTTCCTTCCTGCATCTGGCTCCAGCGTCCTAGCACAGCCCAGGCCTTCTCGCAGGAAGGGCAGGGCAGGAGGTGGGTGTCCCAGGGTGAGAGCAGGGGAGCGAGCAGGGGAGCGTCTCCCACCAAGTTCATGTTCAGCAGACTGCCACTCACCGGGTAAGCAGACCTCAGGGCACAGCTTATTGTCCAGTGCTTTCACGCTGGCGATGCCAAAGTCATTGTTATTGTCACACTCCATACCTAGAAATGCGCATGTCCTCTGGCCTGTAAGGGAGTTAACGCAGTTAGAGAGGGGCTGGCTCTATTTTTTCTCTGCTCTGCTGTCCTTAAAAAAAAAAAAAAATCTTAAGGATGGAGACAAAAAAAATCAAATCATATGTTAAAAAAAAGACAGTAATTAAGTGGGTAGAGAGTGGACAATAAAGGAATCAAACTGTGTGGGCCTGTGATTTTGCCCTGTCCTGCCCTGTCTCCTGCTCTGGCCCCTGGGAGGGCTGAGGGATGCGGGCTCCACAGAGAGCCGCATGCACGGGGCGCAGAGAGAGGCTGTCCCTGTCCTGCTGGCGTCTGTAGGGGCCTGTCGGGTGTTTGTGACCACAAGGCTCTGTAAAATGATAAATACGTAAAACAAAAACTTAAGGTCTCAGGTTCCATAATTTTGCATATTAGTCAGGATCACCAGATTCACAAGATTATGTTTTGTTTTTCTAGGAAACGCAGTTTGTTACTTTGAGTATGTTTCAAGGGTCTGAGCAGAAACCTACGGACGTGTAAAGGGAAGGGGAAGGTTTCAGATATTTTTTTCCTAGCTCTCCCCATGCCTCCGGTTTTCTCTTGATGAAAGGGAGAGGAAAAAACATAAATCCATCGTGTGGGCTACGGAATGTCAGGCGGAAACCGCCCGCCACCCTGCATTTTTCAGAAGCGAACATTCTGTGGGGGGGAAGCGATCACAGAGGGTGACTTGGGAACCTCGAGCACTGAAGGCGTCCCCCGAGTCCAGGAGGGGCCCCACCCTGTCTTGGGCTGGCGTGCGAGTGTGGCAGAGGCACAGTCTTGGCGGCCAGGTCCTCCTTCAGGGCGACTGGGTCAGGCGAGAGTGGTCAGGCCAGCATGCACACCCCTGAACTCCCCAAGCAACGGCCAGCTAAAGCAGAAGCAGCTGGGATGACATGTGCATCCGGGCTGGGGTCCGGGTCTGCTTTGGAGGTGCCCTTCTGCGGGAGGCCCCTCAGAGCAGCACAGGGCAGAGCTGCGGGCTCCTGGAGCCGGTGGGGCCGGGGGGGGGGGGGGGCATTCCCAGGGGGATTCTCCCAGCCCCGCCTCCTCTGCCCACTTCCTTGCTCTGTAGATGGTTCCTTCTCTCCCAGCCTTCCTGGACACAAAACACTTCCATCTGAAGGTGTAACAGAGGCCTGAGTTACAGGGAAGAAAGTCGTTCTGACAGCTTGCAAATACTCGTCTGCGCCGAGCCGCGGGCGTCGGACGTTCTCACACCTTCTCTGTGCCCCCTGGCCCCGAAGGTCCTAACCCTCTGCTACCGAGATGTCTCCCCCCCCCCTTTGCTAAAGCAAAACCAAACCAACTGCCTGACTGGCCTTTCTTCCGAGTGGAACAAAGCGTTCGGCTGCTGCTAACATCAGGGCTGCCGGAGCAGCTCTGCGGGCCTCGGATGGAAAGCGGAAGCGGGGAGGAAGGTGCCGGGGCGCCCCAGAAGCTGCCGAACCCCGTCTAGGCAAATACGGAGCTCCCCGCAGGCCTTCTGCAGCGGCTGCGTCCTGACATCCCTGGCGCTGAGGCCTTGAAAGAGCCAAGAAGACCACTGCGGTCTTCACATCCCCTGCCTGCCCTGCTCGTCCGTCAAGACGACAAGCTTTCCCCAAAGGCCGCAAAACCGAGTAGAGCCACCGAGTCATACCAGGGCCCCTCTCTGTGCCCTTTAAAGAACACCCAGGAAAGAAATCGAGTAAGAGGGAGCAAGAGACCAGGTCTTTTACCATCTTCCTGTGTGGGCGATCCGTCCTCTTCCTCTATAACATCATTGCCCTAGGACAGAAGGAAGGCGCTATGAGTCTATAAAAGCAGTAAAATGGACATATTGATCAGCTGGAAACAGAAGTAACTGGCCTCATGGTATCTCACTTCAGGGCCTTCGTCCACAGCGTCCAGTCCCTTCTGTGTCTGAGAAGCCTAGGGGGCCTGGCAGAGGCAGAGTTTGCTTGGGGAGGCACGGTCTGCCGGCAGGGACCAGGACTGAGGCCCGTCGCTGCTGGACCCAGGGGATGTCAGGGGTGGCCTTGGGAAGAGCTCAGCTCATACTGTCTCTCGAAGGTGGACGTAAACTTCGCCAAATGAAAGGCTAACAGAAAGACTGTAAAACTTCCAGAAATTCCTCGGGACCCCAAACCCTATCCAGAGACTCCTGTGACCGCATCTGGCTCAGGATAAGTTCTAGTGCCCTCACTGGGACCGGGGCTTCCTGAACACCTCTGCCAGGCCGTTCTGTGGCGAACTGTAATCCTGTCCCCTCCACCTGCCACGGGGCTCCTGGATGAATTTACAGTTTATTTATTTTCGAGTCATCTCTATACCAGCATGGGGCTCGAACTTACAACCCTGAGACCAAGGGCTGCATGTTCCACTGACTGAGCCAGTCGGACACCCCTGGGTGAGGATATAGAGCTGGTGGGGGGGGCACTGAGGGAGGCTAAGACCAGGTCACTGGGGTCTTCACGTCTTCCAGTGCCAGGCTGTGCCTGCGACCCACTCTGTGTGAGTACTCGGTGAACGAAGGACGGACCGATCCTCAGGTCCAGGGTCTGGCCGGGAAGCGCTCCCTCTAGGACGCACCCCACGCCTGTTACGTGGCGACCAGTGCGCTATGCTAAGGGACAGTCCACGGACCAACGCGTGCGGCTGCTCTTCCCTCTACACCACAGCCCAGCCCTAAGTGAGCCAAACACGCCGCCTCGGGAGGCTGCTTCCAGAACAGCCCCCAGCCTATCGCGGCCCCCGCCAGCGCCAACGGTCCCTCTGATGGGAGGAGCCCTGCCGCCCGCCGTCGGCCGTACCTCTGCGTCCTGCTCTTCGGCGGCGAGGCCGACGAAGTTGCTGTCCGGAGATGCTCCCGGCATCACCTGCCGAAGAGCGAAACAGAGATCAAGGCCCAGACACCCCCGCTCTCCTACCCGGCCCGCAGGGCAGCAACCCCCAACCGGGTCCTCGGGACAGAAGTGGCACCAGAGGGACGAGTCAGACGCGACGGAGTCTGAGTCAGCGGCTCCAGCTCGTTTTCCACGGCACCCGCGTCCGAGCGCGGCCGGGGCCTGGCGGGAATCCCCCGCAGGCCCCGGGCTGAGCCAGTCCGGACACGTGTGCAGCCTGCAGAGCAGCAGAGACACTCCCCGTGCTCCCCCCTTACCTCTCCTTCTTCTGAGGGGGCCCTGCTGGCGGCCCGGGGCGAAGGGAGAGCCTCGCCCTCTTCCTCAGTGCCAGGGGCGATGTAGGAGCCGGACATGGAGGAGACCGTGTCGGTGCTGATCTGGGAGTGCTGGCTCTGGGAGGACACCATGGACATGACCGACTGGGCCAGGCTGCTGCTGGCAGGGTCTGTGGAGACGGGTGGAAGGAGGGAGACGGGAGGTCAGGCATGGCTTCTGGGAGCGGCGTCCCTGTGCTCACACAGTGGGGACTCTGGTGGCCTCGCCATGCCCTCACCAACGGAGCACAGCACTAGGCTTCAGGCCTTTCGAGGCTCACACTTTGGAGCTCAGAACTCCAGCCAGGGGGCAAGGATCTGCTTGTCCCTGACTCAGCCATCAAGGAGCCCGTGACAGCAGGGCCGGGGATAAGAGGAGCCCTCCCCTCGGCGGTCAGCGGGACCCCTGGGCTTGGGAGGGGCCAGGCTTTCATGCAGCCTTGGTGTCACCGTGCCAGCCCCGAGTCCCTCTGGAGGGGCTGTGATGAGCACCGAGGACTGGCCTGAGCAGAAGTCACTCCCGCTCCCTCGTGTACCTTCTGGGGAGGAGATGGTGGAAGAGAGCGGCGTCCCTGTACAAGACGACTGGTCAACAGCTCCCGAGGATGACAGGGTGAGATTCTCGCTTTCTGGGGTTACCCCGCATTCCTAGAGGGCCACAGAGGAAGGGGGTGAGGGCCAGGGCCTGGGGAAGGAGTGGGACACCGGGAGGGCCTAGGGCCCCAGCGTCAGGAGGGTGCGTGCAGAGCACGGGCAGTTTCTCTTTCGTCCCCACTCCCCGGGCCCTGGGCTGGAAGGGCTGCCTCCCAGGGGAGGTGCCAGCCTCAGTCAGCACATCCTGCCGGAGGCTCAGCATCTGCTCGGGCCATACAAAAGCTGGAGCTCAGGTGACACAGGTCACCCAGCAGCTGTGACACGGGAACACCCTGGGTTTCCCGGGATTAGAAACCGCTTTCCTTCTGAAGGAGAACACAAAACCAGCAGAGGCCTCACTGCCTGCGAGGCAGCCCTGCTTGGATATCGGGTTGGGTCCAGCTCTACTGACCTTACACAAATACCGCCTTTGCCCCCCGAGCCCCTCCTGACACCCAGCTAGCGGCCAGAACCCCCACCCCGTCCCGGGCAGATGGGGATTCTGTCCTGACCCTCTTTTCTCCAAGAGTTCTGTGGTTTGGTGTTTTTTTTTTTTTTTTTTTCTTAAAGTAGGCTCCACACCCAACGTGGGGCTCGAACTCATGACGCTGAGATCAAGCACTGCAAGCTCCACCACTTAGCCGGCCGGCGCCCCCCGGGAGTTCTGTTTTTATCCGAGCTCGGGCACTGCGTCCTGCCTGAGCCAGGGAGTTCTCCCCAGGGCTCAGCTGCTCTCTGGGGGCCTGTTCTGCAACGGCATCAGGGGGCCCTTCGTGGGCCGCGCTCCCACACCCCCCTGGCCTGCCCAGCCCCCCAGCTTCGGCTCCGGGCCTTCGCACAGACTGCCCCACCCCCTGGACTGCTTCTCTCGCCTTCCTCTAGGAGCCTTAAAAAATGCCAAGATCCAGCACAGCCCCCTGGGCTTCTCCACTGAACGTGATCTCTTGAGTCTCTGCCACAGACCACACTGTTCCTGCTTTGCCAGGGGGTGCTCTCTAGAGCGAAGATTCATTCATTCAGGGGCCCCTGGGTGGCTCAGTCGGTAAGGTGTCCGACTCTTGGTTTCAGCTCAGGTCATGATCTCCTGGGTTGTGGGATGGGGCCGTGTCAGGCGTCGTGCTCAGCGGAGTCTCCTGGAGATTCTCTCCCTCTGCTCCTCCCCCTTCTGGGGTGCACACACTTGCTCTCTCTCACAAGTAAATAAATAACTCTTTTTTTAAAAAGATTTTATTTATTCATTTAACAGAGAGAGAGATCACAACTAGGCAGAGAGGCAGGCAGAGAGAGAGGGGGGAAGCAGGCTCCCTGCTGAGCAGGGAGCCTGATGCGGGGCTCGATCCCAGGACCCTGGGATCATGACCCGATCCGAAGGCAGAGGCTTAACCTACTGAGCCACCCAGGCGCCCCAGTAAATAACTCTTTAAAGAAAAAGCATCATTCATTCACCCAACAAATACATACTGAACAACCATGTGCTAGACCCAGTGCTGTAACCTGTGTGCCTGCTCTGCCCCCCACTAGACCTCGAGCACCCAGAGTCAGGGCCCACCTGATCACGTTTGCCGGTCGCAGTTTACCCAGCTCACGGCCGTCCAGACAGCAGGTGTCCCGAGCCTGCTAAACAGAGCCTGCGGGGCCCGCCGGCAGCACCACCCCGCACTGGGCTCCCAGCCCACTTCTGCCCGGCTCCGCCGTAGCTGTCCCTGCCCCTGGAACCCGCTTTCCTCAGACATTTGCGCACTCACTCTCTCGCCTCCTTCCGTCTCTGTCCACAGATGACCCTTTAAAGACAGCAACCCCCACCTCTAGCCTCGAGCTCCCTCTCTCTCCTGACACACTGACCCACAGCCAGTTTTTACTGCCCTGGGGTCCATCCCAACCCCACTATCAAGACTGTCAGCGCCACAAGGGCCAGGACTTCTGTCGTCTCCTTACTGCTACTGTTCTCAGCGTACAGAACAGTGCCTGGCACGTGACACAGGCTCGATCTACTTTTGAAAAGGATGAATGGAAGGAAACCTTGGCTGCTGTCTCGAAGAAGGTTCCGAGGTGCCAGGGGAGTGAATGAAAGCAGATGGGCCTGGAGAGGCAGGCGGGACAGAAGTACCCGCCATCCAGCGCCCAAGAAACAGAGACCGGGATTACCTCTTCCAGATGCTGCACTGACGGCCTCTGGGAAAGCTGGGTTTCTGACTCACTGCAGGAGCGCTCGTCCTCCTCCTCACGCAACACGGAAGAGTTCTGGGAAACAGACCTGCGAAAGTCCGGGGAGAGGAGCCTTTGAAGCCAGCATCCGTGTAAAGAGCAGAACTGGCCCGCACCCCGGTTAGCCAGACTCCACAGGAAGAAGGGGGCCCAGAGGAAAGCGGAGGGGACGAGCGGAGCAGGGGAGGCGGAACCCAGGTCTTAAGAAGGAGGAAACGGTGGGAAAGAGCCCTGGGGAGGGACTGAGAGCTCTTCTGGGCGTCTGAAAATCTGCATTCTACATTCAACTCCTTCAATAACTTGTGTCCGAACCAGGGAAAAACCACTGACATTTTTAGGGTCTCAATGTTCTTCTTAAAAAGATTTTACTTATTAATTTGACGGAAAGAGACACAGTGAGAGAGGGAACACAAGCAGGGGGAGTGGGAGAGGGAGAGGGAGAGGCAGGCTCCGCGGGAGCCCGATGCGGGGCTCGATCCCAGGACGCTGGGATCATGACCTGAGCTGAAGACAGATGCTTAATGACTGGGCCACCCAGGCGCCCCTAGGATCTCAATAATTTTATCTATAATACACACTCCTTAACTCTGCCACAGAGTTTCTCATGACGTGTGCCTAGCTTGGTTTAAATGCTTAAGAGGTATAGGTGCAGATCACAAATTTCCTTCAGTCTTTAGACTAAACGATGCTACCCATGGGCCTCAATGACTCTAGGGATGTCCTCTTCCCTACATCCCATCCCCCCACCAAAAACACATGAGATTTGCCTGTCTGGGTTCTCCTAAGTACCCAGATGCCACCTTACTTCCACCTGAGTGTTAGCCCCAGGTCTTCCGTGAAACAAAAAGCTCTGGGAACAGCCCAGAGGGTCCACACTGGCCTGGGGACCCAGGACGGGAGCCAGTACTGAGCAGGGGAAGACGGAGTGCAAGCACGTCACCAGGGACCCCAGGGGCAACACTGTCGAGCACCAACCACTCACTTGGAAAGACTCTTTTTGAGCTTGATTCCTTGGCTGCTGCAGTCAGACAGGCGGTCTAGCGGGGAGAGCGTCCTGACGGGGGGCAGATGGCCCTCGCTGCCGTAGGCAGGCAGCATTCCCGACAGGTGGCCGTCTCCAAGCACGTGGAGGGCAGGGGCGGCTGGGGATGGGGTGAGGGGCCCATTAAGGGCTTCCAGAAGAGACACCACTTCATAACCTGGTGGAATGTTCTCTGAGGACTAGGGGAATCAGAGACAGGTTGAAAAATTAATTAAGTACTCTTTGTTTTATGGCAGGATCGCGTTCCTTGCTCTACACTGAAAAAATGTTTTCTTTTACATCTGGTCTGGTAAGCGGAGCGTCTGTAGAAGAGGCCAAAGAATGAGAAAATGTCAAAGAAACACATATTCCTAGATACTGCTTACAGATGGACTTCTTAGTAGTGTTTGTTTTTTTATTGTAATGGAAATATATGTTCATTATAGGAAATTTGAAAAATACATGAAGATAAAAAAGGAGGGGGGGGAGAATCAATAATCAAATCGCCCAAAGTACCACTTTCATTACCATTCTGGTATACTTTCTTCCAACCTTTTTCTCTGTATGGTTTACTAAGTTACACTCTGTAAATAACAATTTTATATCCCCTTACATCAGCAAACAAATATTTCCCTTCACAGAGTGCACATTTCCTACCTCTTCTACTGGTGCTGGGGATTTAGCTGTGTCCAACATTCCCTCCTGTAAACCACATTTGAGGAACATCCTTGTGCACAAATCTTTATTTTTTTTGAAGATTCGATTGGCTTTATTAAGCAATTTGTGAACTGGGGAGAACCCATCCAGCAAAAGAGAGATGCTCCCACAAAACCCTTTTTTTTCCAGATTGTCTTCTTGATATTAAACTCTTAGGTCTTTGATTATCAGATATAAGTATTTTTAAGGCTCTTGATACTTACAGCCACTCTGTTTTGTTTCTTCAATGACCCTTCCAGTCACACTCCCATAAGCAGTACAGAGAACCTATTTTCACTGCTTTTCCACCAGCATGAAGTCTCTCTCTCTTTTTAAAAGATTTTATTTATTTATTTTAATGGTTTTCTTTTCTTTCTTTTTTTTTTTAAGATTTTATTTATTTCTTTGACAGAGAGAGAGAGAAAGAGAGAGAGCACAAGCAGGGGGGAGCGTCTGGCAGAGGGAGAAGCAGGCTCCGGGCTGAGCAGGGAGCCCGATGCGGGGCTCGATCCCAGGACCCTGGGATCATGACCTGAGCCAAAGGCAGAGGCTCAACCCACGGAGCCACCCAGGCGCTCATGCCATCTATCCATCCATCCATCCATCCATCCATCCGTCTATCTAAGAGAGAGCACACAGAAGTGGCCGTGTAGGGCAAGTGGGGTGGGGGGAGAGAAGGAGGAAGGAGGTGGAGCATGTGAAGCAGACCCCTTCCTCACTCAGCACTGAGCCCGGTGGGGCCTCCATCTCAGGACCGCAAGATCCTGACCTGAGCCAAAGACTTAAGGGACTGTGACGGTGCCACCCAGATGCCCCCCACCCCCACTGCCATGGAGTCTCTTTTAAAAAGCTTTCGAATCTGAAAGGTGAAAAATGGTATCTCATTTTAATTCGCATATTGTAGATTTTTAATATGGTTAACTAAAAAAAAAAAAAAAGATATTTAACCAGCTAAGCATCCTCTTCTGAGAATTTTTTTTATAATTTTAATTTTTTCCCCACTGCTGAGAATCTTAAAAAATATCGTTTGTCCATTTATTTTCTGTTTGATTCATAGGAGCCACGGCAAAAATATTAGGCTTCTCTCTGACATAAACGTTGTGAAGACATTTTTTTTTCTTTAAATGATTCATGGTTTGCCTTTTAATTTTAATCCTTTCCACATCTTTTACACAACTGAACTTTTAATTTTTTTATGTGGTAAAATCTACACTTTTTTTTTTTTTTTTTCTGTAGCGTTCCTCTGCTTTTAAGTTTGGAGAGTCCTCTCCCATTCAAAGCCAACTAAAGAATCACCCAGAATTTATTCTCAGTCTTTAATGTTTGGTTTGCTTCGCTTCTGCTTTAATGTAGTTTTGCTTTAATATAGTTAACTAGTTACTCCGTCTGGAATTTATTTGTTAATCTGGTAAGTAGTAAAGTGCTAAGCTGATTTTTCCTCCCTAAATAGCTAACTAATTATCCTAATACCACATATGGAAGGACGACTCTCCTCCACCCGTGAGTGAATCTGAAGATGGCGTCTGCTAGGACCGCACAGCCTCGAGGCTGCCTTCCAGCACCATCTCTTTTCACCGGGGACACGGAAGTGAAGTGTGTCATCCACTTGGCTCCCAGTTGCTGGAGCCATGAAATGGGATAAAGAAAAACAGTTACCTCCTTCAAGGACCCAGATAAACATAGTAAATTGTATTCAAATGCAAAACAATCACCCCCTTGTTCCTGCTTGGGGTGGGGGCTCCCAACTAGGGTGAGGCTGTGAGCAGAGTGCTCCAGGCAGGATAAATATTAACCGGATGCTGAGTTCCAGGGAGGAAAAGGGGGATTTAATAATCAGTATCCAATTTTCCGTTTTAATACTGGTTGGTTTTAACACAACGTGACCTCAGCCAGTTTACTGAACACCGCAGCGCGCCAAGGTTTAATTACTTGTTGCAAAGTCAGGTAAAGAAGGATGAAAGGTGCACAGTGCTAGCGAGGGGACCAGAGCGCTTGGTTCCCGGGTGGTCCCGGCGCCCGGCCCAACTCACCGAATGCTCCTCTGAGTCAGACGTCTGGGATGAGATGATGGGGTTAAAGCTGGTTGGGGACAAGGGGCCCAATTTTTTCCTCATGGCCCGGATCTGAAGCAGCGCCCGGAAGGCTACAAGGAGGGAACAGATCATCAGGCCATCCCGATTCAGGAGTCAGGATGAACGGGAGCCGGGGCAGAAACCACAGTCCCCCCTCCTGGGGGCGGGTCTCAGCCTAGGGCTCTGGGACTCACGCAGTCGGCAGATGGGACAGTTGTTGGCCTGGTAGCGCAGGGTGTCGGCACACGTGTTACACAAGCAGAGGTGACGACAGGGCAGAATCAAGGTGTCCCGGACATCTGAGAGACACACCACACACTCAGCACTGTTATCGCTTACTTCATCCTCAGCCACCTGTCCCGGGAGATAGAAACGTAGCCAGTGACACAGAGACATTCGTGTCCTCTCTGTCCTTGACAAGCAGCTTTGCCTGAAGAGCGGAGACGAGGGCGAGAACCATATCCTACATTTGCTTCGGACTTTACAGTTCAGCAAGTGCATTCGCATACTGGGTTTCCTTATTCTGGGAGCTGCTTCTCTCAGGCTGTCCTACGGGATCAGACCGTCGGGGCGGCGACACAGGGGGCCATGCAGGAACACGGCAGGGGAGCCCGGTAATGGGCGGCCGGGGCTCTGCAGGGGAACTCATCCAAACCTGCCAAAGCTTTTCATTTCCAGAGTGATATAAGCATAAGCATCTGGAATGAGGAAGGAAATCCCCTCCTCGGACCAAACTGAATCCAGAGCTCGGCACCCCGACTCCCTGGATCTGAGTTTAACTGGAGCGTTTCTCCCTGCGCCTCCCGGGAAAAGCACATTCAGAATTTGGGGTAGAACTTGCCTTAGAATCCTGTGTGTTGTACTTGTTTTCGATTCCATAGATCTCCTGAAGGAGGTAGCTGACTCCATCTACCTGAAGAGCAAACAGCAAAGTTCAAGGGCAGGCTGACTGGACGGAGAGAAAGTGGGAACTCATCCCTCAACCTTCTCTGGTAACCAGTGGCTACTGACTCACAATGAAAAAAATCAAAGGCCTAGACAAGTAAAGGGTGCTCTTATTTACTTACATTTTCCCTCTGACAGGGAAACGAAAATCAAATGTTTAATCCACCCACCGTTCTGCCCAAGAGGGAGCACAAAAGCTCACGAATGCAACACTAATTCGTGTACCGCAGCTCAAGGTCACAGACAGGAAAGCAGAGTTAAGAAGGGCAGAGACTAGCAAAAGGATGGAAGCCTATGCAACAAAATTAAAGCGTTGGCTATGTAATAGACATGAAGTGCGGACATGACAAAAATAAAGGCATGGGGGGCGTCTGGGGGGCACAGTCAGGTAAGCACCTGACTCCAGGCTTCAGCTCAGGTCACCATCTCAGGGTGGCGAGGTTGAGCCTGTGCTGGGCTCCATGCTGAGCACAGAGTCTGCTAAAGCTTCTCTCTCCCCCACCGCCTCGCGCTCTCTCCCTAAAATAAATAAATATTTTTTCAAAAAGATTTTATTTTTTTTTAAGATTTTATTTTATTTATTTGACAGACAGAGATCACAAGTGGGCAGAGAGGCAGGCAGAGAGAGAGGAGGAAGCAGGCTCCCCACCGAGCAGAGAACCCGACGTGGGGCTCGATCCCAGGACCCTGAGATCATGACCGGAGCCAAAGGCAGAGGCTTAACCCACTGAGCCACCCAGGCACCCCCAAAGATTTTATTTTTTAAAGATTAATTTATTTTTAGAGCGAGAGAGCACACAGGCAGGGGGAGGAGCAGGGGAAGAGGAAGAGAGAATGCGTAGCCGACGCCCCACTGAGCTCGGAGCCAGAGGCAGCGCTGGGTCCCACGACCCTGAGATTATGACCTGAGCTGAAATAGAGAGCTGGACGCTTAACCAACTGAGCCACCCTGGTGCCCCGTAAAGAAATAAATCTTTAAAAACATTATTAGTTTTATTATTAAAGAATGGAACAGAGAAAGAAAGAGGAGATACAGGCAAGGGAAGGAGAGGAAGGGAAAACACGAGAAGAGAGACAGAAAGACAGTAGGATCTTGAAGGGGAGACAACTGAACCCCTCTACCTGCACCAGCCACCCCACCACCCACATGGCCAAGGAACCCTCTTGGCCCTAATTCCTTACAACCTCAACTTCAGGGGCGCTTGGGTGGCTCAGTGGGTTAAGCCTCTGCCTTCAGCTCAGGTCCTGATCTCAGGGTCCTGGGATCGAGCCCGGCTTCGGGCTCTCTGCTCAGCAGGGAGCCTGCTTCCCCCTCTCTTTCTCTGCCTGCCTCTCTGCCTACCTGTGATCTCTGTCTGTCAAATAAATAAATAAAATCTTTAAAAAAATTAAAAAAAAAAAACCCTCAACTTCAATGCCCACTTGCCCTAGCCTGGGCCATGTCAGTGCCAAAACAGGCCCTTCCCTTGTCTCTCTGTGTGAGCCCACACCTCCCTCTGCTTCACCTGTCCCACTGATCCCCTCCCCTAAGACTGAGCCTGTCACTGATTTCATACCCACTCTCCAGTTTGAGAGTCTGTTGCTAATGTCAAGCTAGCAATAGGAAAATAGATAAATCATTTACCTTCAGTTACCCTAGCCTTTCTAGGGGTCCTGGAGAACGAGGCCTCTCCGTGAGCCAACTCACCAAGGCTTGGCCTTCCTAGGCAGTGTCCTGGGCTCAGGATCTGTTTTCTCTTCTGCCTTTTAAAACTTGTTTCAACTTACTGATCAATTAAGTTGGAAAGGATATTTTCAACAAATCTTTGTCCAGGTGTTTTTGACTATTATTGACCTCATGAAGAGGGGGGAACACTTCACCCCCAAGAATGAACCATACAGATTCAGACCTCTATCACCCACCTGAAGGGGGTCCTGCCAATGCCCCTGACCCCATTCTCCCCTCCTCACTGACTCTGCTTCCACTTGGGCGAAAGTGGGAAAAAAAAAGTGCTGGGACCCAGTGGGGGTTAGGAGCAGACATACACATAACTTGCTGGTCATTCTGGGAAGGGGGCAGATGGCCAGTAAACTTGGGATTTAGAGAAGCACTGGTGGGATGAATTAAGCCAAGGGCCCTAATTGGCTCTGAATTGGACCCCAACACTTTATCCTCAGCTTGGAATGTTTCTCACCCTGGCATTTTAAACAAAAAGAACTCTCCCGAAACCTAATGTCAAGAGACAAGTCTTGTCCTTTTGTTTCTTAAGTCCTTTGCTCAGATAATGGCTGCCTCGACACCAACAATTCTGGAACAGTAAAGACACCCCAAATCAGTATTCCTTTCAGGCCACCCAAGGAGTTTCTAACACACAAAAGTACTCCCTTTTTTGCTTTTCTTTGATTAAAAAAAGGGGGGGGGCAGTGGGAGAGAAAGAAGGGTGCTTAGCCAATGAGAAAAAAAGAGAAAGAGAGGTCAAAAGAAAGAATGGCAGGGGCACCAAGGGGCCCTGGCTGTCCAATGCTTACCACTTGTTTCTGTTTGAGGGGCTTGACGCAGAAAGTTCCATCCGTGTGCTGGAATGAAAGAGGACAGTTATGACCCGGAAGGAGGGCGAGAAGGCACAGGTGTTCTTGGTTGCTGCCCTCGAGTATACACGAGTGGGATTACAGACGCCTCCCTCACACCCGCAGGGCCTTCCAAGTATCCAGCGTGGTCTTTCCATTTTAAGAAGACGAAACCGAGGGCTCAGAGCTGCAGGTCACGCAGCAAGTTGGTAGCAGGGCTGGCACTAGACCCAAGGGCAGCCGGACCCATCCTGCTGCAACTCAGGCAGCAGCAAACAGGGCTGCCCGAGACCTCACACGAAAGCGCTTTATTACACACGTAATAAAGCGAGGCCCCGTAAAGTTACTCACCTTTTCGAAAGTGCCCAGCAGTACATGGCAATGGCCAAAATACTCTGAAAATAAATAAATAAATAAATAACGGCACATGGATGAGGAAGAAAAAGCCCAACAACACACCTCGCTGGCCTTCTGCCTTCCCCGATTCCCTGCGCCCGGAGAACCGATGCTCTGGGCTGGGAGAAGGGGCACACTCTGTAATCCATGCTGCTCTCGCCCGCCTGAGGACCCAGGCACCCAGGGACCACCTGCCCAGGCCCCACGGAGAGGGCCTGTGGTTCGTGCACCACCAAAGGGCAGCGTGTACAGCGGAAGAAGATAAAAGGTGCCCGTTACCGTCTCCTTCATCCACCACGGCGTGGACCACTAAAGGGTAAACTTCTCGGTCCAGATCAAAGCCAAGCTAACGGGAAAGAAAAGGAAAAAAAAAAGGACTTAGCATGTCCCTCCCTCCATCAGAGAGGGAGACGTCGTCAAGAGGCATTCATTCATCTGTGCTCTCGTTCCTCAACCTCGTGACCCCCTGAGTCTGTCCCGTGGAAGGCCACTGTCCCTTTCTAAAGCCTTGTGGCTATGAAACCCTCTAACTCTGCAGGTTCCTTGCAGGTTCCTGGCTTTCTCCAAGTATATGAGGTGAATGGGCTCCTTTGGAATAGAAAAGTCAAGGGCATTGGGTCTATCTTAAGGGTGTGAAGGAGTCAAAGGGCTGAAGGACAGCGTGGCCTCGGAGCACGGGGGAGAGGGGACCTGCTGGATGCGGTCCAGACAAGGCCCTAGGTCCCTGTCGCTGCGCCTCTGCCCTGCAGCCCATCGCCTGGTCCCAGAGGCCGCTCACCTCCTCCTCCGCCCACTCGGAGGGGTCCACGGTGTGGGAGGGCAGGCAGAACTGCTGACAGACCCCACGCTTGTAGTGCACCGTCTCCGACTGTAGGCTGTTGTCTTTGGGGATGTAGCTGTTGAGCAAAGAGGGAAGCAGAGCGAAAGTCAGTATCTACCCCAGACGGAGGGACCCTTTCCTCTGTCCCACGCCTGGTCTCAACAGGACAGGACAGAAGATGCTTCCTTCATCGTCTGTTTCCTTTGCTCCTGCTCGATCATGCTGCTAAACTTATTCATTCAACCCATCATCCCCAGAAAGGCAGCTATAATGGATGTTTAATAGCATCTTGACGACACGAAAGGTTCCGCTGCCCCCTGCCACGGCACATGATGGCACAATTTGAAGGAAAAAGGTGAAGAGGTGGGGCTCTGGAGAAGAAAATCCAAGTTCAGGGGCCAGATTTCACCTCGTGGTAGAAGAAGGTTTTCTTCCACGGGCAAGTGGGGAAGGCGCGGACCCTTGTCTGGGGAGGACGCGGCTCACCGGGTCTCTCGTTCTCACCTGGCAATCCCGTTCTGGAACTCTTCCGTGGCTTGATAGTAGATGGTGATGGCCACCCGGGTGTCCGTGTCGAAGGTGAACTCCACGTTGTAGTGGACCTTAGCCCTGCCGGCCTCTTCTCCAGGGGTCTTCACTTCCTCCGCACACCTGGAAAACCACAACGACTCAGCACTTTGGGGAGAGCAAATCAGTATTTTTAAATACACACACACACACACACGTACTTAAACTTACTACATTATGAGCGTCTCTCCAAGGTCATAGACTTACGCCCACGTCTTCATTCTGAACGATGGCCGAGTCCCTTATGACCACTACGGGGGGGCGTTTCAGTGGTGTCTGATACATCATAGTGCTACCGTGAACACTTGGGCAGTGGCCAGACCCCCTTTTGTTTTGTTTTGTTTTGACTGTAATCAAAGTTTCTCCTCACATAGTTTCCACGAGGCTTGTCACAAAAGCAGCGGGCCCCACCCCTCCCCCTCCTCCTTTTCAGAGACCACCTCTACCTCTTCCAGCTGACCATCTTGGCATTTACCTGCGTGTTCCTACAGAACATGCTTGTGCGATTCTCGACTTCAGTTTCAGGTGTTATCCATGGACTTCCTACCACGGGAGCCAGGATTTCTTTCTCCCCCCTCGAGCGGCCCCATATGAGTACGCCCTCCGCCCCCAAGTGTGTACATCATGATTCCGGGAGCTCAGCACCTTTGTGTCTGCGTTACTGGGTTTATATGAACATGATCAGCTTAGCCACAGAGTGGTCGTTGATTGTCTTTTCCTGCACCAGTTTTTCTTAGAGTCTGGGCTCGTTCCTTCTTCAGTGGTTCAGTGTCCCGTGTCCTTTTCACTCACCCACACCCTAGTCCTCTGCTGGCTGGTTACATGTCTCTCTCCACGTTCAAAAGCACCAGGTGCTCCGTGCACTTCGTCTTCTCGAGATGCCCTCTGGACCCCAGGCCTTCTGAGCCTGCACACAGCCTCCCAGGTCCAGCCTCCCCCATGACCCTGGGGAGGGCCTGCCGCCCCTTTCCCACATCTCCTACCTTCTTCCTCGGGGTACGCCTTCCCTGTGGCAGGGCCCCTCTTCCACTAGCCTCCTGGAAAAGGATGTGTTGGAGGGATAAACTCTTTGAGAGATTTCACTCTACAGTCACACTGCATTGAAAGTCTGGTGGAATAATGAGTTCTAGGGTATAAATACTTTAAAAAAGACTTCTGGAGCATTGCCGCATTATCTCTCAGCTTCTAGCGCTGCTGCCAAGAAGAAGCCATTCCCATCGCTGATCCTGTTTTCCCCTGATGTACGGTCTCTGCCTTACCATCCATTGAGCTGGGCGCTCCAGTGATCTCTGCCATTTGGAAACTCAGGCCCTCTGGTTTGGGGAAGTTTTCTTAAATTATTCAGTCGTTAATGATGATCTCCTTCCTTGTATATTCTCTCTGCTCTTTCCAGAACCATTAGTTGCATGTGGGACCTTGTACACTGGCCCTCTATTCTCTGTATCTTTCCTCTTTTCTGTATCTCAACCTTTTGCCCCACTTTCTGGAGTATTTCAACTTTTTCTCTTCCGTTCCATTGGCTTTTTCATTTCTGCTACTATGTTTTTAATTTCTGAGTCTTTTTTCTCCTGTTGGTTTGTTCGGCCTCTTTCATATTATAGGCATTCCTACGCATCTAAGAATCTTTGGATGTCTGCTCCTATTTAAGACATTTAAAACCCCAGAGGCGCCTGGGTGGGTCAGTTAGTTAAGTATCTGCTTTTGGCTTAGGTCACGACCCTGGGGTCTTGGGATAGAGCCCCACATCAGGCTCCCTGCTCAGCGGGGAGCCAACTTCTCCCTCTCCCTCTGCCTCTCCCATTGCTTATGCTCTGTCAAATAAATAAATAAAATCTTAAAAAAAAAAAAAAAGACCACTGATTGGAACTCTGAGTGCATGGTGTGGTTTGGGGACCCTGGGCTTCCCCAGGACCCGATCTGGGTCTTTGGAGGAATCTCCAAAGCCAGTCTCTTTGGTCTTCCTGTCCGGGAGGCTCCTACTCCTCAGAGACAGTGTTCCTCTTTTTGGACGAGGGCCTGGGGGCAGAAGGTGTGAGGGGAGCAGGCTGGAGGGTTCAACATCCAGTGTACATAAATTCACTTAACCCCCATTTTTAGTACCAAGCTCAACCTTAGTTGTGCCTGGGTCCCCCGAGGCCAGAGTCTTTTTTTTTTTTTTAATATTTTATTTCTTTATTTGACAGAGAGAGATCACAAGTAGGCAGAGAGGCAGGCAGGAAGCAGGCTCCCTGCTGAACAGAGAGTCCAATGCGGGGCTTGATCCCAGGACCCTGAGATCATAACCCGAGCCGAAGGCAGAGGCTTTAACACACTGAGCCACCCAGGCGCCCCCAGAGTCTGTGTTTTAACTTTTCCGCTGAGAATCGTCTGCCAGCCTTCGGCCAGGGTGTGGGGAGGGCAGCTCTGGCCGTGCAGCATAAAGGAGGGGATCTGATGCCCCTTCAGCAGGCTTCCCACCAATCGCCTTCATTTTCGCCTTCCACCTCGGTGTCCAGAGCTCCTGGTACTGCCAGTTCCTGAGCCCTTGGGGGTAACAGTTTAAGTGGGTGATTATCAGCTTTTCTTTCTGCTCACTCAGGATTCTGATCTCTGTGGCCTGCTAAGTTATTTAACACTTGCCTTTGTTCTAGTCCCTACACCACACGGCTGGTGTTCCTTTCCCATTCCCCCAGTCCTTCTGGATTAATCCTTTTAAACAATGCTCTTATTGGTGGGTTTTGACAGGAAGCAAAAGATGTTCAATCATCCATCTTTCCCTGGACGTCTGTGACTCCGAAGCTACCCTATTCCCGTAATCTCAGAAAAACAGAGCAAGAACACTCTTCAGTCTAACGGTTAGTGAATAGCAGGTGTTTTTTCTCCCATTATCTTGTTGAACCTTGACAACCGCCATGGAAGGTGAAGCACGGTGCGGTCTCTACGGGTAGGAAGCCTGGAGCTCGAGGACCAGTGTGATAGCGGTGCTCGGCGGGCAGCTGGGAAGAGCTGGGGAGCAGGCTGGTCTTCGGCTTCCAGGCAGGAGGGTTCAGCGAGGGCCTCCCAGCACGGCACCTGCGGAGCCCCGGCCCTTGAGCCACAAGCCACGTGTGATGAGAGAGAAACAAGGTGCAGAGTCTGGCCTCGGGAGCCTCAATCCATTCTGCTGCCTTGGGGCCCCACGAGGGAGGGTGAAAGGCCCCAGGGAGGGCGAGGCCCAGCTGCGGGCAGCTCCCCGGCAGAGCACCTCCCTCCACGGCTGGCCTGGTCCCCAGGGCGGACTCCAGGGCTGGGGGAATAGGTGGGGAAGCAGTCGAAACTTCAGGGACAAATGAAATATAAAAACGAAGAGCGAAAGACAGACAGTAAATCAGTGGTTGCTTAGGTCCGGAAGAGGGTTTCGGGGGACGTGTGGGCTCACTCCTAGTGAGCTCAGGGTCTCTCCTGTTCGAAAATTCAACAGTAGTGATGATTGCACAACTCTGAATATACTAAAAACCACTGGATTGTACACGTCAAAGGGTGAATGGTACAGCATGTGAGTGATACCTTCATGAAGTTATATTAAAACAATTATCTGAGAGGAATAAACCTCCTAATACTAACAGGACTGACATCTTCCTTGTCCATTTAGAGAAGTCTGGGCCCGTGATTTGCCCTCGCCAAGTCTGTCTTCCCAGGGGACCAGTGAGAGCCTCAGCAGACTGGCCTGCGACCCCGAGCAACAGTGTCAAAATTACACTGTCTTAGGGATGGCACAGAGAAAGCAAAGATTGATGAGAATTAATATTGATGACGATTAAGCAATCAGCACTACGAGTTCCTCAGAGGGAGGACACAGGAGATGACGAGTAAATGTAAGCAGTAAAACAAGGATTTTATATTCTAACCTCAAACATCCCATTTTCCCCTAGGCTTGCTGAAGCAGCTGCAAAATTCAGTTTTTCCCTCAATAATTCTTATTTTTTAAAAAAAAATTGTAAAGCAAGGATAATAAGGACCGCTTCCAGGAAAGGGACAAGTCCTCCACAAACACAGACGCCAAGTTCTGAACAATCTGGATGCGGGGAGACCTAATCTCCGTGGACCGGGACTGCTCGGTCACTGCAGGGGGAGGGGGTTCACGTCCCCGAGAGCCTTGGGGGATCAGACTCTGCGTCTGGCAGAAATTGCTTCCCAAGTCTCTGGGGGGAGTTGGCTATGCTGCACCTAGAACCTGGGTGAGCCCCACTCCCCACGCAACCCCCCCCCCGAACTTACTTTACAAGTCTTAGCGTGTCCTTCCGGATGTTGACCAGGCTTCTCAGAGTCTTTACAGGCTCTTGGGGAGGCGGAGCAGCATAAGGAAACTGTCAGAAACAAAGTGGGAGAAGGCAGTGTGTTTAGAGAGATGGGTAACTGTCCCCCACTGGCACAAAGCTTCAGGACTGACAAAGAACAGCCTTTCAAGGTGAGATGGGAAGGCACAACTCTCCTAACTGAGCGAGGACACCGAGACCCGACATGTTAAGTGAACTTGCTCAAGGTCACGGCCAGTGCGCGAACGGGGATTCGATTTGGCGTCAAAAGGCCTAGGTTTATCTGCTTTTTCCACTGTAGGCAGCTTATTTGAGTCAGCATTCAAAATGTGGATAGCTAATAAAAACTCCTACTGAAGTTCCAAATACCAAAGGACACACTGTGGCCGAGTTAATCACAAAAGGCTTTTCCATCTGACCTGAGACAACAGGGAGCCAGACCTGCAAGGTTTTTTCCTTTGGTGAAGCCACATGGTGTCTTCGGCATTTAGGAACTGCAAATAAAAGAGAACCCCGTCGTGTGTACAGAGCCGAGGCTGCAAACAGTGATGAACAAATTTTCCCTGCAGCTGGTTATATAAAGCAGAGTTCTTGAAAATGGGAGCCAAGAGCTATTCTGGGGTCATCAAAGGTTTCTGATTGTCTGTCATTTACCTTACACTTTCACTCTTTCCCCATTGAGATGGGGAGTTGTGGATGATGAAACTGAGATACGGAAGGGGACACAGTACAAGACTTAAGTGGGGTTTGCTTTCAGACAATTAAGAATGATTTTTAAACGCTGTCAGTATTGTTCTAGTGTTATCTGGACAATAAACATTTTTAAAAATTTTTATTTTATTTTATTTTTATTTATTTAATTTAATATTTTATTTATTTATTTGACAGACAGAGATCACAAGTAGATAGAGAGGCAGGCAGAGAGAGAGGGGAACACAGGCTCCCCGCCAAGCAGAGAGCCCGATGCGGGACTCGATCCCAGGACCCCGAGACCATGATCTGAGCCAAAGGCAGAGGCTTAACCCACTGAGCCACCCAGGCGCCCTGGACAATAAACATTTTTTACACAAAATTCCGAGAAAACCCACCGGCCAGTCTTTGTTTCTTGGCGAAACTGCAGTACTGCTAGTTCTAGAAGTGTCTACCTCCTAGCGCTGGGATCAGAAATAGGACACCCACATGATCCCATAACTGAACCTTCACAGATTTTTGCTGAATGTGGTTCTTTCTCTTGGGAAACATAATTTAACCTAAGGTACATCTGATTTTATGTGTTCAGTATGATTGTTGATAATTCACTTGCATGAATGAGACGCTGAAGCAAACTCATTTAGTCTACGTTACGCGTGTTTAGGTCACCCACTTTGTGGCTATTATACAGCAACACTGACCTTATTCATTGATACACTACATGTATATTCTTTTAAAATATTAGGACTGTTTGATTTTCTAATTACAAAGTAATGCATGTTCAAGCAGAAAATTTGAAAAACACAAGAAATACAAAATCGGCTACAATTTCACCACTTGGCAATACCAAAGTTAACTCTGTAGGATGTGTCTCTCCTGACAGGTGTCCATCCTCCCAAGTGTCCATCTACTCACCTACCCTTCTCTGTGTCTAGGCACAGTTTCAAACTGTGCCCACTGTTTTATTCTCTTTTTCACTTAGAAAGATGTGGCAAATGTTTCAAAAGTCTATAATCAGACAACATTACTACATTGGGGAAAGGGACATCTTTTATTTAATCAGTTTCATAGTATTCAATGTTTTCCATTGGTTTTACACTTTTTTTCTTCTTTTTTTGCCGATACAGATGTTGGGGAGAGTGCCTTGGTCCTCCATTTCTGCGTGCTTGTCTGATTACTTCCTTAGGACAAATTCCTGGAAGTGGAATTACTGGATCAAAGAGTAAGCATATTTTTAAGACTTTAAAAAATATTTTGCCAAATTGTTCTCCAGAAAGCTGATTCCAATTTTGCTCTCCCACTGGCAGCATATGAGGAGGCTTTTCTATAGGAAAGCTGAAGTTTCTAGTTCAGATCCTATCTGTGGCCCGTTTTCCCCATCCCCCCACTTTCCTAGGCTGTCACACTAAAGGAATTTAAAACAATTTTAAAATAAGCTTAAGCAAAAAGTAATTAGGCAAGAAAATCCGACACAAATGCTAGTCTATTCTAAAGCCAAAATAAATGACTTTGGGATTAAAATTTTTTTCTGGAGTAGCAAAGTTAATCATACTCATTTACACAGGTACTTGGGAGTTACCCATAAATCCTACCTGAGTTTCAAAAAAAAGAAAAGACGCTTCTTCTTTCATTCTTTCACCCTTCCCCACCCCCCCAAAAAAGAAAAACAAAAGGAAAGGGAAAAAGAAAGAGGAGAGTTCTTCGTCTTCCACTTGGAATAATCCTGGACCTTCCATTCTCTGTCGACCTTGAAGGTCTGGTCCATTAGTCTCCGAGCAGATCAAACTTTATTCCTTGTGCACTAGTCTTTACCTAAAGCCTGTGTTCATTACTGAAAAGTGAAACAGAATTCCAGAAACTGCATGTAGATATCCTTCATGAGGCTGTTTAGCTTCTGTACCCCCGGCTGGTGTCTGAGAGGCGGGAAGTCACCCCATAAGGCCATCCTGAGCTTGAGGCAAGAAGTCAGGACTGACCTTACAGAAGGCCTGGCAGTCTTCCTCCATCCGTGGGCCTGGTGGTGGCATGTTTTGTACGAGATTGAAAAGGCCACTTCTTCCCCCTGACTGGCCTAGTTGTGTCGGGGTACTTGTATCTGGGAGAAGAAACTCTGTTTGGTCCTTCCTTGTCACCATTCACTCCCTGACTCGGCGGAGGCTGACTGAGTATCTACGACGTGCCAGGATCAGGCTGGGTTCTTTAGGTACGTACTTCTTCATTTTACTTTAATTGTGGTAAAATACACACAACGTGTTCACCTTTAGCACGTTAAGCACAGAGTTCCGCAGCCTTCGGTGTATTTACGGGTCATGCTACCATCACCACCCTCCACCTCCAGTTTCTTTTTTTTGATTTTTTAAAATATTTTTATTTATTTATTTGACAGAGAGAGAGATCACAAGTAGGCAGAGAGGCAGGCAGAGAGAGAGGGGGAAGCAGGCTCCCTGCTGAGCAGAGAGCCCGATGTGGGGCTCGATCTCAGGACCCCGAGATCACGACCTGAGCTGAAGGCAGAGGCTCAACCCACTGAGCCACCCAGGCACCCCACCACCTTCAGTTTAAATACATTCTTCTTTGGGGCACCTGAGCGGCCCAGTTGGTGAAGCATCTGCCTCTGGATCAGGTCACGATCCTGGGATCGAGCCCCACGTCCAGCTCCCTGCTCAGGGAGGGAGTCTGCTTCTTCCTCTCCCTCTACCCCTGCTTGTGTGCACACGCTCTCTCTCTCTCTCAAATAAATAAATAAAATCTTTTTAAGAATAAAAATAAATGTAAGAAATACATTCTTATTTAATATGTTCAACACTAAGAGACACATCTGCCGTGCACACCAGACTGTCAGGTCCTCGAGGAGCTCAAAAATATGTTGGTTGATTAGATAAATGAAGAATGTCAGGACTAACATACTCATTTTTCAGACAAAAAAACTGGATTCTAAAGATTTGTGTAATTACTGAAGATCCGGGGCTAACGAGTAGCAGCGTCAGGATTAGAACCCAGAACCAAGAATCAACTCCAAAGTCACCGTCTTTCCACAGCAGCTGCCTCAGCTCATGCAGGGGACGCTGCTCTGATCCCTCGAGTTCTCCAGGAGCCTGAGCACATCGCGGAGAGTCTGACACTTAAACACTCACTGCAAAAGATACCAAATCCTGTTCAGGTTCTGGAAGCCAGTCACAACTCCGGATTACATCCTTATGCTTAGCCAGCAGTTCAGACAAAAGCACACCTAATACCGTACTCCTTTCACATTTTAACTGGAGTATCTAAGGTCTTAGAGAAAAGCTTTCTTGGAGCACAGCGGGACAAAACCCTTTCGTTTGTAAGATCTAAGAGCACCTGCAGAAGACACGACCGCACATTCAGGGTACACTGGTGCCAGAGAGCACTGACAGCAGCAGAAGCGGCCGCAGCTCACCTCCTGCCGAGCTGCTCAAAAGCGTGGCGCTGATAGATATTTCTAGAACACAGTGGTTTCTCCGCAAAACTCTGTTTAAAGAACAAAGATGCGTACCCATCCATTCAACACTCGCACTTTGCCCTGAGTCCCGCGCCGTGCCTGGGATTCGGTGAGGGAGCAGGCCCCCCTCTCTTGGTTCTGTCTGTAGGGGGCCCGGAGCTGTGACAGCTTGTATCTGGGCCATCACCCTCCCAGGACTGGCCTGCTGTGTCTGTACTGAAATTAGCCCAAGTCTCAGAATCATTTAAATCCCGAACACCTCAAGTCCAGGACAGGAGTATAGTACAGGCTCAGCCAAATGAACTCTTTCAATGGGCCCCAGGGGACTGCCCCTCCAGGTTCTGCCTGAACGCTGAGCAAGTTAAGTTCCTCTTTGGCCTTTTATCCCAGCGTTCGTCGGTTTCCTGTTACACTTGAGTGACGCTGGCCAAGTGCCACCTAGTGGCCAAGTGAGGAACTGCAAGTTTAGACCGACGGGAAGGTGAGCGGCTGAACGACTGTGTGGGTGTGCGCGCGTGTGTGTGATGTTTCTTAGTTTTTTATTTTATTTTTTTCTAATTTATTTGACAGAGAGAGGGAGAGAGAGAGATCACAAGTAGGCAGAGCAGCAGGCAGAGAGAGACGGGGGTGGCGCGGGGGGGCGGGGGGAAGCAGGCTCCCCGCTGAGCAGACGGCCCTATTTGGGGCTCCATCCGAGGACCCTGGGATCATGACCTGAGCCGAAGGCAGAGAGGCCCAACCCACTGACCCACCCAGGCGCCCCTCCTAGATTTTTTTAAAAAAGAATTTATTTGTCAGAGACAGAGAGAGAATGAGTAGGGGGAGCATCAGGCAGAGGGAGAGGGAGAAGCAAGTTTCCTACCAGCAGAGAGCCTGATGCAGAGCTTGATCCCAGGACCCTAGGACCATGACCTGAGCCGAAGGCAGACACTTAACTTACAGAGCCACCCAGGTGCCCCATCCTAGATTTTTTAAACCATTCTAATTTCAGATATTTTGTTAAACCACCCCAATAGATGCACTCAGGTTTTGTTGTAGAAAATATGGCCACAATGCTTATGAGGTTATAAAATATCTTGTTTTAGCTGTAAATAATTGCGCAATTCCCAGTAGTCTATAAAAAGGACTACAGTCATTAAGAAAAATAATTAACTTCAATAAAAAGTTTTTTTTTTTTTAAGATTTTATTTATTTATTTATTTGACAGACAGAGATCACAAGTAGGCAGAGAGGCAGGCAGAGAGAGAGGAAAGGAAGCAGGCTCCCTGCTGAGCAGAGAGCCCGATGCCATGCGGGGCTCGATCCCAGGACCCCGGGATCATGACCTGAGCCGAAGGCAGAGGCTTTAACCCACTGAGCCACCCAGGCACCCTACCCTGGTTGTTTTTAGAGAAGTCTACTTCCTTCCTTTACGTACTCACTAATCTTCCACTAATGAACACTTGATCTGTTTCTATTTTTCACTATCATAAACAATGATGCCATGAACATTCCTTGAAAGGAATCTTAATAGGAAAAAAGGCTGAAAAATGGCGGTGGGGGGGAAGGGTGGAGGAGCAAAACAAATTAAAATGCACTAATTCAGTTTTTATTTAGGAAAGAAAATGCTCCAAATGCTAAAACCCTGCTTCCAAAGAGAAAGGAGAGTATTTTAGACAATCTATAATTAAAATAGAAAAGTACTCATTTTATATATTAGCAGATATGTAATATTTGTGCCAAAGAATCAAATAATAGTTACTATGGAAACCAACATCTGGGGTCGTATGAATAACTCATTTACAGCACTACATGAATGCTTTCTTTTATAGATTATAGGGCTTTTATATTTAAATTTCACGTCCTTTTCATTTGATGTCTGCTTATTTTCTCAGCTTTCTCTACTTCCCCTCTTCTCAGATGTGTAGTGTGTCCAAGACTTACCAGTGGGTATTTTTGGACTGGTGATGCTTTAGAACATTTTCTTAAATCAGCGTCAGGGGAGAACAGTTTAGTCTTGGCTTGAACGCTGTGAAATGAATACAAATTTGCCTATTTAACCAGCTGCAGCCCTGAGACAGACTGTATTGTGCCTGCTGTAGACCGGAACGTCAAATGTGCTATATTTACAGCAGTAAAACCCCTTTTCACGGATTTCTCATCCAATCCTCGTGGGGAGTCAATCACCAGTGTAGAAAGACCAGTGATCACAAAGCTGACAACATGCAAGACACTCTTCTCACGTATATCAAAGATGGGAGGGAGACACTAAGAGGGTGTCACAAGATGACCTTAACACAAAGATGCTCGGCGTCCAGGTTTGGTTACCAAAGGAATCAATCCAAGAAGGCAGTCTATTTATAGTCTGTTAACTCCTCCGCAAGGTCCCCTGGCAGGAAGCACACAGGACCAATGTCATGGCTATGTGACATCACATCTAATGTTGACCTTTTCCAAAATATTTACACCCTATGATGAGATTATTCTTAATTAACCAATTCTCTCCAAGCACCCTAATAGGTGATAAGAAAAGCATGAAAAGGGGCGCCTGGGTGGCTCAGTGGGTTAAAGCCTCTGCTTTCGGCTCAGGTCATGATCCCGGGGTCCTGGGATCGAGCCCCGCATCGGGCTCTCTGCTCCGCAGGGAGCCTGCTTCCTCCTCTCTCTGCCTGCCTCTCTGCCTACTTGTGATCTCTGTCTGTCGAATAAATAAATAAAATCTTTAAAAAAAAAAAAAAAAAAAAAAAAAAAAAAAAAAAAGAAAAGCATGAAAAATCCACTGCAGAGTAAAGCACCCACCATAAAATCACACAGATCTGGGTCAATGACCATTGCCATGTACTGCTTTGGTGACAACTGAAACCTACTTGACTTTCAGTTCCCCACTGAGAGAAAGCTCTCGCCAAGACACTCCGCCCCCTACCCCAACAGGACCCAGATAAAGCACAACCCACTCATTCTGTGCTTCTAAAATAAAAGTACCTTTCTGAAGATGAGCTGTTTTTAGATATAAAGGATTTTGCTTGACACCAGAGAATTTTAAGGGGGGTAAAAGGGAAAAAAGAAGTGCTTTTATTAAAGTGGCACAGTCATCTTTTCCCTCCAGCAAGTTGGTAAATAATGACTAATGGTCAGAGAAACGACTCCTTTCAGACAAGCACTCCATTCTGGACGCCCGACTTCCGGACTTCATCTGGTCGAAAGACTCACAACCCAGCTCACAAGTAAGAATTCACTTTTAAGTGAGAGATTTTCAGATGCCTGACACTGTATGTAAAGAATGTGCCCAGAGAGACAAGCACCGGTATTAGTCGAAATAGGTATTTTAAAACGTACTACACATATTTTTTTTTCTCTGTCCCCAAAGAAGTGTATGAATGTCACCGCGTGTTAGTTTTTCAGTCATTTTTCAACAGGCCAATTACTAAGATGGGCAAGAGGAACAAAGGCTTCTTCATTCCTTATTTCAAAAACAAAAAACTGTAAGCTGGTCTTCAAGTTAAAGGGGTCCTTCTGTGCTCCCACTGAAATATACTGACTCTAACATGACATAAATAAGGTCTAAGATTAATTATAAGAGTTGTCAAGTCTCCTCTCATATTCCTGGAGAGAAAATACACTCTGGCTTGAGAGAGAGGACAACAGTATGAAATGCAGAACTAGGTATGTTTACAAGCCAATCAATGACAGGGTTCTCAGCCCTGGTGAGGTCTGGAGAGTTTGGCAAGGCTACTGATTTGCCGATACAGCCCTAGGAAGAAAGCGGTCACTCTGAGTCAGTAACCCTACTGAGATCTTATTTTCTTCAGCTAACCATGAGATTTGGAAACCCCATATAATGAGCATACAATAAAAACCTATGGCGCATGTCTGGGTAACTTTAATTTCTAAGTTATTAATATTATGATCTGGATTCTGCAGCTAATTTAACAAGGCGACATTTGCTCCACTCTGCCCTGCTAAACTTCTAGAAGTTTTGAGAGCTCTGACTCTTCTTCAGCCACCTTTAACAGCAGTGAATACCCAAGGTTATATAACCCAACTGAACTACCTAACTTGGCTCATACGAAAGCCTTAGCTCATTTAAGTGTTCCATAGAGTGAAATCTAGCAGTTAGAACTAAAACCTTTATAGGCTGAATACAGAAGGTAAATCTCAGAGACAAAATGCACTCCAGCTCCAAGGTCGACTTTTGTCACTGGCTTCCCTCTCATTCTGTGTTCCAACCCCATCCCTTCCTTGGCCTCCTACTTGAGATCTCTGCCACTCTCCATGTCTGTCACCTGTCCCCTCTCAGCCCATTCTTGCAAATCTCCACTCCTTCAGCTACATCCTTTAACATCTCCAATTTTCCTTGTCTCAGCAACTGTGTCTCTAGGGCTCTTCCTCTTTTTACTGATTTCCCCCGAGCTATCAAGACCCTGAGATTCTGACCACCTTTCAGGGCCTGTCGGGGTGATTCCGGTTCATCCAGAATAAATAGGTGTCCTGGCATTAACCATAAGCTTTCTGAGACTAAAAATAGCCAAGTTCCAAGTTTCAGCATGGTACAAGACAAAAGATGGTACCACAGATAATAATTCCCCAAGAAGCAATACACGGTCACATCTCCTAACATCGCTAATCTGACTCCTAGGTTTGTAATTCTTGACCATTATTAAAAAGATTCTTTAAGCATTAGTTAATAATCTGTTAAGAAAGCATAGCTCCCTAATTAAGTGGGAAGTGAACAGTTCAGCAAGGATTTAGTGACTGGCTTCTAACAAATAAATTATGGAAAAGGAAAGATATATAGTAGGTAAACATGACAGACACCACCTTGACCAAGTGATCAAGGTCACCATCAGCAGTACTGAGCCAGGCTATCACGTACCTCTGAGGTGATCAGAGCACTTACCACCTGGGAGTCTTCCCCCAAACCTGTAGCCCCGGTGTGATCACGAGAAAAAAACCCAAACCAAGGGAAGTCCTACAAAACACCTAACCAGTACATCTCAGAATTGTCAAGGTCATGAAAAACAAGGAAAAACCAGGAAAACTGCCCCAGATGAAAGGAGATGAGGAGATGAGACAAAGAAAGGTGATGTGAGATCTTGGATTAGAAAGAGAGACGTGAGTGGGAAAAACTAGGGTGGTCCTAATGAAGTCTGTAGCAGTTGATTTTTTTCCTTTTTTTTTGTTTGGGTTTCTTTGTGAAAAGAAAGCTGAGTAAAGTCTGGAGTTTAAAAAAAAGTAGTAATGCACCTATGCTAATTTTTAGTTTGGCTAAACGGACCACGGTTGTGTAAGAGGTTATTCAGCAAGAGAAATGCTAAGATGCGATGGAAAACAGAGGACCTCACAGTAGAACGTGTAGGTCTTGGCTCTTGCACTCCTGGTCATATAATTCCCGACAAATCACTGCACCTCAGTAAGTCCCCACTTCCTTACCAGTAATAGATGCTTCCTATTTGCACCTCATAATTTGTGAGATTAAGGGCTCTATTAATCAAGGTCCAGTTAGGAAAATAGAAACCACACCGGTTATTTTAACAGAATTTAATATAAGGCACTGGTTCAACGGGCATTAGAGAACGGAAAAAACACACACACACACACACACACACACACAAGAAGGGGACACTGAGCTGACAGAGAGTGACCTCAGGAAACAGAGGTTATCCGATCTGGGAGGCCTGCTGAACCTGGGACTCGGAATTTCTCTTCTCCTTTTTAAGGATAGTTGATGGAAAGAAACTAAAGATGACACACAGGTACAGGAAGACCAATGTTCCACGCTGGTGGATTGGAAGAATTAATATTGTTACAACGTCCCTCTTACCCAAAGCAATCTACCGATTTGGCGCAGATCCTGTTGGATTTCCGAGGGGGACCCTTCTGCTCCCCCACCCTTCCAGCACCCCCTGTTGGCGGAGCCTGGCAGGGCACTGCAGGCCATGGAGAAATGGGACCCCTGGGCCCCAGCCCCAGCATCTGGGAAGGTTAGAGGCCGGGAGACAATGGCTTAGCTATTAATTGTGAAATAACTTTTAGACCGTCACCTCTGCCCACGGGTTCTTATTATTATCATTACTTCTGTGAAGGGCTCAGGCCACCCGTGTGCTCTGCTCTTTCCTTTAAACATATTTTAAGGTACAGGTTAGCTGAGGACATACACTCGTGGTGTTTCCAGCATTTAAAATGTGAATAAACAGAAAAACGGCTAGGGACCACGTTCTCTTCTTGTATGATAGCAACCTTTACGCAGAGCTCATTTATCAGTGCTGCCTTCTAAAGACTGACTTCTGTAATGACTGGGGCTGCCATCTTACCTGATGGGCCCGGCAAGACTAGAGGTGGCAATAAGGGTGCTTCTTGGGGACGCTAGTCTGATCATGTAGCAAACTGTTACTAGACTCAGGAATCTTTGACTTTTATAGAATTTGTAGAACAGTTTCGTTATAAATTAAGGCCACCATGCATCTCTTTAAAATTTGAAAAAAATTAACCAAATTTTTCTTTGAAATGCAACAGCAGTAAGCATAGTTTCCCGTAAGGCGGCGTGTCCGACGACAACAGGAAACAGGGGTGAGAGTGTACACTGAGCTCCAGTATGTTTCAAAGAAATTTCGAGGAAATTCCTACAACACAGATGCTTTAGTTTCACTGCTGAATACCACAGCAGATCTCTGTGTGCTGGTTTGTTAAGAAACGGCATTAACCAACAAACCACAAGTTCAAGTGTTTTAGAGGCACTTTCCAAGTCAGCAAACTTATGTCATAAAGTTCCTTTCTCAGAGCTTCTGCGAAACTGTACAACGTGTGTATCACGACCTCCCCGTGTGTGCATGTGTCTGATCTTCCTGTGAGATTATACACTTGAGGGAAAAAAATTCATGTTGGAGTTGTCTTCGTATTACCCAGAGTGATTAGACCAGAACATGGAGAAGACAGAAATAGGTATGAATACATCAGTGAGGTCTTCAGAAGAGCATAGAATGCGCCCATGATGGCTCTCAGGATCCTATCTGCCCCTCAGGCTAAGTGACAGGCTAGCACCAAAAGTGTTCACAGAATAACTAGAAAACACACGCCGCCAAGTGTTTTTTAATAAACTTAAAAAAATTTAACTTTAATTAAAATTAAATTAAATTTAAGTTTAATTTAAATTTAAGTTTAACCAGGAGCTAAGACTAGAGAATAGAAATGAGACTATTTAATAAATAGCAACACCAGGAGCTAGAAGACCCCATTTCAGGCCTCAATTCTTGCATTTACTGATAAGTGAGACCTCGGGGGAGTAATTTATCGTTTCTGGGCATCAGTCTCTTCATCTGTAAAATGGGATTTACAGCCCTTGTCTATCTCCAAGGGTAATTAAAAATCAAATAAGAAATGTTTTAAGGTTCATACAGTGCTATGAAAATATTGGTGATCATTAGTGATCACTTGTGATTTTCATTAGTGATAATACTATCTTCTTTTTTTCAAAAAGATTTTATTTATGAGAGAGAGAGAGAGAGAGAGAGAGATACGGTAGGGGGAGGGGCAGAGGAAGTGGGACAAACAGACTCCACGCAGAGTGCCGAGCCCGATGTGGGACTCGGTGTTAGGACCCTGAGATCATGACCTGAGCTGAAACCGAATCCCATGCTCAACAGACTGAGCCAACCAGGCACCACAATAACACCATCTTCTTTAGAGAATTCTACCTGTAATACAGTTGCAAATGCAGGCAGACCTCAGATTTGTGCGGGTTCATGGCCAGACCCCCTGCAATAAAGTGAGTCAAATGAATGGGACGTGAAGGGAACAAATGCTGTTAGAACTTGCTCAATGCAGGATTGCTATAAACCTTCAATTTGTAAAAAAAACCTCAACATCTGGGGCGCCTGGGTGGCTCAGTGGTTAAGCATCTGCCTTAAGCTCAGGTCATGATGCTGGGGTCCTGGGATTGAGTCCCATATCGGGCTCCCTGCTCAGCCTGCTTCTGCCTCTCCCACTCCCCCTGCTTGTGTTCCTTCTCTCACTGTCTCTCTCTCTCAAGTAAATAAATAAAATCTTAAAAAAAAAAAACAAAAAACAAAACTCAACATCTGCGAAATGCAGTAAGATGAAGCCCCATGAAACAAGGAATGCCTGTATTTAGAAAAATGAACGTATGAATGAAATATCAGCAATTAGGTAAATATCTCTTATCTATGAATCCCAAAGCACTTGGAGTAAACAGCATTAGGATGTATCTCATTTTGTTGTGACCCAGGAGAGCTACTGCAAATCTGCCACATGCCCTACTGGAATTCAATCTCTCGGGAACCGCAGGCTCTTGGGGAGACATAGAAATTCCTATCACGGTGACTGGAAGGCTCTTTGAGGTTCTCAGCTTATGACTGGAAGGCAATGGGAGATACTCTGTAATGTGGAACGGGAGGTAAGCAAGGTTGCGGCCCTGGCGATCTAACAACCAGGACTTCTATGACATGACCCCGAACAACCATGAGCCACTGAGGAAAACCAAGCAGAGGGCTGCACAACCAGCCTGTGTCCTGCAGGGAGACATGCGCACCCGCTTCTGGGGAACTGGGGTTACCGACGGCGGCTGAGGGTTGCCCATGTAGAGGTCAGGCTGCCCTGCACCCCGCGAAGCACCCCGTGCACCCCAGCTCTGCACCTCTCAGTGGTGCCTGCCCACGGGCAGGGGCTCCCTGAGCAACGCTGAGAGCAGGCCTCGGAGACAGCACTGGCACGTCTATCAACCACAACTCCTTTCTCTCTTTCTTTTTAAAGATTTTATTTTTATTATTTATTTGAGAGAGAGAGAGAGAATGGGAGTGGGGTGAGGGGCAGAGGGAGAAGCAGACCCCCTGCTGAGCAGGGAGACCAACATGGGGCTTGATCCTGGGTCACCCTGGGATCATGACCTGAGCCAAAAGCAAACGCCTAACCAACTGAGCCACCCGGGGGCCCCCCACCCCTCCTTTTTTTTTTTTCCTTTTTAAAGATTATCTATTTATTTATTTGACAGATAGAGATCACAAGTAGGCAGAGACGCAGGCAGAGAGAGAGGAAGGGAAGCAGGCTCCCTGCTGAGCAGAGAGCCCGACTTGGGGCTCAATCCCAGGACCCTGGGACCATGACCTGAGCCGAAGGCAGAGGCTTTAACCCACTAAGCCACTCAGGCGCCCCAAAAACTTGAGTTTCAATAGGACACTCTTCTTCCTGTCAGATCCGGCTTGACCTCACATTGAGTAATTCGAGCCTCTTGAAATACTGGAGTTTTACTGAATCCTGCAGGACGCACTCAAGAGCTGTGCGGGGCTTCGGATAGGGTTAGGGTTCTCTATGTGACCTGAGAAAGCTGTTTGCTTTCAATCACACTGTAATACATGAATATATCAGATCGCCACACTGTGTATCTGAAACTTACACAACGCTCTATGTCAATTATATCTCAATAAAAACACATAAGTTCAAAGAAAAAGAGAGAGTGAAAGGCAAGCAGAGAGGGGGAAGAGACATTTGCAATATATTTATCTCAGAAAGGATTCCTATTTCCTTAGTAGTTCCTTACAAAGAAAGAAAAAGCAGATAAGGTAACAGAGAAACCGAACAAGCCAACAGAAAAGATTTGAACTAGGGCGCCTGGGTGGCTCAGTGAATTAAAGCCTCTGCCTTCGGCTCAGGTCATGGTCCCAGGGTCCTGGGATCGGGCCCCACATCGGGCTCTCTGCTCTGCGGGGAGCCTGCTTCCCCCAATCTCTCTGCCTGCGTCTCTGTCTACTTGTGATCTCTATCAAATAAATAAATAAAATCTTTAAAAAAACAAAAAAAAGAAAAGATTTGAACTGACGCTGCACAATAAACATGTGTAAGGGTGCTCGAGCTCATGAATCATTAGGAAAATGAGAATTAATCCTACACACTCACCAGGATGAAAAAGATGGAAAATAGAGGGGCGGGGGACTCTAAACCACACTGGTTGCAGGGAAATTGGTGTAATTGCGGTGGAAAGCTACTCAGCGGTCTTGACAACGGCATACTCCCAAGCCGAGGCAAGGCCAGTCTCAGGCACACTCGGAAGACGCCTGCATACACGCCGCCCACCAGATCCATACGACAGGACAGTCTCAGCAGCACTATTCATCATAGCTCCACACAGCAGCATGCCGAAGGCTACAAACCATCGTGTGGCTGGACCGTGGGACATCACACACGGAGCACCGCGCAGCACGAATGAACAATCACTCTACGCAACGAGACCAGCAAATCTCACAAACGTTCTGCGTGAAAGGAACCAGATGTAAAAGGGCACATGTGTACGGTTCTGCTTACATAAAGATCAAATCAGGAGAGAAGATGGGATAGCGGTTACCCTGAGTGAGGGGTTGTGATAGGAAGAGGGATCTGGGGAGCTTCTGGGGGTCAGGCCATGTTCTAGTTCCTGACCTGGACACTGGTCATAGAGGTGTGTTTGCTTTGTGACAATCAAGTGTACGTGTAGGATCTGTTACCTTTCAGTGTATCTGTTATACATCAATAAGTATCACTTTTATCTTTTAAAAAAGATTTTTATTTATTTATTATTTGATAGAGAGAGACACAGCGAGAGAGGGAACACAAGCAGGGGGAGTGGGGGATGGAGAAGCAGGCTCCCCACTGACCAGGGAGCCTGATGCGGGGTTCGATCCCAGGACTCTGGGATCATGACCTGCGTCGAAGGCAGACGCTTAACCGACTGAGCCATCCAGGTGCCCCAAGTATCATTTTTTAAAAAGATTTATTTATTTATTTACTTGACAGACAGAGATCACAAATAGGCAGAGGCAGGCAGGGGGCGGGGGGGGGGGTGGAGCAGGTTCCCTGCTGAGCAGAGAGCCTGACGTAGGGCTCGATCCCAGGACCCTGGGATCATGACCTGAGCCGAAGGCAGAGGTTTTAACCCACTGAGCCACCCAGGCACCCACCCAAGTATCATTTTTAAAAAGGACAAGCCAGTCCTATATAAATAGATCTAGAATGATCTCCTAAGATGTGCTACTCAATTAAAAAGCAAGGAGAGAAAACAAGCAAGAAAGGAAGTGAGAATGAGCTGTGCAGTGATGCTCTCGCACCTGCCGCCGGCCCTCACTGTTCCCGTTCTCCAGCTGCTGGGAATGTTGGCCACAAACAGCCCAGAGCTGCTCCTTCTCCAGCAATTACGAACCAGAGCCTCCTGGTCCAAGAAAGTGGCCCTGATTTCTCTTTCATCATACCACCACGGGGCCGTCAGCGGCCAGGGAGACGTGGGCAAGGGCGGACAAAAGGCCAGGCCCCTTGCCTCAAGATCGGGAGACTCTGCGGTACAAGCTGTGCTCCGAAGCTTTCCCGAGGGAGCAGGCTGAAGCGAGTTTCTGCCAAGACCACATCGTTCGTTGCTCACTTTTGCTCCCCCGCCCCCATCTGGCTTCTGCTATCCCCATTCCCAGGAGAGCCCTCCTTCAATAAACAGCTCTCACAAAGATCTCCGTCTCAGGTTTGTTTCTGGAGAAGCTGGTATCTGCGGGCAGCGGGTGGGACTCGGGTAGGTTATCCACCTGCCAGATGGTCCCTGGCGCATGGCGGTGGTGGGACACGGGGCCGGGGACGCACAGGCTGGTTTACGGGGTCTGGTACAGGAAATACAAGAGAAATGGAGACATTAAAACTCTAGAAGTGGGCGGCTGTCATTAAGAGCCATCCATTCATCGAAAAGGAAAAAGCCAGCCTTGGATACAATAATCAACAATTTAAGGCCAACTGTGACAGGCAGCCAGACTCCTGTGGCAATTTTCAAAGACAGTCATCTCTGACAGGCACGGGACCTCATTTTAAGGAGTGGCCACACCAAAAAGAAGGCCAAGCTCTCAGCCCAGGTTAACAAAGTCAGGGCCCTGATGGGGAAAGACTGGACTCTGGAGAAGGCTTGAGAACGGGATGTCTGGGTATATTCGCTCGAGAACCGCGAACCCCAGATTCCCTGGGCCTGCAAAGTGGCCACTCCCTCTCCTTGGAAGACAGGGGAATCCCCTTGGAGGATGACACAAGGGTCTCAGACAAGGGCCTGACAAGACAGTGCCTGCCCTACAAGGGCGCTGCCCCATTTCCCGCCTGGCCACAGGCCATAATTACGGTCCGATCTTAGTGTTACTCACCTGGGGCCTGCTAGGCCTGCTAAGAGAGGGGGAGTTACTACGCCAAAGGTCCAGGCTAACACAGGCGCATGTGGGAGTGGTCTCAGGTGCTGGGCCAAGGGGTGTGGAGCATAAAGCCGGATGAGGGAGAGCCTGCTCTTATGAGGACATATTCTCGTGACACAGAATGAACACTGTGGAAGGGCCCTGGGTCTAACATGGGCGGGGGAAGGTGGCCTCATGGGAGCTTAGAAAAGCAACGGACCACACTAACGGATTCCAGAATCTGGCACAGCAGTCGTTGGAAGAAAAGATCAAAAGGCTTAAAGGAGTAGGCATGGGAGACAGGTCCGCCACACAGAATGGGAAAACCCACTAACCGGCCACGTCCTTTCGTGGGCCCTGGAAGATAGTCCGATCGCCAAAGCCAAGACTGCTGCTTATACTGGTTGCCAACGTAAGTCCTGCCTCACGTACCAGGGCCGTCCTCTTCATTCCCACCGTAACCTGAGATGAGACTTCCATCAAAAGGGGAACCATCTCGTGTGGACCACTGGTTCCCCTTTACCTGTCCTCACAATCTCTAATTCATCCTCTATACTGTCGTCTTGAGTGATCTTTCAAAATGTGTACTCTAGGGCTCCCAGTTTAAAACCCACCAGTGGTGCCCCATGCCTACAAGAGAAAAGTCCAAAGCCAGCAGGAAGGCAGGCAAGGCCCCTCCATCTAGGCCTGGCTCCACAGCCCTCTGGATGGTAAGCTTTCATTAGATGGAATCATCTGGACCACACCGACCTCGTCTCATTCAGCTGCCTCTGTCTTCCCTCAGCCGCTCCTCCAAGATGTTCTCGTTTCCTGGCTGTTGGAGAACTTCCTTAGTTCAGGGACTGCATTTTACCTGCCTCTGTGTCTCTAGTGTTTATCATTAGCCTGGAATATAACAGGTGTTCAATAAAATGGTAAATGAGGGGCATCTGGGTGGCGCAGTCATTGGGCATCAGATCCTGATCTCAGGGTCATGAGACTGAGTCCCACATCGGGCTCCGTGCTCAGTGCGGATTCTGCTTGGGATTCTCTCTCCTTCTGCCTCTGCCCCTTCTGCTCTCTATCTCTCTCTCAAAATAAATCCTTTTTAAAAAATGGTAAATGAGTGAAAGAGTGATTGAGTCAATCAATCAATGGTTTGTGTCACAGGGAGGGGAAAAAGATCCACACTGGGCACAGCCTAATGATTAGTATAGAAAACCTTAGCCAGCACAGACGCTGAATTAAAGGTAAGAACAGAAAACTATTTCCTCCTTCTCCTCCTCTACTTCCCTCTCCCTTTTATAATTCTTTCTCTTTTATAATCCAAACTGATTTTGAGATTCTTATGCAGAGACGGTAACCCGTCTCTGGAGGCCGACAGCTGCTGAAAACTCCTCCTGCTCCTCCTTCATCCCCAGCAAAGGTTCTTCTCCCGAGAATCTCTCTCCTCTCTGTCATCGTTTCAGGTTACACTGAAACCTCTTTCTGTAGCTTTTTTTTTTTTAAGATTTTATTTATTTGACACAGAGAGAGAGATCACAAGGAGGCAGAGAGGCAGGCAGAGAGAGAAGGGGAAGCAGGCTCCCTGCTGAGCAGAGAGCCCGATGCGGGGCTCGATCCCAGGACCCTGAGACCATGACCTGAGCTGAAGGCAGAGGCTTAACCCACTGAGCCACCCACGTGCTCCATTATTTAACTTATTTTAAAAGATTTTATTTATTTATTTGTCAGAGAGAGAGCAGGCACAACCAGGGAGAGGGGCAGGCAGAGCGAGAGGAAGAAGCAGGCTCCCTGCTGAGCACAGAGCCCGATGCAGGACTTGATCCCACATGGGATCTGAGATCATGACCTGAGTCGAAGGCAGACACTTAACCGACTGAGTTACCCAGTTGTCCCTATTTATTTATTTGAGAGAGAGAGAGAGAGAGGGAGAGGAAGAGGGAGAATCTCAGGTAGATTCCATGCTCAGCACAGAGCCCGATACAGGGCTTGATTTCACGACCCTGAGATCACCACCTGAGCTGAAATTAAGAGTCGGATGCTTAACCAACCGAGCCACCCAGGTGCCCCCCTTTCTATAGCTTCTTTCCATATAACCATACCCTGAAGTTTACACACCAGAGAGAAAACCTCGGTCCCTGTCTTACATCTCAAATTGAGGCAGTAGGTCTAATACAGAACGCCCTGTTTCCCTAGCGAGAGAGCACAGGTGGGGTGGGTGGGGGGGTGGTGGCCAATGCAGCACATTTAGCGAAAGGAAGGAGCAAACTTAGTTGATGTTTTTGTATTAAAAAAAGAAATCTAAGCAGTAGTTTCAAACTATCTTCCCCAAGATACTTATTAATGACAAGAAGAAAGACGGTAACTCCACCATGCAGAAAGCCGTGGGGAATTCTATCTCCAAAAAGCTATTGTTCAACCAAGTGATACGGCTGCAATCAGGGTCGGGCACAGGGAGAACCTCTGAGGCGCCGGCAATGCTCTGCTGCTTGACCTGGGCAGCCGGTACACGCTGTTTGTATACAGTTTCTTACACGCTGTTTGTATACAGTTTCTTTAAACCGTAGCTATATGGTTCATATACTCACACACAAATATTTCACAATTCTCAATGAAAAAGTGAGAAGAAAAATAATAGAAAGTAAGTTAAAAGGAGTGGTTTAAAAAGAAAAAGAAAAAGAAAAGGACCAGGGGGCGGGAACAGCCATATCAAAGGGTCTGACTTCTTCTGCAGCAACCCTTCCTGAGGTCTTTGTCACTGGAGATGTCAGGGTCGCACCTGGCTGTACTCGGAGACGTGGCTTGCTGGCCTCCGTCACACTGCTGCCTGCCCATGGCCACAGGACCCCGTTCCTCTGTTGATTCACCTACTACAGAAACCCAACTCTGTAAAAACAGAGGTGTCAGGTCAGAAAACTCCCAGAACAGAAGAGCAAAAATACCCTTTTCGAGCCAAGGAGCAAATTCTTGGACCCAACTACCTTCCAAAGTTGTCTTTTTTATGCTATAATTTATTTTCCAAAGGTATACCTGACTTTGCACCTGTTGTCAAGTCTATTTAAGCTCTTATTTATCTACCAAAAAAATCTATCCTGCTCTCCTTTAAAGGAACCAGCTTGGAGCACCTCAGTGACTCAGTGGGTTAAGCCTCTGCCTTTGGCTCAGGTCGTGGTCTCAGGGTCCTGGAATCGAGCCCCGCATCGGCCTCTTTGCTCAGCAAGGAGCCTGCTTCCCCCCCTCACCACCTGCCTCTCTGCCTACTTGTGATCTCTGTCTGTCAAATAAATAAAAATCTTTATTAAAAAAAATAAGAGCGAGTTGAAATTAACTCTAGAGGGGTGCATTCCCGACCCATCGGTAAACCATGTGACTCTTGATGTCGGGAGCCTGAGTTCAAGCCCCGCGTTGGGTGTAGCATTTACTAAACAAACAAACTCTATCTAGAATAGAATCTACCATTTGATTATATTCTTTTGGTATTTGGAAATATGACAACGTTATCTTCACATTACAAAATAATGTTTGTTTACATATTCAATATTTATTCACTATGTGGCAGGAAGCAACTTTCTCTAAAGAAGGCATTTGAAATAATTTCTTCATCTTTATTAAGTATAAAAAGTACTATAAATGGAATAAGTTTTTTGGCAAGAATATAAAAATGAATTAAATTTCAAAATTGAAGTCTTACAATGATTTCATTTATACAATCTTCTAAAACTGGTGAGTCAAGTCTCTGTAAATTGAGCCTTTTTAATTCCCATGTGTGCAGGGAGAGCCAGTTATTTTATTGTTATTTTTTAAAATTTATTTGAGAGAGAGGGAAAGTGAGAGAGATCACAGGGGGAGAGCGAGAAGCAGACTTGCCATCAAGCAGAGAGCCCGATGCGGGGCTCGATCCCAGGACCGTAGGATCATGACCTGAGTTGAAGGCAGAGGCTTAAAGCACTGAACCACCCAGGCGCCCCGAATCGAGTGTTTCTAAAGGTAAATCATGGTATATTGACACCAGTGGGATGAAGCTACCCGGCTCCAGTCCTCACCACACTTATTCTGATCTTTTTATTGTTCTCCACAAGCCCCACCCAGGAGGTCACGCCCTTCCTGTAGTTCACGAGACAATTAGGCTGTTAGTTTATGAATTTCACGAACTTTCCTACTCCATGTATTTCCCTAGAACGGTCTCCTCCCCTGCTCAGCAGTAGTCCCTTTTCCTATTTTTACAGAAAATTTAAATGTTTCTGTTTTAAAAATAACCATGTGTTCATTAGGAAAAATTCAAATTGAAATGCATATTTATATAGAAGAGTACAAAGTCAGGAGTCAGTGCCTCCCCTCGCTGACGCACGCTGAGTTACCACCACGACAGGCTAAAATGCGTTGTTCTCAGACGTATTTTATGCACCTACAAATATAAACACACAAACATACGTATATCGTGATACACTGTTATTTTGACCAGAAATGGAGTCAGATCCCACATTATACGTAACAACTTGCTTTTTTCAGCAAACCATGTGGTCCTGGACATATTTTCATCTCAGTGGGTACAAATCTACTTTATTCTTGGCTGAATACCAGTTCTTAGTGTAGACACACTATAATTTATTTAACAATTCCTGCCTGATGCGGGCAAAGCCCACGTCTGGTGTCAAAAAGAAACCAGCGTTGTAGCAGGATATAAAGGAAAAGAGTGTGTTGCTCCTTTATACGGAGATTCAGAGAAATGAAGTCGCTTGAGCAAAAGGTCTGCATAACTAAAAATGTAAATACTGCCAAATTAAATGTCAAACACAGTTGTGGTACAATTTATAAAGGAAGGAAGGAAGAAGACAACGTGCCAAAGGCAAATAACTCAACCTACAAGGCATGCGCACCCCCCACAGGAAAGAGGCATGTTCCTGTCTTGAGCTCTCCTATGTCCTCCTAAAAATTCGTACGTCGGAGGCCTAACCCCCAATGGGACTGTATTCGGAGATGAGGAGGTAATTCGGGTTTGATGAGGCCATAGTGGTGGGCCTCTCAAAATGGGATTAGTGCCCTTAAAAGGAGCCAAAGAGGGAGAGCGCACTCTCTTTTCAGCACGGGAGGACCCAGCAGGAAGAAGACAGTCACTTGCAAGATGGCCCTCACCAGAACGAAACCTGCCAGCACCTTGATCTCGGCCTTCCCAGCTTCTAGAACTCTGACCAATGAATACGTGTTTTTAGGCCCCAGTTTATGGTGGTGTTGTTTTTTTAAGATTTTATTTATTTATTTGACAGACAGAGATCACAAGTAAGCAGAAAGACATGGGGCGGGGGGGGGCGGGAAGCAGGCTCCCCGCTGAGCAGAGAGCCCGATGCGGGGCTCGATCCCAGGGCCCTGAGATCATGACCTGAGCCAAAGGCAGAGGCTTAACCCACTGAGCCACAGGCGCCCCTGTATCTTCTTTCTTAACTAAAACAAACCACTACCTAACTGGCCCCTCATCTCCTCTCTTTCTAATTTACTCTCTATGCCGCAAAGCAGTTAACGTTCTGAAAAGTCAATCAAATCACAGTAGCTGTCATTTGAATCCTTAAAATGTATCTGCAAGGTAGGTATTTTTATAGATGGGGAAACTGAGGCTCACTCATGGCCAATACCTTAACCGACACCACGAAGCCAGTCAGGGGCAGAGCAACACATGACGATGACCTTCTTTACTGTCTTACAAAGAAAGGCATAAACTTCTCAGTACAATTCCTCATGACCCTTCGAACACGGGCCCAATGTGTCTTTCCAACCTCCCCTCCCGCAGCCGCTCCTCATGATCCAATCCTTACGGCCTCCTCCCCATTCTGGAGGCCCAACAGGCACGTCTGTGTCTTAGTTCTTCCTCACTGTGCTTGTTAATTCCGCCTTAATGCTCTTCCATGAGGGAAAGCCTGCTCATCCCGCCTAGTCCAGAGCCATCTCTCAGGGCCAGTGCCCTGGGGAGAAAGCGGCCTCACTCCTCTCTGCTCTCAGAGCACTGCGGCCCTGTCTCTCACACAGTCCCATAGAACTTACCAGATCACCGTCAGGGGCAGTCCGCCTGCCCCATCATACCGTGAGCACCTCAGGGTAGGGGCCAAGCTTTTTCCATCTTTGCAGCCCTGGCTGCTAGCACAGCACGGGACTTGCAAATGCTTATTGAATAAATGAATGGCGCCATGACTGACATAAAGCTCTATGTGTGCAAAACGCTATTTCACAAATGGATATACTGTCAGGTTCCTTTAAATAACGTGCTCTCGGGGCACCTGGGGGGGCTCAGTCAATAAAACGTCTGCCTTCAGCTCAGGTCATGATCACAAGGTCCTGGGATCGGGCCCCACATCGGGCTCCCTGCTCAGCGGCCAGTCTGCTTCTCCCTCTCCCTCTGTGATCTCTCTCGCTTTTGCCCTCTCTCAAATAAATTAAAAAATAATAATAATAAAGTACTTGCTCTCCCTGCACATATAGGAATAAAAGGGCTCGAGGTCAGAGCCTTGATAGGGGGTATCTCTATTAGGGGGAGAAGAAAGGCCCACCTGCGTGCCCCCTGGCTCTGAAGGCCCGCTGGGCCGCCCCCGCTGCAGGGACCATGCGGAAGAAGCCGCCGCAGCAGCCCAGGGACAGAACACACAAGGTGATGTGGAGCACTGGGGGCTCGACCAAAACTCCAGTACTTTCCTCAGACGTTGAGAGAATACGTTTGAACTCAGGTAGAGTCAAGGTCCCACTTGATTCTCCGACAAGCCTCAGTTCACTGAGCCTCTAAATAACTTAGAGTTTCAGTAGTAATTCACCTTGACTACAGAAGATCTCGCTCAGGAAAGGAGCAGAAAAGCAGCACCGGCTCTTCACCACCCAGGAAGGGGAAGGGTGGTCTTTAGTTAACATTTTGTCACTGCGATGCACAAACACCGCCATCTCAGCTCCTCTACATGCAGGGATCAGAACAGAAAGCTCTCCAGAAGCCCTGATCGCTACTTAGACACTTACTTAAAGGCCAGTGAATGTTCTCTCCACCCAAACCTGTCAGTACCTGCGTGAATAACCGACCCGACGGGGTGGCAGTGCGGCCGCCGTCGCTCTGGGCTCCTTTTCATCCAGCAATTCCAAGGCATTTTTTAAGCATTACATTCCTATAAAGTCAGAACTCTCCGCGTTTACACTGGGTAATTTGAGAACCTTAGTGATAGATTTGCCAAGGCTGCAAAGGGCTTAATGGTAAGACGGAAACAAAACCTGAAATCTCGATTCCAGTCTCTCTTCAACCATCCTTTTTTTTTTTTTTAAGATTTTATTTTATTTCATTTTTTTAAAGATTTTATTTATTTATCTGACAGAGAGAGACAGCAAGAGGGAACACAAGCAGGGGGAGTGGAAGGCTTCCCGCTGAGCAGGGAGCCCAATGCAGGACTCGATCCCAGGACCCCAGGATTGTGACCTGAGCTAAAGGCAGACGCTCAACTGACTGAGCCACCCAGGCTTCCCCAACCATCCTTCTATGCATATGCACACTCTGGTTCTTTGAATCTGACACTTAGGACTTGACACTAAATTTGACTTTGAAGGGTTACAGTAAGCGGTAGATCGGCAGGTCTCTGGCACAAACTACAGGCCGAGTGATACGTTTGCAGGAGATACTTTTTAGTCCAATCAGTCAGAAATGACAGGAAAGACCACAAGTCCCACAAGCCAGGGAGTCTGTGATATTTATATCTTATATAAGAATTTATTTCAACATCTTCCTCTCCCCATCTTCATTCTCTCTGGAAGGAGGAGCTGCTTGATGCCTTTATTTTTTTTTTAAGATTTTACTTATTTATTTGACAGAGAGAGAGAGATGACAAGCAGGCAGAGAGGCAGGCAGAGAGAGAGTGGGAAGCAGGCTTCTTGCTGAGCAGAGAGCCCAATGCGGGGCTCGATCCCGGGACCCTGAGACCATGACCTGAGCCGAAGGCAGAGGCCCCCTGAGCCCGCCCGGTGCCCCTGCCTGATGCCTCTAAAAGGCTGTTCTTTTTCCTCCGCAACCAGATGCCCAGTTATTCACCCCAGGGACATGTTTCTAGACAGTGGAAGTCAATTCCTCGGAACTCCAGCTACAAGTCCATCCTCAATCTCTGGGCTGCCCCCCCCTCCCCCCCGCCAGGCGTGACGTGCAGAAACAGCAAAACACAGAGGTCACAGCAGCGGATGGAATTACACACCACACGGCCGCTCTCTCTCAAGAGCTACTCCAAGAGAACACATCCCTGCCACTAGGTCTACTTTTAGATCTCTCTCCGCATCTCACAGTTTGCACCTGATGACCTACGAGGACAGGCTCAGTGACATGATGCGGGCGGAGTTCCTGAGCCCACCCGCCTGACGAGCAGCAACACAGAGGGCTTCGGCTGGGCTCCTAGGTTCAAATCCCGATTCAAGCACTCACAGGCTTACTGATCTTCATCTAAATTCCTCGTGCCCATGTTCCTCATCTGTCCAAGACACAATTTCCTCATCCGGGTGGGAGGACAAAATGAGAGAACACATACAAAGGGCTTAGAACGACCAGGCCTGGCAAACCAGAAGTGTTCAGCAAACGTTTGCTGTTACGGTCACAGAGTAACGTGCAGGGAAAGAAAAGGGAATGTGCTGCGCTCGCTCTGTGTAGTAGAGTTTGAGCTGCCTATCTGAAGTGACTCTGATGTGATGTCTTTTGGAAACATGGGCTCAGTATAGCACCAAGCGTATTTCATGATGACTGCATAGAAACAACAAAAAGTCCAGTGTTGATGCTCCTCTAGGAAAAGTCTCCAGTGTAAGGTCAAGGCTGCTTTCCAGGGCTTCAGGAGGCGCTCACGGGTTCACAGAGAAGTGTCAACCAGGCAAGCGATGGGAAGTTGTGCCAGCCAGCGGAAACCTCCAAATGACCCCAGAGAAGCATTTACTTGTTTTTAAATAATCTCTATGGCCCAAAAAGTTCAAAATTAAAAACAAAAAAGAACCTGTTCTGACACTAGAGGGAAGGAAACAGAAAGGGAGTAACGGAAGCAAATGCAAGCAAGCCCCCATAAGAAGAAAGGGCCGATTTCCAAGCACGAGCTGACTCCCACGGAGGGAAGCAAAATCCTTACCAGCTCTACGGAAGAAGAAAGATCTTTCTACTCTAATTGCTAAGGCAGAGTAACAAATCAAAGAGCAGACATTTGATGAGCATTAGTTGGCAGGACTAAATGTGAAGCAGAAAGATGGGGTATATTGAAAGCACTCTTGGACGGTGAATGAGAGCAGGGGGTCGGTCACTCCAGATACAAAGGAAGAAAACAATGGAAACCAATCACCAAAAAATAAGATAAAGTAACGTAACATAAAATAAAATAAAAATATTTTTTTTCCCCTCTAGGTCACTTACTGCCTAAAAATCTTCAATATTCCCCACAGCCTACAGGACAGAGTCAAAAACCTCTGCAGGTAACAGAGCGCCCCGCACCTACCTTTCCAATCGTGTCTGGCCATCAGGAAACGTGCACTCCTGCCAGCCTGGCTTCCTTGTTTGTTCCAGCGAGGAACAAACCACGTTCATTTCAGCTTTGTACCCCCAGCGCCTATCCCAGTACCTGGCACACAGCAGTTGCTGGTCCAACAACAACGGGGAAGCTTTTAGGCCCATACTCTGCGCCTCGCTCCTGGAAAGCCCCTTCTCCACCCCGCTGGCAAAAACCCAAGCATCTCCACAGCCTCGCTCTGCACCAGGGCCAGCGACCCACAGCCGCGGCTGCGGTCCTCGCTCCCGCTCCCACGCCCCGCAGCGCCCCGTCACTCAGACCTCTGTTGCTCTGCAGACATTTCCTGTTTCTTTCTTTTTTTATTTATTTATTTATTTATTTGAGAGAGAGAGATGACAAGTAGGCAGAGAGGCAGGCAGAGAGAGAGGGGGAAGCAGGCTCCCTGCCGAGCAGGGAGCCCGATGCGGGGCTCGATTCCAGGACCCTGAGATCACGACCCGGGCCGAAGGCAGAGGCTTAACCCACTGAGCCACCCAGGTGCCCCTGACATTTCCTGTTTCTATGTTTCGTCCGCCCCATACCCCAGACCTTCTGGAGGAAGGCAGGATATGCTGAAGCAATGAAAGCAGTGGAAAGGGCATCGGTCTGTGGCCAGGCGGGGCTGGTTCTTTAACTTTGGGAAAACGTCATGTAAACACTTAGAACAGTGGCTGGGACACAGCATGCACTTTGCAAACGCTGGTACGGCCATTACTCGTTTCTTGGAACCTCAGTTCTCCCTCTTATAAAATGGGGTTAATAATAAATCTTCGGGGGCGCCTAGCCAGAACAGTTGGTAGAGCCAGCTGCTCTTCTTTTCTTCTTTTTTCAAGTTTTTCTTTAAATCCCGGTTAGGGGGCGCCTGGGTGGCTCAGTGGGTTAAGCCTCTGCCTTTGGCTCAGGTCATGATCTCAGGGTCCTGGGATCGAGCCCCGCATCGGGCTCTCTGCTGGGTGGGGAGCCTGCTTCCTCCTCTCTCTCTCTCTCTCTGCCTGCCTCTCTGCCTACTTGTGATCTCTCTCTCTCTGTCAAATAAATAAATAAAATCATAAATAAATAAATAAATATTAAAAAAATTAAAAAAATAAATCCCGGTTAGTTGACATACAGTGTAATGTTGGGTGTGGGCGTACGATTTTGTGACTCCACCACTTACATCGAGCACCCGGTGCTCATCACAAGTGCCATCCTTAATACCTGAGCATGAGACTCTTAACCTCGGGGTAGTGAGTTCAAGTCCCCCACGTTAGGCACAGAGCTTACTTAAAAAAAAAAAGTAAAAAGAAAAAAGAATAATGATAAATCTGTCAGGGGGTTCCTTATGAAGATTAGGCATACTGTCTGCGAAGTCTCGAGGACCTTCCTTGGCACCCAGCGGCTACTCACGAATGGCCTCAGGGCAGCCATTCTTCCATTCTCCCCAGGCCTCATCCTGGGTGCGGAGAAGATGCCCCGTGTGAGTTTACGAAATGCGTTGAATGAACAGAGACATGGTCTAATATCAACTCAGATATCAAGGGAAAACTTTTCAGTCATTCATTCAACAAATCTTTAAGGGGTTGTCGGTAGATACCAGGCTTTGTTCTAGTGCTGGGACGCAACAGGAAAACCAGTTCCTGGCCTGTGCAATTTACATTCTAAAAGAGAGGACAGACAATAAGCAGACGGTGCGACGGAAATAAAAGCCTATATGGTGTTAAGTGCTATGGAGAAGGAGAAAAGCAAGGGGAGGATGCCCTAGCAGAGCTGGGAGGGCGCTGGTGCAGAGGGGGCATTTAGGAAGACTCTGGCACCCTTAGGCACCAGTAGGCAGACTCCCGCAGCCTTTCCGTGGGTCCGTCTCTACCGAAAAGAGACCCACTGCCAGCAAAGGGCTGTGGTCTGCTTCCCAGGGCCCCCCTCCACTCACACCAAGCCACAGACACTGCTGAGCCAGTGATTACAAACTTATTTTCACAAGACAAGGCCAGCGAAGCCCCATATGGAGGTAAACAGGTTATAACCATACCGTTACTGGTCTGTTCCCCAGGAAGTTCAGATCACTGTTCTCTCCAAATAGGTAACCTTCGGGGTGCGTGGAGTCAAACTTCTCTCCTCCCATAATGAAGTGGCTGGCAAAATAGCTTCCTAGACAGGGAGAGACAGAAACATCCAACAGAAACCAGTCAAACTAAACCAAGTAAAAAAGCCAACTCCAAAAAATGTTAACCCTTCCAACAGCGCAACTGTTAACCCCAAGAGAATTGTCTCTTGATTTCGGACAGTGGCACAAGATAAGCCAAATCATAGCAGTGAGAACCCAAGATACCCAACACAAATAGATCAATTTTCCCTTTAACATCATTAATCCAGTCCTTATCATGATCTGTCTCTAACACCATTAGCCAAAAGTCCAGAAGTCCCACAATGCACATTAATGAACATGTATTTTGTTCCTGATTTTTTCCCTTAAACTTGAAGTGGTTACTTTCCATCCTTTGTACATTCAGGAATCTTAACTATAGGTATCAGCCTGCACGCATGGGCGCACGCGCACGCACATACACACACACACAATTTCTTTGCCTAGATTTCCCTAAGCCAGCAACTACCTAGACACAGAAGCCTTGGCACCTGCCGACCCGCGCATATATACCTCTAGAACTCTCTCCAGTGAAGGCTCCTCCTTTTTCATTTTTGCTTCAAAATGATTGTTAACAGGAAAATACGAATGTAAATAATACCGCTGTCCTTGGCTTTACCTACCAATCAGCACATAGATTGTGGATTTTAACAGGACAATAGTCTAGCGCTATGAAAAGATGCACGCGCAGGCACACATGCGGTGTACACACATACACACGTGCCCACACACACCCCTCGATCTCAAATTCACTAACTGTGAATGGACAGGCTTTCGGGGATGTCAGTCATGGTGGGCGCTCTTTGCCCCACCTTGACTGGCCAGGAGGCAGGGATATTTTTAACACTACAATAACTAGAGGCGATCAGCAGTCACGGGTCAGACTCCCCATCTGCCTCGTCCAGACAGACGAGGAACTGTGCCAGGATATGACGGCACTGATAAGTCACCACAGGAGGCTTAGGCAACGCCACAGATTCCATCTGGGAATACTTTCCAACCCAGATGATTAAATGAATGCCTCTTAACCCGAATTTCTATAATCTAAGTACTCCCAGGAAGGTAAGCCATCGGAAGGGAAGGACTTACATGACGACATGCCTTCTCAAGGCTCTCCTCACACACCCCGACTCCCAGATTGAGACAAAGAACTTATAAAACGGAGAGAGGCTTCGCTGTCATCTGTCACACAGTGAGGGTATATAGATATATTTTCTAAACCAATTTCAACTTTTGAGGTTTACAGCAAACTAAAGACAATGAGATTCAGCCTGTGAGGAAGGCACAGGAAGGAAGACAGAAGAAAAATTCTTTTTTTTCTTTTTAAGATTTTATTTATTTTTGATGGAGAGAGATAACAAGAGAGGGAACACAAGCAGGGGGAACTGGAAAGGGAGAAGCAGGCTCCCCGCTGAGCAGGGAGCCCAATGTGGGGCTCGATCCCAGGACCTTGGGATCATGACCTGAGCTGAAGGCAGACGCTTAACTGAGCCTCCCAGGAGCTGCGAGAGAAGAAAATTCTAACGGGAAAACTGAACCAAATATTCATTTCGGGGTTTTCTTCACATGGAGCTTTAGTCTAGAAACACTTATTACACAAAGCAAGCTAGATAAAATCACTCACCACAAAGTGAGGTCATTCTTTAATTAAACAACGAGTAGGAAAACATCCTTTGAGGGTTAGAGCAGCCGAAATCTATTGCGGAGGAACTTGTGAAAGTTACCCACCCAAACTGAAAAATACAAACAGCAGCCATCTGCCGTGATCCGACAGTGAAATTCATCATTGAGGAAAGCTTAATTATCAATTATTTATGTCCAGCACTTGCAAGCCCTATTTTCCAAGTGCATAATTTATAGAGGGGAAAGGTGCCCAGTTGCCTTAAGTAGAAGCAGCCATCTCAAATAATTTGAGTCATTTACTGTTGAACCTTACCAATATATATTTTCTATGCATTAGAGATTATGTATTTATTATAAATTAGCTGAAATTTTAAAGGTTAAAGATTTTGGGGAGCCTCAGTAGAGCGTGTGACTGCTGATTTCCAGGTCGTGAGTTCAAGCCCCACCTTGGGGACAGAAATTACTTAAATTAAAAAAAAATAACCTTACCAACATATATTTTCTATGCACTAGAGATTATATATTTATTATACATTAGCTGAAATTTTAAAGGTTAAAGATTTTGGGGAGCCTCGGTAGAGCGTGTGACTGCTGATTTCCAGGTCGTGAGTTCAAGCCCCACCTTGGGGATAGAAATTACTTAAATTTAAAAAAAATAAAAATAAAAAGATTTTATGCTGATGGATGGCTTGCTCAAGTCATGAATAAAGAACGGAGAGAAGCAGGTTTTCTGCCTGGAGCTATATGGTTCAGCTCAGTATGGGACATGTTGAGTTTCTAGAGCCTGTGAACAGTCAGATGAGGGCTAAAGGGACAGTGAAATCCAGATCATCAACTTACAGGTGGTAGTGATTGATGCCAGCAAGAGGAGAGCACTAATGGCTTCGGAAGCATAGGGTTAAAGATAGCGTAGGGTCTACTGGAAAAGCCTTTTTTTTTTTTTTGCCATAATATTAAAAGAGAAGGAATTATCAAGAAAGTAGCATAAAGCTAATTATAGTTTTGCCTTACATTAAAAATCATGAACACAAACACAAAAAGATTTAAAATTAGGGTCAGGGGCGCCTGGGTGGCTCTGTGGGTTAAGCCTCTGCCTTAGGCTCAGGTCATGATCTCAGGGTCCCGGGATCGAGCCCTGCATCGGGTTCTCTGCTCAGCGGGGAGCCTGCCTCCTCCCTCTCTCTCTGTCTGCCTCTCTGCCTACTTGTGATCTCTGTCTGTCAAATAAATAAATAAAATCTTTAAGAAAAAAAAACAAAATTAGGGTCAATATTTCAGAGATAAAAAAAGGACTTTTCATTTCAATAGCAGAGTCAGTGCAAAGTTCCTTTAAAATAGATGATCTCCCTCGGTGCACTTAAAATACAAATAACAGGGGTGTCTGGGTGGCTCAGTCGGTAAAGCATCTGCCTTCAGCTTACGTCATGATCCCAGAGTCCTGGGATCAAGATCCACATTGGGCTCCCTGCTCTGTGGGGAGTCTGCTTCTCCTCCTCCCTCTACCTGCCGCTCCCCGTTTGTACTCTCTGTCAAATAAATAAATAAAAAATACAAATACAAATACCTGATCAGTTAAAAGAAAAAAAAAAGCTTCAGGCATTTGGTAATGCTGGCTTGTTGCTTCTTTGGAAATGGACCCCTCTAATAACTTGTCCTAGTTAGACCAGTGAGACAACAAATCCGCCATCTGCAGCCTGGATAAAGCTTTCTGTCTCTTTGCCCCAGCCGGTCTAAAGGCACGAACCAGTGCGGAGTCACGTAGAGCTACCATATCAGCAGACAGTAACCCCTACCACACTAACAGTCCCTGAAAAAAAATGCCTTCTGGACAGCCTGTGCACATTTTTACTTCTTAGCGTGAACTGTGCTCTAAAATCAGAAATGCAGGGCGCCTGGGTGGCTCAGTGGGTTGAGCCTCTACCTTCGGCTCGGGTCGTGATCTCAGGGTCCTGGGATCGAGCCCCGCATCTGGCTCTCTGCTCAGCGGGGAACCTGCTCCCCGACTCCCACCTGCCTTTCTGCCTACTTGAGATCTCTCTCTGTCAAATAAATAAAATCTTAAAAAAAAAAAAATCAGAAATGGTAGGGGAAAAAAGCTTTGCCTATTTGCTAATAGGGACCTATATGACTAATGGATAAACTGCAAGTTTTTCATTATCAGGCAGCTATAATTTCTTATTTATTTATTTTTTGAGAGGGGGAGGGAGGGGCCGAGGGAGAGGGAGAGAGAGAATCTTAAGCAGGTTCCACACCTAGTGTGGAGCCCAATGCAGAGCTCAGTCTCATGACCCTGAGATCATGACCTGAGGCAAAATCAAGAGTCGGATGCTTAACAGACTGAGCCACCCAGGCGCCCCAAGTTAGCTATAAATTCTTTTTTTTTTTTTTTAAGATTTTTATTTATTTATTAGACAGACAGAGATCACAAGTAAGCAGAGAGGCAGGCAGAGAGAGAGAGAGTAGGAAATAGGCTCCCTGCTGAGCAGAGAGCCCGATGCGGGGCTCGATCCCAGGATCCTGGGATCATGACCTGAGCTAAAGGCAGAGGCTTTAACCCACTGAGCCACCCAGGCGCCCCTTAGCTATAAATTCTTAACCAAAATTCATATTCGATTTCCTTGTGGGATTTAAGAAGACACATCTTGTGGTAATCATTTTACAAGACAGACATATATCATCACATTGTACACCCTAAACTTACACAATGTTGTATGTCAAGTATATCTCAGGAAAGCGGAAAAAAAAAGAAAACGCATCATACACAGATCTCCAAAATTATATTTAAAACATAAGGTATGAGTGGGAGGGAGAAGAGGGAATTAGTGTTTAATGGGTATAGAGTTTCCGTTTTGCAAGAAGAAAAAGTTCTGGAGATCTTAACACTACTGAACTGCATGCTTAAAAATGGTAAGATAATAGATTTGATGTTATATATTTTTCTTTTTTCTTTTTAAGATTTTATTTATTTATTTCTCAGAAAGAGAGAGAGAGAGCACAAGTAGGCAGAGTGGCTGGCAGAGGCAGAGAGAGAAGCAGGTTCCCCACTGAGCAAGGAGTCCAATGCAAGGACTCGATCCCAGGACCCTAGGATCATGACCCGAGCCGAAGGCAGAGGCTCAACCAACTGAGCCACCCAGGCGTCCCTGATGTTACATATTTTTCACTAAAATAAAAAGAAATAAAGAAAAGAAACATAAGCTTTGGTCCAGAATGTCCAACACTCATCCAAGTTCAGTATTTAAAAAAAAATTTTTTTTTAAAGATTATTTATTTATTTGACAGACAGAGATCACAAGTAGGCAGAGAGGCAGGCAGAGAGAGAGGAGGAAGCAGGCTCCCTGCTGAGCAGAGAGCCCGACGCGGGGCTCGATCCCAGGACCCTGGCATCATGACCCGAGCCAAAGGCAGAGGCTTTAACCCACTGAGCCACCCAGGTGCCCCATCCAAGTTCAGTATTAAAGGAAAAAAGTATTAGAGAAAAAAAGGCATCCAGGCAAAAAGTGAAATTATTTATAAGGGAAGAAAATTACACTAGTGCTGCTCCTCCAGATCAGGGATGTCCCATAAAAATAAAATATGAGCCAAAAATGCACGCCCCATACATAGTTTTAAATTATCTGGTAGTCACATTAAAAAAAGCAAAATTAACTTTAATCTATTTTATTTATCTCAATATTGGATATCCCAAAATATCCAAAATATTCTATCAACATGCAATCAGTATAAAAATTATTAAGAAGCTATTTCCATTCTTTCTATTTTTTTAAAGCATGGAGTCTTCAAAAGCTGTGCGTGTTTTCCACTGCTTACAGCCCATCTCACTTTGGACTCGCCACATTTTAAGTGACATAGGTCCGCATGGGGCCAGAGGCTACCACAGTAGAAAGCACAGCTCCAGATGCTACTCCTCGCCCACTGATTTAATCTTAGTCACTTAGCAATACTTTCTGGCTCTACAGAAACATCAGCGCAACTGCAAAGGAACTTGTATTGAAGGAATCCTACCCTGTCGAGGACAGCTTTTGAACCAAGAGTTCAAATCAATACATTGACTTCAACTGCCCACAATGAAAAAGACACCTATCTGGTCTTCATCATGTGAACAGCAGCAAAAAAAATCTCAGAATTCACTATCGTGGGGCACCTGGCTGGCTCAGTTGGCCAAACATGAGACTCTGGATCTCGGGGTTGTGGGTTCAAGCCTCATGCTGGGTGTAGAGATTACCTAAAATCTTAAAAAAAAAAAAATTCACTGTCTGAAATAATTTACCCAGTGAATGTAAGCTATTAGGGCATATTCCTAACATCACAGTGAAATTAAATATTGCTCAGTCAAGGGACGCCTGGGTGGTTCAGTGGGTTAGGCTTCTGCCTTCAGCTCTCTTGGGTCATGATCTCAGTGGCCTGGGATTGAGCCCCGCATCGGGCTCTCTGCTCGGCAGGGAGTCTGCTTCCCCCTCTCTCTCTGCCTGCCTCTCTGCCTACTTGTGATCTCACGTGCTCTGTCAAATAAACAAATTTTTAAAAAACTTAAAAAAAAAAATATTGCTGGGGCGCCTGGGTGGCTCAGTGGGTTAAAGCCTCTGCCTTTGGCTCAGGTCATGATCCCAGGGTCCTGGGATCGAGCCCTGCATCGGGCTCTCTGCTCAGCGGGGAGCCTGCTTCCTCCTCTCTCTCTGCCTATTTGTGATCTCTGTCTGTCAAATAAATAAATAAAATCTTAAAAAAAAAATATTGCTCAGTCGATCCCATAATTTACATCTAGCCCAATGAGATACTCTGAAATTTGCCACCAAACTTCTATGAACTATAACATCACACAATAGTGCTCGCTTCGGCAGCACATATACTATAACATCACACAATAAAGGACAATTAAACTCATTTCCCATTTTTCTACAACTCTGTACGCCTTTTACAAGATATACATATATCAAATCATCACCTTGCACACCTTAAACTTTATTGGTACCCTACATGTTAACAAAAATTCTAATTTAGGAAAAAAACTTATCTTTCCAAATCCGTGACATTACTTAAGTGTTCTGCCTATAGAAATAGGCTTAGGGAAAAAAAAAAAACAACTGCCTAAGCCTCTAAGTAATAGCAATTTATTTACTGTCATGGCACAACTGCAAATCAAAGATTTTAGACTTTTCAAGTCATGTAAACCTTATGTTTTGTAAAACGAAAACAAAAGTGTTGAGTTAACAAAAAATTTTGACAATTTGTATGGATTAAATGATAAAGTAAAATGTATTTGGGATTTTAGCCCCTATCTTATGCTAAGTGGGAATTTTTATTGCAAGATCTATAAGCAATCTTCCCTTCTTTTGTTTAAAATCAATTAATTAACATACAGTGTATTATTAGTTTCAGAGGTAGAGTTTAGTGATTCAATCATATGTAACACCCAGAGCTCATTACATCACTTGTCCTCCCTAATGCCATCACTCAGTTACCCTATGCCCCACCCCACCCCCTCCAGCAACCCTCAGTTTCTTTCCTATGGTTAAGAGCCTCTTATGGTTTCTCTCCCTGTCTGATAATGCCTTTTTTTATTTTTCCCTCCCTTTTTCTACGCTCCTGTTTTCTTAAATTCCACATATGAGTGAAATCCTATAACTGTCTTTCTCTGATTGACTTATTTCACTTAGCATAATACCCTCTAGTTCTATCCACGTTTTTGCAAAGGCAGGATTTCATTCTTTGATGGCTGAGTAATATTCCATTGTATACACATACGGCATCTTCTTTATTCACTCATCTATCGGTGAACAGCTGGGCTCTTTGGCTATTGCGGACATTGCTGCTATAAACACTGGGCTACAGATGCCCCTTCGGATCACTGCATTTGTATCTTTGGGGTAAATACGCAGTAGTGCGATTGCTGGGTCGTAGGGTAGCTCTATTTTCAACTTTTTGAGGAACCTCGATGCTGTTTTCCAGAGTGGCTGCCCCACCTTGCATTCCCACCAACAGTGTAGGAGGGGTCCCCTTTCTCCACATCCTCGCCAGCATCTGTCATTTCCAGACTTGTTAATTTTAGCCATTCCGACTGGTGTGAGGTGGTAGCTCATTGTGGTTTTGATGTGTATTTCCCTGATGCCGAGTGATGAAGAGCACTTTTTCATGTGTCTGTTGGCCGTCTGGATGTCTTCTTTGCAGAAGTGTCTATTCATGTCTTCTGTCCATTTCTTGACCAGACTATTTGCTCTTTGGGTGTTGAGTGTGGTTAGTTCTTTATAGATTTTAGATATTAGCCCTTTATCTGATAAGACATTTGCAAATATCTTCGCCCATTCTGTAGGCTATCTTTTGGTTTTGTCAACCATTTTGTTTGCTGTGTAAAAACTTTTTATCTTGATGAAGTCCCAGTAGCTCATTATTGCCTTTGCTTCCCTTGCCTTTGGAGAGGCGTCCAGCCAGAAGTTGTGCAGCCGAGGTCACAGAGGGTGCTGCCTGTGTTCTCTAGGATTTTGACAGACTCTTGTCTCACACTTAGTTCTTTCATTCATTTTGAGTCTATTTTTGTGTATAAGTAAATGGTCCAGTTTCATTCTTTTGCGTGTGGCTGTCCAATTTTCCCAACACCATTTGTTGAAGAGACTTTTTTCCATTGGATATTCTTTCTGCTTTGTCAAAGGTTAATTAAGCATAGAGTTGAGGGTCCATTTCTGGGTTCTCTATTCTGTTCCCCTGATCTATGTTTCTGTGCCAGTACCAGGCTGTCTTGATGATGACAGTTTTGTAATAGCGCTGGAAGTCCGAAATTGTGATGTCACCAGCTTTGGTTTTCTTTTTCAACTTTCCTTTGGCTATTCAGTGTCTTTTCTGGTTCCATACAAATTTTAGGATTATTTGTTCCAGCTCTGTGAAAAATGTTGATGGTATTTTGATAGGGAAGCAATATTCCCTTCTTTTTGTGTTTTTGTTGATCACAGTAAAACAAAAAATATCCTGCTTATAAGTGAAAAATGTTAATCCTCAACTATTTGCTTTTTAACTAATGGAGCTATATACTCGATTACTGCAGAAAACGGAATTGTATTTAAAAATAATTTCATTCAACATTAAAATATGAGAAAACTGGCTATGGGATTCCTATTAGGTTTTCATGTATTTGAAAAATCTTCACCTAGGGGCACCTGGGTTGCTCAGTTGGTTAAGTGCCTGGCTTCAGCTCAGGTCATGATCCCGGGTCCTGGGATGGAGCCCTGCATCAGGTTCCCTGCTCAGTGGGGAGTCTGCTTCTCCCCCTGCTCTTCCCCCTACTTGTGTTCTCTCTCTCTAATAAAGAAAATCTTTTTTAAAATTACACGAGTAAAACATGCCTTTTGGAAAAAATAAAAATGCATAGAAGTATGTCATTTAAAAAGTGACAATCCCATTCTACTCTGGGAGAAGTAACTCCGCTTTTAACAACTGGTTTGTGGCCTTCCAATTTTCCTACACATATAGGGTTCGGGTTTTCTGTTTTATTTTCTTTTTTAACTTAATTGGGATATTACACATATTGATCTGTAAGTTACTTTTTTCTTCCTGCCTAATGTACTGTAGGCATCCTTCCATGTCCACACTTACGGATCGAACTCATTATTCCTAATGACTACATAACAATAACTCACATTGAGGACTTACTCTGTACCAGTACTGTCCTATAACGTATCATACAGGATATTCCTCACAACAACCCTATCAGGTGGGTCATACAAATTCTTTTTATTTTACAGAACTGATGATAAATGCACAGAGAAAGTAAGTAATTTATCCAAGGTCACACAGGTAGTTAAGAGGCAATGTCAGGGGGTGCCTGGGAGACTCAGTCGTTAAGCGTCTGCCTTCAGCTCAGGTCATGATCCCCGGGGTCCTGGGATCAAGCCCTGCACTGGGCTCCCTGCTCAGCAGGAAACCTGCTTCTCCCTCTCCCACTCTCCCTGCTTGCATTCCCTCTCTCGCTGTGTCTCTCTCTGTCAGATAAATAAAATCTTTTTTTTTTTAATTTAAAGATTTTATTTATTTGACAGACAGAGATCACAAGCAGGCAGAGAGGCAGGCAGAGAGAGAGAGAAAGGGAAGCAGGCTCCCTGCTGAACAGAGAGCCCGATGCGGGGCTCGATCCCAGAATCCTGAGATCATGACCTGAGCCAAAGACAGAGGCTTTAACCCACTGAGCCACCCAGGTGCCCCAGATAAATAAAATCTTAAAAAAAAAAGAGGCAGTGTCAGGTCCCCAATCCAGCTATTTTTATTACAAAATGCCTATGTATACTCTTATCCATTACACTATATTCCCACTGAGTGCCCAGATTTAATTAATCTGTTCCCTACTGATGAACATTTCCTACTCTCTCGTTTACATTGCTTGCTTGCTTTTTTCCCTCCCGGGTGGTATTATTGTTGCTATTTGATTGTTTTTACATCTGGAATTTGTGCTTATGGACTGTGTGGGATAAGGCATTAATCATTTTTTTCCAAATAGGAAACTTTACTAACACCATTTATTGAATGTTCCATTTTCCCCACTAAGTTGAAAATATATTTTCATCATGCTATATATATCCCTAGCTCTGGACTCTAGTCTATTCTGAATGAGCACAATGAAGTGGGTTTGCGTGAGTACCATACAGTGTTAACAACTGTAGCTTTCCGGTATTTGAAAAAAAATACACATCAACAGATCCAAACCTTTCCCCCGTTCTCAAGGTCCCAACCCTGACCCCTCTACCTGTCTTCCTTCCACTTGGTGACATTCCCTCAAAACCCTTCAACATTATATGTTGAAACATTAAGTTTCGACACCTTACATCTTCCCCATATTTTCATCCACACTGTCTCCTGGTCTCAAGAAGGTAGTCCTTCTCTCCCCGTTCCAAAGTTCACTTTTCCACTTGAGCACCCATCCCCGTCTCCCTTGACCTCCTTGAGACCCCATCAACAACCTCCCTCCCTTTTTCTGTGTTTCTATCCCTCTTTCCACTTGGCTTTTTACCTAACTCACGCTATAAGCATATTCTGGTCTTCCTGACCTAAAAAACAAATACAAAAAGAGTTCCATGTGCCCTGCCTTAAAATCCGCCCACTGGCCCCCCATGTGTCATTCCTGTCTGCTCCCACCCACCTCCAAGGACTCCTCGAGCCTTTACAGTGCTTTCCACCACTCTGCTGAAACTCTTCCCTGGAACACCCAGCAGGCCAAGTGTATTCTCACGCTTCACTCCCTTTATGAATGCTCAGATTTCCACGCTCATGTCTGGGCTCTTTCCCCCTTGACTTCCCAAATCCTCATGGTTCTGGGTCTTTTCCTGCCTACCACTTGTTTCATGCTTCTGTGCAGCCCACAAACACGGATGTGTCCTCAAGAGCGCAGGTCTCTCCTTTTCTTTCCTTTTTTCCCCCCTCTCTTCCTCTTCCTCATCGAATCAAAAGCAGAGGCTCTGATTGAAGACAAAGCTGAATTTGACCCAGGTGCTGCCTTCTGCCCCTGGGTGACCTAGGACAAGTTATTTAACTTTTTTGGGCTTTGGTGTCTTTATGAGTAACACCTCTTTCCAAGGATTGTGTTTAGGCCCCGTGGGCAACTAACACACATTGGCTTCTCTTTTCCCATACTCCCAAACGTTTTCTCCTGATCTTTCTTTGGAGTTTCAGTCCAAATCTTTAACCACCTACCGTATCTTTTCATCTAGATATCCCATCTTTGCTTCAAATTCAGTAACTTTTTTTTTTTTTCTGGAAGAACAGGAATAAAGAATATTTTATCCTAAGAGCTACCACCAGAACTCCTCTTAGCAAAGGCTTGGTCTTTTTTGGAATATACCTTAGTGAGCTACTTAGCATGGAGAGCAACACACCAAGGTCACGGGTACCTTTGCTGCTTGCTGATGTTACTCGAACTGCTTTGTAATTTTTCTTCTTAGAGGAAAAGGTAAGGAGAAGAGTTAAAAAAGAAGAAGGGGGTGCCTGGGTGGCTCAGTGGGTTAAGCCTCTGCCTTCAGCTCAGGTCATGGTCTCAGGGTCCTGGGATGGAGCCCCGCGTCAGCAGGGAGCCTGCTCCCCCCACCACCCGCCTGCCTCTCTGCGTACTCGTGATCTCTCTCTGTCAAATTAAAAAAAAGAGAGAGAGAGAGAGAGAGAGAAGAGGAAAGAAATATTAGGATGGAAAAAGGCCCAGGTTGGTGAACCGAAGAGCCAGTGAAACTCCCCGGCCGAAGTACAATTGGGAGTGATAAGGCTTACTGTGCCTCCGCATTCCTGCAGTGTAAACCCCAGCTTCATCATCCTCCACACATCTTTAGTAGAATCTACACTTTGAATATGTGAACGGAATTTTTTGGAGAAACTGAAGAATGGACTGAAGTCACATGTATTGTGGGACAGAGACAACAAGCTGGAAGCCAGGAGCCAACATGGTTGTGCCATGGGTCATTTGGGGATTTGCAGAAATCTTGGAAGGGGCATGAGGAGTCCATACTCTATGATTTGGGGGAATGGGTGGGTTTCTGTCTAGTTTGTCCAGATCTTGAGAAGCAGTAAAGCCTTTGCTTTACTGAGCCCTGCGGCTCACTTTACAAGCAGTGTCCGCCCCCAGATTCCCAATTTCTGTCAATGGTGCTTTACTTCTCTGATCGCCGAGGTTAAAAATGTCATAGTCATCAAAACCGCACACACACAGAATGTGGCTTTTCTGCAAAGCATCCTTGTCAAGACCTCAGCCCTTTCCAAGTTCAATGACGGTGGATTATCACGTTATAGCTCCCTAGCAACTCTCTCTGTTTCTAGTCTTTTTCTCCCTACAAACTGTACCTCTAAGAGATCAATCTTCCTCCGACCACCCCCTGGTTCTTCCCTTTTGGCTTTCTGAGTTCAAGCCCTGCGTTGGGTGTAGAGATTACATAAAAATAAAATCAATAAGAGAATCTTTAAAAATTAAAATGAAAACTTAAAATTTTTTTTAAAAAGTACACCGGCAACCTCCAGGCCATTACAAATACTACTCGCCACCCGGACTTTTTGGGAGTCCCTTAATGTGTTCAGAAGAGCCACTGCTCCCAAGAGCTCTACCCTAACTGACCAAGCTCTTCTGTTTTATTCGGTTGGTATAAACCCCTCCGTACTGCCACTTTTAAAGCTTTATTGAGGTATACTATACACAGCATAAAATTCATCTATCGTACAATTCCATAGCTTTGGTAACTATCACAATCCAACTGAAAACACTTCCACCGCCCCCAAAATGTTCCTTCATGCCTGTTTACAACTAATTCCCACTCTTTTCCCCAGCCTTAGGCAAACACTGCTGTTTCCCATCTCTACAAATTTGCCTTTTCTAGCCATTTCGTAGAAATGGACTCATGGACAGTCTTACATCCAGTTTCTTGCACGTAACACAATGTTTTTGAGGCTAATCTGTGTAGTGCAGCACGTATCATCAGTTCATTCCTTTAAGGGGCCGAACAGCATTTTATTGTATGAATATATCTCCCTTTGTTGATCCCTTCACTAGCTGATGAACATTTGGATTCTTTCCCATTTGGGGGCTATTATGAACAATGCTGCTATGCACATTCGCATGCATGTCTGTGTGTGAATCTTTTGGAGAGATGCATGGGAGTGGAACTCCTAGACCGTAAGGTAAACTTAAGTTTAACTTTTTAAGACTCTCCCAAACTCTTCCAAAGTGGCTGTTACCGTTTTACATTCCCAACAGCAATGCACAAGGGTTGCAATTTCTCTACATTCTCACCAACACTTGATACTGTCTTTTTTATTTTAGCTATCCTTTTTTTTTTTTTTAAGATTTTTATTTATTTGACAGAGAGAGAGAGATCACAAGGAGGCAGAGAGGCAGGCAGAGAGGGGGGCGGGAAGCAGGCTCCCTGCTGAGCTGAGTGCTTGATGCGGGGCTCGATCCCAGGACTCTAGGATCATAACCTGAGCCAAAGACAGAGGCTTTAACCCACGGAGCCACCAGGGCGCTCCTGTAGCGATCCTCTTGGTTGTGAAATATTACCTCATTGTGGTTTTAATTGTATTTCCCTAACAACTACTGGTGAGCATTTTTCCATGGTTTTCTTAGCCACCCTTTTATCTTCTTTGGTGATATCTCTATCCAACTCTTTTGTCCATTTTTATTTTTATTTTTTGTGGAGCCCAATGCAGGGCTTGAACCCACAACTCTGAGATCAAGACCTGAGCTGAGATCAATAGCCTGACGCTTAGCCGATTGAGCCATGCAAGAGCCCCTCTTTTGTCCATTTTTAAATTGGGTTGTCTTGTTAATACTAAGTTGTTCAAGTTCTTGGGACATTCTGGATGCAAATCCTCTATCGTGTGTTTTGCAAAAATTTTCATTCAGAAGGTGGCTTCATTTTTCATCTTCTTAATGTTTCCCAAAGCAGAAACATCCTTAATTTTGAAGAAATCCAATTTACCAGTTTTTTCCTCTTCTGGATTGTGTTTTTGATGCTATATCAAAGAACTCCTTGTCTAATTTGAATCAAATAAATATTTTCTCCTGTATCTTCTTTCAGGGGTTTTACAGTTTTCATTCTTACATTTGGGCCGTTTTTTTAAACAGCTTTATTGAGATATAGTTCACATACCACACAATTCACCTATTTAAAGCATACTATCCAACGGTTTTCCAGTATATTCACAGAGTTATGTAACTATTCAGCACTAATTTTAGGACATTTTCATTATCCCAACAAGAAACCCATTAGCAGTCCCTCCTTTCCCCCTCCCCCCAGCCACTGACACTCGCTAATCTACTTTCTGTCTCAGAGGATTTGCCTCTCAGGGACATTCAGGATTATACAACGTATAGCATTTTGCTTTTGGCTTCTTTCACTTGACATTAATATTTCAAGGTTCATCCACGGTGAAGCAAATACCAATACTTCTGTCCCTGTTGTTGCCAAATAATGTTCCATTGTGTGGACTTACCACATTTTATCAACTGTTCCATTTGCCAGTTGATGGACATCTGGGTTATTTCCACCTTTTAGCTACTATGAAAAATGCTACTATGAACACTGATGTACACACATTTTTTCCCATTTTTTTCTTGGGTGTATATATACCTAGAAGTGGAACTAACTGAGTCATTTAAGGAACTGTCAAACCGTTTTCCAAAACAAGTGCACTACTGTACATTTCTGCCGGCAGGCTGCCGGAGTTTCAGTTTCTCCACATCCTCACTAAACTTGTTATTAGTCGTTCTACTGACTACAGCCATCCTGCGGGGTGTGAAGTGGTAACTAATTATAGCTTCACGTTGCATTTCCCTAATGGCTAACGAGAGTGAGCATCTTTTCATGTGTTTATTGTCCACGTGTACACCTTTTTGGTCTATTCAGGACCATTGTTCCTTTTCTAGTTGGGTTGTCTTTTTCTTATTGAATTGTACAAGTTCTTTATATATTCTTGATACAGATCCCTTATCATATATATGATTTACTAATATTTTCTCCCATCTTGTGACTTGTATTTTCATTCTATGATCCATTCCGATTTAAGTTTTGGTGATGTGAAGGAAGAGTTTAAGTTTTGTTTTGTTTTGTTTTTTTGTTTGTTATTATCCAAATGTCCCAGCACCATTTGCGGGGCGGGGAGGGGGCTTATTCTTTTCCTGTTGAAATGCCTTGGTACATTTTTTTTTAAAAGGTTTTATTTATGGGGCACCTAGATGGCTCAATCGGTTAGGCATCTGCCTTCAACTCAGGTCATGATCCCGGGGTCCTGGGATCAAGCCCCACTTTGGGCTCCCTGCTCAATGGGGACCCTGCCTCTCCCTCTCTCTCTCTCCTGCTTGTTCTCTCTCTGTCAAATAAATAAATAAATAAAATCTTAAAAAAAAAAAAACCAGCCGGTCAATTTCTTTTAAAAAACATCTGTTGGGATTTTGACTCAATTTTTAGCTCAATTTGGAGAACGCTGGCATCTTGACAATATTGACTTTTCCAACATGAAATGTTTAATTACTTAGATCTTTCTAAACTTCTTTAAAGCATCAACCTCAGCAATATTTTACAATTTTCAGTCTTATAGAATCTTCAGTCTTACAAGTCTTATACTTCTTATGTTAAATTTATTCTAAGAATTTTATTCTTTTTGATGCTATTGGGAATGAACTGCTTTCTTAGTTTAATTTTCGGATTACTGCTTGTATGTAAAAAGAGAATTGATTTTTGTATGTTGATCTTGGATGTGCAACCTTCTGAACTCATTTATTCATTGTAGTGGTATTTTTGTGGAATCCTTGGTGTTCTCTACACATAGGGTCATGTCATCAGTGAACAGACAGTTATACTTCTTCCCTTATAATCTGGATGCTTTTTTTTTTTTTTTTAAAGATTTTATTTATTTATTTGGCAGAGACACAGCGAGAGAGGGAACACAAGCAGGGAGAGTGGGAGAGGGAGAAGCAGGCTTCCCAAGGAGCAGGGAGCCTGATGCGGGGCTTGATCCCAGGACCGTGGGATCACGACCTGAGCTGAAGGCAGATGCTTAATGACTGAGCCACCCAGGCGCCCCTAATCTGGATACCTAAAAGATATATATTTTTTAATGCGTATGTGTGTTTGTTTATTTTGCCACACTAGACAGAATCTCCCATCAACACTGGATGGCAAAAGCAGACATCCTTCCCTTGTTCCTGATCTGAGCAGGAAAGCATTCTGTATTTCACTGTTAAGTATTACTCGCCAGGCTTTTCACAGATGCCCTTTATCAGGCTGAGGAAGTTCCCTCTATGCCTAGTTTGCTGAGTGTTCTTCATCTTGGAAAGGTTGGATTTGTCAAATGTTTTGTCTCCACTTATTGAAATAAACATGTGGTTTTATTCTTTATTCTACTAAAATAATACATTTATATTTGATTGCTATTAATCATTGTCACATAAAATATTAACATTGATTTCAGACATCAAACCAACCCTGCATTCTCAGGATATATCCCACTTGGTTATGGTATATATATATATATATATATATATATATATATAGTATATAGTCTGTATCTTTAGTTCTCTCTGTATGCCTGCATTCTACCTCTGATATAGATGATAAGCACTGAAATTCTGGAAGGAACATAATTTTTATTTTTTTTTTTTATTTTTTTTTTTTAAAGATTTTATTTATTTATTTGACAGACAGAGATCACAAGTAGGCAGAGAGAGAGGAGAAAGCAGGCTCTCCACGGAGCAGAGAGCCCGATGCGGGGCTCGATCCCAGGACCCCGGGATCATGACCTGAGCCAAAGGCAGAGGCTTTAACCCACTGAGCCACCCAGGCGCCCCAGGAACATAATTTTTAAATAATGATGTTTAAAGGCCATATATTTTAGATTAAAAAAATGTTTTCATAGCATAAGCACTCTTTCAGCAACTAAAACCTTGAGCTTAGCACCTATTTTGCAAGAATAATTAGTTAGAATAGGAAATCACTATAATTGTTAAATTTTGTATGTCAACTTGGCTTGGCTATGGTGCCTAGTTGTTTGTCCAAACATTAATCTAGATGTTGCTGTGAGGGTATTTTGTAGACGTGATTAACATCTATACTTAGTTGACTTTAAGTAAAAGAGATTACCCTTGATAACGTGGGTGGGCTTCATCTAATCAGCTGAAGACTGTAAGAGCAAAAACTGAGGTTCCCCAGAAACTACGGAATTTTCTGTCTTAAGACTCTAACATAGAAATCCTGCCTGAGTTTCCAGTCTGCCAGCTTACTCTACAGATTTCAGATTCAAGACTACATCAACTCTTGTCTGAATTTCCAGCTTGCTGGCAGGCCCTAAATATTTTAGACTTGCCAGCCCCCACAATCACAGGAGCCAATTCCTTAAAATAAATCTTTTTTATTTTAAGGAATGCATATTCCTTAAAATAAGGAATAGACGTATATTTTTTAATTTTAAGGAATATACTTTTTTTTATTTTAAGGAATATACATATATTTTTATTTTTTTATTTTAAGGAATATACATGGATTTTTAAAATATTTTAAGGGATTATTTATTTTAAGGAATATACATATATTTTTAAAATATACATATATCTCCTATTGATTCTGTTTCTTGGAGAATCCTAAATGATTCCGCCACCAAAGAGCGTGAATTGTTCTTACGAATAGCCTGTATTGTTAATATTCCCTTCTGTGACTCATATCCTGACTTACAACGTTGATCTGAGAGCTATCCTGCTGCTTGCCACAGGGATCGGAGCGCTGAGCGCAAGGATCAGAATCTACAACTGGAGCACAGGCGGTGCTCAATAACGCACACTGATGGTAACCCAGAAAGAGGAAAGAGATGCTAAAGAACCAAAGGACATAACCGCCATCGTGGAAGGAAACCGAAGGCCCTAAAGCTGAGGACAAAATCAGGAAGTGAAAGAAATCAGTCTGTTAATAATGAAGTGAGATACAAATGAAGCAAAAATATTAGAGGTTTGAAGAGGTGGGTGCCTGGGGGGCTCAGTCGGTTCAGCATCTCTCAAATCAATAAAATCTTAAAACAAAACAAAACAAAAAAACAGAAGTACTATATTTTAAGTGTTTAAAAAATAATACTAGCATTTGAGGGGCGCCTGGGTCGCTCGCTCAGTTAAGTGATGGACTCTTGATTTCAGCCCAGATCATGACCTCAGGGTCATGAGGTGGAGCCACATCGGGCTCTGCGCTGGGTGCGGAGCCTGCTTAAGATTCTCTCTACCCTTCTCCCTGTGCCCCTCCCCTCAATGCATGTGCATGCGGTCCCGCTCCTCTCTCAAAAAAAAAAAAAAAAATGAGGGGCGCCTGGGTGGCTCAGTGGGTTAAAGCCTCTGCCTTCGGTTCAGGTCATGATCTCAGGGTTCTGGGATCGGTGGGGAGCCTGCTTCCTCCTCTCTCTCTGCCTGCCTCTCTGCCTCCTTGCAATCTCTGTCAAAAAAAAAAAAAAAAAGAATACTAGCATTTGAACTCTTAATCTTGATGACCTCAGCATTAAATGGAGCAACATTTAGGTTTTTTATGGTATTAAATGTATTTGGTATGAATTTCAGGAACTTATTTAATTTTGACGTATTAGTCAAACTGTGCCAAAACCAAACAATTTTTTATTCTGTAGTGAGTTCCAGATTTTTAAGTCCTTGGTTTCAAAACTGATGTTCCAAAGCTAAGAGAAGCTTTTATAACTATTTAATGGACAAAGACATTACCCGTGCTTTAAAACCTGCTCCTACCATAGGACAGACCCGTGTGACAAACATATAGGTTTTCCAATATAACAAAAATTTGGAGGATAATGATGCTAGCTGCTCAGGACTCTACCATTCTTCATTTTTATAACAAGTTTAGCTCTTAACAACCTGAGCAAAATGAATTACTCTTGTTTTTCAATTTACTCAAATACTAGAAGGAAATAAACTAGATTCATTGTAATTCATTCACTGAATTACAACGAATTAAATTGTCTTTATAGAATATGCCCATTTCTTGCTGGATTGAGAAAACAGGCCTAATGACTTTTATCAATGTGGATACCCCTTTCGAAAGATGAGCACGCAGGGCACCCGGGTGGCTCAGTCGGTTAAACGACTGCCTTCAGCTCAGGTCATGATCCCAGAGTCCTGGGATCAAGTCCCACTTCAGGCTCCCTTCTTGGTGGGGAGTCTGCTTCTCCCTCTGACCCTCTCCCTTCTCATGCTCTCTCTCTCTCTCAAGTAAATAAATAAAATCTTAAAAAAAAAAAAGATGAGCATATGCATGCATAAAAACAACCACCTCAGCAAAGCCACACCTTTGCTACACAAATGATCATGGGTGTGTAAAGAAACGAAGATCTTGGAGAAGGATTTATAAGCATGCATAGTTTCTACCTCAAAAATGACATGCAGAACAGTGCTATAAATAGCTTTCTATGCTAATGCCGAAACACTATATAGAAGTGAGCTCCCACCATGCCTTGTTATGTAAATGACTAATAATCAAGTATTTATTAACAAAGCTAAATATCACCGAAGAACACATGTATAACATTAATCATTGCTGCACTATTTACAACAGTCAAAAATGGAAAAAAAGTTGAAAAAAAAAAAAAACTTCCCAAATATTCACCAACAGAAGACTGCATTAAGGGGCGCCTGGGTGGCTCAGCCATTAAGCGTTTGCCTTCAGCTCAGGTCATGATCTCAGGGTCCTGGGATTGAGCCCCATGTCGGGCTCCTGGCTCAGCAGGAAGCCCGCTTCTCCATCTCCCACTCCCCCTGCTTATGTTCCCTCTCTCGCTGTTTCTCTGTCAAGTAAATAAATAAAGTATCTAAAAAAAAAAAAAAAAGAAGAAGAGGACTACGTCAAAACAGGGCATTAGAATACAAAGGAGTAGTATACAGCTGTTAAGAACAAAGATACTCTCTGAGCACCGGGGTGGCTCAGTCATTAAGCATCTGCCTCCAGCTTGGGTCGTTATCCTGGGGTCCTAGGATCGAGCCCCGCAACGGGCTCTCTGCTAGGCGGGAAGCCTGCTTCTCCCTCTCCCACTCCCCCTGCTTGTGTTCCCACTCTCTCATGGTCTCTGTCAAATAAATAAATAAAATCTTAAAAAAAAAAAAAAAGAACAAAGATATTCTGTAATATGGAAATAATATAAAAAGATCTTCAAAATCTCTAAAAGTGGGGGAAAAAAGGGATGCTTGGCTGGTTCAGTCAGTACAGCATGTGACTCTTGATCTCAGAGTTGTGAGTTCAAGCCCCAACATTGGGCGTAGAGATTATATTAAAATGTAAAATCTTTTTTAAAGAGTAGAAAAAAGATGCAGAACAGTTTAAATAGCATGTTATGCTTGTTACTGCACAAGAAAACTCTAAAAGAATTCCAGAGAAACCAAAAGTGGTTACACAGGGATGGGAGGTATATGGGAAGAAACTGGGTGGATGAAACGTGGAGTGAGAACAAGATTTTCACTGTATGACTGTTCACTCTATTAAACTTTGAAACATGGGGGCGCCTGGATCATTCAGTCAGTTAAGCGTCCAATTCTTGATTTTGGCTCAGGTCACCATCTCGAGATCGTGGGATCGAGTCCCGCCTCTTGCTCCACTCAGAGTTTATTGGGATTCTTCCTCTCCCTCTATCCCCCACGCCGCCACTCACGCTCTCCCTCTAAATAAATAGATTAAATTCTTAAAAATTAAAAAAAAAAAACTTTGAATCATGTAACTTATATTGCTTATTGAAAAACTAAATCAGGGGCGCCTGGGTGGCTCAGTGGGTTAAAGCCTCTGCCTTCAGCTCAGGTCAAGATCCCAGGGTCCTGGGATCAAGCCCCACATTGGGCTCTCTGCTCAGCAGGGAGCCTGCTTCCCATCCTCTCTCTCACGGCCTGCCTCTCTGCCTACTTGTGATCTCTTTTGGTCAAATGAATAAATAAAATCTTTAAAAAAAAAAAAAAAAAAGAAAAACTAAATCATTTTTTTAAAAAGTAGGCTCCACACCCAGCATGGAGCCCAACGCGGGGCTTGAACTCATGACCCCAAGATCAAGACCTGAGCTGAGATCAAGAGTCAGACAAGTAACTGACTGAGCGACCCAGGCGCCTCCCCCAAAATAACCATAAATGATTTAGGCTATTTTTTCCACCCATCTCTAAAAAAAAAAAAAAGAAAAAGAAAAAAAGAAACCCAAGTTTCAACATGAAATCTACTGTTCTCAATAATTTCTAAATATTTCCAGTTCAATGAGCATCAGAAATGTAAAAATACAAAAGGAGGAAAGCAGCTGTGCTGGGCCCTTTGGCCATCACAACAGGGACGGATGACAGAGCTGCTTTTTGAAACTGCCACAGGCAGCAGAGTTTGAGACTTTCCAGAGAGCCAGAGGTCTCAGCTGAGCTGGTCCCCCGAAGCAAGCAGACGGCGCTATTTGCTTTGTTCTATCAGTACTGGAGATAGGAAGACCTCTCAAAACCAACCCGGTCTGATTCCTCGGCAAGGACAGGCCTTTGAGTTTCTCTCCGTCTTGACTCGGAACAGCCTCCTTTCCACAAATCGTCACAAGTCCAAGTCCTCGTGAAAGGCAGAGGCTGATGGCTTAGAGAGAAGAGCGCGAACTGGGTGACCCTGGCCATCCTAATCTGTTTCTCTGGACTTCCATTTTCTTACTGGTGAGATGAGCGGAGCTGGGGCCAAATTCTCTCAGAGGTTCCTTTCAGGTCTGCAATACTACCATCCTACAAAAAGGTCAATTTAAAGATCAGATGAAGGGTGGGAGACGCCTCCAGACGAGAGCGTACACAAGTTCATGGAAATTCTCAAGTACACAAAGGTTTGCTGACTGGCACCTGAATGTTCTGATTCTTACTTTTTTAAAAAAGATTTTATTTATTTGTTTGAGAGAGAGAGAGGAACCAGTGGGCGGCGGCGGGGGGGGGGGGGGCAGACGAGAGGGAGAAGCAGACTCCCTGTCCAGCAGGGAGCCCAATCATGACCTGAGCAGAAGGCAGACGCCTAACCAACTGAGCCACCCAGGTGCCCCTGATTCTTATTTTTTCTGCTTTATCGTCAACATAAATAATGCGGTCCCCTTGCTGTAAAGACTTCTCATTTACATAACTTCCAATTAGAAATTACTTAGAACTAGTCAACACTTTTAAAGCATGGATGGAGTGAAGAGAATTATTTTGGACTGCCAGCCCTGAGTGTGTTGGTTAAGAGTTGAGTTTGGCCTTTTGATCCTTTTATGATCATCATCCAAGACTCACACTTGTATTACTATCCTTTGGGAAACACCCTTCTAGAGATTTACCTATGCTAATTCCCACATGTGAAGGGAGGGTGAATCCTCTTCCGAGACTGCGAACTCCACCAAAATCTCTAAGCTCAGCAAAACATGCTCCATATTCTGATCGATAAAAGCTAAGTGATTTGGGGGGGGGGGAACCACCCACAAATCCTGTGCATATTTTTGTCTATCAGAAAGCAAAGTGCATGCTTTTTTTGGCATTGGTTTCATATAATCATAATCAGCTCGAGTTTTATTAAAACGCTAAAGATCGGCAGCTTTATCCTAGACTGTTTTTAAACAGCTCTTAATCCTATTCATCTCGGCAAGGATTCATGCTTTGGCACAAAAGCATGGGGAAACACTCTCTCGCCGACAGTCTGCAGGGTGCAGGTCCACTGTCTGGTCCCTGCTTCCACCTGGCACAGACCGGACACACTGCTGGGAAAACAGCTCATCTCATTAGCATGTCTTTATTCTAAGGCTCCAATTCTGACACCTCTCCAAGATCACCCCCATCCTCCTCAGGTCCTAGGCCAAAGAGAAGATGGTAGCCACCGGTCCCCCAGAAGTCTGGAGAAAAGCAATGAAAAATAAAGAGCATAGACTTGGGTCAGGCACCAGAGTCCAGACTTGGCCGGTGCTCAATCCACTTGTGATCCTCTCTACTTCGCTGTCAAATCCTCCTCCACCTCCCATGGTTATGCCACAACCCAGAGGCTGGACACACGTTATCTGTTTAATGATTCTGGAAACAAACGGAATACTTCAGTACATTTTAAAGACCCGTGCCCTGTCCCCAGGCTATCCCCATTCCAAAAACCAGGTCTGCCGCTACTCTGGCAAAGGGACACCCGGCGGAGTCTGCCACTCAGATTCCCAAACACTGCTGTTAAACACTTCTTTCGGCTTGTGACAGCCTCTGGAAAAGCGCAGCCCTGCAAACGCATTCTGGGCCTCCATCCTGCAGCAGGCAATGGAAGCTTCTCCCTGAGAAACCTACTTCCAACCTGTGCCCGTGCCTCCCTTTCCAGGGGCCTGGACACGCGGCCCCCGGCCGGCCCCCGGCCGCACCCCCCCCCCCCAGCACAGGCGCCCGTGCCGGATGCCGGACCCGCTTCCCCGAGCCTCCAGCTCCCGAGGGGACAGGGCGCAGCTGGCGCGGACAAGGGCCCCGCCGGGGCCGCGGGCACCCCGCCCCTCGGGAGCCGCAGTCCCCCCGCACGCATCTCTGTCGCCGGGCGCACGGCCTGCAGGCTCCTTCGCGTTCCGGGGCGACCCGGCCGGCAGGCCACCGCGGCCACCCCGCCAAGGACCCCTCCGCACCGGCCCGCAGACCTCCCGCCCCCGGCCCCGGGGCGCGCCCGGCCCGCCGGCCCTCACCGGACTTGGGCGGGTAGCGGTACACGGAATTGGACGGGATGTCCACCTCCTCCACGCCCGCGTGCTGCCGGCTGGTCAGGGCCCCCATGGCGCTGCGCCCGCGCCGCCCTCGCGCCTCACCGCGGCCGCTCGCCCGGCTCGCGGTGCGGGGGTCGGCGGCCCGCCGCGGCCGGCTCCGCCTCGGCGCTGCGGCTCTGGCGGCGGGGAGCCCCCGGCGCGCCGCGCACCATCCTCCGCCGGGCCCCGCGGCGGCGCCTCTGCCGAGGGGGGCTGCGGGCTGGGGCCGGGGGCGCCGCCGCCGCCGCCGCCGCCGCCGCCTCAGGCCGCGTGATGTCAGCGACCGCTCGCGCGCGGGGCCCGCGGCGGCCGCGGCCAATGGCGGGGCGGGGCGGGGCGCCGGCGGCGCGCCAGCCAATGGGCGGCGGGATGCGGCGGGAGCGGCGGCAGGAGCGGCGGCCGTCCCGGCGCGGGGAGCCGGCTGGGGGCTCGAGGCTCCCGGCGCGGGCCGGGGGTCCTGCGGTCTGCGGGTCGGGCGACAGTCCATCCCGGAGCCTGTCGCCGTTCTGCCAGACCCCCGAAGGCGGTGCGCGGCTGTCCGGCGGAGGGAAGGCTGCTCCGGCTCCGCCCCTGGCAATCCGCGAGCGGGCGGTCAGGAGCCCGCAGAGGGGCGCCCCCAACCCCCGGCCCCCAGTCCCGGCCCCCAGCCGTGGCGGTCCGAGTGCCTTCCGAGCAGAGAACTGCGTAGCGTCCGCGTCTCTCTCGCCCCCAGCGCCTCTGCCCCAAAGTACCCTGCTGAGCCCATCTCCCAGGGGTCGGGGAGATGAGATGACCCAAGGCTGGTGACCCGCGCTAGGAAGATGTCGCCATCCCTCTCACGTAGCTCCTTTCCGAGCGCCGAGCTCTATCCACGCACCCTGTTTTGGGGTCCCCGAGGCGGCTCCTGTAACTCTGAAGTTTGGAGCGCTTCAGCCCTTATAAGATAAGATCAAGACATCCAACCTCTGATTGCATCTTTTGGAAACTTCGGAGGCCTGCGTGCGAAAAGTCAGTGCCGGGGAACGCGAACAGGGTCAGGCAGAACACGGGGCCCCTCTTGATGAAAACACACGAGACAGTGGGAGGCTTGGACGGGCAGAAGGCGCCATTCTAAAGCTTAATTATAGACACCTGTATTTTAAACCATTTATTTTATTTGTGGGTCTGGTGGGATTTTTTCTGAGAGGGTGCACTGCTCAGCAGAAATTTCAACTGCTAGAGCATGACTTCAACAACTTTTCACAATGTTTGAAATGCAGTCTGTGACGTGTGCTGTTCCCTTGATTAGGTTCAAAAAGCCTTTTTACAGAGTCTGGCTCTTTCCTGATTATATTTTGCAGCGTTCATTGCCGTCTTTTCAACAGCACCCAACAGACCTGCTGCTAAAGGTAGGGAAGCCCAGTTGCCTTGGTTTTCTCCCTAGACCCCAGGATGGCAGGAACACATTGCTGTTTTATATTGACTGATTAAGAATGGCTCGAGTTACAGGTCAAGTCCCTGACCCAGACAAGCTTGTGGGCAGCCATCTCCCCAGCCCCCAGCAGAGTTCAGAGCCCTCCCTCCAGCCCCTGGCCCTAATCACTAGAAGGCTTCCAGACATATCTCTGAGAAGGAACTGATATCCTTCGTAATACCCCTTTCCCCGCGTGCAGGTCCTACCTTCTAGTAACAATAAGGTAAACCACCGATCATGAAGAATCTAGAATAGAAGATGCCTTCAGCATGTTGCAGTGTCAAACGTTGCCTTATCATCCTGGGCTCCTTCAGAAACCTTTGTTCTTCCTGCCCTCAACATCCTGCATCATCCTCTTTATGGGTTCCTCCGCACCGGAGGGTCTCAGTCAGAGCCCAGCGGGGATGTGGTTCAATAGGGCAGCTCAGTTCTGTTGTTTGCGAGGATCTGTTCTGGTCCCAACTCAGTCTGCTTTGAGGCTGGGAAACGGGTTCATTTCTCATCTTAGATAACACTGTGCAAGCCTGTAACTTGTTTCCTCCTCCCACGAATGAGGCAGGAATCCAACGCTTAGGATAGGAGAAGAAAACAAAGCACCGCACAATAATATCAGTGGACATTTATTGACCACTCTACCAGGCCCTATTTTGAACACTTCTACATATTAAAGCATTCATCCGAAGAGCATGTGACTCAGGGCTTCTGAGTTCAAGCCCCATGTCTGGTGTAGAGATTACTTAAAGATAAATTCTTTTTGTTTTTTAAGATTTTATTTATTTATGGGCGCCTGGGTGGCTCAGTGGGTTAAAGCCTCTGCCTTCGGCTCAGGTCGTGATCCCAGGGTCCTGGAATCGAGCCCCGCATCGGGCTCTCTGCTCTGCGGAGAGCCTGCTTCCTCCTCCCTCTCTGCCTACTTGTGATCTCTTTCTCTCTGTCAAATAAACAAATAAAATCTTAAAAAAATATATATTTTATTTATTTAGGGGCGCCTGGGTGGCTCAGTGGGTTAAGCCTCTACCTTCGCGACTTGGGTCATGATCTCAGGGTCCTAGGATTGAGCCCTGCGTTGGGCTCTCTGCTCATCGGGGAGCCTGCATCCCCCTCTCTGTCTGCCTCTCTACCTACTTGTGATCTCTCTGTCAAATAAATAAATTAAATCATTTTAAAAAATTTATTTATTTACTAGTCAGAGAGAGAGAGGGCACAAGCAAGGAGAGCAGCAGGCAGAGGGAGAAGCAGGCCCCCCACTGAGCAGGGATCCCAGGACCCCCCCCCCCAGATCATGACCTGAGCCAAAGGAAGACTACTCCCCAGCTGAGCCACCCAGGTACCACTTTTCCTATTATTTCTTTTTAACTGAGCCTTGATTCACTCACTGCTTTTCATAACAGGCAGTGAGGGCAGGGTTATTTTATTTTATTAAAAATTTATCTTCATGGGGCACCTGGGTGGCTCAGTGGGTTAAAGCCGCTGCCTTCAGCTCAGGTCATGATCCCAGCGTCCTGGGATCGAGCCCCGCATCGGGCTTTCTGCTCCGCAGGGAGCCTGCTTCCTGCTTCCTCCCTTCTCTCTCTGCCTGCCTCTCTGCCTACTTGTGATCTGTCTGTCAAAAAAAAAAAAAAAAAAAAAAATTTATCTTCAGGGATGCCTGGGTGGCTCCGTCGTTTAAATGTCTGCGTTGGGCCCAGATCATGATCCCGGGGTCCTGGGATAGAGCCCCGCATCTGTCTTATTACTCAGCGGGGAGCCTGTTTCTCCCTCTCCATCTACCCTTCCTCATCTCCCCACCCCCCACCCCGCTTGTGCTTCCTCTCCCTCTATCTCAAATAAATAAATAATCTTTAAAAGAAATAAAAGGAAAAATTAATTGATTGCTTGATTAATTAATTAATTAAAGAGAAACAGTAGGGGTGTCTGCCTGGCTTAGTTGGTAGAGCATGCAACTCTTGATCTCAGAGTTATGAATTCAAGCCCCATTTGGGTGTGGAATCTACTCCCCCCCAAAAAAATCTTTTTAATTAATTTTAAAAAAACAAAAAGAAGTGATAACCAGCCATCTAGGCTCATGAGGCAGAAGAGAAAGAGACGGGATACTTTGGAGAAAATTGTAGCTCAAAGAGACTTTCTGGGAATGGAGTTCAAGTCCCACTTTCTACAATGTAATCACATAGTGTTGTTTGGGAAAAGAGAGCTTCAGCCAGTGCCCAGGGCAAAGAAGAGATTGGCAACCAAGCCTTGGAGAAGCCACCTCTGGGGGGCCAGTCCTGCGTTCCTCTCTGGTCCTTCCCTGGCGCCACTTGGCTCCCTCACCAGAGATCTGGGCCAGGGAGAGGGCCCGAGGGAGAAGACGGCACAGACAAAGGAAAAATCCAGAAGTGATTGCCATCAAGAGAGCCATAAAAATGCTTTTAACTTGAATATATGGTCTGGTGAGGGGTGGCACCGCGTGCGGGAGGAAATAACATGCAAATACGAGGCATCCTTTGTGTAAATAGCCTCACAGCATCCTCTCCATTTGCATGCTACACAGGCAGCCCCGGGGAGAATCTCTGCAGAGAACCCGGCGTTTAAGGGTCTCACAGGTTTCCTCTAAGCATCCACTCAAGGCTGGGAGGGAAGAGCCGCACATTTTATCAGGTCCCAGCTCTTCTCAACCTTGGGTCTCAGGGATAACGGAGAAGTGGCAGGGAGCAGGGGAAAAAGCACAGGGAGGAGCAATTTTGAGGTCAGCTCACCCCTTAAAGCTTTCAATTTTGTTCATTTGCGCTGTCCTGATTTCAGCTCAGATGTGCATTTTCCACCTTTGTGACACATCCACTCATTTGAACAATTCTCACAGATTCCTGTAACAGGAAGGAGAGAGAGCCTGCAGGTGAAAAGCTGACAGATGCAGATCTGGGGGTAGCACAGCATTCCCAAGACAGCAGGGGAAAGGGGAGGATGCCTCCAGGACCCAAAGGGGCTGGGGCTAAGACAGGCCCCTTCTTTGCTGTTGCCTTGGCCCTTCTGTCCCTGATAGTGTGATAGGAAGATTATATCTCTGGCTGTTCTGAGTGAATGCAGGGTCTCTCCAAAAGACACGGTCCAATCAGCAACACATGGCTCCTGATCCCTCTCTCAGTCCTTGGACCATGGCTTCAGTGGATTAAAGCTAAAACAACCCAAAGAGAATTTCACATCCTACTCCAGATCCGTGGACGAGGCTGACGCCGACAGGGGTCTGATCCCAAATGCTTTCAGACCCTGCAGATGGTTCCTCGAGCAACCTAACGCTCTCCGTTGAGGAAAATAACCTTGTCCATGAGGAAGCCAGCAATCAGGCTTTCATATTTTGCTTCTTGCCAAATGTGAATTCCTCATTGTTAATTTCCTCCTCAGCTGTGTGCCGCTAACAAAGGAGAACTGTTCGTAGGGCTGCAAACTTCAGCTGGGTCTCTAGCTTCTTAATCTACTTTTCCATTTAAGACCGAAATGAAAGACGATGCTTGCAATGCCCTGCGTGGCTGAACCCAGGGTGAGGAGAGTAAGGTGCTGGGTGCGTCGGCTTCAGGTGGCGCTCATGCTCACGGCCAGGCAGGCGCCCCAACAGCCTCTCCCTTGTTTTAGCCCCATTGTCTGGGCATCTGTCATCTGCAGAAATGAGGGACCTGGAACATGAATCCTATTCAAGCACTAGTTTAAAGAAATTAGGAGAGTCCGTTCTATTACACTTTATTTTAGTTTAGGTTCATTAAAGATTTTTTTTTTTATTTGAGAAAGAGGGAGGGAGATCACGAGTCGGGGCCAGAGGGAGAGGGACAAGCAGGCTCCCCGCAGAGCAGAGAGCCCAATGAGGGGCTTGGGGCCAGGACTCCGGGATCATGACCTGAGCTGAAGGCAAATGCTTCACAGACTGAGCCACCCAGAGCCCCGATTTCGGTTGACTTCCAGATCGTTCTATCAAATACCAGACCCTGTTAGCTTGTTTCAGTACGCTCACTTCTGCCTTAATCTGCCCAGCCCTGCTTTTGGTTTTGGGCTCAGCCCCACCTGGGGCTGCACATTCTGTGCAATGAAGTCAGTGTGAAAAGAACACACCACTAACATTTCAGCCCAGTATCCACTCGGCTGCCCCTTCTGCCCTTCTCGGGTAATCATACCAGGCAGGCAAAAAGCCCAGCCTCTGTCTCCGGCGACCCGGAGAAACCAGAGTGTGAGAGAGGCAGCGTGGTGACAGCCCCCGTACCCCTCTTTAACCAATAATCAACTATGCAAAGGAAGAAAGAGAGAATGAATTCTTGTTTTCCTCGAGTTTCTTGACCATGCAGGTCCTGGCTGGAGCATTAGATCTGCAAGAAGCCCAAAGGTCATCTAGTCCCACCCCTGCACCTGACAGATGAGGCGGCGGCAGCCTGGGGAGGGCAAGGAACTGGCCCAAGGCGTACAAATAGCAGCATGGCTCAGAACTCAGGGATCCCAGGCTCCATGCGCTGGGTCTTGCTAAGGGAAACCTGCACTGCTGGTTTGGTTTCTTTTTATTTCGGGGGTCGGCTTTGGTAGGGCCAGGGGAAAGCTCAGAAACCCAGCGCAAACCGTGCGGATGCAGTGGGCCATAAACCGGGTTGCACGGATGTTTTCCACACCCACACCCAAGTAGGAATAAGAAAACCCTGAGCTGCTCTCAGCGGCACTTCCCCCTCTACTCCTCGGAAACTGGAGCTGAGGTCAGATGGTCACCTAACCCCTTGCAGGCATAGGAACCAAAGTGCAGATGAGAAGAGGGGAGCGAGAGCAGCCACGGAGGGTCAGATCAGATTCTTACCAAGTGGGTTAAAAGTGCCCTATATACACTAATGGTGTGTCTCTGCTAAAGCCTGAGTATGGGCTAAAGTCCACCCCAGGCCCAGGATTCAGTGACTTCATTTACAAGGACATGTTTATTCCTGAGCTAATTCCTTGTTTACTTAAGTGATAACTATCATCCTCATTAGGGCACTTCAAAGACTCTGTGTTGAGCCTCCAGAGTAATAAACAGATACTACCTACTGTTGTGGTTCTCACGGTACTGTTGGAAGCCCTAGATTTTTTTTATGCACCATTATATTGGTACATAATATTGCTTAGTATTATTATATTGCTTAGTTATATACTGTTATCTTTTATATTCCAAGATGAAATCTATGTATGAAAAGAAGTCTAGCAATTTCATTAGCTTCCTCTCTGGTCTTCCTGCTTCTTGGTCCTGCTTCTAAAAATCACCTGTGGGGGGGTAGGGGGAGGAGTTGCTTGGTGGCTCAGTGGGTTATGTGTCTGCCTTCGGCTTGGGTCATGATCTCAGGGTCCTGGGATCAAGCCCCAGGTCCAGCTCCCTGCTCAGCAGGGAGTCTGCCTCTCCCTCTCCCTTGTCCCCACCCCGGTTCTCTGTCATATGTATAGATAAAACCCTTAAAAAATTAAAAATAAAAATCACTCTTGGATTAACTTTCCTGGTATGCTACTCCTTTGCCCATATACCTTCAGTGGCTCCCTATGACCTTAAGCAAGACAAGTGTTTTACCCCTGAGGTATTTCTTTCCTCTGCTTCCCATATAACCTACTTGTACCCCGAATGCAGCTATCATTCCTGTTCATGTGTTTGTTCATGGAAAACCTTTCTACGGGTGCCACTCTTGTCTGCGGAGATGAAGCCCCCCTCAGTTGAAATCCCACCTCCTCCACGAAGCCCCCTTTGAGAACCCTGGCCCACCGCTGATTCTTCATTTATAGAAGTCCCAGCGCATGAATAATTTTCTGTATAACTCATTTGATACTTACATGTAGGACAAGGTTCAAAACCCAGCTCTTCTGTTATGGTCTGTGTGCCCTGGGAACACCCTTGCCTCTCCCTGAGCCTTACTTTCCTCCTCTATAAATGACATGAGAATAGCAAAGTGCTGTCTGAACGTTCGATTAGACAAGGTATAGAAAGGTATAGAAATCCTCCCTCAAATGCAACAGCTTCAGTCCCTGCACTCAAACGGACGCCCCCCCCCCCAAATGGCCCTCTAGCTCCTAAGATCTGCATCTGTCCTCTGTGGATCCGGGGACCGGGGGTGTATCCGTGAGTTGCTACTGTTAACTTTGCACTCACCTGTCGTCCGCTAACTAGAAAGAAAGCTCATTGGGTTGGGGCCTGTTCTCTCTAGCTGATTGTTCAGGAATTTTGCCAACCAGTTGTTAAACTGTTGGTAGCTTGAAATTGGCCATAATGAGATTATTTAAAGCATAGAAACCATCAAATGCTGCCCATCAGGGCTTCACCCACGCCCTGAGCTAGTTTACCTGCCAACCTGGTCTTAGGTTTCTTTGAACGCACCACCCCTAACCAAAGGACTGGATACATTGTTTCCCATATTTTTTATTTTTATTTTATTTTATTTTCAGATTTTATTTATTTATTTGACACAGAGAGAGAGAGGGAGGGAAGGAGGGAGAGAGTAGCAGAGGGAGAGGCATGGAGCCTGATGCCGGTCTTGATTCTAGGACCCCAGGATCACGACCCATGTCTAAGGCAGACGCTTAACCAACTGAGCCACCCAGGCGCCCCTGATCATTTTTTTTAAGGAATCTCCACACCCAATGTGGGGCTCCAACTCACAACCCAGAGATCAAGAGTTGCTTGTTCTACCGACTGAGCCAGTCAGGTGCCCCAAAGAAGAATCATTTTTGTTTTGTTTTAAAGATTTTTATTTATTTCTTTGAGAGAGAGTGCTCGTGCACACGCTCACATGTATGTGGGGGGAGGACAAGGGGCAGAGGTGGGAGGGAGAGGGATCAGGGATCCAGTTTCAAGCCGACTCCCTGCTGAGCACCACGCATTGCAGGGTCTCAGGACCACCCCGCCCCCACCTGCCCAATCAGGACCTGACCCGGAATCAAGACTTGGTCGCTCAACCGACTGAGCCACCCAAGCACCCCAAGAATAATGATTTTTGCGCAATCACTCCATCCAAGCACTTTTTTTTTTTTTAAAGATTTATTTATTTATTTATTTGACAGACAGAGATCACAAGTAGGCAGAGAGGCAGGCAGAGAGAGAGGGGGAAGCAGGCTCCCTGCTGGGCAGAGAGCCCGATTCGATGCGGGGCTCGATCCCAGGACCCTGAGATCATGACCTGAGCGGAAGGCAGAGGCTTCACCCACTGAGCCACCCAGGTGCATCCAAGCACTTTTGAATGGATTATCTCACTGAATCTTTAAAACAACCCTAAGAGATAAGCAAAACTCGAGCTCCCTCAGCGAGATGGAGGCAGCAGGACCTTGCCTGAGGTTCGTCTAAATCCAAAGCCCCGGGGTCTGCCCCACAGACTGCCAGTCTCAGACCAGCTTCCACGGGAATCCAGTGCCAGGCCTGCCGGTCCCCGAGCCGACATAGTGGTTCCGTCTGTTCTGTCTGCTGTGGCGTCGGTAATAAAGGGCAACGCTCGCGGCGCTCCCTCCAGCCCCACCTCTGCCTCCCTCCATACTTAATCTGCCTTCCTTATCCTACCCACTTCCTTCCACATCATCTCCTTATCTGAATTAGGACCTTTTTTTTTTTTTTTTTCCTTTAGGACTATTTTTCAACAAGACCTTTGCCGCTCTACGTCCTCTTGTCTATAGAAATCCTTTTTGGCCTTGAACTTCTCTCCAAGAGCTCTGGGAGATGAAAACCCTTACCCTCCTATAAATTCTGCGGACCCCGTGCCTGGTGACTGCCTTCGGACATGGACAGACGCCCCGTCTCCGGGAGCCGTCCCTTCTGGTGTCCGGGCTCCGGACTGGTCCGGTCAGTGGGGCAGCTCTGGTCTGGAGGCTCCCGAAGGGCAGGTCATGGGATTTTCTCTGACTGCTCTCGGGCCCGGGGGCTGGCTAGGCCTGGGCGCTGCTAGTGTGGAGGCCCATTCTGGTGGTTTCCCTACTCTGTTGTGTACAACCCAGGGCTCTTGTTCTCAGTAAATACTTCCTTCCTCTTTATGCGGAATGCTGCCCTGTGTTTATTTACAGCGCCCATGCTTGGTCCAAGAAATGATCCGTGTGCCTTGGGCTTTTCGGGTCAGGAAATAGCACACGTCCAATGTTCACCCCAAGGTGCCCTGTGTTCCTAGAGGAAAAGGGCACCTATCACTGCTAAACTTGCAAAAAAAGATCAGGGACTTTGTTTTAACCAAACACATCTCTTCCAGGACTTGCCCTGACTTCCTGTGTTCCTGAACATTCCTGAAACTTCAAGCGGCAACTCATCAGAAACTCCAGACTCGGGGAGCCTGGGTGGCCCAGCGGGTTAAGCCTTTGCCTTCGGCTGAGGTCATGGATCTCAGGTCCTGGGATCGAGCCCCACATCGGGCTCTCTGCTCAGCAGGGAGCCTGTTTCCCCCTCTCTCACTGCCTGCCTCTCTGCCTACTTGTGATCTCTCTCTCTCTCTCTCTGTGTCAAAAAAATAAATAAAATCTTAAAAAAGAAAGAAAGAAAGAAAGAAACTCCAGACTCTTCAGCTTTGCCCTCCGGTCTGTTGAATCCTACGCCACGCAAATTCCCTCTGCACCTCTGGGATTTAGAGATAAGCAGGTGAAAATAGCCTCATCGTCACTGCCCGACAGCCTGGTGCCTGGGGAGGAGCCACAAGGCAGTGGTTTAGATGGTCACTGTATTCGTCAGTACCCTGGTCTCCTCTATTTCTCGCTTCCCCCTGGGTTAGGAGAGGCCACGTGATTCTTCTGGACAAGGAACCATGAACAGAGGTGTGTTACTTCCGGGCTAAAACACCTAATTCCCAAGGCTCGACTGTCCAGCACTCACATTGGCTGCTGGAATGTTCCACGTAGCGTAAAGGACAGATAGGAAACCTTCCAGGCTTTGAGATCCATACTGCAATTATTCAGCTGTGCCGTAGTACAAGGGCAGTCATAGATAATACATGAACAAGTAAGGATGACTGTGTTCCAATAAAACTTTATTTATAAAAACAGGCAGCGCCCCCCCCCCCCCAACCCCCAAGGGCTAGAGTTTACCAACTGGGAGCTTCAGGATCGTAGAAACTCGCACAGTCTGGGTCATCAAGTCGTTGCCCAGAGGGCAGTTCTTAAGAGTCACCAAACTGCAGAAAACTTTGTGTTGTTGAGAAGTAAGACTTTAGGATTGTACTGGCCGGAACATAGCTCAGCCTGACCTGACTAATTTTTTAAAAATATTTTTATTTATTTATATGACAGAGAGTGTGAGTGAGTGAGAGAGAGAGAGAGAGCACAAGCAGGGGGAGAGGGAGAAGCAGGCTCTCCACTGAACAGGGAGCCCGATGTGGGGCTCGATCCCAGGACCCTGAGACCATGACCCGAGCCAAAGGCAGAGGTTTAATCACTGAGCCACCCAGGCGCCCCAACCTGATTAATTCGAGGAGTCTCTGCACTACCTTGAGAAAGCAAGTGCTATTTTTTGGAAATAAAGGGAAGGATACTAACCATCCCCTCCCACCCCACTGCCAGGAGCAGGTCCACTCTAACCCTTGCCGATCCAAGCTAAGCATCACCCCCAGCCCGTCTCCCAATAGATCCCTTGACTCCTCCTTGCTATGAACTCACTTTCAAAGTAACTCTGTGACTTGATTCACTCCATTCTCTCTTTGAAAATTCCTTTCATTCTCCTTCTATCTCCCTGAATCCTTCCCAGCTTCACTTCTTCCTCCCTTAAGGAGCCTTCCTTTTTTCTTTTCTTTTTTTTTTTAAATAGTTTATTTATTTGACAGACAGAGATCACAAGTAGCCAGAGAGACAGGCAGAGAGAGAGGAGGAAGCAGGCTCCCCGCTGAGCAGAGAGCCCGATGCGGGGCTCGATCCCAGGACCCTGAGATCATGACCTGAGCCGAAAGCAGAGGCTTTAACCCACTGAGCCACCCAGGCGCCCCAAGGAGCCTTCTTATCTCCTCTACCCCCTATGATTGTTAGTTCAGATCAGAGTTGCTGTCTGGGGTCATGGAAAAGAGAACAAGAGAGCCAGCCCTGTTTGTGAGAGACCCATGTTGGTAAGGGGTGGGGGGGCCCACAGAGCTCACCCAGCAGAGTTAATGGGAGAGGCACGGAGGGGAGAGGGGCGAATCACGTCCACAAAAGAATCAATCTGTCGCACCCACAGTGCCTTGTTTGGAGATACATACGTATAAAAGTAAACGACAAAGAAAAGCGAGGGAATGATGAATGCAAATTTGAGGATTACAGTCTGGGAGGAAAGGAGGGGATGCTTTTGGGGAGGCTCATGTGAGAGTTCTCGAAGGTACTCGTCTTGGACATCTTGGATTCTGTGTTGGGTACATGAGTGATCACTCATCATTCCTCGAACTGTGTGCCGGTTATACACAAACTCTTGGGGTGTGATATATTTCTCAAAAAAAAAAAAAAAAAAAAGGTGGGTCAGGTAAGAAGGTTGTCGTAAAACCTGAAGTCAGCAGCTACCACAGCAACGGACCTGCTATGTTTTGAACGCAAGGGTGTGGCTACAGAGGTCCAGCTCCGTGCCCGCCAACTCGTAGACGGTCGAGAGAAAGTGCTGGGAGCCCGAGTCCAAGCGGACAATCGAAGGCCCCTCAGAAGGAGACCCTTCCTTAGAAAGTTGTCTCTCTACACTGCCTTTCTCTCCGCCTTGGCAAAGACCCAGCCTCCGGTGTCCCTTAGAAAGGTTGCCCCGGAGACTCACCTACCCTGAGATACACCTGGCAACAGAAGGCGGGGCCGCCTTATCGCAGGGCCGGCGCAGGACGGGGAGTGCAGGGCAGGCCACCCATGCTGCTTTTAGGAAATGCCGTTAATGATGCTGGGCGTGGTATGGCCTTTGTCCCTTGGGGGACATGGGACATTTGGTGAAAATGTAATCTAGTGTAAACCAGCATGAACTCATCCCTTGTGGAATGGCTTTGACCTTTCTGCTACTTCCAACAACCCAGACTGGCTTTTCTATCTTTCTAGTAACACCGACAGAGGAGAAAAGGTGGATGCCAGGGGGCAGGCAGGGACAGAAAGTAGATTCTGATATTTAAGAGCACCAGCTTGGGGGGCAAACACAAGCAGCCAAGCCCAGAGCTCAGTTCTACCCCGAGCTAGCCGAGTGACCTTGAGCAAGTCACTTACCCTCTCTGACCCTGCTTTTCTCACTTGCTAATTGGGGATAGGCACAGTCCCTATCACCTAACAACAGCTCACCGGGTTGTTAAATAAAGTAATTACCTTATTAAATAAGGTAATTCAAACAAAGGATTTAACACAGAGTAGGGTTCATAGTACATTCTCAATAGACGTAAATCTCAGTTATCGCGGAGGAGAACTGGGATTTGCCTAGAGTAGAGAGAGCACTGCTGCGCCAGCCCCCATCCTCTTTAAGGAGAAAGACGAGAAAAAAAAATTAATGCTTCGAAGTGACAAGGTCTTCCTAACCCACTCTATATAGTAGAAATAGCATCAGTTTTCACTGAAAAGTGGTAGCACAACTTACGTTGCGGGAAGCACACAAAAGTGAGCCATAGCATCGGAAGTCCAAGACAGGGAGAGGGAGCCGTCCCACCCGTCAGCACCTGAGCCCCCCTTCCTGGGCCTCAGCCAGCGGCCCCGTGGGTCTTCATGCTGCCTCTTCTCATCCTGGCACGGGCATCCTTCCCACCCTCCCTCGCCTTCTCCCAACTTCTTTCTGCCTCTCCTGGCCACCTGTCCCTTTGTCCTGGCAAGTTGAAGCAATAGGGAAATAAGAAATATGAAGATACCAAGAGAGCTGGTGCCTCCTTTCCCCCAAGGGGGGCTCACTCATGTTCAAGTGCCCCTTGAAATCCCAGTGCCCTTGACAGCCCTTGTGTGGACAAGACAACTACTCCAGCAGGAAGGAAGGAGGCATGTGGTAGGGGGTAACCGTGAGGTTCTGGAACTAGACCCCAGCCCATACCACCTCTTAACTACTGTGACCTTGAGGAGGCTCCTACCCTCCCGTGTACCTTACCTGCCTGGCACATGACACGGGACTCTGGATTGTTGTGAAGATTGAAATGAGTTTGCTGACATTAACCTCCTAGAAAGGAGCATGGCTCCCAGGGAGTGCTTGGTAGGTGGCGGTGGTTTGCTGTGGTTCTGGCTGCTGTCCCTTGTCTCAGCACCCACTCCCCGACTTCCATCCACACCATCCTTGGGAGCCGCCCGAGGAAATACTGGTGGGAGCATCTCTCTTCCAGGTCTTGGCTCGCTCTGTAGCTCAGTCCATTGATGGAATGAGGATTTTCTTCCTTCTGAGGCTACTACTGTTTGACTTGTTATTCATGGGCATGTTTTTATTGCTGTTTTACCTGCCGCACATTGTCCTCTCAGATTAAAATAATGATACCTTCGGTTAATAATACCTCGCACTTGGAGAGCTGCTTTCATCCCAGCAGCTCAAAGCCCTCTACAAACATGACCTCATTCATTCTCCCTGCGCTCCCAGGACAGGGACACTCCCGCGTTAACTGGCCTGAGAAAGGGAAGCCCTACCCTCATTCCTCTCCAACCAGATTCTCAGAAGCCAAACTATTGACAGAGCATTTCCACCTCTCACGGCCACAGATCAGAGACAGAGGTCTGTCGCTCTCCCTCTCGCTGCCCAGAGTGACCTTACGCCCACAGAACCAGAGTCCCTCCAGCTTGGGGGCTCGGACCTCCATACCTTGCCCAGGAGCCCACAGCTGTGATACTGGTACCTGCAAACAGTAAACATTAAAGAAACGTTCGGAATAAACTGCCTTGATAGCCAGGTGGCGGAGGGGGTAGAAAAAAAGGTTTGGCAATTTTGGTGTTTTCAGGACGCTTCTCTTCCTGGAGAAGTTCTTAATTCAGACCCAAGGGCTCCTGCGGGCTGAAAGGCCTCTGCCCAGGTAAATCCTACTACTCATGGTCGTGGCATGCTTGCCACCTGTATGTACTTGTGAAAACCAGAGCCCCACAATGACAGTACTTCCTTGTTCTGGGGCTGCTTGTGGCCTGAGCTCCCTGGCAATACATGCTGCTGTCTGCTTACTTTTGTTTTCACCTTGCAATTACTGGAAGGGAAGGGCTGCAAGCTGTACTTGACTCTCCAGCCACACTCTAGGGCTCAGCCGGCGTGCACTTCATTATGGCAAAAGAAGCAGTCAAAGAGCTGACTCCTTCCCTTTCAAAATAAACAAACAGGGACACCTGGGTGGCTCAGTGGGTTAAGCGGCTGCCTTCAGCTAAGGTCATGATCCCGGGGTCCTGGGATCGAGCCCCGCATCAGGCTCCTTGCTCAGTGGGGAGCCTGCTTCTCCCTCTGCCTCTGCCTGCCGCTCCCCCTACTTACATGCTCTCTCTGTCTCTCTCTCTCTCTGTGTCAAATGAATAAATCTTTAAAAAATAAACAAACAAACAAGTAAGCAAACAAACAAAAAGACTAACTAAACTCAACAAGCTCATTATAATGCCTGAGGCCGTTTTTCATAAGTACATAATCATAGGGTGTAATTTTTTCCCTTATTTATATTTTATTTTTTATGTGGTCAAGTTCTCTTAGAGACTTACATTTGCTTTAGGCAAAGTCAAAATAGAACCAGGGCTTGCTTTCTTCTAACCTTCTATTCTGCAGACCCTTAGCTAATTTCAACATACCGTGGGATTGATATTTCAGATGCAAAAACTCACCAAGTTTTTCAGAAACAAATTCTAACAGTGAATCCCTAGCAATATTTACCTTCCAAACCTCTCTGTCCCTTCCTCAGTCCGTCTAAACTCCTAGTTCTTTCCCCACACCTACAGTTCCCAGACATAGCCCTGAAGGTCAAATCCTTTTTTTTTTTTTTAAGATTTTATTTTTAAGTAATCTCTACACCCAAGGTGGGGCTCAAACTCACAACCTCAACATCAAGAGTCACACGCTCTTCCTACTGAGCCAGACAGGCGCCCCTGAAGGTCACATCCTTATCCAGAATGTGGAAGCTCTGCACACATAAACAAATCTTGTTTTTAAATGGCTGGGGTTGAGAGCCAATGCTGGTATAGAAAGACTTTTTTTTTTTTTTTCGAGATTTTATTTATTTATTTGAGAGAGAGCGAACAAGGGTTGGGAGGGGCACAGTGAGAAGAAGACTCCCCCCTGAGCAGGGAGCTGGACAAGGGGCTCCATCCCAGGACCCCGGGATCACTGGAGCCGAAGGCAGATGCCTAACCAACTGGGCCACCCAGGTGCCCCTAGAAACACTACTTTTAGAAAGATGGTAGAAAATAAAACTTCAGCGAGGTCTGGCAATTTCAGAAAAGGAAAAACTCCGGGCTTGGCATATTGACAACTGAGAAAGTCACTAATTTTTCCTCCTTGCAACTACGCTTCGCCTATGCTAACATCGGTTTACATCTTCAGAGAGCAAAGTTTTTGGTCCGATAACCAGGAGGAGACTGTTCGGGCTTTGGGGAGGACGGTGACCGAAAGGAGGCAGAAAGCGGGTACCTTGTATTTCAATAAAAGGAGAAGAAAAAAAAAAAGAAGTAGAGCTGCTTGAAAGTTTTTAAAAAAATAAACAGTTTTGAGACTTGAGCAGCTGCAAAGCCTCTGTCTGTTTTCTATTTTGATCATTCTGCTTCTCGAGATGACCACATCTTTCAGAGGAAATGAGTCAAAGCCACTCTGTCTTGCTTTTCCAGCTGAGCATGTTCAGTTTCAATGAAGTAATGAATGAACTTGGCCGCACCACCCCCAAGCCTACAACAGCAAACACACGGCCCTCGGCCAATCAGCAGACACCCAGGTTTTCAAGTTGAGTTCAAACGGGCCCCCGGGAAGCCAATCAGCGCGCGCGGCTCCGCCCCAAACTCCCGGCCCCGGCCAACCAGGAGCCGAGACGAGCCAAAACACAGCGGCCGACCAATGCCGGGCAGCCCCACGGCGCCGACCTCCGCCAATGGGCGCGGCCGGGCGAAAAGAGAAACAGTGCGGGCCGCAGGCCGCAGGATTCGAATCGAACGTCCGCACCGGAGCCGGGCGCAGGCCGAGCGGCGCGGGCCAATCAGCGGCGGCGGCTCGCGGCCCCCGAACGTTGGACACCGGCCCCGCCCCGCGCCGTTGTTTGTGGTGTCGGCGGCCGCGGGAGCCGGACCGGGACACTCGCCGGGCGGGCGGCGGGCGGCGAGGGTCCGGAGGCCGCGGGCGGGCGGCGGCGAGCGCGAGCCGAGGGCGGCCGGCCTCCCGCGGCCGCCGAAGCCATGTCGGTGAACATGGACGAGCTGCGGCACCAGGTCATGATCAACCAGTTCGTGCTGGCCGCGGGCTGCGCGGCCGACCAGGCGAAGCAGCTGCTGCAGGCGGCCCACTGGCAGTTCGAGGTGCGCGCGGGCCGAGGCCCGGGGCTAGGGGCGGCGGGGGGAGCCGGGCGGGGGCGGCCGGCCGCGCGCCGCCGGGACGGGGAGCTCTGTGTGTGTCGCCGCCCGGCCGGGCGGTCGGCGGCCGCGCGGAGTGGCGTGGGGCGCGGGCCCGGGGGCGGCGCGGGGGGGCCCTGCCGGCGACAACCCCCTCCCCCCCCGCCACCGGCGCGCGGCCCGGGGACGCCCCCTGACGCGCCGCGGGCCGCGCCGGCCGAGGGGACACGGCGGAGGAGCCCGTGCTGGCGGGGCCGGGCCGGCCGGGCGCTGGTGGGAGGGGGGCTTCCCGCCGCGGCCCCGTTAACCGCCGCCCTGCCGCTGTGCTTGTCCGCAGACCGCCCTGAGCACGTTCTTCCAAGAAACCAACATTCCCAACAGCCACCACCACCACCAGATGGTAAGTGGGTCCGAGCGCCGGCGGGCGGGCGGGGAGCGGGGGCGTCCCCCGCGGCCCGCAGCGCGCCGGGGGCGAGGGCGCGGGCCGGGGGCCGCTGTCAGCCGCCGGCGGTGACAGCCATGTTGCCGGGGAGCGCCGCGCCGCGATGTAAACAAAGAGCCAAAATGTCTTCCAGGAAAGAGCGGCTCCCGGGGCCGGCTGGCTCGCCCAACTTCGTGGCCCGGCCCCGGGGCTGCGGGACCCTCGAGCGCGGGCCTGTGCCGGGCGCGCTCCCCGCGGCCGGCGGGCGGGGCGGCCGGGCAGTGGCCGGGGGCCGCGGGTGGGGAGGGGGCTCGGATGAAAAGCGCCGTCTGGGGGAGCCTGGGCGCCCTGAGTGAAGGGCCCCGGGGGCCCCGGGGGCTGGGGTGTCTGTTGACGGGGAGCCCCCATCAAACAACGCAGCTCTGCAGGGAACAGGAAAGGGACAAATCCACCCTGGCTCCGGGAGCTAAGCTCTACCCTGAGAGCCCTGCTCCCTCTTTCCTGTTGTTGGAAAAGGGACAGGCCCCGAGTGTGGAGGAGGGTCGGATTTTGACGAGATAAGGACAAGAATTTGCATTTAATCTCAGTGTGTGAAGACACAGAAAGTACAGGAAACAGAGCGGTTCAGGTCTGGGTGTGCTTTCTTCTCTTTTCCAGGCTGGCCCCCTCGGCCTGAGCCTTTGCCCTCCCGGCCAGTGGGGTGTCCTGCTTTCCAGGGGCACCGGGACCTGGCTTTCACTTCAGAGGCTTGAATGCCTTCCCCTCCCTTCCCCACCCCCGCTAGTTACCTATTAGCTCTGCTGGGGGAGGAGGGACTGGGCTCCACCATGGGGATTGTAAAACATTATTCCCCAGGAGATCTGTTGTGGCTTTCCGATTGCATTTTTGGCATTTTTAACACTTGGTGTCCTTACCCATGGCTCCCTTCTCAGTGCTGCTGCCTTTCCTGGAGAAGCTGCGTGAGGTTCCTGTGCTGTGTCTTGTCCTTGGTGCCCTGTTTCCATCTAGTTGCAAAGGACAAGTAGAAGGGTCTATCTTGACCTTTTAAACAGCTCCTTCACTTGGAATGGCTGATGCTGTATATAAATCAAGAGAGAAAAACATGTTGGAATACAGTGGGAGAACTGTGGGAGCTGCAGGGATGTGGCGGCTAAGGCCAGGTTCCTCGTAAACCGAGAGGGGTCATCTCTAGGAGACCCTCCCCTGCACTTGAACATGGGGAGAGCTCTGGCTCCCACCGTGCAGCAGAGCCTAGGAGCACCCCGGCTCCCAGCTCTCTAAAGAGCCTGGAGGTTCCCTGCACCAGCTTGTGGCCATTTGAAAAAGCCCAGGGGCTTCCAGCACAGCCGTTCTGTGATGCTGTGAAAAGGGAGGCTGACCCAGGAGAACTGGGACTAGTGGCCCCTTTAGACCTCGTTATACCTTCTCTGCAAATCCCAAGGGGTTATAATTTATTTATTTTTTTAAATTTATGTTAAGTAATCTCTATACCCCACGTGGGGCTGGAACTCAGGACCCCCAGCATCAAGAGTTGCATGCTTTTCCGTCTGGGCCAGCCAGGCGCCCAGGGATTATAATCTTTTAAAGCTTTCCTCAAGGCAGGTTTTGTAACATTATAATCGGTGTATCCAGCAATACACTACCCATCGGTACTTCATCAGCACAGTGGAGAATGCCATTCCTGCCCTCAAGGAGTCTGTAATTTTTTGAGAGAATAAGTCAAAGGAAAAAAGTTTAAAAAGAACAAGAGAACAGTAGTGGCAAGATAGCAACACCAGAAGTGACCCCAGGGCATGAATAACTAATAAATGACTGGCCAGTAAATTACTGTACAGTCACACAGTTGGAGGTATCTTCCCAGGTGGGGTGGGGGGGGGCGTCCGGGTTGAATTGGGGGTTGCTGGGAAGCAGGTTGCAGTGGACATGGTGTGCTTTAGGGCTGGCAAACTCCCGTCTGTAGTTGTTAGAAGCGAGGAGCTGGAGGGGTTTTGCAAGCATCTGGCCCAAACCCCAGCTTTTCACCAAAGTAGAGCGCCCCTCGGAGAGGTTAAGGAACTTGCCCGAGCTCACAGGGCTGGGTGGGCACGGGATGCTCCTGGTCCAGGAGAAGCAGGCCATTCTCTGCTGTCGGGTGGTGGTTGAGACCGGCTTCACTGGCGTGGCCAACTGGGGAAGTCACGATGCTGTGATGCAATTGGCCTCTGCCCCCACCCCCCATTCATTGTTTCCTGCTGCCGAGAAGTCAGCCCTGGGCTGGGGGGCGGGGAGTGGTGGAGGGAGGAGGGAAGTGGTCTGGGTGGGGCCAGGCCTGCTGGGACTCCGGTGGCCGCCCCTGAGGAAGACAATGGTTGCAGCTCCCCAGCTGCTGAGAGGGCGCTGGCCCAGTTAACAGGACAGATTCACCTCCCTCCCCATTTCTGGCTGGGATTTCACTGCAGAGCTGTGAAAAGCTCCCTCTGCTAGGTGAAGAGCCCTAGAATCTTGCTCCCCCAGCCCCGTGCCTGGGGGAGGGGCTGGTGTTGCTAAAATTAGGAGAAATTCAAAGAAGGACTCCTGTGGCTTCCTGGGAAAGAGAGAAGCTGCTGTGAGGTCAGAACAGGCTTTGTGTAGGCCTTGCTCTCTGCCGCCGCCTCTTCCCCTCTTCCCCGTTGTCGGGTGAGAGTGTGCTGGGTGGCACCCCACGGACCCACGGAGCTGCTACCCGGCGGGCCGCCATCCCCCATGTTCTTGGGGAGCGCCACCGTACAGCGCCCTCCTCCATCCCTTGCTCCTCCCAGCGGGGGTCCCTGATCAGAAAGGGTGGGGGATACTAGAGAGTTTGGGGGAGTTTCCCTTCCAGGGTCATGGCAGAAAACAGATGTTGGGGTGCTTGTAAGTACCCCCAGAAGGAGGGCTGAGGGGACAGAAGAGGCCGAGACTCTGCCAGCACCCCACCAACACATCGTGGGGGAGATGTGGGGACACAGAAAACCCCAGTCCCTGCTTTTTGTCCTTGGGGAGCCCTGGCGTGAAGTGCAGATGAGTCAGAGTTGGCTAGAGATCGGAGAGCTGCGGCCCGCAGTTCTCGGGGGCCCTCACCCCCCTGGGAGTCCGAGCCCAGGAATCCCCTCTTCGCAGCCTGTAGTCTCCGACAGTGTGTTTTGGTCCGTTGACTTGAGCTCCGGGCCTCAGTTTCCTCATCTGTGCCCAGGCATCGAGATACTGAAGACAGAGCTTCCGGGGCCGCTGGCTGTAGCTGAGCGAGCCCAGATGCCGAGAAGGGGCAGGTCCTCCTACGTTGGCAGAGAAGGGAGACCCTTGGGTCTGGCTGCCTTCCTTTGACCGAGGACCTCGGAACGGCTGAGGGCGGATTACTGAGGGAGCCAGCTGGTTTCTTACCCAGGCCGAGGCGCTAAGCACCGGTGTCCTGGGCTGCTCTCTCGTGTCCTCACTTGAATCCGACACCCTCGCTTCTGGTTGGACTTAACCCTTTGCTGCGGACACTCCTCTGGGCATCCCCACCCGGCATGCAGGAAACACTCTTTGGTTTTGGTAAAAAAAAAAAAAAAATTGTCGGGGTTTGTCCTTATTTTTTGTTTGTATTAGCTCGGGGTGAGAAGGGTGCTTCTGTCCTGTTGAAGCTGCCCGTGGACTGGCAAATGGGAATGGCGGCGTGGCCGGCCTGGGTGAGCCCCACCCTAGGCCCTGTGGGCCCGCAGGGCACGATGGCTCAAAGTTGGGGGCTGTGTGCCGGTCCCCTTTCCGACACCTGTGTTCTCTCCCAGCAGATGTGCACCCCCAGCAACACACCTGCCACACCACCCAACTTCCCTGACGCACTGGCCATGTTCTCCAAGCTTCGTGCCTCCGAGGGCTTGCAGAATAGCAACAGCCCCATGACGGCCGTGGCCTGCTCCCCCCCTGCGAGCTTCAGCCCCTTCTGGGCCTCGTCCCCACCCAGCCACCAGGCCGCCTGGATCCCGCCCTCCTCCCCCACGGCCCACAGCTTCCACCACCTGCACCACCCGCAGCCCACGTGGCCCCCCGGAGCCCAGCAGGGGGGCTCCCAGCAGAAAGCCGTGGCTGCCGTGGATGGCCAGAGATGAGACTGGATGCCGCCAGGCGCTGGGCTGGAGCTGGGGTGTGTGGGGGGGGGGGCAGTCCAGGGTCGTGGGGACACAGGAGGGCCGGGGCGGGGGGGAGCTGGGGTGGGGGGGTTTCCTGAAGAGCGCACTGGAAAATTTTATAAAAGAATTTTTGTGGGTGGGGGGGGAATAGTAAACTTCCTGAGCCACTTGGGTCCTTCAGGAGTTTCTCTTCAGACAAGTTTTTTTCCTCTTTTTAATATATAACTATAATATATATGACTATATAAATATAACTAATGTTATGTGAAATGAGGCTGGCTGGCTGCGGTGTTGGGGTCAGCAGGGAAGCCCGGAGTGTCTCCTTGGGCCAGCACCCCCTCCTCCACCCCTTGTCCCAGGGCAGGTGCTTGCAAGCCAGGTGGGGTGATCCTGCAGCCCTGAGGGGTCCGCTGGCTGCCCCTCGGAGGTCACGCCTTCGGGAATCAAGAGAACCACCATGGATCCGCTCCGAGGAGTCCCACAGCAGGGGCTCCGAGAAGCGCCTGGTGGCCAAAGGTGCGGAGGCCCCTGGCCATCACAAGTGCTCCCCACCTGGACTTCGTGGCTGGCTCCTCAGTCGCCCCGCAGCTCTGTCTCTCCCGGTGTCACCTGTCGCCAGCCGGATGTACGGGGCTTGTGCCGAACTAAAGAGCTGGCTTGGGTCAGGGGCTGAGGCTCTGCCTAGCAGGGGTCCTGCCTCTCCCACTGTGTGTCTCACCCGAGTGGATGGCAGAGTGGAGAGCTTGACTTTGGATTTACTTCCCAAATCAATCATCTCACCAGGGTGAAATTTTAATTTAAAAACTTAAAAGAGACTTTTCTAACTTCCCTGGTTTGCGGTTCCTTTATTTCCTGGGTAGGAACAGGGGGCCCCTCGGGAAGAGGGGGGTGGGGCTGCAGTGCGGGGTGGCTGGTCCGGGTATTCTGGACCAAGGGTGTCGGGACCAGGGGGTTGATAGGACCAACTGGGTCCAGCTGAGTATGGGAGGGAGAGGAGGGCCCGGGTCTGACTGGCTTCCGTGACCCTCTCCCTTTCTTGGCCCTTGCGGTGTGGCCCGCCGCAGGCTGGTACTTTGCCCTGGAGCCTTTGTCTTGTCTGCAGTGGGGGAAGCTGCTCCCCAAGGCCCCCCAGGCATCTTCCCACTGGGCCTGTCCCTTCTGTCCCTATCCTCAAGTCCCTGGGGATAGCCTGGCCCTGACTGCGGGTTGGGTGGCTATGCCCCAGAGGTCGACCAAGGCTGTCCAGGATCCACAGAGATCGGGTGGGTCCCAAAGGAACTGGCTTCCTTTCCCTTCCCACCTTCCCCACAGTCTCCAGCCACTGGAACAGAGGCGGTGTGGCAATTCCTGACCCAATGGGGCCTTTGCTCAAATGATCCTCAACTGGGTGGTGGATGCTACCTTTTTTTTTTTTTTTTTAAAGCTTTTTATTTGGCAGAGAGACTGTCAGAGAGGAAACACGAGCAAGGGGAGTGGGAGGGAGAAGCAGTCTTCCCACCCAGCAGGGAGCCCGATGTGGGGCTCCATCCCAGGACTCTGCGATCATGACCCGAGCTGAAAGCAGATGCTTAAGGATTGAGCCACCCAGGTGCCCCAGGAGGGATGCTACCTTGTACCTCCCTGCGCCCTAAGACCCCTAAAACACGTGTGTGCTTGTGCGTGTGTGTGCACACGCGTGTGCGTTGTGGGGAGGGAGCTTGTTCTCTTCCTCCTCAGCAGCCAGAGGCCTGTGATGGACCCTGCTGGACACTGGGGCTGGAGGGGCTGGAGGCTCATAGCCTGAGGGGCAGTGACACCTGAGAGGGGCCCTAGGGAGCACACCAGGCTACCTCCTCCAGCCCTGCGCAGCGGCCCCTGTGGAGCTGAGCAAAACCTGCCAGCACGCCCTCTGCCCCCTGCATGGGATGGTTTCCTCTGAGGCTGGGTTTGTCCTTCCAGTTTTGTTTCCTGGTTGGAAACCCCTGGGCCGCCTCCTGGCCTCACCCCTAAGCCAGCCCACCTGTGCTTTCCGGGGCTGCAAGGGGAAGTCCCTGGAGGGCCCGTGGGTGGCCACGCTGGGACCGCAGCCTGGGGAGGGTGGGTGGCCTGGCCCAGGTGCGAGGATGGGGGCTGGCCTGCGCTGCTTGGGGAATGTCCTCCACTCCCCGTCCTTGTCTGGGCGCGGGGGAGGCCTGGGCACGGAGGGCTGGGCTGTCCTGCTTCTGCTCCTCCCTGCCAAGCTGGTGAGTTTGGATTCTAGGCCAGGGACACTGAGCCAGGAACCTGCTGACATCTCTCAGGCGGGGTGAGAAGCGGGAGCCCGAGCAGGAGCAGAAGGGCCGGAGCTGGCTCTCCTGCTCGGGGAGAGAAGGGCACCTGGCGTGAGACCTTCCTACGGGGCCCCCAGGGTTCAAGCTGTCCCCCTCTTCGTACCCAGCCAGGGCTTTAGATCATTGTGTGAAGATGGAGGGGATCTTGGCCGTGGGGAAAGCAGGGGGAACCACCACCCCCGCCCGTAGGGAACACCCGCCCCACCCCCATGACACCTTTGCCCACACGGGACTGGGGAGAAACCCTGTGCTGGGCAGTTTCCTGCCACACTTTCCTTTCGTGTGTGATTTGTCACCCCATCCCCTCCCACCTTAAAGCGAGCCTCTTGTGTGAGACATCCCTTCCCTATGTTGGGGTGACGAGTGGGGCTGGGGGCCTCCCATGAGAACAGACCTGAAGACAGAAAAGCTGCTTCTGTGACTTCAGAGGCCTCAGGGGGGAGGGCGGTTCTCCCTCGTCCCCGGGGCCCCAGGGGGGTCTGGGGGCTCATCCCATACCCGCTGAACTCAGCCGCTGCCCCTCGCTCCTCTGTCCCCTCAAACCTGCCAAGACCTTTAGTGCAAAGGACTCAGGATAGCGGTGAACCCTCTTGCCTCTCGGGGCCGGTGGAGCCCTGCAGGCTGAGGCAGTACAGAGGCTAGGCCTCCGTGCTGCTGGGCAAATGGCAGTCCCCTGGCTAAGCCCCTCCCGACACACTTCTGCTCACACTTCTTTTCACTCTTTCTGGGGAGGGGGAAGGGGAGCAGGGAACCGGCCTAGGCCAGGCAGTCCCTCTTTGCCTCGGCAGCGGCCACTCAAGGAGAAGCTGTAGAGGACAGTGACCAGAAACTTTCCCAGGTGGCCGGGGCCCTGCTTCCCGAGGGATGTGCCAGGAACGCCCCAGTGGGCCGGGCCACCCTGTAGGCCAGCCGCCTCGGGGTCGCGCGCGGAGGTCAGGAGAGAGCCCGCAGGGGTGAGAGCGGCTCCTACTGGCCTCCCAGCGCCAGGCTCTGGGGTCTGGCCTCAACAGCTTGTTTTGAAGCCCCACACCCTTGGAGGGTTGCTTCACCCGTTTTGGGGGGTGGGGGGTCGTGGTCTCATTCTCACGCTACAAGTCCAACCTGTTCTCCAACTGAAGGCCGGCCACCCGGACGGGGGGGGGGGTCGTCTGGGGGGGCCCGGCCTGCAGGGCCCCCCCACCCTTTCACTCCGTCTTCCCGAGCCAAGACCACAGAGGCCTCGCTGCCCCAAGCTTCTTCCTAAACATTTATTAATACCTTTGCTCACTGAGCGGTGGTGGACCGCGGTCCCCGGGTGGGCTCCTCGGGCCCCTCCCCGGGGGGCATGTCCATGTGCATCGCCGTCTCGCTGGGGCTGGGCGGGTGGGCCGCGTTGGGCTGGGCGAGGCGCCCCTCGGACGACAGGGGTCTGTCTTTCCGTGGACGAGGAGGAGCTGTGAGACATGGGGGGCTGAGGTGGCTCTCTTCCAGGCCCCACACCCCCCGCAGCCCACCTTGCCCGAAGCGCCGGCAGCACAGGGGGGGGCAGAGTGCTGGCGAGGGGGCCCGCAAGGCTGCGGTGGGCCGTGCAAGCCCGCACGGGGGCTCCTGAGCAGAGTTCCTTGCTGATCTCTGGGAGTTAAAAATCGTCAAGGCCTCCGTGGGTGGCCGAGAACCTGGCTCTCAGGTAATGTTTCCTCTAGTGATACAGGGGCTGTTGAGGCGCTGGTCACACCAGCAGGTGCAGGAATTGCTCCTAAGACTGTCCTCTCCCCTCTCCTGCTCCCCTAACATTTTAGGTGTCCTGAGGGTAGACAGTGGAGTGCCCCTAAGAACACAGGCACAGCCCTGCACTCTGTCCCCCACAGAATCGTCTGTCCCCGCCTGCTCTGCTTAGTGAACCCAGCAAAGGTTCTGGAGACAGACAACTTAGGTCTGAATTCCACTCCTGCTGCTTGCTAGCTGTGTGACCCTGGGCGAGCACCTTAACCTCTCTGTGCCTTCGTTTTCTTAGCCATAAATGAGGCTCACAGTGGTCCCTGCTTCTTCATGTTGGTGTGAGGATTAAAACTGGTTCGTACGTGTCAAGCCCCTCACAGTGCCTGGCTGGAGAGAGTAAGTAAAGGCGAGGTGCCCTGACGAGCGCCATCACTCCTCTCTGTTTCTGCTTCCTCTGGGCACTCACTGAGTGCTGGGACTGGAAAGGGTGGTAAAGGGCAACCAGGGCTGGGCCTTTAACAGCACTGGGGGAAAGGGGGCAGCCCTTGGACCAACTGCAGGCATCTGCAAAGTGTGCGAATGGAACTTTTTACAGGAGGAAGAGCAGCCCCTTTCGTTAGATCCCCTTTCTTGGGTGCCCTGACCCTGAGCAGCACCAATCCAGGGCCCCCCTTTACGGGCAGATGAGGAAACAGGTCTGGATGTGGGGGTGGGGAGACTTGCTCAGAATCACTTGAAGGTGATCCGACCTCGTGGTGATTCAGGCCATTGTCCCTCTCTGGCCCCCAGGAGTGGCTGGACCCTGGGGGACCCCAGGAGTGGCTGGACCCTGGGGGACCCTTAGCCCCCAGACTTTTAGGCAGGAGTTAGCCCCTTGGGGGAGAACAGGGACTCAAGGGACCATCCAGGCCTGGGAGTGAGGAGAAGCTCCTCCCCAAACAAGGTTGAACGGTGCCCACCAGCTGCTGCACAGAGCTGACCACTAGCTCCAGGAGAGTGAGCACCTGTGAGCTGGGCGGGGGGTGGGGGGTGGGGGGTGGAAGGACTTGGGCCTGGAGCCAGAGCCCTGGGCTACAACCCTGCTCCTGTTCCCTCTCCTGGGAGATGGGGACAGTAACAGCATCTGCCCCCCAGCCCTGAGACGTAAGAACTCAGTAGGGGCACCTGGGTGGCTCAGTGGGTTAAAGCCTCTGCCTCCGGCTCAGGTCATGACCCCAGGGTTCTGGGATCGAGCCCCTCATCGGGCTCTTTGCTCAGCCTGCTCCCCCCCCTCCTCCCGCCTGCCTCTCTGCCTACTTGTGATCTCTGTCTGTCAAATAAATAAATAAAATCTTAAAAAAAAAAAAAAAAGAAGAAGAACTTGGTAAAGACGGATTTTTCTCCCTTCTCCCTCCCATCCCATCTCTCAGCTCCCAGGCGCTTCCTCTCTCCAGGGAAATAAGCGCAGAGACCAGCCATGGGCAGGGAAGGGGCTGGCGGGCAAGCAGGAGAGGCCTGGGGGCAGTGGAGGCCGCCTGGAAGGCCAGAGGGAAGCTACCTGGGCTGTTGCCAGCCAGCATCTGGGCGCTCTGAGGTCTCGAGGGCAGCCGGCCGCTGTCGCTGAGGGACTGCTGCCTGTGCACGTGGGGCCGGGACTGCTTGGCCTTGTGCTTGGTCATCCCGGAGACGGAGGCTGGCGGGGGACGGTGAAAGGAGGGTCCATTCTGAGATGCTGAGTGGGAGCTCCGTGGGGATCCATGGGGATGGGGAGAGGGCTGCAGGGCTCCTGGTCACGACGGCCTCAGTGGGGGGCCTTCCCAGTCGGAACTGATGGATACGCCCCTTCTAAGCACTCTATTCGTTCCCATGTCCATCCGTCCATCCACCCACCCACTAAGATATGCTCTGAGGACCTAGAGCCGTGAGCCCTGTGCCTGGTGCTGGGTGAGTTCTGACCTGGGCTCACAGTTCAGGAGGCCAGGCGGCTGGACAGGTGCACACGAGCTCTAAGAACAGATGGGGCTTCGGGAGGGGGCGGGGAAATTCAGCAAGTGGTGGGGGGCTGAGGAGGGGTAGGACTGGGTCCTGGTGGTGCTGGGAACAGAGGCTGAGGCAGGCAAGCCAATGAGGCAGCACGCGGAGGAAGGCTGGCACGAATGTGTCATGTGGCCGTGACGTCCCGGCTCATTGGCTGAGACTAGACGGCTGACCCGACCTGCAAACACTGACCCGGGGCTTTCAGAGCGTTTGGAATGGGGGCAGTAGCAGGAGGAGGCACCCAGGATCCAGTGGCCCCATGGCCTTCCAGGAGCTGGGCAGACCCCGAGGGACTCCTGAGCAAGGAGCCTGAGGAGTCTCTGGGCCCCTGGGACACTCACTGTCTTTGGTCAGGATGCCCGGCAGCCTTGTATCCATCCGTCCCTTGTAAATATGTCCATCCAAGCCCAAGATATCCACCTCATCGTGCTGGGGGGGTGGGGGAGATATCCATTACCACATGGCCCCTAGAGCATGCCCTCCGGTCCTTCCTCCATAAGGTCGGTGGCACCGAGGGACATCCTCCCCTGACTCCCAGAACCCTCCCCCGGGTTCTGGCAGCGCCAGGGCGAAGGGAGGGCCTCTGGTGGGGGTGGCAGGGCTCACTGGGCAGGAGGCCCAACAAAGCCTGAGAACCAGGGGCTTTCAGAAACAGCCTCTGGGCAGAGGGCTGGTCATCCACCCTTCTGGCGACATTTTCCAGAATGACTTGAGAACGTGCGGTCCTGTGAGGGCCCTCTCTCTTCACTCCCAGGCAGCACCCCAACCTTCATGGCGATCTGGACCTCCTCGGTGGGGTACAGGCCCTGGGACAGATGCTGTAGACGGCTGCGGCGGTAGGGGTACGTGAGGGTGTGGCTGCCCCCGCAGCGCCGGGGCACGCTCGAGTACACGTAGTCGGCTGTCTCCGGCACCCTGTGGTGAAGACGGCAGCGTCACCAGAGCCGGTGTCCCCTGGGACCCAGCTATGGGGGGGGGGCAGCCAGCCGGGGGGGGCAGCCAGCTGGGGATGGGAGAGCTGTGGCGGGGGTCTCCAGGAGCCAGGGCAAAGCAAACTCACTGCCAGGCCACCCTGAAGACCACTAACACCCTCTTTCTCCTGCCCGCCGTCCCCCTTCTTTGGCAGGGCGTTCCCCAGCAGTGGAGGAGACATTCACAGGGCTGTGGGTGGGCAGAAGCTGAGCGGCCAGGGGCCCCGTCTGTGTGGTCCTACCGTTTGTAGCAGGGGGAGCTCAGGCACTGTGCCTGCAGCAGCTCCCGGATCATCTGGCTGCTGGCCTTGACCGAGCCTCCGAAGTGGATCTGCACCTTCTCAATGTCCATCAGCATCTTGGAGTGCATGGTGCGCAGGCGCCCCACGCTCCGCTCCATGTGCGCCAAGTCGCCCCGAGGGAAGGCGGTACCGCCCAGCTTGAGGCTGTCAGGCACAGGGCGGGTGGGGAAGGGGGCCACGCCAGCCCGAGCCCACACTCAGACCCTGGCCCACTCCAGCCCTTTATCTGTGCCCTTTTAAGCAGGACCCTGTGTGGGCAGGAGCCCTGCCCGTAGCACCCCAAGGGACCACAGACGGGGCGGGGTGGAAGCCGAGAGGGGGAGCAGCCCTGCACGCTTAGCCCTCCCTACCTGGAACCCTGAGGGCTCCGAAGTGCAGTTTGAAACCATCCTTGCCTCTGAACCCCCATCCTTGGGAGATGGAAATGCGGCGGGGAGGTGGGCGGGAGCCCAAGGAGTGTGCATTATGTCCCCGCCTCCTCCCCCAACAGTCACTGAGCCCACCCTCTGGCTGGGTGACATTGGACCCCTCCCTTCCTCCCCTGCTGGGGCTGCTGAGACATCTAGGGGTGTGAGGAGGTAAAGAGGTCCCCCACTGGCAGCCTCAGCAGTGTCCCACCAGGACCCCCAACAGGGACTCAAAGGCAGGTGATTACTAAATAGGCCTCCACTCTTCCTCCTACTGGGAAGAAGTGGGGGGCTAGCCCAGAAATTACTCCATGCCCCGCACTGTCCAACCAGGAGGAGGAGCCTCTCCAGAGAGCCACTCTCCCTCCAGCCTCTGCCCCGTCTCCCCTGCGAAGCCCCACCCGGGAGCCTGCTGCCCCGTACTTGCGGCTCTGCTGCCGGACCTGCTCCAGCTCGAAGATGGTGTAGGGGCGGGTGGAACGGTGCCCAGGCAGGGCTGGGCCCACAGGAGTCACCGGGATAAATCTGGGCAGGGACAGAGAGAAGAGGACGGTTGGAGCGTGAGAAATCCCATTCCTAAAGCCAGGACTCCACAGTCTACGTGCCCGAGGAGCCTTCCCGTCCGGGATGTGGCAGAGGGAAGGACGGAGGGCTAGCAAGTGGTGAGGCATATAGGAATGGACGCGGGGGAGAGGAGACGAGGAAGGACAAGTATTGGAGGCAGGTACAGAACGGAGGAGACGCGGCGCAGCTGTGCCCGTCCCCGTGACAGCCGCCAGCTGGGGTTGGCCAGGTGTGGGCACTCACTGTCCAGTCACAGCTGTCTCCAAGGGCCGGTCACAAGAGAGGCAGTGGAAATGTGCCAAGAGCTGCCTGTGAGGAGTGGGATACACGCAGAGGGTGAGTGTCCTGCCCGGAGGGTGGGGAACGGGAGAGATAGAGAACACAGACGGCCTTGGGCCCTCTGCAGGCCCGGTGGGCCGGAAGCTTGGCTCACCAGGGTGGCAGGTCCCAAGCCACCAGAGGCAGATCTGGTTCCTGTTCTCTGGGAACACACTGGGAGGGGGGTGCCTGCTTTGGGGTGCCTTTCCAGCACCCACCTGTGCCAACCCAAAGCCGGCAGGGTTTCAAAGGGCCCCTGACGGAGGCCCTGTGTGAACCTCGCGTGCCCTCTGGCGGCCAATAATGGAAACCCGGGGATTCAAGCCGGCCCCCGGGCAGACCAGGGTACCCGCCGGAGCAGGCTCAGCTCTGGGGACTGTGGCCCATCCCCGCCTCAGAGGCCCCAAGGAGCACACCCGTGCCAGAGAGGCTTAGCCTTCTCTCCCCACCCTTTCTCCAGCGCAGGAGGAAACAGCCTAAGATGGAAGAGTTTTCAAGCTCTCAGATTCTGTCCCTGCAGCTACGGGATGGTCCAGTGGCATCAGCCTCTCCCCCGGGGCACACTGCGCTCACTGGTGGGAGCTGTTCCTCCGGGCACCCCCCTCCCAGCCCCCCGCTGTGGTCCGCACCCCACCTCCGCATGGCCGCTGCCTCGTCCGCCTGGTAGAGGGGAGAACGCTCCTTGAGCTGCTGCCGCAAGGACTTCCAGCGATCTTCCAGCAACTTCTTCACGGGGTCCAGCTCCAGGCGGTCCAGCTGCGGGTGGCGGTGGGTGAGCAGTGAGCGCTGGGAAAGCCGGGTGGGGGCAGGGAGTGATCTGCCGCCTCCAGACAGGAGCCACTGTCTGCCCCCACCTTGCTGTCCATCTCCACCAGGAGCTTGTCCAGCATCTTCTGCCAGTCCTGCTCGTGGCCGCTCATCTTCGCCACCAGCTCCTGCATCATGTGGTTCAGCTGCTCCGTGGTGGCATCGAACTGGACACGGCTCACTTTGGCCGCCAGGGCGCTCTTATCAGCCTTCTGCCCGGAAGAGAGGAGGGGGCCCCAGGTGGGAGAGAGCCATGGCAGGGCCCCACGGCCCTGACATCAAACCTGGACACTGAGCTCCCCCCGGGCTCTGCTCCATTCCTGGCCTTTCAAAGAAGGACCAGTGAGACCTCCTGGGACACAGGGCGGCTCTTCTGGGCCTGGCCGGCCCTTACCACGTCAATCTCCATCTCCAGGTGCTCCCTGTTGGCCTTTTCCTTCTCGAGCTTCTCTAGGCCCTGGTACAGCACCTGGGAGGCCGGGGAGCGGACAATGAGGAGCCAGGATGGGGACGGCCTCCCACCCCACCCCACCCCACCCCCACTCCCGCTGCCCGCGGGCCGCTCACGTCAATGTGCTTCTGCTTCTGCCGGTGGTCTTCGATGAGGTTGCTGGTGGTGACGTTGAGCTTCTCACAGTCGCCCTGCACCTGCAGGATGGCGCTCTGGACGTGGCCCAGCAGCTCTTCGTCCTGAGGCAGGACGCACAAAGGCAGGCTCCCTGGGGCCGCTGCCTGGGGTTACCGCCCCGCCTGGGCGGCCCTCAGAACATCACCCGGAGGCTCCTGGCCGATTCCGGCGGTGAAGTGGCTGCCTTCGGCTCAGGTCATGGTCGTCCCAGGGCCCCGGGACCGAGCCCCGTGCCTGGCTCCCTGCTCAGCAGGGCAGTCTGTGCCTCCCTCTCCCCCTGCTCATGCACTCTCTCAAATAAATAAAATTTTTAAGAAATCACCCAGCAGGTAGGCCAACTTTGGGCCCCATTCTGGCTCTCCACAATGTCCCTCATTGGGAGGCTCTCTGGTCTTTCTGTGCGTCCCCTCACAGCATGTGAGCTTCAGTCCCCCACCTCCCCATGGTCCAGCCTTGAGGGACCTGGCCCACCGGAGGGGGTGCCCAGCAGAGGCGATCGAGGCTCCAGAGTGGTGTGCTGCCCTGTGGCTCCTGAGAGCTGGGGTGTGGGCTACCGTCTTCCCACCTGCCCCGAGCAGGATCTCAACTCCAGAGCCTACAAGGCAGGACTCAGGGACTCGCGACTCTCCCTGCCCCCACCAGCGAGACTGCCCTTCGCTGGGGAATTGAGAAGAGGGCTGGAATACTGTATACTGTGTCAAGGAACCCTAAGCTATGCCAGTGTCCCACGAGGCACATGAATGCATGGCCCCATCCCCATGGAGCCAGGGTTTCGCCATGGTCTCATGTCCCCGGAGCTAGTTCTGCTCCTGCCCTCACTGCGACCCAGTGAAAGGACTAGGGACTTGTGTGGGGTCAGTAAAGAGCTCCACCGTGGCAAGCTGGCCCTGAGGCCAGTTAAATGCCATCAGCTGCTCCCTGGTCTGTGGGTCTCTGGGCTGTGGCTCCCCGCTGTGGGGCACGGGAGGCGGGCGGGTGGGAGTCACCTGGCTCTGGGGCTTGGCTTTCTTGGAGGGCCGGGAGGCAGCCAGATTGTTGACCATGTCCTGAAGCTGCTCGTAGCGCTGCACCAGCGTGCTGACCTGGTGGCTCAGGTCCAGGCTGCAGGCGGGGCAGGTGGCCTCCGGGTCAATCTGGCCAGGTTCCAAAGTGGACAGCGTCTTGTGAGGAGCCATGCTCAGGGACAGCAGCGTGGAAGATGAGGCCAGCATGTTCTCGATGATCGCCCTGAGCTTGTCAAGCTGGGGGTGGGCAAGAAGGCAGGTGCAGAGCAGTGAGCGAGGCACGGCCGTGATCTGTCCACACGGCCAGCCCCCGCGTGATTCAGGCAGTCGCTGCCCCTGCCAGGGCCTCACAGAGCGTGCGGCATGTAGGAGGTGCCCAGGGCCCGTCTGTTAAATAGCAAACAGAGTTCTCAGTGAGGACGGCCCTGATGCTGAATAAAACCCTTACAGGACGGAGGTCTCTGGACCTTTCTCCAGCCAGCTCGTTGAATCATCGTGAGGACTTGTCTCTCTAGCTAAACCCTCAAGTGGTGACGTCCGTTAGTCCACCAACACTTATAGGAGCTTGACGACACCCAGACACAGCTCTGGGCCCTCTGCTGCTCACGCATGCTCTGTCCCCAGCTAGCATTCGGTAACAAGAAATCAGTGGGATGGGTGCTACTTCTGTTGCAGGGGTCTCTCCTGGTCTGGGCAGGAGCAGATGCCTTCCACTAGCTCTCCTGCCCTTTTCTGTTTCCCACAGTCCCCGTGCGTCACTGCACATGACGGGTCCCAGGTTGGCACTGGGTCTGGGTCAGCCAGTCCCACAGCCGTGGGACCTCTTGCCTGGCTCAGAGAGGGGCTGGGCCAACTGAACCCCCTCTCCTGGAAGTGTGTAACATCGCGGGGCCTAGGCAGCCCCCGTGGGCCATGTGCGAAAGCTGGCTGGGAGCACGGTGGGAGGGAGATGTGGAGGTACTGGAGAGATACGGGTAAGGACAGGGACCCAAAGCACAGGTGCGCACAGAAACAGACATGAAGGACAGAGCCCGGGCGGCCCCAGCCAGACTGCCCCCTTGGCCTGGAAGTGCAGCCTTTTCCAGCCCCCAACACCGATGCACTTTCAACCAAGCTCCTCCGTGCCTGAGCTCAGTGAGACTCCTGCTCGCACCCAGGAGAACCCGCACTCTTCCGAAGTGCCCGTGAGCGTGGCAGAGGGCCCGTGGGGTGAAAGGACGCACTGATTCTCTAGAAGAGAGGAAGGTGCCTCCCCAAACTACGGGCTTTTCAGTGCAGTTGTGAGGGGTGAGTAGGAGCCCGCTGGGTAAGTGGGGCTGACAAGGACATTCCGGGACGAGGAGCAGCGTGGGAGAGCAGCTGTGTATTCAGAGGTAGGAAGCTGAGACGGTGGAACATGGGAAGAGCGGAGGCCGGTGCCCTGAAGAGGCTGTGGTGGGAGCCCGGGCCTGCCCAGTGGGGAGTGTGGCTCCCGGGACAGCCCTAGAGATTGCTAAGCTTAGACGTGAGCTGTGGACACAATCTTCTACTCCTAGAGCCTCACGCTGGACAAGTGGCTTTGGGGTCAAGACATGGCACATGCCGGTAGGGTGTGGGAGTGGCCCAGAACTTGGCCTCTATCCCCGAGGCACTCCTGACGTCAGTCCCCTTGGCCCCGTGGCTTTTCCTGTCCGGTCCTCCTGCAAGTACTCACAGGGCCGGTCCTGGTCCGGACGCTCTTCAGTGGGAAGAGTCTGGGATGACCAATGATAAATCTTGAGATCACTCAAGATTTAAAGGCAGACGCTATCGGAGCGCCTGGATGGCTCGGTTAGTTAAGTGTCTGATTCTTGCGTTCGCCTCAGGTCATGATCTCAGGGTCATGAGATCGAGCCCCGAGTCAGGTTTCACACTTGCACAGAGTCTGCTTGTCCCTCTCCCTCTGCTCCTCCCCCAACTTGTGCGCGCGCGCTCTCTCTCTTTCTCAAATAAATACATAAAATCGTAAAGGCAGACACTAACAAGAGGATGGAAAGACAGAATGGGCGAAAGCGTTTGCAGATGGTGTGACAGCTGAGAGTCTGGTAGCCCCGCCCTCCACGGCTGACTGAGAAGAGCCCCGGTCTCACCTGGTCCTGTAGGTAGAGGGAGGCTTCGGAGACTGAGTGCTCCATGCTGACCTTGCCCCGCTCTTGGCTTTCCCTCAGCTCGGCCAGTTCCTTCTCAATGTCAGCCACGGTAACTCTGAGAGACGTGCAGAAGAGATGGCCTGGCGCCATCACCCATCCCAGAGTCCGGGCTCACATGTCCCACGAGGGACAGAGGATGCGCACCATGGCTCTTGGGCCCACCCCACGGCAGGCGCTATCTAGGGAGTCCCGGGCGCTGCTTGTCTGGGAAGTGGGTGCCCGCGTGCCGACCTGAGCGTTTCTAGGGGGTGGGATCTGGCCCCACCATGAGAGGGCCCTGAGGGGCTCTGGCAAGTGCTCTCCTCCAGCCTCCGTCTGGGGACAGAGACTGCTGCTGCTGGACTGTTTTTTTGTTGTTGTTTTGTTTTGTTTTTAATTATTTTTCAAGATTTTATTTATTTATTTGACAGAGAGAGAGAGATCACAAGCAGGCAGAGAGAGAGGAAGGGAAGCAGGCTCCCTGCTGAGCAGAGAGCCCGATGCGGGGCTTGATCCCAGGACCCTGGTATCATGGCCTGAGCCGAAGGCAGAGGCATTAACCCACTGAGCCACCCAGGTGCCCCTGCTGGACTGTTTTAAGAGTGTTGGAAAACTTCTACCAGCCACTTGAACTACATATGGACACCCTGAAGGGCAGACACAGCCAGGGTCAAAGACAGGGGCCAGTTCAGACTTCGAGTGAGCCAAAGGCTGCCATCACCTCCTTGGCTGGGGCGAGGCGATGCCCGGACACAAGTTGCGCTCGGCAGGGGTGTTCTACCTGAGGATTCCCAGCTGCAAGCTCAGCGAGCCATTCTTCATGTCTTTTCCTGTTTCGTGTTCCCCGTTGCCCTCCAGGATCCTCTGCATCCTCTCCATCTACAAACCCAGTGGAAGAGGAAGGTCAGGCTTAGGCTCGAGTTCTTGGCCGCCTGCATATGCGTCCGCAGCCCGAGCAAGCCCCTTTCCCGAGTCCTCGTCCTGATCCAAGCCTCTGACAAGAACCATTTGTCAGTCTGTCCCTTCTGGACCTCCATCCATCCATCCGCCCACCCATCTATCCATCCGTCCCGCGGCTGTGGACAGCTGGCGTTAAGAGAACCACTGAAGATCCGGTAGCCCCTTGCCATGGCCGCTGGCCCCGGAGAGTCCCCCAAACTTGGCTCCAAGCCTGCTGCACTCCCAGTGGGCTTTGTTGGAAATGGCCCCGACGTAATGAAAAGAGCACTGGCCTCCTTGTTTGCTCCGACGGGTCTCAACAGTTTCAAGCATGTGGTGTGAGACCCAGGAAATGATCATGATGTCACCTGAGGGACATTTCCTACCTGACAGGCTTGTAAAAATCCAGCAAGATAATAACGTCAGCGCAGGGACGGTGCCATCCATCAAAATACAAGTGGAAAGTGGGATTGCGGGCCCTTAAAGGCAGAGTGGGCGGGCCCTCCCCTTACTTACTTTTGCTTTTTCCTGTCGAACTTCCTTGGTTAAGGACTTTAAGGTATTCAGCTGTTCCTGCAGGTCTGGGGGTACAGCCTTTTTGACTGTGAACAACGGAGGCCTTATTAGTCAAAAGGGTTAGATCTCCAGCAGGCTCCCAATCCCTGCTTCCAGCCCCCATGGTGAAGCCCCCCGCCCCCGCCAGCAAACAGCAGGACCCCCCACGTCTGCTTTTCCTGGTGACTGGGGAGGGGGGATGGGAAGAAAGGAAAGAGGGGTGTCCTTACCCTCTAAAAAAATCCACCTAATGCTTACTATCCTAAAGGACTTTGGGACTACTAACCCACACTTTCCACCCAACTCTCAAATCTTAATTATTCTCTGGGCCCACCGCTGTGCATGGACCAAGGTCAAGTTGACTTCTTCAGCATCCTCCCTCTCCGCCCACCGGCCTCCGCGGCTGTCCAGAGAGTCGGCCAGGGCACCCGAACCGCCTCACTCTTCTCCTGAGGTTCCTTCGCTCGGAGTCGTTTAATTCCAACTTTTGGACCCCAAAGGCTATAGTAGAGCCCAGAAAGGCTAAGAAGGGACATGCTATTTGCAGCAACTCAGGAAGCAGCCCCAGCAGCCGGAGGAGGCCAGGGGATGCCGGATACACAGACAGTGGCCCCTCCTCCGCGCCCCTGGAACCCACCCATGAGGCCGAGCAGGTACTGGATCTTCTCCAGGTCGGTCCGGCCAGCCTGCTCCTCATCCAGCTCCTTCATGTTCTCCTTGAGCTCTACATAGAGGCCAAGGAGTTCTCCCATCAGACGAAATGTTTCCACTGCCATGGGGAAGGTCGGAGCTAATTTATCCAGTGAGTCACGTCTCTCGCTCTGGAAATCGCTCTTTTCGGAGGAGACTCGGTGGAGATAGCTGAGAGAGTCCGCGCTCCTGGGAAAGGCAGCTGCTTGGCTGGGAGTAGTCCGGACGGGAAAGGCAGGCTGGCCTGAGGCATATATTTGTTTTGGATCCAAACCCATCTGGACACGGGGATCTACCCCCAGGACGCCTGGGCCATGAGGGCCAGGATAGGATCCGTCCCGGGGTTCTGGGATAGAGGATACATTCTCTTGCTGTTCTGTGCCTGCTTGTCCCTGGCCATGCTGATCCGGGCCAGGCGAAACCAAATGCTGTTGATCTCGCTGTGCAGATCCCACACGGGGGCTTAATGGTGTCAGGCCACGCTGGTCTGTGCCACGATGTAACAAACCTTGCTGGTAAGTTTCTGATAAACCCTTTTGGCCAATACCTGGTGATGCCAAACCTTGATTGGCTAGGAGTGCTGACACCTGACCATGTTGATATCTGCCAGGAGGTGTTACACCAGGGTGATATGGATGTGCTAAAGATCTTGGAAAATCTGGGGCAAATGCTGGAAAGCCACGAAGCCCTGTGCCTGCTGGTATCACACCTGGTTGTCCGGTACCAGGTTGCCTCAAGCCATGCTGATCAATTTCAGGTTGAACCAAACCACGCTGATCCGTACTAGGCTGCATGAAACCGTGTGGATATGTACCAGGCTGGACCAAACCACGAGGATAGGCACCAGGTGGAAATGAACCACGAGGATAGGCACTAGATTGACCCAAACTTTGTAGATAGGCACCAGGTTGGACCAAACCACGTGGATAGGCACCAGGCTGTACCAAACCAGGTGGATATGTGCCAGGTTGAATCAATCCAGGAGGATATGCACCAGGTTGAGAAAAGCCACGTGGATCTGTGCCAACCTGTACCATGCCACGCTGATCCACTCCACGTTGCCCTAAACCAAGCTGATCTGTACCAGGTTGGATCAAACCACCCTGACCTGCACCAGGCTGGACCAAAGCAGGCTGAACTATGCCAGGCTGAACCAAACCAGGTTGACCTGCACCAGGTTGTACCAACCCACGTTGATCCAGTACAGGCTGCACCAAGCCAGGCTGACCTGTGCCAGGTTGCACCAAACCACGCTGGTCCATGCCAGGCTGCGCCAAGCGAGGCTGACCTGCGCCAGGTTGCACCAAACCACGCTGATCCATGCCAGGCTGTGCCAAGCCAGGCTGACCTACACCAGGATGCACCAAACCACGATGGTCCATGCCCGGCTGTGCCAAGCCTGGCTGACCTGCACCAGGTTGCACCAAACCACGCTGACCCATGCCAGGCTGACCTGCGCCAGGTTGCACCAAACCACGCTGATCCATGCCAGGCTGTGCCAAGCCAGGCTGACCTGCTCCAGGTTGTACCAAACCATGTTGATCCATGCCAGGCTGTGCCAAGCCAGGCTGACCTGCACCAGGCTGCACCAAACCACGCTGATCCATGCCAGGCTGCGCCAAGCCAGGATGACCTGCATCAGGTTGCGCCAAACCACGCTGAACCACGCCAGGCTGCGCCAAACCAGGCTGAGCTGTGCCAGGTTGCGCCAAACCACGCTGATCCATGCCAGGCTGTGCCAAGTCAGGCTGACCTGCGCCAGGTTGCACCAAACCACGCTGAACCATGCCAGGCTGCGCCAAACCAGGCTGACCAGTGCCAGGTTGCACCAAACCACGATGATCCGTGCCAGGCTGCACCCAACCAGGCTGACCAGCACTAGGTTGCACCAAACCACTCTGATCCACGCCAGGCTGCGCCAAGCCAGGCTGACCTGCGCCAGGTTGCACCAAACCATGCTGATCAATTCCAGGCTGCACCAAGCCAGGCTGACCTGCGCCAGGTTGCACCAAACCACGCTGAACCATACCAGGCTGCGCCCAACCAGGCTGACCAGCACTAGGTTGCGCCAAACCACGGTGATCCGTGCCAGGCTGCGCCAAGCCAGGCCGACCTGCATCAGGTTGCACCAAACCATGCTGATCAATTCCAGGCTGCGGCAAGCCAGGCTGACCTGCGCCAGGTTGCACCACACCACGCTGATCCATGCCAGGCTGTGCCAAGTCAGGCTGACCTGCACCAGGCTGCACCAAACCACGCTGAACCATGCCAGGCTGCGCCAAACCAGGCTGAGCTGTGCCAGGTTGCGCCAAACCACGGTGATCCGTACCAGGCTGCGCTAAGCCAGCCCGACCTGCATCAGGTTGCACCAAACCACGCTGGTCCATGCCCGGCTGACCAGCACGAGGATGCACCAAACCACGCTGGTCCATGGAAGGCTGTGCCAAGCCAGGCTGACCTGCACCAGGTTGCACCAAACCACGCTGACCCATGCCAGGCTGACCTGCACCAGGTTGCACCAAACCACGCTGATCCATGCCAGGCTGGGCCAAGCCAGGCTGACCTGTGCCAGGCTGTACTAAACCATGCTGATCCATGCCAGGCTGTGCCAAGCCAGGCTGACCTGCTCCAGGTTGTACCAAACCATGTTGATCCATGCCAGGCTGTGCCAAGCCAGGCTGACCTGCACCAGGCTGCACCAAACCACGCTGATCCATGCCAGGCTGCGCCAAGCGAGGCTGACCAGCACCAGGCTGCACCAAACCACGCTGGTCCATGCCAGGCTGACCAGCACGAGGATGCACCAAACCACGCTGGTCCATGGAAGGCTGTGCTAAGCCAGGCTGACCTGCACCAGGTTCCATGAAATCACGTTGATCCAAGCCAGGCTGACCAGCACCAGGTTGCACCAAACCATGCTGGTCGATGCCAGGCTGCACCAAGGCAGGCTGGCCTGCACCAGGTTGCAAAAAACCACGTTGATCTATGCCAGGCTGACCTGCACCAGGTTGCACCAAACCACGCTGATCCATGCCAGGCTGCGCCAAGCCAGGCTGACCTGCGCCAGGTTGCACCAAACCACGCTGGTCCATGCCAGGCTGTGCCAAGCCAGGTTGACCTGTTCCAGGTTGCACCAAACCATGCTGGTCGATGCCAGGCTGCACCAAGGCAGGCTGGCCTGCACCAGGTTGCAAAAAACCATGTTGATCTATGCCAGGCTGACCTGCACCAGGTTGCACCAAACCACGCTGATCCATGCCAGGCTGCGCCAAGCCAGGCTGACCTGCGCCAGGTTGCACCAAACCACGCTGGTCCATGCCAGGCTGTGCCAAGCCAGGTTGACCTGTTCCAGGTTGCACCAAACCATGCTGGTCGATGCCAGGCTGCACCAAGGCAGGCTGGCCTGCACCAGGTTGCAAAAAACCACGTTGATCTATGCCAGGCTGACCTGCACCAGGTTGCACCAAACCACGCTGATCCATGCCAGGCTGCAGCAAGCCAGGCTGACCTGCGCCAGGTTGCACCAAACCACGCTGGTCCATGCCAGGCTGTGCCAAGCCAGGTTGACCTGTTCCAGGTTGCACCAAACCACGCTGGTCCATGCCAGGCTGTGCCAAGCTAGGCTGAACTGCGCCAGGTTGCACCAAACCACGTTGGTCTATGCCAGGCTGACCTGCGCCAGGTTGCACCACACCACGCTGGTCCATGCCAGGCTGTGCCAAGCCAGGCTGACCTGCACCAGGTTGCACCAAACCACGCTGACCCATGCCAGGCTGCGCCAAACGAGGCTGACCAGCGCCAGGTTGCACCAAACCACGCTGATCCATGCCAGGCTGCGGCAAGCGAGGCTGACCTGCACCAGGTTGCACCAAACCATGCTGATCCATGCCCGGCTGTGCCAAGCCAGGCTGACCTGCGCCAGGGTGCACCAAACCACGCTGATCCATGCCAAGTTGGACTGACTCGTGCTGATCTATTCCAGGTTGGGCCAAATCACGCTGACTTATAACAGGTTGGACCAAACCACGTTGACCTGCACCAGGCTGCCTTAAAGTAGGCTGAACTGTGCCAGGTTGGAACAAAACACGGTGATCCATTCCAACTTGGACCAAACCATGTTCATCCATTTCAGGCTCCACCAAAGCATGCTGATCCAAACTAAGTCGGGCTGAATCTTGCTGACCTATTCCAGATTGTGTCAAACCAGGCTGAACTGCACTTGGCTGGACCAAACCAGACGGATATATGTTCGGCTGTACCAAGTCAAATGGATATGCAACAGGCTGTCCCCAGCCACTGGGATATGCATCAGGCTGTGCCCAATCAGGTAGATAAGCACCAGGCTGGACCAAACCACTCTGATCTACAAGAGTCTGCACCAAACCACGCTGACCTGCTCCAGCTGGTACCAAACCATGTTGGTCTGGCCCAGGCTGTATTATATCATGCTGATCTGTATCAGGATGAGTGAACTCAGATGTTTCCAAGATGGGCTGTAAAAAACCTTGCCGATCTGCAACAACTTGCATCAAACCAGGTGATGCCAAACCACGTTGATGTGTGAGGTGTGGAACCAATCCTTGTTGATCCACGCCAGATATTAAAAATCCATACTGATCTGCAGTCAAGGGTACCAATCCGTGCTGATCCACACCAGGCTGTTGGGCTGTGCTGGGAAGTCCTGTGCCATACTGATACGTGCTAGGTAGTTCCCATCCTTGCTGGTATGTGCCGGGTACCACTGGTGGCACCATCCCATACTGATCCAGGCCAGGTGTTACCAAGCCCCACTCATCCATTCCGGGTGGCATCACACCAAGCTGACCCATGCTGTGCGGTACCACAGCATGTGGGTAAGTCCTGGGATGGTGCCCTGCCAGTGGGTCCATGCCATGTGGTCCCAATCCATGCTGATCTGACCCAGGCTGGATTCGACCCTGGCTCGCATGCACCCCCCAGGGCTGATCTGGGTGTACTCGATGCTCATCTCTGGCCACAGGGCCTGAGGATAGGTCCTGTGGGGTGGGACCAGGCTGTGCTTCTCGTTCCTCTTTTCTTAAATGGGCTGAGCTGTGCGACGGCAGCTCTCTCGTCCTGGGGCGATCTGACTCTACTCTGGATTGGGACACAGACGGGTGATGGGCCTTTGCCAGGCCAGCTTCATCACGGGCCCTCGGGTGCTGTTCTCTAGCAGGGAATGCGGTAGCGGAGACACCTCTGCTTCGTTCCCTGGTGACCCCTTCAGAGGGGTTTCTTATGCCACCAAGTCCTGAAAAGATCTGATCTGAGCCATAAGCACGGGGAGAATCCACAGCCTGGTCAGCACTTAACCGCTTGATGGGGACTCCGCCTTGAAGTATGTCATCTGACATTGCGGAAGTGTGCCCTTTGCGTTGAGGGAGTCCCGTCGTTGTCTCCGAGCCCTGGTTGAAGAGAAAGAGAAAAGTCAGTAACTGCAGGTAGAAAGGACTCCCTCACGCTAAGACATGAAAGCAAGAACATCCGGGACTTTGGACTAGGGTGACTTGGGGCTTTTGGAGAATGACACCCTCTGGTCCCCAAAACTAGGCTGGACACAAAAACTTCGACATTCTCGAAGGATACGTCTCCAAGGCTTTGAGAATCTGCACACTCGCAAATGGCATCATAATATGTCAATTGCCCTCGTAAAAGACAGTGGGAAAAGGGGCGCCTGGGTGGCTCAGTGGGTTAAAGCCTCTGCCTTCAGCTCAGGTCATGATCCCAGGGTCCTGGGATCGAGCCCCGCGTTGGGCTCTCTGCTCGGCAGGGAGCCTGCTTCTCCCTCTCTCTCTGCCTGCCTCTCTGCCTGTGTGTGATCTCTGTCTGTCAAATAAATAAAATCTTAAAAAAAAAAAAAAGACGGCAGGAAGTACCGGACGATACCAGCGATCTACTATAACTATTGCTCCACCTACAAATAAAGCATGAGTCATTTATTAAGTTCACAATATAAAGTTTGTCCCATCATTGGCCCGTTGTTGATGGCAAAAGTATCACCGCCAGGCAAGTGAACCATGTATCCGGAATGTAAACACATAAACTCCAGGGCCCGGAAGTTCCATCGCTGAGGTCTCCTCTATGGACTCTTTTTTTTTTTTTTTAAGATTTTATTTATTTATTTGACAGACAGAGACCACAAGCAGGCAGAGAGGCAGAGAGAGAGGGGGAAGCAGGCTCCCCGCCGAGCAGAGAGCCCGATGTGGGTCTCGATCCCAGGACCCTGAGATCATGACCCGAGCCAAAGGCAGAGGCTTAACCCACTGAGCCACCCAGGCGCCCCATCCTCTATGGACTCTTACAAAGGACTTCCAGGACATTCGTCCAGAGTCTGCGGCACCGCTTATGCAAACAGGTTATCAACAGGGGACTGACAAATGTAGGGGGCACGCCCACAGGGTACAATACTCAGAATCCGTTAAAAAGTGAGGGATTATTTCCATTTCTAGTCCAAACAGAATGACAGGAATTGGACTTACCCTCCTCCTGTTTGTAGCAACTCAAAACCGAAAACCAAACCCAAACCAAGAAAACCCTGAACTATGAAACGGTGGTTTTCTAGACACTGGACATGAGCTAGTGGAGGCCAGCCGTCCCTGAAAGATGGGGACACAACCTACGGGAGCCCTTGTGTTGCCTCGGCTTGCTGCCATTCCGGTGGAGTTTCTAGGCTGCCGTCCCGGGAGGGGGATTCCCTGAGTTGAGGAGACAGACCTGAACATTCAGGCAGACTGAGGCAGCGAGAGTTCACGCGACAGAGTATCAGAAAGAAAGGAGGTGCACGGGGACACCTGGGTGGCTGTTGGCTGAGAGTTTACGACTCTTGATTTCGGCTCAGGTCACGGTCTCAGGGTCCTGGCATCGAGCCCCGTGTCAGGCTCCACACTCAGTGGGAAGGGGGAGTCTGCTTGAGGATTCCCTCTCTCTCTCCCTCTTGCCCCTGCCCTGGCTCATGTTCTCTCTCTCAATAAATAAGTCTTAAAAAAAAAAAAAAAGAAAGAAAGAAAGGCGATACACACAGAGAGGATTCAGGAGCTCTGTAGATGTTCAGCACAGAAATGATCAGCGTGTGTATGTGAGGAGACTCCCCGCGGCTGGGACAAGAGCCATCTGCAAGGCTGGAGGGAACAGTGCCAGACTCTCACAGGGCTGGGAACACTGCCTGTTTCTGTCAGCCAGTTTGGGAAAACCTCAGTTCAGGGGACAGTATTGAGAAAGGTGTTGCCTCAGAAGTGGAGAATCATCAGCTCTACACTGAACTCTCCTTCGGTGCCACTAAAAAAACCAACCACAGGGGCCTGAGTGGCTTGGTCGGTGAATCATCTGCCTCTGGCTCAGGTCAGGATCTCAGGATCCTGGGATTGAGCCCTGCATGGGGCTCTGCTTCTCTCTCTGCCCCTCCCCTGCTTGTGCCTCTCCCTCTCTCTCTCTCTCTCAAATAAATAAATAAGACTCTTTTAAAAAATCACCCACATGAAATATACAGTAAAAGAAACAACAAGGGAATTAAAACAGTCCCCTAGAATACACTTATTTAACATGAAAGAGACAACTGAGAAACAGAGGAACAGAAAAGACATAAGACCTATAGAAAACAAAGAGCAAATGGAAGATGTAAACCTACTTTATCAGTAATTAAATACTCCAATCAGAAGGCGCAGATTTGCAGAAGGGATTTAAAAACGTGATCCAGGGGGCCCACACTCACTGTGTGCAGCCTTTTCTCTTTGGGCCTGGAAACCCATGACCCTCTCCAGGCACTAGGCAGCCATGGCCAGGGAGGACCTGGTAGCAAGCACCAGTGTGGGTGTCCTGGTGGCAGGAGCGCCGTTGGCTCGGGACATATTCAGCCTGAAGAGAAACATGAGGCAGAAGCCCAAGATCATTGGGATCCCTATATCCAAGCTCTGCATCTCTGGATATTGCTTGCTGTCTATGCTGTTGTCCTAGGACGATCAAGAATGCAAGAACCCAGAGTGCCTTTAAAGACAATTGAATAACCAAGAAGTGATGAGCCAAGAATCTGCTGTATGTGTGAAAATGAGGTCAAAATTCCCCAAAAGTTCGGTTCACTTCAAGAACCCTATAAGAGAAGAAATGACCTGTGGTCTTATCAAAGAAGGACCTGCCATGCCACTCTTCCGATAATAACAGACTTCGACATGACACTAAGTAGATTTTCCTACAAAGCGTGCCTCTCCCTCCCATGCCCAACATGTCATAATTATCATTGACGATCATAAGCTGGTTACAGATGGAGGCCAGAAAGAGTTACTGCAACTAAAGGACAAAGATCATGCTACTAAAGTTGATCCTGTTCCTACAACAGAAGTACCCTTATGTGGTGGAACCGTACCCTAACTCACAGGGTTTGCTTGTTGAACAGACTCTACCGAAAGCTAAACTGATAGGAATTGTGGCAGGATCTAATGTCTGTTCAAGGAAGGTACGAGAATGTCTTTGATAAGCTCCAACAACACAGTCTCCCTGTGTTCAAATTTCAGCTGGTGTGGGTGATGTACTAGAAGAAGTTCTCCCTCAGCCTGGTGTTGATCATCCAATCGTCAGAGTCATGACCAGCTTCACGGATTTTGATGAAAATGGGGTGTTCAAAGGACTTAAAGGAGAACTAGTTCATGAATTTAACAAACATGGTGGGGCTTTGAGCAACACAGAACATCTCACAATCAACTGTAAGACAGTGACGACACAGTTCTGCTGGGAGACTCCCAAGGAGGCTTGGGAATGGCAGACAGATGGGCCAATGTGGAACACGTTCTGGAAACTGGATATCAAATGGAGTAGAAGAGGTTTTAGAAAAGTACATGGATGCTTATGATACTGTTTTAATAAGCGATGAATCGTTGGGGGCAGCCAACGCTGTCTTACAGGAGATTCTGTAAACAAGCATTCTTTGAGTCCTCTTTCTTGTGGATACAACTGATGGAAGAACTGCTTATCCATTCATCCTGCTCAAAAACTCTGATCTGTAATATGTTCTTGCCCTTGAATTTCCTTTGCATTACCGAATATCTTGACACACTGAACCCATCAGCCGGAAGCTTCTCTTCTTCACCTCTCTCAATACACCCCTCACCGTATTTTTTGACAGGTTAAAAAACAATAACAACAACAACAAAAAAACCCCTAAGAGCCAAAATTTGAAAGGTAACTCCTCTAACTTTTCCAAAATGAGTTTTGTAGTTTATGTTATTGCAAAAAATTTTTTTAAGATTTATTGGGGAGAAGCAGAGGGAGAGGGAGCAGACTCCCCACTGAGCAGAGAGCCTAACCCTGGAAAATATAATGGTTTTAAAAATACATATGAGGGGCTCCTGGGTGGCTCAGTGGGTTAATGCCTCTGCCTTCGGCTCAGGTCATGATCCCAGGGTCCTGGGATCGAGCCCCACATCGGGCTCTCTGCTCAGCAGGGAACCTGATTCCTCCTCTCTCTCTCTCTGCCTGCCTCTCTGCCTACTTGTGATCACTCTGTCAAATAAATAAATAAAATCTTTAAAAAAATATATATATATATATATGAGAACCGAGCAACAATGTCCTAAGAACCATAAGGAAAACCTGATGCAATTAAAGGGAGAAACAGACAGTTCAACAGTAATAGTTGCAGACTTTAATATCCCACTTTTGATAGGGATAGAACAAAGAGGCAGAAGATCAACGATAAAATAAAAGACTTGAACCACAGACCAACTGGACCAGCAAACATCTGTAGAACATTCCACCCAACAAGATCTGAATAAACTCTCTTGCGTGCACACAGAACATTTTCCACAACAGACCATGTGTTAGGCCACTAGAAAACAAAATGAAACACCAAAGCACAGGAAAAATAAAGATGTTTTCAAACATAAAAATACCGACTGAAATTCATCAACAGCAAGACTCATACAACAAATGTTAAGTGAAATCCTTCAGGCAGACAGAAAATGATACCAGATGGAAACCTGGCTATACACAAAGGGGGTCACAAGCCCTGGAGCTGTTTTTCTTGACTCAAATCCCCTTGAAAGATAATTGACTGAACAAAACAAGAACAATGTATTGTAGGGTTCATAACAAAATGTAAAAGTAAAACGCAGGACAACAATAGCATAAAGCAGGCATTGGCAAACAAGGGCCCACGGGCCAAGTCCAGCCCATCATCTGTTTCTGTAAATGACACTTTATTAGGACACAGGCACACTCATTCATTTATGTATTGTTCATGGTTGCTTTCACACAGTAACAGTAGAGTTGAGCAACTGTGACAAAGACTGCATGACCCACAAAATCTAAAACATTTACTTGGCCCCTTGACAAAAAGTTTGCTGACCCCAGAAATAAAGTCCCTTGGAAATACTTTATTGTAAAGTCCTTATACTATTTGTGAAGGAGTAGAATATCACTTGAAGGTGAACTGTGATGCGTGAAGAGGTATAAATCTATAAAGCCTAAAGCAACCACACAAATAACAAAGATGTATAGCTAATAAGCTGACAGAGGAGGTTAAAAAAAAAAACACTCAAATAATACAAAAGAAGTAGAAAAAAAAGGAGAAAGGAACAAAAAGCAGATGGAACAAATAGAATACTAACAGTAGGATGACAGGCTCAGCCCTAATTATATCAATAATCACATTAAATATAAATGATCAAAACAGCCTGATTAAAAAGCAGAGATTGGCAGGGACACCTTGGTGCCTCAGTTGGTTAAGCGTCTGACTTTGGCTCAGGTCATCATCTCGGGGTCCTGGGATCAAGCCCCATATTGGGCTCCTGGCTCAGTGGGGAGTCTGTTTCTCCCTCTCCCTCTTCTTCTGCACAACCCCCGACTTGTGCTCTTACTCTCTGTCTCTCTTAGATGAATAAATACATAAAATCTTTTTTTTAAATCAAAAGTTGTCAGAATGGTTAAAGAAGCAAGACCAACTACATGCCACTTACAAGAAAAAGACTTTATATAGACAGACACAAATAGGTAAAACGTTAAAGAACAGGAGAAGATACACCATGCTCACACTTGAAAAAGAAAAAAAAGCTGGAATCACTATACTAATTAATATAGATTTCAGAGCTAAGAATATTATTAAGGATAAAAAGGTCATTTCTTGGGATATCTGGCTGGGTCAGTCAGTTAAGCATCTGCCTTCTGCTCAGCTCATGATCCCAGGGTCCTGGGATCAAACTGCACGTCAGGCTCCCTGCTCAGCCGGGAGCACGCTTCTCCCTCTCTCTCTGCCGCTCCCCCTGCTTATGCTCTGTCTCTCTCTCTCATCACAAATAAATAACATCTCTTTTCTTTAAAGGTCACTTCTTAACATAAGGAGATCAATTCATCAAGAGGGCATAACGTTCCTAAATGTGTCTGCACCTAATAGCAGGGCTTCAAAGTATGTGAAGCAAAGCCTGACTGACCTACAAGGAGACAGGGGCAAATCCACAGCTGGAGTCAGAGGTTTCAATACCTTCCCCTCACTAATTGCCAAGTAAGCAGAAAATCAGCAAGGACATTGTATGCATTTTCTGGAGCTGCTGTAACAGACTAGGTGACTTGAACAACAGAAATGTACTGTCTCTTGGCTTTGGAGGCCAGAAGTTGGAGATCCGGGTGTCAGCAGGCTTGGTTCCCTCTCAGGCTAGGAGGGAAAATCTTTTCCATGCTTTCTTCTGGCCTCTGGCGGCCTCCGGCATTCACTGATGGCTGTCTTCTCCTGACCATCTATGGATGGATGGCCACCTTCTCCCTGAACGTGTCTTTCTGTCCAAACTCCCCCTTTTATAAAGACTCACTTATATGGGATCAGGGCCCACCCTAATGACCTCATCTTAACTTGATCCTCTGCAAAGACCCATTTCCAAATAAGGTTGCATTTACAACGGGAGTCAGGACTTCAACACCTTTTGGGAGGGGTGGAGATGGAAACACAGCTTAACCCTAACAGATACAGTAAACTTGAACAACACTAGAACCTACTTGACCTGATGGACATTTATAGGATACTTCCCCTAACAAGAGCAGAAGACACATTGCTCTCAAGTGCACACAAAACATTTACCAAGACAGAACATCTTCTGGGCCATAAGAGATACATCCATCAATTTAAAAGGAGTCAAGTTGTACAATATATATTCTCTGACCACAGTGGACTTAAAATTAGAAATTAGTGACAGAAAGATCCCTGGAAAATCCCCAAATATTTACAAACAAAATAACAGACTGCTGAATAGATCGTGCACGCGAAAGAAGAAACCAAAAGGGATATAGAAAGCGTTCTGAACCACATACCAGAACGTGAGGGACGCTGCTGGAGCAATACTTGGGACATATTTAATATTTATAGCACTAAGTGCCGGTCCCGAAATAGAAAAGCCTCCATGTGCACTTCAGGAAACTAGCAAAACAAGAGCAAATTAAATCCAAAGCAGGCAGAAGAAAGGAAATGACGACGATCAGAGCAGAAAGCAATAAACAGAAAACAGCAAAGAAAATCAATAAAAACAAGGTATTTGAGTACAGCCATGTAACTGATAAAGCTCTAGACAGACCGATGAGGAACAAGACAGAAGAGACCCAAATTACCAACACCGGGAATGTCATCAAAGCCACGCAAATTAAAACAGGACACCACCACACACCTGTTAGTATGGTCAAGGTCTGGGACACGGACAAGACCAGACACTGGGGAGGATCTGAGCAGCAGGAGCTCTGCTCGGTCATTGTTGGTGGGAATGCAAAATGGTGCAGCCACTGTGGAAGACAGGTGGCGGTTTCTTACAAAACTAAACATACTCTTTCTGTTCACCAGCAACACAGTTACTTGGTACTCACCCAAAGGAGCTGAAAACGTACGTCCGCACCGAAACATGCACACAGAGGCCGACAGCAGCCTTATGCATAACTGCCCAAACTCGGAAGCAACCAAGACGCCCTTTAAGTAGGTGAATGGATGGAATAACTGTGGTCCAGCCCAGGCCACAGAATATTATACAGCACTAAAAAGTGAGCTGCATCGCGTCATGAAAAGACATGGAAGAAACTTAAATGCATGGTGCTAAGTGAAAGAAGCCATCATACTGTATGATTCCAACTATACGACGTTCTGGAGAAGGCAAAACTGTGGAGACAGGGAAAGGATCAGTGGTTGCGAGAGGGGAGGGAGGAGTGAAGGAGCAGAGCATAGAGGACTTTTAGGGCCGCAAAATTACTGTGTATGGTACATTACACCATTGTCCAAACCCATAGGTTATATAACACCAAGAGTGAACTTGATTAAAACTACAGACTTTGGGGGTGCCTGGGTGGCTCAGTGGGTTAAGCCTCTGCCTTTGGCTCAGGTCATGATCTCAGGGTCCTGGGATTGAGACCCGCATCGGGCTCTCTGCTCGGCGGGGGGCCTGCTTCCCGCTCTCTGCCTGCCTCTCTGCCTACTTGTGATCTCTCTCTCTGTGTTTAATAAATAAATAAAATCTTAAAAAAAAAACAACAAACAACTACAGACTTTGAGTGACATCATGTGTCCGTGTATGTTCACCGGCTGAAACCATGTACGGCTCTGGTGGCGTCCTCGTTCGTGGGGAAGGTTATGTGTGTGTGTATGGGCCGAAGGTATAAGGGAAACCTCTACACCTTCTACTCAATGTCTTTAAATATATTTTTAGTTTTTTTAAGATTGTACTTATTTATTTGAAAGAGAACAGGCAGGGGCAGGGGCAGAGGGAGAAGCAGGTTCCCTGCTGAGCAGAGAGCCCCAACACGGGGCTGGATCCCAGGACCCTCAGATTGTGACCTGAGCTGAAGGCAGATGCTCAACCCACTGAGCCACCCAGGTATCCCTTTAAATTATCTGTCTATCTCTCTATCTATTTATAGCAAACTCCATGCCCAGTGTGAGGCTTGAACTTACAACCCTGTGATCAGTTGTCACTGCTGCACCGACTAGGCACTCCTATTCCTTCCACTCGGTTTTGTTGTGAGCCTAAAACTCTAAAAACAAAATCTATTTCTTTTAAAAGTCAATTTTTAAATGTGTGTGCAGGGGGAGATGTGTCTCCATGAGCCGCAGCCAGCAGTCTCCCCACTACCCCCTTTTAGCGGCTCGCCAGCGGCTGTGCTGTGATCCCCATCACCATCCTTTTTCAGTCAGGATCCCGCTTCCAATGATTATAATCTTTTTTTTTTTCCTTGATTTTTTTTAACGTAGTCTCTACCCTCAACGTGGACTCCAACTCACAACCCCAAGATCTAAGAGTTGTATGCTCTACCGACTGAGCCAGCCCGGCACAACCCTGCCCCCCGCCGCCCCATGCTTCTAATCTTAAATGTTGCCTGCAACTTGCTCCCCATCTGCTGGCCTGCCTCTGTAAAGCCACAAACACACGACTGCTGGCAGGGGCTCTGGCCAGGGGGAGGCAGCCAGCACCCCAGGGTGAGCGTGTACTCCCCGGACACCGAAAGACCTCAAAATCTCAGCAAAGCAATTTCTTGCTACTCGCAAAGAACCTACAAGATCCCAGGAAGCAGGAGAGATTCACAGCCTCTTTGGACCTCACCCAGCCCCGGCCTAGCCAGCTTGGGGGCGCAGTACTTCCCTCTGAGGTCCAGAGCTACCTCCCTGGTAAGACGTGATGGCCCAGCTCTGGGATTCCTCGATGCTGCCCCAAAACGACGGACCAAAAATACACTAGTCCAGGGTCCTAGACTCATTTTCTACTGCTGTAGGACACGTTACCACGAACGCAGACATCGACAGCAGCACGAGGTTATGATCTCACAGTTTCCGTGGGTCATGAGTCTGGCCACGTTTTATCTGGGTTCGCTGTCAGGGCCTCAGCCTGCAATCCAGGCCAGGCTGCGGCCTTCTCTGAGGCTCAGGGTCGTTGCCAGAACTCAGCTCCTCTTGGCTGGAGTTCTCGGCTCCTACAGACCACTCTCAATCCCAGCCACGCGGCTCCCTCCACGGGGGCCATCCTCTGGTTTTACTTTCTCGAGGAGGGCTCGCCTAATTAGGTCAGGACCACCTGATCCCTCCTGTGATTAAACTCAAAGTCAATTTATTAGCGACCTAATTACAGGGGAGATGTCCCCCCCCCACTCCCACCATACCTGCAGGTTCTGCTCACACCCGAAGGGATTCTATGTGTGCCCAGTAGAGGGCAGGAATCCTGGCAATCATCCTAGGGCTCCGCCTATCACGCAGAAAGGCCTACAGGACTGAAAACCAATCGCTGCAAACAACTGCCGCCAAAAAGAGAAAGGACGGAAAGTGACACCTCGTAAGGATTCTGAAAGCAAGTCCTGAAAAAGACCCTCCAGAGGCGAGTGCTGTGGACTTTGTGTCCAGGTTATTGCCCAGCGCTCAGACCCAGGAACAGCAGAAAATGGAAGGAGTCCCGCTAAACCGCCCAGCCTAGCCAATCGCCCACGAACCGCCCCAAGAGGAAGCAGGGGGCTGTACTGTTATGTTCCAGATGGCTCCCGGGACAAACTGCCCCACAGCTCAGTGGCTTCCACCGACACGAATCCGTTAGGGTAACAGCTCAAAATGGCAGAATTCCAGAGCCGGAGGCACTGGGCTGAGGTCAAGGTGACGGGCAGCGCTGGCGATGCTGCAAGCTCTTGGCACAACCCGTCTCCACATCTCCTCCAGCTTCTACAGGGTGGCCGGCACTCCACGGCTCGTGGCCCACGTCGCTCCTGTCTCTGCTTCTGCGGCCGCATCGCCTCCCCCTCTTTTGTGGTAGAACCTTCTGCCTCCCTCTCACCGGTAGGTACCTTTGTGATCAATGGATTCATTTTGAGGCAAAATACAGTTAAGTCCCTCCTTTCTTGAGAACCTGTTAGGTTGTCATGTGAGCGGTGAGGTTGTACGACGAGCTCTTCTCTACGCACGATGGATCCCACGCTCCCTCCTGAGCCGGAGCGTTCTGTCCTTCCTGCCTTCACAGGATCCCCCCAGGTATGGAACCTGCTATTTCCAGGACTCCAAGATGTCCTAAAACATTTATTTCTATTTCCCTGGGGATGTGCCATGGCAGGGGGTGGGGGCACGTAGTTGGAAGTGGGGTGAATCCTGTGCAGCCCCTTCCTAACTCGCTCCACTGTTTTTCGGGTTCTGAAGCCCAAGATATGGGCGAGCACAATGGAACAAGGGGAATCACCTGCCCTCAATCGAATCCTGAAACGAGGTTTTAATTTTGGTTTTCTACGCTATAACGTAGAGGCCGCAAGGCTTCAAAGAGAAAGTGCCCTTTAGCTCCAACTTGCTATTTCCACGTGAGAACGTCTGTGCTCGAGGTCTGCGGACCTGGTGTAATGGTCACTGGAAGGTTCTCCCGTTGTTACGCCCGTGGCCACCGCTCTTACCAGAGACTCGGCTGCGTCTCATTGATGACAGCAAAGTGCAGAAGCGTCTTCCTCCCTTAAGCAAGCTTTGGTTAGCACGACAGGGCTGGCTCTTCCTGGATTTGGTGACCTGGTCACCACAGGTGACCACAGGTGACCACAGGGTATGGCTCTTCCTGGTTCCTTCTGACCATCAGAGGTGCTACGAGGAGCTGCAGGGCGGGCGGGCAGGCAGGCGGGGGAGGCGGGGAAGCCTCCCAGTCATCTTTGCGCAATCTGGCCAAACTGCGGAGAAGGCCCTGCTGCCCATCGGAATAAGCGCTCGGAAAGCGCTGGTCTGTGTCCCCGCGTTCACTCAGGTCCTGGGACGGGCATCTTCCACCGCTGTTCTGTCTGAGCCCCTGAAACCACAGCCTTCCTCCTCCGGGTGGAAACACAACATCCTTCTCGTGTCCCGCGTTCCAGAGATGGGATTTACTCCTCCGGGCTCATCGCCCCCGTACTCAGCGTCCCGGTTTCCATCCCGACCCTCCGTTTACCACGCGGGCAGACGGTGAGCCTCCCACGCCTGAGAGCCACCACCCCTCTCCAGGAGCACACTGAGGACCTGAAAAACGCTGAGCGCCGATATCCTAATCTCGTTGTTTATGTTAAAGTGTCCCACCAACAGCCCAAGCAACACTGGTCTCCAGCGTTTTTGTTGTGTTTTTTAAGCTCCAGGTGGGGAAGTTCTCCGCTGCGCTTGTGATGGGCCGTGCAGCAGCTGAATGGGTTCTCTTGCTTCTCAAAAACCTTTTAATATTTATATTTATTCTCCCTTGCCCCTGGGGCTACTGACAAGCATGAGCAACTGTCAAAAAACAGACACTTTCTTACCTCTGGACAAGCGGGAGTGTCTAAAGGGGCTTCTGTCGTGCTCATTTCTAGGTGTGGCAGGTGTCCTGCTCGCACCCGAAAAAAATGTGTCGTTCACTCAAAACAGGATACTCCTACGTGTCAAGAGCTTTGGCTTAAAAAAAAAAAAAACGCGAAAGCAGAGGCAAACTTTTTCTAGGCCATTCCTTTTGCTACAGGGTCCTCTTCCAAGTCCTTCTGCTGCTGCTTGCTCTGAAGATGCCCCCACCCCCATTCAAAAAGCAATCGCAGGGTGTCCTGTGACACCTGTACTATTTGACATGCCCCAGATGGCCACTTGGTGGCGCCAAAAGGTCCACGCTCTTCCCCCTGTTGAGGTGGGTACTGACACAGGGAACTTTTTCCAGTAAGGAGAAGGGCACAAAGCCAGAAGGGGAATACCCAGACCAGAAGGGCAGCTGATCCTTGCCTCGATGGCCATTTGCTAATTGCCATTTTATTCAGATGGAGAAAGGGTGGGGATCGAGAAACAATTTGGGGGGCACCTGGGTAGCTCCATAGGCTAAGGGTGTGCCTTTGGCTCAGGTCATGATCCTGGGGTCCTGGGATTGAGCCCTGCATCTCATTCTTTGCTCAGCAGGGAGTCGGCTCCTTCCTGCCCCTCCCCCTGCTCCTGCTTGTACTCTCTATCTCTCTCCCTCCCTCTCACTCTCGAATACATAAATAAAATCTTACAAAATAAATAAATAAAAATGATTTAGTTGGGCGCCTGGGTGGCTCAGTGGGTTAAGCCTCTGCCTTCGGCTCAGGTCATGATCCCGAGGTTCTGGGATCGAGCCCCGCATCAGGTCTCTGCTCGGCAGGGAGCCTGCTTCCCTTCCTCTCTCTGCCTGCCTCTCTGCCTACCTGTGATCTCTGTCTGTCAAATAAATAAATAAACTCTTTAAAAAAAAAATGATTTAGTTATCCTGGGCACTGCCTGGGGATGGACAGACGCATGCACACATTTGTGTGTCAAAGTCATCGCCACAGGGCCCCTACAGACATTTTATTTCCAAAGTCGGTCATCTTTGTCCACTAAGCATGAAGGGACTCAGGAATTTCAGATCAGGCCATAAAGGAACTTTGAAAAGCTACAAAAGCAAATCAAAACTACACTCAGGTACCACTCTTCCACCCAACTGGAAAAAACTGGGTACAGACAGTGCTGGTGGGGACTTGAGAACCAAGTTCTCTCCCACGTTGTAGGGAGGGTCTAAATTGGAGCCCTATCTGTGGAGGACAGTTTGGCAAAAGGAGCCAAATCACAAACCTGCATTCCATTTCTTAGGAATGCACCCTACCTACGAATATGTTTGCACATGTGAAGGTTACACGGGAGCACGGTTTTTTCTAAGACTGGAAAAAACGCTTAAAATGATAGGAAGCATGAAATTAGGAACATCCACATAATGGAACACTGTGCAGTAGCAAAGAGGGAGAGGTCCAGGGAAGCCCCACCCAAAACCAGGGCCCAGGTCCCCAGTTTGTTCACCCCTAGTGAGGCCCTCCAGCCGTCAGTAATGGCCTGCTCCAGCTCCTCCCAGGTGACCATGGTGACTTCTTCTCCAACAGGCATCGAACTCATCTTCCGGCCCACTAGGTCCTGACGGTGACAGACAACATGCAGGCAGACAGATATACAAACACCCCAAATTTAATCCCAGAAAGCTTTAGGAACAGAACTGAGCTAACAGAATCCACAGCCCTAGTCCCGAGGCAACATCACTGTCCTTCAAGTGACCAGTGAGTCCTGGGCAGCCAATTTCCAGTCCCCTAAGGACCTCTGGGGGAACACTGGGCTCGGATGGGAAGGATTTTCCCCCAATCCAGGGGCAGTGCCCATAGGGGCGGAGGGCCTCATCCTACTTCGGAGGGATACAGACATCTGGGGTGGGAGCCTGGACATCCTCCCCTACTCCCCCTTGAGGGCCCTTTGTCACAGAACTCGCCCATATTACCAGGAATTCATCCCGTTCTCTGACTATCTTCTCTAGAGCATCGATCCGCTGGAAGGCTTTCTGGAAGAAGAGTTCAGAGATGGAGGATCAAAACAGCCCCACCTGTGGACCCTACACACACGCATGCGCACACGCACGCAGATACGCAAGCGCACACACGCCCTTACACGCACGCATGCACACACACGCACATGCACACACGCATGTGCATGGATACGCATGCACGCACACGCACGTGCGCACACACATACATGCGTTCATAGAAGAGAAGAAAGGAGGTGGGTGGATCTTACAGGAGCTGGGGTAGAGACAGGACCACTTAGTCCGTTAAATCGTTTTCTTTCCAGCCAACAAGAGGCAGGCAAGTGAGGTGTGGTGGTCCTGGGGGACACTGTGCCAAGAGCAAATGCAAGCACAGGGGTGGGAACCTTTGGTCCTGGGATTCACTTCCTCCTACCCTCGAACAGAACCTTCCCACACTGCAGAATGATGCTGACTTTGCCTCTCAAGGACAAAAATGATCCGGCGCTTCAAGGCGTCTGAATGGCTGGGTGGTTTGAAGAGAAAAGCGTCCCCAAAGAACCGAAACAAATTGCTAAAACTTAAGTTGTTCCGTATGACTCTTGCAAAGCTCCAGAATGTAGGAATCTAAAGGTAAAACAAGCCGTTGGTCTGAAAAACCATCTAAAAGCCCCAAAACACATTTCAAAAAGAAAAGCTTTCCAGAGCAACGGTGAGTCCCGCTTGGGCCTCAGGCCTGAGATGAGGGGCAGAATGGGGTCAGGGGTCCTGAGGCCTCGCGGAGCCTCTCCCTGGGCTTCTTCCTAACTGCCCCTCCTCCTCCTTCCAGCGCTAAGCCCCTGGGCGGCTTCCGGAGGGCCTGAAATAGGAGCACTGCCTGGTACTTTGGGCCCCTACTGTCCATCTGAGGGGATTCTAGATCTTTCTCCGAGAGAACAAAGATCCAAGTGAAGGTGTGGCTGCCGAGCACCCGCTGGTGTGACCGCAGAGCTCTCTCCATCCCAGCCCCGCCTCCTGGGCTGAGCTCTTCAACACCCACCACCTCACTTCTTTATTCTTGTTTAAAGGAAATCCGCTGGAAGAATATTCTGAGAAGTTGTCAGCTCCCGCTCCTCCCCCCATCCCCGACTCGGCTCGGATCCCTGGGGGTCTGAGAAGGGGCAGCGGAGTGGCGAGGACAGGCCCTGCATGGGAAGGGGCGACTCCGCAGCTCCTCGAGGTGGGGTCCCCGCCGTCCTCACCGCTGGGAGCTCCTGTGCCTTTTCCTGGGCTTCTTTGAGGGTTTTCACGTCCTCCACGACGTCGCGCAGCAGCTCCATGGCCTGCAAGGTGGGGACGCGGCGGTTCGGAGGACCGACCCCCCCCCGCCCCCCCCCCGCCCCCACGCCCGCGCCTCCCTTCCAGCCCCGGAGCCGATGGTGGGCTCCGCCCCTCCCCGGCCCCGCCCCGCCCCGTCCCGCGCTCACCTGGGAGACCTGGGAGACGGTGGCCCGCTCGCCCTTGGCGATTTTCAACGACCCTGCTCGTGCCCTGGCCGGCGTCAGCTTGGCCGTCTCCTCCTCCAGCCAGTCCCGGGCGTCCAGCTCGCCGATGGGAGCCGTCAGGTGCTGCACGTGGCTCACGATGCCCTGCACCTGGCTCGTGATGGACTTGAGCTTCCGGCTGAGGTCCTGGACCTGCCCGCCCAGGCCCTTCACCTGGCTCTCGAGCGTCGCCGCGGCCGTCGGTGGCTTGGGCAGGCTGCCGCGCGGCTTCTCTTTCGACGCGGCCAGCTGCGGGGCGCTGAGCGCGGCCTGCGGGAGCTCCAGGGTGCGGCTCGTCTCCGGTGACGGCAACGGCGACTGGAAGTCGACGCGCACCTCCTGCAGGTTGAGGCTCCGGAGCATGGCCACGATGAGCGTGTGCAGGGCCGTGAAGTTGACGGCGCCCACCTCCGGGGTGCCGATGGCCAAGTCCGCCAGCTCCCGGAGGGAGACCGTGGTGGTGGCCGCCGTCGCGGGCGGCATTGCGCGCCCTCTCAGCAGCGGTCCGCGCCCTCGGCTGGCCGGGTGGCCATGTCCCCCTCACTGCCCAATGCGCCCCCGGGCGCTGTCCAGGGCATCAGTCACTGGAGGACGGAGGCGAAGCGCCTGGCCTCCGGGCTTCCCACCCTCTGCTCCTGGGGACCCGCGCCCGCCTCCCCAGCGGGGTCCGGACAGCCGCCTACCCTCCACCGTCCAGTCGTCTGCTCTCCGAGCTACACCCTATCCTCGCACCGGGTGCGGCCAGCGGACGTTTGGAACCGAACGGACGGCCCCGTTCACGGCCCTGTGGTGCGGGCCCCACGCGCGCGACAGGGTTCTGCGAAAGAACGGACACCGTCCAGCGGGCACCCCGCCGTGCGGGACCCGCCCATATGCGAAGTCACACACCCCCTCCCAACGCACAAGGGGATCCTATCTTATCCGGGTCTGGGGAAGCCTAGGGCATACCCCAAGGCACCACTAACTGTTACTATAAGAAAACGTTCCCAAAGGGGCTATGGGGCTGGGTCAAGGCACTGCTATGGGAACATAGCATTTTGAGAAGGGGAGGGGTCCTGTGGCTCACCTAGATTGGAGACGTCCCTTAACCTAGGAAGCGTCCCATGCACTCAACCATTAAGAACCGACAGATTTAAGAGACACCATGTGTGTCCTTAGCTCGTTCTATTACTCAGGGCAGTGGCACATGTCTTAAGGGATGCAGTCCTGAGACCTTGGCTTTTGGGGGACAGCTCCCATCTCATTTTGCTTCATCAGAAAGGAGGGTAACTTGGAAAAGACCACTCACCTTCCAGGCAGCTCCAATCAGCCGCCACATGACAGACCTTCACTGAGCCACCCTGGCCTAGTTTATCTCGAAACAGACTCATCTGGTCAAGTGCCAGCATTTCAGCTCATCACAAGCCAGGATTAGACAGGACTAGAGGAATTTGGTGCTCTCAGCAACTGGGGCTTGACTTCCCCACACCAGGTTTTTCCAGAAAATGTAAAATGTCACTGTTTACATTCAGGAAAGCTAAGGAAAACCTGAGCAAAAGTCTGTACCATGGACTCCTATTTTAACTACTTCTCAAATTCAAATTTTTAGTCTGAGCTGGTAAAATGTAACTGAAATCCTTCATGCCCCTCGTCCCCAAGTGCTGCCTGGGAGTGGAGTTAAATATCAGTCTAGAACCTACAGGAAGGTTAACACCCGAGGATTTTTTGTTCACCGTCATAGCCCCAGCACCTGACACTCAGTGGGGGCCCTCACGCTTCCTGAAACCATCAAAAGAACAAATTCTTGGCAGCTTTGTGCACTTATGTTTTTACCTTATAAAACAGAAGGCTGGGTCACCAAATTAAAGCCTTGTGATGGGGCTTCCCCTGTCCTAGAGGGTGTGGAACATGAGCTTCTCAATTCTAAGCTCAGTGACTTTCCAGAAGGATGTTTTCCTGCTACCACTGGAAAGAATCTTGGCTCCCTGAGACCTCATGATTTCATCTGCATATCCCTGAGACTTGGCATCATACCAGACACAGGTTAGGACCCACTTAAATACCCATGGAAGGGCTGTATATGAATATATTCTAATTCTAATCCCAGGAAATATATTCTATGAAGAACATATAAACACCTCTGTTCTTACAGACACAGGAAAATAGACATTAACTGGATGTATAAATGGAATTTTGGAGTTGAAAAGGACCTCCCTCAGCTGTCAGTTCCAAACCTCCTTTTTAGATCTGATGAGAGACCCAGAAAGGACTAGTCATCTGCCGGGCCTTATAAATAAGAACCAGGTCTCCTGAGTAACGGTCCACAGCTCCGCCTCCGCCACCATGCTGCTATCTGATAATTAAGTTTTTGCTCCAAATTCCCCTACTTGGACTATTAACACAAGGCAACTTGTGTGCTTGAAAAAGCTAACGTGCTTGAAGTCTCGATTGTGGCTTGGGAACTTTTCAAGTCATTAGGAAAGGGATAAAAATGTCAAGGAAATGTCCCTGCAGAGAAATACAATTGTACAAAGAAGCGAATTGTCCTTTACTATCCCTCAGGAACAGAACCAATTCCAGCTCATTGCCCAACAGACAGACTCTGTCCTTCCCATTACATTCAGTCCTGCCCAGAGCAGGCTAAAGGTCTAAAAGGCCTCCCTGACAGATGTGTTATAATATAATTTTAATTGCTGCGTAGGAAGACCATGTGCATTCCTGAGCAACGCCATCCACACTGTCATCTATCACACAAGAAAAAGTATAATTTGTTGTTTTTTTTTAAATTTAGATTTCTGGGGCACCTGGGTGGCTCAGTGGGTTAGGTCATGATCTCAGGGTCCTGGGATCGAGCCCCACATTGGGCTCTCTGCTCAGCGGGGAGCCTGCTCCCCACCCCCTGCCTACTTGTGATCTCTGTCTGCCAAATAAATAGATAAAATCTTTTTTTTTTTTAATTTAGATTTCTAAATCCATTATCCCAACCAGGATTTGATTTCAATGCTTAGGAAGGGGATGGAACCTACAGGTGGAGACTCCTGTCCGGGGTTTAGGACCAGCCCCGGACCTGGACTACCCTTTATTTTGTACCCGTTGTCTCCTGCACTGTCTGGACAGGAGTCAGCCACCGGGAAGGCAGGAGAAGGAGAAGGGCGGTTCTGCAATGTAGCCACAGACTTGCAAGACAACAAACTCTTTTATTTGCCATTGAAGAGCCTCGCAGGGATCCAGAGATAGGGGGCTACTCTCTAATCTGACCTCCTCGCTGGGGTAATGCCACAAAGGCTTTGTTGTTCGGTGGCTGTAGGCACGGCAGCTTCTCAAAGAAAAACAGGGTTTTCTACAAAAGATGTACGTGAGGCTGACTGGGGAGAGGACAACTAGACTGGAAACAGTACCAGGGCACTCAGCTTCCTTAACCAAGTTCAACGTTGACACACGTTTCCCTGTGGTGGAAATAGCCCAATATTAAAGAGCTTGGACCACCTGCCCTTAACTACTTTTCAGTATCAACAAAATTTGGGAATTCTTTTCAGGAAACTAACTTTTGTTTAAGGACCAGGATGGCGATGGCAGACATTTAAGGCCGTTTATCCATCAGCTCTGTCTTCCCCTTGACTATCTTAATGGCTCCTACCTACCCAACTGGGTGAGACAGACTATCTGACTTCCAGGCCTCCCTCGAGAGGAAACACTGTGTACGTAAGTTGATGGCACAGCTCTCCACACGTCTTCCTCAGGAGTTCCACGGTCAAGGCAACGGCGACAGCTAGTCATCCACGGTGATGTTTCGGAAAAGGTACGCCATGGACTCCCCATTGTGGATTCTCCGAATTGCTTCAGAGAGAATCAGACTGATATCCACGGTCTTTATCTTGGGACACTGCAGCTTCTGCACCTCGTGAGGGACCGTGTTCGTCACCACGACCTAGTCATTGCAGCGACGGAAGATAAACACTGTTACTGATGTGTCCCCAACACGGCCACCCAGAAAAGTCTGTCCCAGCTTTAGTTCCCGCAGCCCAAGTTCCAAACTACAAAACCTTATTCCACCGAGTACAGTTTTTACAAACTCAACTTAATGGACTTTATACAAGAGAAAGGTTACATGGTTCAAAACACAAGAGTATGAAGGTCATGGTCTACTTGGGCAGAAACGGTAGGGTGAGCCCCAGCACTGTGCAAAACTGGATGAATCCAAGTCGTGAGAGGAACGCTCCCACAGCACCAAACTACACTGAAATACGAACCACACTGAAGTAAATAAAGCTGAGCCTTTATGGAAAGAGGCATCTGTTCCTAACGACGCATTTGTCGCAACACCCCGCCAGCCACCAAGGCTACTTCCGAGGTCCTCCAGAGAGGGGGTTAGGCAACACTGATGGGGTCATTTTATAATTCACAGAAAAGAGAGCAGCAAATTCTAGGCCCAGTTAAGTGCAGACAGACCTCGTCGATGGAGGACTCCTCGATGAGGCGGGGGGCCTCCGCAGACAGGATGCCGTGAGTGGCCATGACGTAGATCTTGTAAGCACCTCTCTCTTTCAGGATCTCCGCAGCAGCAACAAAACTTTCCACATCGTCAATAATGTCATCCTGGGGAGACACCAGAAGTGGTGTTAGAGTGCTACCCTCCGTCTCTATAAACACATACCTCTCCGCTCTTCTCTGCCCGTCATTTCAGGAGATCTCCAACTGGAGATCAGAGCCACCTGCCTGGGCCCGAGACGGAACATCAGGCAGTGGCAAGAGCCGTGTGGACCACACTTTGCGTGGCTGTCAGTACAAAGAAGAGCAAAGCCTGACGGCCACGTGTGACACGCGGAGCTAGAGTTCCCAACTGCCAAGGCTCATCATCCTGTCCCACATTTCTGATTCATCCGACATAGCTGGTGTCCCATTTACTTTTTCTCAAGACAAAGTGAGATGACAAGAACACAGAAATAAAGCGAGCCATTGTAATCAGGCCCAGCAAAGGCATTTAGGGCTGGGAGCAAACAGCTCACGCTGAAATGCAAAGAATAAGACACTTGTTCTCACTAGTGAAAACGGAACCGCTCATCTTTGGTTCCTCTCATGGCCCTAAAGCTGAAGGCTGGGTAGATCAGTGGCTCTAATGAAACCCAGACCCCTTCAGATAAAGGTTATTTATTGGGGTTGAGTTTTCTTACGGGAGATCCTGAACTTTTTTTCCATCTGTAGGTTAAAATAACCCCTTTTCAACTACATAAAGATTTCTACCTGTCCTGGAGGAGTTTGGGTGAGAAAGGATAGATGGATCCATTTAACTCCATCAGCTTTACTAGAAACATAATCTCAAAGAGGACAACCTACGAAGAGCCAGCAGTGTCATCTGTGCACACGAAGGATGACATGACCATACCACTATGATCGCGATGCGCCCGCCAACATCTCCGACTACAGTTATCGGTGGCTTCTCTTTGGCCATCATCACTAGCAAAACAAAACAAACCACAAGGCCCCAGTTAGTCACGTGTCACTGAATAAATATAATTGCAACCCTATTCCCTGGAAGTAGTGAAAAAAAGAACATTATTAAAAGGCAAAACAAAGGGCAACCCTCTTGGATCCCCTAGCGGCTCGGGAGCTTTGTACAATCTTTTTTTTTTTTTTTTTAAAGATTCTATCTACCCACTTGACACAGAGAGAGATCACAAGTAGGCAGAGCGGCAGGCAGAAAGAGAGGGGTGAACCAGGCTCCCCACTGAGCAGAGAGCCCAATGCGGGGCTCGATCCCAGGACCCTGAGACCATGACCTGAGCAGAGGCTTAACCCCCTGAGCCACCCAGGCGCCCCGTATGATCACTTTGCTAATGCTCAATAAACCTTGCTTTGCTGCCATCAAAAATAAATAAATAAATAAATGAAAGGGGGACGGGGGATTCTCCAAAATGAACCTGGGGCTTCTCAGAAACAGACTGTCTAGAGCAGTGGTTTATTTATTTGTCAGAGAGAGAGCACAAGCAGGGGGAAGAGCGGCAGGCTGAGGCAGAAGCAGGTTCCCTGCTGAGCAAGGAGCCTGGGATCATGACCTGAGCCGAAGGCAGATGTTCAACCGACTGAGCCACTCAGGTGCCCCAAAAATAAAATCTTAAAAAAAAAAAAGTAAAGAGAAATGAGTGAAATTAATAGATTTTATTTTAGCCAGTATATCCAAGATATTTCAGTACGTAACGGATATGCAAGTTTATGAGATATTTTACCTTTTTTTTTTTTCATACTAAGTCTTCGATACCTGGGGTGCGTTTCAGAGACAGCTGAGACTAGCCCCGCTTCAAGAGCCCAAGAGCCACATGTAAATAGATACAAGCCACCGGCCTCTGGACAGCGCAGGTCCAAAGGCAGCGGCAGAGCGAGGAGAGTCTCACGGCCCACAGAAGCAGCACCCCGACAGCCCAATGCCCGCTGAGACCGATAGAGAAATGTAAACTAAATGCCACTCTGTAGGAAACCCACCAGGTAAAGGCCGCCTGGCTGGCGGCCAGCTTTACTTCATTGTCTTCCAAAGTGACTCTATTTGGACAATGTAACCTTATTAGCACGGGACTACATGACTGACATCATCGGTTTCCTGAAAATTAGGGACCTGAAGACAGTAACTATGACTCCATCGTGTCTTCCTGATTTTTTTTTTTTAGAAGATTTTACTTATTTATTTGAGAGAGGGAGAGAGAAAGAGCCTGCGCACACACATGCCCATGGGAGGGCGGGCAGGGGGAGAAGCAGACTCCCCGATAAGCAGGGAGCCCCAGCACCAGGGCTCGAGCCCAGGACCCTCAGATCATGACCTCAGTGGAAGGCAGACACTTAACCAACTGAGCCACCCAGGTGCCCCCATTTCTTCGTGATGTGACTGGTCCTTAAAGTACAGGCTTCCTATCTCGCTACCCAGTTTATACCTGGAAAAGACCCATCAAGACCCATCTGTGTACAAACCTAACTCCAGGACAGAGAAGTGAAGTAAGAATTCACCCTCAAAAGTCAGCAAACAGAGAGAGAGAGAGAGAGAGAGGGCATTTCAGAAGAACAGGCTAAGTAGTCTACTTTAAAAGCTTTTTATTATTCTGAAATATTAAACCAGTAGTGGGAGAGGGACATAAGAATAAAACTCAGAATAACTCTTGAGGTTAGCAACTATCAGCAAAAAAACCATGTTAGTCCTAGCTACGGGCACTGTGAATCTCCAAGAACAGGTGTGCCTTTCCCCATACGGCACACCAGCCAAGTTGAAATCCGCCGCTATGTAACTGATAAATTTTAATCAACGCTTCCTGATTTCCCATCCCAGAAACAAGGGCAATTTTTTGAACCTGGGCAGTCAAAAACCTCTGTATATAAATATCACCTAAAAGAGGGAGAAGACACACCAGCATTAAGAATGACTTCCCTAAATTCTGTCTTAAATTAAGCCATGTGGGAGGCACCTGGGTGGCTCAGCCAGTTAAGTGTCTGCCTTCGGCTCAGGTCACGATCCCAGGGTCCTAGGACTGAGCCCCTGAGTCCAGTTCCCTGCTCAGCGGGGGAGTCTGCTTCTCCTTCTCTCCCTCTGTGTCCCCCTCCGCCACTTGTGGTCTCTTTCAAATAAATAAAATCTTTTAAAATATTAATTAATTAAACCATGTGGGTAGATGGCTGTGTTGACCTACCCACTTCTCAAAGAGATGGGGCCCCTCCCTTTCCTTGACCATTTTCCTCTGTAAAAAGAGAAAAAGATTGCAAGCCAGTATCCCTCATTGAAGACCAATAAAAATTCAGCTCTAGTTTGATGAGGGAAACATGCCACAGTGCTGTTGTTTACTTTTCTGTAACTCTTCTTCTCCCAAAAAGCTTCTGTCAGTTTGGAATGTAAAAACACAGGTCTGGCTAGGATAGAGGCTTAAAAGGCTTTTAAAAAGCAAGCATTTCGGGACACCTGGGTGGCTCAGTGGGTTAAAACCTCTGCCTTCAGCTCAGGTCATGATCCCAGGGTCCTGGGATCGAGCCCCACATCAGGCTCTCTGCTCAGCGGGGAGCCTGCTTCCCCCTCTCTCTCTGCCTGCTGCTCTGCCTACTTGTGATCTCTGTCTGTCAAATAAATAAAAAAATCTTTAAAAAAAAAAAAAAAAGCAAGCATTTCTCCCGGTATGTTCTTTCTCTGCTCATTACTGGCTTTAGGATCTGGATAAAACTGAACATACAATTTGGTAGCTACTAAAAAAACAAACAAACAGACTTTATTAATAGGATCAAGGGAAATGAACAGTACCTCACAGGCTTAAAAAAAAAAGTCCCCAATTTTCTAATAGTTGCCCCCCAAAATAAAACACTGAAAATTCAAAATTTTCAGTAGAAGTAAAGAACATACTGGAGATTAAGGATAAAGGGCACTAAAACTACCCAATATTTAAGGTTCTGTTCCCTTTCTTAATTTCTCTAACAAAAACCAATCTGTTTAAGAATATAATGAATTGTGCACTATTACTTATGGCCAGAAATCACAAACCATATTAACTTAGTGTAGTGGAAACGTCAATTTATCAAATGACCTCAAATCTTGAAGTAGGAAAATTATCTTCTGCGTTTCCCAGCATTTTCCACGTAGAAGAGCGCTGCATTCACAAGCATCCGTAAGTTTTACGTATTACTCTCTCCCCAGAGTCAATCAATGAACCTCCCTCTCGTAGAATACAGGGCAGGAGAGGACCAAGAGGAATCAGTCATTCCTTATCCATTTTGATTTTGGTCTATTTGTAGTTCAGTGGAAGATCGAACTTTACTAACAGCCTGACCTTAAAGAGAGAATAAAGTCTCCAGCAGGACTGGAACTGCACTCATTCTCAAGCCCGTGACTGTCCACACTCAAGCCGGTCAAAACGTACATTTAATGATGCTCCAGAGGAGCTAACGTCTGTTTTCACTTTAGTGGTGAAAACCACATCTTCACTTGTAAAATTAACAAGCCAGGGAAGTCAAGCCCAAAAAGGTGACTTTCTCTCCTTTTTGCGATCCAAACTCTTCATTTTCACCACTGTGGCAAGCACAGACCAGTGTTCAGAGAACCACTGACACATAATCCTTTCAAGTTCATTAGATGCCCTTGCCATCAGGATGGAATCAATTTTATCTTCTAGAACGGAAGACTTCATACAACTTCGCTTTTAATAAATTATTCTGGGGGCACCTGGGTGGCTCAGCGGGTTAAGCATCTGCCTTCGGCTTGCATCACGATCTCGGGGTCCTGGGATCGAGTCCCGCATTGGGCTCTCTGCTCAGCGGGGAGCCTGCTTCCCCCTCTCTCTCTGCCTGCCTCTCTGCCTACTTGTGATCTCTGTCTGTCAAATAAATAAATAAAATCTTTAAAAAAAAATTACTCTGAGGCAGGGTTTCTCAGCTGCGGCACTACTGACATTCTGGACTAGATAACTACGGGGTACACTGGAAGGACGTCCCCCAGCTTCTCCGGTATCTGCTCACAACACACTGGTGGCACCCGGCCTCCACCCGGTGGCCGGACCAGAATGGCCTTCCTTCGCGCACTGTGAAATATCCTCCAGGGGCTGGGGCAAAACCATCCTGGTTGAGAACTCCTGCTGCTCTGAAAGAATGGGTTCCAGGAAGAGAAAAGAGTTCATCTTTCTACAAAATGCAAAGATTGTGAGACCGAATACTTTGAGTCTTGTCCTAGTATGGCAGTATCTTCATCCCCATTACTGTTTTATTGATTTTTAAAAATTATTTATTTATTTATTTGTTTGACAGACAGAGATCACAAGTAGGCAGAGAGGCAGGCAGAGAAAGAGGAGGAAGCAGGCTCCCCGCTGAGCAGAGAGCCCAATGCGGGGCTCGATCCCAGGATCCTGGGATCATGACCTGAGCCGAAGGCAGAGGCTTTAACCCACTGAGCCACCCAGGCGCCCGTTTTATTGATTTTGAGAGCAAGAGATAGTGCACATGTGTGCGGGCAAGCAGGGGGAGGGGCAGAGGGAGAGAGATTCTCAAGCAGACTCTGTGCTGAGCTGGGAGCCCAACCTGGAGCTTGATCCCACAACCCTGAGATCATGACCTGAGCCAAAACTATTGAGCCACCCAGGTACCTCTTCATCCTCATCACTGGTTTTTGGAAGATTTTATTTAAGTATTTGAGAGAGAGAGTTCGAATGCATTCAAGCAGGGGGAGGGGCAGAGAGAGAAGGAGAAGGAGGGACCCCGATGCAGGACTGGATCCTAGGACTCCGGGATCATGACCTAAGGGGAAGGCAGATGCTTAACCGACTGAGCCACCCAGGCGCCCCTCATCCTCATTATGAAGTAAACTATTAAAACATACTAGAAGCAGAACTGATATATAAATATAAAGCATATTTAATTTGGAAAGTACCATTACACAAAACTAGCATTTTTTTTAAAGCATTCCCTTGGTTGAATCTGTAAGAAGGAATCAGAGAATGACCTAGGGCAACTGTGCAAGTTGTAAACACACCAACGTGTCCCCGAGGGAACAAACTGCTGTACACCACCTTATAAAGTATTACACTAATCTGGCAATTATCTATTAAAATAACCTTTGACCCAGTGATTTTATTTCTCGGTCTTTGTCTTTTAAGTTCACTGAGTCACTTATGGAAGAACGTGAGTCGAGGTTAGTCACAGGGAATAACATGCGGTGGCTGAGTGCGCACTCCGGGGGCCGAGTCCCGGTGGTGAATATCACGTTCCACTATAGGAACTGGGCGGCTCGCCGGAATGACTGATTCCAGGGCTAAGAAAGTGCGAGATAAACGTGGAACATCTAGTGGTACCAGGAAGTAAGGAAGTATCAAAAAATACTAGGAACATGTCAAAAGAACACAGGGAGGGGCCTGACGGGGCTCCCTTTGGCCAAGTCTAAGACAATTTGAACATTGCGATGAACAGTAGCGAAGAGTGAGAACACCCTGAACAAATTAAGACTGTATGACTCCGCTCTGATAAAACTGAATGAATGAACAGGGAAGCAGGGGAACTGGAAACATCACCAGTCGGTAACTGATTCAACCTGATATGAAGAAACAAACACGCCTCAATAAGGGATATTCTGTAGAACAACTGCCCTATACTCTTCAAAGTATCAAGGTCAGGGGCGCCTGGGTGGCTCAGTGGGTTAAAGCCTCTGCCTTCGGCTCAGGTCATGATCCCAGGGTCCTGGGATCGAGCCCTGAGTCGGCCTCTCTGCTCAGCGGGGAGCCTGCCTCCCCTTCTCTCTCTGTCTGCCTCTATGCCTACTTGTGATCTCTGTCAAATAAATAAATAAAAATCTTAAAAAAAAAAAAAAAAAGTATCGGGGCGCCTGGGTGGCTCAGTGGGGTTAAGCCTCTGCCTTCAGCTTGGGTCATGATCTCAGGGTCCTGGGATCGAGCCCCGCATCAGGCTCTCTGCTCCACAGGGAGCCTGCTTCCCCCCCCCCACCCCTGCCTGCTGCTCTGCCTACTTGTAATCTCTCTCTCTCTCTGTTAAATAAATAAATTCTTTAAAAAAAATTAAATTAAATTAAAAAATTAAAAAAATTTTTTTAAAAAGTATCAAGGTCATAAGAGACCAAGAACAGAGCAGTCGTTCCAGATTAAATGAGACTAAAGAGAACGGTCAGCTGAGCTCGGTGTGTGATCCTTACTGGGTTCCGGGCCAGAAAGAAATGATTTTCCTCTAAAGGACACAGTGGGACCACAAACAGGAATAAGGTCTGCAGGTTAGGTAATAGTACCGTAACAGTGTCAGTTTCCGGAGTCTGATAATGACACTGTGGTTACGTAAGAAAGTATCTGTTTTTTGAAATATTTACTGAAGCATTTAGGAATCAGGACATTATGTCTACAGCTCATCTCAAATGGTTCAGAAGAAAAGAATATGTACATAAATGTTAAATCTGGGGCCTCTGAAGAGTCGAGAGGAATTCTGTCCTATTCTTTCACCTTTTCTCTGAGGCTGCAATTTGTTCAAAATAAAAAGCTTCGTTCCAAACCCCAGCTTCACCCGCTCCCAGCTGTGTCTCAGCCGCCTCCCTGGCAGAATGAGGGATAACACAAGTACCTACAAGATTGTGTGTCTCCACACCCAGTCCAAAGACCTACTGAAGAGCTTTAGAAGAACCCTGGACACAACAAAAGATGTTTATTATTATTGGTGCCTTTTCATAGCCGAAGACTGGAGAAACTAAATGTTTGTCAACGGGGGACCAATTGAGAAAATTACTGTCTATCCATAAAATGGAACACTAAGGAAACTATGAAAGACCGAGCGATCTGTACAGACCGGCGGGGAAGGAGCTCTTGGATGAGAAAAGCAAGGGGTAGCACAATGTGGTTTAATATACTACCGCTCTGTGAAAATGAGAGAAACAGAAATACGTCACTGGCTTGCATATATGCACAGAGCCTCTAAATGGTTACAAGAGGGGCGCCTGGGTGGCTCAGTAGGTTAAGCCTCTGCCTTCAGCTTGGGTCATGATCTCAGGGTCCTTGGATCGAGCCCCGCATCGGGCTCTCTGCTCTGCGGGGAGCCTGCTTCCCCCTCTCTCTGCCTGCCTCTCTGCCTACTTGTGATCTCTCTCTCTGTGTCAAATTAAAAAAAAAAAAAAAGAAATCTTAAACGGTTACAAAGAAACCGACTGCCCTGGAAATCAGAGTAGCTGTGGCAGGCGGGGGCTGGGGGAAGAGAAAAGTTTAGGTGGGGTAGGAAAGTTTTTTAAACTTTCAAAATTTTGTAAGAACTTTATACTTTTTAAATTTTTGAAATATGGGAATATATTGCCCATTCAAGAACTTTAATTATGAAATCCTCAAATAAAATAAAATGCGGCAACACCAAAAATTTAAATTAAAAGGGTTTGTTACTTGTTTCTCTTGTATAAAAACCTCCAGAGTTGAAAACAAAGCGATGGGAATTTGATAGGGTAAAAAATTAGAATGTTTACACCTTAGCCAGGAGCCTGTCTGAAGTAATCTATCTGAGGTACAACCATTCTGGTGTTTTCCCATCTTATTAATGATCTTTGTATGCTTCTGAGTTATGGCAAATAGATACAGATTTTAAAAAGAAATAATCTCCTTCCTCTAAAAAAGATACTATTATCTTCTGGTATAGAATGTCAGTTATTACCACTCAAAATCCATGGAAATAAAAAGACCCCACACTGCTGAATTAGTAACAACTTAGTCAGGGGGTGTCTCGGGGGTTCAGTCAGTTAAGTATCTGCCTTTGGCTCGGGTCCTAATCCCAGCGTCCCAGGATCCAGCCCAATGTCAGGGTGTATGTGTGCATGCGTGTGTGTGGTGTGTGTGTGTGGTGTGTGTGTGTGTCCCGGCTCAGCAGGGCATCTGCTTCTCCTCTCCCCCTCCCCCTTCTCTCTCTCAAATAAATAAATAAAATCTTAAAAAAAACAAACCTAGTCAGTTATTAGGCCAAAAGGTTGTATAAATGCTAAAATAAATGCTAGAAGTTACCCAGATCACCAAAGCCTGGTATATAATCAATGGCTGCTGTCGCCCACCTTACCAACATGTAAAAGGTTAAGATTTCACACCTACAACTTTTTCACTGAAGCTAAAATTATTTCATACTCTCTGAATGCTAAGTGCCACCCAGAGTAGTTCAACTGTCCTTACACAGTCTGTGAAGGTAACACATCTCCCCTTACAAAAGGGGAAATCAATGTCACAGCATTCAATTATCTAAAAATACCAAGATGGGGCGCCTGGCTGGCTCAGTTGGAAGGGCATGGGACGCCTGATCTCAGGACTGTAAGTTCAAGCCCCATGCTGGGTGTAGAGATTACTTAAAAATAAAAATCTGTAGGGGTGCCTGGGTGGCTCAGTGGGTTAAGCCTCTGCCTCTGGCTCAGGTCATGATCTCAGGGTCCTGGGATCGAGCACCGTAGCAGGCTCTCTGCTCGGCAGGGGGCCTGCTTCCCCCCGCCCTCTCTCTTTGCCTGCCTCTCTGCCTACTTGTGATCTCTCTCTGTCAAATAAAGAAATAAAATCTTAAAAAAAAAAAAAAATCTGTAGAGGCGCTAAGTGGCTTAGTAGGTAAGTGTCTGCCTTCCGCTCAAGTCATGATCCCAGAGTCCTGGAATCGAGCCCCGTGTCAGGCTCCTTGCTCGAGGGGAACCTGCTTCTCCCTCTCCTACCAGCTCAGTGCTCTCTCTCTCTCTCTCTAATAAATAAACAAAATCATTAAAAAAATTAAAATTAAAAATAAATAAAAATCTTTAAAAAATTAAAATAAATTTTTTAAAAATACCAAAATATTATGGACATTGGGGAGGGTATGTGCTATGGAGAGTGCTGTGAAGTGTGTAAACTTGGCAATTCACAGACCTGTACCCCTGGGGCTAATAATACATTATATGTTTATTAAAAAATTAAAACATTAAAAAAAACACCAAAATAGCATACCTCCATTTACATATTAACTCCTAGCCATTCATATCACTCAAGACTTTCTTCAACTTACAAGTGAAATCAAAACACAGAGCTCATCTTACACGGCAACTCCAGACCCGGATGGACAGTAGCATTTTTGACCATCGGGGGAGAATGGCGACCATCATCCATGTCCAGCTCTGTACACTGAGCCTCTCCGTGGATCACAGCCAACCCCAGACGCAGTCTCTCAGCATAGGACTGGGCCCTACGAGAAAGTCAATGAGAAACAGGGAAATTCACGGGTGTCACTAGCTCATCACTATTAATCATCAAATGAAAACATCATTCAAACGTTTAGGGATACACAATGATTCAGACAAATCCGAAGACGAGGCCCAGACCAGACTATAAACGCCTCGAGAGGCATAGGAGGCACCGGAGTGGAGATGCGGGCCAGCATCTGATTCTAGACCGCTTCGGTTCTACCCTTTGCCCAATATTGTAACACACATCCTTAAAAGATGGAACTTTGTTCGAAAAGGTCTCTTGAAAACCACTGCCTGCAAAACACTCCATAGCCCTCTGCTTTCCTTTTCCTGAGAACGCGAAGGAAGAAATTCCTTTTCTCGGACAGGAAAACCAAGTAACGCGGGGACCGCCCTGTATTGTTCGGGGACTGGCGATAAAGTCCTGGTGGGGACAGGACAATAACGTGGGGGAAGCTCGAGCCAATGAGCTTTTCCAGGCCACGTGACAACAGACCCTGAGTTCCAAAACAGCTCATTTTGACCGGCGAAGCACCGAGAGGCATTTTTTCAATGTCCACCTTGCTTACCTTTTGGCAGCATCAGGAGACTTAGCTACAATGACTGCATTCCTGTAATTTGGAATCTAGATTTGAAGGGAAAATAAGAAAACACTGAGAAGTTATCACAAAGGAACACCCGGGTGCCAGTAGGACCCTTCTTCCTCTCATAACAATGATCCATACTAACAAGCAAAATAACACTAGAGTTTCATGGACACGTTCAAAATTTAACACTTAACAATTTACATCATTGCCAAAGTATGGCTACTTCAAGAAGATAAAAAAATAATTACTTCTTAACACCTTCATTTCAGAAAACAGAAGCAAACTGCTAAAGATACTTGGAAGAAAATCCATTTTTAATGGCGTTAAAAAATTCGCTCCTCTGCGCCTACATGCTGACCCTAGCTGGCTGCCTCAGGCGTTGCGACTCAAGGGGAAGGTCATCTGATGTGCCTTTCAATACTGAAATCTGATACCAGAGAAAAACTACATAGGGTCTCTTTTGAGGACAATGGGGTGTTTGCTGGTGGCTCCTCACTTCTTCCTGGATATACTGAAGCAGGAAAGGTGAGGCTCTAAGGTTGTCCACGGGAAAGCTGAAAAAGCCTTGTATTTCCTTTTGATGAAGATCCATAGTGATAATGTGAGTTAAACCTGAAATTTTAAAACAAAAAATTACAAAGTTCACCCCTACAAGTTAATGGCTACAGTGGACACAAATTAGACGCTCACTCCTGTTCCCTAACCAAAGACTGAGCGCAGGGAATGTATTGCGAACAAGCACGTTAGTTACAGACTTTGTTTATAACCTCAACAACACTTAATGAACTAAAGAATGTGGTCGAGCCTCAGGTAAAAGAGCTTATAATATTCCACATGGACAGAGAGCTCAAGCAGAGAAATGAGGGCTCTCCCCTACTATCATAACTAGCTTGGTCCTGAAAATTAAGAAAAATCAGGCAGAAGCAAAAATATGTATATGGAATTAATAACCACTGAAGAAGTAATGGGTATAAAAAATAGGAAGGCCTTGATTAAAGAATCTAGAAAGACATGTTAAAGGCCCGTGGCTAGAGCAGAAGGAGTAAGAATTCAAAAGCAAAGTAATTCGCATATTAGAAGAAAAATCCATATCAGAGTTTGGAACAATTTCTAAATGTCATAAAAGAATGAATCAAGAAGTATTCTTATCTAACAACAATAAAGACACACTGCACACTCTTATAAACAGTCGGGAACAACAACAAAAAAAAGGACACACATAAAAACATTGCAAATGGACAAAGGTCACTGCAAACCTTCTAGAGCAAAGAACCAGTACTATCCCTTCTTCCCCAAACGCCACACATCATAGTTTTAGAGAGAATAGAATCCAAATGTTTCTCAGGACTTGAATGTATATTCAAGTTGTTAAGTAAACCCGCCCGGCAAATAAAACCCCAACTGCTATCAAGTGTTATCACAGTCGATTCATACAGGCCAGAAAGTACGTGACCTCTAAGAAAACACAGAATAAAAGCGATGAGAATGAGCTGCTGTACAGAAAGACAGTCGGGGTTGGGGGGGCGGGGGAAGGAGGATTATATAAACCGGAGAAGCCGTAAAAGAAAAACCCAGTTTTCATCTGATGTACACAAGCAGACTCTAGCTAATAACCAAGGCCAACACGTAACTGTATCCTGACGCTCAAAAGATCCCACACGACACCAGGATCACAGCTAAAGTGTTCATGAGAAGATGAGGTGGGACGGAAGGGTGGAGGAGTCCAGGATTAGAGCAGAGACAACGTCACTGTCGAGTAAGACAAAGAGGAAAGGAAAACATAAGCGGTTATACCTCCGCTCACACATCCCTAACCAGGACTACCAGAGGGAAACAGGGAGAGAGGAATTAGTGAACAGCACTTAAAGAAAACAGAGGCCCCAAGTTAGCTGTCTGAGGGAGGGACTAATCTCACGCAGCGAGAGTCCTGAGTGACAGGGCAGGAGCCCCCGGGGCCCGTGTGCACACGCACCTGCCTTCGCCAGCATGGACGCCAGCAGCTTGCACACGATGGAGCCCCGCTTCCTCATCTTGCTTTGCTTGCTGTAGGGGAAGTACGGGATGACCCCGATAATGTTCCTGGCGCAGGCGGTCTTCAGCGCGTACGCCATGATCAGAAGCTCCATCACGGCCGTGTTCACATCTCTGCAACGGGAAAAATGCGTGTTTGGGGGTCAGGTCCATTTTTTTAACCCCTAAAAAAGACTGAAACGTCAGTCTTTTAACCTGGGCTGTAAAGATGGGCATCACAGGCGTTTCTGGCGCCGCACGAGCCAACGATGCCACCTCAAAAACCAGGGGCGAAGCTTATTAGCGCTTCCTTTGAACGGTGGTTTCCACCAGCGGTTACGGAAATCCGCAGGCCGGCTGGCCACACTCACCCCTGCCTGGGTCCTCTGTCAGTGACAGGTCACCTGGGCGGCACGGGAAGCGGACGTCAGTGGCAGGCCAGAGTGAGCCAACGCCTGCGGCACTGTCCCGGGGACCGTCGGCTCAGGCCGGCCCCTCGCTCCCTGTGAACGCCAGTGAACGCCAAGGGAAACCCACTGCCCTGCTGAGCTGCCGGGGCCAGAAAGGATTGATTCTTCTCTTTGTTCTTCACGGGGGGGAGAAGGGAGGCAGGAGGACGGGGAAGTCCTGGAACTAAGTTTTCAAAAACTCTCCTCATCCCTTTTTCTCAAGATACACAGATGCCCGACAAAGATGACCCAGAGAGACAAAGAACGAAATATGAATCTGGAAGACAGTCAAAGGAAAGGCTACTTCCAGTTGTTGTTTTTTTTTTTTTTTAAGATTTTATTTATTTATTTGACAGACACAGAGCACAAGTAGGCAGAGAGAGACAGAGGAGGAAGCAGGCTCCCTGCTGAGCAGAGAGCCCGGTACGGGACTCGATCCCAGGACCCTGAGATCATGACCTGAGCCAAAGGCAGAGGCTTAACCCACTGAGCCACCCAGGCGCCCCAAGGCTACTTCCAGTTTTAATGAATGTGGATTGCTACCCTTTGCCAAGGGTGACGGAGCCTACAGTCCCCTTAAAAAGGGCGAGAACCGGGGCACCTGGGTGGCTCAGTGGGTTAAGCCTCTGCCTTTGGCTCAGGTCATGATTCCAGGGTCCTGGGATCGAGCCCCACATCGGGCTCTCTGCTCAGCAGGGAGCCTGCTTCCCCCTCTCTCTCTGCCTGCCTCTCTGCCTACTTGTGATCTCTGTCTGTCAAATAAATAAATAAAATCTTTTTTAAAAAGGAGAGGGGCGAGAACCTTAGGGCAGAGGGAAGGTCATCGGTGGGGCCACGAGCTGAGTGCCTTGTGTCACTCGACCCCATGTGGCCTGGGGAGGTGTGAGACTAGAGCCAAAAGTGGCCCTAACAGAGGCCACCTCCGTGAGTTTCCGGGAGGTGGGTTTTCAGAGAAGGCGGCTCTCTGCTCCTGAGGGCAGACTGGGTAGGAGACGCAGTGGACCCCAGCGCCTGAGGACAGGCCTGGCAGATGCCTCCTTAGCCTGACCTTGAACGGACTCAAACAGCCAGCGAAGAGAGTGCAATGGCTGCGGTGAGGTGCCCTGCCTGGGAAGGTGGGCTGGGGTGGGGCCGGGGCAGGGGGGGAGGGTGGGGGAGCTCAGAACCCAATTCAGACCACTCTCTACTGTCCTCCAAAGAAAGAAAAAAAATGGTGAGGGTCTTAAAGTCCTGCAGGATACGCCAGTGCTCCACCTTCCCTCTCTAGCCTCTTCTCACTCCCTCCTGGATTATCCAAGTCCTCGAACACCCCCTCTTTTGGGCCAGGAGTGTATCTCCTTCGCCTGGGGGAAGCAGGATCATTTCCCATGTCTTCGCTTGCATCTGTGTGAGGAGCAGACTCTCAGCGCTCCGTTCTGGAATCGTCCCTAGAGCAGCGAGGCTGCCCTCGCGGAGAGCAAAATGGAAAGCTTGCCGTGAACGTAGCAGAGAGCTGGCAGCGCGGAGGCAGTTACAAGAAACACTCGTCGTGAGACCGCTCTTTAGCCCGAAGGACAGACAGACCATTGCCTCCCAGTGTCTTCCGGTTTGCCGGCCGCGCTCTCCGACGGTGCCCTCCTGAGAAGAGCCAAGCCTTGTCCACATTCAACTTGGAGAACTCCCAACCTCGCCTTGGTCATTTGGGTTTTTGTAACTATTTCAGGCTTCTGTCACACAAGCATTTCTCCCAGAGGGTAGATACAGTTGAGTCAGGACTTGACTTCAAGAAAACGACGCGATTCCTTGCGGACTGCTGACAGGTTACACTCTTTTCCAGTTGTTTCCTTCCTCCGAAATAAGCTGGAGGATTCGTCCTCCTCACACTCCCAAATTAATAATGTCCCAAGTTCCTCCCTCTCTCTCTGCCCGCCTCTCTGCCTACTTGGGATCTCTGTCAAATACATAAATAAAATCCTAAAAATAAATAAATAAATAAATAAATAAATAAATAATGTCCCGGGGCGCCTGGGTGGCTCAGTGGGTTAAAGCTTCTGCCTTCGGCGCGGGTCATGATCCCAGGGTCCTGGGATTGAGCCCCGCATCGGGCTCTCTGCTCAGCGGGGAGCCCGCTTCCTCCTCTCTCTCTACTACTTGTGATCTCTGCCTACTTGTGATCTCTGTGTGTCAAATAAATAAATACAACCTTTAAAATAAATAAATAAATAAATAAAGTCCCAAGTTTGGCATCGAAAGGTTAGAGGACACACAGTCTTTAGGTAAAATCAGGACAAGACACTTATCAAACACTTTCAAGGCGCTTAGGAATTTTTTTAAAGATTTTATTTATTTATTTGACAGAGAGACACACGGCGAGAGAGGGAACACAAGCAGGGGGAGTGGGAGAGGGAGAAGCAGGCTCCCCATGGAGCAGGGAGCCCGATGCGGGGCTCGATCGCAGGACCCTGGGATCATGACCTGAGCTAAAGGCAGACGCTCAACTGACTGAGCCAAGCAGACGCCCCAAGAATTCTTTAGACTTGGTCGATTTTAGTCCATTCATACATTCACCAAATATTTATTGAGCAACGTGAACCAGGCACTGTGTTAGGTGGTGGAGACAAAATGGCAAACGAGGCTGACCACACCTCAAGAAAATGCCAGAGACCCACACTGGTCCACCCTTGTGGTAATCCTTTGTCCCAGAGAGCACATCTGACTCAATGTTCCCCCTCCCAAAGTCTTTCATACTTGATTCCACAGAGGGGAGAGCGTCCCTCCCCCCCATCACATCACCTAAATTGATGCCCTGTGGGTTCTGAATGTCCAGCTGGAAGACTGCACAGTACTTGGGAGGACAGCGTGTAAAGAACTCGGGAGTCCCCACCTAGACTGAACACCGGGCATCACAGACACCAGAGCAAAAGTTCTCCTCTGCATACAGACTGTGTGTCAACGCCAGACACACAATCAGAGCTTTCTCAACCTTCCACTGGTGTGATAGCGTGTGGAGCACGGCACTGGCCGTAGTTTCCTCCGTCAGATCTCAGTGCGACAATTTATTTAGCGTTGACGTGAGCTGAGCAGATTCTGGAAGGAAGGGAATCTGGGTATCCGTCCAGGTGGTGGGCTGTTCGCTGGCTTTTTGACAGCGTTTACATACAACCGAAGGCTACACCGAGACTTCCACAGCTCACCACGAGGTGGGCGCAGCCAGTCAGATGTCAACGTAACAGGAGGAACGATTTCGGAAGGACCTTGATTTCAGCATAACTCTCCTTCCACTCATTACTAACTTCTGCCATGAGGTTTCATTTTCTACTTTTTCCTCTTCCTAATGACCTATGCCAAGGGATTCAACAACCTCCAGCCCAAGGCTAAGGAAAACCTCCCACACCCCACCCCTTCGGTCAGGAAGGTGACAAAAGAGCCTTTGTCACACTGGCTTTCCCCGTTCACTGCCCGTCACTAGACAAACTGGACACCAGGCGGTTAATCTGCGGGCTAGCGGGGCGAAGGGAAGTTGGCTGGCGGCCCCCGCTCTGTTTATCTGTTCCCTAAGACTGTTCCAACTACATCCGGGCGACTTCTTGTAGCCTTTGTATCTAAGTAGGACAATCTTAATTGTTTACCAGCCGACTGGTTTTTCTTTCTCCTAAGGTAAGCACATCCTATATTAAATTCGACCCTTACTGCTCTGTCATTTTCGATAGACGACGACAAACGTTAAGGAACAGACACGGTCTGTAGACATCAGCTGAACGGAGCCAACACCACAGATGCAAGCCATGACGACGCGGTGATGGGGTAGGATTTCCCCCACCCCCAACCCCAAGCTTTAATCATCTGCAGCAAATAAGTTGCAAATGTGCTTTTGGTGACCCCTCTTGCGTGACATCAACACACCAGAGCTTGTAACATAAACAGGGAATAACTGTCCTTCAAGAAACACTTGGGAAGCTTCGTGTCCATTCTACTTCCCTTGCTCAGTGGCACACACGTCACTCATGCGACATAATCGCTTCCTTCAGGATGGCTTTGGGCCATTTCCAAATCATTAAATCCCACCCTCAACAACCAAAAATTTACCTTGACGGGAGCGGTCCCAAGAAAGAGGCCGCGAGCTCTGAGTGGTTCCAGGAGGTGAGCCCCACAGCCCAGCCGCAGCGGGAGTGAGGACAAGGCAGCCTCACCCCTCGCCAAGGACAAAAGCCAGGGTGATAAGCAGCACACCAGAGGGCAGCCCCCAGGGGTGTCCCAGTGCCCTCACTACTCGCATTTTACTCCCGGGCAAGACCTGCAGATTTTCCCCTCATTTCCAAGATGCAGCATCAAACAAAGCACTAGGCAAGAAGGGGGCACCAGTGTCAAACCCAAACTGCTGGAGGCCTAGAGGGCGATCAACACTGCGCACACCCACCAATACTTCAAAGGCAGGGACCCTTATTCCGTTTCCTGGAATCTTCCTACGGATCTCAGATCTCTGATCTCCGCTAACACAGACTGGCGTGCAGGTTGTTGCCGGGGGCACCTCTGTATAGGCTACTGATGGCTGATTCACCCCCTGGAGGGGGGGCGGTGGGAAGGGCTGAAAGTTCCAACACGGACCCGCTGGCTAGTTCCCCCGGCAACCAGCCCCCACTTCGCGGTTATCTAGGGGCTTTCCAAAAACCACCTCAGGTGTGGTTCAGAGGGGCGTTGTTAAATAACAGAAGACACCCTATACTGCTCTTATCACTTAGGAAATTCCAAGCGTTTTGGGAGCTCGGCACCAGGAAAGGAAGACCAAATAGAGATCTCTTTCTTTCTTTTTAATTAATTATTTTTATTTTAAGTAGTCTCCACACTCAAAGTGGGGCTCGCCCCACAACCTTGAGATCAAGAGCTGCATATGCTCTACCGAGCCAGCCAGCTTCCCCCAAATAGGCATTTCTTACAAGTCACATTGTCACTGAGGCTCCAAACAGCTTCCAAGCCCAAGGTGCTTTAAGGATGAAAGACAGTCGTGTAAGTGGGCGCACACTGCTGGCGGTCAGTGCCATTCTTACTACTGACTCGGTCTCAGGAATCTAAATTAACCGAGACGTGAAGGTCTGCATTTTTCAAAGACACACATAGCCTAACTACCCCAGTTCTCTGGGAGGGGATGAGAGGAGATAATCCCACATGGAAGGTCACCCTCAGGTAGGCTAGGACTTCCCCTAAGGGAAGGGGTGGCGGATGCTATCTCCTATAGGGACAGCTAGAAATGGGCGATTGGGCCAAAAAAATACAGTGCGATCAAAAGCTAATGATGCACGAGATGCTGGCTAACTAAACATAAGAAAAAATACATACATACGTACATATACACACACACAGTGCAAAAACTGTCCTGATGGGTACAAACCAGCATTGCATCTAACAACAAGAAAGCTTTTTAGTAGAGCGAAGCAGGCTTGGACTAGGTTCAGTGCATATGGACTGGTAAGGAAGGTACTTTTCCCCTCCAGTGGCTTAAGCTTGGAGAGGAAGATCCATAGGACAACGTGACAAACAGGGCAGGAACGTCAAAAGCCTACAACGGGATTCTGGGAAGCATTCAGTTTAACAAGCAAACACATTTACAGTGAAAGAAAACTCAGTCGTTGATTATATGATAACACAGTGAATTACATCACTCAGATTTTTAGAGGAAAAGGGAGACATGAAGTAGTGCTAACTCTTACCTGGGTATTGTCTGTATAATGAAAATATCTTGGCCACGAACCGATTCTTTTATTTCCACTCTTGTTTCTGAAAAATACGAAGTTTTATAGTTTAAGAAAAGCACTTCACGATACAATAATCAGGCAGCATTTGGAGGGAGTAGAGATGACACTACACCAACGTTCTACCTAGTGCGCCAAAATGAACTCTGAATAGATCACAATGGCAAGTACGTATACAGAAAATGTGACGCTAAAGGGAAAATAAGCCAAAAATACACCAACAGGTCCACAGAACATCTCAAGGTTCGAAAAAGAAAATCCATCACCAAAATAAAGATGAGAGGCTTGGGGGAAAGTCTACAGCAAATAAAGAGGTCAACGGTTAACATCTTTCTTTGAACAGATGCCAAGGCCTCCTCTGTGTCAGGCCCTGTCCTTGGGGCCCTGAAGTGGAGGACGTGGATCAAACGGATGAAGACGGATCCGGGAGAGACAACACAATGCCAAAGGCCGGCAGACTTTTCAAGCCAATGTGCCAGGAAAAGACCAAGGAGATGGGGAGCCTGGCTGGCTCAGTCGAGAGAGCAGGCGGCTCTTGATTTCAGGATCGAGAGTTCAAGCCCAATATTGGGCGTAGACTACTTAAAAAAAAAAAAAAAAATAGGGGCACCTGGGTGGCTCAGATGGTTCGAGGTCTGACTCTTGGTGTCAGCTCAGGTGGTGATCCCATGGGTCGGGCGACAGAGCCCTGCATCGGGCTTTCGGCTCGGGTTGCGGGGGCAGTTGAGGGGGGTCTGCTGGAGGATTCTCTCCTTCTGCCCCTCACTCCACTTCTGCACACTCTCACGTACTCTCTCTCTACTAAAGAAATCTTTAAAAAAAAGAAAAAGACCAGGAGAGAGAGTAATAGGGCTGGGAACACTGGCCTCATTGCAAGCTGGAACGTGCACCGTGTGCGGAGCCACAGACTAAAGGCGGGCACAGCTCGGATCCCAGAGCCCTGAGTTAACGCGAAGGAGACCAGACCCTAGCCTGCAGGATTTCGGCAGCAGAAGTCAAAAACACTGGCGTTTTGGGAACACCTTGGTGGAGGTGAGTAGAACGGCCTAGGGAGACTGAAAATTGAGGCAGGCGGGGCTGTTGGCAAACTCCTGCAAGAGCAGGAGAGGGCCGGGGGCGGGGGTGGGGTGGGGGGGAGGGCAGGGGGAGGAGGGGAGAGGAAGCCCAGAGCAGTGAGGGAAGGATGGAGAAAAAGGTCTGCATTTTTTTTAAAAGATGTTTTAAAGATTATTTATTTCAGAGAGAGAGAGAGAGAGAGAGAGAATTTCAAGCAGACCCACAGCTGAGCGGGGAGCCTGAGGGAGGGCTCAACCCCAGGACCCTGAGAGCACAACCTGAGCCAAAACCAAGAGTGGGAGGCTTAAGTGACCAAGCCACCAGGCAACCTGAAAAGGGTCTTCATTAAACCATCTTCTCCTCCTCTAGGGCTTATTTTCAGGATTCCCAAACGCCATCACCATAAATTAAGATCGTTATTGCTAAACAGATGAGCTCACCTATCTGCATTCACCTTTAGGGGTTTTTTGTTTTTAAAGATTTGAGAGGGGAGGGGCAGAGGGAGAGAGAGTCTCAAGCAGACCCCGCACACAGACTCGGGGCCAAATCTCACCGCCCTGAGATCCCGACCGGAGCTGGAACCAAGAGTCGGACTCTTGATGCACTGAGCCACCCAGGTGCCCCCACCTTTAGGTTTTCAAATACCAATGTCTCCTGTCTTGGCAGGAGATAAAGGGTGAATTCTGTCACCAAGTGAAAAGTTACTAAGTAGGGGAGCGCCTGGCTGACTCAGTCAGAGGAGCGTGGGATGCTTGACCTTGGGGTCATGAGTTCGAACCCTGCATGGTGTAGAGGTTACTTAAATAAATAAAACATTAAAAAAAAAGGTACTAAGTATGGAAGCTGGCTGAAGGATATCTGGGGGTTAATTATAACAGGCATGGAACTTATAACATCCTGGGTGCAAGTGATCTCCACTAAACCATCCATTAAATTACCTTTCCCTTTTCAAATACCTTTTTTTAGATCCCTGAACATCATTAAGTCTTAGTAATTTATCATAGGCAGTTCTACCCTAGAAAGAAAAAAGCACAGGGTCATAAACCGAGGCTGTCAACTGTGCAAAAATAGCTCCGAATTATTTTATATTAACTTGTCTTCGCAGGGCATTATAGTCTGAAGTATGGGGCCCCACTGGGGACACTGATGATGCAGCATTCCTAGGACAATGGCCATCGACAGAGGGCTTTCCAGCATTATCGTTTAATGTTACAATTATCCACAGAAATGCAGATGGCAGCAAAAATGGGTTATCAACCCAGGAGGAGAGTCTACAAGAGACCTGAGAGAAAAATTTGCTGATGAAAGAACTCAGAGATGGTTTTCCAATAAGTCATTACTACCTGGTACCAGATGGCTCTTGATGCCGTTTGACTAAACAACACAAGTAAATGTAAAAGGTATTCATCAAGTGTAGCCCAATACAGAAGAAAAAACACACGGTCTACATCTCTCCTTTCTTCATTGTAAAATGACAGGACATTTGCACTATCTTGGGAAAAGGGGAAGGAGACTAAGAAAGAGAACAAAGAAAGAAATCAAGACTAGGAGCGAAGCAGAGCTTAAGGACTTACACCTGACATTAAAGAGAAAAATGCTTGTGTTGCAGGTAACACCTGCCTTTTAAATGCACGTGTATTGAGTAAACACAGAGAACAAAGGATGTGTAAGATATTATTTTCGCTCACCTCCATTGGTCTCTTGATAGACCACAGATTTGCCCAATTCAGCACCGAGGCGCCTATGTGGGGGGAAAAGGCAATTAAAAATGTTCGTCAAAAAAACAATCCTCCAGTTCATACGGGTAATATTTAAAAGGCTGAAATAACCAGACCCGCATTCTTTCCCACAAACACAAAGTTCAGAAAGTTAAACGCAGTAAGGACTACACATCCGCTAGCCCTCCACGGCTCCAAGGGCCCCCCCTATTGTGACACACTGCTCTACCCCGGTCCGCGGCCAAAGTGCCCTGTCCAGTTCATTGTTTTCTGAATTGTTAACGGTCTTGCAAAATCTTTCCCAAACCCGTGGTTATCAGCACTAGTTCCAAAACCACAAGCCAGAGATAGAGGCCCCAGTTGTCAACAGCATATGGACTTCTGTGCCATTAACCAAACGCAGTGTGAATCTTGTTTGGATTAGAATCAAGTGTGAGGAAAAAAAACCAAAAAAAAACAAAAAAACCCAAAACCAAGTGTGAGAAGCCATTTTTGAGATAGTGAGGGAACTACAAACAAGGACCCGATACTAAATGATATTAAGGAGGGGCGGCGCCTGGGTAGCTCAGTGGGTTAAAGCCTCTGCCTTCAGCTCAGGTCAGGATCCTGGGGTCCTGGGATTGAGCCCCGCATCAGGCTCTCTGCTCTGCGGGGAGCCTGCTTCCCCCTCTCTGCCTACTTGTGATCTTGTCTGTCAAATAAATAAAATAAAATCTTAAAAAAAATGATATTAAGGAATTAACAGCATCAAAGGTTTTTGTTTTGTTTTTTTTTTTTTAAAGATTTTATTTATTTATTTGTCAGAGAGAGAGAGAGAGAGAGCACAGGCAGAGGCAGAGGGAGAAGCAGGCTCCCTGCGGAGCAAGGAGCCCGATGTGGGACTCGGTCCCAGGACGCTGGGATCATGACCTGAGCCGAAGGCAGCCACTTAACCAACTGAGCCACGCAGGCGTCCCAAAGGTTTTTGTTTTGTTTTGAAAGATTTTATTTTTAGGTGAGCTCTAACACCCAATGCAGGGCTTGAACTCATGCCCTGGAGGTCAAGAGCTGCATGATCCCCGGACTGAGCCAGCCACGCACCCCTGTGGTAGGTTTTTTTTTAAATCAGCTAGCACTACCCCTTGATGAGTGAAACACTATGATGTAGGGTAGATCTGCTTAGAAATACTCCCGCCAGCTATGCAGTGGAGCAGTGGTCAAGGACGCAGGGACTGAGGACAACGGGGGCTTTCAGGGCTCTGACGGCACGTCAGTGGCAAGGCCTTCTGGCCCACCGTCTGCCATTTCCGAGGTTGGACATTCTTGTACCCCGGCAGGTTGCAGCTCTCCCTCAAGTCTGCTGTGGCTAAACCAAGAAAGGAGACATGTGCAGATCTCCAAAGAAATACGATTCCGTGACAGGTTTTGAGATGAAGGAGGATGGGATCTTTCAGAGTACAAAGTGATGTTGGAACACAAAAAATTTCTTTCCATGGAAGTTTGTCACTGACCTGTGTCCCCCAACTATGAAACATGAATGCTGGGGTATGCAATATTTCTCTTGATAAACAATTAAGAAATAGTGTGCACAGCATAAATAAGTAAATAAATAAATAAACTTATTCCGGTCAGCCTTGGAAATGGAATGGGGGGGCACCTGGGTGGCTCAGTGGGTTAAAGCCTCTGCCTTCAGCTCAGGTCATGGTCACAGGGTCATGGGATCAGGCCCCACATCGGGCTCTCTGCTCAGAGGGGAGCCTGCTTCCCCTTCTCTCTCTGCCTGCCTCTCTGCCTACTTCTGATCTCTTGCTGTCAAAATAAATAAATAAAATTAAAAAAAAAAAAAAAGAAAGAAATGGAATGAGGGGTGCCTGGGTGGCTCAGTCAGTTAAGGGTCCTGGGATGGAGTCGGAGTCCCACATCGGGCTCCCTGCTCGGCAGGGAGTCTGCTCCTCCTTCTCCCTTTGCCTGCCAGGCCCCCCCCCCCCCCCGCTGCTTGCACTCATGTTCTCTTTCTCTAACAAATAAATAAAATCTTAAAAAAGAAGTGGAATGAACTTCTGATACACGGTATAATATGAACCCTGAAAAAATTATTCCAAGTAAAAAGATCAGACACAAAAAGACAAATGTTGCATGATTCCATTTATAAGAGGTACTTAGGAGGCGCCTGGGTGGCTCAGTGGGTTAGAGCCTCTGCCTTCGGCTCAGGTCATGATCCCAGGGTCCTGGGATCGAGCCCCACATTGGGCTCTCTGCTCAGCGGGAAGCCTGCTTCCTCCTCTCTCACTTTGCCTGCTTCTCTGCCTACTTGTGATCTGTCAAATAAATAAATAAAACCTTTAAAAATATATAAGAGGTACTTAGAATAGGCAAATTCAGATACAGAAAGTAGAACAGAAATTACCAGGGACTGGGAGGGAAGGAACTGGGAGTTAGTTGGACATGGAGTTTCTGTTCGGCATGATGAGAAAGTTCTGGAAATGGATCCCGGTAACAGATATACAACACCGTACAGGTACTTAATGCCACTAAATTATATACTTAAAAATGGTTAAATGGCACATTTTATGTTATGAATATTCTACCACATTAAAAAAGAAAAAAAACCTCCTGGGGTGCCTGCGTGGCTCAGTTGGCTAAGCAACTGCCTTCAGCTCAGGTCATGATCCCAGGGTCGTGGGATCGAGCCCCACATCAGGCTCTCTGTTCAGTGGGGAGTCTGCTTCTCTCTCTCCCTCTGCCTGTGCTCTCCGTCAAATAAATAAAAATAAAATCTAAAAAAAAAAAAAAAAAAAATACTCCTTAGGGTACCTGGCTGGCTCAGTCAGTAGAGCATGTAACTCTTGATCTCCTGGTCATGAGTTCAAGCCCCATGCCGGGTACAGAGCTCACTTAAACAAAACAAACCTCCAGGGAACCTGGGTGGCTCAGTGGGTTAAAGCCTCTGCTTTCGGCTCAGGTCATGATCCCAGGGTACTGGGATCGAGTTCCGCATTGGGCTCTCTGCTCAGCAGGGAGCCTGCTTCCTCCTCTCTCTCAGCCTGCCTCTCTGCCTACTTGTGATCTCTGTCTGTCAAATAAAGAAATTAAATCTTAAAAAAAATATATATATATATATTAAAAAAATAAAAAAAAAACAACAAAACAAACCTCCAGCCAGAAAAAGGTGAAAGATGGGTAAAGTAAATGAAATAAGATGAACAAAAAGTTTCTAAATTAAAGCTGGAAAAAGGATACGGGAGGTTAATTCTAACACATGTGTAACTTATCCTGAGAAGGTAACCCACCTAACTTTTTATTGGTTAAAGTGCATAACCAGAAAAGTTTGAAAATCCTTGCTTGGAAGTTCAGATTCAAAAGCAATCATGGAAATAAAATATAACCTCAGGGGCTTTCAAAGTTTGCCTAGTGGTAAAGGCCTTTCTTTCAAAATTTTACTCGGAAACTCCAGATATGAAACAGATAAAGGAAGTATTTACAAATATTATTTACAGTAATTTAAAAACATTTCTGGAACAAGGTACGGAAGAACCTAATATTTAAAAAAGCAAAACCAGGGGCGCCTGGGTGGCTCAGTGGATTAAGGCCTCTGCCTTCGGCTCAGGTCATAATCTCAGGGTCCTGGGATCGAGCCCCGAATCGGGCTTTCTGCTCAGCAGGGAGCCTGCTTCCTCCTCTCTCTCTGCCTGCCTCTCTGCCTACTTGTGATCTCTGTCTGTCAAATAAATAAATAAAATATTTTTTAAAAAAATAAAAAAGCAAAACCATTGACCTTTTAAATGTGCCCTCCTCCCTCAGCAAGGTCACTGTGGTAAAATCTGACCCAAAATAAACAAATATGAGCTTTATATTTGAAGTTAGCATTTTAGTTGGCCTCAAATGCCAGACATTTATCAGGGATTAGAAACAAACTAGGTAGTAGATTGCAAAAGGATTTACTCTTTTTATCTCACTTAAAACTCCAACTGAAAAGAACATAGGTCTTACTAAGAAAATATGTCCAAAGTTTCCCTCTCACATTTCCATCTAGAATCTAAAAACGGGTTCTTACAATTATTTATCAACTCTGAAAAATCCAGAGAAACGCTAATGTAAATTGTTTAAATACAAAAATGACTTTTTTTTTTGGACAGAGAGAGAGATCCCAAGCAGGCAGAGAGAGAAAGGGAAGCAGGCTCCCCGCTGAGCAGAGAGGCCGATGCGGGGCTCTATCCGAGGACCCTGAGATCATGACCTGAGCCAAAGGCAGAGGCTTAACCCACTGAGCCACCCAAGTGACCCCAAAAATGATTTCAAATGTTGAAAAACAAGCTATTCATTTTATATCTTACGCTTGTCCCAAGTTTATCCGGAAAGGGTTCCTAAGACCCTTCCTTTACATTAGAGCTCTGGGACTCTCCAACAGAGCCAGCTAGAAAAGAAGTATTATTCAGAGGCCCACTGTGAGCCTCTGCTCTGCTACATGCTTTATCTACATTATTTTGTTCATGCTTAGGATGTTCCTGCCCCGCAGATAGCACGGTCCTTATCTCACCAATGAAATTCACCAAAATCAAGTCTCTTGCCCAGCACCACAGAGCTAGTAAGGGGCAAGACCGAAAAGGCATCTGAGCTGTCAGACTCCAGCAGCCACTTAAGATCGCAGGCTTCCTTGGGTTAAAAACACAAGAAAAGGCAGACTTGACCTCAAATGATCGAATCTAAAGTCGACTTAGGAAACACAGTTAGACTTACTTCTCCCACTAACTCCGACAACTCTGCCTGTTCTCACTGCCCTCCCTCCCACCTCTGCTTCCTTGGTGCATCCCACACCCTCCACCTGCAAGGCCTTGCAGCCGCCCCTCTAGTGCCGCCGCCCCCCAAGTGTGGCAGTTCCCCTGGCGCCGCCAGGCCCGGTCGTGCGTGTCCCAGCTCCCGGACCTGCGGGCCTCGGGCCCACCGACGAGACCTGGGAGTGGCGACGACCGGTCTCCGAGGTCAACTTCTACCGTGGGGCAGGGAGCCGCACTCGGAGCCCTCCCGTCCAAGCGTCCCCTCCGGGGGTGATGACAACCTCCCCCTTCCCCGGCCCGGGAAGCGGGACTGGGGTGAGGGAGGGAGGGCGAGCGGTGCAAGGAAGCCGGCGCGGGCAGCAGTCAGAGAGTCGGCGGAACGCGTCCCCGCCGCAGAAGGGCCACCCGCAGGGTCGGTCCCGCCCAGAACCCGCAGGCCCGCGGCTCGACGGCCCCGGGTGCAGGGCGACGCGCAGGAAGGGGCGCCCGGGACGACCCCGGCCGGGGCCCCGCCCCCGCTCCCTTACTCGGTGATGCGCTTGGCCAGCTCGGTGCAGGCGGCCGTGGAGTTGGCCGAGAAGACTCGGTAGCCGGTGCGGGCGGCGTTCATGGCCGGGCGGGCGGCGGGGCGGGCTCGCGGGGCGCGGAGGGTCGAGGACGCGGAGAGCGGGGGCAGCAGCAGCAGCTTCTTGGGCATCGTCCGGCCCGAGGCGCGGTTACGGCCGGCCGGCGCCCGGGGCGGCTGTGGCCGAGGCGGCCGCGAGGCACGGGGTCCGGCCGGGGAAGGCGCCGAGACCCCAGGCACCGCAGGGGAGACGCCCGAGACCCTCACGGTCCTCCCACCCGAGGCCGCCAAGGGCTGGGGCGGAACCCACGCTCGCCGCGACCGGCGTATCAGCCACCTCCGAGCCAGCGGCGAGGACACCGCCCCCTCTCGGACTCGGCGAGAAGCGGGCTAGAGCGTCCCCGGGGCCGCCATCTCAGATGAGGGCAGGGCGGTGGGCGCCTCTTCTAAAGCTTGTCCTGCTCGGGGAAGCCTCACGAATCGCTCCGCCGCTTGCTTTTGTCGCTCCCACGGGAGCTCTTCTGCTCTCACATTCTTGGGCGGTGCGACCTGATTTGATAGTTGGTCCCAGCCGTGGCCAGCTTTTCTGCCAGGATCCAAAATGTCTGCGTCCGAGGAGGCTGACGCTCTAGCTCTGCGCCTCTATGCTCCCACAGCCCGAGCGCCGGGCGAGGGCTGGAGCGCTGAGCTGGGATTGATAGGAAAAGTGGAGGCGGGGTGGCTTTCCGCGGGTTACCGCGCAGCCCCGGAGGTGGTGCGTGGACCCGAGCCTCATCTTTATCCCCAGGCAGCCTCTAACCTCGTATCTGCACCGGAGGCAAAGTTCCTTGAGCGGGTCCAAGGACTCGTGCCCGTTGCCGCTCCGCCCTCCACCGTGGAAGCCCTTCCTCCTCCTCCTCCACATGCTCTCGTCCCTCGAAGACCTATTCGGAGCAGCGGTTGCTCCTCAGGGTCTTGCTAGATCACCTCAATCACGGTGACCCATCCTCCGCCCTCGGACTGTACCGTGTATGCTGCCGTGCATAGCGGCTGGTGTTTTATTTACCGTCGTGAACCATCTGCCTTCCCAACTAGGACGTAAACCCTCTTGGGGCAAGACTGTGTATATTCGGGGGTTCCGATTGCCCAGGGCCCAGGCAGACAGGGGTCTAGAGGAACGCAGTCAATGCATGTTGAACGAGACCCAAGAAGTGAAAGGAGGGGAGCCTTTGGGTCAGCAGTTACCAGCTGCCCCAGGATCGGGGATGGAGGCTTATGTCGCGCTTCTCAACACACCCGGTACCATCTGATGCAAATATCTGTTAGGGACTCTGCTGTGACATTGGGCCTGAGGGAACAATAGATTGTGACTCATCACCTCAGGAAGGCTCACAATCCTGAAGCTTCAGGATCTGGAAACTGAACCACCCTGGGGCCCATAGCTGCCTGATCCACATTCTGCTGGCTTTCCAGAATGACTGCCCAACCCACCCCCTCCTTGCCCTTGGGACAGGTTAAATAAAAATAAAATAAAATAAAATGAAAAAAAAATTTAAAAGCCCATGAGCTAAAACAGCCTAAGGCAAATTATTCTTATTGTTTAAAGATTTTATGTATTTATTTTAGAGAGAGAGAGTGCTTGGGGTTGGGGGTGGCAAGGGGCAGAGGGAGAGAGAGAGAAAATCTTTTTTTTTTTTTAAGATTTTATTTATTCATTTGACAGACAGAGATCACAAGCAGGCAGAGAGGCAGGCAGAGAGAGAGGAAGGGAAGCAGGCTCCCTGCTGAGCAGAGAGCCCGATGCTGGGATGGATCCCAGGACCCTGAGATCATGACCTGAGCTGAAGGCAGAGGCTTTAATCCACTAAGCCACCCAGGCGCCCCGAGAGAGAGAGAAAATCTTAAGCAGGCTCCACGCCCAGCACGGAGCCCAGTGTGAGGCTCCATCCCACATCCCTGAGATCATGACCTGAGCCAAACTAAGAGTCAGATGCTTAACCGACTGGGGCTCCCAAGTACCCCCAAATTATTTAACCATAAACCTTGTCTCCTTTTTTTTTTTTTTTAAGTAATCTCTACACCAAACATGGGGCTCAAACTCACAACCCTGAGACCAAGAGTCACTACCTCTACTGACTGAGCCCGCCAGGGGCCCCAAGCCTCAGTCCCTTCTAAAACAAAAGGAAACCACTTCCCTTCACATTTTCCTATCTGTGTCCCCCAGAACCCCTGTACCATGTTCATGTCCTCAAGTCTCCTTAAACTGTAGCTCCTCCTCTATTTCCTCTGTGCCTGAACATGACCATGATATTCCCAGCCAATAAATCCCACGATTTATCATCTTTTACTCTTTTCTTTCCCTCACTTTCTACATCTATCCCCTTATCCATGTGTTAACATTTACTCAACACCTGCTATTTGCCAGGCCCGTTTTAGGTATTTGGGATACCTTAGTAAAGGGGGGGGGGGACAAAAAATACTACCCTGGTCGGGTACAATCTATCAGAAGAGAGATTTTTTTAAAAAATGAACAAACATAATAAATGAATAACTTAGGTAATCTGATAGCAGGTGCATTTTTCCTGTCTTGCCGCAGTAACAAACTGCCACAAATAGAGTGGCCTAAAACAAGACAAATGTAGGACCTTCCAGTCCTGGAGGTCATACACCCTAAAATCAAGGCGTTGGCAGGGCTGCGTTCTTTCTGGAGGTTCGGGAGGAGAATCTGTTTCCTTGCCTTTTCCGCTCTCCAGCGGCCACGTGCTTTCGTCGCTTGTGGCCCCTGTCTTGAAAACCAGCACCTTCAAACCTCTCTGTGTCTCTGTTCTGTGCTCCCATGGTCATGTCCTTCCCGACTCTGACACTCCTGCCTCTGATAAGGACCCTTGTGATTTCACTGGACCCAACAGGATATGCCGTATCATCTCCCCTGTCGAGGACCTTCACGTCACACCTGTGAAGTCCCTATCACCATACAAAGTAACCTCTTTACGGGTCCTGGGGAGAGGATGTCAGCATCTTTCGGGGGATCTTATTCTGCCTACTGCGGAAGGCAAAAAGCAACTCTGCGGGTTCCTTCGCAGTGACCTCTTTCTCATCCGGGACGTCCTCCACTTAACCTGTCCTGAGAATCACCCGATGGATGGGAGTCTATGCTTCCTTCTGCTGCTTCTGATTCAACACGTTTGGAAAAGACTACGTAATGGATTCTGCACATAAACTGGAGCGAGCTTTGCATGTACAGGTGTGCTAGCGACTTCCCTCAAAACCTACCCGTGGCTGCCTGGCACTTTTAGGATAAAGACATGCCTCCTTGTGATCGTGCCCATTTCCGTGTCTTCAGTTTTATCCTCTTATTCTTCCAGTCAGCATCACCCTGACTGGTCTCGTCTAGCTCGGCATTGGCCTTGTCCCCTGCTGCCACAGGGCTTTTGCATGTGCTGTTCTCTTCCCTCCTTACCACCTGCTCTGCTCTTATTCATCCTCGGCCCTAGAGAGCCTTCTCAGACCTCTCTGACCAGATCAAAGTCCCCTGGTATTGGCTCTCCCAGCAATATGTGCTTCTCTCTTAGACGCTGGTCACACTGGCAAATTTATATTTTGTAAAGACCACGAGTTGTGACCCTGTACCCTTTCTCCCTTCTTCCTTTTACCAGCCCAGCTGGGGTCCTGGCCCAGCCTTCCTGATGCAAGCCCCTTGACCACGTAGGGACAGTTGAAGGAGAACAGAAGTGATGTGTGCTATGCCCTGGCCTCTCCTCCCCCTGGTCTTCCACTGTCAGGAAATGACAACCCCAGGGACATCCACTGTGCATCCCGAGACAGAAGATGTCACTGGCTGACCTGGCCAGCCTTAGACGACCCACCTCTGCTCTGTTACACACGCAGGTAAGGACAGGATGGCTGGGAGAGCAGCTCAGCCTGTCCCCGACTGGTCCCCACTGGTTGGGTGATTGTTTATCTCCCTACTAGAGTTAACTCCAAACGGCAGGGACAGCTCTGTTCATCCTTGAGTCCCTATCTGTGCACTGGATCCGTCTGAATCCAGCAGGTGTGGCTAGCCCATCTTGGTTGTAGGCGTCTCTGATAAGAAATCACAGAATGTAAGATTGCGAAGTACTCACCTTCCCAAGCCTAGTGCCAAAGTTCCTACAGACACCCCTTATCCTCCACTGATGAGATGGGAGGAAGGGCCACAAAAGATGAATTTGGGATAACCGTTTGGGGGCCATCTCATGGTCCCCAGAAACAGCCACGCTCCCAGACTGTCCCAGGATGAAGCTGGGATTTGGGCACCTGCTGTCACCAGAAGCACCCTCAGGCGAGGTGGTTAATCTCGGCCTGGGATCAAGAAGAGCAGAGCTGTGTTCTGTTTTAACGTGATGCTTCATGAAAAATGAACATTTGGGGGCACCTGGGTGGCTCAGTTGGTTGAGCATCTGGGTGTTGATTTCACCTTGGGTTGTGATCTTAAGGTCATGAGATCAAGCCCTGCATTGGACTCCATGCTGAGTGGGGAGCCTGCTGGAGATTCTCCCTCTCCCTCTGCCCCTCCCCGCCACTGTGTGTGTGTTCTCTCTCTCTTTAAAAAATAAAAATAAAAATTAAATTAAATTTAAACCAAAAAAGGCAATCTCTATGCCCGATATGAGGCTTGAACTCACAACCCCAGGATCAAGAGTCGCATGCTCCACCAACTGAGCTAGCCAGGTGCCCCCTCACACACCTTATTTTCTATGTAAATAATTAATGTGGCATCCAGATGGCTCCCAAAACATGTCTGGGAGAAGTTATCCCTAGTGACTATCCTAGGGCCTGGCACACAGTAGGTGCTCAACATGTATTTGTAGACTCAGTGAGTGATACTGGCTGATAGCTGTTGGTCTCTCATTTTGGCCAGTGGTCTCCTTGCTTCCACCTTCCATCCTTCTCCTCCTCCAGTAATTTGCGCCCACCCGCCACATCTGCACCCCCAGATCCCCTGGTTTTCCACTTGCCTACAAGCCCAAACGCATCAGCCTGACCTGGCCTAAGTCTCCCGGCCCATCTGCTCTCCCACCTTGGGCCACGCGCTGAGTCTGTGGCTTTCCGAACAGTTTGCCATTTGTTGAAAATAACACAGTTTTGTGGTTTCTTGTAGGTGAACATCTTCGTCCTTGCCGCTGATTTCTTCTTTGTTCTGTTTGTAGAAGCGCGTCACTTGATTTTCAAACTTGGGGAAATTTCTAGTGATCTATTGTTGACTTCTCCCATAATCTCATTTGGTGAGAGAGCTCCGAGCGTTTCCTCTGCTGAGGTGCATGGACTTTCCGGAGCCTGTGGTTTGATGTCTTTCAACAGATTTGAAAATTCTTGGCCAAGTTTCTTCGAAGATTGCTTCTGTCTCATTCTCTCTTCTCCTTCCGGGACTCCCTTCCACATCCTTCCGGGACTCCCTTTCCACCCTGTCCCACGTGTCTCTTGCTAGTCTCTGCCCGGTTACTTGGAGTCCTGCCCAGGATAGGCACCGTTTAAGAGTCAGTCAGCAACTGGAAAATAATTTGTTCGTGGATTTGGGCAGTTGTGACCTCTCCAAGGACTTTGACCCCTAAAGTCCCAGGCACTTTGGGGGCCCAGATTCAGACAGCTGTCGTTTTGGACGTTACCACCCCCCACGCCCAGTGTGGACATGAAGACGCCCGCAGGGAAGAGGCTGGGTAACTGGAAATTTCGGATACTTTGCTCCCCTGATGGATCGTCGCAGTGCTCAAGCTTGCTCTCCAGGGTAAATATTTAACAGTTTTGCGTATACAGATTCGTCACAATTTTCGCCAGTAGGGGCGGCAGCTTCTACCAGCTTCTCTATCACGGTGGACCCGGAAGTCCTGACTGTCTTTGGACGTGATGTCTGGGCTGAGAAGGCCTGTTCTCGGGGTCATCCGGCTGGAAAGCTCCTTCTTATGCTTGAACACTCTGCTTCGGCTTTTCCTTTCCTTGGCTGGTCCTGGCTCGAGTCCGCAACCTCTGTAGGACTGCAGGGAGGACCCTTCCAGCTCCCAGGGTAGCTGACTTGCGCCGGCTTTGGCCAGTGGGGGGTGCTGGCAGGAGGTTGGAGGTAGAAGGAAGGAAGAAGCGGGTCTGTCTTTCCTTGATCTCTGCTCCGCCGCGGTCCTTAGCATCAGCTGCTCCTTCTCCAAGGCTCCGGGGCCCATTAGACGTGAACTCCATGCTCTTGGCCTTGACCTTGACTCCTGCCCTGGGCTCTGCCCGTCATCCCCCCCGGCTGTCGCTCTGCACCAGGTTGCCTCACGGCCCCCTGGTTGGCTTCTCAGCCTCTTCCTGCGTCTCTGTCACCTGTCGGCGACGTGCAGCTCCCTCCGTTTTGAACCTTCAGAATGGTTTCTCTTTTCCCAGTTGGACCCTCACCCTCACCCTCACCCTCCCCCGTGTGGCCCTTGCATTGGAACGGTTTGCCTGCCCGAGTCTTTGTTAAGGCAGAGGGTGAGCTGCGGGGATGGAAGGACCCCAGAAGACAGCGAGGGGTTTAAAGAACACTCGCGTCGCTCGTCTCTCGGGCAGTGGTGCACGAGGGTCAGGCAGACTCTGCTCCACAAAGTCAGCCAGGGACCCCGGTGAGCCGGTGGCCCTGCCCGTCTCGTCACCCGGCTTGCCAGGTGCCCTGGGCAGCCCCTCTCCCATCCCTCGGGAGGAGTGAGGGAACGTCCAGGCCAAGGCAATTTCTTTTAGACAGCTGTTGGGAAAGTTCCACATGTAAATCTTCACAGTCTACTTTTTTTTTTTTTTAAGATTTTATTCATTTTTTGACAGACAGAGATCACAAGTAGGCAGAGAGGCAGGCAGGGGGGGGGGGAAGCAGGCTCCCCGCTGAGCAGAGAGCCCGACGTGGGGCTCGATCCCAGGACCCTAGGATCATGACCTGAGCCGAAGGCAGAAGCTTTAACCCACTGAGCCACCCACGCGCCCCTTCATCACATTCCATTAGCAAAACTCAGTCCTGGGGTGACCCCAGCTGCAAAGGATGCGGGAGTCGGCCACTTCTAGCTGGGCAGCCGTGTGCTCTGGAAAAGGGGAGACAAGGTCTCCGGTTAACCAGTTAGTCCCTCCATAGTGCCCCCTACTGTCCTTGAGCTCCTGGAGAGGTCACTGCCACGTGGTCCCATTACTGGGTCCTGCCGGGTTAGCGCAGCCCCTGGTGCGCAGTCAGTGTTTGATAAAGGCTTTGTCGGAGAAGGGAGAGCCCAGCGCTCCTGCGCACCCATCCCCCAGCCCTACCTGGGCTTTGCAGCAATTCCAGGGTGCCTCGGGGTAGCTGGTGGTCCGGGCCTCGGTCGGTGGTCGCGCCTCAGCATCATGTCCGAGGGACCAAACCTTGGTCTGGTTTATCGTCCCCTCCTTCCCAGGTAGGCGTGTCTTCCTGCCGAGGGGCGGGGATGCTCACATTGCCTCGCGCTATGCATCCTGTGCGGCTCCGGGCCAGTGTCGCCATAGTACATCTCAGGGGCTTCCCTGAGGAGAGGAGGGAAGTGACAGCACGGTCCACTTCTCAGTGCCCAGAGAAAGTACCCAGAACTGAGAGCAGCCACTCCCTTTGGCCGCAGGAAGGTGCGAAGCGACCCGAATGCCCCGACAGCTGGCTGAGCGATGGCCCCTCCACGCGGTGGGATGTTGGGCAGCCCTCGAAAAGTCGTCTTCTTAAGGGACCCCTGATGATCTGTGGCTTGAACGATGTGGCAAGAAACCGATTCACAGATGACGTCGGGGAGGGGGCACCCGGGAGGCTCAGCTGAGCTCCTCACTCAGGGTCTCCGGTCTCCAGATGGAGCTCAGCGCTCAGCGGGGGGTCTGCTTGAGATTTTCTCTCTCTCCTTCTCCCTCTGCCCCTCCCCTGCGCTCTCTCTCAAATAAAATAAATAAATCTTAAAAAAAAAAGAAGAAGAAAAAGAAAAGGAACGATCTGTGGCGGGGGTGCTCCTGGGGGGCTCAGTCAGTTAAGCATCTGACTCTTAATCTTGGCTCCGGTCTCGTTCTTGGGTCATGAGTTCAAGCTCCCCTTTGGGCTCCACATTGGGCATGGAGCCTACTTAAAAAAGAAAGAAAGAGAGAAAGAAAAGAAAAATGATCTGTGTGTATTTTTGTGGAGACAAAGTGATCTCCCCCGTGGTACAAAGTGGCCCGTGTCGAGGGCTGCCCCCTCCCGGGCCCTCTCACCGCCCACGCCACGAGGGGCTTCACACTCCTGCCCCCACAGGCCTGGGTCCAGCGAGTCACAGGGCAGCCCAGAGAGCACCAGGGAGTGAAAGCCCAGCCCCTCGCCACTCCCTGGGGACAACTCTGAGGGCTCCGCCGCTGTCCTGGGCTATAAGCTACTCAGTCACACAGCCCCCCACCCTGTGCCATCTTCCTCCCTTTCCCGTCTCACCTCTCGCTGCTCCCTGGTTTCACTCCCCACATGAGCGCCACACATTCTCATCACGGTGCCTGCTGCTGGGGGACCTCAAGCCGAGACAGGGTTGTGCCTACTAAGCTTCTGCTCATTTCTCTTCCTTGTGTGAATTCCTGGGGCTCTACAGTGGTTCATCTGAGGCGTCCACTTGGCTGGGCCATTGTGCCCAGGCATTTGGTTAAACATCTTTCTAGATCTGTGAAGGTTTTTTTTTTTCTTTAAAGATTTTATTTATTTACTTGAGAGAGAGAGAAAGAGCATGCGAGGGGAGAAGGTCAGAGGGAGAAGCAAACTCCCTGTGGAGCTGGGAGTCCAATGTGGGGCTTGATCCCGGGACCAGGGGATCATGACCTGAGCCAAAGGTAGACACTTAACCAACTAGGCCACCCAGGCACCCTTTTTTTTTTTCCTTAAGATTTTATTTTTAAGTAATCTTTACACCCAGCATGGGTCTCAAACTCACAACCCTGTGATCAAGAGTCACCCGTTCTACCAACTGAGCCAGCCAGGTGCCCCACATGAAGGTATTTTTGGATCAGATAGACATTTATTTATTTAAATTTTTAAAAAAATTTTATTTATTTGACACAGAGAGAGAGATAGCGAGGGAGGGAACACAAGCAGGGGGAGTAGGAGAGAGAGAAGCAGAATTCCCGCTGAGCAGGGAGTCCAATGCGGGGCTCAATCCCAGGACCCCGGAATCACCACCTGAGCTGAAGGCAGATGCTTAACCAGCTAAGCCACCCAGGTGCCCCTCGGATTGACATTTAAACTGGTGGATTTTTGAGTAGATTACCTTCCGTAATGTGGGTGGGCCACATCTAATCAGCTGAAGGCCTGGAATAGAACAGAGATTACCTCCCAGAACGAGAGGGAATTCTGCCAGCAGACTGTCTTTGGACTCAGACTGCATCTCTTCCCTGAGTTTCCGGTCAGCCACCTTACCTCATCAGATTTTGGATGTCCATCGACATACAATGATATACATACAATGTTTATATTATATATAATGTTGGTTCTATTTCTCTGGAAAACTCTGACTGGTACAGGATCTGAAATGAGGAGAAAGGTGTCTCTTTCTCTCTCTCTCTCTCTCTCTTTTTGTTTTTTTTAGAGAGAGAGAGTGAGCCGTTGGGGGGGGGGGTTCACAGGCAGAGGGAGAGGGACAGACAATCTTTTTTTGTCTTTTTTAAAGATTTTATTTATTTATTTGACAGACAGAGATCACAAGTAGGCAGAGAGGCAGGCAGAGAGAGAGAGAGGGAAGCAGGCTTCCTGCTGAGCAGAGAGCCCGATGTGGGGCTCGATCCCAGGGCCCTGGGATCATGACCTGAGCCAAAGGCAGAGGCTTTAACCCACTGAGCCACCCAGGCGCCCAGGACAGAAACTCTTAAGCAGGCTCCGTACCCAGCCTGGAGCCCAACATGGGGCTCGATCTCAGAACCCTGAGGTCATGACCTGAGCTGAAGTTAAGAGTCTGATGCTTGACTGACTGAGCCACCCAGGCACGCCCCTCTGCTCATTTTGTCAAGGAGGTCTTCTGAAGTTTGAAGTGAGGCTTCTTCCCTTGACCAGGTCCAGTCTCTGTGTTTCTCTGTAAGAGCCCTCTGGTCCTTGAGGCGCCAGAGCCACGGACGTGTTCCCACAAGAACGAAACCGCTCCGCTCACCACAAGGTGACATTTTCCATATTCAACCTAATTTCAGTCCTCGAGGGTGAAACAACGACTGTGCGGTTAAGGCGCTGCCGATTCAGCACGAACAGTAGAAACAGGATCTCCTCTGTTCTAAAAACGTGAAGACGAGGGGGTGCTGCACAGGTTCGGGTCCGGCGGGAAGTCGTGTCCAAGAAGGGTTCGAGTGAGACAAAGGGAGGGTGTTCAGGATTGCTCAGCCTCGTCCCCCGATGGATGAATGATTTGGAAGACAAGGTCATCTTTGGAACAAAAGAGAGCAGCTCAGGCAATGATTCAGGAATTTTGCCTCCACGATGCACCACTCCAACTTGAACTTTGGAAAAATATGAAGCCGCTCTCTGTTTTCTTCCTCCGAACAGGCCTCAGCAAGCTGAGACGGAATGATCTTTATTTCTAAAAATAATACCAACTTGGATCTCGGAGCTGATTCTCTCTATAGGACACCAGAAACCATGCTGGGGGCAAGAGCGAAATACTGAGCAGACAGAGCCAAGCACGCAGGGAGTGACCCTTCCCAACTTCAGCAAGGACAGTGGTAGGGAGCAGCTGCGGGGGTGGCCGCTGGAAAACCTGAAATGGAATCACCGTGAAGAGTCCTCAGTAGGACCGAACCCACCTCTCATGGGGTTTTCAGTAACTCTTGCTGGAGGCCTTTGGAGGCGCCACAGGGTCTCACAAATATCCATACGTCGTTGAAGGCTTCGGTTCGAGGAGAAACCTTCTGGTGCTTACTAGTGCCTTCGAGAGCTTCTGAAGAAGCTCCTTCCAAACAAGAGATGATTCCTTGCCCATATCACCACGTTTCGAGCAGCGCTGGCAAGAGGGCATCAAAGAAGAGACGTGGAAGGAGGAAAAAAGCCAGAGGCGGAAGAGCCTGAGAAGGTAGGAGATGAACATTAAGGGCACAGGTTACAACAAGTCATGAACCAAATAATTGAGAAAGTCACGAGGTGCCTGACTCAAGTGTGCCACATTTCAGGCCTGAGAGGGTCTAGGCTCTTTAACAGCGAAAACCCCCAGACAGTACAAATACCCAGCAATAGCTGTGGTCCATTCCCAAACTGGGACATTATGGGGAGTGGAGTCTCTTGTGGCCCCAGGGACTGTCCCAGAGGCGACAGGTTGCATAGAATGGGCGTGGTCTGGGGAGCCAGACTCTAGGAGCCAACTCTTATCAGCTGTACGACTTGGAGCAAATAATTATGTCTTCCTTTGCCTCCTTTTTTCTCCTATATGGCCGCGGTAGTAGTAACTCCTGCTAGAAAGGTTTGCGACAGGTAAGCTTGTTAATACATGTCAGGCAGTTAGAACAGGGTCTGGCACATATGAGCTATTAAGTGAAGGGAGGTGGGAAACGTTTATACATATTTATTCGTCAGGAGGCCATTGGGAAAAGGAGCCACATTCGTTACATTATTTTTATTTATTTATTTTTAAAGATTTTATTTATTTTTTTGAGAGAGCGAGAGCAAGAGAGCACAAGCAGGGGGAGTGGCAGAGGCAGAGGGAGAAGCAGACGCCCCCCTGAGCAGGGAGCCCGATGCGGGATTCGATCCGAGGACCCTGAGATCATCGCCTCAGCCAAAGGCAGAGGCTTAACCCACTGAGCCACCCAGGCGCCCCCCACATCCATTGCTTTAGATTTATTTATTTATTGAGACGTGGGGAGGGGCAGAGGGAGAGACAGAAGACCTCAGAGCAGACTTCTCGAGCACAGAGCTTGACTTGGGTTTCGATCTCATGACCCTGAGATGGAGACCTGAGCCAAAATTGAGTCAGACACGTAACCCACTGAGCTCCCCCCAGGCGCCCCAACATTCGTTACTTTAACAAAAAAACTGAGTACAGAGAATCGGTGAAATGCGTATCACACGACAAAAATGGGAGAAAACAGACCCTGAGGGGGTGAAGGGAGAGAGAGGAAAGCCAGGAAACTGGCCTCAGCCTGGTGATGGTGCCTTGGGTGGTTGGAGGATGGGGGCGCTGTCTGAAGCCAGAGGAGTGGGACCCTGAGCGGATGGTTTGAAGATAGGCCAAGGTCGGGGGCAGCGCCTGGGTGGCTCAGTCAGTGAAGCATCTGCCTTGGGCTCAGGTCGTCATCTCCAAGTCCTGATTTCGAGTCCCTCATGGGGCTCCCTGCTCATCCGCGAGTCTGCTTCTCCCTCTCCCTCTGCCACGCCCCTCCCCTGCTTTGTGTGCGCATGCGTGCTCTCTTCCCTCAAATAAATACAATCTTTAAAAAAAAAAAAAAAAAAAAAAAGGCCAGGGGGTGCCTGGCTGGCTCGGTCAGTAGAGCCTGTGCCTCTTGGTCTCAGGGTGGTGAGTTTGAGCTCCATGTTGGGTGTAGAGATTATTTAAAAGAAAGAAACTCTTTAAAACTAAAACAAAAAATAAAGGTAGGGCTGAATGACAGTGTGGCCATAGGAGGGAGAAGACAGGACAGGTGGGCGTAATGGATCTCAGGGTGGGAGAAACGGTGTAGTTTAGCCCCAGCCCTGAGAGTGGGGGCTGAGGTCAGCTGAGGATGCAGAATGTTCTAGGCCAGGGAGAGACAGTGGCAGGGGTCCAATTCTCAGATCCCAAGGTCCTCCATGTTCTCAGGAGTGGGAGCCGAGAAGATTGGGATTAGAAAGCAGAGTTGTCCCAGATGAGAAGAGGGGAGCCTCTCCTGCCCACAGCACGGCATCGGAGCCAGGAGGGCTTTGCAGGAGGAAGACAGGTGTTTTTGGAGGCTGTGCGGGGGGCTGGTGGGATGAGGACGCTGTGCCTGTCGGGGCCGGAGTCAGGGCTCCCCGGCCGGTGCAGCTCTGGGGTCTGGTGCACCTGCAGTCTGTCTGGGTTCTTCTGGATCACCTGGGGCATTCCCTGTGTTTCTTCATCTGTAAAACAGTGACCATGACAACACCTGCGTTATGAGGTGGTGCGTGTATGACAAGCTGGAGGGAGGTGCCCAGTGAGATCTTTCCTGTCTTCCAAGAATGACCTACCAGACCCCACTACCAAGAATAAAATGAATCCCACTTTTTTTTTTTTAAGATTTTATTTACTTATTTGACAGAGATCACAAGGAGGCAGAGAGGCAGGCAGAGAGAGAGAGAGGAAGAAGCAGGCTCCCCGCAGAGCAGAGATCCTGACGTGGGGCTCGATCCCAGGACCCTGGGATCATGACCTGAGCCGAAGGCAGAGGCTTTAAACCACTGAGCCACCCAGGCACCCCGTATCCTACATTTTAAGTTCAGAAGACTACCAGCTGGTGTGCTGGCTGGAAGGTGTCACTCAGCACTGACACTGTAAAGCCTTCGTGTAACCAAGAACTTGGCTGGCTTTTGTTGCCGGGGCCTGAGAGGTCACCTCTAAATCCTTGGAATTTCCCAAGTGACAGGAATGTCCGCTATTCATGGTGGGCTCCCCCAGCCCTCCCCGGCCAGATCACTGATGATAAACCACGTGATTTGAGCTCGATCCGCAGGGAACAGAGGGGGGCTGGAGATTGCATTCGACTGGTGGCCGGTGATTTGATCAAGGAGCCTAGACAGTGAAACCCCAATAAAACTCTTAGAGCCCAAAGCTCGGGTGAGCCTTGCTGAGTGGCAACAATCTGCGTATTGTCACACAGTGATGGGCAAGAACGTGTAACTCAGGGGAGCCCTTTGGGAGAGAGTGTCTCGTGGGCAGGCCTGTGGGGCCTCTGCTTGTCCACATCACGTCCACGAGGCACTGGCTCTGAACCAGGTCGTTTGACCCCCAAGGGACATTTGGCAGTGCCCACAGACATTTTGGGTTACAGAGCTGGGGAGGAGCTACAGGCATCCAGGGGCCAGATGCCAGGGATATTGCTAAATTATGCCCAGGCCAGGCCCCCAGGACAAAGAATGATCCAGCCCCCCAAATGCCAATAGCGCTGAGGACGGGGAACCCCACTCTAGAGACTGAGCTAGATCAGCAGTGAGTGAAAATCCAGAGCCCGGGACAACCACATCACAGCCACCGGCCAGTCACCACACAGGGAACACATCCGGTTTCCTTCTCTCCCCTCGGCCTCAACCTCCTAGAAGCAAGCACAGAAGAGGGGGGCGCAGAGATAGCAGAGACATACGTGTCCCTGCTTCTTGCCACTGGGGCCTCAGGCCTGGCCTGGGGAGGGGAAGGATGGGGAGCCTCCTGAGAAAACTTTGACTTTTTAAAAGAACAAGTGTTAAACACCAGAGGGAGTCTGCCGTTAGCATCCAAAGATGGCTGAGGTACCGTAATGGGGAGCTTTCTGCCCAGTGAGAACGGGGATTTTGACAGAACACAGCTGGTGGCAGCTATTAGAAAAAAAAAAAAAAAACCCTTTTGCTCATGTGCAGGTCAACAAGATGAGTTTCCTTAGGGAAAGTGGCTCCTTAGGGAAAGTTAGCACACACTGCCTGGCACTGATTCCGAGCTTAATAAAGGCGAACCACTTGTGTTGAGAGGAAAGTGGAAAGTTGGCAGCCCCCAGCAGAGAGCGGGTGAAGGACAAGTGGCTGTCACGCGGAGACCGCTCGTTTCAGTTCAAGCGCAAAGATCAAGGAAGCCGGGGCCTTGATTAACAAGGCACCCGAGTTCCTGAAAACATACTGCAAGGAGTCTGTTCTTTTTTCTTCTTTTTTTTTTAAGATTTTTATTTTTCAATAATCTCTACACCCAATTTGGGGCTTGAATTTATAACCCCTGAGATCAAGAGTCCCGAGCTCCACTGACTGAGCTGGCTGGGGGGGCCCCGGAAGGAGTCCACTTTTAAGCCACAAACCAGTTTCCTTAAGGGCAAAGCAGTTCTCTGAAGTGGCACCAACTCTGGGGCGCCTGGGTGGCTCAGTCGGTTGAGCGCCTGCCTTGGGCTCAGGTCATGATTCCCAGGGTCCTGGGATCAAGCCCCACGTTGGGGCTCCCTGCTCAGCGGGGAGTCTGCTCCTCCCTCTGCCTCTGCCCACCCCTACTTGTGCTCCCTCTCTCTCTCTCTCTCTCTCAAATAAATAAAATCTTAAAATAAAGTTGCACCAATTTTTACTTCCTGAGGTAAGTAACCAAGACTCTCCAAGATGGCCGCCCTCAATTCCTTCTCTATCTGGAAGCTGACGCGGCTCCTCACGCCATGGGCTGGGGGCCCTGACCCCCTCCCCAGGAATCTGAGCAGGACTCAGTGATTTGCTTGAGCCCTAGCATGTGGCACAGGTGAGGTTCTGGGACTTCCAAGGCTGGGGCACGGGAAACCCCCCAGCTTCTGCCTGGGGTCTGTCGGGATGATGGCTCCTCAGACACTCCCCCTTGTGACCCAGCGGCCGTGTCACACGGAGAGACCGCAGGGAGCTGCTCTGGCCCACAGCTCCAGCTGGACTCTTCCCTGAGCGCCAGGCACAGCGGTCACCACGCGGGAGGGCCGTCTCAGACAGGGAGCCCCACTGCCGCCGTAGCCACAGGGGTCCCCAAGTGCGGGTCACCCATCTGAGCCTCGTCAACCCACGGTGAACCCAGTAAGTCACGGCTTCAAGCCACCACGATTTGGGGCGATGTATTACTCAGACACAGATAAGTGGACCACTTCCCTGGGGAACCGGTGCTTTCAGACACATATGCTCCTTTCTTGGATGAAAAATTAATCATCTTTCCAGTGATTGTCCGGGAAGGTTCACACAAGTGGGCTCTCAGGGCTGGTGCAAAGACAGAAGACAGACACCCACACACGCTTCCCAGCTCATAAGCCGGGGCACCTTTGATGGGACAGCATTTCAGCACCTCCCTTCCCTTCCCACCTGACAGTGTCTTCCTCCTTTCCCTCCATAGACTTCAAACGGCTGTTCCAAAGCAGCCATTACAGAAACACGGTCAGGTTGTTCGAGATCTGCCTGGTGTCAGACGGCCCAGTGCGGCCCGGTGCAGGGAGCCGGGAAATTCGAGGCCGGCATCCGAGGCTTAGCCATGGGGTGAAGTCTTTAAGTCCTCCTAATGGAAAGGCAACTTTATCTCTCACGGACACACAAGGGAGAATAGCATCCCCTGGTAATTAAATACCAATTAGACATTAAGAAAAAGCGTTTGTAAAATTGTATCACCATTCAACAGGGAAATAATTTTAATTGAGCTTTTTAATTCACGAGCGCTCCTGCTGACACCACCTGGTGAGGGCGACTGTAATAGCTCCAGAGACCCCTGTCCTTTTCTTTCTTTTTAAGATTTTTTTATTTATATGTTTGACAGAGAGACAGCGAGAGAGGGAACACAAGCAGGGGGAGTGGGAGAGGGAGAAGCAGGCTTTCCTGCTGAGCGGGGAGGCTGGGCTCTAGCCCAGGACCTTGGGATCATGACCTGAGGCAAAGGCAGAGGCTTAATGACTGAGCCACCCAGGCACCGCCCCCTCCCCTCTCCCCCCTCCCTCCACCGTGTCCCTTGGGCAGCCAGCTTCGTCACCATCCCACATTCCCACGCCAGTGTCTGGGAGGATGTGGGGAGATACTGTGATAGTGCGCATCATTTCTGCACTCCGCCTGATTCATCCCCAAACATGAAGTCGTCACAGGGACCGTGACAGTTGATGATGCCCTTCAAGAATTTTTCTGTGGCATTTACAAGACGTCTGTGAGTTCTTTGAGCTTGCCCACCTGCTTGCAAAACAGGCTACAGATCTCCCTTTCATGTTAAGTCAGCGGTTCCCAAATTTCTCTGCACATCAGGGGATCCCCCGGGGGTGGGGGGGTCCAATGTGTGCCTCACTGGAGACCCTGAGTGCTGGTGACCCAGGGAATTAGCTCGGGCCATCAGCAGACCTGACAGCTGTTGTCTCTTGCCTCCTCTCTGCTTTCCATTAGGAATATCCCAAGGCCAAACTCAGTTAGAAACCTCTAAGCACTTACGTCTGTGCCAGCTGGTAGAGCCTTCACGGAGTAATAAAAATTCTGAATTTAAGATTCTTCCATTTCTAGGGGCGCCTGACTGGCTCAGTCAGTAGAGCATGCAACCCTTGACCTTGGGGTCGTGAATTCAAGCCCCGCGTTGGGTGCGGAACCTATTTAAAATTTTTTTCCCCTGTGTCCAACGTATTTTTACTTTGGTTAAATTTTAAGTATTTTTTTTTCCAAATATAAAAATATATCGTGGACGTGGTTATCCCTGGGGGGTTGGGGAGCAGGGCTGGAAGGGGGCACGAAGAGTTTCTAGGATGTATTTGTTTTTACCATTATGGGTGCATTGGCTCATAAATTCAGTGTTTATGATCTGTGTGCTTTCCTGAAGGTATTTATACTTCAGTAAGGGACCCAGCACGCGCACCGCAGACCTGTTGGGAGAAACACAGAGAAGTAAAAAGGATATAGGAGTGTGGGATTGCCAGAGATCGGCACTGAGGGCCTTTTTGCTGGTGACACTGCTCTTTACATGAGGCAAAATCCCTCCCACTAATACCACCGCGATGCTGACTGTACCCTTCATCCTTGTAAGGAGAGGGAAGCTGCCCCTGGGAGTTACATGAGGCTTAAGGACCGGGCTTCAGTAACTCCATGCCCAGGGGGGACTGGTTGGAGAAGACAGCGGGGTTGCCATACTTTCTCGCCCTGATCTGATCAGGCTCACCTGAGTTCTCCTTTTGCTCAAGCTCCCACCCTGGGCTCCCCGTGCCTCCCCTCGCACGGTCCGGTTCCAGCAAGAATCCTGCTAGGTCGGTTTCGCCAGAATGACCCAGCCTCCATGTCTGATCACCTTCCATGTCTGCTGGGGTCCCTCACCCTCCTCCACCCCCCGGGGTGGTGTCTGATCACTCTGGCTCCCCAGCCAGCTCCTTGGCTACGAATCCCCACTTTTCCTTGTACTTGGAGTTGACTGTTGATCTCATGGTCATGAATTCAAGCCCTACATTGGGTGTGAACCCCACTTAAACGAAGGTTCAGTTTTGCCCATTCTAGACATTTCAAATAAATGAAATCACACAATAGATGGCCTTTGCACCTGGCTTTTTTCATGTCATATTCTTTTTTTTAAAGATTTATGTATTTATTATTTGAGAGAGAGAGAGAGCATGCATATGAGCACGAGTCGGGGGGAGAGGCGGAGGGGGTGGCAGAGGGACAAGCAGACTCCACGATGAGTACAGACCCCCATGCAGGACTCGATCTCAGGACCCTGGGATCATGACATTATTACCTGAGCTGAAACCAAGAGCCCGATACTTAACCACCTGAGCCACCCAAGTGCCCTAAGGAACCTCATTATAAAAGATACTTTTCTCAAGGGCTGGTGGGTAATCCTAGCTTTATTTTCCATCTCTGTTAGGTCCATTTTTTTCATGGTTGACGGGCTGGTCTTTAATGAGCACCTGCAACACTCGGGTCTTGGTCTAGAATTAAAAGTAGCCCCTCCCCCCACCACTGCCCTTCACTCAGGGTCTCCGGCATTTCAGAAAGGCCGGAGACTGCAGGGACATGGCCCTCGGTGTCCTGGGGTTTGCTGTGGATCCCCGCTCCCACTCAGTCTTGCCCGAGCCCGTATGGCTCCCGCAACGCTGAAGGCTGCGGGGGAAGAGATCTACCCCAAGGACACAACGCGCCTCTCCCCTTGTGAATTTCACTCATGCCTGCCAAGAGCGGGAGGAGGCCGACCCACCCCCTGCTAAGCACACTCTGCAGCTATCGAGTTCTCCCTCCTTAAGTGCTCGGTGTTCTCAATCTGAGAACCGAGTAGTCCCAGATCCGTGTCCATGGCACCTGGAACTCAGCCAAAAATGATAGGATCTTTGTGCTGCTTTGCAAATGCCAAGTTCCGATGCTCTGGATTGTCCCAGGCCATCCGAGTTAGGAAGACTGATGCACCATTTTGACTCCGCGTCGGGACCATCTGTCCCTAGCTCCCGGGATCCGCCGGCCTGCCGTGCCCGGCCAGGAGGAGGTGGAGTGTCGGGCTGTGCCCTTCTGGGCTCTCAGCATCAGCGCAGCAGCCACCTGGCACCCAGGTGCGGCTCCTCCTCCGGGCCATCCTGCTGCATCCGCCAGGGGCCTGCGGTTGGGAGAGGTCAGCCCGCAATCCCTTCTTGAGGACTTCCATGCACAGACCCGTGATGACTGCAGTTTGGGGAAGGGGACAAGAAGACAAAAGAAAAGAGGTGTTCTGCAGCCTCTCACAAGCTCCCCACAGCTCAGAGGCACTCGCCAGGCCCGTCCCGTTTTTTGGTTGGCTTCCAGTAAACAATGTCACTTAACTAATTAGTCTGTGAGCTTTGACAGGTGATCACTTGGTTCCCCGTTCCATTTCGAAAGTGAGTTCTGGCGAAGGCTGCTGGGATTATCTGAGGATGCCTTGAAGGAGAAATGACATCTTAACTAATTTTCAAGATGCTGGTCATGTGGTCGTGGCCAGGACCTCAGGGCGGTGAGCAGAGACAACCAGGAACTCTGCTTTGGTTATGGGCTCTCCTGTCGGATGTCCAAATCACTCCCCTTGATGCCCGGAGACTTAGGGGCACACGTGCGCAATTAGGTTACAGTGTCCCTGTCCCCTGGCCCCCAGCTCCCCTCCTCCGCCCCAGCTGTCCGTTGCTTAGATAACCAGGGTTGTGTCTGGTAAAAAATCGAAGGGTTTGACCTTCAACAGGCAAGCCTCCAGGAAAGGGGAATTTCTATTTTTAGGATGTGGATAATGAGCAGCAGGGGTGAGCAAGGCCCCCGCCAGCACCCGCGTCTTTGTGCAGCTGGACGAAGTAGGGCATCCGGGCCCTTGTTTTGCCCCCTAAGCTACTCCCCCACCCCTCCCACCCCCCACAAAGGGCATCCATCTAGGGAGGAGGAAGCCTGAGCGGCTTCAGGGTTTGGATGAAAGAGGACAGGGACGCATCCCCCAGGTGGCCACCAGGGGTCAGTGGGGCGCCTCCGGTGGCCGGTCCCAGAGGCCGCGTGTGCTTCCTCTAGGGTCTGGGTAAGAAGGCACTTCACCTTCCCCTGGCAGACGCGGTCCACCCAGGAGGAACAGCCCCGGACCCCCAGCGCAAACGAGATGTCCAGCTTGAGAGTGTGTCCAGCCCACTGCCTGTTTGCTTTGGGAACAACCCAAGGACACATCTCGCTGGTTGAGAGATGTGAAAGTGGAAAACATTGCACAACAAAAAGCCCCCGGAAAACTGTGGACACACCCATCCCCTTGGCCTGGAAGCCGCCTGCTCCGCGTGCCTGCTCCCCCACGCTGAAGTGCCAGGGCCCTCATCCTGACTCCCATAAGTTTTCCTTTGGGCCACTTGCCTAAGGTGGTTCGACATGGTTCCTCTTCCCTCGGATGCCCCCGGTCTCTAAACCAGGACAAATGAGCAAAGGGGCATAGCCGGGTGGGGTGGAGGGCTGGCTGCAGCCTCAGAAAGGGACTCTCTCTCCCCTTGCAAGTATCCAGGATGTGGGGTTGGGCACTGGACATCAGGCCAGAGGCTGCTTTAGGCCCAGACCGGAGCTGATGTCAGCGACAGCCTGTGGAATGTTCCTAGCCGCGATTTTCTGTGCGGCTGGCTGGTCTGGGGCGGCTTTACCACAGAGGACCGACTGCCAGATCACATGATGCGAGCTGAGAGGGCCACACATTTCCTTTGGGCACCCAGGGGGCCCGCGCCCTGGGGCAAACCCTTCCTGCAAAGCAGAGTGGGGAATTCTGCCAGGCCCAAAGAGGATGGGTTGGTCCGCTTCCCAACCCTTCCTCAGGTGAAAAGTTGGGGTTTTGGAATCCTGGATTACTATGTTTAGCCGAGATGCCAATTTCTCTCTCTTGGGTAATTTTCAAAATTGGAAACCAGGTTTTTTTTGTTTTTTTTTTTGTAGGGACCTCTACCCACAAAGTCGACAGAATCACGTGTTGATGCCAGTAAAAATATTTTCACCCCCACATGACAGGTGCTAATTTGGGGGAAAGCAAGCTCCTGGTTTGCGTTCACCTGGTAGGGCTTGGGAGGTGGGGAAGGTCAGAAAGTTCTGTGGCCCAGGTGCGTGGGTGGATGGAGGCCCTGCTCAGCGGGGAGACTGCTTCTCCCTCTCCCTCTGCCCTGCCCCCACTTGTATGCTCTCCGTCTCAAATAAATAAAGTCTTAAATAAAATAAAATAAAGTTCTGTAGCCAAGAAAGGACACAGTTCCCAGCCTTTATCTCCCCATCCGTGGCTGGCAGAGTAACAGCGCCTCAAATGTCCAGGTCATAATCCCTGGCACCAGTGAATAGATGACCTTATATGGCAAAGGGGACTTTGAGGTGGTTTAGGAAGCCCTACGTTAAAGCTCCAGAAGGGTGAGATTATCCTGGATTATCTGGGTGGGGCCAGTGCAATCAAGGGTTCCTAAGAGGAAGAGAGAGGTAAGAAAATCAGTCAGAGAGACAACAGCGGAAGTAAAGGTCAGACAGATCTGAAGTCCCGTGCTGCTGGCTTTGGAACGGAGGAAGGGTCCTGAGCCAAACAACGCAGGTGGTCTCCAGAGGTTGAGCAGGTGAGGCAATGCAGCCCCGCTGGTGCATCTGAAACTTGTGACCTCTGGAGCGGTAAGATAAGAACTCTGGGCATCAATGGGAACTTAATACCCTAACACACAACTCAGTTTGGTTCTTCCAAGGGCTGGGGACAAAACCATCTTCTCAGAGAGCCAAAGACACCATCCGTCAAGGTTCGAGGCGAGATCTGAAAGTCAAGGGAGCAGTGTGCAAGCCTGGGCGTGCAAGGAAGTGTGGCAGCCGGTGCAGACATAAACAGCTCCCCCCAACAGACTGCACCCTGACAACACAGGGAGGAGGGTAGGTGTGCCTTCTAGACACCCCTCTCCTCCAACACCCGCATGAGCATGTCCCTTTTTCAGGACACCTCGTATCAGCACATTTTTTTAAATTGAAAATGTGAAACATTAAAAAAAACATGTAATACATTAATTCACACTAGAGTCCTAATGACTCCTTGGTTTCTCGTCCTAGAGCAATTTGCATTTGCCAAACACCACTCCCACAGAAGATCATGCAGACCCTAAGGGACAGACTCAGCCAGATCTTCCACAGGGAGAAGGCCACGGGCTGATGAAGGCAGGGATGGGGTGGTGCATGGTCTAGCCAAGGAACAGCAAAGTTTGCCGACCAACCATCAGGACGGGGCCAGAGGCCTGGGCCAGATCCTCCCCCACAGCCCCAGACCCCCTGCCCCCCACCATACTGGTCCTAGACTTGGGCCTCCAGGTCCGTGAGACCCGAGGTTTCTGGGAAGCCTTCGTTACAATGACGCCAAGAAACTAACAGAATGGCCTTCAGCAGCTGGGCAGGCGCCTTGGAAGTGAGTGGAGTGTTCTCGGCCCTCGGGTTGCCCCCTGGAGGGGGCTCCGGAGGCTAAGCTAGAATCAGCGAGCTAGGATGGGCAGGCCTGCAGGTGAGGGAGGAAGGCAGAGCCTGGATGAGCCGCAGCAAGGAAACCCAGGACGACGAGGAGGCCATGCAGAAGGTAGAGCGAAGCGGACCGCACCACACGCCCAGAATCGATGAGCCACAGCAGAAACAGAAACTCCGAACACTCCCTGCGAGCAGCCAAGAATCCTGCGTGACCAGTCTGCTCTCCTGGATCGCCACCTGCGGCACACCCCGCCACCCCCCCCCCCAGATGCCTGGCAGGGTCACCAGCATCTAGGAAAATCTCAGAATGGAAAGCCTCACCCGGGGCTGTCCGAGAACACGAGTCTGCAGAGCAGTTGGCGGGCCGGTTGCCTCCCTTCCCTGCTCTCACAGCCTCCCGGGGAGAAAGGAGTCAAGGTCAAGAGAGGCCTGGAGGCTCTGGAATTCGGCTTGGGAGCTGAAACCTCCCCGGAGGGGGGGTGGGTGGAGACTGCTTCGGGGACCGGTGGGATGGTGGGAATCCTATCCTAATAAAAGCCAGTCACTTGCCATCTGGCGGCCTTGGCTCCAAGTTTCCAGAGAGCTGGTGCCAGGCACAATTATTGCTTTTTCGCTCTGAAGAAGAAAAGGGGCTCTCAGGTGTGTCTCCCTGGGGAGGGGGCTGTCCATGGGGAGGAAGGGGGTGGCTGGGAGAGACGGGAAGGTGGGCTTTTCAACCTGTGAGACAGGTATTACCTTCAGGCTGAGCTACTCAGTGGCAATCAGGTCCGATCAGGCTTGAGGACAGACCCCGGTTGAGGACCTGCTGGGCATGGGGGCTGGTGCTTAATCAGGACTTGGGGGAGGAAGCCTGGAAAGGGCTTCAAGATGTTTCTTCTTTCTCTGGGAGACCCTGCACAGCCGGACCATTGGGGCAGCTCTGTGGCAAGCCACCTACTGGGTCAAGGGCTACTCAAACATCAGTGAGAAGCTGGGGTGGGCTCAGTCTCCCAGGCGGGGGGCAGGCCTCCCGGGTCTGCCAGGAACTGGTTGGCAGATTGGGCAAGACCCTTCACCTCCCCAGGGTTTCGGTTCCCCCAACTGTCAAAGGGCCACAAACGTCCTGTTCTTGCCCGGTTCCCTCTCTTGGGCCTCCCATACTGATGGGTGACTTGCTGGAGACAGATAGGGTTCTTTAGAGAGAGAGGCTGGAGGTCAGTGCGTGCCTGGAGAGACAGAGCCTGGGAACCAGGAGGCGCATGACAAGAATGAGGGGGGGTAGAGCAGTGACCGTGGAGGTGAGGGGGGCAGGGGAAGAGGCGGCAAGGAGCACAGAGGAACCATTGTGCGCACTGGAACCGGGGCCAGAGGGCTTTGCCCTTCACCTCCCTCCCACTGGGTCCCCGGAGGCGGGATAAAGAAGCCAGCAGGCTGCCCCCCCACCCCTCGCCCCCAGGCTTTCTGGTCAATCCCGCCCGCGCCGGGCCCAGCGCCTCCAGCGGCTCCAGCCTGGGGCGCCGGGAGAAAGAGAGGGACCCTGGAGCAGGCGAGATTTCTCACCACGCACTTCTGCACGGCCAGGTCTCCCCTTCCCTGCGCCTCAGTTTCCCACCAGACTCCAAGGTTTAAAGCGGCGGCTCTTCGGGCCTGATTGAAGCGCTCTCCCGAGCGGGGGACAGGGGAGGCCGCCCTGGCCTTCTCCGCGGCCACCTCCCTCCAAGGCTGAGCTCTCGGGGAGCCCCGCCCCGCGTCCCGCGTTTTCCAGGCGCCTAATCCAGGCTTCGACCGCAGCCTTCCCTGGAGGGGAAGAGGGGAGGGGAGGAGGAGGAGGGGAGGGTGGGCTGGATCCGGCCCTCCCGCTCCCGCACGGAGCCTCCTCCTCCCGCAGCCGCTCGCGTCCCCGCATCGCGTGACCACGGCACTGCGGCTGCCGCGCTGCCCTCCCCTCCCCGTGCCGGATTCCTGGGGAGTGGGGGGCTGGGGGCCCGGAGGTTCAAGACGGCGGCCGCGGCGCTGCGGGAGGGTGATGACGCCCCAGCTCCTTCCCACCTCGTTCTTAGTTTTGCGGAGTTTCTCGACCCTGGAGCGCGTCGCTGAGTCACCTTTCCGGAACGCGCTCGGGACGCTCAGGACCCAGCCTGGGCCGCCCGGGGGCCGCGCCAGACGGAAGCGCGCACCACTGTGACGCGCGCCGAGCCCTGGGGCCCCGCGCCCGCGCGTCCCAGCCCGCACCGCCCCCCTGGCGGGGGACCTCGGACTCCGCCCCCCAGGTGCTGGGTAACCGCGCCGCACAGCCTGCGTCCCCCGGAAGAGACCCCACGGAGGCGTGCCCGAGTCCCGGGCGCCGCGGGACCTGCCTCTTGTCGATTTTCAGGGGCGTCGGGAAGGGCGAGGTGTTTGGGGGCTGGTGGCGGCCGGTGTGCGCGCGCGAGCACGCGGCGGTCTGGGCCCGGACCACCCCCGCCCCTGCAGGCGGTTAGGCCTTTTCTCACTTGGCCCCACCTGGTCAGGTCACCCAGTCGGCTTGGGCAACTCCCTCCGCCGGGTCTCCGCGAACAACCCCCCAGGGACTTAACTCGAGTTGGTCGCGGACACGTTCAGGTCAGACCCTTGCCCATGACACGTATCTCTCTCCCTCTCACACACACACACACACAATGACACACTGACACACACACACTGACACACGCGTCCCCGTTTGCCTGCGTCGGGGTGAAGACGCCCGGGGCGCCTGCCTCCTCCCGCTGAGCCAGTGGAAGCGGCGGGCCCCCCCAGTGGTGTGGCTCCGCAATCCCGACAGGGACCCTCTACACCTTGTTTACACCGCCAGGCTCCCCTCTGGCGGGTGAGGGGCGTGGGCCTGGGTCGCCCGCTGCGGGGCAGCTTCTCCCGCCCAGGTGAGCCTCGATGGTTTCCTCTGGGGGAAAGATCCAACTTTTAAGGTTCTTGATAAGGCCCCCTCCTCCGGACCGCAGTCCCCCGGCGGGTCACCTGCCTTCCCGGGGTAGGGTGGGGAGGGGGCGCCTGGCTGCCTCGGGCTCGGTGGCTGCGCTGCCCAGCTGCGGCTCCAGAAAGCCAAAAATAACCCTTCAGGGGAGAACGGGCGCGCCAGGACAGACGCCGCGGCGCAGGGGAGGGGTACCCAGGCGGGTCCGGGCCTCCGGTTCCCGCGGACTGGGGCTGGGGCACGCCAAGGGGGAAGGCCCCGAGGCGGGAGGTCGCGGCGCCCAGGGGCAGCCTGGGGTCCGCCCCGAGCGTGCGGCTCCGACTCTGGGCGCCGCGGCGAGGTCGCCCTCGCGCGCCCGGGACGCTGAGCTCGCCGCGCGCCGCTCGCGGCCGGACCCGGGGCCCCGCGCCTCGCTGACTCCCGCCCCGCGGCGGCGCCGCCTCCTCCTCGCGGGTCGCCCCGTCCGAGCGGCGGGCGCGCGTGGCCGCGTCCCGGGGCCCCGCCGAGCGTGTGCGCGTGGCCGAGCCGCGGGCGCTGAGCGTGCGGGAGGCGGCGCGGTGATGCCGGGGGCGGGCGGGCCCAGGCCGCGCCAGGCGCCGGTTCCACCCTCGCGAGCGCGGGGAGCGCGGGGTGTGGCCAGGCCGGGGCCGAGGCCCAGCGCCCTCCCCGCACCGCGGCGCCTGGCGGCGAAGTTGAGCTGAAAGTTTGAGGCCAGAGGCGGAGAGGCCGCGCAGCCAGCATCAGTCCGGCGCCCCGGCTGTCGCTCAGACGTGGGGCCGAGCGCGGGGCGAGCCGAGTTCCGCCCTAGGCCGCTGTAGGAACGGAGGTGCCGCCTCCCCGGCAAACCGGACCGACTGGGTAGGGCCGCCCGCCCTGCCTTCTCGCCGCTCGTGGCTCCTGGGCGCCCACTCGGCGCTCCGCTGAGGGAGGCGGCGACCGGCGGCGGGGCTCGGGCTCAGGCCCCGCGCGACCCCGGCGCTGCTCCCACGAGCGAAGCGCGCGTGCCGGCGGCGCTGCCGGGCTTCGGGACCCCCGCCGCTCTGGAGCTCGGGGGGGGGTGGCCCAGCCACCCGGCCGGCTCGGGGCGGCGATCGCTTCGCGCCGAACTTTGTGCCCCGCGATGTCCGCTCCCGTCCTGGCATTTTTACGCCACTGGACCCCCCCCCCTCCCCCCTGGCAGTCCCGGGCCGGGTGAGGAGCTGGTGCGACCGAGAGAGCCACGGGGCTCTGACTCATCGTCGGGCCGGAACCCGACGCCCCTGAGAGGAGAGCCCCCAGGAAGAGACCGCTCGGCCCTGCGGGTGGGGGCTCACTTCTAGGACGGGAGCGCCCTTGGTGGCACCAGACCTCGGCTCTCGGGGCCCCTCGGAGGACTAGGCGATGCCGGAGCGCGCGGCTCCCCGAGCGTGGTCCGAGGATCTAGCTGGGCGCTCCCCAGCTCGGGGGGCTGCTCCGGACTCCGCCAGCGCTGTCTCCTCTCCCTCAGATCCCGCAGTCGCAGGGGATGACGCGGGTGCCTCCACGGCCCCGGCTCCGGGCGGGGAGGGCGAGCCCCTCAGCCGGCACCGCGACGCCCGCCTGGGCAGCACCGATAAGGAGCTGAAGGCAGGAGCCGCCGCCACGGGCAGCTCCCCGACAGCGCCGGGGCCGCCCTGGCAGCGGGAGCCGCGGGTCGAGGTTATGAATCCAGGTTTGTGGGGTCCCGGTGGGGAAGGTCTGGGTGGTGGGAGGGGGGGTCCCTTTCCTCCCTTGCCAGGAAGAATGGCCGGAGTCAGCGGGGCAAAAAGAGGGGCCGGGACAGTAGAAACACTTTTCCCTAGGAGGCCAGAGGCGGCGCGGCCCCAGCCAGGGACTGGGGCGTCAAGGGCACGGTGCTCCCTCCCGGAGCTCCCCCCTGGAGGCCGCCGCCTCCTGCCCCGCTCTGTTGGCTCGCTTACCAGGGGGTTTCAGGCCCCACGTTTCCACCCCGGTACCCCTGTTGTGATCCGCGGCCCCCTAGCGGCCGTTTGGGGACGTGGCCTTTTGGGGCTTGTTTTTCCAGCGTGCGGCGCCTGGAGCCTGCCCCGGCCCTGCCGCGTGCTGGTCCTGTTAAACCCGCGCGGGGGCAAGGGCAAGGCGCTGCAGCTCTTCCGCAGCCACGTGCAGCCCCTGCTGGCTCAGGCCGATGTCTCCTTCACGCTGATGCTCACTGGTGAGTGCCTCCCCGAGGGGCTGCGGGGAGCATCCCCTGCCAGGGCCCCTCAGATGCCCCGTGGCCACCCTGTCTCTCCGCAGAGCATCGGAACCACGCCCGGGAGCTGGTGCGGGTTGAGGAGTTGAGGCGCTGGGATGCGCTGGTGGTCATGTCTGGGGACGGGCTGATGCATGAGGTGAGGCCCCCCGGTTGGGGCTGGGTGTGGGGGGGGGGCGTGCTACCCAGGCTGGCCCCCTGCCCCTCACACCCCCTCCCCTTGTTCCAACAGGTGGTGAACGGGCTCATGGAGCGGCCGGACTGGGAGACCGCCATCCACAAGCCCCTGTGTAGCCTCCCTGCCGGCTCGGGCAATGCCCTGGCGGCTTCTCTGAACCATTATGCCGGGTGAGAGCCCAGGGTCAGAGTGGGCCTCGGTTTCCCCTCAGTGCCACTCTCCTGCCAGGTTTTTTTTCTAAGTCACCAGGTACTGGCGTAACTTCTAGTCCCTTCACCGTTGGTTCTGGGGTCCTCTCTGGGTGACTCCAGCTGGCTGTCTCCACCTGCTCCATCTAGGGACCCAGTGTTCCTCCGCACGCCTCAAGTCCCCAGGCAGAGGAAGGGGAGGGCAGGTGAGGCCTCCTGCCCGGCTCCCTCTGACCTCTCTCCCCTGCAGCTATGAACAGGTGACAAATGAGGACCTCTTGACCAACTGCACGCTGCTGCTGTGCCGCCGGCTGCTGGCGCCCATGAACCTGCTGTCGCTGCAGACGGCCTCGGGGCTTCGGCTCTTCTCTGTGCTGAGCCTGGCGTGGGGCTTCATCGCGGACGTGGATCTGGAGAGCGAGAAGTTTCGGCGTCTAGGGGAGATGCGCTTCACCCTAGGCACCTTCCTGCGGCTGGCGGCCCTGCGTGTCTACAAGGGCACGCTAGCCTACCTCCCCGTGGAACGGGTGGCCCCCCAGGGGCCCGCCCCCGCTGCTGTGGAGCGGCAGAACCAGCAGGGTCCCACGGATGCCCACCTTGTACCCCTGCGGGAGCCAGTGCCCCCGTACTGGACTGTGGTCCCAGAGCAGGACTTCGTGCTGGTGCTGGCGCTGCTGCACTCCCACCTGAGCAGCGAGATGTTCGCGGCCCCCATGGGCCGATGTCCGGCCGGCGCCATGCACCTGTTCTACGTGCGGGCGGGTGTGTCTCGGGCCATGCTGCTGCGTCTCTTCCTGGCCATGGAGAAGGGGAGGCACATGGACTACGACTGTCCCTACTTGGTGTATGTGCCTGTGGTCGCCTTCCGCCTGGAGCCCAAGGACGGGAAGGGTGTGTTTGCCGTGGATGGCGAGTTGATGGTCAGCGAGGCGGTGCAGGGCCAGGTGCACCCAGACTATATCTGGATGGTCAGTGGCTGCGTGGAGCCCCCACCCAGCCAGAAGCCACAGCAGGGAGCCCCTCAAAGAGAGCGCTTGTGACTCTGTGGGCCTCGCCGTGCCTTAGCCTCCTGGTCAACTCGGAGCTCAGAGCGCTGCACCTTCTCCCAGGCCTGGAGGGCCTGTCCACAGCTCGTGTGGTGGGAAGGAGGACCCCTGAAGACGGTGGGAAGGGGGAGGCTGTGCTTTGGAAGGACAGGCTCTGCCTACCAAGGGCCAGAATGAGGCTCTGGGCCAGGAGCCTGGCTGGCTGGCCCTCCCTGCCTGTGGAGGCCACTCCCATTTTGTTTCTGGGAGCCCAACCCCATGAATCAGATCCAAATAAAGTGACATTCCCAGCGTACTGGTCTTATCCTAGGCGTTGGGGAGGGAGTGCGGTCTCGCTCCTGCCAGGGCTCTACAACTTCCCATTAGCAATGCCCAGTGGTGGGCAGTGCATCGGCCAATGCGTGGCACTAACTCCTGGTGTCATTTCTGGCGGTGGGCACGGGACCAGGGCTGCCTCTGTTTGTTGTCGTTGTCATCTGTTTTAGCAGGGGTTGGGGTCCTGCCCCAATGATTCAAGCACCTGTGGCCTGGGAGAAGCCGCGGAGCTCAGCCAGTGGCCTATACCCCATGTGGAAGACAAACTCCGAGCCAGCATGTCTTACCTGGGGCCGCACAGCCAGCTGGCCTCAGTGAAGGGGAAAAGATCTGATTTCAGGGGCATTAGGGAAGTGAGCAACAAAACCACAATGGAGGCAGTTGTTCCCTCCTGAAAGGAGTCTGTTGTCCCTCCAGTGAGGGCTCTAGGGCTCCCCCAGCCTCTTCTACCCGACTCTGCCAGGTCCTTTGTGGGGGGGGCGGGCGGTAGAAGTTAAAAGGAGAAAGTAGGGAGGGGCCAATACCAGGTCCCCAAACTGGAAACCATTTTTGCTTAAAGGCCAGGCCAGGTGCTTCGATGTGGGCTCCCCCGGCGCCCAGAAGGCCCCGGGGACCACAGCCGCTGCTGGCAGGTAATGTTGGAAACCAGCGCTGGGAAGGTGGAACACAAGCCGTCCCCACAGACGAGAGCGCGGACCCAGCGAACGAGACCCCGGTCTCCCAGGCCCCCAGGACACCCACAACTGCCAAGGCGGAAGGCGCACGCGCAGACCAGGCAAGGTAGAAGGTGGTGGTGTGAACCTTCTTGGCCACGGGTCTTGCCATCCCCTGGGGAGGGATGTATGGGGTGCCCCAGAGGGGAAGAAAGGCGACGGAGCCCAGATGAACGGCAGAGGCAGGTTTAATGGTGCCACCTAGTCTTTTTTTGTACATTGTAATGAGCCAAACCAAAAAAAAAAATGCAAGTAAAAAAAAAAGTTTAATCACACAGCACTTTATACAGACATCTTTTAAGCAGTAGGCATTCACATCTCCACATGAACAACGCACTGGGAAGCACAGCCCCACCAGTCACTCTGGATGTTTCTCAAACAAGATACCGACTCGGGGCTCCAAATGCCGCGGCCCGTGGCGCGGCTCTGTCCTCGAGCGCTGGGCGGTTAGGGCACAGCGCGGGCGCAGAGCCAGCTTAAGGCGGACAAGACGCATCATGCTTTGGCTTCTTTTTTTTTTTTTTTTTTGTCTTTTTTTCTAATAAGAGTTAATATCTTTGCTTTTGAGATTTTCTTTCAACCTTAAATATTACATACATACACCAAAAATTACATAGCTGCGATGTGCTCAACAGCAACTTCTTAACCTGGAGCTTCACATTATCAAAAGCTTAGAAAACCTGTAAACCTCTGGGTCTGTCTGCGAGGGAGGAGAACCCCTGCCGGCCGCCCCCCTCCCCTCGGATGGAGCCTGCAGTTTGTAAGCGACCAGAGGCCGCATGGGGCTGGCTCCTTCCTTCTGTGTTCAGTGAGCTATGGGCCGCCTCCCAGGGTTAGCATTTGACAGTCGGGGGGCAGAGTGTGCGGGAGAGGCCCCGCGCCGGCCCCGGCCTCATCTGCGCTGCTGCTCCGCCTCCTGGGGCCCTGGGGTGCGGCGGAGGCCAGAATGCCAGAGCAAGGCACCTCCCGCTGTTTTCCCAGCAGCTCCCCGGTCCTCATTCCGTGTCACGTGTGAGGGGCGCCGCCTTCCCTGGGTATCCCCCTGAACCCAGCCTGGTCCCAACCTCTCTTAGAGAGCAAGTTCAACAGGCCTGAGAGTTATCCTGGGGTCTAAATGGTCCAGAGCAGAGCCAGGAGTCGGTGACAGCAGCTACAGCTCCCCAGCTGGGGTGACAAGGGAGGGCCGGTGGCGGTGGCAGCAGGGGGGCCTGGGAACAGGGAAGCTACGGGGGCACGGGAGAGGTTGACAGGGGCGGGGGGGGGGGAACTTCTGGCGCAACCCACACTTCATGCAAGGCACGGCCATTCATCCTGCTGCTGGGCAGCCCGACACGTGGACCCCACGGAGCCCTCGTGTCAGGCCCTAGGAAGACCCCACCTCCCACCCGAGAAGGGGACGGCAAGGGAGCTAGTGCCGGGACCCCTCTGCCTGGGTGGCAAGTGGAAAATCAGCAACAGGTTTCAGATCCTCTTTGCCACTGGGGGCCGGCCTGTTGAAAGATTGCTTCGGGAAAGAAACGGCAGCATCTCAAGAAACTTCTTGCACTTCAGCATCAAACTCACCTTGGGGAGAGGGCAACGAGGGGCTTCTGCATTGGGGACAAAGGAAAAACTGGGAAGACGGGCGACTCCAGGGGAGGGAGTGAGCGGGCAGCAGCTGACCTCTCCCCACGAGACGTTCCTTGCTTGAGGCGGGCCGCTACTTGTCCTCTGTGCTCTCAGGCATGCCCGCCTCTAGCAGAGCGGCCCGGAACTGCGTCAGGACACCCCGGATGCTCTTGATGAAACCCTTGGAAAGCGGGAAGAGCGGGAAGCCGATGTCAGGGTAGCCGCTTTTCTCGGGCAAGAAGCTCCGGTAGCTCTTTCTCCGCTTCTTTGGTTTGACGCTGGGTGGCACCGGGGTGTCAGGCGCTGCCTCCGAAGTCTGGTCTGTGCGGTCCCTGCTAGCTGAGGCCTGGCCCTGGGCGCCGCCCTCCGAGTCTGAGCCCTGGGAGGCCTCTCCCGGGGCCAGCCCTCCGTCCTCAGCTTCTTCTCGGCTGTAGTCGGAGAGCTCAGCCACGGCCGGCGGCTCCGGGGAGCTGCTGTCCTTGGGGATTCCGTTGGGCAGCGCCTGGGCCCTCTCTAGCAGGGCGTGGGTCTCCAGCCAGGACTCGATGCGGTTCACCAGCCGCCAGCCACCTGTGCGGAAGTGCTGCCGGATCTCCTGCTCGAACACCTCCGGGGGCCGCCGCACCAGCTGGGTCATGGACTGCACCACGCGGATGAGCGCCATTTCGTTGTAGCAACGACTGTTCTCGTACCCCTCCTGCAGGCCCCGGTCGCTGTCGAAGCCTGCTTCATTGTAGTACGGTTCATTCACCAGGATCAGACCTGTGGAGGTGGGGAGCCCATTAGAGCTGGCCTGAGGATCCCCCGAGGCCGGCCAGAGCTACAGGCGGGAGGTGGGGGACATAAAGGCCAGAGTCACTGGACCCTCCAGCAGTTTCCCCACCACCGCCCCCATCCCGCCCACTGTACCTTGGATGGAGATGAGCACCTGGAGAAGGCTGGACTTGCTCGTCCACCTCTCTGTCCCCTGAAACACACACACACAGCACGATCACCTCTGCTCCAGACACCCACCCCCGACCAGCTGTCCTCCCACCCTGGCTGGTTGGCACTGGACTCACCTTTCCGATCCAGGTGCCCAGGAGGCTGACACACACCTTCCCGTTGTCATACAGGTTGGGGTTCAGGCGGCCACTGCACTGGGAGAGGTAGCAGAAGTGGGGGGGCACGGCTGGGTAGATGTTGGGGAGCTGGATGTCGAACAAGTAGAGGCCATCCTCGTAGGGGGTGCGAGTGGGGCCCTTGATTAGGGCTGAGAAGAGGTCCTATAAGGAGGGAAGGCTGAGGTTGGTGGGCGCTTCTGCACATGGTGCCTGCTTGGATCGGGGGGCAGGGGTGTGTGCGCTGCGGGGGGAGAATAGCACCCAGGGACTCCAGACACCACCAGCTACGGAGAAGCTCAATGGAAACATCCGTCCCTGTGTGGGCCTACGCAGCATCTTTCCACTCCACTCCGCAGCATCTTTCCACTCCACTCCGTGGTATTAATGGAATTATCCCAACTTGTTTTTACCTCACCAGGTGTTTTTCATCGTAAGTCATTACTTTAAATCTGCCTCCTTAAAACACCTGCCCTGAGCCCCGCCCCCACCCAGGCCAGCAACAATTACAACTAGTTAGAAGATGAAAGAACATTCCAGGGTGGCAAGGCTACACTTGCTTTTAGGGAACCAGAGGGACAAGGGGATCTGGAACTCCTGTGGCAATGCTGGCAGACCACCAAAGAAACTCAACGCATTAAGTCATCAGGGAGACTCCCCACAGATGTTCGATATCTGTGTCAGGTGTGGGGGGTGGTAACAACTGCAAGTAGCGAGGCATGTGACACTGCAGGACGTACAGACAGCGAAGGCGGAGGACCGACTGGAAAGACAGAATCCTCTCATGCATGATTTTATCGGTGTCACCCTGCTGGCCTCAAGATAATGCACTACCTCCCTGTCCCTCCGAGTGAGACTTGGAAAAAATGCCATTCCCTTCTCTCAGCAGAGTTGACACAGGCTGAAATTTTCAAAAGTTTTACTAAAACTCAAGAAAAAGCGAAAGTGTCATTAAGAACCCTGAGCAGCCAGGGTGGGGGGTGTGGGGGGATGGGGTGCCTGGGTGCCTGGCATTCAGGAGGGCCCGTGATGGATGAGCACTAGGTTACATACAACTGATGAGTCACTGACCTCCATCTCTGAAACTCATAGCGCAGCCTATGTTAACTGAATTTATTCATTCATTCATTTACTTACCTATTTTTAAAAAATTTTATTTATTTATCTGACAGAGATCACAAGTAGGCAGAGAGGCAGGCAGAGAGAGGGGGAAGCAGGCTCCCCGTCGAGCAGAGAGCCCGATGTGGGGCTTGATCCCAGGACCCCGGGATCATGACCTAAACCAAAGGCAGAGGCTTTACCCCACTGAGCCACCCAGGCGCCGTTAACTGAATTTAAATAAAATCAAGAAGGGCGCCTGGGTGGCTCAGTCATTAAGCGTCTGCCTTCGGCTCAGGTCATGATCCCAGGGTCTTGGGATAGAGCCCCATGTTGGGCTCCCCGCTCGGTGAGAAACCTGCTGCTTCCTCTCCCACTCACCCTGCTTGTGTTCCCTCTCTCACTGTCAAATAAAATGTTTAAAAAAAAAAAAACTAAAATGAAGGGAAAAAAGAAAAAAGAACGCTGAGCAGTCCCCCTGGGGCCTCCAGCCTGCCGCAGGCAGGGCCAAGCAGCTCCTCTCTTCCATTCTGTGGCCCCTCTGACCAGGGCTGGGCTGCAGCTGGGGCCGGGGTCAGACTCAAGTTCAGTGTCTTGCACAACGCGCAGCGCCCAGCAGGGACCCGGCAGAGGTGTTGACTGAATGAGGTGATGGACCGGGCTTGTCTGTGCCTCGAACGGGGAAGCGCTCGCACCACCTTGGGTGGCACAACACAACCCTGGGCGGGGGCCACAGAGAGAAGAGTGGAGAAGGCAGTGGGACATGGCCACGTGGGGGAGTACTAGCCTGTAGCCAAAAGAGAAGGAACCAGGTCATGAGGCACCCACATCAATAGGTCTCAAACACGAGCCCACTGAGCAAGAGAAGCAAACTGCAGACGATGCGCACGGTGCCAGACCGCTCACGTGAGACAAGTCACAAAACGATGTTTCTGGTGACACAGGACTATGTGAACATATAAAAGAAGATCTTCTGCAGGGAGACCCACAAAACTCCTGAAGTCATGACATCTGGGGGCTAGGTGAGGACTGGTCAAAGACAACGTTAGCTTTTTCTGTGATGTTCTAGTATTTCAAAAGAACAGTACTCAGGTAATAACTGTGTACTTTAAAACTAACTTCTAAAAGGAGGGGGAAAGAACACACCGTGTGGTCTAGACACAGGCCTGGGAGTCCTCCCCCCTGCCCCCACCCCAACTGAGCCGGGCTCCCAGCCCTGTAAGGGGCGTGGGCGGCCTCTCGGGCTGCTCAGTCCCGGGGCTCCAGGTGCCCAGAGCCGGCCGCCTCCGAGGCACCAAGCACCCACGCAAGCAGGCCCGCACCTGCCTGCACCGAGCCCACTCCAGGCTACTTGCCATTCTATCCTCAAAGGTCTTGACCATGATGCCGTCAGGCAGCGAGGTAGCCAGCAGGGCCATCTCTTTCCGTACCGTGCTGAAGAACTTCTTGGCTTCCGGAGGCTGGAACTCAATTTTCTTAAAAGAGTGATTTGCTAGAAGGGGAAACAAGAGGGGTCAGTCCATAACGGCAAGCCCTGAGCGCTCTATCTGGCTGCCGCCCCGGGGACGCGTGGGGCCGGAGGGAGCAGCTGCTGTGCTCCCCAGACAGGCGAATATAAGCCCACAGGCTTCGCACCCACTAGCCTGGCATCCACACCGGTGACCACACCGGGGAAATGGTTTCCTCCCCTCAGGCGGCAGCTGGGAGCAGGGAGGGGACTGGCACAGAGAAGGTGAACTCACAGGGTGCGAACTCCAGCACTGAGAAGACCTCGCCCTTAGCACTGGTGAAGGTGACGCCCGGCTTGCCACCGCACTGCTGACAGAGCACCGGGGTCTCACTGGGCCACTCGGCCTTCACAGGTGACTGCCCTTCGGGTTTGTCCTCCTTGCGCTCTGTGTCCGGCATTGCCTCCATCTTCTCCTCCTCTGCAATGGCCACATTGTCCAGCGTCTTCTTGAGATTTTCCTGCAGTTTCTTGATGTCATCTAGAAACTTCTTCTCCCGGGTGGGTTTCTCAGGCTCCACTGTGGGGGAGGTGGGGGAGCCCGTCAGAAGCTGCTCCACGGTCATGTTCTTGAGGCTCTCCAGGATCTTGATGGCCTCTTTCAACTCCCGGAAGCTCTTTGGGGGCCCGTCCTTGCCAGCCTTCTCCATCAGCCCTGCCACGGGGGCAGCCATGGCCACAGCCCCCTGAATTGCGGCCGTGGCAGCCTCTTCGCTGATCACCACTCCCTTGTCCTCCTCGGGGGCTGCCGGCTGCTCAGCGGGTGGGATGGGGGGCTCCTCGATCTTGGGGTGCTCGTCCTCCACCAGCCCGTTGTCAGTCTCCCAGCTGTCGCTGTCGTCTTCCCACTCATCCGAGGACGCCCCGCTGCTGCTGCCTTCCACTGAGTCATAGTCTGACTCCTCAATCTCAGACTCGATGTTGTACAAGTGCTGGGGGCAGAGCGGCACAGGCAGCTCAGAGAGGCTCTGCCGGGCTCCGGGGCAGACCCCGACCCTCAGAGCTGGCGGTGCCGGGGTGCACTGAGGCCTCAGCGGGCCCCCTCCAGCTTTTCCCCACTTCCTGCTCTGGACTCTGCTGTTGGGCCTCTCTATGTCCCTGGGTCTCCGGGAGAGGCCTCTGCCTGCCCCACACCCGCCCGCAGGGCTTGAAGCCCCAGCCCGCAGCCAAGGGCTGTTCTGGGCTCCTCTGCCCGTGTATACTGGCCACCATTAGCCCTCGGTGGCAAATCCAACCCCGCCCCCAGAGGATTCAGGGCAGCCCCCTCTGTGGTTACCAACATGCACTAGCAGTGGGAGGTTCAGCAGAGCTGGACTGTGTCACATCCTGTTCCCGTGTTCCTGGAATAGCTGCCCAGACCCAAGGGTGAACCACTCCCTCCCATACCCCATAAAGGGGCCAGGAGAGGGGGGCTGGGAAGGGAGGATCAGCTCAAAGGGGCAAAGAAACAGGAGAGAGAACAGCTGAGCTGGGACTGAGACACCACCTCCGTTCCTTTCTCTTCCTGATCTGGGGAAGTCTTCCTAGAAATGTTGGTGGGAAAGGCTCTGTCCTAGAGCAAGGAAGCTGCACTTCTTAGCATGGGAAGAGGGGGACGCAGCAAACCCAGAAGACCTGTGACAATCTGCACACACCCGGCAACCTGGGGAGCCTTCCAGGTGGGGCAAGACTCGGGCCAGCTGTGGGCGGGTGGCCCCCCTGCTCTCCTGCCTCCTGCCCCCACCCCAGCACACGGCATGTGATGCCCCCTTCTTCTCAGGCTCTCCCTGAGACCCACACACCCGAAAGAGACCCTCACCAGGAAGATCTGTGAGCCTGTCCTCCTGTTCCTTGAGAAGGGACAGGGGACAGGCCAGGGCTCCCAGCCCAGCTGCCACAGCTGTGAGCCAACTGGTGTGGGTCCGGGCCGGGGCTCACCTGGGGCAGGATGATAGTCTTTGAGTTGTCGGCCCACACCACCTCTACCTTGCTGCTGACGTCCACACGGGCCACTTGGCCAACCGATGGCTGCAGGGCAAATGGGACAGGGTCAAGGGAGGAGCTCTCTGAGGGGGCAGGGAGGGCCAGAGCACCTCCAAAAGGGAGCTCTGGCAATGGGTGACAAGGGAGAGGTGATGAGAAGGGAAGGGACGTGGGTGCCAGCCAGAGGCCACACGTGGTGAGCAGCTCAAGCGTGGGACCCTCTGGTTCCAACACGGGCAGTCACGGGCACAGGCCCCTGTTAACGCCCTTCCTACTCGTAGCATCTGCTCTCACCAGACTTCCTGGTACTCTCAGGATGGGGTTCCTGCCATGGGGCTTTTGTTTCTATTCTTCCTCTGCCTGGCCCCGGGCAATGTTCCTACCCCCTCACCAAGGCCCATGGTGAGGCCATGGACAGCCCCTCCTCCAGCCGCTCCCGCGCCCTATGGCACTCAGGACCAGAAGCTGGAGCCACCGGGGCTCAGGGAGCAGCTACATGAAGTCTGACCCTGACCCTGACTGGCAGCAGAAACCCTGGGGAGGCCGTCGGGCAGCGGCCCTTCTGGGGAAGACACTGGAGGCGGACCAGGAGCCCAGAGGACTTCAGGATCTGGTCTCCTGGGGCCACCTGGTGGCACCTCCAGGGACTGCAGATGCTGGACGGGATGTAGAGAGACACCCCCCCACAACCCCGCTCCCTCCCCGAACTGGCGGGAAGCCCTACCTCATCCTCCTTGTGAGGAGCTCCGTCCTCGGTATTGCCAATGCGGATGACGATGTCGGTGGTGCGGAACCGGAAGTCAGGGTGGTCCGCAATGTCGTAGACGCTCACGTCCTCCTCTTCTCCGATCAGCTGGAGGACAGGACGGGTTGTCACGAGCGCAGCGGCCGCACACCCAGCGCACCCCGAAGAAGCAGGGCGGACTGCACACACTCACCTCCACATCATCCCCACTTGGCCGCAGCTTGAACCACTTCACCATGCAGGTACGGCCCACGTGGTCCCCAGACTGCACCACACCGTAGACAGCGGGATCCGGACAGCTCTGGACTGGGGAACCAGAGCAGAGAACGTCTCAGGAGCTGCGGTGGTGCCACCTACCACCCCTGACATCCCAACCACGGCAGGGCACAGAGCCCCGATGCTCCCCGGCTAGGCTGGGGGAGGCCGGAAAAGGCTGTCCCAGTCCTTGAAAAAGTGAGTCACCTTCCAAGAGGGAGTCTCCTCCCTGCCCCTGAGACCTCCGGCCCATGCTTCCCAAGCCCGGCCCAGGCCCTTGGCCAGGCGGCCTTCTAGAGCCGGCACTACCTCGTTTATCCACCACGAAGTCTCCGGGGCAGAACTCGTTGTTGTCCAGGTGGTGCACAGGAAAGAGGTCGTTGGAGCGAATGTTGCACTCCACGGAGCCGTCCTGCCACATGACGTCTGCCGAGGTCATGGTGGTCACCACCTCCACAGCCACCCTGCGGGAGCGGCGCACCCAGCCAGCCAGGCCGCACGAAACAGGCGGGAAGGAAGACAAACAGGTCCCTGTGTGCTCACCGACACCTCCTGCGCCCTGCGCCCTCCTCCGAGAAAGGTCTTGGAGGAGGGAGAGCTCAGCGAATATGGTCCCAGAGGCCAGACTCGGGGCCAGGGTCACTACGCTACCCGCCACCCCCACTCCCAGATCTTCTCCTTTCCACCCAGGCCAACCCTGGGCACCGACGTCGCCTTGGCTGGGCACCCCCGAGCCTGCAGAGGGCTCGCAGCGTGCGTGCGTGCGTGTGTGTGTGTGTGTGTGTGTGTACGTGTGTGCATATAGGTGCCAAAGGGACGGCCTCAGGCTGGGCTCGCAGTGTGCGTGCGTGTGTGTGTGTGTGTGTGTGTGTGTGTACGTGTGTGTATGTGTAAGTACGTGTGTGTGTGTGCGCGCGCGTGCGCGTATAGGTGCCAAAGGGACGGCCTCAGGCTGGACCCTCGGCCAAGAGGGAGAGGGCGCTCTCCGGGTTTACCTGTCCCCTGGCTTAAAGTCACGAGTGATTTTATTCTTCTTCCGTTTGTGTTTTCGCTTTAAGTTCTTGATCGACAAGGGGATGCTCTTCTTTCTGCTTGTGCCGCTGCCGCTCTGGGAGGAGGTGGTGGAGCTGGCCGAGGAGGTCACCGAGCTGGTGTCGTCCGTGTCGTCAGCAGCCTCGTCATCCGCGTCCTGCTCCGCCGAGTGCAGCCTGTCGTCCCCGCCCTCCTTCAGCAGGAAGGGGGGCAGCTGCTCACCCGCATCCTGGGCCTCCTCCGAGCCCTCATCCTGCACCTCGACCGGGCTGGCGGACCCGTCGGGCGTCTCCTCGGGGCTGACGGACCCTGCTTCGCTCTTGGCTTTGGCCCCTCCCTTCTTTCCTGGGTCCTCCACGGAATGGTCTCTGGGGCACTGCGCGTCCGGCGGGCAGGACATGATCCTCACGACCTGCTTCTTCAACAGGCGCTTCACCTGGGAGGGCAGAGCAGGGAGGACGGGCGCTGTGGAGCCGCAGGGCCAGCGCGGCCCCACCCCGGGCACGGGGGACACCCGGGCGGCTTGGGGGAGGGCAGCTATACACACCTAGGTGGCCTGCAAGGGTGATCAGGGCTGCCCCCCAAGGCCTAAAGCACAGACTGTCCTTCCTGGCTGTGGAAATAGCTCAAGGCCAGTTCCTCAAATGCCCACCGATCCCAACCCCAAGGACATACCTTCTTGGCCATAGAGCCCTCCCCCTGGGCGCAGTGTTTTTCTGGACATTCACAGGCAATCTTGGCCGGCTCTACCTTGGCTGGGAAGACATACAGACAGCGCTCCCCCAGCTGCCGCTGAGCATGGTCAAAGCATCCGAGACGCTTCACCCTGGGAGGGAGAGGAGAAGTGGGGACTGGGCCACGGCTGATGTCAGCGCCCCGCACGCCACCCTCAACCTCGGCTCCCCTACAACTCTGGCCCAGAGACCTGCTCGGGCGTGCCACTGGGGTTGCTGGAGTGGGCACGCTGGGGCCACTCACCTGCCTAGGTTTTCCTGAGTAATGACAGAAGGCGGGGGGCTGACGCTGTCCGTGCCCCCTGGACAGAAACTCTTCGTAATCCATGTGACCTTCAGCTCTACAACCTGCACCTGGGGATGGTGGGTGGGTGGGACAGGGCCTTAGTCAGCAGCTGAACAGCTCTCAGTCAAGCAGCTGCCCGGAGCCCACCTGACCTCCAGAGCGGGAAGCGGGTCGTCATAGTACAGCGCCCCAAGCAGGACACCCCCAGAGCAGGCTCCACTCGTAACCACCACAGCCTCACCCCGGGGACCCCCACGTCAGGGCCCGGCGGCTCTGCCACTCGCCACTTGCCCTGGCAGGGTCGGTCGGGCTGGGGGTCATGGGCCTCGCGGTCACCCCATGAGCACACCCTGGCTTCCCTTTACTTAGAGCCCTTTCCGATCAAAGGGCTAAGGACTAGGGCTTAGCGCTCGGAGCAGACACGGAGGGAGCGGGCTGCAGCTCAGCTCTGGGGCACAGAGGCTGAGGAGGTGGCCCCACCCCAGCCCCTACCTCTTCCACCACCACTCGGAATTTGCTCTTGGTGCTGAGCACGGGCTTGACCCCCGACAGCCACTGGACGCTAGAGAAGATCTTGGCGGGGCCAATGAGCACCTGGCCCGGGTAGAAGCCGTAGGAGTCATCAAAGAAGAGACCCTGCAGGGTTTGGGGCCAGAGGAAAAGTCCTTGTGAGTGGGACCTCCTTGAGGGCCGGAGCTCTCCGCATCCTCCCCTTCCCTCGCCTCACCCCTGCACGCCCCCCCCTCCCCAAGCTGGAACAGACCCTCGGGCTCCAGAGCAGCAGCTCTCAAACCAAAGTGCATATAAGTCAGCTAGCGAGCTTACGAGAAGGCCCGTCTGACTCATTCTAACACACTCTCAAGGCCACGTCCACGCTGTTGGTCAGGTGACACTTTGAGGACTCTCGAGGGCAGCAGTCCCCAAACCTGTTTGATCTTGTAACCCCCACACCGCCATACTTATTTATAAAGCATGGTCATACACGACTGTTCTAGAATATCCCAGCGTAACGACAAGCACACAGACTCTACTACCGTAGATATTTTTTTAAAGAATGAGCTCGAGTTAACAAAACGCAAAGAAAAGTTCCAATACCTCCTGCCCACACCCAGACTTCTGACGTTCTGGTGCGCACGCACCCCTTTTCTCGGAAACCACTCGGCCCAGAGGCAGCACCTGCTTGGCATGGGCTACCTCCAAGCTGGCTGCTAAGCAGTCCTCCTTCCCGTGCAGCCCAGGGGGCAGAGGAACATGAATCCTGGCCCCCCAAGCCCACCCCCCAAGAAGCCTGCATGGGCGGGGCACACGTACAGAGTCGCTGACGTGGGGGCAGACATCGTAGAGCTTGGCGCCATCTTCTGTGTTCATGGAGCACCTGAAACGGCGAACAGGGGTTCGGTTCATGGGGCACAATGACAGAGCCCCAGGGGAGGCATGGCCGCAGGACACACAGCGGTGCTGACCAGTATCACAAGGAGTTACCCGGAGGCATCTATATGCTGGCAGGCCCTGCGATGGCGTGATTCACCCCTACCCACAGCTTGGCCCCCACACTTGCACAAGTAACTCCCCCAAAACAAGCCAGACCCTAACCCATCCGGGAACGCTCGCTACCGTTAAAGAGTGTCTAAAATAAAGCATCAGCCCCTAGCAGATACTCTAAATGAGGCCAGGGCGACAGGAGACCGGTCCATGGTCAGGCCCTGAGCGCCCGCAGCACATGTCCTCACGGGCCCCGGGAGAAAACACCCTTGGCTCCTTGTCCCCGGGTGGCCCCTGCCCAGCGCGGCCCCGTGTGGTGAGCTGCGTACCTGGCACCGTTGGACAGCTTCAGGATGATCTGGTTCTTTAAGTCATAGACCTTCCCCAACCAGCAGTCATAGGCAATGTAGTCCCCATACATGAAAGGCTGCAGACGGAAGGAACAGGGGCGTGAGAGGTGGCAGGTGGCACTGGTGTGCAGCACACCTGTCCCTCTCTGTACCCTGAGACACAGGAGGAGGGATCCAGAGGGCTTCCCGCCTGGGCCAGTCAGCCATGGCCTAACGAGCTGGCTTCCCCCTGGGGAGTTCTGGGCCACAGCCCAGCTCCCCTCCCCAGAGTGGAGAAGGCCGCGGTGGGCAGCTGCCTCGTGGCAATGAGACAATACCAGAATACCATTCTCCTCTGAAAGGAACCAAGGCTCTTTGGACATACGATCCAGGGCTGGATCGGGAAAGGTAGAAAGTCAGAAAGTGCTTAAAAAGCAAAGAAACAGAAAAGAAAGAGATAGGGTATAAAGGACACCGATGTCAGCTCGAAGGGGCTCTTACTGGCCAAATCTGGGATAATTTAAGCAACAAAACAAATAATGGTAGTCACGGATTACAACCGATTGGACAAAACAGGAATCTGAGTCCACGCAGATGTAAAAAACAAATGAATAAATCTACAAACGAGGCTGAAGGTGCAGCCCTTCCGCACAGAATGCCGACTTCTCTAAATGAGGAAGAACACGGGCTTCATCCAGCCCCCCAGAGACCGTCAGAGGCTGTCGGAGCCCTGGCTGCTAGGGCAGGGGCGGGGGGAAGGGGAGGCTCACAGAGGCCAGGGCCAGTGGACTGGGGTTTCACAAGCGACAGGTTATTGCCACCATCTCAGAGCACCTCCTCACAAAGCAGAATCACTCGCAAAGGCGTGAGAGGGGACTTCGTGGGGAGGTGTGGCAGACACAGCTAGGATCAGAGTCGAAACCCCCCGCCCCGGCTGTGGCCACTGGACACGTGGGGCCAGGCAGAGCTCAGGGGTCACTAGGCGGCCCTGCCGAGCATGCAGGTGCCTGAGTCTGGTCAGGAGGCGACGGCACAGAGCTCCACACTCAGGGTCGGCCAGTGGAAGGTACCAGGGGGTGAACGACAAAGCAAGACTGGGGAGCGGTTCCAGATGAGGAATCGAAGCGCTGACAGCTACAAGCAGAGTGTGCTCCTGAATGGAATCCTGGATCAGAGGGGGAGAAAGGGGACCGGGGGGGGGGGGGAGACAGCGGCATGGAGTCTGGGGATGGGACAGCTGCGCCCCAGTGCTGACTTCCTAAACTGGGGGCCAGGCGCCACGGGGCATTCTATCCATAGCCGGCTTCCCAAGGCTTCAGAGAGAAGAGCGGCAGCGAGAAGCAAACGTGGGGACGGGAGAAGGAAGGTCACGATGGGGCGAATGGAGGGAAAGGCTCACAGCCAAGGAGCCCGAGGACACAGGGAGCACAGGAACTCACAGCTTCTCCCGAGTCTGAAATCACTTAAAAAAGAAATGAACGAAGAAATTTGTTTTTCAAAAAGGAAGCAACAGAGAGGAAAGGAAGCGAGGTAATGAGAGCCACAGCAGCCAGCCACGCTGGAGGCACAGGGATGTGTCCGACCTCACACCCCAGCAGCCTGAGGCACTGCCCCGGGCACACACAAGTGGGCTGCCTGAGTGCCAGGCAGGTGCAGCAGGGTGCGGGGGCTGCGGGAGGGGGGCTGTCCGGTGGGGCCTCTCACCCAGATGTGCTGGAGGTCCTTGCTGTTGACGGGGTAGATGATGCAGTTGGTGCCGATCAGCTTGACCGCACAGTCGATGCTGACGTCGATCACGGTGCCGCACTGACTGTCCTGGGGAGGAGAAGGCATCCAGGTGCGAGCAGGCGCATGGTCCCGGCCACCAGGGCAGATCCGGCCCAGACCATCCCCAGGCCACCCCCGCACCAAGACTCACGGTGGATCGCATATGCCGGACCACGTCCCGGGGCACCACGGAGCGGTCCTCGAGCTTCAGCTGAGGAGGAGAGCACAGTGTGACACAACGGCCTGGGACGTCCGCAGAAGCTGCACTTTCTCCCAACTTCTCACCCACATGTTCACACGCGTCCAGCTGGCTGCACCGATCCCAAGGGCGGCTCCGCTCTGATCGCACCCAGACCGAGGCCGACCCTCAGAAGCTACCTCCCCCCGCGCAGAGGCAAAAACGATGGTGACGGACGGTCACTGCGACCGTATGGAGAAGCGGTGTGAAGCGGCAGACGGCAGAAGGGCCTCGCTCACATGAAGGGTTCGGCACCCCTCACACGGCGAAGCACTCTGCTAGGAGCGAAATCTTCTTCTCCTTTCTCCAAGCGCCTGCCCGGCCCCTGCTGCTGAGCACTGAGCAGAGGGGGCGGGGGGCGAGTGTTGACACGGGGCTGAGCGGGTCACCCCGAGGCCTGCTATCACCCGACACGACCTTCTAATCTGGGCTATCCTCTCTGGCCAGCCGCAACCCGGTCCGTATCTCGTGCGCCACAGAGGCCCGCGGGCGTGGGCTAACTCAGGCCGGCCGGCTCCGGAGACCGGCCACATGCACAGCGAGCACCTGACCCATCCTACTGCAAACACCCTGCGGCAGTGGCATCCGAGGACAGCTGGGCCTCTCGAGAGCCCTCCCCTCCCTCTGCCAGGCCCAGGGGCACCCTCCAACGGTGCAGGCGGAAGACGGTCCTCCACCAGGCCGGCGTGTCTCCCTTGCTGGCTCCGCTAACCTGGGGCGCTGTTCTGGAGTTCTCCATGGAGCCGTGGGTGAGGCTCTGTGACTGCCCATCTCCTCGGGATGGGCACCTCCAACACCCCAAACCACAGGGAAGCGAGAGCTGTTCTCTCAAACAACGCCCCACCCAAGACCCCTAAGATCACTGCCCCCACTCTAAGGCCTGGGGTGTGGAAAGGTGACCGCCATGGAACGAGGATGGAGACATTAAAAAGAAGACCTTGGCTCAAGGTCCCTGAAACTGTGGGGATGACGGCTAAGACAACCCTGCTATCAGGAGGATAGGACTCCCAAAAACTAGAGGGGAGGGGTGCCTGGTGGGCTCAGTCAGAAGAGCATGGGACTCTTGATCTCGGGGTCTCGGGGTCATGAGCTCAAGCCCCGTGCTGGGTGTAGAGGCGACTTAAATAAATAAAACTTAAAAAAAAAAAAAATCCCAAAAAGTAAAGGGGGAAGCAATGGGCTCCACCATCAACAGGCGATAGAGGTTTTTCCTCCATGGGAATATAGTCCACGAGCCAGACAAGAGCGAGCCCAGGTGTTAAACTCCAGGGTCCCTGAGCCAGACACGGAGATGTGCCCACTCCAAAACCTCGGGCAGATCACTTGCGCCCACCTGTGCAGAGTGGGGTGGGGGCAGCCATCACAGCAGGTCAGGGATTAACAAGGCAACAAAAGCACAGATGGGCCCAGGGCACCTGGCACATAGTAAGCACTCAGCAAATGCCAGATGTGACCACTCCTCCTGACTCCACTGGCCCCCAAGCCACAGGTGGAGACCCTCTTGAGTTCAGGCTCTTCTCCACTCTGCGCACAGATCCCAGGAGTCAGGGGCGGGGGGGCACATGGAACTCTGCTAAGGCTCTGCTGGGGTGATGGTGCCACTTTTCTGACTCAAAGAACTTCCTGTCCCGTGACCCTCTGTGCCCATAGCTCTGGTCTGGGACATGGTATTTTCAGTGCTATCCCAACCTACCTCAAACCTCTGCTCCCAGTTTAGACTTTAAAAAGCCACAAGTGCAAGTCTTTCCAAGTTGCCATAGAAACTAAAGTTGCAGTGCCAGGAAATCCAGTGGGAGAGGGACTGCTGTGCAGGGCATGGGGGTGCCATCCTCGCTGGGAGCTGTGGCCTCGGGCGCAGGCTGCCTTGTCTGCTCAGGCATCCCTGAGAAAAGCCCCCAAGTTGAGCCTGCAGATCGTGTCCCCACCTGGGGGTCTGCGTGGGTCCCTGACAGAGCTGCAGGGAAGGGAGCGAGGCACAGGCACGGATCCCGAATGGACGGCACACTGCCCAGCCTCACGGCACCCTGGCCATGGGACACTGCTCCTGAGTGCAGAAGGGAAACTGAGGCTCCCGCTTGGAGGCTGAAGCGGGAACGAGGTGGGAGTGAAGGCTGGCATCACCGCAAGGCCAGAGGCAGGGTGAGGGGGCCTGGTGAGCAAACACCGTCCTCCGGACGTGGCCCTCTGCACCTGTGCCTGGCCTTTTGCCAGAATCCACTCCAGGGTGAGGCCTGGTCTCCAGGCTCTTCTAACAACCTTCCGTGACAAGGAGGGACATTTCTCCAAAGCCCTGACAATGCTGAGAGCGGAGCACAGTGAAGCAACAAGGAGAAGAGAGGGGCGTGGCGGCCATTCGTCTGACGAATTCCCCTGGGAATTCCAGAAAATGAGAAGAGCATCTAGAAGGACTTTGGACAACGTGCAAGGCTCTTCCTTCTCTTTCAACACTTCCTTTCCCAACTCCCTATGTCCCACCCACACAGGGCACTACCTTCATCCAAACAAGCCAGTCCTCTCCCATCTGTGTGCCTCTCCACTGCACAGTTCCTTCCAAACGCCCCCTCCTCTCCCTGCTCCCACCATGTGCTGTCCACATCACAAAGGCTCCCCATGTCCCCACTCTGGAGGGCACTTCTGCGCTCCTGCGGGCTTGGGAGCTCGGTGTCCTCTGCCTACAGCAACTGGTACTGACTACGTCTCAAGCAGTTTTCTTGCACTTGGTGTGTTTTATCCATAGTGCTCTGAAGTATGTACTATTACTGTCATCCCCATTTTACAGATGAGTGAACTGACATGGAGAGAAAATGAGGAACTTGTTCATGGTCAAATAGCTCCACATGTGGACCTTGACTTGAACTCTGGCTGGCTCCAGAAGCCATTCTCTTAACCACACAACAAGCTCATCCGTCCTGAGCTGCAGAGATAAGAGCAGAGTAAAACCTATTCCTGGCGGGAATTCCTGTAACAGAGAGTGATTCTTCTCCTGATTATAAAGGCATTCAACGCCCTATTCCTTTCGGGGGCTGAAGAGGAAGACATCAGGCATCCAGACGGCAGGTGCCAGAGGCTGGAGGCTACCCCTAGAGGGCGCTGTGCCTGTTCGCGGAACACGCCAGACTTCGGAGCTCCACTAGTCTGCATACAAAGCCAGGTGCGTCTCAGCGCTAAAGGCAAGGGAAGCAAGGGCAAACATGAACAATCAGGACTTCATCAAGTTCGGAAGCGTTCGCACAGCAAAGGAAACAGTCAACAAAACCAAAAGACAACTGACAAAATGGAAGAAGGTATTCGCAAATGATGTATCAGATAAAGGGCTAGTAGCCAAAATCTTTAAAGAACTTACCAAACTCAAAGAACTTACCAAACCAAAGAACAGATAAATGCAATCAAGAAATGGGCAGAAGACATGAACAGACATTTCTGCAAAGAAGACATCCAGATGGCCAACAGACACATGAGAAAGTGCTCCACATCACTCGGCATCAGGGAAATACAAATGAAAACCACAATGAGATATCACCTCACACCAGTCAGAACGGCTAAAATTAACCAGTCAGGAAATGACAGATGCTGGCAAGGATGCGGAGAAAGGGAAACCCTCCTACACTGCTGGTGGGAATGCAAGCTGGGGCAGCCACTCTGGAAAGCAGCGTGGAGGTTCCTTTAAAAGTTGAAAAGAGGGGCGCCTGGGTGGCTCAGTGGATTAAGCCTCTGCCTTCAGCTCAGGTCATGATCTCAGGGTCCTGAGATCAAGCCCCGCATCCGGCTCTCTGCTCAGCAGGGAGCCTGCTTCCCCCTCTCTCTACCTGCCTCTGTGCCTACTTGTGATCTCTCTCCCTTTCTCTGTCAAATAAATAAATATATAAAATCTTAAAAAAAAAAAAACCACGTTGAAAATAGAGCTACTCCACAACCCAGCAATCGCACTATTGAGTATTTACCCTAAAGATACAAATGCAGTGATCCAAAGGGGCATGTGCACCCGAATGTTTATAGCAGCAATGTCCACAATAGCCAACCTATGGGAAGAGCCCAGATGTCCATCAACAGATGAATGGATAAGGAAGATGTGCAATATATACACAATGGAATACTATGCAGCCATCAAAACCCCCAAATCCTGCCATTTATAATGAAATGGATGGAACTAAAGGGTATTATGTTGAGCGAAATAAGTCAATCAGAGAAAGACAATTATCATATCTCTCTGATATGAGGAATTTGAGAGGCAGGGCGGGGAGGGGGGGTAGGGGGATGGAGAAGGAAAAAATGAAACAAGATGGGATCGGGAGGAAGACAAACCATAAGAGACCCTTAATCTCACAAAACAAACTGAGGGTTGCTGGGGGGAGGTGGGGTAGGGATGGGGTGGCTGGGTGATGGACATTGGGGAGGGTATGTGCTATGGTGAGTGCTGTGAAGTGTGTAAGCCTGACAATCCACAGACCTATACCCCTGGGGCTAATAATACATTACATGTTAATAAAAATAATTAAAAAATAAATAAAATAAATGAAGTGAATGACTTCAAACAAAGCCATGTGTTTCTGTTAGGTACACCCCAATGGCAGTTAAAAAACAAAACAAACGAAAACAAAACAAAACAAAAAAACGGTTACCAGGGTGGGATCTGAGGTGGCAGATGGGTAGATTTCAGGGGTCATTACTGGCTCTACAACAATGAACCACCTCTGAGGTGGTGACCATCAACATTTCTGGAGGCAGAGTGTAGCTGTCCGAGGATTCTGAATAGAAAAAAACAAGATACCAAGACAAAGTGTTCACGTGTCTCTCAGTGAGAAGGAACCACGGCTGGCTTTTAAAGGGGGCATGCATGGGGGCGCCTGGGGGGCTTAGTCCCTAAGTGCCTGCCTTCGGCTCAGGTCATGATCTCAGGGTCCTGGGATCGAGTCCCGGGCTCCCTGCTCAGCCGGGAGCCTGCTTCTCCCTCCCCCACGCCCCTCGCATGCGTTCCCTCTCTCGCTGTGTCTCTCTCTGTCAAACAAATAAATAAAATCTTTAAAGGGGGCATGGGTTACTTCAGACAATTTGGGGACAGAACTGCGGGACATCCTTTGCTGCTCCTGCCTGTTCTGGAAACAAGTGTCCGACAACACCTCTGCCCCCAGGGACAGGGGCGCTGGCACAGCTCTGGAGGAGGTGACTCCTCTGAACAACGATGACTGGCACCTCCTGTGTGCCTGCCCTCACAAAGCTTGCGTTCTAGTGCGGCAGAGGAGACGCACATGACATACATGTGCGCGCGCACACACGCGTGCGGGACACACGCATGCACAGGTCAGGTGGTGCTAAGTGCCATTCAGAAAAACAAGGCAAGGCGAGGGCCGGGGTGAGAGGCAGAACGGGAGGAAGCAAGGGTGAGCTATTTTACACAGCTGGTGAGGAAAGGCCACTCCAAGGTGACATCTGACCAGAGATCTGGGTACAAGGGGGGAGTGAGCTTTCCAAGCGGAGAGAGGGCGGCCTTAAAGACCCGTGTGCCCGGCGTGCTGGACGACTGGAGAGGAGGGCAGCAGAGGTGAGGCTGGTGCCAGCGAGGAGGGCAGCAGGAGGAGAGGCTGGAACGGAGGGCAGGAGGGACTTAAGGCTCCATCCTCATGGAGATGGACGCCCCTGGCAGGCTCAGAGCAGAGAGCACGCAGGGCAATGATATTAAAAGGATCCTCTGGCTGTTGGGTGGAGAACGCGCTGTAGGGAGGGGTAGGGAGACCAATGAGCCCGGCGGCTCTCGGGGCGGGGGCGGGCAACCTTGCCTCCCAGACAGCATTTGGAATGTCTGGACACGTTTGTGGCTGTCAGCCCCTGGGGAAGGGGGTTTCTGGGAGGTGGCAGGTATGGATGCCGCTAACCCTCCAACAGGGCACAGGACGGCCCCCCACCCTGCCCCTGGTGCCACGACAAAGAACCATCCAGCCCAAAACATCCGCAGCCTTGAGGCCAAAAGCCCTGAGGCTGCCCCCAGAATGGTGGTGCGGGGACCAGAGCGGTGGGGAAAAGGATCACCCTGGACGTGTTCGGAAGGCAGAGCTCATGAGGCGCCTCACACCATCGGGAAGCAATAAAGGCACAGGGAAAAGGAGACCTGGCAGCGGGGCGGGGCGATTCCACTCCACCCCCAGGTCAGCTCCAGGAGGACCAGGAGGGCCACTCCCCTCTCCCTGCCCTCACCCCAGGTGCACGCTGCTCCCCTCAGCCGCCATCTCGAGGCCCAGCACTGACAACACAGCAGGAACGAGAGCAGGTCCTGCAACCCTTGGTCCAGACCCTCCCTCGTAACACCACTGCTCGCTGACCTAGAGGAACCCAAATTCGCTGTGCAGAGACGTTCCATGAACAGAAACGGGCAGCCGAGGCTGATCGATAGGTTGAAAACACAAGGAAGCAGATACAAGAAGCAATTTTCAAGTGGATCTGAACGTCGCATTCATAGGACTGGGGGGGCCCTACGGGCTGGGCTCCTCAGCCGAGGCCAAGCATCCATTCTGGGGAGAAAAGCTGGCTTCATTCCCGGTCAGTGGCACCAGCACTGGGTTCCGTGCGAGAGGGGAAGGGGCAGAAGTCCCCAACAAAAGGCAAAGAGGGGCTTAAAGGTGCCTAAGCCTTTGTGTCAAGGCTAGAATGCGCGCACCGACCACGGCCATCGCCCGGCAGACTCCGGGGAAGGCCAGACGGGAGATGCCAGTGTTCTCCTTCCGTCCCGCCGGCGGAAAACCAAGCAGGTCGTTCCTGGGAGTTAGTGATGTTCTCAATGCCACGCCCTCAACTTACAACCGGGAACAGCTTCAAACTCAAAACCTCAAAAGGCTCATTCGTGCCGAGCACCCAGGGGGACTTCGCGAAGTCTCCGCTGTCCCAAGGCCAGCTGAGGGCCAGCCCTACCCTGCGCCCCTGGTGAGTGAGTGGAAAACTGGGGACAGCCTAGAGCGGCCCCGGTTTGGCTTTGTATTCAGACTTTACTAAATCTGAGTAATTTAATCTGAGACTTTACTAAATCTGAGGATTTACTAAACTTGGCCGGACTGAGCCAGGCCCGATGCCTGGGGAGACCTCTCTGAAGCCTCACGGTGCTCAGCGAGGAGACCAGATCTTTCTCGGGAGAAGAAAAACTAGCCACCCTGCTGCTTGGCCTGGGGAGGGGGGATGTGGCCCCACAGACACACGGAGGAAGGAGGCTGTTTACCTATGCCAGGACTCCGAGAACAGAGTCCTGAAAGGAGTATGAGGTCAGATCAGAAATTTCCGAGGGCCGACTACTTCCACGGGGTAGGAGCAAGCTGCGCGACACCGTCCCTCCCGCCCACGGGATGGTCTGAGTGGGCTCTGAGTCCAAGGCAAACCAGAGAACGGTGAAACAGGTCAACGGGGCTTCCACTTGTGTTGGGGACCCCGGAGCCTCCTAACCAGACCCCGCCCCTTCAGCGGAGGTCACAGACACTTCCGTGCTGCCTGCGGGTCCGTGGTGAGCGCTGCACTGGGAGGGGCAGCCCGGCAGCCCTGCAATAGAAGGTGGGGGTCTGGGGCATCTGGTTGACTCAGTGGGTTAAGCCTCTGCCTTTAGCTCAGGTCATGATGTCAGGGTCCTGGGACTGAGCCCCACATCGGGCTCTCTGCTCAGCGGGGAGCCTGCTCCCCCCCATCTCTGCCTGTCTCTCTGCCTACTTGTGATCTCTGTCTGTCAAATAAATAAATAAAATCTTTAAAAAAAAGAAAAAAGGAGAAGGCGGCGGGGTTCTGGCTGCACATACAGGAGCTCCTTCGGCTGAGAAGTCCCTCAGCCCGGCTCCGTGAGTGGGGATGAGGACAGAGGAAACGACTGCATACAAACTTTGCTGAAACCTAGAATTGAGGTCAATTAATTTCTCTAGCGCTTCCTGCAGATTGAGGGCTAGCGAGGAACATACAAATACAAAAGGAGAGCACACTGCCTTTAAAGAATTTACACGGACCTGGTACAGAGACCTTAACCCTTTCCCCTCCAGTGCCAATGCAACCGGCGGGGGGGGGGGGGTGGGGGGCAGAGAGGCTACTCAGGTCCGAGGGGAATATGCTGGTAGTGAGGAATTCTGGAGAAGCTTTGGAAGTCCTAGAATGGAACGCTCCCTCGAGCAGTGTTTTTCAAACTGTGGCTGTGACTCATTAGTGGGTTATGAAATCAATTTAGGGGTTCATGGCCAATACCGGGGAGGGGGAGAAAGGAAAGTATCTATGACATGACAAAGTGGCATGGTACCGTTCAGAGAAAACCTTTCCAGCTGCGTCCAGCTGATGCGTGTGTCCTCGGTCATGATGTAAAATGTACATTCTATGGCCGCTCACTTTCGAGAAGTCCGAGAGTCCCACCCCACCTACCTATCTGCCCAGTCCCTATGGCCAGCTCGGCCGGTTCTTGGGCTAGGGTTTTGGCCAGCTACATCAAGGGGAGAGAAACTCCTCTTCCCATCAAAAAATTAGCAAACAAACAAAAATCCCAGGATCTATATGTTCACACACAGACACCGTGGGGGTGGGCCACCTTGAACTCTTTCCACATCGTTTCCAGACATCAGTGTGGGGGCTTCCAGAACAGGAAAGCTGGAGGGGGCAGGAAGTGGCACTGTAGGTAAAGCCAGGCTCCTCTTCTGGCTCCTTCCGAAGCCTGAGTTCCCAGTTCACACTGGGTCCGGGGGTATGACTGGTCAGGGATTCTAGCGTATGCCAGGGTAAGGACTTTCTCAGAGCAGTTGACCATCATGTGGCCAGCCCCTGACAACGCCTGACAACAATTAGCGAGCTGCCCACCTGGGGATAGAAGGTTTTACCAGCAAAACAAATGACCAGAGGGCCTCACATGCCTGGGGAGGAGAGAGGACAGCTGGAAATGTCTGGGGCAGTATGGAAGAAAGACAAAGGTCAGTGCCCCAAACTAGAAAATTCTGTCAATCATGTGCTACAGAAACCATTCACCAGAAGTTCTGCTAAAACCGTAGACTCAGGTCAATTAATTCCATAATTTTTTAGTGTTTCCTATAGACTCAAATGAAAACAAGAATAAAAAATCTGTAGGAATGAGCCTTGTATTTAAGGAATACACATTTAGGGGGCGCCTGGGTGGCTCAGTGGGTTGGGGCCTCTGCCTTCGGCTCAGGTCATGATCCCAGAGTCCTGGGATCGAGCCCCGCATCGGGCTCTCTGCTCAGCGGGAAGCCTGCTTCCTCCACTCTCTCTCTCTGCCTGCCTCTCTGCCTACTTGTGATCTCGGTCTGTCAAATAAATAAATAAATAAAAATTAAAATTTAAAAAAAAAAAATAAGGAATACACATTTAGGTGGGGGGACAAAATGAAAATATGTGAAAACATTTACACACGAGTACGTGTACTGCTTAGCTCGGTGGGGAGACAGAAGGTTCTACTTCTGGATGGTCGGTGGGGGAGGGCGGGAAGGGCCAGGCTGCACAGGAACTAAGGGCAAGGGATGTCCACCACCTCCTCGGCTTCAGATGAAAACTGGCCAGGCCTCTGTACTCTCCGCCCCCAGGGGCAGCCCTGTCCCCAGCGACCCCCCTCTCTGATCACACATCCTAGACCAGAAGCTGCGGTGGGGCTGGGCAATGCAGCATGACTGCATCGTCGCCTGGAAAATGCAGCTGCACTCTGCCCGCTTGCTGGAACATCCTGGAGGCGCAGCCTGCCCCGGGGGACAGAACAAGGGGCCGGAGTCCCACTGCTGCTAAGTGGGGGGGCAGGCCCGGGGTGCTGCAGCTGGCAGCAGGCGCCTGGGAAGCAGAACTGGGTCTCTGCCGATGCCACGATGTTCCGGGGGCAGAGCGGCCTGGAGAAGGACACTGTCCCCCTCGTGTTGGCCCCAGGCTTTTCGACCTGACTTTCAAAAAGACAAAACATGGGGCACCTGGGTGGCTCAGTGGGTTAAGCCTCTGCCTTCAGCTCAGGTCATGATCTCAGGGTCTTGGGATCGAGCCCCACATCGGGCTCTCTGCTCAGCGGGGAGCCTGCTTCTCCCTCTCTCTCTCTGCCTGCTGCTCTGCCTACTTGTGATTCTATCTCTCTCTCTGTCAAATAAATAAAATAAAATCTTTAAAAAAAAAAAAAAAAAAAAAAAGACAAAACAGCTCGGGGCCTCCTGGATTGGAAGGGAAGGTACAAATGGGAAGCCGTAGGAGGAAAGCTCCCTCCTCAAGAAGTATGACTGGAAGGTAGAAAAGTAAACAGTAAACACGACTGTGTGGACTTGTGCTCTGTTCTCGGGGCCGGGCCACTGTCCTGGGGCTGCCGGGCATGCCTGGGAGGAAGCAGGCATCAGGCCAACTGTCCAGGCGCAGAGAGGGCTCAGGGCCTCACCGCCTTCTAGACGTCTCTTCAACCCACTTACATGCCCTGGCGTCCGGTGAGCTCGGGGAGCGATGACAGACCTTCACTGCGCTCGCACGGGACGGGAGGAGCCACCGTGCTCTGCCTCTTCTACACCTCGCAGCCTCTGCAGGGGCCCCACTCCCCGTGCTCTCACTCCACACAGGGGTCCAGGGGCTCGCAGAGGTGGCGGAGCCACCCAAGGCCACTCGGGCCATATCACTCCACAGGTCTGGTTCTGCTAGCTTGTCCTTCCTCACTGGGCACGCACAGCCCACGGCATGGCCCGCGGGCACAGCCCTGGAGCGATGAGAGCCGCGCCGACACTCACAGGGTGGCCTGAGGCAGCCCCACCATCTTCCCAGAGCTCCCTGAAATGCAGACTCTCGGGCCCCACCCCAGCCCTGAGGCCTGGGAATCCATATGGGAACAAAGTCTCTGGTCTCGGGGTGACCCGTTTGCACGGTCCCTTGTACGTAACAGAGGGGCTTAACAGAGAGGTTATCAGGATAGAGGAAGGGAGGGCCCTGTCCCCGTCCAGTCCCTAGGAGGTCATTCCGAATAGACGACCCCAACCCTGGCTATTCTGTCCTCTGAAAAGGCAACAAAGGAGAAGTAGCTCAAAGGGACGGTCTCTGAGTCCTGTGGCTGCAGGCCAGGCCCACCCTCAACTACAAGGGACCCCAGGCAGGAGAAACACAACTTCCCTGAGCCCACAGCAGCCCCGCTCATTTCTCCAACACCTGCGGTCACCATCTCAAGGCAGATAACACGAAAACACATCCTGGGCTACTGCACATCCCCTGGGCACCAATGGCCTGGCGACTGTGGCACAGACAGAAGGGCTCCTGGGGGCTGATGCTACCTCTTGGTTTGGTCGTCAATCGGAAGAACACTGACTGACCACCCCTCTGATACCAATTACCCAGAGCTCACCCACAGCAACTTGGGGGCTGGAATGGGATGGTTCACCGGGCTGGGACTGCAAATGCGCATGAATGGACAGGAGAATCAACGAGCCACCCTACTGTCACAGCGAGGGAGCCTGCCCCAGCCCATGCCCTGAGGACACGCTCTTGCCTCCCTGTGCCTGAGACCTGAGACGCCTCACAGGGAAGGCAGCCCTGGGCTGGACGAGGTCTGGTGAGCGTGTTCCCGGCACCATCTCCGGGGGCCTGGCCACCACCACCGAGGGGCTGCACGGGTGGCCTGTCTGGAGTGTGCATCCCCCCGAGCCCCCGAGGAGGCAGGCTGAATGGAAAGATGTCCCCAGTCCACCCGGTGTCTGAGGAAGCCCGTGCTGGGCGCACCAGGGCACAGCCAGAATCGGGCTCCTGACAGTTTCTCCTCTGAGAAACTTAGGGCTCAGCTGGAAAAAGCAATCACATGGTGTTTGCCAAGACTGAAACGATGCAAAAATTACCATAAGGGTACATCTTGATTTAGATGCCATTACTAAAAAGTCTTTTATAAATTGAAGGGATTTTAGGTACACCAGGGGAGCTATTTCACGAAAACCCACAAGAAATCTTACAGTATGTGAATAACCATGTTTCTGTTCACATGATCAAAATTCTCCCCGCCTTTTAATGCGTGCGGACACACCCACCCACTGCAATGAAGAGATCCCACCGAGTGTGAATCAGAGTGTGGGACGGCGTGCTCTCAGCTGGGTCCGCAGGGACCTGGCTAACACCGCCAGGTCGTGCCTCGCAGGCTCCGGCGAATAGCAGGAAAACAGCTGGGACCGAGCACACCCGTCCAGCAGGCAGGTCATCTCAGGCCTGGGGACCGGGTGTGTGTGTGTGGGGAGAACAGAGGGCACGCTGGGGAGAGGTGTGTCTAGGTGCCTCACAGATTATGAGCAAAGGCAGAGGCGGCCTCAGCAGGTCTCATGGGAGGAGGACTAAGTTCTAAGGCAGGTAATTCCTCAGTGCTCTGTAAAATAGATCCTAGGGCACCCGGGGGGCTCAGTCGTTAAGCGTCCAATTCTTGGTTTTGGCTCAGGTCATGATCTTGGGGTACAGCCCTGAGTTGGGCTGTGCTGGGAGTGGAGACTGCCTGGGATTCTCTCCCTTTCCCTCTGCCTCTCCCCTCATCCAAATAAACACACACACACACCAGACTTAATTTTTTTTTTTTAAACCCAAAGCCTACTGGATAAATCTCTTGAGTGAAGCCAGAAATGTACTTAACATTCCCTTGGTAAGTCTGATAATCAGCGTGGTTCTGCTCCAACCAATAAGCTTCCCTTTCTCCTACAACAACAAAACAGAACCCCAACGACTTAGGACGTTTGTTTTTAATTAAAACAGTATTTGAAACATACAAATCTGAGTATGCAAGAACAAGGTGATTAAAACAATTAACAAAGGAATTTCTGCCTGGGGGCGGCTCCTCCCCCTGGCTTTCCCCGACACACCCGTGGTTCAGCCCTTGAACAGACTCAGTTACCAGGTCATGAAAGCAAGAGCGACCTCTGCTCAGGTGGTCTAGGCCGGTTACCAGACAGATGCCAAGAACAAAGCCCTGGGCTCTGTGACAGCGATGAGCACGAGATCCCCCACGGACCAGAGACGAGGGACCTGACCCAGGCCAGCGGCTACGACGGCGACGAAAGCAGATTCTGCCAACGCGCCCTCGGACACCTGGGGGACACAGTTCTTGCCTCCTTAAAAGACTTTCAGGCAGGAAGGCAGCCAAGATAACCTGATTTTTAGGCCACACTTCTGGATGGCACGAGCTGGTACAGAAAACGTGGCTCTGTCCACATGCAAGAGCCCCAAATCTGAGAAAGAACGGCCCTGGCGTGAAGGGCGCGTCGCTGTCTGGTGCTAATCCTCCAAGACGGCCACCAGACCTCAGCTTACAGATGCCCCCTCTCCCTTTCTTCACCTTCCCTTCCTCGAGCCCACAGGAGCATGACGTCATCTTCAAGATGATGTAATCTGCAGTCGGCAAAGAGCCGACACCTCACTTCCACAGTGGCCTGTGACATCCACCTTTACCTCCACCCACGACACCTGCATCCCCTTCGGGCCACGCTCCCGAACACCGAGAACAGCCACACTCTGCAAAATGCATCCCACCTTCTGAAGCAGACTCCGACTGAAAGGGATCCACTCAGCACTGCTATTTTAAAAAATGCAAATACGGTAGGAGAGGCGGTAAAAATAACACATCAGGGCCCTGATCCAAGGCTGCTTTTTCGCTGAGGGGCCAGGTTCTCACGAAGTAGGGGTGGAGCGTGTGGGGCTCAGGGTGGCCGATCTTCCCCCGGAGTTTTGTTTTTTATCGCACCTGTGAGCGCAGAGCCGAGAAGACCACACGGACTCCCCCTTCCCCCACCCGTCTCTCCCTAGACACACAGCCGAGCCAGCCCACAGCAGGTAACCTGGCAGGAGGGGCAGGCAGGCTTCCCGGGCCTTCCCAGAATGACTGCGCCAAACACTGATGGCTCCTCGCTTTCCTCAATTCTAAAACGACATCTTTCTAAGACAAACTGGGGTGGGGTGTTGCAAACAACCCCACGCACCCAGGAAAGCAGGAGCTTGGTAAAGGCACAGCAAGCCAAGGAGGAAGACACGCAGGACCCTGGGCTGGGAAGTCAGCGACGGTCCTGACAGCCGGATGGCCCCGAACTTCGGACCGCCTTCCAAACTGATGCACACCGTCGATGCCACGGCCACAGACGGCCCCACCGACAGGCAGACTCCGCTGCTGGGAGTCAGCAGACACGGCCTCGTCACGGCAGTGCCAACCACGACAACCGCGCCTTCCTTTCCTCAGCTCCCCACGTTACCAGAATTAGGAGAGAAGCAGGTAGCCTGCCTCAGAGCAAGGATGTCTCACAAAATTGAGCACAAATACTTAGCAGCTGGGTTCTGGGCAGAATTCGTCGTCAACTGGCATGGCTGGGAGAGGGGGAAGAACTCACCAGCCCGCACTGGAAGAAACACCTGCTGGTACTGTAGACGTCTTTCTAACATGCCCTTCGACCCTCTACCAGGAAACGGGGAAGAGTCACAGCTACAAGTGCCCCGCAGCCACACCCAAGGGTCTGCACCGGCTAGAGACTTTCCAGGGTACGCGTTACAGCTTCTACGGAACAAACATCTCAGCTCTCCTACTCCCCTACCTGGACTGCCGGTTTCCCTCAGTCCCCAGGGCCTGGCCGCTGGCCAACAGGCTGCTTTCGGGACTGGGGGTCTGAGGAACCCGAAGGCAAGGCCGGGCTGGCCTCAGAGGAATCCTGCGCTCTCTAGCAGGCTGTACCCAGACCTTCTCAAGGACCACCCGTTCTAAGTGGAGGAAGACAGGGACAGGTAGACGAAGGCATCTCGAGGGCCCAGCTACGGCCCTGCACGGGCCAACGAAGCCACGTGAGGGCAGAGGCAGGCCCGCAGCGGCGGCTCTCAGGTCCCATGTGGACTAGGCCACGGGAGGCACAGGACACGGGTGGCAAGTTGTAAGTAATCAAAAATGATTTCCCTCTCGAGCCCCCTGCCCGGGCTTTCCCAGCCATTTCTGAGTTTACTTCAGCGATCAGGAGTCTGAGTTGTCCCCGAACAGCAGACCGCGTACAGAAGCTGTTGGAGAGCTACACAGGGAGAGGCGCGATGGGGGCGTCTCATGTTGACCCACTTTCCTCGGGCCGCAGCTCATCCTGTCTCTCTTCTCGCAGGGGCGGGGCGGGCGGGGAGGGCCAGAGCCTGCGCTGTGGAGAAGTCTGGCTCCCGACGACGGATGGCTTCCTTCCATCGCTGGGATCGGCTGCTCACCTGATCCCTTCAGCCACTCATGCAGCCAACCGAGCCACTACGGGGCTGCCGGAAGCGGTGTCTGACGCCGCCGGAACACTGGGAAGCAAGAGAGACTCCGCGCGGGCAGAGCCAGGAGAAGCGCGGGGAGCACAGGTAGTGCCACAAGCACTTACACCGTGACGAGTGCCAGGCTGGGGGCCCGAGAAGCTGCCACGGGCAACGATCGCGGCATTTATGTTTACCCAGATGGCTGCACTCCTCTCTGCTCGGACGTCACCTACTCAGAACGGCCTCCTCTGGCCGCCCGTCCTGATGGACGGGCTCCTGCTCGCTCCCTACGCTGTCCACACCCCCCCCCCGACCTGCTCTCCACGGCACTCGCCAGTCCCTGCATCTGCCACAATCCGTCTGCCTTGGCAGAACGGGAACCCCCCGAGGGCAGGTGGGGCTCCCCACCACACCCCCAGCACGGTGCCAGGAACGCCCACGCGGATGACAGGGTGCACCCGAGGAGCCCGCAGAGCCGCGGTGGAGGGAGAATCTGAAGATTCAGGCCCGAGAGGGGAGCCACCGGGGCAGCCCGCCCGCAGCACAGAGCCTACGAAGGAACGAGGGCCCAGCGCCCTGCACAGCGGAGGCTCTGCTCGACGGAAACCCCGCTAGCTCTGGAAGGTTGGGCTTCCCAAACAGCAAGCCTGAGTCCATTTCCTGGGACCCCCGCCGCCTTCTCTCAGTGGAGGGCAGTGCTGAAGGGCCCACCACCCGAGCTCAAGAGCCTGGCCCAGTGGCTCAGCTCCCCACCCCCAACGCCAGCGGCCTTCTGGTCTACCGTGACCGGCCTGACGGGTGTCCGCACCGGAAGAACCACGACACAGGAGACCGCGACCTGAGAAGCAGCACTCGCGCTGAACAGGCCCGAGCCACAGGAAAAGAGGCGCCCCCGGAAGGGCGGGCGAGGTGGCCTCACCGCGCGGAGGCCGGCAGCCTGTCAACAACATTTTAAGCCCGGTTTTGATTACTACGCTCACGGAACGACCAGAATTTTGAGAAGATGCAGAGCGGCCCTAGAAACAGGATCTATGAGGAAAGAGGGAAACAAATTCTAGGACAGGCAAGAGAAGCCCAGGACTGTTTCTGTCTTCGAGTCTAGAGCTTCCATGATGCACGACAACTCCAAATGTCTGCGGAGAAACCTGAGGAGGGATGGTCGTGCCGAAGACGGACCCCGGGCTCAGGAGCTACCCGCCGGATGGGGTCCTGCACCATTCCTGGGTCAGACCTGCACTGTCCCACGGGCAAGCCACTGGCCACGTCTGGCTACGGAGCACCTGACACGGGACCCAGCGTGGGAGAAGGTGTGCTAGGGCACAGAGCGGAGTCAGAGACGGGGTACCAAGAACGCAAACCCCCTGGGGAGCAGGTTCCACCCTGTCCGCGCGGAGATGACATCCTGAATCGACATGAGCTTGAACAAAACATCGAGATTAATTACACCCGCTCCTTGTCTGCTTTTTCTGATGTGGCCACTGAAAACAATCTCAAATTACAAATGTAGGCTTATACTGTATTTCTCCTCCTCCTTTTTTTTTTAGAGAAGGGGGAAGGAGCAGAGGGAGGGGGAGAGAATCCCAAGCAGGCCCCACGCCCAACACAGAGCCGGATGTGGGACTTGATCTCACGACCCTGAGATCATGACCTGAGCCGAAATCAAGCGTCGGGTGCTTCACTCACGGAGCCCCCCACGCGTCCTGGCTTGTACTGCATCGCTACTGAACAGTGTTGGTTTAAACCAGCAAATTCTTAAAAGCAACAACAACAGCGCACCAAAGGCGTAACACAGAAGAATGGTTTTTACTGTTCCAACAGCGCGCCCCTGAGGCGACCACTGTCTACTTTCTCAACGGGTAGAATATTCGGCCACATCTATGAACAGTATGCCCGCGTCTCTAATTCCTACTTTGTTAACAGCAGACCTTACCTACAGACCTTTCCCCACCCCCCTGCCTCCGGCAGCCCTGGACCCCGAGCCCCGTCCTTCGACAGTTCTGCTGCTCTGACGGAAACCACAGAGACACGCCAGCAGAGGGCACAGAGCGGAGCTGACCCGAGGCGCACTCTGCCAACACACACAACCGCGTGGTGATTCTGCCAAAAACCTATCCCTAACTTCTCCAAACACGCTCAAGGAATCTGTCAGGTGTTTTCTGGGGTTTGCCTCTCTTGGAAACCGTCCTCCCATGGAGTTCCACCCTGCCTCGCCAACACGGACTTCCCTTTGCACCAAGGAAACAAGGAATCTCTCGTTTCCCAGATCACAGAAAACCCCCTTGTCTGCGTGAAGCACACCTCCCACCAGCTTCTGGAGAAAGGGTCCATGGGAAGCACTTTTTTCCCCCCAGTCCTCTTTTGCCTGAAAGAAACTCCTTGCTCGGTAATCTGCCTAGACTCAGAATGCCCTCAGAAAGTTGAGGGCTTCGCTCTACTGTCCTCCCACCTGTCCTAACCGACTTGTTTACTCTGTTTATACTCACTGTGACCATGTGGATTTATTTCTATTACCTTTAGGGCCTTCTACATACCATATTTTTTCTTTGCTCTTTTTTCTAGAGCAATGACCTAGTTTTCATAATTCTGAGTATTTTACCTCTATTGGTTTGAAAGCTTGCAGGCCTATTTCTACTTTTCTAATGGTTACCCTTAATATCTTAATACCTCTACTTGACTCAGAGAGGCTGAAGCACATCAGCACCCCTCCTACTCTTTCCAAACAGGTCAAAGATTTCAGGATGTGTTCATTAATGCTCACTGTTTTCCAAGTTTATGCTTATTTAGATCCACCCACGCATTCCCCAAGGTTCTGGTACACCTTTCTTTCTTTTTTTTTTTTTTAAAGATTTTATTTATTTATTTAACAAACAGATCTCAAGTAGGCAGTGAGGCAGGCAGAGAGAGAGGGAGAAGCAGGCTCCCCACGGAGCAGAGAGCCCAATGTGGGGCTCGATTCCAGGACCCTGGGATCATGACCTGAGCTGAAGGCAGAGGCTTTAACCCACTGAGCCACCCAGGCGCCCCACACCTTTCTTTTTTGTCCCCCTCCTCTCTCCTGGGTTCAGTTTCCCTCTTCCTGAAGCACCACAAAGGTCTGCTAGGGAATAAATTCCATTTTTTTCTTTCTGTGAAAACGCCTTTATTTGGTTTTCACTACTGAATAAAAAGGTGGTTACTGAAAACTAAGTTAACAACATATTTTCCTTAGCAAGCTGAAGAGCTTATTTCATTCTGGTCTGGCCTCTAAGCTGCTACTTTTAGACGTCTGCTGGACCTCACTGTTGAGCCCTGGGAGTAATCCGTATTTTTCCCTCCAAGCTGCTTTTTAGATGCTCTTTTTCCCCAGGGGAACTCCCATTAGACGCAGGTCTCTCCCTGTGCTCTCGCGGGTTCCTTCTCTTCCTTGTGCGCTGCCCTCTTCCCGTCTCTCAGCTGAAATTCACTTCATTTCTTCAGATGTCTTTCCCAGTTCACGGGATTCTCTCTCGGGGTGTGTCTACTTCCACTGGGTTTTAAATTCAATTACGATTTTTCATTCTGGAGGGTTTTGGGGTTCTTTTAAAAAAAAAAAAAGCCCTTTTAAACGTGTTGCCTTATGCTTTCCTTCAGCCCTTCACGCACTTGAAACATTTGTATCGTCACGTCTCCTCTTACCTAGAGTTTTAAAATGTTGGAAATCCTGTTGTGGCAGCTCCCCCTGCTTATAATTTCTGTATATTTAGTCAGTTCCTGGCGTGAGCTCATCATCTGCGGAGGTGGTAGGATGAACGGTCATTCAGCTCAAGTTTTGCTCCTCCTTCTGCAAGGAGCTCCAACAGCATCAGCAGTCCAGTGCCAGGCCCGTGCTAGCGTGGGGATTCCTCAGACACAGGGGAATTATACATACAGAATTCAAACCTGGATGTTTCAACTGCTCCTGGGAGACCTCCCCCAACACCTCAGAGTATGAGGCCAGGCTAAACCTCCTTGCTGGGCGCCTGGCTGGCTTGGTTGAAGAGCATGCGACTCTTGATGTCGGGGTCATGAGTTCGAGCCCCACAATGCATACAGCAATTAAGTAAATAAAACTTTGAAAAATTAAAAATGAATGAATGAATGAATGAACTTCCTCTCCGTTTCTCAGCCCCACAGGGGAGATCTTGAATTCCTTTCATTCCTCCTACCAGGGAATAGCCCTTTGAGGGGATTTCTATTTCAATTCTATAAATGATCACTAAAATCCAAACCTCGATGATTGTGACGGTCTGTTTTAAGGGCCAATGAACAGCCCCCAGAGATGCCACAACTGCTCTGGTTTTAAATTCCCTTGTTGATTCTGGTTTCTTGCTACCACTTTTCTTTCTTCTAAGCTTAGTTCCAGATCTGCAGTCTTTATGGTATTTGCTATGGCGTTACTGAGTGAGCGAGCAGGAGCGGTTCTACATGAGCTCCAACTACCATGTGAGATTAGAAATCCTCTCCACCGACTTCCAGCTTCCCATGATGTTGAAAAATCGGGATGTATCTTCATTGCCAATCTTTTGTATGTGACCTGTTTTCTCTCTGTGGAAGCTTCATCCCCAGTATTCTGGAATAACACAATGTGCCAACTGGAACTTTTTCCATTCACCATCCTGGAACCTTGTGATCATCAATTCTGGAAACATTCCTGATTTCTTTGCTACATTTCTGTCCTTCATTTTTCCTTTGTTTACAGACCTTGTAGACGGCAGATATTTCCATTCTATTTCCCGTGAGTCTTTGTCAATGCTTTTCTCTCTCCTAACATTATGTTTTAATACCAAGAACTCTTCCTTGTTCTGAGTTTTATAGCATTCTGTTTTATTTCATTAACAAAATGCCAGCCCTTATTTCTGGGAAGATGTTCATGGTGTTCTGAGGGTTTCTTCCAGTCTTTCTCTTTGCTTGGTCTATCCTCTACCCTTCATGCTAGGAGGGTTTTTAATCCATTCAGTGACCCCTGGCTGTCCACTCCTATTTGAAATGAGTCAACAGATCTTTATGGTGAGGGAATAGCTCTGTATCTTTTTAAAAAATATATTATTTATTGGGGTGACTGGGTGGTTCAGTGGGTTAAAGCCTCTGCCTTCGGCTCAGGTCATGATCTCAGGGTCCTGGGATCGAGCCCCACATCAGGCTCTCTGCTCAGCAGGGAGCCTGCTTCCTCCCCCCTCTCTCTCTGCCTGCCTCTCTACCTATTTGTAATCTGCCAAATAAATAAATAAAATCTTTAAAAATATATATATATATATATATTATTTATTTATGAGAGAGAGATAGAAAGAATGAGCAGGGAGAAGATGGAGAACTAGACTCCCCCGCTGAGCAGGGAGCCCGATGGGAGGCCCGATTCCAGGACACTGGGATCATGACCTGAGCTGAAGGCAGACGCTTAGCCCACTGGGCCCCCCAGGTCCCCCCAACAGTCCTGTATCCTGACTGCTGTGGCAGGTGACAGAATGGCAGAGAACTGCACACGCATCGTCTGTGCACCAAAGTCGATTTCCTGACTCTGATGCTGGGGTTGTGTAAGCTGTAACCACGGGGCAAACTGGATGAAAGGTGCAGGGGATCTCTCTGTACTGTTCTGCAACTCCTATGACTCTCTAATTATCCCAAGACAAAAAATGAAAATTTAAAAAGTTGTGTCAATAATAAGATGACGGAAGCTTTGCAAACACAAGCGAGGCTTTGGATTGGTACGCATCACGTTATCTAGCTTCTGTTCTGAGGGACTGCCAAACCCTACCAACGGCAGGTCTGTCTCCCACACTGTTCATTTTTTTCCAGAGAGGAATCCTCCAATCCCACGCCTCATGCCTGGTTGCAGCACTCGGGGAGCAGGCAGGGAACTCAGCTGAGACTTCCCCTTTCAGTGCACAGACTTTCCTGAGTCCCTGTTTCATCTCAGCGTGACACTGCCCTTTGCTCCGTCTGAGCTCTCACGTCTGAGCTCTCACGCCAGCGCTGTCTCCGGCTCACCGTCTCCGGAGCACAAACCTCTGCTCTCTGGGGCAGGGCTCGCGCAGGCGCAGAGGCTGACCTTCCAACTCTTCCCTCTGTCTTTGGGCCCGCATCTCACGTGCGCCTCGGTGCCCTTAGCAGTGACAAAGGAGCAGCCCTGCAGAAGGTCTCAGGGATGGAGGCACCGACTTCTTAGCTTCCTCTGCTCTGCTCAGTCTTTGCCCCTCTTCCAACTTCTAAAACTTGAAATCTTTGTCTACTGTCTTCCCTCCCATTCTCCATCCTCACAGGTTTACACGTTTAAAAAATTCATTTACTGGGGCGCCTGGGTGGCTCAGTGGGTTAAAGCCTCTGCCTTCGGCTCAGGTTATGATCCCAGGGTCCTGGGATCGAGCCCCGCATCGGGCTCTCTGCTCAGCGGGGAGCCTGCTTCACCTCCTCTCTCTCTGCCTGCCTCTCTGCCTACTTGTGATCTCTGTCTGTCATAAATAAATAAAATCTTTAAAAAAAAAATTCATTTACTGGGCTGCCTGGCTGGCTCAGTTGAGTTGTGAGTTCAAGGCCCACGTTGGGTGTGGAGATTACTTAAGTAAAGAAATTTAAAAATTCATTTACATCATTTTAGAAGGATTTCTGGAGGAAGTGGAAATAAACGAATGTGTGCAATCTACCATTTTCGCCTGAAGGATGCCAACCAGAGATCTTTAACCTTAATTTTGCAAAATACTTACCTACAACCATGGGACATATTCGAAGATGGAAAAATGGTAAGGTTACAAAAACAAGAAATCACAAATTCAATAATTAGAAATCCGGGGTGTCAAGGTGGCTCAGTCGGTTGAGCATCTGACTCTTGATTTCGGCTCCGGTCATGATCTCCGGGTCGAGAGAGCGAGTCCCATGACAGGATCCTTGCTCAACGCAGAGTCTACTTGGGATCCTCTCTCCCTCTCCCTGCTCCCCTCCCCCCAGCCCCCCACTGTCCCGCTCTGGCACACTGTCTCTCTCTCAAAAAATAAAATAAAAAGTAATTTAAGCAATTAGAAATCCTTAGTTCTGACATTCACTTATTTAACTCAGAGACCAGTTCATTTCTGAGGGGCTCTCCCAGCCCTGCTGTTCTAAAATGCCAAATGATGGGGAGGGACAAGAAAGCTCAACCCCGTCAGAACCCCCCAGTCGCCTGCAGGGCCCCCATCCGTGCAGACACGTGGCTTTCTGTGGCAAACGTCAAAGAAACTTTCAACTGCGTAGACTGCTGGGATCTGGGTGGAAGAGACTGTCAGTGTCATACGACAGGCCTGGGGAATCGACACTTCACACACTTACAGAATTAAATTAGATTCTTAAATGCCAACCTAGAAACAATCACTGAGAAAGTCACCGAACATAAATAGCATGAGTGCCCCTCGGCAGACAGCCACCCCGCTCGAGGACGGAGGGTCTGCGAAGCGCTGGGAGCGGAGATGCACTCAGCCAGCCGCCGGCCTCTGTTACCAGGCGCCACTGTGTCACCCGAACGGCACCCTCTCGCGCGGCTCGGCACAGCCGTGTCTCGGACCTGCCACATGGCCACAGACACGACGCAGTTACCAAGGCACATTCACGTCAAGCAAGGAGCACGCCGTCAGCTGCTGCACGAGAAGGACTGCAATCGTGCTACCGGAGGGCAGGAGAGGAGGCTACACGGTCCACGCCCTGCCTTGAAGACCAGCTGTGGCTGGCGGCCGATGCAGGATTCCCGAGACCGGTGAACACCTGAGAGCTTGCCCCACCGCGACGAAGCCCTACTGAGCAGCCCCTTTCTTATTCCCGGGGGTAGAGGAGCCACAGATGTAAAACAATGAAACTTAGTTCTAGAAAATTTTAGAATCAAGAGCCCTTTCTTTTTTTAAGATTTTATTTATTTATTTGACAGAGAGAGAGAGATCACAAGTAGGCAGAAAGGCAGGCGGGGGGAGGGGGGGAAGCAGGCTCCCCGCTGAGCAGAGAGCCCGATGCGGGGCTCGATCCCAGGGCCCTGAGATCATGACCTGAGCGGAAGGCAGAGGCTTAACCCACTGAACCACCCAGGTGCCCCTAGAATTAAGAGCCCTTTCAGTTTAGAAGGATATCAAATCCTCTGGAGTATATTTAAATAGGAACGAAAGTTAGATCCCAATGTAATGCGAGACACCTGGCGGAGACCCCAGTGACACAGACACACCTCCCACAGCAAGCGGCCCACCTGCCCGACTCCGGACAGAGAGCAGACCCAAAGGCACCATCTGCTAGGCAAGCCAAAAAGTAAGTCAATTAAAAAGTGGGCAGATGATTTTCTGGAAAAGACACTTCTTCAGAGCAGATTTACAAATGGCTACTAGGCACGTGAGAAGCCTCTCAAGGTCACCTGTCATCAGGGAAAAGCCCACCATGCCTCCATGTGGTCCCACTCCACATCCCCCCCCTTCCTGGGGCCTCAGGTCCCAGACTATAAAGGAGTCAAACCAAAGCCTCCTAGTTCCAGCACCGTAGGCCCAGACACACCCTCAAACCCAGTATACAGCCAACGCCCATCATCTCGGGGAGGCTCCTGGAGACCCCGCCTTCACTGCGCACCTGATAACTGGAAACTTCTGATGTCACCAGCACAGGAGAGGAGAGCTTGAGGTGCCAGGATCTACAGGAGAGACGGAAAGGATGGAGACCCCAACATAACTCAGGTATCGCCGTACAGGACACGTCATCGTCCCACTATGGGCAGGTATCAGAATGTCATCAGAAATGCCTCAGTGGAACCACGTGAAAGAGACAGAGAGGCCCTCTAGAGCCTGACCTCTACCACTGTCAGCCCATGTCTGCACCACCCCTGCCCCCCGGCTTACTTACCAGGCCCCAGCCCAGCTCTCTGTTCGGGGAACAAATGCAGGCCTGAGCTAAGGCATGAGAGACTGGCCGGAGGTCCTGCGGAGCTCACGGACACCCCCTGGCCACAAGAAGGGCTTGTTTTTTGGCAAGAGCAGAGTACGAGAGAAAAACGCCTAGCGGACTGACCTGAGTTCTAGCCCTCCAGATGCTGCCAAGGAGTTGGGACTCCTGCCTCTGTCACCAAAAAAAAACTCACCATCACGCTAGGAAAATAGGCATTTCTTTTTTGTTTTTTTTAAGATTTTATTTATTTGGCAGAGATAGAGAGAGAGAACAAGCAGGGGGAGCAGCAGAGGGAGGGAGAAGCAGGCTCTCCACTGAGCAGGGAGCCCAATGTGGGGCTCAATCCCAGGATCCTGGGATCGTGACCTGAGCCGAAGGCAGACGCATCACTGATGGAGCCACCCAGGCGCCGCCCCAAACAAGTTCTGGTTATTGGTGTTCTCTCGCTCTCTCTTTAAAGATTTACTGCTTTATTTGAGAGAGAGAGAGAGAGTGCGCACGAGTGGGGGGTAGAGAGAGGACCAGAATCTGAAGCAGACTCCCTGCTGAGCCTGGGGCCTGACGCAGGGGCTCAATCTCACAACCTGGGCTGAAACCAAGGGTTGGACGCTCCACCGACGGAGCCACCCACGCGCCCCTGGTGTCATCTGTTCTCAAAACACAATCCGAGGGCACCTGGGTGGCTCAGTGGGTTAAGCCTCTTCCTTCGGCTTGGGTCGTGATCTCAGGGTCCTGGGATCGAGCCCCGCATCGGACTCTCTGCTCAGTGGGGAGCCTGCTTCCTCCTCTCTCTCTGCCTGCCTCTCCGCCTACTTGTGATCTTTGTCTGTCAGGTAAATGAATAAAATCTTTTAAAAATAAATAAATAAATAAATAAATAATAAAATACAACCCGAGAACAATTCTTTAGGTTTGAGATTCAGCATAACACTGAAGTGAAGGAAAATGTCTGGTAGCTCAAGAAGTTTCCTAGAACAGGGGCGCCTGGGTGGCTCAGTGGGTTAAAGCCTCTGCCTTTGGCTCCGGTCATGATCTCAGGGTCCTGGGATCGAGCCCCGCATCAGGCTCTCTGCTCAGCGGGGAGACTACTTCCTACTCCCTCTCTGCCTACTTGTGATCTGTCAAATAAATAAATAAAATCTTAAAAAATAAAATAAAATAAAAAAGAAGTAGTTTCCTAGAACACCTGCAAAGGTTGTCGAGGAAGGATCACCTGTATAGCAACAGGTCTGATTAAGCTGCAATCAGGAAAACAAAACTATAAAGCTAAGACAAGTAAGAAAATAATCCCATCACTTCTCCTCAGTGTGAGATCATCGGGGACTGAAGAGGCCCCCTGAGCCCGCAGACTTTCCCTACTTCCCTGACCTACACGCCCACGCTCCCATGCCCCCCACTCCCCGCATTCACCCGTCCACCTGCTGCTTTGGCTGCCAGCAGCTGTCCCTCTACTCTGACCTGTCCCTGGTGACGGGTCACTTCCAGACTGCCTCATGTTGGAGAGCGCCTTGCTTGACCTCTACTCTCTGGCATCAAAAGCTGTTAATAAAATTCTTCAGAAAGATAACTCATAGGGCAGAGGATGAACTGAGGATTACATCAAGTGAGAGCTCAATTAGAAGGGTTTTTCCCAACATTCAAAGGCAATTATGTGAAATGCAATGTAGCATCGTGAACTGGAGACTGAAACAGAAAAAGGACTTTAGAGGAAAACTAATCTAAATGAAAGTATGCAGTAGAGTTTATAGAGTAAAACCAATGTTAATTTCTCACTTTTAACAAACATACCGTGTTACATAAGATGCTAACATTAAAGGAAGCTGGGACACCTGGGTGGCCCACTCAGTTAACCGTCCACCTTCCGCTCAGGTCACGATCTTAGGGTCCTGGGATCAAGTCCCGCATCGGGCTCCCTGCCCAGCGGGGGGCCTGTTTCCTCCCTCTGCCCCTTCTCCTCTGCTTGTGTTCTCTCTCAAATAAAACCTCTATTAAATAAAAAACATTAGAGGAAGCTGGTGAAGGGTGTACTAGGATCTTTGCAACTTTTCTGTAAATCTCAAAAGTGTTTATTTTAAAAAAGTAATGATGAGGGCATGAAATAGGACGACAATAGGAATAAAAGAAAGATGGGGGACAGACTGCACACACGTGTCCAAGGTAGGCCTCTCTCTTCCCATGGATGCTGCCGGCCATGGAAGACTCTGTGCCTCCAAAACTGAATCTCGCTCACACTTCCCCGTCCGTGCTGCCATGGGCCGGGCTGTCACTTGGGCGTGCACTCCAGAAGCCTGGTCTCTGCCCAGTTTCCCGCCCCCACTCCTGGGACGTCGGGAGACCCCATGTCTGCAGTGAACATCGGTTACTTGCCTAAAAGGTTATTGTTTAATGGGAACAGAGCCTCAGTTAGGAAAGATGAAAACGTTCTGGAGATGGATGGTGGGGATGGTCGAGTAAGAGTGTGAAGGTGCTTCGTGCCACTGAACTGCACACTTCAAAACGGTGAATTTTGTTCTATTTTACCACCATCAAAAAACAAACATACAGGGGTGCCTGGGTAGCTCAGTGGGTTAAAGCCTCTGCCTTCGGCTCAGGTCATGATCCCAGGGTCCTGGGATTGAGCCCTGCATCAAGCTCTCTGCTCAGCGGGGAGCTTGCTTCCCCCTCTCTCTGCCTGCCTCTCTGCCTACTTGTGATCTCTGTCTGTCAAATAAGTAAATAAAATCTTAAAACAACAACAAACAAACAAACAAACATACTGGCTCTCACACCCTCCCGATCGCCCGAGTGCCCTGGGTGTGCAGACACCCACGGCTCCAGCCCCGTCAATGTTACACCTGCTTTCCCTGCACCCCCCAGATGGCCCTCAAGGCTTGTACCTGCCACCCCATCTGAGAAACCATTCACGACCACCCTCCATCCCTACTGCTCGAATTCAAGATAGCGCCAGCACTGCTCTGATTCAATAGTCCCAGCTGTAGTTGGGAGTCTGGTCCCAGGATCAAATGGAGCATCATCAAAATTATCCTTAAAAAGGCCCCTAAACCCATCACTAAGTCCAACACGCCCATCTTCCCCCCCGACCGGAACTCGCTGCTTTGTCCACTGAATACTCGTGGAGCTGTCAGTTCACAGGCAGGGGCGCTTTTTTCTTTTACTAAAGACTATTTATTTGAGAGAGAGAGAGAGCGAGAGGGATCACAGAGGCAGAGGGAGAAGTAGATTTGCCGCTGATCAGGGAGCCCGACACGGGACTCGATCTCAGAACCCTGGGATCATGACTTGAGCCACCCAGGTGCCACACGAAGGGGCCATTTTGTATAAAAACAGAGCACTTCCAACACTCTTGCGCCGTGTGTGTGTGTGTGTGTGTGTGGTGTCACGCAAATTAGATGCACAAAAATACAACTCACCTGCCCTGAAAAGGCCTCCTAACTGGCTCCAGGCTTTTCAGCGCCCCCCCCCAACCCCGGCCCCGCTCCAGTGTATGAACCGCTGCCAGGTCAGTCACGGCCAACTTCAAAGTGGCTCCTCGTTACGGGGAAAAACACCACCACCACAAACCCAAACTCCTTTACACCACAGAACCAGCGTGATGTGAAGTCTCGGGGGGGGGGGGCAGCAGACCATGCGGCTGTGGGGGCGGCTGCCTGGGTTTCACCCACACTCTTCCCTTTGGACGTGACCTTGGGCAGCCTCATCTGTAAAACACACGAAACAGTAACACCTCCTCCACAGGGCTCTCCCAGAGAGGGCTGAAGAGCTCCCCTGGTGAAATGCTTCCCACACGCCCAGATCCAGGCCGGCCAACGGGTCCCCTCTCTCGCCTGCCTTCTCCTCATGCCCTGCCTGTCAGGAGGTTCAAAGCCAAACCTTTCCACAGTCCTACTGGCTGGAATCAGCCTTTCCTGCTCTCATCCTCTCTGGAGTCTCCCCTGGATCTTCCCAGAGGCTCCCTGGGGTAAAGCGGTCATTGCTCTGAGAGCTAGAGCACCCGCCTGCTTGTTCTTGGGTTTTAAGTTTCGTTTCAATTTCTTACCTGTAAATACTGATACACATAATAAAAGCTCACCAGGACCTTCGATTACGTGTAAGCGTAAGGGAGCTCTAAGGCCTCAGAGAACTATTTCTCCCAAATGTCATGCAAGCTGCCTGCATCCGGCTTCCATAATGCTGTTCCTCCTGCTCAGGACACCCTTCCCTCCCGCCACTGCTGTTCCAAATTCTTCTCCCTTTCCAGGCCTAGCTCAACAGAAAGCTACCTGCATAGAAACTTTTCCTAATGCTCTCCCACCAACCCCCTCAGAAATGTGGTCTGTGCCTCCCAGACAGGACTCAGCACTTTCTGCCTCATGAAGACCCCATCAGCTCATCAAACAGGGAGCCCCGGGCGCAAGCTCTGGGCCAGGCTCTGTTCAGGCAAGGAGAGCAGTGAACAGTTCGTTCTGTCCTCTTACCTTCTGGTCAGGGAGACCGTAAACAAGGACAGGAAGCAATCAGATCTCGAATAACGCTGCTCTGAAGAAAACAAAGCTGAGTGAGGGACTGGAGAGAGGGTTCTACCCCACCAGACGAAGTTTCTGAAGCAGCGCTAGCTAATACATGAGCCACTACAGAAAGAAGACTGTAAAATATTTCATTCACAATTTTTAGGGGCGCCTGGCTGGCTCAGTCGGGAGAATGTGCAACTCCTGATCTCGGGGTCATAAGTTCGAGCCCCACGCTGGGCACGGGGCCTACTTTAAAAATAAATAAATAAATAAAACGAAATAAACAGAATCTGTAAAACACAACAATAACTTTTATAGTGATTACACGCAGATATGGCATCTTGCATCTTGGATGTAATGGGTCAAGTCCAACTTAGTAAATGTAACTTCACCTGTTTTTCCTTTTCCCTTTTTTTATAAAGATTTTATTTATTTATTTGACAGAGATCACAAGTAGCGAGAGAGGAAGGGAAGCAGGCTCCCCACTGAGCAGAGAGCCCGATGCGGGGCTCCATCTCAGGACCCTGAGATCATGACCTGAGCGGAAGGCAGAGGCCCAACCCACTGGGCCACCCAGGCGCCCTGTTTTTCCTTTTTCAAATGTGGCTCCTGTCAAGTCTGAAATTACAGATGTGGCTCACCTCCTATTTGCACTGAGCAGGGCTCTTCTAGAGCGAAGATCGGCAAACTATGGCCTGCAGGCCAGACCCAGCCTGCTGCCTATTTGAAATAAGATTTTACTGGAAACACCCGTCCGTTCACTTGTTGTCTCTGAATATTTTCACGCTACAACGGCAGAGCTGACTGGTTGTGAAGGAGACAGTATAGCCTGCTAAGCCTCCACTATTTACTTTCTGGCCCTTTCCAGAAAGAATGCTGGCCCGGATCGAGGGTGCTCTCTGGAGACCCACAGCGCCCCACCAGGGGCCTGGGGCGGCGGTGCAGCGTGGGGAGCAGGCGTGCTCTTGGGCCGCACAGACAGCGGGCTCTGGCCCTCGCCGGCCGGCCGTGCGGCTCTGGGCGGGTGACAGGCGTGCTCCAGGTTGCAGGCTCTCCCTCTCTTAAATGGGGACACAGGCCGCTCTAGGGAAGACGTAAGATGATAATGTAAAGCATGTGTTACACCGCCTGGCACACAGCAGGAATCCGCTGATGGTGGATGGATAAAAAATAGCAAATTTCAATCATTTTCCTCTTGGATCGGCTGCACTACACTCATAACAACTCCCGTATTTTCCTCCTGGAAGACATGAAAGCCCATGAAGTCTCAGCAGCGACTGCGTATTAATGCCGGTCCGCAGGCCATGGGGTGCGGGGGGGGGGGGGAAGCAGGTCTCTCTAACAGGAACACTATGATCTGAAAGCACTACCCGGTTATTAGGGGCACTTAATGTCCCTTCCCTCCCGTCGCCCCCTCTTTTGATCATTTCTGGCATAAACACTGCTACCAGAAGACTAAGGCAGAGGGGAGACAAAAACCTCAAACCAGTTACACCCAATAAAACTGGGGGGGGGGAGGGGGGAAGACAACACAACCTACTGACATCAGTGGGGTTTTTGAAGGACCTACAGGTCAGTCCCAGCCAGCGAAATGGCCTCCCCGGGAGCTCGTTAAGACATGCAGAGTCTCAGGCCCACCCCAGCTCTTTTGGCAAGAGCCCCAGATGGCGCCACACCCATCGGCCTTTCAAAGTTCTGGTCTGGATTCCATGTCCCTGTGTTCTCCCCACCCTCCTGCCTCCACTGGTGAGCAGTGTTGAGTCGATGGTGCCCGACTCCTTCGGAGAAGCGGGCCGGGCATACGCACGCCAACACCAGGCTGGGTGGGCAGGACGCCCCCCCGGAGCGCCGAGGCCGGCAGAGCACGAAGCCGCGAGCGCGTGCCCCGTTACCGTGCAGCTGGGGCAGGACCCCATCTCCAGCAGAGGGGCCTCGCGCCCAACACGTCGGCATCTCCACCCCCCAAGCTCACACGTGTGAACGAACGCGGGTCTGGCCAGTGCTTCCACCTGGGTGGTCAGAGCTGCTCCTCGTGACAGCCTCGAGCGATGGGCATGACCCCCATTTCAGAAGCTGAGAAACTGAGGCTCAGAGAGACCGGGCGCTTCCACCAAGGTCTTGAAGCTCCTATGGACACGAGAACTCGGACGGCTCCGAAATGTTAGACTGGTGTTTTTCTTCCAGATCATTCAGAGCTTGCTCTGAGGACTGGAAGGAAACCCAGAATGGCACCAACCAGGGGGCCTTTTCATTGGCTTCAGGAGACACAGCCTTAGCTCTCCTCCCAGCCCAGGCTCCTGGAGAGCCTGCGGCTCAATTTCTGCTAGGTTTTAGCCCCAGACACAGCTCCATTTCCGCCACAGCTGACACCGGCTCTGACCAGCTTTACCCTCGCCTACTGGGCTCCTACTCGACCTGGAGAGCTTCATGATGGAAGTTGCTGGAACAGTCAAGTAACTGTTGATAAATCTGCCTTCCTAGCGTCTGGACACCCACATGTCTCAGTCCTGGAGCAGTTAGTCACGGCGCTCTCAGAAGAGCCCAGCTTGGACGATAAATGACACAGGCAACTTACCTAGAACCCTAAGGGGAAGTGTCAACCGGCCAGGTGCCCACACGGCTCTGCACCCGCCACAACATGCCTGGGAAAAGGCGCAGAACACTCTTTGGAGGCGAGTTAACTCCAACACCTCCCATGAAACTACACGTGAGCCATTCAGAATATAAGCTTTCACCGAACGGAAGGACACACTGTCTTGGTTTCTCAAGAAGCTTCCAAGCCAGGGACAGAGAACTCACGTGCGCCGTGTAAATGCCGTGGGGCGTGAGAGGCAGAGAAGAGCGCACGTGGGCGGGGGGAGCCCATGAGATGCGGCTACTGGAGGGGCAGGAGACCAAGCGCGCAATGTGGGCGAGGAGCCTGGAGTGACAAGCTAAGGCACGTCAGGAGGCTGGGTCCTGACACAGTCCAAGCGGTCTTCTGGAAGGTCAGCCTGTGACACCACGCGCTGGGCTGAAGGAGGGCCCAGAGGCAGCGAGGCCCGGCGAGGTCAGCCCAGGCGCGAGCCCGTCGGAGAGCGAGCCCGTGCTGCAGGACGGAAATGCAGAGGATGTGAGAGGCATTCTGAACAAAGATCTGATGACAAAACAGAATGGGAGCCGGGAGCCAAAGGCACAGGCAACAAAGGAAGAGACAAACCGGACTCATGGAAACCCACAGAACGGGAGAGAACACCCGCAAATCGTATGTCTGATACGGGACTGATGTCCAGCGTAGAGACGGCGCCTACAGCTCAGCAACAACCACTCCGGAACAACCCGATTCAGAAATGGGCAAAGGACTTAAACATTTCTTTCTTTCTTTCTTCTTTTTTTTTTTTTAAAGATTTTATTTATTTATTTGACAGAGAGAGAGAGAGAGAGAGGCAGCGAGAGAGGGAACACAAGCAGGGGCAGTGGGAGAGGAAGAAGCAGGCTTCCCGCCGAGCAGGGAGCCCGATGCGGTGCTTGATCCCAGGACCCCAGGTTCATGACCTGAGCCGAAGGAAGACGCTTAATGACTGAGCCACCCAGACGCCCCTAGGACTTAAATATTTCTCCAAAGCAGGTATTTAAACTGCGAAGCAGCACATGAAAAGATGCCCAACGTCACCAGTCATTAAGGAAACACAAATCAAGACCACGATGAGATACGACCTCACACCCATTAGGATGACTATCACAAAAAAATCAGGAAATAACAAATGTTGGCCAGAATGTGGAGAAACCGGGATCCTTGCGCACTGCTGGGGGGGGGGACGGGCACAGGGTGCAGCTGCTGTGGAAAAGAGGATGGCAGTTTTTCAAATAAAAGTAAGAATACATTTACCATACGATCCAGCAAGTCCACTTCTGGGGATATACCCAAGAGAACCGAAAGTACGATCTCGAAGAGATCTTGTACACCATGTTCACAAGCTGGGTCAAACACGACAGCTGAGACGGGAGAGCTCCCCAAGTGTCCAGACGGAAGGATATGCCAGAAGCTGTACATACAGCTTTCGGCCTTTAAAACGAGGGACATTCTGACCTATACTACCGCATGGATGAACCTTAAGGCTGTTACATTAAATGAAGTAATATCTCACGTCAGAAAGGAGAATGGTGGTGGCCAGCAGCTGGCGTGGGGGGAGTCAGGGCACTACTGTTCAGCGGGCATCAAGGTTCAGTTTTACAAGACGACAAGCGGTCTGGAGATAGGGGACAGGGATGGCTGCCCGTCATGAATATGTTACCACCGCTGAACCGCACGCTTACATCAGCATGGGGCCCAAGAATGTACATTTAAAACGATCCCAAATATTCTGAATTTCAGAAGATGCCAGCTTAAGTACTTAGAGGCGTCTGCCATCGTGCCTGCTTCTAACTTTGTAAATGGCTCGGGAGAAGATGTATTTACACACGCTCACACGTACGGGGAAAGCACAGATGACAGAATGCTAACCGCTGACTCACGATGGTTGGTAATCAGTACTCACTGGCCCAGTCTTTCAACTTCTCCGTACGTGTGAAGATTTTTCATGATCCAAAGTTGGAAAAAGGAATTTTTTAAATGCCACACATCTGGGGGTGGGAAGGACAGTTACACTCATCAGACTTCGCAGCCAGAAGGTCCTCAGTTGGGAGAGGACAGGAGGGAGCCGTCAGGCCAGGGGCAGGGATGTGGTGCGGGCGGAAGCCACTGGACTGGAGGCAGCCACGCGGGTGAACCAGAGCGCTGAAGACAAGACAGCAAGGCGGTGAGGGGAGCGAGAACATGATACGGGAAGAAGCCTCACGGAGAGAAGAGGAAGAAACAAAAGGCTAAGGAGGAAAATTCAGAAGAGTCTCGTATAAGGAACCCAACGGAAGGAAGTTTCTGGTACGAGGGCAGGACTGACCACAATCAACAAAGGACAAGGACAAAGGAAAGGTGGGTAAAGCAGTAACCGGGAATCCACCAGTCCTCTGTGACCTTCAGGAGAGCCCCTGGCACCCAGTGGGGAGAGTGGCCAGGGAGAGGCTAAGGGGCTCATGGGTCATGAGGAAATGGGGCAGACACCCCTGGCGACCAGCGGAGGACCTGGGTGCCCCCAAAGCAAGCTGCGTGTAGGGAGAGTCGCTCTTTCTTCCTGGGCTTGAGGATATCATCAACCTTCAGGGCCCTAAGCTCCCTTAAGTAATTAAACAGGCAGAGCAGACGAATAAGGGGATGCTTTCAGCACAGATACGAGTACGTCTGCTCCCGACGCTCCCGGAAGCCACGCAAGACACAGAAGTGTGTGTCTGCGTCTTCCCACCTGCACCTTCGAGGGCCAGCAAGTCGTCCTGCGAACACGCCAGTCACAAGGGCGTCAGCGACCATCACCGCGGCAGCAGCTCCCGCAAAAAAGGATCAAAATTCAAGCAAGGGGGAAAAGCCTCATCAGAGCTGCTGAGTGGGCAAGACCGGCTCTCACTTGCAGGATGCAAATGAAGAACACTCTTTTTAAGACTGCAGGAAATCTCTCCTGCTAGCTGGGGGCTTTCATTTTATTACTGGATAGGATTGACGACTTATTCTTTCTTTTTCTTTTTCTGAAAGCACCACTCAGTACCTTAAAAATTTTTAAAGATTTTTTATTTATTTATTTATTTATTTATTTGTCAGAGAGAGTGAGCACAGGCAGACAGAGAGACAGGCAGAGGCAGAGGGAGAAGCAGGCTCCCTGCCGAGCAAGGAGCCCGATGCGGGACTCGATCCCAGGACGCCGGGATCATGACCTGAGCCGAAGGCAGCCGCTTAACCAACTGAGCCACCCAGGCGTCCCAGTACCTTAAAAATTTTTAAATTGCCACAGCTAGAATGAATCTTCACCAGATACAGCTACGTTACTGATTTAAGCCAAAAGTGATCTAGTCTTATTCCTTTGATCCAGCTACAAAAAATTTAATGTGTTAGTCTCAGAATATACAAAGCCCTCGACCAGTCAACCAGCTTTGACCCCAAAAGGCCATTCATTCCAGTACATACCGCCAAGCGGAATACTTCCGGACAGTGAATGTATCATTTGCCTTAATGTTTATTTTATTTTTTAAAAGGATTTTACTTAGGGGCGCTCGGGTGGCTCAGTTGTTAAGCGTCTGCCTTCGGCTCAGGTTATGATCCCAGGGTCCTGGGATGGAGCCCCTCATTGGGCTCCCTGCTCCGAGGGAAGCCGGCTCCTCCCACTCCCGCTCCCCTTGTTGTGTTCCCTTTCTGTCAAATAAATAAATACAATCTTAAAAAAAAAAAGATTTTATTTATTTGAGGGTGTGCAAGCGAGCGTAAGCGTGTAAGCAGGGGAAGGGAGAGAGGGAGAAGCAGACTCCCCACCGAGTAGGGAGCCCCAAAGGACTCGGGGATCGTGACCTGAGCCTAAGGCACATGCCTACCCGACTGAGCTACCCACGTGCCCCTGCAAAATGTTTAAATGGAATACTTGCTTTTCCCAATCCTGCTTCAGAAGAACAGAGTATATCAACCGTGGGCAGAACCGACCAAAGGACCCATCCAACTTGGTGAGCCCTGGATTGAATGCAGGCCATCACCCCTCAGCCTCAGAGCGTAGCCGAAGAGCAAAACGAGGGCAAACAGCCTTGGAGTATGTGAGTTCAGAGGGCTATCCCCTAACATGATTCAGTTTTATTCTGAACTACAAAAATTTCCAGGAAGCATTCTGCTCCTCCTGGTCTGCAGCCACAGATAATATGTCAGGGGGTTCCTAATACGGCCCCCCGAGGCCGGCAGAAATGTCAGACACAGTTCCGACCGTGCGCCCCGCTCACCGGAGTCGCCGAGCGCTGGAAAGCGTGACCCTCTGAGGCCTGGCGCCCGGCCACTGGGCAGGTGGGGCCGCAGAAGGAGCCGCAGCTAAACACACCCAAATCCTAGTAACTGGAAGTGAGAGCAACTTGTAAATGAAAAGGCACATTTCCCTCTTTCGAGCATCCATTTAAATCAGCACGCCCTCCCTCCCCCACGCAGAAGCAGGCTAAGCTCTGGGCAGGGAAACGGAAAACTGCCGACAGTCGCAGTCACACAGCAGCTCTGATCAGTCCTCCCTGCTAGAACTCCAGGATGGCTCTTAAAAGAGATCACCCCATAGCCAACTCCGAGGGGACCACCAGGGGCAGCTGAAACCGCGCCTGGCCCCAGCACTGTTGTGATGGTGATTCAGGTCACACACTACAACCACGCCCCTCTCGCAAAACCCCGGCCCCCCACGCGGAGGTTCCACTGGAACATGAGGCCAGGGAATCAAACAGTAAAAAAGCAAAATTTCTCTAGATGGAACGGGAAAATTTAAAAAAAAAAAAAGAAAGAAAGAAAGAAAGAAAAGCAGAGACAACAATGAGGTGGGGATGGGGAGGGCGCAAAAGGGCCTTTAATGTCCTACAACAAAACCAAGGTGGAGAACACAGTCGAGTTCGGGGCAACTAAAGGGGAAGGAACCGAGTGGCACTCAGCCTCTCTCCAAAGAGTCCTTCAGAACCTGTCTCATGACTCAGCATTCCCAGTGGGAGGGTGACAACAGCAGCAAGAGAGGGGACAGGTCTTTGGGGGCAGGAGGTGAAGCGGGATTTCCTAATACTGACCGTTTCTGAGACAACACCGAAATCCCAGTCCCTCGGACTTTTGGTGGGGGTGGGGGTGGTGAGGGGGGGATGAACCAGAGCTGGAATGAATCACGCTTATAGAGACTGCTTTCATTCAACATCTAGGGGCACTCACAGGTTCTCTAGAAATAAAATGCGCTTTTTGACAATTATTTTGAGAATGAGTGCGGGGCCATGGAATGAAAGGTGCAGAACAGAAGCTCACGGCCAGTGTCAATCTGGTGTCTCCCCCGCTGGCTCCCCACTGTGATCGCCCTCTCTCCTTCCACCCATCCAGACACCCTGCTCCTTCCTCTCTCTCCTTACCTGTGGTTACAACCTCTCCTACTAAGACTTTCAAGTGTTTGAAGACTGGATGATTAATGTCAGGCACAGGGTCTGTGACTCATGTTTAATCAGGGTGCTTGATACAGTAATGATCTATGAATCCTGAACTTAAACATTCTCAGGTGAGAGCAAACTACATCTACTTCAATCTGTAGTCAGGTTCCTCCACTTATTAGCAGTGCGACATTGGACAAGTGCTCCTCCTCTGAAATACATGGATAATACCCGGATAACCTAATTCACAGGGTTGCTGGGAGCACCGAGTAACATACATAAAGCACTCAGTGCCTGGCACATAGTAACACTACATAATGCTTGTCCTTATTACTGTTATTATTTTAAAACACAAAAGCAATACTCTACCATCCTTGTACTTCATTCTTTTGGAAATTTCAAAAGATGTCTTCCAAATTCTGGAAAATATATACACATATATATTCATTCCACATCCCCCTCTACCCCAGAGGTTAGTGGACTTTGGCAGGTGTTTCTTTTCCTTTTTTTTTTTTTTTTAAAGATTTTATTCATTCATCTGACAGAGTAGGCAGAGAGGCAGGCAGAGAGAGAGGGGGAAGCAGGCCCCCCGCTGAGCAGAGAGCCCGATGCGGGGCTCGATCCCAGGAGGCTTTAACCCACTGAGTCACCCAGGCACCCCCAAGACAGGTGTTTCTTTAAACGCGTATAAGTAACAGAGGGGAGAAGTTCATGAGTGTTTACAGAAGACGCTCAGGAAGAAGTCCTATCTATAATCCACCAGGTCATGAGCAACAACGTGATGGATGGGTAGGACTCCTCCAGCACTGAAACAAAGCCCTCTGGGGCACCTTTGGCCTCTGGAGACAAAGCACTCTGTGATGCACAGAAGTGATGTCCCGAAGGGGCGGGGCTGGCTCCGTGTGATGGCCATCGGGATGGGGGCTGCCAACAGCCCACTGGCCGTACCACCCAGCTTCGCTTCTGGATCAGGCTTGTTCCAGGGGCTAGAAAGACAGACCTTGTCTTTTATCACAGAAAGAAATGAGGCAGTGACTAGGCCAAGGTCATTCAGAGTAGGTGACGGTTGGGAAGAGCACCCAAGGCTTCTGACTTCCAATCACAGGACACAAACACACTTCCCTCATCTGGTGAAAGTGCCCTTGAGCGAAGGGGCAAGTCAGATGGAGACGCCTTCAAGGCACTGAGTCCCCAGAGTTAGAAGGGGGAACCAAAGGATAAAGAATAAAATCACAGAACAGCTGTGTGAGTCTGCAAGTGCTGTGATCCTACCTGAGTAAAATGCAATTAGATGCACTCAGTCCTGCATCTTGGTTAACCTTACATAACTCCTTCCTATTACATCACGAAGAACAATTGTTTTTAATGGGTCCAGCACCTGGACAAGTGAGGCAAGCGCCCTTCACATGCTATGATGCTGAAGAGTTTTCCCCAAGGAAACGCTGGCTTGAGTAGAAGCCAAAAATAAAACGAAAAGCCCATTCCTAAGGGACCTGTCATGAGGGATGCTACACACACACAGCCTTAGAAAAGCAGAGTGACCCAGACGTAGCTTTGATTTAGAGACATTAAACCTCAAATCAGGAGCGGCTCTGGATGTTGTGGCAATTTGAAGCAAAAGACAGCGCACACGATGGGAAAACTAAAGCATAAACAGGAAGCCCCCGAACTTGGACTGACAGACAGCGTCTGCTCTCTTCCGAACAGGGGCCATTCTGTCCAACCATGACAGGTGCAGACCGGAAGGACCCACCATGTCTAGCCAGTGCTCAAGAAGGCAAAGAGACTGTCGGCGTTTGGCTTTATTCCAAAATGCTACTCAAGGATGGCCACTGATGGGGAAGGGGCAAGTCTCATAGAAGATCTGCGGCCAAACGGGAAAAGTTGCAAGTGGGTAGGTCAGCTGCCACGCTGAAGGGGACAAAAGATTGAGGAAAGGAAGGAGCACAAGGCACATGCTTGTTTTAAGTTCTAAAAGAGCTTAACTGTGGCTGCTGGAAGCCTCAGTACCTGGACCATAAACTCTGCAGTTTCAAGGAAGAGCTACTTTTTTTTCTCTCTTTCTTTCTTTTTTAAGATTTTATTTATTGCACAGGGGCGCCTGGGGGGCTCAGTGGGTTAAGCCTCTGCCTTCAGCTCAGGTCATGATCTCAGGGTCCTGGGATCGAGCCCCGCATCGGGCTCTCTGCTCAGCGGGGAGCCCGCTTCCTCCTCTCTCTCTGCCTGCCTCTCTGCCTACTTGTGACCTCTCTCTGCCAAATAAATAAAATCCTTTAAAAAAAAAAAAAGATTTTATTTATTGGACAGAGAGAGAGAGAGAGAGAGAATGAGCACAAGTAGGGGGAGCAGCAGGCAGAAGGAGAAGCAGGCTCCCAACTGAGCAGGGAGCCTGATGTGGACTCAATCCCAGGACCCAGGGATCATAACCTGAGCCAAAGGCAGACGCTTCACAACTGAGCCACCCAGGCGCCCCTACTTATTTTACTTCTGTTGATAATTTTCACTGAAGTGGCCAAGAGGGGGTAAACCTTATTGGCCAGCCGCTGCATCTATCTTTATGAATTTGTTCATTAAAAACTTGAGACTAGGGGCGCCTGGGTGGCTCAGTGGGTTAAAGCCTCTGCCTTCCGCTCGGGTCATGATCCCAGGGTCCTGGGATCGAGCCCCACATCGGGCTCGCCGCTTGGTGGGGAGCCTGCTTCCCCCTCTCTCTCTCTGCCTGCCTCTCTGCCTACTTGTGATCTCTGTCAAATAAACAAAATCTTAAAAAAAAAGAAAAAAAAAAAAAAACCTTGAGACTAGTTTCAGGCCTTTACTCATTGTCCAACAAATTAACCTGAAAATTACAAAGACAGTCCACAGCCTACTAAACACTCCACATTAAAAGGGTACTATTTTTTAAAAAAATCCAAGAGGTGGCAGCTTTAAAAAGAAATATGTTTCTCGATACTGTCATCATATTATACTATCAGTAACTGGGTTCTCAAATCTCATAACCAAATTAGTGATGGAGTAGGAATCAGAATGTAAATGCTCAGCCTTGGTCTAGTGGCCTTTCTTTTATCGCACACTGTCACCTCCTCAGATTTATAAGGGGTGAGAGGTGGGAAGAAAAAAAATCTTCCTACTTACTTCCTAAACTGCAAGGTCCCACTCAGCACCCTAGTCGGGGTCATCTATGCCTAGGGTTCAGGGTGACCTACAGCTACCTATCAGGTATACACCCCCAAACACCCCCAAACTTACTCTTAATTCCTAAAAGGACTGGGTCTTGCCATCCACACATGGACACTACACGCCACCACTACCTAGAGTTCCTACGCCCCTTAGCCTTTGCTAAGCTCAGAAGCTACAGACACTCCAGTGGCAAAGAAAACACCGGCAGTGGAGCCACAAGAGAGTTCAACAAATTCAAAGCAAATCACAAGAGGGCAGCTTCCAAATATGTTCACGCTGGTGCCTTACGATTATTTTCTATTTAATTCCTAGACAAGTATTTTAAGTCAAGTTTGGTATAAGTACACACGGTGGGGGAAGCAGACAGAATATAACTGTAAATAAAGTTAACCCCCAAAGTCAAGATGAACAGGAACAACAACTGATAAACATGGCAGCTCCCGGCAGTGGAGCTGGGCCAGCCTGCTGAGTCCCAGGGCAGGGAGGCCATGACACAGGGAAATGAGCTGCATTCCAAAAGTCACCAACCTTTGGAGAAGATGGTTAGTGAAAAACATTTTTCAAAAACCCACAGAAAGACATCAGCAGCCATTCGTGAGTTCAGACAATGCAGAAACACTATATAAAGAGCAAAAATCTTCTCCTTCCGATGTAATGACACTGATGGTAATTTTTAACAAGCATTCCGCTATAAAAAGTACGATTTTCCACATACTTTTGCACATGAACTTGTAATCTTCTTTTCCAAGTCAGAGCAGCTAATGCCTGATTTGCATTTTTCTGAGGGGAAGCCAGGGGTCCTGTATGTGGATTTCTGTGTCTGTGGATGCCTGCACACTGGCAAGGAGAAAGGCCCTGCTGGGGGCGCCTGGGTGGCTCAGTGGGTTAAAGCCTCTGCCTTCGGCTCAGGTCATGATCTCAGGGTCCTGGGATCGAGCCCCACATCAGGCTCTCTGCTCAGCAGGGAACCTGCTTCCCCCCTCTCTCTCTGCCTGCCTCTCTGCCTGCTTGTGATCCTTTTCTCTCTGTGTCAAATAAATAAAAATCTTATAAAGAAAAGAAAAGAAAGACCCTGCTGGTATCAAGTCCCTTCTGCCACTAGGAAGTAGATCACAGGCTCTTCCTGGGAGTGGGGCCTTTCCCCTGCCAAGAGCCATTATCACAGACCCCCTTTGTAGCATGGCAAGAAGCCCTATTCCTATGTGGCCTTTGTCTCCCAGTGTGTGAGAAACCCAGATTAACTTCTCAAGTGCCCTCCCCTGAAATCAGACCTGTCAACAGCCCAGGCCTGATTCCTGCTGAGAAATGTTTTCCTCAAGGGGCGAAGGAGAAGCAGACGAAGAAGGGGTGCGAGATACAGGGGTGTGTGCTGCGAGTGTGAATCACTGATAGGAATTCGCACTCAGGAAAACAAGACAGAAGCAGCAGCCACCAAACCAACCCGGTACAAGGTTTTAGGCTTAAGATGATAAACCCCTTTGTCTACAGGACTGCAATATTCACCAGCCTTACCCCAATACTTTAAGGAAGTCTGATGTTTGCATGACAGCCTCAGGTCAGGAAAAAACCTTGAGTTTCCATATGGGTGGCTCTTCTCCATCCATGGTTCCATAGTAATTTTTTTTTTCTTTCAAGAAGTCCCACTGCACTTGGGAGTCCTCAGTCCCAGTCGCAGCTGTCCCATCTCCCCCACCCTGTACTATTAATATCACGGCTCTGATTGTTAATGATTTTACTCACAAAGTTCCCCGCAGCAATTAAAACGAGGCAACAAGGTTAAAAAAAAAAGGGGGGGGGTGGGGGGGTTTCTTTACCCAAAATAACGCATTCTGCCATCTAAGGAACTTCTTGGGTTTTTATACCACCCGAGATTTCCCCCTCTATCTTTGTTTTGGAACGCCCACAGCCCTGCCCCGCACGGACCCGGCCCGGCCTTCCTTTCTGGATGCACAATGCAGTGTGTAGCTCCTCGGGGGTCAGCAAAACGCCGCACTGGTGTAATGACGAGCGTGCCTCAGCGCCCAAGGAGTTCCCCACCGTAGTGGGTCCACGTACAGGATCTTGAGGCCGACACCCCGGCACCGCAAGGCTTGGGCGTCGCTTCGCGTGGGGAAGCCCGGGGCCCGGTGGCCCGCGGCTGGTGCAATGACTTTGCACCGGGGCGTCCCCTCCGCGGAGGCTCGTCCTCCCGCCTCGGCCCACTGCAGTTGCACCATTCCGGCCAGCGCCACGCGCGCCTCCCCTCCCCGGCCTAGGGCTCCTGCAGCAACTCCGTCCTTGCGTCGGCCGTCGGCCCCCGGCCCCCGGCCCCCGGCCCCCGACCCCCGGTCCCCGCCCCGGCCCCCGGTCCCCGCCCCGGCCCGGCCCGCCGCACCTTGGTCTCCTTCACGTGCTGCTTGACGCCCTCCGGGTACCACTGGACGCGCACGTAGCCGCGGCGCAGCGGGCTGGCCCGGCCCTCCTCGTGGCCCGCACCCCCAGCCTCGGAGCAGCCCGAGCTCCCGCGGCCCTCCTCCTCGCCCTCCGAGTCCGAGTCCTCGCCGTGGATGAGGCGCACCAGCCCGAAGTGCACCGAGCCGCGGTAACGGCCCGACACCAGGTCGTGAGAGAACAGCAGCCGCTGCGAGCCGGCTTCGGGGCCGGAGTCCGAGGACGGCCCGGAGGCCGAGTCCGGGGCGGGCGCCGCGGCGGGGGCCGCGTCCGGGGTCGGGGGCGCGTCCGGGGCCTGGACGGGAGCCGGAGCTGCGGGCGCGGGCGCTGCGGGATCCGCCATAACTGCTCTGCGCGAGTCTCGGGCGGCGGCGGCGGCGCTGCTGGTGGTGGCGGCGGCGGCGGTGGCGGCGGCGGCGAACGCGGCGCGGGGAGGCGGGGCCAGCCGGCGCGGGGGCGGGGCCGCGGCGCGCTGACGTGGCCCTGCGTGCCGCCGTCGTCAGGGAACCGAGATGCGGTTGCTAGGAGCTCCTGCCTCGTCGCTAGGGGACGCTGGAGATGCTGCCGGGGGCGGGGGAAGAGTGGACACCGCGAGGGAGGGGCGGGGCCGGAGGGGGTAAAAGTTAGGGGAGCAGGACTGCGTGGGGGACCCGGGAGGAGGAAGCGCAGTGGGCACGAGGGAAAGGGGAGTGGCCGAGGTGGGGCGGAGGATGGTCCCGAGACTGTCAACAACCTTTAATGAGCCTCCTCGGCGTCTCCAGCCCAGTCCTACGCACTGGGAGGGGTGAGGAAGAGCCAGACACCGTGCCTGTCCTCTAGGTGTTTACAGCCTAGCTGGAGAGACGACACAGATGCATATTAAATAGCTAAAACCAACTCCAGGGCAGCTTGTAAGCAAAGCTATAAAAGATTTAGAGAGAGAGCCTATCTGGAGTGTATTGTATTAGGAAATTACACGCAAAGTTTGGGGAGGTCATGACCCCGAAGGATCAGAAAGATAAGCAAGCATTAGTGGCCTCTCTGGTTTGGGTTTCAGAGGGACTCAGAGCTCCATGAGGCTTAGTGTACATGGCGAGAGGTGGGATAGTGAGGTAGTTAGGAGTGGGCGCCATGGATTCCAATCCTTGCTGCTGCCACTTACTAATCTTATAAAGGTAGGTAAGCTGATAAACTTCTTTTCACCTGAATTTTCTCATCGGTAGAAGAGGGGTGATAATACCCTACGCGCCTCTCTGGGCAACTGGGAGAACCGAAGGAAACAGAACCGTGCCTGACATAGTTCCCTCCATGAAGCTTAACCATTGCTGGAACATTTCAACCCTCCTTCCTAGACCAAAATTCTAGGCAGGCAGAACTGTTATACTTACGGTTTGCTCCATATTGCCATTTTAAAATATAAAAAGTAATTATACTAATGTGTCCCTTAAGTAAGTTCCAAAAGATTTAGATAACATTCTCAGAGGACAGATTCATAATGGGTTGTTAGAAGGAAATTAAGAATACTCAGGCGATGGCCCTCATCTTTCTCAGTCAAAATCTTTTTTTTCCACATTTTTCTGTAAGACCATCAAAGATACATTGATAGGATGGTTCAATATTACGATATTTGGGTTCATTTTAAAAGGCGGGATCCCTGGGGCGCCTGGGTGGCTCAGTTGGTTAAGCGGTTGCCTTCGGCTCAGGTCATGATCCCAGCGTCCTGGGATCGAGTCCTACATCCGGCTCCTTGCTCCGCAGGGAGCCTGCTTCTCCCTCTGCCACTCTGTCTGCCTGTGCTTGCTCGCTCGCTCTCTGTCTCTCTCTCTCTCTCTCTCTCTCTCTGACAAATAAATAAATAAAATCTTTAGGGGTGCCTGGGTGGCTCAGTGGGTTAAGCCACTGCCTTCGGCTCGGGTCAAGATCTCAGGGTCCTGGGATCGAGCCCCACATCAGGCTCTCTGCTCAGCGGGGAGCCTGCTTCCCCCTCTCTCTCTGCTTGCTTCTCTGCCTACTTGTGATCTCTCTCTCTCTGTCAAATAAATAAATAAAATCTTTAAAACATTTTAAAAAAATCTTAAAAAAAAAAAAAAAGGTGGGATCCCTGCTCTTTGAGTAGTTTACAGACTGCCAAGGCTATAGACGACACTCCTGGAAAAGTCTCAAGAACATACATGAAGCACGCATGGCAACCTGAGTATATGATGGGTCCTGAGCCAAGCACTTCGAGGACATTGATGTAATATTAGGGTTGGGGTGGTTGTCAATGGATCCAGATCTTAGAAAACTCACATACTAAGGTATAGGAAAAACAGTGCCTAAATGAGCTGAAGGGGAATTAGGATACAATTCCGGGGCAAAGCTTGGCTCACAAACCACAGCCTTTCCATCCCACACCACTGTGCAGAGTGGCCATCTGGAATCACCGCTGGGAGGACTCCGTTCCCCACTCCGTCCCCCATAAAGACCTGGCAGGCTGAACAGCAATCATGTAGTAGCTTCAGTTCCACTTATCATGCCCCTGTCTCCTTAGCCCCATAACCTAACACCTCTAATTGACCGGGTGCTGTGCCAGACACATTCACATGTATTATCTTATTACCACAATTGTCGATACAGGTGTACGTTTTTTGTTTTGGGGGAGTTTTTTGGTTTGTTTGTTTTTTGCTGTTTTGTTTTTAAGTAAGCTCTAGGCCCTACCTGGGACTTGAACTCATGACCCCCAAGATCAAGAGTTGGAGGCTATACCGACTGAGCCAGCCAGGCGCCCCTGGATATAGGTGTGCATAACCCCATTTTATCAATGAGGAAACAGGGTCCAGGGATTCAGCGTCTAAGGTCACAACATAGTAACATGCAGGGCCAAGTTGGAATCCAGTTTTCCTGACTCCAAGTGCAGGGGCTTTTCTAGTTCCTCTGTCTAGCAAGGGTTGGGGGAGGGGGCGAGCAAGTGGGGTGAAGGGGCAGGGAAATGCGGGCCCCAAATCCTTGATGTCAAAAATCTAAGTGAGTTTTGCACTTTACTCCAGCTTATGCCTGTGTTCATTTTCATATAAAAAGAACGTCCTTCTTCCCTAATCATTGAGTAAAATTGGCACTCCAGGAAGACGTGCCATGTTTATTCTCCTGCTTCTTGTAATAATGGCTAATAATAGCTCCCAGTCATTTTGCTGTAACTTAATACCAGGTACTGTACTAAGTGTTTTGCATAGATTATCCACCTTTACATAGATTAGCCCTCGGTGAGAGAGCACGCATGAGCCCCCCTTTTGTGAAGCACGCTCTGCTGCCTTCCCTCCCCCAGGAAACTGCTAGGTTGTAGGTAAGATCCCTTGGTTTCAAATGCTGATCTCTCCCTCACTAACTAACCCCCTTTGGAGCACGTGGGTCATATCCTAGGTATGCGTGTCACCCCAGTGCCTAGTACAGCGCCTGGCACAGTCCTAGTGCTCAGTGATGTACCATATCAGGGGTTGTCAAAGGCCTGAGATTCCTGTCCCTCCGTCTGGTCCATTTCCCATCCTCCCCCTATACGCCCAAGGAGCTGCCCCACGCTATCTCTCAGCCCTTTTGTCGCCCCAGTTTGAGCTGCATCAGAGTCCTTCTAGACGGTCAGTACGTTCCTCCCCTACATTCCCCACCCCACTCAGGTCTAAGATGCTCCAGTCAAAGTTGGAGGCTTTTTTTTTATTTTAAAGATTTTATTTATTTATTTGACAGACAGAGATCACAAGTAGGCAGAGAGAGAGGAAGGGAAGCAGGCTCCCCGCTGAGCAGAGAGCCTGATGCGAATGCCCGGCTGGATCCCAGGACCCTTTAACCCACTGAGCCACCCAGGCGCCCCAAAGTTGGGGGCTTGACTCCTCCCCAGTCCCCGAGCCCCCAACCACAGTCTGCAAGGCCAAGCTGGTGAGTGGGGTGAGCTGGGATGGGAGCATTGGCCTAGGTCTTATTTTCATAATTGCCGAATGAAAACAAACAAACAAAGAAAACCCCTTCATTCCCCAGCGGAGAAACCCCTTCTCTCATGGCCCCAACACCCAGCCCTCTTTGGAGGATAGAGATTCTTCTCAGGGGAATTTTGCTTATTTACAAACATGCCTGCAAGAAACTGAGCCGGTCTGGCCACTCCCCTTGCTAAGGGGCTGGCAGGGTGCAGGAGGCAACAGGGCTGGCGGCACCACGAGCTGATCTCCGGGAAGCAGGCCCTGTCTTATCCCTATCTCAAACAGCCACTGGGTTAAGAAGTGTGCACTTCCCACTGGCCCATGCGGGAGCCCCAGCCTGCTTGGCCTCTCCAAGCTTCCCCCTCCGAGAGAATCCAGATGGGCCCAGAGAACTCCTTTTACCCTGGAAGGCGTGTTTTGGAGGCTCTAGGGTGTCTTCAGCACCGGGATCTTCGGCTAGGAAGGTGGAGTGGGAGGGGAGCTCCCCTGGGGACCCGTCCCACACCCCCATCACTAGCCTAGCCAGAGAAATGCCCATGCCTGTGGCTCCAGCTGGCAACTGCTCAAGAATCATGGGCTTTTGGGATCAAAGGGGTCCTTCTTGCCCCTGGAGCCTTACCCCTTTTTGTGTTGATGCCCTGGGAGATCTGTGAGATTTGCCCAAGTTCACCCTGCAGTACAGTCAGGACTGGGGCCCAGAGGGGCTGGCCCTGAGCCATTCTCACTCCCGACTCAGGAATGGTTGCAATCCATGGGGCACACTTTGTGCTGGGGGCACCAGACCGTTGAGCACTAAGCGAGAGCCCGGGTTTGGCAGGTGCACCCTGTTTCCCTCCTTTCTTCAGTGGCTGGGGCCAAGGACAGCACCTCCACTGAGCCAGCTTGAAGGACAATGGGGCTGCGGTCACTCCATCGTCCACCCTCTTCACCACCAAGTCCCAGATCGCCGGCACCAACTCATGGGTACCTCCTGGATGACCGGATGTCCCAAACCCATTTCCCCTAAACCCACGCCTCCTCCCAGACTCCTCTTCCAAGTGGATTGCAGCGTCACTTACCTGGGTACCAAGTGGCCACCGAGGGTTAACCCTTGATCTGAAGCTCCACAGGCGATCAAAGCCCAGGTCATGGCCCCTCTGCCCTCTTTCCAGGCTCCCCCCAGGTCCGGAGCGGCTCCCCTGTGGGCTGCTCCACGGGGAGGTAGGGTGGCGCCACGGTGTCATGGCTAGGAGTGGGATTCCAGAATCCATGGACTTGTGTTTGAGAGGCCTGTGATGTCACGACTCACTATGTGACCTTGGACAAGCTGTTTCACTCTCTGAGACTCAGCTTTCTTTCTGTGAAATAGTAGTTACAATAGTACCTACTTCTCAGGGCTGTTGGCAGCGGAACTGGTGTGGTCAGTATACGGTGGTTGGCGAAGGGCCTGTTCAGTTAGTGGGGACTGATAAACGTTACCTGCTGGCATGAGTTCATCCCCGTCTCTCGAGTGCACCGCGACTGTAGCCTCCTTCCCCTCCTCCTGCCACCTAATCCATCCACCACCTTGTTCCCAAGGACACAGAAAATGCAAACAGGATTCTCCAGCTTCTTGGCTTACCATCTCTCTGTGGCTCTCCTGGTCCAGCAGAGAATGACACAGGTAGCCCTTCTGGAATCGGTCCCCTCCACCTACCTCTAACCCTGTCTTCCAGTTCTACGCCCTGCACACATGCGCCATGCTCCAGCCCCGGCTGTGCCCCTCAGGACCCCAATTTTTACTGCCCGGTGCCTTTTCCCTTGCTCACCATCTGCCAGGAAGTTTCAACTCCTGTTTTTACCGAACGAATTCCTTTTCATCTCACAAAACCCAGATCGGGCCTTCTTATCCAGGACGTTCTCCAAGCACCTCGTTCCCTGATTATTCCCCCCACTTACCTGGTACTACCTGTGTGGCTGTATTTATTCCCCCTGGGACACCCTTCTTCATCTCTGTACCCCAGCATCCAGCACAGGTCTGACCCATAGCGCGTGCTCCAAAGATTTTTGTTGAGTGAACAAAACGAGCCAACCAAACTTTCCCAACCGTCAGCAAGTCTCCGGGACATCTCTGTCTTTCCTCAAGTCCGCTGCTCTCCATGTTTGCTAGATATGGGGAGGAACATACACATATGCGACACATACACACACACACACACACACACACACACACACGCATGCACGCACACACACACGCTCTCTCCTCAGTCTTCAGCCTCTAGATCTATGCTGTCTGTTGCGGCAACCCCTAACCACATGTAGCCCTTGAGCCCTTAAAATGTGGCTCGTCTGAATTGACATGTGTTGTAAGTGTAAAATATACACTGAATTTGGGAGACTTGTTTGGGGGGGGGGAAGAATCTAAAATAATCTTCTTAATTTTATAATGATTACTTGTTGAAATGTCAATACTTTATATGTGTTAGGTTAAATGAAATATATTATTAAAATCAGGTTCAGGGGTGCCTGGGTGGCTCAGTGGGTTAAAGCCTCTGCCTTCAGTTCAGGTCATGATCCCAGGGTCCTGGGACTGAGCCCCGCATCGGGTTCTCTGCTCGGCAGGGAGCCTGCTTCCCCCTCTCTCTGCCTGTCTCTCTGCCTACTTGTGATCTCTCTCTCTCTCTCTCTCTCTCTGTCAAATAAATAAATAAATAAATAAAATCTTTTAAAAAAATCAAGTTCACCTGCTTTCTTTTGGATCTTTTTCATGTGGCTACTATAAAATTGAAAATCACATCATGGGGCTCACATGACCGCTGTGTTGGACGGCGAGGGTCCAGATGCTCAGGGAGCCGTAGGTCCCTTCTTTCTCCAGGAGGTGGCGATCCCTCCCTGCCTTTGACACCTTCATTCCAGAAAAGTCTGGAAGGTTCCTGAGGAAACAGCCTGTGTCATCTTTCAGATAACAAACCCGAAATAAGGATGGGACTCTGCTCAACCATGCACTGAAGCCAACCTATTTATGCAAATTAGGCTTCAAAATAAATCCACAGGAGGTCAAGAAGCTAAATGCCATCCTTCTCAACAGAAGAATCAAGACCTAGTTGATAGACACCTACTCTGGGTGGGGAGGGGCACATGGTCCTACTTTCAACCTGATCTCTGTTTTCCAGAGATTTATAAAGCCTGTGGGGGGGGGGGTGCGCCTGGGTGGCTCACTGGGTTAAGCCTCTGCCTTCCGCTCAGGTCATGATCTCAGGGTTCTGGGATCGAGCCCTGCGTCGGGCTCTCTGCTCAGCAGGGAGCCTGCTTCCCTCTCTCTCTGCCTGCTGCTCTGCCTACTTGTGATTTCTCTCTCTGTCAAGTAAGTAAATAAAAATCTTACGAAAAGTAAATAAATAAAGCCTGTCGGGGAGATGGGCATCAGTGGACACTGTGTGCACAGCCCGAGTCCACCTTCCGATCCCAGGAACGCTTCCCCCAGCTGCCAGGCACTGGCTGCTGAAACTGAAGGCTTTGGTACCTTTCCAGGGATTGCCCTTGACTGCAAGAAGGTGCCTCACCCATCCAATGACTATCCTTAAGGAGGAGCAAAGCCCAGCCCTCTCACCTCCATTCAGGATCCCTCGAAAGGGGCACCCCAGCTTCAGAGCTTCTCCTGGGATCAGCTGAGGTCTCCACTGGAACTGGGTCTTCACGGTTAAATGCCCTCTGCCCACCTCTGCTGACCTCGCTCCCTGATGGCACTTTCAGTAGGTGTCTGCATGCAGATCTGAGCCTCTAAGTCTATTTCCTGGGGAGTCTGACCCATAAGCATTGGTGCCAAGTGTGGTGGGAGGGAACAGACTCTAAAGTGGGTTCAAGAGCCGGCTCACTTGCCTATTAATGAGGATCCCCACTGTGGTGGGACGTGTAGTATTCTGGGCCCTAGCACACTACAGTGGTGCAATCATTACAACTTTGGTGGACAGTGACCCAGTGGAAGGAACTGTGGGTGGGGGAAGCGAACAGTCTCAGGCACCCGCACCATATGGGCGAGCAGTCCTTATAAGGACGATGGGACCTCATGACTATTGTTGGGGGCGGTTGCCCTGGAGAAACAGCGAAAAGCTGTGTGTGATGGGTCACCAATCGAAGGCTCAGTATTAAAGCCAGAGGGTCTCGGGATGCCTGAGTGGCTCTGTGGGTTAAGCCTCTGCATTTGGATCAGGTCATGATCTCAGGGTCCTGGGATCGAGCCCCGCATCGGGCTCTCTGCTTAGCAGGGAGCCTGCTTCCTCCTCTCCTCTCTGTGTCTCTCTGCCTGCCACTCTGCCTACTTGTGATCTCTATCTGTCAAATAAATAAATAAACTCTTGGGGGAAAAAAAAAAAGCCAGAGGGTCTTCTTGGCAGCATGTAGTGAAACTCACCTCCTGAAGTTAGAGAACAGAGAAAACTAGAGAAGCAGGTTCCCCACTTACTTAATAAGGGCAACAGGCCCCTAGAGGAGGTTGAATCCCCAACCTTAGTGAGCCAGCTATGCCAAGGAGGACCTTCACTGGGAAGAGGGGGGACTCTGAGACATCTGGGAAAATCTGGGCCTCTGGACTCAAAAATCTCAAAGTGCCAGGTTCTCCTTGAGCCTTCAGGACCCTCACAGCCACGGCTCCCTCCTGTGTGACCCCCTCCTGCCTGGGTCAGGTTAGTGCTATCTCCTTGCCTGAAGACGGAACTCCTCCCTGTGAGACAGATGCCAACCCTCCCCCGACCCGAGGATCTACTCCAGCTCCCCTCTTTGTCCCAGATCAATGGTTTGGTCTAAATCACAACTCAACTCGGCTGGTAGCTCGCTGGGCCACTGGAAGGGAGAAAAAAGCTGTCCCCGGAAGGGGCTGCAGGTCCCAGCCAATGGTGCCGACAGGAGCTGGGAGAATGTGGGACTGCAGTCAAGGGTACTGGGTCAGGAGAGGCAGAACGTCAAGTTGGGCAAGGCGAGAGTGTTGTTCTGGGAACACTCTTCCCTGCCGCAAGATTTATCTCCCTGGCAAGGCCCCCGGAAGTCGGTGCTAGCACTCTGCTGGGGCAGCTCTTGGCAGCTTGATGAAAGTGATCCCGAGCTCCCACACCTTGGCTGGCAGGACTGCCCTCCGCTCAGGAAGCGGCCTCCACCAAGGTCAATGCAGGGCAGAAGGTCTGCCCCCTGCCGTGGGCTGGGTGTCTCTGCAGGGCTTCCCGGCTCCTGAGCTCCTGTGACAGGGGCTGAGGCCTCTGCGGCAACCCCATCATGGCATCAGCGTGGCTGCCCTCTCCCTCTGCCCAGGGCTGCTTCCCCTGCTCCCCTGACCCCGACAGGGGCTGCTGCTGAGAGCGATCCCCGCAAACCTCCTGCACGCCGTCTTCCATCCCAGTTTGTGTTTCCCGGGGAACCTGCTTATAACAGATGAAGGTTGAAAAGGTAAATACAATTAGGCAAAAGGTGCTCAGTGCCAGGTGTGCAGGGCAGACCTTAGGGCCGGGGAAGGAGCTGAGAGAAGGAAACCACCCTCAAAACCACCAAACACGGGGGCGCCTGGGTGGCTCAGTCGTTAAGGTCTGCCTTCAGCTGGGGTCATGATCCCGGGGTCCTGGGATCGAGCCCGCGTCGGGCTCCCTGGTCAGCAGGAAGACTGCTTCTCCCTCTCCCACTCCCCCTGCTTGTGTTTCCTCTCTCACTGTCTCTCTCTCTCTCTGCCAAATGAATAAATAAAATCTTAAAACAACAACAACAACAAAAACACCAAAAACTGGTCGCGCAGATCCCGTAATGGAGAGCTGCCTTCCCTGCCTGTTAGGGCCTTTCCGCGGCTCTGCATGGAAAGTTCGGGTCTCAGAAACGTCATCAGAGTGTCTCTGGGCCCGGTCTCTCCGGGCGCCCACCTCTCAGTCTCCCCCAGGTCAGCTCCCCTGGGCCCTGCAGTGGGAACCGGGCAGTTGTCCCATTGAGGGGAGGAGAGAGGAGCCTCCCGTGGGGCTGCACCCAGAGGGCCTGGGCCCAGGTGGGTGCTCACGGCCACACCGGGCCAGGCTCCGCAGGTTGTCAGAGTTGTTACAGGCTGGATCCCGGTGCTGGGGGGCGGGAGAGTGGGGGCGGGAGGGAGGAATACCGTGGGGGATTCAGGGAGTCGTCTCCAGGCCCCAGCCATGCCAATGGGTCAGTGTATCTTTAACAGATAGCCTCTGCCCTGTGACCTCTGCTCTGTCACTATGAGTCCGCTCCCCTGCATCTGGCCTCCCTCCCCACCCCTCTCTCCTGAAGGACTTAAAGGCCACCAGGGGCCTCCTTGTTAAGAGCATCTGAAATCTTTTCTCCTTTTTGTCTGCGTTTGATGCTGCTGAGCCCATTCCTTGGGTTCTGGGACATGTCCTGAACCTCACCTTTCTTCCTGTGATGTCTCCTTCCCCCCACCCCCGCCCTGAAGGGCAGACATCCCTTAGCTTTCCCGTAGCACCGTGCAGCCCCTCTCAACACTCTTCCTGTACCGAGACCTCCGTTGTCTACTCGATCACGAGGACAGCCACCTCTGTGTCTGTGATCTTTGCTGCTTCAGATTGTGGGTGGGATAGGGACTCAGCTGGGTCAGAGGTGAGGCTGTGCGGGGACAGGTGGGGAGTCTGGTAACACGGACCTCTGGGGGGGGGGGATCTCTGTGTGCCTTGCACAACCTGGCTTCAAACCCATAGAATGTTCTGGAGCCCTGAAGCAGGAGCCAAGCCACAGCCCGTGGTTCACTTGGGACCAAAGAGCCTTGTGGGAGAGAACCGGAACCCAGCCCACGGCTGTCATTCAGACGTGCGTGGACCTGTCTGGTGGCCTGGGAGGCCAGACTGGAGGGAGTGAGGGTAGCACCCCTAAGGAGAGCGGTGCTGGGAGAAGAAGTGTGGTATGGAGGCCAATGGGCAGAAGCAGAGCTGGGGAGCAGTGGTTATGACAGGACCCTTTCCAGGGAGCTGGTTCTGGAAGGAGAAGACTGGCATAAAAAGCAAAACTGTATCAGTAGGGGTCTCACATGAAGCACCCCGAGCCAATGGTCCCCACGCGGGACATTGGATTACACAGACTGTATATCAGATACGCAGCTCATCTGTGGTTCTGCTGGGGGAGTGCCCGTGATGTCCCCTGTGATGGCCTCTCAGATAGATGGCACTCTTCTCTTGCCCCCCGAGTCTGGACAGAGCCTCAGAACCTGCCACTGGGGGCGGTGTTTCAAGGGCCAGGGGCATGGGACGCTCTGAGATGAGTCTGTGCCTCTGAGGGCAGTCCATTTCTCTCCAGGGGCCCCTGGTGGGACCCATATTGTCCCAGCTTCATGGGACATCTGGCCCGGAGTGGAGGTCGGGGCTCTTGGTCTGTTTTACGTGTTAGTGCTCTGCCAAAGACTGCAATTGCAAAAGGGTACAAGGTGTGAACCCTTGCTCTGTGCACATGGCTCGCTGGGCATACTCTTTCCCCACAAGGAAGACCAATAGAATACCAAATTACAGCTCCGAGAACGCGCACTCTTTTAAAAAAAATAAACTCCACACCAAAGTGGGGCTCGAACTCCTGACCCAGAGATCAAGAGTCACACGCTCTACTGACTGAGCCAGCCAGATGCCCCTAAAAACTTCTTTTCTAATTTGAATAGGGTTGACATATAATGTTGCATTAGTGTGAGGTGGAAATCAGAATTTTGGATGAACAATTTTTTAGTAAAAGTATGTCCCAAATATCACATGGGACAGACTTATATACTTAAAAAATTACTTGTGGGGCACCTGTTTGGCTCAGTCTGCGGAGCATGCAGCTCTTGATCTCGGGGTGGTGAGTTTGAGCCCCACGTTGGGTGCAGAGATTACTTAAAAATAAAATCCTTTTTTTAAAAGATTTTATTTATTTATTTGACAGAGAGAGAGATCACAAGTAGGCAGAGAGACAGGCAGAGAGAGAGGAGGAAGCAGGCTGTCCGCGGAGCAGAGAGCTGGATGTGGGGCTTGATTCCAGGACCCTGGGATCATGACCTGAGCTGAAGGCAGAGGCTTAACCTGCTGAGCCACCCAGATGCCCCTTAAAAATAAAATCTTAAAAAAGGTTGTTTACCTAAAATTTGAATTTCAACAGGGCTTCCTGCATTTTTATTTGCTAAATCTGGCAACCTCATTCAGTAGGTACATCTCCTGAGGCTACTCCGCTGGCCAGATGAATTTGATGACAGCCCCTGGGGGAGGGTGCTCTGGAGTCAGGACTCAGTTAGCGTTCTGAAATGCTTTAGCAGATTATCACTCAGCAAGGCTGGGACTAGAAACACATGAAGTCACTCTCCATCTTGGTGTTTGACATTTTTTTTCTAGGAGTGTACTTTGGGGCACCCCTCTCTCTGTCTCTGCCTGCCTCTCCTGCCTCTCTGCCTACTTGTGATCTCTCTCTCTGTCAAATAAATAAATAAAATATTTTTAAAAAGATTTTTATTTATTTATTTGACAGACAGAGATCAAGCAGGCAGAGAGACAAGCAGAGAGAGGAGGAAGCAGGCTCCCTGCTGAGCAGAGAGCCCGATACAGGGCTCGATCCCAGAACCCTGGGATCATGACCCGAGCTGAAGGCAGAGGCTTTAACCCACTGAGCCACCCAGGCGCCCCAATAAAATATTTTTTTAAAATATTTTATTTTGGGGGCACGTGGGTAGCTCAGTCGTTAGACATCTATCTGCCTTCCGCTCAGGTCAGGATCCCAACCAAGGTCCCGGGATGGAGCTCCCTGCTCAGTGGGAAGCCTGCTTCTCCCTCTCCCACTCCCCCTGCTTGTGTTCCCTCTTTTGCTGTGTCTCTCTCTGTCAAATAAAGAAATAAAATCTTTAAAAAAAATTTTTTTTTAAATTTTAAGCAGTCTCTGCACCAATGCGGGACTTGAATTTACAGCCGGAAGGTTGAGAGTCACGTGCTCCACAGACGGAGTCAGCCAGGCGCCCCGGGTCGGTTCTCCTAACTTCCCTGTAGAGGGCGTCCTTCTCTCCGTGCTCGGCCACCCCGTACGCCCCTCATCTCTTTCTTTCCCTCCCAGGCGCCTTGTCCTGTTATTCCAGTTTACCAGGCTAGATCACCTTCGCTCGCCCTCCCCTGCCCCCACGGGGGTACGGATCCCCCAGTCGAGTCGTGTTTAGTGTAATGTCTTGTCTTGCTTTCTGAGGTTCCTCGTGTCTGGGGATGTTTCCCGGGAAGAGTAGGGCCCGTAGGGCCGGTCAGTAACCTGCTCTTCTCCGGCGGGCCGTGAGGGGGCGCAGTGGAGCCACGGGTCTATGGAGGACGGAGAAGGCCTTTTCCTTAGACCTTGAGGGTTGGAGGCGGTCGTGCCCCGCCCAGGTCCTGACCAAGCCCCCAGAGCCAAGCCTGAGAGGTCAGTCGTAGGTTCGGGGGAAGGGGAAAGACGGGAACCAACTTGGTAGCAGTTGGGGTGGGGGGTGTGGTAAGCTCTGTGGGTTTTGCTGGGCCTCAGACAGCAGAGAGGCCCTGGGAGGGGAGGACCCCACAGACAGAAGTGTGGGTGTGGTGGGCGTCTGGGCTGGCCTGGGGTCACCCCAGTGTCAGAGCCACGTAGGCGAGCCCTGGAATCATGGTCAAGAGCACGCGTTTGCCCCGCTGTGCGGGTGTAGAAGCCGGGCCCTGGCAGGGCAGGGAGTGCGTGTGGCCGGAGCGCAGGGGGTGGGTGCTGGCCAGGGAGGGGCTCGGGGCTGCGGGAGGGGTGTGGGCCGGAGGGAAAGCAGAGAAGCCAGGGCCGCCTGCTGGTGTGCAGGCCTGGAGGGGGCAAGAAGGAAGAGCAGGAGGCAGTCGCCTGGGGCTCAAGGCTCCCAAGGGAGAACTCACCCCAGCTGCTGATGCGACCCTGGGGGCAGCCTTGGCCATGGGGCAGAGCCAAGGTCATTGGTAATCAGGGAATTTGGGTGGAACAATGTCTGGGATATTTAAGTAAACTTCAAGTAGAGCAAACAGAAACAAAAGTGCACAAATTGGCAGCCTGCTGAGTTCCCACCACCTTCCTCCTTCAGCTGAAGAGCTGAATATTGGGGGCGCCTGGGCGGCTCAGTCGGTGAGGCGGCTGTCTTCGGCTCAGGTCATGATCTCGGGGGCCTGGGATCGAGCCCCGCATTGGGCTCCCCACTCAGCGGGGAATCTGCTTCTCCCCCTCTCTCTGCCCCTCGCCCCACTTGAGGTCTGTCTCTCAAATAAATAAACAAAATCTTAAAAAAAAAAAGAGAGAGAACTGAATATTATGTCACCAGCACCCCAGAAGCCTCCCCCTTGGGCGGCTGCTGCCTCCCATACACAGATTAGAGCAGACTCCAGGGACTCAGAACCCCTCTTGTTGGGGGCTTCTTTCCTTCCTTGTTGCACTGGTGAGGGTCTCAGTGACGCCATGTGTCCTCAGGGTCCTTTGCTCTCACAGGTGGATGAGTTCCCTAAGGAACTAGGGAAGTAATTCCCTAGTCCCTTACTGCTGATGGTCATTTGGGCTGTTCCCAGTTGGGGAAGCTTCTAGCTCTATCACTGTTCGAGTGGGGATTGTGGGTCCCAGGGCGTGAGCCCCTCTGTAGCAGGTACTGTGAGGTCTTCCAAAGTGGCGGCTGCACCCCTTCGGGGTTCTTTAAGTACCCCAGGGTAATGGCAGGTGTGGGAGACTAGGCAGGGTACCAGGGGGATGGGAGGAGGGCGCGAGTCCTCTTGCTTGTCTGGGTTGGTTTTTGCTACAGGTGACCAGCTGGTACGCAGAAGGACTTGACTCTCACGTCTGGATCTGGGGGTTTTCTCCAGAGCACCCTGGAAAGAGGTATGCTTGGTTAGGTCTGGGGAGGAGGTCATTCTTGAGGGCAGGTTGTAGAGGCGTTTGTCCGGGGTCAGTGGCTTGCCTCTGTCTACACAGTGAGGTCTGAATAGTGCCTGCCTCTCCCGTCTCACTGGCTCTGCTACATGCCCATCCCGGAGCCGGCTCTCCGCCCCCACCAGCGGTTGGTTGCCTCTCCTGCCCCCGACGACTTGCTGGGGGGGCTCCAAGCAGGTAGTTCAGCCTCTCTGAGCCTCAGTGCCTCTGTAAGATGGTGTTCATACTCACTGGGCCGGTCTCTCATGTGGATTAAAAGATACTCTTCAGCGCACAGCAGGGGCTACCAACGGCAGCGCTCTCGGGCGGCAGGAGCTGGAGGGACCCTCCGAGGTGAGGGTGTCCGAGCTTTCAGAGCACAAAGGGTGAATGCCCAGGCCCCGCCAGGCAGAGCCGGGACAGGGATTAGAGCCGGACTCCTGAGGTTTAGCCCTGTGTGCGTCCCCCAGATTCCGGGCCCTCAATCAGTCACTGTAATCCCCCGCGTGCAATGTGTCACTCTGATGTTTGACCCTCAGCGGGGGGGGACAGGGCGGGCAGCGGCACAGCCGTGCAGGCTCCGTCCTGCTGGTGTAACACAGAGGCGGGGCGGGGATTATAAATCGGAGAGAACATCCCAGGTTCCCCAGTGACATCTGCCACAGCAGCCAGGCGGGCCGGAGTCCCAGATTTCCCTGCCTCCCGAGACTGCTGACGCCCTCCAGGGTGAGTGGCTCTGCGGTGGAAACACGGGGCCCCTGCTCAGAGTCCTGGTAGGGGCCCCCCCATCTCCCAGTCCTTCCCCAACCCCGGGCTCCCGGCCTTCAGGAACAGGAGCTACCGTGCTTGGGGCTTCCGGGCATAGGGAGAAAAAGTGGAGGACGGAGGGCAAGACCATCATGGGAGGGGGGGTCCAAGGCGCCGTAGGGACAGTCAGATGCCCTCCAGCCCTGCTCCTCCCTACCTCCCCAGACTGCCCCCATCCTCCGGATGCCCTCCTGTGTGCGTGGTCCAGTCTGAGGCCCTCTGAGTAAACATGAAGGCTCCTTGAGGACCCACTTCGACTAAGGGTCTTTTTCTCCAGGGCCCCTGGCTGAAGCAGCCTAAGAAGCTGGACGCACCCCATCTTACAGGCGAAGGACGGGGAAGCCCCTTTCTGGGCAGGTGAGACGGACCGACCCACGCCTCTCATCGTTGTGGTAGACGCGGTCAGCGGCCACCCCTCCCACCGCCTCCTGAGACTTAGCTGTACCGGGAGGTCAATGAGGCCAGGATCTGGAGGCTTGGAAGGGCGGCTCCGTGGGTACTTCTGGCCGAGAGGGAAAGATGGGGACAGGGTACCAACATTTACAGCTCCCAGAATCCGCGCTGGGACTCGCCCAAACTCAGGTCCGGCTACCAAAGAGGCAAGAGGCGAGGTGCACCCGCAGCCTGGCCTGCTCCTGTTGGAGTTGAAGACTGTACCCGTGACCCTCACTCCTCTCCGGTAACAGGTGCCAGAGGGCCCTTTTAGGTGACGAAGGCCACTTCCGAAGTTGGGGCATCCCCAGGAGACACCGGCAGCCAAGATGTCCACACAGAGCACACACGACCTGGAACCCGAGGCCTTGGACCTGCTGCAGCCTGGGACCCCAGAGGCCCCCAGCCGCCAGCGGCGCCACACGCTTCCCGCCAGTGAGTTCCGCTGCCTCACTGCGGAAGATGCCGCCGGCGTGTTTGAGATCGAGCGTGAAGGTGAGCGGGTCCCGCCGGGGGTCTGAACGCCGACGTACTCTGCCACGGCTGCCCTTTGGGGAGGAGCCCCTGTCCTCGGTGGCTGGGTCCCCGGGGGAGCAGATGGGCCGTGCCTTTCTGTGTGTGCGTGCATGCGTGGGTGTTCAAGAAGGCGGGGATGGGAACGCCCTGGATCCCGTTTTCTTGTGGGAGAGGTTGGGGGTGAGGGGCTGGGAGGGGTGGTGGGGGGAGACCCCGCCCGGGGGCTGCTGAGCAGATGCTTGCTGCCACCGAGTCACCCGCCGCGCCTCCCCCTGCAGCCTTCATCTCCGTCTTGGGCACCTGCCCCTTGTATCTGGACGAGGTCAAGCATTTCCTGACCCTGTGTCCAGAGCTGTCCCTGGGCTGGTTCCAGGAGGGGTGCCTGGTAGCCTTCATCATCGGCTCGCTTTGGGACCAGGAGAGACTCACTCAGGTGAGGGCAGGCTGGGGCTGGGACGCCCAGGTGCTGGGGAAACCTCTGGAAGGGAGGCTGCCACCCCGGGGCCCTGGCTTCTCTTGCTCGGGACGCAGAGGAGCCCAAGGCCTGGAATGTCTTCCTCTGGTCTTCTCCCGGGTCAAAGGACTTTGGGGCTCAAAGGCCTTCATGAAGGGTCCTCCAAGGGGCGGAGGGTCGGGTACCCACTGGGGGCCCTCCAAGGGTGGGAAGGGAGCCCCATTCGGAGGCACTCGGGAGACACTTGCTCCTGGCCCGGCGGGGGTAGCTGGGGAGGCAGGGATGGGCACAGATGGAGCCGGACTCACATCCCTGCTCATTCCCAGGAGTCGCTGACGCTGCACCGGCCCGGGGGCCACACTGCCCACCTGCACGTGCTGGCCGTGCACCACGCTTGCCGGCGGCAGGGCAAGGGCTCCACACTGATGCGGCGCTACCTGCAGCACCTGGGCGGCCAGCCGGCGGTGAGCCGGGCCGCGCTCATGTGCGAGGACAGACTGGTGCCCTTCTACCAGGGGTTCGGCTTCAGCCCTGTGGGCCCGTGCGCCATCACCCTGGGCTCGCTCGCCTTCACGGAGCTCCAGTGCTCCATGCGAGGCCACGCGTCCCGGCGTCGGAACAGCGGCTGCTGAGCCCGGCGCCCTGCCCTCCCGGCTGCCGCCCCACGGCGCCCACGGCCACATGCCGGGGCTGCGGGGAGGCAGGCTGGGGCTCCCACCCGGCCCCAGGGTCCCTTTCTCTCCCCAGCCCAGGCTGCCTGCTGAATGGTGCCGGAGGTGGGGCTGGGTTGGGAACTGGGGAGAGCAGGAGGTGTCCCCGGACCACCTTGGTGACTCCCTCATTCTCAGGAACCAATGGGGGACCCTCTGGGCGGACAGCCTCCTCATCCTCATGCGAGGTGCCTGGTGCTCAGAAGACCCTTCTCCCCAGGCTCAGGGATTCCTCTTCTCGTCCTCGGCCCCGGAATAGGGGGGAGCTGGGCGCAGGGCAGTGCGGGGATTATCTCCCAGCTCCCTCCATGGGCCCCCACCCCTTGCCTCAGACACCACAGATCCTCTTTCCTCTAATAAAGAGTTGTGTTGAGGTGCGCCTGGGTGGCTCAGTTGGTTAAAGCCTCTGCCTTCGGCTCAGGTCATGATCCCGGGGTCCTGGGATGGATGATTGGGCTCTCTGCTCAGCGGGGAGCCTGCTTCCCCCTCTCTCTCTCTGCCTGCCTCTCTGCCTACTTGTGATCTCTGTCAAATAAATAAATAAAGTCTTAAAAAAAAAAAAGAGTTGTGCTGCATAACCTCCCAGGTGGCTTCCTGCGTGGGGTGAGGGCTGCAGGTAAAGTACAGTGAACGGACGAGGGCTGTGCCTCCCCCCTGCCCCCCGCCGCCGTCTCTGCTGGGGCAGCCAGCCCCTCAATGCCCCTGGGATCCAAGGATCTGACCCGGCCCTCTCAAGGGACCCCCTGAGGCTTTCCATGGGACCCCAAACCTGATTTCTGGTCCAACCAACCCCCCCCTAGGTTTTCCACCATCCCTTTGGGCTCAAGCCCTGCCCCTGAGCTCATGGCTGACCCCCCCATCAACAGAGTCCCAGCTTTCACTCTGCCAGAACCCCTCAACTCACAAAATGATACTTCTAGAGACTATCATTTACTACATTTGAGTCTTCATCCATATAAAGTTAGCGTTACTTTTAAAAATTAGAACCATAATATAAACCAGTAGAAAAAGGGCCTGAGCCTTGGGCAACCCTGGGAGCAGGTCCTTGAGGCGGCCCAGCCCCCGCCCCAACTTGGGCAGGAGTGAGACAGAGAGGGGTAGGGCTGGCCTTCTCAGAGCCAGCCCACAGGGCAGAACACTGACTCGGAACGGAGGCCCAGGACAGAGGGAGGACGGCCTCTCTTTGCCACCAGCAAGCAGAGGCTCTCAGCTTCCCAGCCTCGCTCTGTCTCCGTGCTCGGCCTCTGCCCCAGACCATGGCAAAGCCCGTCCCACACATCTGGTCCAGGAGCATGAAGGGCGGGCTCGCCGGGCCACTGCAGAATGAGGGGCACAGGCTCAAAGGGCAGGGAGGGGTGAGGCAGGGATGGGAACCTGGTGGGAACCCTGGCCACGTCCCAGTGAGGGCACATGCACGGTAATGGTGTGTGTGTGTGTGTGTGTGGCGGGGGGTCGGCACCAGCAGGGGCTGGGGGAGGAGATCAGCAAAGCCCAGGACCTTGGGAAGGAGAGAAGCCCATGCCGCGGCAAGGGTCCGGCCGGCAGGGGAGCAGCAGAGGAGCACGTGATCAGGGTGTCCCCCAGACTGAGGAAGGGGGGCCTCCCTCCCCAGAGGAACCGGCCTCTGTGACTGTCCCCGTGGAGTTGGCGTGGCTGGCAGAGGGAGGGCCGGAGGCCCCTGGTGGCGGGTGTCCGGGGCGAGGGCTGGGGCGCTCCGCAGACAGGCGGCCCGTCCGTCGGGGGTCAGTGCAGCACCTGGTCCAGCTCGTACTTCTCGCAGAAGCGGCTGGTGAAGGGCAGGCAGGTGAGGTACTCGATCCAGGGCCAGTGGATGGGGTAGACGTAGAGCCAGATGACGAGAGAGGCGAACAGGCCGGCAAAGACCAGCAGCGACACGAGGATAAGGGCGCGTTTGCGGTACTTGTCGCTGGTGCCGAAGGTGATGTAGGGCAGGAAGGCGAACGCCAGCAGCAGGCCGCTGAGGAAGCCGAAGATGTGGGCGATGTTGTCGATCCAGGGCAGGAGGCCGCAGATGAAGAGGAACAGCACGACGGCCGACAGGTTGAGGAAGGCCTTCCAGGGCCGCTCCAGCAGCTGCCAGCTCTGGAAGAGCTCCACGAAGAGGCAGGCGAGGAGGCCGAACTGCGACCCCGCCGGGCCCACCTGGGGCGGGGCGGGGAGGGGAGCGGCGTCACTCCCGGGGGCCTGGGGCAAAGTCGGGACGCAGCCGGCCGGTGGGAGCACCGGTGGGAGCACCAGGACCCGGCTCCTCCTACGGGCAGGCTCCTCCCAGGGCCGGGGACCCGGCAGCTGAGGCTCCCGGACTGGAGCCAGCCTCGTTGCACCCACCCTTTCTGCCAACACCGAGGACCGACCGCGTGCCCAGTGTGCGGCCCGTGCTGTAAGCAGGACAGACAAGTCTACACCGGGCAGCAGACGGCGGGATGGACAGACGCCGAACGAGCCAAGGGACTGGGGCTGAACCGATGGGAAACCTGTCCCCGTTTCTGTGGGTCACAAACAGTTGCACGTGGCAGATTTCATACAGCTCAACCCACAGGTACGTGACATGCGGGTAGGCAGGCAAGGGTCACGGTCACGAAGAGAAATGAAGCAGAGAAAGAGAGCAAAGCGGGGTACGGGGCTGGGAAGGTCTTTCTGGAGGTGATGCCTGAGCATGACGCAAAGGCATCACTGTCCGCTGCCCCCGGAGACTAGGGGATCAGCCAAAAAGCCCACAGCTTAGCTGTCCATCTGCCGTCTGGCCCGGGAGGGGCCCCGCATCCCTCTGGCGGCTCTGGGGGGAAGGGCGGAAGTAGCAGAGCTGGCCCTCCCCGCCCTGTCCCCTGTCCCTACCTCCGCCCGGTATGGGAGGAAGATGGCACTGGCGAGGTTGCCGGTGATGCCACTGAGGATAAAGATGATGGCAATGCGGTGCCAGCCGGCCAGCTTCTCCAGGTCCCGCAGGATGGTCATTTGGAAGACCACAGACACGAGGCAGTGCACCACGCTGGGAAGGGGGGCACAGCAGGTGTCAGCTGTCCCCTATCTGCCCCCGGCTGGCAGCCAGGAGTCCTCATCCACGGGCCAGAGCGGGGGGGGGGGGACACACGTGGGCAGCGCAGGGGGCGCAGGGGGCACAGGGGTGTGGGGGGAGGGGAGGGCAGCGAGGGGCCTTTTACCCTGCATGGAGGAACAGAGACAGCCAGAGCCTGTAGAACTGATCGGGGACCTCGGGGTTGAGGAAGGGCAGCAGCCCGCACACCTTGTCCAAGCAGTGCACCTGAGGGCAAGCACGGGCAGTCAGTGCCTGTGGCCTAGCTGGCCCCGATGCGGGGGTGGGGGGGGCACAGATCTGCAGCGGTGGTGGGGACACAGGGCCACCGTGCTCACCTCCTCACACCTGGGGCCCCAGCAGGCCCCACCTCACCTGGGAGCAGAGTGTTGCCTCTTCGTGGAAATAGCCGTGCATGAACTCACAGTACTCCCGGGTGGTGATCTCACAGCTGCAGGCCAGGAAGGCAAGGGGATCCGTCACAGCCCCGAGGGCCCCTGCCCACTGGCAGGAAGGGGTGCCCCTCTGCGGGGACCCTAGTTCTGGGGCAAGCTCCCCTTCATCCTGCTCACACCTTGGGAGACCCCTAGTTGGGAAGGGAGGATACTAGCCCGGGGGGCGGGGGGCGACCGAGGGGCACGGGGCTGGCTGACCTGCCCTTGGTGCCAATGCAGCAGGGGCGGCCCTTGATCTGGCAATCCATGTGTAAGAAGCCGGTGCGGTTACTCCTGGCCTGCTCGGTGCAGATCTGCAGGGGGCGAGGGGGGGGAACGCCCACACTGGGTTGGGCTCCTGTGGCGGCAGGCCCCCCCTCCCTGCCCTTCCTAGACCATTCTCCACCCCAGACACTCACTGGCCACTTGGTGATGTCATCGGGCCAGATGTGGGCGCCGCTCGAGGCTGGCTCCTCGCAGGTTCTGGAGGCAGAGGTCAGAGGGGGCAAAATGAGGAGCTGTGGGCGTCCCCCCAGCCTGCCACACCCATCCACTAACATCCCCCGGGGGAGGCATATAGGACACTCAACCCTGTCTTCTCACAGCCCAGCTGGGCCACCCTGGGACGGTACCTGGGGTCTTGGTGGCACACTGCCCCTGATGTCCGCTTCTGGCCCAGATCAGACTTATCCATGGGGGGCCCCGTATCATCCTGCCACTTGACAAAAGTGGCTAAGGTCTCCTGGAGGATGAAGGAAGGTTGGTTACGTCTAGGATCACCCCATATCCATTAGAGTGAGCAAGGGACCCTCTGGATGGGGGCGCTTCCCCTGGTCCCCAGGGCTAGGCCTATCTCCCAGACCTCCACCCACCGCTGACATTCCTAAGACCTGGGAACATTACTTCCTTCACTTCTGTGGGGCTGGGGAGGTCGGCACTCTCCCTGTGCTGGGCCAGGTACGGGGGTGTATGGGGCCAGGAAGGAGAGAGGGGATGTGGTCACTGTCCTTGAGGGCCCCTCCGCTATGCCAGGGGCAAGGGAAGGTGGTGTGCAGGGCCAGAGCGGGGCTGGCAGGGGCTGGAGGGCCTGGCCCCACCGAACAGTCCTTCCGCTGGGTCTGAATGCAGCCCGAGTGGTCGTTCTGAACACAGCAGCCCGAGTCCCGCTCCAGGTCTCGCTCCCGAAGCACCAGCTGCTCGATCTGCTGGTCCTTCCGGATGCAGGGGGAGAACTTGGCTCCCAGGTGGATCAGATCAATCTGGGGGAGGGCAAAGAGTGAGCCTGGGCCCAGAGCTGGCCACTCGCTTGAGTCTCCCCTGGAGGTCCCCCGATGAGAGGGGCTCCTGGGCGGGCGACAGGGCCCCAGGGTTTCCTGCTGAGAAGCTACCCATCCCTCTGGGCTCCTCACCGAGCTGGGGCCAATCCAGAAGTTCTCCTGCTGGATGTACTTCACGCTCTCATACACACCTTTGTTCCTGAGCACCTGGCGCAGGGGCAAGGAGAGGCGGTCAGGGGTTTCCCCATCCCAGGGTAGGGACCCCAGCGTGGGGCTGAGAGGTAAAGCTACGTTGAGCCCAGAGCACCCTCCTGGATGGGCCAGGCTGTGGCCACGGGAGGGACTCCAGGGCCGATGATGCTGACGTCTCTCAGGGGTCTCAGGACCCCCCGAGGGGAGCCCCCTTCCTTAGCCTCACTCACCAGCTGGGTGGTGACGTGCTGGGCAAAGCCCACAGGTGCGATGCCGTACGTGCAGATCACCAGCAGTGTGATGATGACGTGGACGAAGGTCAGCCAGTAGGTGAAGTAGGGCCTGGGGACAGAGGCCCTGGGTCAGCAGAGCCAAACCCACATCCCAACCTCAGCCTGCTGAGCCCGGCCCCCGTCAGCTCTCAGTTGCTCTCTCCCTTCCCCTTCTGTTCCCCTCCAACTCATCCTTCACCACGGTGACATTGAAAACGCACCCCCAGGTCTCTCTCCCAGCTTAAACCCTTAGATGTCTTCCTGCTTCCCTTGGAGTAAAGTCTGACATCACTGCCTCCTGCTGGCTGCAGGGCCTTACTGCACCCGCCCGCTTTCTCCTCTTACAGCTCCGGCACAAACCATGATCCCTGCAGCCCCAGGGCCTTTGCACCTGGCCATTTCCTTTGCCAGGGATGCCCTTCACATCTCTCTCTACCCGGCTACCTCCTGCTCATGCTGGCTGCAGCCCTCCCTGCCGGCCGCCCACTCTTGCTCTGTCCTCCTGGGACACTTGCTACACTCGTTACTCGTTTTTTGGTTTTGGGTTTGACGTCGATCGGGTCACCACCCGTGGCACATGGTGAGAACTGCCCCTCCCCAAACCTCTGGTTTCCCCCCGACGGTCCCCTCACTCACAGAGCTTCTAACTGTCCCTCTGGCCCACCCTGCACACCCCGTCCCTCCTGCTGGAGCTGTTCCAGGGCTCAATGAATCCTCGGTGGCTGTTGGGGATGGGACTAAGGACATAGGCCAAGAGAGCCAGGAGGGTGAAGAGGCAGCAAAGGGCCCGAGGAGCCTTCCCAGGTGACACGCGTGCTCGTGGGGACACCCTGAGGGCTTGTCCCTGCTCTCCTCTCCCACGCCTGCTGAATACTGTCGGGGGATGGGGCGGTTGTCTGCCCTTCTCGTCCCGCCTACCGCGGAGGGACTCCAGAGGGCGGGGCGCCCTGAGCAGGCTGCCCCGGCCCGGCTGCTCACCGGTGGCTGTCGAAGCTCTCCAGCTGGCGCTGCACGGTGCTGCTGATGCTGCGGCGGTAGCTCCGGTTCAGCCAGTTGCCCACCACGCCCAGCCCGTAGTGCCGCTTCTTGCGGTCGAAGGCGAAGTGCTTCACCTTGGAGGCGATGCGCTTGCCGCGCCTGGCCCCGTCCACCGGGCCGCGGCTGTGCTCCTTCTTCCTGGGGGGGTGGGGGACGGCTCTCAGCCTGCTGCCCCCGCCCCCCACGTCCCAGAAAGGGGCTCGGGGGAGGGACTGGGGGTCTGGGGAGCCGTCGGGAGCTGCGCCTTCTCCCTGCGCCCCGGAGGAAGGATGCCCAGACTCACAGAGGCGTCTGCACCCCATCGGGGGAGACGGGGGAGGCCGAGCGTGGGATGCCCCGGAAGTAGCTGGCCGAGAGTGGGGGAGACTCAAACACGTCATCGGGCATGGAGCTCATTTCCTCCTGCGGTGGGGAGGAGCGGGGGACACAGAAAAAGACAGTACCTCAGTTCAAGGACAGGACAAAGCTGGATGGGCTCTTTGGGAGGGAAGCGGAAGGCTCGTGCCCATCCACCCTGACCGTGGCTCCCAGGCCGCTCCCGCCCTGCCGGGTCCTCCGCGGGAAAACGGGGCCAGCAGTTCCACAAGGTGGCCCATCCCGTCCCACCCACGGGCCTTTGGATCCCTCAGGGGCTCCAGGCAGAGCACGATCCAGGCCAGGTTGCCTCTCCTCACTCCCAGGCCACCCCATGCCCTGTGCCCGAGGCCCACAGCCCATGCTTGCCTTACTAAAAAATGAGGAGTCAAATGTGTCGGCGCCATCCACCACGTCCTCCTCCAGGAAGCTGGGGTAGGCGAAGCTGCGTTTGACTACGCGGCACCGCTGGCCCGTGGCATCCAGCACGGAGCGGCCCTGCGAGAGGGCAGAGGCCCGGCCATCAGGCCCAGATCAGGGGCCACTACCCCCGCCCCCTCCAAAGGAACCGTGAAGCCCCTCGTCCACGGGCAGCACCCTGGGAGATGGGACCCTGGACCCTGCCCAGAGCATGGAGCGAAGCTTCCGTAGCCCCGAGCCCACGGCTCTCTCCAAGATTTTCGGTTATTCTCACCCTGCTCACCTCCTTACCTCTGGCTGGGGCAGCTACCTCCTGCGCACTCGTTCTGCACCCTCGCCCCCCACACTCGGGCCATCTCCCCCGGTGCAGCTCCCTGACACAGCACCGCGGGCCCATGTCTGCCTCTTGGACGCCAGTCGGTGGCTTCTCCTCCCATAAGTCCCCCTCACTAAAATCCCATCAAACCACGTGCTGCTCCTGCTGCTCCCGATGGGCCAGGCCCCCTCCACCCCCGGGCCTTTGCATGGGCCCTTCCCTCCGCTGAGAATACTGTTCCTTTCCTTCCTTCCCTGGGGAGCTTTCCCTTATTTTTCCGGACTCCAGCCCAAGTGCCTGTCCCAACATCAGCCCCCCTCCTATGCAGGCCCAGCTCTCATAACGCTGAGTAGTGACACTGGCCCCCTGGAGGCTGGGAGCCCTTCCAGGGCGGTGACCCTGGCTCAGTCTGCTCCACAGGCCCCGCGCCCAGCACATCACAGGCGCTGAGTGAACTTGGGTGAGGGTGGTCCCTACACAGGTCACTTCCTACTTTCCCAGCTCAGGTGGGTGCAGAAACCGGCTTCCAGACCGATGGAGAACTGGGGCTGGGAGGACATGGGTGGGGCTCCTGGGCTGCAGGGCCCCTCCTTCTGCCCTCGGCACAGTCTGGTGGTGGTGGTGGGGGATGTTCTGGGAAGAAGGGGGGGACGGTGGGCACCGGGCAGAGGCGGGGAGGCATCCTCACCTTGAGGAGGGCGGCGGCAGCCTGAAAGCTCATGTGGGCCACAGACATCCTCTTGCGGCGGGGCAGGTGGGAGCAGCCGGAGCGGACGCTGCTGAAGGAGGTGAGGGACAGGACTCCTGGGGTCAGCGGCGGGTGCGGGGCATGGGGCCTGTCCACCTCGTCGGGGTGACGGAACGCCCGTCCGCGGGCCAGGGGATCCACAATCTGGAAGGGAGGGCAGGAGTGAGCAGAGACGGTGGTCCCGGGGCCCGAGGTACCTGCCACTCCCTATCCCCCCTGCCCCGCCCCCACCGCCGCCAGGGAAGCCCACCTTGGGCATCCTGCAGGGCTTCGGCGACTCAGCGCCCTGGAAGGAGGGCACCTCCTGGCTGGGGAGCTCCAGGTCGCGCTGGCACGAGGGCTTGAGCCGGCCGTAGCGCACGCTGCAGTGGTGGAGGCTCCGGCGCTGCCAGTGCTGTCGCTTGGCCTCCCAGTCGCCGCTGACCCCGAACCACTGGGCTGTGCCCCTGCGGGAGCACACGGAGCCGTGGCCACAAGGGCCTCCACGACACCCACGGCGGGACGGGGAGTGCACGCGGGCGGGGGTCACGGGAGGGGCAGGCAGGGCAGGTGACGTGGGAGGGGCCGGGGGAGGCGTGTGCAGGGGGGCCAGGGGACAGGGCACGTGTGCGTGCCGTGCAAGGGGCAGATTGGCTCCCCCTCTGGGTCCTGGGTTGGCACCTGATGACCACATGGAGAGGAGTAAACAGAGTCTGGGGCCAAGCTGGGCTGGGCAGGCCTTGGGGGCCAGAGCCTCCCAAGCAGCCCTGGCTCCTTGAACCCCCAGCCTCCAGACTGTGACTTTCTACAAGACACCTTGGGCTTCAGCTTCCTTCCCCTGCCCCCCCAAATATGCGCGTTCCAGCCCTGCCCTACTCCTTCTTCTTCGAAGGGGACACAGGGGCCGGCCCAGCAGAGGTCCGCAGGGCTGCAGGGGGCAGGAAGGATGCTCACTTGCGAATGCTCTGGGACAGGGAGGCCTGGCGGCGGAAGCCAGGGCGCTTCTCCGAGTTGCCCTCCTGCCATCGTCCCCGAGGCTCCTGGAGGCTGACACTCTTCACGTAGGCTGGGTTCCTGGGCCTCTGTGGGAGGCAGAGCAAGAGGACAGGCTGGGACTTGGTGGAGCCCAGACCCTGGGCTCGCTCTTCTTCGGTCCCCTACACCAGAACCCTGAGAACACACCTCGCTCCTAAGGTACACGCCTGAGCCACTTTCCTTCCGGCTATAAAGTCACCTTCTCCCCACTCTTCAAGGAACCCTAATGTGATTTCCCAACTCCCTCACCAGTGCTCCCCCTTGGCTCCCTGTATGCAAAACAGCCCCCGGGGTGAGTGGGTGGCACCAACACAGGACCCCTTTTATGCCCCAGGACACTGTTTCAAGGCTGCTCTCAATAAGCCCTTTATGGAGTTGGTCCAGCCCGTCTTCATTTCCATTCTCCACGGGAGCCAGGCGCTGCGGGGTCAGCTGCTGATGCCCTGACCCCCCGAGTCTGCCAGCCCCTGGGGAGGGGGGGGGCCCGGGCAGGAAATGGAAACCGCCGGGACTGGTAGAACCGGGAGCCTTTCTCAAGGACTGTGCTCCCGGTCTCCCCGTCCACCGACCACGGGGAGACGCAGCTCCTGCGCTCAGGGCTCATTCCATGTGACACTGGGGCGGGGGAGGAGGGGGCGCAGGCCTAAGTCACTGAGGCTCAGGCAGAAGGGGCCGCCTCCACCCCAGTGGTACTGCATGGGCAGAGCTGTCGCTCCCCAGCGAGCCTCCAGGCTGTCCCCTTACCTGGGGCAGCATGCTGGCCTGCTCGCCCGGCGCAGCGTTCTCGGGAGGCGGGATGGTGATGGACAGGTTGGGAGGCTTCCGGCTCTGCAGGCGGCTGCCGGACACAGAGGAGATGCTCTCGCCGTTCTTGTCAGCGGAGGCCATGGTGGGCTGGGGCAAACAGGGAGAGGGGGTATGAGCGTGTTGACAGGTGGCAAGACAGGAAGGGACCTGGGGGCCCCAGTGCCAGGGCGGGTGGCCCGGGCTGAGAACCACCTGCGGAATGCCTAACTCTGGGGTCCAAACCGCAAGGGCAGAGACTGACTCTGAACTGGGTGGGGTCAGAGAAGTAGGTCTATTTCTGTCCTTCCTTTGCATTCCAGGCCCGGAGGAGACCACCTCCTTCCCTTGGTGGTCTCTCTGCTTCAGGCAAGAACCACACCCAGAGAGGAGCCGAGGGCAAAGGACAGAGCTACAGTGACCTTGGCCGCCTGGTCACCCTGGTCAACATAGGCCAGGGGCCAGAGGGCAGCTTCCTTGACCTTGGGGCAGGGCTTGGGGGAGGACAAGAAGGCTCCAGGGCAACCCGGTGCCCTACCCGCAAACAAGAGGTCCACAGCTGTGCAGGGAGCAGGTGGTTCTCCGAGGAGCCGTCCCTGGGTTTCTAGCAAGGAAGTGGTAGCTCAGCCTCATTACCAGACAGACGGGAAAGCCACCACGCTGGTTCCTGTCCCCTGGGCTGCCTGGTTCCTTTTTCAAAGGTAACTGAAACTGCCACTTGTTTGTACTTTTCTCTTTTCGTGGAGGAAAAATGCTAATCCCAGTGATAAAAGTGGCATATGCTTATTGCAGAAACAGAACACAAAAATGACTCCGATGATTACAAAGCAGAAAGGGAACTCATAGTCTGCCTGTCACCCCGTCTTCCAAGAAAGAGCCTCTTTGCACCCGGAGAAGGATACACATACTTAAAATTTTACACGCTCACACCGTATCCTCTCTTCCGTCGGCCACACATCAATGCATACAGACAGATCTACCTTTTTCTCTTTTTTAAGTAGGCTCCACACCCAGCGTGGAGGCCCACAGGGAGTCTGAGCTCACGACCCTGAGATGGAGACCTGAACATCAGGAGTAGGACGCCCGGCCGAAGGAGCCCCCCAGGCGCCCCTACCTTACCTTTCTTGACGACTGCAAAGACTTCGCTGAGTGGAATGCACCAAGAGTTAACCAGACTGATGGCTGTTTGGGGTGTGTTTGGCATTTGGGACTCCTGTTCAGTGTTAACCAACGCCCTTGCCTAGACCGTGCACCTGTCCCAGTGCTATCCCAAGACAAACTTCTAGAAGTGGAACTGCTGGGTTGGAGAGTAAGTTCAGCCTGAATTTCAGTGGATCCTGGGAAATGGCCCTGCCAAGGGGAGGGGGCAGCTTACCCCCCTTCCCCGCCCCCGCCCAGATCCGGGGCTTGTCCATACTCGCTCGTGGCCCCCACCCCCACTTCCCCTCCTATTCCACCAGAATCACTGCTCTGCCTGTGCTATCCTCCCCTCCTCACTCACTCTGCTCTTTCTCTGGCTAAAACCCTTAGCTTTCTCCTCTCCCCACTTCCCGAAGCTGCTGGAGCTGACCTGGTTTCTCTTCTCCCAGCACAAGGCCAGGGACTCCACATCCACCTGCCGACACAGTGCTGACCCCCGGTATGCGGAGACCCGGGGAGAGTCACATGGGAGCCCTCTAGGTAAGGGTGCGTGGGACCAACGTGTGACAGAAAGGTGACACAGCAGCCACACGTGGCCTGAGTCCGTCCGTCCCCTCAATCTCGACGCAGCCCCCCAGAGCCACCATCTTCTCTCCACTGAGGGATCACAGCAGCCTCCTGACCCCTCCACCTGCTGCCCCTCGCGTCCCCAGCCTCATGTCCATCCTCCACACAGCAAGGGACATCACCTTTTAAAACCACCAATCACTCCACGTCTCTCTCTGCTCAACACTGTCCCAGGATTTCCTGTTCTCACCTAAAGTCCATGCTTCTCACGGGGGTCTCTGGGTCCTGAGTGGCTCTGTGTCCTCCTCGCCCCTGAACTGGCCACTCTAAGCCCCTCCCTATCTAGTACCTGCTAAGCTCTGCTAGGAGGTGCCGAGGGGTCACGGTCAAAAGCATGGGGCCTCTCGGTGGCTCAGTTGGTTGAGCATCTGCCTTTGGCTTGAGTCATGATCCTAGGGTCCTGGGTTTGAGCCCCGCTTCGGGCTCCCTGCTTGGCAAAGAGCCTGCTTCTCCCTCTCCCTCTGCCTACTGCTCCCCCTGCTTATGCTCCCTCTCTCCCTCTTTCTCACTGTCAAATAAATAAAATCTTAAAAAAAAAAAAAAGCATTCTACCCTTGGGTGGTCTGGCCTTGACCTGCACTCGACCATGAGTCACCCACATCCTCACTTTGTAAGGAGGGAAAGACCTCCCCCAGGAGAGGCGCCCTGAGCATCAAATGAGAGAATGCATGATGCACACCTGGGCAGTTTGTGCACACAGAAACTTGTTCTAGAATGTTCACAGCAGCATGGTGCTCAGAGCCAAAAGGTGCAAACAACCCAGAGGCCCATCCACAGACCAACGGAGAAACATAATGGGATTATGAGTCAGCCAGAACCAGGAAAGCAACACCGACAGGGGGTCCAGCACGGCTGAACCTTAAGGATGTTATGTGAAGTGAGAGAAGCCGGACACCAAAGACCACATGCTCTGGGAATCCATTCATGTGAAAGTCTGCAACAGGCTGGGGGTAGGGGGGACAGCAGCTAAAGGGTGGGTCTCACTCTCAAGTGATGGAAGGTTGCACGGACCTGTGAATATATCAGAAACCACTGAATTGTACACTTTATTTTATTATTTTTTTAAAGATTTTATTTTATTTATTTATTTGACAGAGAGAGAGAGAGAGAGAGAGTGGGAGAGGGAACAGAAGCAGGGGGAGTGGGAGAGGGAGAAGCAGGCTTCCTGCTGAGCAGGGAGCCCCATGCGGGGCTCGATCCCAGGATCCTGGAATCATGACCCGAGCCGAAGGCAGATGCTTAACGACTGAGCCACCCAGGCGCCCCTGAATTATACATTTTAAATGGATGTAGTTTATGTGGATTAAATGGACTAAATGTGAATTATATCTCAATGACGCTGTTAAAAAGGTCTCAGGCATAAAAAAGTCTCCATAAACATTCGGCCTCTGCCTGTGTTCATCTTTCTATCCTCATATCAGATCATCACACAATAGAGCAGGTGGCTCCTTCCTATCTTTCTGGTTCCAGCTTGGGTGCCACCACCTCCAAGGAGCCCTTCCTGACTGCCCAAAGCAGCTCTCCCGCTCCTGCTTCAAGCCTCTCCACGGCTTTACCCTGGTCACCTTCCACTCTCTGCCGTATTCCCTGCGGCACCTCCCCCTCCAGCGGAGTACTGGCCCACAGGTAGTATCCGTACGTATTGGTTGAAAAACAAAAAAGCAAGCAAAGTGGCGGATGCCTTGGGTCCAGCCCGCGAGGCTACCCAGCGTCCTACCTTCACAGTCTGGACTGAGCTCACTGCTTCCTGGGTCTTGTTGCAGGGATCTTCAGAGCATGTTCTAGTCCTTCCCTCACTCTATGCAGATGCTCTGGGGTCGGTCCAGCTTCAGCTCCGTGTAAAGGTGGACAGATGCCAAGATAAGAGGCTTCCAGGCCAAACAGGGCCGCTCGCTTGGTGCGCACAGCCTATAGGGAGGGAAGGGCAGGTTCAAGCAGGGTGCTGGAACAATGCATCTTTCAATCTTCCTGGCCTCAGTCTCTGCATCTATAAAATGGGGATAATTCCACGGGTCTCAAGGGTGAGGGATTAAGAGATCTGTTCTCCTGCAGTAAGGACCCCCACTCTGGGCGGGGAATCCCGAATCAGGACAGTCCCTATTTTTTGTGTGTGTCAATGTAACTTCATGAGAAACATGTTGGCTGTCTTCTGAGTAAGATTTCCTTTCGAACAGAGTTAAGATGCATGTTGAAGGCAGCATTCAAATGAGTTACAAGTGTTTCTTTGGGGGCGCCTGGGTGGCTCAGTGGGTTGAAGCCTCTGCCTTCGGCTCAGGTCATGATCCCAGGGTCCTGGGATCGAGCCCCGCATCGGGCTCCCTGCTCAGCAGGGAGCCTGCCTCCTCCTCTCTCTCTGCCTGCCTCTCTGCCTACTTGTGATCTCTGTCTGTCAAATAAATAAATAACATCTGAAAAAGAGAGAGAGAGAGAGGAGGGTTTCTTTGTTGTTGTATTAGCTCTTTAACTAACTGAGATCAAACCCACGCAACATGAAGTTAAGCGTTTCGGAGTAACTGCGGCAAGCTCGCACAGAGGAGCTCTGCAGCAGACCCTCCCTTAGCAGAACCCCGCAGGCTGCTGGGGGCGGGCAGGTCAGTCCTCAGGAGCGCCAGGCTTGGCCCCTCACATCCATTATCCCACTTTGTCCTCAAAACACCTTTGAAGGTAGACATCTCCCATCACTCCCATTTCGTGGATGGGAATGGAGGGAGGTTCAGAGGGGTTAAGTAACTTGCCCATGCTCACACAGCCAGGAAGGGGAACAGCTGCGTCTCTTCAGGAAACAGCAGCCCCCCCTACCGCCACCAAAGCTGGGGCACACTGGGGGCTGGACAGATCCCTATCAGGGTGATCCAGTACAGTCCAGTCTGGAAGGAAACTTAGTTTTACTCAACAGCACTTTGCAAACTCTGTTCCTCAACGGCCTGGGGTTACCCAGAGGGGTACGTGGGGCAAACCGGCTGGGGCCAGGTCTGTGCCCTCCCTCTGATTTCACGGGGCGGCAAAGTGTTCCAGCTATAAGACAGAGGAACTCTGGGTGCGCGGGGGTGCCCGAGGGGGCATCTGAGGCAGAGCTGGGGGCCCAGGGCGCTTTCTGCTTCAGGATTTGCCCAATAGACCGGGTATCCTTACTTCTACCCCAAAGTGCTGGGAGTCCTGACTCCACACCTTAGGGCAGGCGGGCAGCGGGCGACAAGGCCCCTGAGAGATGACGGGCAGACGGGCCTCAGTGCCAGGCCAGCTGGCTCCTCAGATGCCACTTCACCTCTACTCTGGGGGCAGCTCCAGGACAACAGCCTCCCCTAGGGCCACTGCATGGAAAGTTCTCCGGTTTGGTCTCCTTTGGGATCGGGGGCAGCAAGAGGGCACCAGGCAGGCGCTGTTCTGCCCCAAGGAGGGAAGGAGGCAGACGGTGGAGGGAGGCTGGCAGAAGGTGAGGACGAGCTGCTGAGTCTGAGCTTGGGTGAGGTCATCAAGCACATAGGCTCCCTCTGGAACATGCTGATCACACTTTCCCAGAGTAAGCATCCAGTGTCCTTCAGAACCTGTCTCTACCCCCAGCAGACACACACAGGCCCTGCAGGTCCCCTGACCCCTACTTCCTCACCTGAGGCCCTGAACCTAGCACAGCAGGCTCCGCCTCATCCCCTGGGCAATGGCTGGTGAAATGTCCCCTCCTCCAGGAAGTCTGCCCTGTCACCATCAGGAATCAACCACTTTCTCACCTGCCTCCTCTAGCATACTGCAGATACCTGGCTGTGTAGAGGTGTCCCCCTACCCGAGCAGCACCAAATCTGGAAGTTGGCTTTCACTGACGGCTAACGGGATGGAAGGTGGGGGGGAGGGGCATATGCACGGTTGCAGACTGTCAGTCCACATGGACCCCAGACTAAAACTACCCCTCCCCCCGTCCTACACTCAGCCCAGGAAGGGAGTGGCCCACTCTGGAAGGCTCCAGGAGGTACTCTCTGCTCTGCTGGGGGCTCTGTGACCATTGTGGGCTGAGGACGGCAGATGCACTCCCAGGATGAGCCCCACTGGACCTCCCGCTCTCCTCTCTCAGCACAGCCCGGACTCCCTGGCCTGCCCTCCCATCCCAAAGCCATAGCACCCTGGTTGGGCCCTCTGGCCTGGCCTCCACTGTGCTGCTGGCATCTGTGCCAACGTCCTGACGCTGGGGAGACCGGACTGGCCCCAGGGGACTTCTGGGGGCCACGGGGAGAAGCGGCTGCGCCCTGGAGAGCAGAGACAGTGCTGGGGGCACACCTCCCTGGGATCTAAGAGAGCTATTTTCACCGTCTTCATGGTCAGTGCTGAGTCCTGGCCTGGAGCCAGCTTTACTCCTTGGCCTCAGTTTGTTCTCTGTTAAGCAAGGGACTCGGGGGCGCCTGGGTGGCTCAGTAGGTTAAAGCCTCTGCCTTCGGCTCAGGTCATGATCCCAGGGTCCTGGGATCGAGCCCTCCATCGGGCTCTCTTCTTAGCAGGGAGCCTCCCTCCTCCTCCTCTCTGCCTACTTGTGATCTCTGTCTGTCAAATAAATAAATAAAATCTTAAAAAAAAAAAAAAAAGGCAAGACGACTCGGACGAGGTGATGGCCCAGCTTTGACACCCACCAAGCCCACAGCTTAGTACAAAACACCACTTTCCTACAGCCCCTCTCCACCAAGGAGGGGAGCGCCTACTCCTGAGACTTCCCCCAGCTTGTGGAGAAATGGTGGGCAGGTGTACCAGAAGCCTAGTGCCTTCCTTGGGGTGGCGGGGGGCAGAGGGTAGGGCTGGCAGTACGGGGGGCCACGGAACCCAAGTCTTGGGCACGGATGAATTCAGATGGAAAAAGTGCCGGAGCTTTGGGAGCACCCCGCCCAACACGTATCTCCCACGCCCCAGAAATGCTTGCTCATTGCAGAGGAAATTGTGACATCCTGGGACAAGGCTTCCTCCTGGCCCAGTCACATCCGCTGCTCTAAGACCCCAGGGCTGCCGCAGCACCCAGCTGTGGGCTAGGGAGGGGTGGGGGGCTTGTGTGGAAGGTCTGAGAGCCTGCCCCACCCAGCAAGGCCAATGCTGGATCCTGGCCTCAGTGGGGCTTTCCGCCCCGGCCCAGAGTAGCAGGGCCTGGGTAGAGGGCGGCGACTTCGGGTGGGTCCATCACAGGGTGCGGGTGGGGCAGATTCGAAGAAAAAGCCAAGCGCAGAGTTCAAATCATCCTGAGGTGCCCACGGGTTGGTACTTCTGTACCCCCCTCCCCCGCCCCCCTACAACCAGTGCTGTCACCCGGCTAAGAGCAGCCCAGATCAGGTGCACGGGACAGAAATGCAGACTCAGAAAGCGCTCACTGATGCCGATGGAGAATCTGGTTTCCCCACAAAGGGTGGGGCTGGGCATTGCTGGCTAAGCCGTGTCCCGGCAGACACAGCCACAGTGCGCAAGGCCTGGGCCGGAGAGGTCTCCCCACAGAGCTCTTCCTGGGCGGGCTCAGGCAGGCAGGGTGCTGGGTGAGCATCCCCTCTCCTCGAGCCCGTGGGGCCCCACTGGCCCCTCGCCACCTGCCCCCAGGGGTCTGACTCTGGTCCCTTCTCTCCCCCCCCCAACCCGCCCGCCACCCAGGCACACCAGCTGGCTTCTGAAGGCTCCCCTGGTCTTGCTAATGGCAATGGGATCTTGGCAATCCCCAGGCTCTGAGGCCCTCCAGAACCAGGACGGGGAGTCAGCAGCTACAGCTCCGGACAGAACCAGGAGGCTACTGACATCGGGGCTTGGCCCGTGTGGGCGGAACTGGGAACAAGGGGAAGAAAGGGGCCCTTGGACAAGGGTTAACAAGCATCCCCTCCAGCAAAGAGGCAGACCACTAGTAACTACTAGGCTCAATCAGGACGTTAAGGGGACCTCCCGGGGTGGGGGTGGGGGGGGCACACAGATCCCCTGAACCAAGGAAGGAAACTGACCCCCGGCCCAGGCTTGGAGCTGTGGGTGAGTGGCAGTGTGGAGGGAAGGAAGACGGCCCGGGGCTGCTGGGAACCTGTCTGTCCCCTGATGAATCACAGAATGACGGGGTGACAGCCAGGAGCAAGGAAGTGGCCTCTCTCCCCTGCTTCCCTACCACAGAAACTGAAACTGGCTGGTCCCTCCCCACAGCCTTCTGGGAACCAGGGCGTTTTTAGAAAGCTTCAGAGAGGAGAGGAAGCTGGCCCTCGCCCACTGTGCAACCCCCAGCAAAACCCCGAGTTCTGCTGACCTCAGGGGAAGTGGCTCCAGCTCCCCTCGAGACCCGGAAAGGACAGCTTATGTAAAGGCTGTCATCTAACCCTGTCTCCCAACAGGCGTCCCAATGGCCCGTGACTCACCCCAACACCTCCCTGCGCTGCCAAGAGCGAGCTGAGCAGAGGGCAGGGAAGTGCCGAGCGGACGCTGAGGGTCTGGGGACAGGACTTAGGAAGAGAGAATGCAGAGACAGAACGGGAAGCGGACACAGGGTCCCCGTCAGAGGCTACGAACTCTAAGTCACTTGCTGGTCAGTTAGAGAAGCCAGCGGGTCGCCCCGTCCCTCTCCTTCCCTCCCAGCGAGCCCCCACTTCCCCAGAGGTGCAAGTTCACGGACTCGACTACACTGCGGGGCTGGGAGGCTGCGTGGCCCCGGTGCAGAGGAAAACCGAAAGCACCTGCGGGTTTGCGCCCCTCCCACAGGGAGAGCCCCGATGTCTCCACCCTCCCCACACACACCTTAAAAGCCTTTGCTCAGAGGCGCCTGAGTAGCTCAGTGGTTTAAAGCCTCTGCCTTCGGCTTGGCCCGGGTCATGATCTCAGGGTCACGCTCTCTGCTCGGCGGGGAGCCTGTTTCCCCCTCTCTTTCTGCCTGCCTCTCTGCCTACTTGTGATCTCTGTCTGTCAAATAAATAAATAAATAAATAATCTTTAAAAAAAAAAAAAAAGCCTTTGCTCAAACTCAGTTCAGAAGATAAAGAAGGGCGGAGGGGGCAGCAGGTTCAGGGGCTTTGCCCCATCAGACCCCAGGTTCTAGACTCCCTGTGACCCAGTTACCGTGGCTTGGGTGGCACGGCCAACCACAGACATGGGAAGTGGGTGCTGGGCTCCAGGCCCAGAGTAGGAGTACATGGAAGTTGGAGGGGGTGCCAAGTTCTTAGGGTGGGGCAGACCCCAACACCCCTTTGTCCCACCACCAGGCTTTCTCAGGACCATGCGCCAGTGGGGCGGGCAGAGACGTGAATGTCCCAACCCTGCGAACGGGAAGCCAGCTGAGCTGGGATGCAGGGGCAGGCAGCACTAAATGCCACCAGGTGTCCCCAGCTGGACACAGTGCTGGACCCTGCCCTCCTAGGTGCCCTCCCGGAGGGCCCTCTGGGACTTTCTGGACTCTACAAGCTGCCTGTTGAAGCACATAAGGGGATAGCGGCTGAGCAGGGATGCAGGTGCCCTCCCACAGCCCAGGGAAGCAGCAGCTCCCAGAGCCTGGGGGCCAGCTGCTGCCTGGGGACAACAGAGGGAAGGGAGCACAGGGGCTGGTCCCGGGGGGCCCTGCCCAACAGCCCAGCCTCCTCTAGGAAGGTGACCTGTCCTAGTTCTGCTGCTCCCGGAGCATCGCTGTGAAGGGGAGGAGTCGGGGGTGGCACTGGGGGGTCCAGAAGGCCCTGGTCTTTTCTGGGTCTGATACCAGGGCACAGGACGGCTCCTGGAGAGGGACACCATGTCGACCTGAGCTTGATGCCAGCTGGCTTTGCTCCAAACATCGAAGAGGATTTGCCTCTCTCAGGATCTCGAGGTATTGGCAATTGTTTTTTTGTTTTGTTTTGAAGTTTTTTTTTTTTTTTTGGTAATCTCTGCACCCAGCGTGGGGCTAGAACTCACAACCCTGAGATCCAGAGCCACAAGCTCCACCCACTGAGCCAGCCGGGTGCACCCGGGAACTGGGTTTTCATCGGTCTTTAGCACTGGCAGAGGCCTAGACCCTGCTTGGAGGTTAGGGGAAGGACGGGGTGCGACATGGGTTGGGGACAGAGGAGGCCCGCTTCACTCCTGTTGGAAGCTCCCCGACACCCAGAGGTGACAGGCTGTTTCCAGACATGAGCACACTAAGTACACAGACCAGGGCTCTGTCTTAGGCTTGCAAGGGTGGGGTCCACCTAATTTCCACCCGGCTCCTCGCGGCCTGGCTCTAGACAGTGCAAACTCTGTCTAGCTGTGGCAAACAGGTCTCGGGTCCAACCCTCAATGCTGGGTAGTCTTAGACAAGCCACTTAACGTCTCTGAGCCCAGTCTGTTTATGCTAAAAGATGCTAAGCAGCCCCCCAGGAGTCTGAAATCTGGGCAGCTCTGTCCCCATTAGCTGGGGCTCACCTTGTGTGCGGGCGCCGCTGAAGGACAAAGGGACCACAGCTTACAGAGAGGTAAGCAGCTGGTCATTCAGCCTGAAGCCAGGCCCTGGGCTGCCCTGGGTCCCCTCATCTTGATCCACTCAGGCTGGGGCTCTGGGTGCCCCTCACTTCTGGAGGCCCAGGCTGGCCCCACAGCTGGGAGGGAGCGTGCCAGGCAAACAATTTTCAGCTTGTAAACAGTCATTAAGGAGCTAATAAACCTGACTTCCCAGAACCCTGCCCCGGAGCTTGCGGCTTCCCCGGAAGAGGTTGGCCCCAGCCCCTGTGACGACCGAGCTTCAGGGCACTTGGACGTGGGCAGGCCATTAAGGCTGGGGGTGTAAGGCTTGTGTAAATCCCGCCTCACCGCAGCCCCCTGCCTCACTCTGGGGCAGCACGGATTCACTCGCTGTGGAATGAGGAGGGCTGTGGGGCAGGGCGGGCCAAAGACAGGACTCAAACCCTGGCATGGCCACTTACCTGCCAGGAGATCTCAGGCAAGTTACCACTTCCGAGCCTCGGTTTCCTCTGCTGTGAAATGGGCTGAGGCCCCTCCAAACCCGCCGATCCAGCAGAGGTGACATCAGATGATGAACGGACGGGGCCTGGCACACAATCGAGGGCCACTAATTGGTGGCTTCTTTTATTCCTGGCTGACCGCTGCTCACTTAGTCTCTCTATCTGAGCTGAGAGCCCCGGAGGTAACAGACCTCTATTTGACAGGTGGGGCAATTGAGGCTCAGGCATGTCCCCTGTCCCGGGTCCCATTGTTGGGCGGGGCGGGGGTGGGGCGGCGGTAGGTCCTGCCACCCTGGAACTGGTGAGGCGAAGTGGCCAAAATACGGGCCTGGGGTGGTGACCGAGGTGCTGGGGGTGAGTTCAGGTGTGGGCCTGCGAGACTCCGGAGCTCCTCCCAGTGCCCCAGGCAGAAATGACGTCACCCGGAGCTTAGGTAGTCCTGGGCTTATCAAACATTCTCTCACGCTGTCTGTCCCTCTGTCATGATCACCAGTGGCTGACAAGGTGAGAGCCAAGACTCGGGCCACATTTCGGTGTCAAGTCCCGCTCCTGGCCCATCCCACAGGCCTTCTGCAGGCTGCCCTGGAGGCCTGACCTGGGGAGGGCCATCTGGAGAGGGAAGAGACACTTCTTGCTGGACGTCAGGGGCATGACCACCTGACGGTGCTCTTGGCTCAGGTCCCGGGGCCCCACGTGGGAGGCGGCCGAGAAAAGCAAGGCTCTGAACGGCTTACCTTGTTCCTGGCCCCACAAGCCCAGCCAGAGGGAGCGGAGGCTGAGGGTCACCGCCTCCACAAGCCCCTCACCCCTCATCCTGACACACGTGCAGGCAGACAGGGAGAAGCCCCTGCTGGAAGGAGCCAGCATGTCCTGGCCTGAGGCTCCCCTCCCACGTCCACGCCCACCCTCAGTCCCCTCGGTCTCGGTGCCTCGGGGGTTCCCACCCCAGACTGGGCCACTTCTGCAGAGTAATTATGGCACTGCTGCTCCTCGACACGCTCTTAGCTAGCCCTCCCGACAGCCCAACGGGGCAAGGCCCCTGTCATCACCACGAGCCTGTGCCAAGGGCACAGAGACACGCCCCTAACAGCAGGCACCATGCCCTTATCCTCACAGCTCCCACCTCAGACCCCGGGCCCAAGACTTCCCATGGGTCACCCCTGGAATCCTCACAGCAAGCCGTCCCGGTGGACTACCGCTGCCCCACAGCACAGCTGCGGAGACTGAGGCACGGACCACAAGCGGCCCTCCTTCTACTGACCACTACCTCATGGGCCACCATGGCTGCCAGCTTCCGGGCCTTGCTCCTTGGCTCCCCACGCTGGGAATCACCCTCCTACCGTCCTCCCAGCCTCCTGGCCAGCATCCCTGACTGGCACTGCCCACTTTGCTCCAACCACTGGCACCCCACCCCCACAACAGGCCTCTGGCAGCTTTCAAACTGCAAACAAATGACTTGTGTCTGGGTCGCTGGGTAAGTTTACGCAATGACGGAATGTGAGCGCGGGGCTCTCGTACCTCCCTGAAGACGACAGGCTGAATTTTTCTTTACACTCAGATCTGACTCCCATAGGGAAGCAACAGTAACTTTATGGGCTGTAGGGGAAAGCCCTCGTTCTGCCCCAGGGATGGGGCAGGTGGGGCAACCCCTCCCAGCCTATATCCTGAGAGCTGGCCTCGCCTGGGCACCGCCCCCACCTCTCCACCGCGCAGAGGTTAGCCTGCACCCGCAGCGGGCGCGGATGACCCCGCCAGTGCTCCCTCAGCCAGGTCCAGCTGGGTAGGCAACACGGAGCGAAGCTGTGAGCTCACTCTGGAAATCCCCACAGGCAGCCGGGACAACACTGCAGACCGCTCCAAAGTGGGTGGTACAGACCCGAGGGGACGTGTGGAGACGGGGAGGCAGCCCAGAGTTCCTCACCCTAGATGCCTCCCCCTGGGGGGGGGGTGCCGGGGGTTGGGGCCACGTCGATCCTGCCACCACTCATTCTGAACCAAAGAGAAGTACCAGGTGGCCCATTCAAGTCACCTGTTTTTGTTTCAGGATTTTTTAAAAAAAATTCTTATTTATTTAAGTAATCTGTATACCCAATACGGGGCTCAAAGTTATGACCCCAAGATCAAGTCGCATGCCCTCCTGAGCCAGCCAGGTGCCCTCGTTCAAGTCACCTGGACACCCCAACAGGTCCGTGCATGCACGGACACACCCCCTCGACAGCTTCCTGCTCTTATCTGCTCTCCCATCTCGCATGGTTTCGGGCAGGTCGAGGGGGGACACTGTAAGAGCTCTGGCCACCAGGAAAAGCACCACCACGGAGGAAGTGCCAGACCCAGACCCCGGCAGCCTCCATGATGATGTATGTGGGATGTGACTAATTCCTCCCCCGAGAGGAACGGATGTCCCCTCCTGGGCCTCCCGCATGTGTCTTGCACCACGTACAGCTGTAGCTCGTACAGGATCGAACCAGACAGGAGTCAGCCGGCGGCTTAGCAGCAGGTAGGCACAGGGTGGGGGGCTGGGCCGGAGAATACGGCCCAGGTTCAGTGTCAGGCTCTGCCACTCGATTCCTTAACAGCTCTGCACTAGTCCCAAGTGCTGCCTTGTGCCTCGAGGGACACATGAAAGGCGGAGGCCACTATTACAGTTTCTGGTTCAACAAAAAGACGGGAGTGTCCCTCCAGCCCTTTAAAGTTAAAAACAAACAAAAACAAAAACAAAAAAAACCAACCAGAAACTGCCACCTGCTCCTTTTGTCCTGCCGGAGCTCCCAGGCCAGGAGGCCAGGAGGCCAGGGTCCAGAAGTGAACAGGAAGGGGGCAACGGACACTGTCAGAAAACAGGAAGGGAGGGCAGCGGGTGGCCTGGGCTCCTGGGGACAGACAGCTGCTTCACTCCATCCCACCCTTCTAGAACAGCACCCCCACCCCTATCCTCCAAGACCTGGGCCCAATGTTCCTGAGCCCAACTCAAACCGGAGTCGTCCCTACCGGGATCCCCCTGGCCTGGCGGTTGACTAACATCAGGAATGGGGGTGTCTCGCTCTGCCAGCAGCGGGGCCCACCATGGGGCCTCTTGCCTAACTCAGGGTTCCCACAGACACAGAGGCCCTTTTTTGTTGTAGGAAGGAAACAGACTGGGGGAGCCACAGGGAATTAGAAGCCTGTTAGTCTTTGGATGTTGTTTTCCTGGTGTACATAGCTGTAAGAGTTAGGTGTCAGTTTAGAAAGGAAAATTCCAGCAGGTCACATGGCGCCAGGAGTCCATGCCTGTCTTAGCAATCCAGCTTTAGGAAAATCTATGAGAACAGAGTCCCCCCCTCCTCTCCTCCCCCTCTACCCCCTCCCCCAGTGGGATATTTGAGCTCGAGGGCTGCCCTGGCTCACCCTGCATGGAAGGCTGCCTTAGGGGTGAGGCACTCCAGGACTGAGCTATGAGAAGGCCCTGTTCCCAGCCCCTGGGACTCAGCTCCTGTCCCATAGCACCCAGACCTGCTTTGTGCAGAGACGGTGGTTTGAGCAAGGAAGAGGAAGGTTTATGGCACCAAAGGGAGCCCATTGCTAGGCGAATAACTGCCCTCACACCTCTTATCTCATTCAAGTTTATTTTGTTCCTCCCCTAACCCCTGGGGAAACTGAGGCAAGCAGGGGAAGTCGGTGAGAAGTAACCTGATGAAGCAGGTGTGGCACCAGGGTCTCTGAACCTCAGCACCGCACTGACATTTTGAGCAGAGTAATTCTTTGCGGGGCGGGGGGGGGAGCTGTCCTGTGCGTTGTTAAGATGTCTGAGCAGCACCTCTGGCCTGGACCGACTAGACGCCACTCACAACAGCACTCCTCTCCTTCTCCTGAGTTGGGATAACCACAATGTCTCCACTGTCAGATATCTTCTGGCACCAATAATCAGTTCGCGGCTTGAGACGTCACTGCTCTAGAACAAGCTTCACTCCCCACTCTTCCCTCCGCCCTACCTACAGAGTGAACAGGAACCCATCTTTTTACCAGCCAATGTCACCCACACGGGGTCCTAAATCTAGCCACTTGGGAACCAGTCGGCAGTGCACCTGTGGGGTCTTTGGCAGCCCTTCCCAGCTCAGACACCCCCTCAGGAGCTCCAAACCTTCAGCCCTCTCGGGTGAGAGACCTCGGCTTCCCTTCTGCCCTGTGGGATGGGAGGATGCCTCTAGCAGCCATAACCCTTTCCAACCCTAACCTAACCCAAGGCCCTGGAGGAATATCAGAGGGGGCCAACCTTCCCCAAGGCCCTCGGTCCAGAAGTCAGGAGTTCTGGGTCCAATTTCTGAGCTTCGATCTAGCCTCGCTGTGACTCCGCTCCCCCGCACCTGTTTCCACCCCGGCGAGGCTGAGAGCGCAAACTCTGCCTCGGAGTTTAAAGCGGAGGGAAAGATCGGAGTTCCAGGAGCTTCTGGGAGGAAGGCGGGACCGCGCGGTCCTGTCCCCTTCCTTCCGCGGCCTGAAACTTCGGCCCAGTCGTCGTGCCCTCCCCACATCTGGTGACCCGTGGCCAAGGGACCCCCTTCGGCGTCTTGTCCCAGCCGAGCCCCGGGGACCGGCAGACCCGGTCCAGCACCTCCGTCCGAGTCCAGCCCCGACCTCTGGCCTCCGGCGCGGCCCACGTGGGGCCCCGAGCGCTCCGGCAGGGCGGGCACCCTGCGGGCCGCGCACCGTCGCCCCAGGCGAGTTCGGGTCGGACCCCGCGGACCCCTACGGTGCCTGCGGCCCGGCCGCCGCGTGCCGGCTCCGCCCTTCGCCCCGCGCTCACCTCCCTGCGGCCCCACGTCCCCTGGACGCAGCTCCGAGCGGCGCGGGTCAGCGGCTGGGCGGTGGCTCCTGGGGGCGGGGCCCCGGCGCTCCGCCTCTTCCCTACCTGCGCGCGGGCGGTGGGGGCGGAGCCGGGCCGGGCGGGCGGGACCGGGGGCGGGGCCTGGCGGCCGGGAGGCGTGACCGGAGCGCAGGTCGGTGCCGGGCGCTGCAGCTGGCCGCCGCGGAGCCCTGGACTTGCGAGGGTCGCTGCGTGCTCCGCCCCCTCGAGGGGGGGGGGGGCGTCCCCGCCCGGACAGAACTCTGTTTTCCGCCGGAGCCGGTCTCTTCCGGGCGCCGTCTTCTCCTTCCCGGACAAAGCGGGTGATCTAGGTCTGCAGTGCCATCCCGTCACCCCCGCGCCCCCGAGAAGTCACTCCATTGATGACCACCTCCCATCCGCTCCCGCCAGCTCCCTCATTCTAAGGCCAAGTGGGCCTGTTCCTCGAGCCCTTCACCCTTTCCTTGAAACGCATTTGGAGCCTCTCAATTCCTCCAAATCCTGCTGCGGCTCCCGCCCCGGGGAAGCCTCTGATCTCAGTCCTCTTCATCCTCCTGGGGGCGGAGGCGCCCTCCTAGGCCGGGTCTTGCTAGCTCAACTTCCCCCGGCCCCCATCCGCCCGCCACCTGGGACCGGAGAGCGGGTCCGTGGGGGAAGCCCGCGCTGGGTGCCTGCGTGGGTGCCCGGGTTCTCTGGAGGAGTCCCAGCACTCTCCTTCAGGGCCACCCAGTGAAAACTCGACGTCGTCTCTGGCCCGGCGACACACAACCTTCCTGATGGGGCAAAACCTTGGCTCACAGGGACACTTGCAGTGGGAGGGGAAAGCCCTCAGGATCTGGAGATTCAGGGCCCCCGGGGAGGGGTGCGCAGCCTCGAGGCAGGGTGGCCCTGGCCCCGGCCCTAGCCCCTACCTTCGAGCCCGTTCTTAATTTGCAAAGTTGCAAAGCCTGCCTGGCTTTCTCATGTGGTTGGCAGTGGGGATGCAGAGAACAGAACCTGCGAAAGGTTGCCCCATCAAGTGTTAACTAGTGGGGTTATTATTATAAGGGGGATGCTCACAGCCAGACGACCTAAGCTCAGATCCTGACCCTGCCACCTGCTATCTTTGTGGCCTTGGACAAATCCTGCCACCTCCCCAAGCCTCCGCTTCCTCCTCTGTAAATTGGGGTCATGTAAGAAGCCCGGGGGCGGGGGCGGGGCACGTGGCCTGTGCGGGCAGCTTCTGGCAGTTACTACTGTTCCTGTTGTCACACTAGGACCCCATTTCTCATCAATTCTGAACCAATTCCTACTCCCTCTCAGCCCAGAGAAGCTGGCCTCTGATTCCTGATCTCCCTGGGTCCCTGCCTCTCCCTAGCTCAGCGGCCCCCTGGGGTCCCACCTTTAACAGCCCTGTGGCCAGGACCAAAATTGGTGAACCTCCCTACTCCTAACGGCGTTGGCAGGACCCACCCGATTCCCTCCAGGGTGGGCGTGGGCTGGGTGTGGGCTGGGTGTGAGCCGGGTGTGGTGTGCCAGCCGGCCCCTGCTGGCACTGGGCCACTCCGTCCTTCTGCCCTCCTGGCCCCTTGACCCGAGTCTGGCTGCCCAGGTGGACTTTCCTCCTCCTCAGCAGCAAGAGGACTTGGCCCTAGACTCCCCCTTCGGCCTAGACAAAACTGTGGCCAGGGGAGCTGGGAGGAACTCCAAGGTCAGCACGCCCCTTTCTCAGCCCTGGAGGCTCTTATCTTCCCCTTCCACCTTTGCCTGGAGGCGCAGAGTCTGAAGGGAGACTCTGCTGGGGGGGAGGGGCTGGACCCGTGGGACCAAAATCAGGCCGTCCCGTTGGTCTCCGGGGACAGCCAAGACCCTGACCCCTTAACAGAGCTCCTGAGTGGGATGGGGATAGGAGGTTAAGAAGTAGAAGGGGCCAATGCTGGAGAGTTGCTTCCCAGTGGCACATGCAAGGACCCATCATCGTGTACCCGCCACATCCCCGGGGGCGTGGAGACAGAGAGGAACGAGATCGGGGCCTGTGTGCAAAGCGCTGGGGCTCAGTGGGAAGGTGGAAGTACACAGGGGCTAGAAGAAGAAGGATGAGGGTGGCCTGATCGGAGGGCTGTAATGTGTTATCCCAACTCTTGGGACAACTCAGAAGCGGTACCGCTATGATCCTCTCCATGTTAGGGATGAAAAGACTGAGGCAGAAGGAGATGAAGAGCCGCTGGGCTGGGAGGCAAGTCACAATCTGACTTGAGATTCTGGCAAATGCTCCAGATACCGGAGCCAAGGGGGCAGTCCTGGAGCGCCAAGGAAAACTGTAGGAGCCCCCAGGAGAGGGACTCGTGGTGGTGATCGACGTCAGGGATTTGTCCCCTGGAGACAGCACACACTGCCCAGTGCCCAGCGACGTAGGCGCAGGGATGCTGACCGTGGCCTTGGCTGCAACCCCAGACAGCCGTGCAGCCGGAGGGCAGAAGGGCGTCGAACAGACCAGGGGTATAGTTTGTGGTCGTGTTACACAGCCATTAAAAACAGTTAGGCAACTCTGTGTGCTGATGAGAAAGACATCCAGGATACATGAAGTGGACAGCAGACGACAGCCGGGAGCATGTTTGACATAACTCCATTTGCCTGTGTTTAAAGAACATACCCACGGATTTTTTTTTTTAAGATTTTATTTATTTATTTATTTGACAGATAGATCACAAGTAGGCAGAGAGGCAGGCAGAGAGAGAAGGGAGGAAGCAGGCTCCCTGCTGAGCAGAGAGCCCGATGCGGGGCTCGATCCCAGGACTCTGGGATCATGACCCGAGCCTAAGGCAGCGGCTTTAACCCACTGAGCCACCCAGGCGCCCCAGAACATACCCATGGATTTGCTGGTAGATCCACAAACACAGTCCGGAAGTCCATGTGTGGGGTGACCCTGCGTGGGAGGGTGGTGGAGATGAGCAGGACAGACACGTGCTTTTCATTTCATACCGTGTGCGTGTATTATTTTTATCACTTACAGAAAACACAGTCCAAACTTTTTCTAAAATTAGCCTAAAGGGGGAAGCCCCTGGGTGGCTCAGTCAGTGAAGTGTCTGCCTTCGGCTTAGTTCATGATCTCTGGGTGTTGGGATCGAGCCCCACGTCCGCGTCGGGCTCCCTGCTCAGCGAGGAGTCTACTTCTCCCTCGGCACCCCCTTGTGCTCTCTCTTTCTCTCTCAAAAATAAATAAAACCTTTAAATAAAATTAACCTAAAGGAATCGGGAGGGTCTCGACAGGGAGGGGTGAAGAAAGGAATTGGTCAGGTGGGAAGAAGAAAAACAAAGACACAGGAGGGAGGGATCCCTGGTTGTGGTCAGGGAGCTTCTGTCCCCTGGTCCGGCTGCATCCCAGGACGTGCTGGGGAGGCTGATGGGCAACAAGGATGGGGAGGCAGGACGTGTGTAAGGGAGGTTCTGCTAGGTCTGGAGAGGCGTTTTTATTTTTCTGTAAGCAGTGGGGAGTTTTTAAACTGGAAAATTGCATCTAATATTTTACTCTTTGAAAAGTGCTCTCATAGACATGGTTACGTTTTTCATCTTGACAGCAGTCCTGCAGGGTAGGCAAGCCAAGCTTTATAGATGAGGAAGCAGGCTTTGTGGGATAAAGAGCGCACACTCGGAGTTTTAAAATGAGAACCCTTTGTCCTTTGTAAGCACTGCTTTGCAGGAAGACTGGGGAAGGGAGCAGCCACCACCAGCCCCCCCAACACACGAGAATGATAGGCTTTCTTTCATGTCTGAGCAATCCTGAGACCCCCTCACGACATTCAGATCAAGAAGGTGAGACATCGTGACCCCCAGAAGAAAGGGCAAGAGGTTCCTGAAGCCATAAGTTAGCGAACTCAGAAAGGTTCTGATAAGGGATGCTTGGGTGGCTCAGTCGGTTGAGGGTCTGTCTTCAACTCAGGTCATGATCCCAGGGTCGTGGAATCGAGTCCCACATCGGGCTCCTTGCTCAGCAGGGAGTCTGCTTCTCCCTCTGCTTGCCGCTACCTGTGTTTGTGCTCATTCTCTCTCTCTCTCTCATAAATAAATAAAACTTTTTAAAAAGTTCTGATGATATACCTTTGAAGGATGTCCCTGTGTTTGTCCAAGAGAGTAAAAATATTAGGAGTCTCTTTATTAGCTGAGATTCAAAGAAATTTAGATCACATAAGGAAGCTCTATTGAATGAAGCTTACTTTCTTGACAAGGTTCAGAGAGGTATAGGGCTGTGCCCGAGGCCACACAGCTGATGGGGAGCAGAGCTGGGTACTCTACCCTAGACCCATGTTCTTTCCAGCATCATGGACCACACCCGTATTCCAGAAGGGTCATTCTGGCTGTGCTTAGGACAGACAAGTTTGGCAAAGTTAGCAAGGCGGGTGAAGAGGCTACTGCAAAGGTCCAGGTCAAACGGTTGGGGAAAGAGGCTGGGGAACCTGAGCAGAGAAGGATCAGAAAGGCATCCCTTCTGTCCAGAATTTGGCTGACCCAGGACCTCAGATGTCCTCTCCATTTATGTTCTGGGTTTACCTCCCCACTCAGGGACTCTGGCAGGGCAAAGTCGAGGAAGAGAGCTTGGGCCGGTTGAAGTTGAAGGCTTTTTCAGAGAAGGGAGCCAACATCTCCTGTACCCTGACCGCTAGCATTGATGGTGCAGAGTCTCCACCTAGTGGTGATATGGGGTACTGCACCAAGGAACCCCACCTGGTCTAGAGAACCCCGGGGAAGCCATGATTCATCTTTGCCCCCTCTACCTGCATTCTCAGCAGAACACCTGGCAGCCCCACCTAAATACGACAGGCATTAAAGCCACAGGCTCACCCGTAAAGGGCTTATCGGCGTTAGTAAGCTGCAAAAGCCTATATAACTTGTCTGCCATCCTGCCCTCCTTTCAGAAGTTCATGCCCAGGAAGGGGCACCAGTGACCTCTCTCTATTTGGGTGCTCATGAACTACAAGACCCCAGGTACCCTAAGAGCTGCCTGCCACCCAGGTGAAAGGCTGGGGCATCCAGTGTCCAGAGGCTGATGCGGTCCAACTCTTGGGCCCTGAGATGCTTCCTGGTGCTCTCACCTCCCCCAGGGTGACCTTGAACTCTCTGCCTCTCCCCCAGCAGTCTGCTCCTTGCACGTGCTGTTTTCCAACCCTTATCAGTCCTCCTCTGGGGCATCCTAGTCTCATCCCAGACTTGGTCATTCCGACGGGCCTCTGGGAACGGACTTTGAATATTATTCCGGAGCCCACCTTACCTCCCAGATCCTGGCTGGGCTCATCCTTCAGACCCTGGATCACTGCCGCATCTTCCCTCCCTCACCATGGAGGCTGCAGTCACCCTGGGAGGACCATGGGGGGAGGGGTGGGAGGTGGGGGGGGGGGGGACCGGCTTTGGTGGCAAATACACCAGCATACCCGCTAACTAACCATCTGATGAGTTCCATTAGGCAACGCAGCTAACCTTGAGTAGCTGAGGGCTCCCCAGGAAGACACCTCAGCCCAGAAGCTCCACCCAGAAGCCATAAACAAAAAGATGGACGGATCTGATGGCATAGAAGCTGTCGACTTCTGTGTCACACAGATGCCCTCCACAAAGTGAGAAGCCAAGCAAATGGGAGAAAGCAGTCCCGAAGGTTGTAACTGATGAAGGATCAATATCTAGAAAGTTCCCCCAAACTTAGGCACTTAAGACGACGCACACTACGACCTCATAGTTTCTGTGGCTCGGGAATCCACGCGCGGCTTAGCTGGGTTCTTGGGTTCCGGGTATCTTGCGAGGCTATCATGGACGTGTTAGTGAGCCTGTGGGCATCTCAATCCTGGCTAGGGGACGATCCACTTCCAAGCTCGTTGGTAGGTTCCGTCCCCCAGTGACTGTTGTCTGGAGGCAGGGCCAGCTTCATGGGCATGTGACCTGGACGGTCGCACAGAGCTCCGTGCTCAGAAGGGCTGTTTTTATTTTGTTTATTTTATTTTTTATTTTCAAGCCATCTCTACACCCAGCATGGGACTCGAACTCACAACGCTGAGACCAAGAGGGGTGTATTCCACCCATGGAGCCAGCCGGGCGCCCCAGGGGGCTCTGTGCTAGATTTAATCCTCTGCTGTCTATTAGTCTAATACTTTTGTCTTTGAACTTGTGTTTTGTAAGCAAACCAATGGGACAACGGAGTGAGTGCTGAGCTGAGGAGATCCACCTCCTCTGTGTCGGCCATCATTCCCTGTGGCTCCCTTTGCATACGTTGTTCAAGATGCCCCACGAACCCCAGGCGTGGTCCAAATGCTTTCTGTGTATGTCTGAATTCATTTCATCCTCCCAACAGCCCATTGTCATCACAAGTAGGCAGAGAGGCAGGCAAAGAGAGAGGGAGGAAGCAGGCTCCCTGCTGAGCAGAGAGCCCGATGCGGGGCTCGATCCCAGGACCCTGGGATCATGACCTGAACCGAAGGCAGAGGCTCAACCCACTGAGCCACCCAGGCACCCCCCTTCCTCCTTTTTAAAGTAGGCTCCTTGCCCACCATGGAGCCCAGTGTGGGGCTTGTGCTCACAACCCTGAGATCAACACCTGAGATGAGATCAAGAGTCAGCCTTTCAACTGACTGAGCCACCCTGTCATATTTTACTTTAAATTCACAGGTAGGTATTTCAGGAATCTTTAACAATAAGAATATATAAATGTTGGGAAACCTGAGTGGCTCAGTTGGTCAAGAACCTGCTCAGGTCCTGGGATCGAGCCCCGCATCGGGCTCTCTGCTCAGCGGGGAGCCCGCTTCTCCCTCTGCCTGCGTTTCCACTTGCTTGTGCTTGTGTTTTCTCTCTCTCTGACAAATAAATAAAAAATCTTTTTAGAAAAAGAATAAGAATATATAAATGTATACTTATAAAATTGAAAAAGAAAAAAAAAGACGGAGTAAGGAAAAAAAAAGGGAAATCCTTGGTCTGTGTTCTTCTTCCTCCTGGAGCCTGGTCCTTGCCCTCCCCATGCCCCCACCATGGCTTGCAACCCTGACCTTTGCAGCACTTGTGGGTGGGGGTCACCTCAAGGCTTTCAGTTCCTTGGGGCCCCTGGAAGTAGCTCCCAGGGTGGGGAGATCCTGGGCTAAGCAGAAAAAGGAACAGTTCAAGAGCCTATGGGCCCCAGCGGTAACCTGACTCCCCGTCTTGGGCCCCTGTAACTGGGGCTTAGCCCTGGGTCGCAGAGTAAGGCGGTGTGGATCTGGATCAGCGCGGGTCTCTTGATGCCAGTCTGACATGGTGCTGATGTGGGACACAGAGGCAGAAGAAAAATTATTAGATTTCCTTACCTACTGACAAGCCCTTAAAACAGGCAGAGTGACTCTCCTCTAGGGACTCAACTACCCTCACCTGAAGGCTTTGCTAAGGGCAAAGGACAATCCTAGACTGACTGACCCCCTACCCCCAGCCAGGATCCTGTAAGTCTACTTTAACAATTCCTTTGGAAACTTGATCTCTAAACCTCCAAGACAGTGTCATGACAGTCATTCTCAAGCATATGGCCCACTGATAGACATCTAAAGGGTCTCACGAGAAGGTTTATTACTGGTAATGAATAACCTTTTCCCTAGACAACAGCTAGCCCCTCAAGGTCCTAGAAACCTTGCTTCCAAAATTCCTTAGAGACTTACACCATCCCTAATCCCCTCCCCAACTTACAAGTATACAATAGACCACCCCTCACATCCTCCGGGCAGCAGCTCTTCCTGCCCACGGGTCCTGTCCCCGTGCTTTCATAAACCACCATTTTGCACCAAAGACGTCTCAAGAATTCTTTCTTGGTCATCGGCTCCGGACCTCACCCCGCTGAACCTCACCCATGTTCTAGAACTTCATCAGTGCTGCCCCCTCTGTCCTGAGAAACACAAAAGCTGGTCTTTCCCTTTTCTCTTCTTTTCTGTTTCCTTTTCTTTCCTTTTCTCTTAAGATTTTGTTTATTTGTTTGGGAGAGAGCGGGAGAGAGAGTATGAGTGAGGAGCAGAGGGAGAGGGAGAAGCAGGCTCCCCACCGAGCAGGGAGCCCGCCGACTCGGGGCTCAGTCCAGGACCCCCGGGAACATGACCTGAGCTGAAGGCAGACGCTTCACCGACTGAGCCCCCCAGGCGCCCCACAAAAGGTCTTTGGAGGAGATTTGCTCCCTCAGGCTCCACGACCCAAGGGGATGTAGAAGGGAGTGCACAGTCTGGATCCCATCGCCCCTCCCGAGCTCGGAACACCTGGGCCCCCAGCATCGGCCCAGATGTCGGGTCAGGAATGAGAAACCAAATATTAGGTCTGAGGACACACACTCTCTCTGAAGCTCTGGGGGGCCTTCCCACCTCCCCCCACAGTCTCAGATCCCAGGTCCCGCCTCGACATCCTTAACCTCCCCCATTATCAGCTGCTCCTTGTATAGGGCCTTCTAGACCCCAGAGGGCCATCTGGATAATTCTCGGAGCAGGGCCTGGCCAGACCAGCAGGGCCCCGCAAGTGTCTGGTTTATAGGAGGAGGAGCAGGGGGGCCCCTGCTTGCTCCCTTGCTCTTTCCTCCTCTTACGGACGTCGCCGGCTAAGTGGAGGCCCCCGAATTCTCATCCACCTGCCTTACTGAAGAAAGGGCCTTTGCTGAAGATCTCGAGACGAGATCGTCTTGGGTTTAGGCTGACACACAGAAGGCCGTGTGGCCACAAATTGAGGGACATCCAGAGCCACCAGAAATGAGTGAGTCTGTAAGCGCTGGCAAAGTGGACCCAACCAACTGGCCACCCACGGTGTTTTATCTATCGTCCGTTTTTTAAATAGAGATTTTATTAACTTTTTCCACGTGGTTCAGACTATGGGAGGATATCTTCATAAATAGGTATGGGGGCTCACATTTTTCCCTTTTGCCTCAGGATGCGTCCTTTCAAGCAAGGGAGGAAGGTGGACCCACAGGGGAAGGGAAGGTCGCTCAAAGCGCCGTCCAGGGCCTCCCCGGGAGGGTCCCGGCCAGTGGCCAGCAGGGGGCGCTGTGGGGCTGTGCGGCCGAGAAGGAGCGGCAGCCTGGGCACCCCCCCCCCTCCTTCCTGACACCCGATCACTCACAGCCTGAGCAAGCAGGGGGAGCTGGCCCAGTTGGTTAGTTCTTTAGCGACAAGGCTGTCCCTGAGTGTAGAGCACAAAAGCCCACCCCTTGCTCCCCGACCCTGGGGTCAGCCCCCTAGGGACACCGGGGCCCTGCCCAGCAAGCCAGGGGTGGACTTGTCCCTCCCCCACCCCACCCCTACCCAGCAGCGGCTCTAGCCCCGGTGTGGGGGGAGTCGCTAATGCTAATTGCCCGCGTCCCTTGCCTGGGGGGTGGGGAGCAGAGATAAACTCTCAAGGGCCACGTTCCAGAATGATTCCAGTGTTGCCAGACAAGAGGCTCCTTCCCTACTTCAGTCCACTGAAGTGAAGGGGGAGGGGTGTCTCTCTTCCCAGAGGCTCTCCCCACCCTGCCCACGGATGCCCCCTTTCCCCTCACAGCGCTCAGAGTCCCCAGCCCTCTGGCTCCCGCTCAGCCTGAGCTCACCAGGGGCCATCAGGCCCAGGATGGGGGCATCCACCCCTTCCCTGCCGGCCTCCATCTCCCTGTCCTCTGCCCTGCTTCCCGCAATCTTCCTCCTTCGTTCACTGCCTTCCTCTTTCCATCTCTGCCCTCAAGACTCTCTCCTCCCTCCATTTGCTGCTTCTGATGGCCTGATAGTCAAGTCACCCTGTCCAGAGCATGCCCAAGTCCCCGGTACTGTGGCTGGCTTCCAAACTCCTCTTCCTCCTCCGGGTACCTGCCTGGTTCATTCCTATTTTATTTTATTTTACTTTATTTTATTTTGTTTTAATTATGTCTCACTCCTACTTTAAATTAGAGGTGACTATGCAGCTCAGAAAGGCTAAGTAACTTGCCCAAAGTCGCACAGCATCGGGAGGCAGTCCGGCTCCAGAGTCCAGCTCTCTGTCCTGCAGCACCGCCTCCCTGGAAGGGCCTTGCCCACTCCTGTCCTCTCCACTCTGCACTCATGCATCATTCACACGGCTCCCTCTCGGCCCCACGCACTGGTCTTGCTTTCTACGAGCGGTGTTCATTCATTCTTTGGATTTCTTTTGAGCACCTCGGCTGTGCCAGGCCCTGGAGATGAGGGTGTACACTGCATTCGAGGAGTTCATGGTCTGAGAGACGGGACTCGTCCTGCACGTCAGCTGAAGCTTCCTGGGCAGCCGGGGGGAGCCCTCCCAAGCGCAGAGGCTGCTTCCTGCTTCTCCTGCAGCCCACCCAGGGGTAGAGACCTCCTGGTCCCTCCTTAGGGAGCTGTGGCTCTGGCTGTTGCCTCCATCCTTCGTGGGGGTGGGACAGGCTGGCCTGAGGCTGTGGGGTGTGGGATCCAGGGCTTGGGAAGGGGGTCTGGGAGCTGAGAGCTCAGGGAAGGTGCTGGAAGTTTTAGGTGGTACACGTAAACGGACTTCCTTTCTCAAACATCCTCTGCCAGACACTTCTGGGAACTCCCCACCCCCCTCCCCGTGTGGGATACCCAGTGCTCATGTCTAGCAGAGGGGTGGAGGGGGTGAGGGATGGGGGTGGTGGGCAATCCTTGACTCTCCCCCGTTTTCCTGAACATCTCTCCCGGGATTCCTCCCGGTCTTATCCTATGCTCCCCAGGAAGGAGATTTCCAGGAAAAAGACTGAAAGCCCCACGACTTTAAAAACAAAACGGCACAAACGCCCTTCCCGGCCCTCCACAGCCCCGCTTCTGGTCTCCAGCCCGGGCTTCCGATTACCCAGGTCCGGGCGTCTGCTCTACTTGTAAGCCCCAGCTCCGAGGAGCCACCGCCGGCCGTGGCCGAGGCACAGGTGAGGGGCCCTTGGGCGGCTCTCGGGAACAGGCCTGAGCTCAGCGGGGGAGGCAGAGGCGAGTGGCAGCTGGCGGGAAAAGACAGAGCGAGCGGCGCAGACGCGGGAAGAGCGAGTCTGTTTAATGACACGGTGGGTCTGGTTACAAACATCAGAAACTACAAAGGGACAGGCAGTTACACGCATGGCTGCACGAGGATGGGACAGGAGGGGACACAGGCACAGAAGCCACAGTAGCCAGACATCCTTGAGGATGGCACAGGTGACCAAGGGGCACACATGGGGGGCGGGGTCCCCAGCAACTCTGACCCAGATGGGTGGACAGGACCCGACTGCTAGCCAGCAGCCCGGGGTCAGGGACGGAAGGCCCTGGGCCTTCGGCCCACAGAGCTGCAGGACGGGAGGGAGGCATCTGGCCTGTCATCGCTGACAGCCGCGTGGAGCCCCACTCCCGCTGGGCTCCTAGCAGCAGAGGCAGATGGGGCTGGCTTTCAGGGTTTCTGTACCAGGGCCCCTCCCCCCGTGCGGTCCTCCTGTCCCACACGGCTGGCCCCTCTGTCCGCCCTTGCCCATGCTGGAGCAAGTCAGGGAGCCATACCCTTTTGGCGGGGAGAGGTGGGGAAGGCCAGATCCTTTTTACCTAGAAGTGGAAAGCAGGAGTGTGCAGAGCCGTTCAGAGAATGGGCTGGCCTCTTCGGGGAAGCTGGGTCCACCAACCCCCCCGCCCTGCCCTGCCCATCCAGGCGCTTGGGTCCCCCGCCACCCTGGCCACAGGTGTAGATTCTCTCTGTCCTGAGGTGGGAGCCCCATCTCAGCCAGAACATTCTGTCCTCTGCCCAGAAGCATGACCAGGACCCGTCCCTGCCCCACACGCAGATGGGCACAACCAAGGCCTCCCGTGTGCCTCTGGGCCCCGTAGATACACAGTATAGATATGTATGTATATATATATATATATATATTTATATATAGATTGTATATAGAATATATCTGTATGGTTGATGAGTGTGCGTGATGCTCTAGATAGGTGATGGGGGACCTGCATGCTGGTTGGGCAGATAGAAATGGGGCTGGCTTACTCCTGGAGAGACTCACACCTGCCCCGGACTCCTGCCAGCTGCTCAGCTAGGTCTCTGACAGAGAGTACAAAAGCTAAGAAGAGTGGGCCCAGCTCTTGAAGGAGGAAGCGTCCCCACCCCCACAGGCCCCGGAGCTGGGGTCAGCAGACAGGCAGCCAGCGCCACCTGCCGGCCGCTCCAGGGGCGACCGCGGCCACCGCGGAGGCTGCCTCTTTCTGGGAAGACGAGTCAGGGTTTCCTCCAGCTTCCTTGGTACCCAGCAACGGAGGATCGAGGAGGGTCTTCAGAACGTGGCCTTCTGCTCAAGGTGCTGCCTGGGAGGGGGGAGGAGAGAGGGGGTCCTACGGCCCCGAAGAGGGCAGCGTGGCCGGCGGGCTGTGGACGAGATAGATGATGGAGTTAAGAGGTTACAAGGGGCCACGGAGTGGGGCCAGGGAACGTGGGGGTCAGGGGATGACAGCGAGGCAGGCCACGATCTGCCGGGAGACCCAGGCAGCTGCGGCCCAAAGCAGCCCACCAGACCCGAGTTCCGGCCCCCTTCGGCCAGGAACTTGCTGCGTGACCTCAGACAAATCAAGGGGCCCACCTGAACCCCAGATTTTTCTCTCCAACCTGTGAATAACGTCTGTTTTGCCTGCCTCTACGGGAACGGAGTTTCCCGTAGACGACGGAGTTTGCCTTTCACAAACTGCAAAGAACCTTCCAAAGGTCAGCTCTTTTTCTACTAATTCTGAGACCCGTCTCCTCTCTGGCTGGCTTGTCTGAGTGCCCTTCTTGTGACCCACAGGCATTCTCTGCACACCAGCCTCTTTGCACTCACCACCGTGCCCCCCAACCTCCCGACTCCCCAACCCACAAGAAAAATGCACATAAACCCTTAAGCAGAGCAGTTCAATAAACAGCGGCATCTGGCCTGCCACGGCTTCCCTGATAAGAAAAGCTGGAACGGAGGCCTTCTAGAACTCTGTTCTGAAACTCCCTCCCACCATCTGAACCCATTTGGACCTTGGCAGGAGTTTGGGTCTGTAGGCCCTGGGCCCAGGGAGACACGCCTTCTTGGGGCCCACATCCGTGCCCTCAGGAGACCGGGGTGGGGGCTGAGTGTGCAAAGGGACGAGGGGACAATCCCCAGGACTTTGTGGCTGGGGGCGGGTGGGGGGAACCCAAATTCGAGGTGCCCAGGCCCGGATGGATGCCGGACTCCAGCCAGGCCCCGCTGGAGCCCCTCCGTTCACTCCACGAGCAGCAGACACGGGCACACTGAGATTTGGGTGGTTTCTTAATGTTTGGGATTTGGTGAGATGTAAGTCCCAGGGGTCCAGCTGGGGCAAGACAGGGGAGGGGACAGGGCTTCGTGTCGGGAAACGCTGTCCATGTGTTTCTGATTCACTGGGACTCGAGCTGGCCAGCTCTCTCTCCGTCTCCCTCTCCAGTCCCTCTAGGCCCCTGTAAAAAAGCCCTTTTCTCTAGAAGCAGGAAGTCTTGTCTCCTGCTGTAAACAAACTCATCTCTGGCAGCCAGAGCTGAGCGGGCCTGGGGAGAGGCGTGGGAGGGCAAGCCCCTTCCCCCCACTGACCCTCCCTGGCCCCTCTGTCCGCTTCCGCCAGCTCTCCGGGCTCTGCCAGCACCTTCTCTGGCTGGTAAAGCTCTTCGGCCTGCTTCCCGTCCACCCGGGGATCTGGGGCCGGCCAGGACCCAGCTGTGCACATCTGGAGTCACTGCCTGGCTGCAGCCAGAAGTTCCCGAGGTTTCTACTCTCCTGGGGTGGTGCCTCGGTGGGGGAAGGGAGCCGGAGCAAGCTGGAGCCGGTGTGGTCAGCCGCAGGAAGGCCTGGAGGCCGGGCCTCGCAAGGTCGCCCTCAGGGGACCTCCTCCAGAGCTGGGCCTGGAGGCCTTGCGAGCAGGAGGTCCCGGCAGGCTCCGTGGGCCAGCTTGGAGCCCAGGGAGGAGACGCGCCTTTTCCATGGGAAACTGCTGGGAATGTTTCTCTACAACGCGTGTCCTGAGCCGCTGGCTGACCCCTGCTTCCCATTCCCGCCTACGCTCCTCTCCCTCCTTCCTACTCCAGCTCTGCCTCCGCCCCTCCATTGAGCTCCCAGAGCCGCCTGCCCCTTGGGGGCCCAGGCAGGCCGGAGTGTTCCCAGCCACCATGTCTGGGGGCCGGCCCTCCCCTCATGCTCCGAGTCAGCCGGAGTCCCTGAGGCCGGCCACCCTCCTCGAGCCCATCTCCCCGGCCCTCACCCCAGCCCCGGGAACCTGGCCTCCAGGGTCAGCCGAGAAGTAGACCCCGCTGATGGTGTGTGTGGTCGTGGTACCCACACAGGCCTCTCGTGGGCCCGGGCACATGTGTCCGTGTGCACACATCCTCGTGACTCTCCTGGCTCCGGCCCTACTGAGGCAGAGGCAGGACGGAGCACTGGCCGGCACGAGATGAGGAATGGCCCCCTGTGATTGGTACCCAGGGAGGAAACGGCCGGACTTAGCCTGGCCGGCCTCCGGGCCCGATGAGCTAGCCTTCCCGGCAGGAACCTTTTAGAGCCTCTCTGCCCTGGGTGGCCTCGGCCTTGAGGGCTCTGAGTGCTCTCTTGTCCTAGAGAAAGAGAATTTGTTCGGGGCTCACTGCCGCCCGTAGGAGGGGCCTGGCCCTGTCCCATCATGCCTGCTTGTCAATGTGTCAGACCCCAGACCCAGCCTCCAGAAAATGTTCCTGTGCCCCAGGAGAGATGGGAGATGAGGCGGCAGGGGGAGACACGGCAGGGAAGCCACCCGGCCCACCCTCACCCCTCCTCACGTGGTGGTGTTGGGGACCTGCTGTACCCAGCCCACTTCCTTGTAGGCAGCGGTCACGTGACTGTAGATGAGGCCGCGCAGCTTGGCCCAGGCTCTCTGCGTCTCTGCTGGGAAGTCATTGGCAAATTCCTCGGCGATCACCTCCAGAATCACCCCAGAGAGGATCTGGGAGCAAAGAGAGGAGGGAAAAGTAAACGCCTGGGTGCCCTGTGTCACCCCCGAAAGCCCCAGGACCCCAGCACCACTTCCACCCAGAGTCTGGCCAAGGGGACCATTGATGACATGACAGCCTGGCGGCTTGGGGGACCAGGCACCACGGAGACCCAGTCCTGCACCCCTCCCCGTCACCGCCACGCTGGGGGAGGAGGCTGGGTGTCCGGTGGTCACCGCTGTTGTCCCAGGGGCTCCCCAGCAGAGCGCGGTGGGTGGTGGACTGGCCACGCCCACCCAGCCACGTACCTTGAAGTACACGGGCTCCACCTTGTGCTTGAGGGCGTGGGCTTTGCCCACAAGGGCGAGCACAGACGATACCTTCTCGGGGTCATGTAGGTTTTCCACCACAGTGTTGAGGGCCCCCATGACCCGGCAGGCGTGTTTCCGCAGCTGGGGGCTCCTCTCCATCTCCAGGGGCTCGGTCATGTGCTTGAACTGGCTGAAGTATTGCTTGGCCGACGGGAAGTTCACAAAGAACCTGGCGGGGAGGGGTTGCTGAAGCAGGGGCAGCGGCGGCCCCACCCTGAGATGACCAGGATGATGGGGGTGCGGGGTAGGAGGGGCAGGACCCCTTAGCTGTTTTCACCACCGTGGGTGGCTGTCCCTCAGACACAGACCCTCTCTCTGGCCGAGCTGCCTTATAGGCAGCCGCCCCCCCACCCAGGTCCTGCCCATTTTCGTCTGCCAGGCTTGCAGACTGTCAGCTGTGTCTCCCAGGCCTCTGCCTTTCTTGCTCTGGCCTCATTTCCAAATCCTACACACCCTTCAAGGCCTGCTGTAGTCCCAGCAGAGAGGGTAAGAGCTCTAGTTCTGGAATCTCAGGCCAGTGTCACCTTGGGCAAGGGACTTTACTTCCCTGAGGCTCAGTGTCCTCCTCCAAGCAATGGGCATCGTTGCCCCCAGCTTGCTGTGGGGACGAACTGAGACACAGGGGTTGGGGTCCTCCGCACAGTGTGAACACGGGGTGCTCAGTAAATGCCAGACTTCATCACGGTCCGGTTAGAGCCTCTTTGCCAACAAAGTAAAGCCCGAGTGACCTAGCTCAGGTCACCCAGTGCACGAGGGAAGGTATGCAGCCCAGTCGTCCTGCCAGCTCTCTGTTCCCTCCTCACGTCGCGCTCCCCTCCTCAGCCCATATGGCACGTATTGACTGGCTGACTTAATTAGAACTACAGACGGGTCTTACCCTCCTTTTACTTCACATCTCCACGTCTTGCTTCTCCAAGAAGCCTGTGCCCGTCCCGGGGCAGACCCCAGGTCTTTTTAGCTATCCTTCCCCTCTCCAGCTTACCTGAGATTGTCTAATTTCCCCCCCAAATATTACTTCCATTAGGTCACTCTCATGCTCAAAAACATTCAGTGGCTCCCCATTGCCTACCGGACAAAGTAAAAATCCTTAACCTGGGATTCCAGGCTTCCTACAAACTGTCCCAACTCAGCCACCTTCTTCCAGCCCAGTCCATTCACTGCTGGCAAAACACCCCGTGGGCCGGGCAGCCTTTCTTTCCGCACAGCGGGTGGGATGTCTTCCTCACTCTTTCTCAGGTTGAACTGTCTCCCCTGAGTGCCCAGGCTGGCCCCGGGAGACTGCTTTCCCCTTAAGGCCATGAGGGGTTCCCCTGCCACCTTTTACAGCTGCTTCCCTTTCTGCCTGTTGGACTGGGTCCTACCACCCAAGGGCAGGGCGTGGCTCTCACACATCCTCTGACCCAGTATCTCCACCCAGGGCCCTGTGGTCTGCAGGATGACGTTGACGATGATGACCTTTGCATTCCCTCTCCCAGACAGAGCTGGCTGTTGGGGAGGTACACGCGGAGAGACTGGATCAGAACTCCAGGACGTGTCCGGAATGTCTCGGGACAACCTGTTTTGTCAGGTGGTGTCACAGTTCCGAAGTGTCCCCCTTTGTGATCAGAGAAAGCTGATAATGTACCAAATCAGCCCTTTGGCCAGAGAGCTGGAACAGCTGTAGAAAGAGCATCTGGCTGGGGCCAACCCTCCGAGCGACAAAGCTGCAGCTGGCAGGGAGGGAGTGACCGAGACATGGTCCATGTGGAGACCAAGGGCGACCTTGGGCAAACCACTTCACAACCCCCTGTCTGCTCAAGTGTGAGAGGAGTTCCTCCCGCTCGATAGTTCACAGATACGATGGTGAGGACAAATGAGGCAATGAGTCTGAAAATACATTGGATTCTTCTGGAGAGGCACTGTATGAAGGACAAATGTGAAAAACCCAATCTGGACTTAGATGAGTATCTTGGGCTTTGGGCATTTCACATTGCCGTAAAAATAATGATTGCTGTTCGCCCGGTGCGTCGCCGTGTGCAAAACATCTCCACCGGCTCCTTCATTTAATTGCCACAACCAAGCAGGCATTGTCTCTGTTCTACTGATGAGGAGACTTACTGAGCACTTACTAGATTGTCTCATTAATCCTGCAAGAGCCTCCTGAGGCTGGTACTGTTTTTATCCCCATGTTCTGTTTTAGGAATTGATGGTCAAGGTTGCCCAGCGAAGCGGGGTCGGGAAGAAGAGACTCTACCTGCCCCATCCTGCCTCGTAGGAGGATGAGGGGCCGGGGACCCAAGGAGTCTCCTGCCCCAACACCCCGTGGCCAGGTGATGGTCCTGAGGAGTGACAGTCCCAGGGAGCCCCACGGCTATGCCGGGGGAGTCCGGGAGCCCTGTGCTCTGCTCCTTCATCCTGGGCCTCTGTCTCTGGCCCCTCCATGGACACTCTCGACCCTCCCGGTCCAGGCCTGCGTTGCCTGCTGGGGAAAAGCCTCAGCAGCCAGCCTTGGGGGGTTTCTCCACTCCCAGAGGCATCTGGCCTTCCAGCAGAGCCTGAAATAGGCTCGTCTGAGTGTGAGGGGGGAAGGCGGCAGAGTTACAACCCGGAGGAGAGAGGCTTCCCGGAGCAGGGGTGTTCCCTCTCCGTTGGAGTGCAGGTGTGGGGTCTGGTTCAGACTGGAAGACGGCTTCTCCACCACCGCCCGCTGCCTGGCCACCCTCCTGGGGTAGAGCTGGGGTGGGGGGGTGTAGCTGGTCTTAGCCCCGTGGGAGGGAGGACCCGAAGAGCAATGGGCCAGGGGACTAGTGTTTCAGGCTCTCACTGGGGCCTGTGCTTGTGGGTGTGTGTGAAGTTGGGGAGGGGGGTGTGACAGGACTGAGGAGGGCAGGGTCTGGGGAGGGGCCTTTGGGACACCCGAGAAGCTTATCGATCTTTTCCTTTCCCCCTTTTTAACCAAGCCTCCACCCCCCCACCTCCCCACACCCCCGCAACAACCTGACAGCTCAGGGGACAGGAACAGGAAGAGACCCAGGAGGGGTAGGCTGGAGGGGCTTGGATCTGGCAGGGAGGAGCTGAGCCAGTGCGGGGCTCCCACCCGTCAACACAGAGGTGGGTCAGGTGGAGTGTGGCCTGGGCTGACCGGCAGGCCAGACCTAATCGCTATCTCGGGCCTTCTCGGGTTAACTGTGGCCCTCTCACTGAGCACCGAGCACATGGGGAAGTGGCCCCTGCCACCTGTCCCAACCCAGCCTCCCTAGGAGTCAGGAATGGGGAACTGCAGGGGCACAGAGAAAGATCTTGTCGAGATGCCAGACCCCAGAAACAGCCCTGGCCGTCGGTTCCGTTCCTTCCTCTGTACCCCCCATCCCCGGGGAGGCTGGACGGTACCCCAGGAGCTGGATCTTGGACACATCCCCTCCACGTCCTCCGTGGCAAATGTCAGGGTGTCGGTGTCAGGACAGCAGATCTCCAAGGCCCTAAGGACGCCACCTCCTTGCCTCTTGGTTACCCATGTGTGCTCACCGGGGGTACATCCTGAGGCTTGGTGGTCTCTCGTGTGCCGACACACACGGCTGAGAGCCACCCTCCGGGGCTGCAGGCCAGCGCATCTGGGACTCCACTACCGTGAGCTTGTATGGGTGGTCCCACTTGCAGGTGTGTGTCTCAGAATGTCTGATGGCTTCGGGATCTGAAACTCCCTCTTAACCTCCCCGCCATGCCCCCCCACCCACCCACCCATGTTTCTGGGTCTCAGGGCTGCCCAGGAATCCTACTCCAACTCAAGAGTACTTCTTGCTCTTTTTTCTCCAAAATCTGTTTCCAAGTTGGAATCAGGGGATACGGATATGGAGCTGGGCAGGTCCTCGGTTTGGGGGGAGGCAGAAGGGAGAGAGAATCAGGGAGACAGAGAAGCCAGAGCCAGGGGCCAGGACTGGGAGACAGGCATGCATTTCACCTCTCCCTTCCACAAGCAAGGGCTCGCCCCATCTCCAAAGAATAAGGCTGCCCTACTCTGTCCACAATCTGGCTGCTTCCCTCTGCGGCTGACAGCGGGTTGAGGGTGAGGGTGTGGGTCTGGGGCCCCAGGGACCCGCATGTGTGGGAAGAGAGCGTCATTATGTGCTGTAGTCAGTTACTAGCTTGTGGGGGTTGGGGACATTAACTCTACAGCAAAGATATGTGTCCACCAGCGTGTTGTGTGCAAATAAGTTACTTTGGGGGGTTGTGGTACCTGAGGAACCCCTGAGCCCAAGACACACAGCCTTTCCTCTTTAAGGGGTGATTCCAGGGTGGAACCCTGACTCCTGCCCCTTCTTCCTTTCCCTCCTCAGCTCAGCAGGCATTGTACCCTAGGGACCTTCCCTTCTCCATTCACCTGTGCCTCACCTGGGAGCTCCCTGCCCGCCCACTCCCCAGGGGCAGGAAGGGGCCAGCTGGGACAGCTGGACCCTAGTGGCCTGCTCCTTCTGACCTCTATTCTCTGGCCCTTTGCTCTGTCTTTCCTAGAGGCTTTGAACACAGAAAGGGGCTGAGCTGGACGGGGGTCTGCTCCTCTTTCTCCCCCTTCTTGGTGGAGCCTCAGTTTTCCCGCCTCTAAAATGGGGAGTCCCCAGTTGAAGCACACAAATTGAAACGTGTGCGGGCACAGCTGGGCTGGGTGGTTGGGGTCGCTGGTGAGGAAGGCACGTCTGGCTGAGCCAGGAGTTCTGAGGCCCGGGAGAGGAGGGGGACCAGGGTGCCCTCCTTCTGCGTCTGGCTCTTTAGTTCCTAGCCCCCCTGCCCAGAGCCAGGACCGGCTGCTCAGCCAGAGCTTCGCCCATCCCAAGGCGCCCCACACTGCCTGCACCGGGGCAGGCCCGGCCCCAATTTCAGCTGGAGAGGTGGCGCCGGAGCTCGGACCCGGGCCGAACCCGCCCCTGCCCGGAGCCGCTGCCGCCCTCCCTCTCCCGGCTCGGCCGGGCCGGAGTGACACCTACCTCACCAGGATGGCCACCCCCACGTCCTCGCAGTTGGCATAGAGCCGGGCCCACGTAGCCTGCACCGCCTTCCTCTCCGCCTCGGACAGCTCCTCGCTCCGCTCCCTGCGCTCAATCTCCATCTCGCCCGGCACTTTCTCCATGAGCAGCTCCAAGCCCAGCCCGGCTTCGCTCGGAGGCAGCGGGGCGCGGGGCGCCGGGCGCGGGGAGCCGGGGCCGGCTGCGTGCGCGGCGGGCGGGCGGGCTGGCGAGCGAGGGGTAGAGCGCGCCGGAGGGAGGGAGCGTGTCTGTCTCTGCGCGCCGGGTGTGTGTGTGTGTGTGTGTGTGTGTGTGTGTGTGTGCAGGGTATATGTGCGGGGGGCGGGGGACCGCGAGCGGGGGGCGGGGATGTGGTCTGCTGGAAAAATGTGAAAAAAAATAAAGCCGCTCCAAACCCCAAACCCCGCGTCGGTGAGCCAATTCCGGCAAGGTGAAGGCTGGGCGGGGCGGGGGAGACGCGGCTCGCGCCCGCCAGGCCACCGCGGACCTTGACCGCCGGGCGGGGCTGGGGCGTAGGTGTGGTGGGAGTGCTGGGGAGCCTCGCGGGGAGGGGGCGGTCACGCGGCGCTGGGCTGCGCGGGCCGCACAGGAGTGCGCCCGGGCGGGCGCGGGTCGGGGGGCGCCGTGTCCCCGCTCCCGCTGCGGGCGGTGTCGGGCTGTGTGCGTGTGTTCTCCCTTCACGCGGCGGGGAACTGACTCAAAGTCAAACACTCCCAGGCGTTTGCGGCGTGGCCGTCCGCCCGAGGGGGCGGACGCAGACCCTCCGGAGGCGCGGGGGTCCCAGCTGAGCTCACGCTCCCTCCCGGCTTCTTCCAAGCCAGCCACTGGGGGCCGCGGCGCCACTCCCGGAGCCCCGGACCCCAGGCTCCAGAGGGTTTGGGACTGGGGTCGCCTCCCTGCTCCAATTCCGTGCTGGAATCCCCTGCTGCGGGGATGGGGGACGATGGCTATCGAACTTCAGCGCCGAGGCCTGCGCCCCCTTTCCTTCCGGCCAGCACCCCACCACCTCCGCCCCCGCCGCGGTACGTGCGCGTGGCGTCGGAAGAAAGGCCCCTGGGTGGCTTATTGATGACACCCGCAGGCAAAAAACAGACGCTACCCCGAATCCCGGCCCTGGTGGAGGAAAGTCCACAGGAGAGGTAGCCGGAGTCCACAGGAAAGTCCACAGGAGAGGCAGGGAGGTACTGTGGGGAAGGTGTCAAGTAATCTCGGGGAGGCCCAGGCCCTGGGGACAGCTTAGGTGCCAAAGCTGGGACTAGGCGCTAATTCCGCGGATGGAGGAGATGAATTCTCATCCCCGTGGTCCTGCTCTGTGAGGTGGGAGCACCACAGGACCGGAGACGGCGGCTGGGCCTTGGAGCCGGGGGATCCCCACCCTCCAAATAAGCTGTTTGGAGCCAGGTCCCACCTCTGATGCCCAGCCCCAGCAGGAAGCCAGGGCCCAGTTCTCCCTAACACTTCCTGGTGACCCCGCCCTTCTCAAGACTTTGTGTCCCACTGCAAGTATTAGAAGAGGTTGGCTCTCCTCTTGAGCGCTGATTTAGGTATGTTAAAATCATATTTCTGAGTAGAGAGCCCTGGTGGAGCCCCAGCTCTGGCCCTCCCTGATGCTCAGGGTTCACGTACCTCCCTGGAATCCTGGACAGGGGCCCCCTTGACGCTGCCTCCAACTCATTTGAGGGAAAGAGAATCTAGTGCCTTCTCCTGTGGGTTTTGGAAAGGGTTGGAAGAGGATGGATGCTCAGACCCATCTCTGCTCCCCAGGCTGCCTGGGCCAGGACAGAGTCCTCTGCACCTGGCCACCTCCCTGAAGCACTCTGATAGGACGCCCAACACCAGTGTGGTGCCCTTCCAAGCACCTGCCCGGGAGGTTTCCACCGGGAAAGCAAGCAGGAGAAATCTTATGTCTGCTTACTCTCATCTCATCCTTTACAAGTCTTATGTGTGTTCATGGTGCAGGACTATATTTGCCCGTTGTCTAGTATATAATGTCTAAGCGGATGCATATACTATTTCATGATGCACACTGAAAATCAGTCGTTTAAGGAGGAGGGTAGGTCATCAGGAACATTTGGAGAGGATTGTCCAGAGGGAACAACTGAACGGCTTAGCCAGCCCTTCAATCCCTGGCCTCCCTTGTCTTTCTGGCTTCATCATCTAATATTCTGCTCCCTTCCTCCCCTCCCGATGCCTTCCCATGACATCATTGTTCTGCTGACACTCAACTTCCAGTTGCTGGAACATGCCCGATGCTTTCATGTCTGCAACCCCCAGCAGAATCTGCCACCCAGGGGGGCTCAACCTTCCTCGAGCACCTCCTAATTCCGGTGCCCCCAGCTCTTCTTCCAGCTGGGCGTTCCCTAAGGCTTGTAGCGCCCAAAGGGCTCTGCCCTCCATCACCTACATCTCTCTATTGTGGTCATTTATATAACTGGCCAGGGCGTGTGTCTAAACTAGAAGTCCCTTGAGGGTCCGACCCAGGTCTGTCACATCGACATCCTGAAGGGACAGCTTGATTTACCCTGCCACCGTGGGCGACAACCTGGTCCCGGAGAGGTTAATCAGTCCGCACAAGGTCGGGTCTGCTGACCCCACTAAGCAGCTTGAGCCTCCTAATCCAGGGCCAGCAGGAACCTCAGGACAGACGGCAGTGGCTCGCGAAGGTGACAGGGCCATCTTGGCCTTCTTCTGCGGACCCTGTCGGGGAGGGGATGGGGCAGCTGAGTCATGTGCACCACTCTTTTCGTGCTCAGCACCTTGGCCATGCTCTGGCGCCGCCGATTTGCCAACCGGGTCCAACCGTGAGAAACTGCCTGGGCGGTGGGCTTGGGTGGGTGGGGCGGGGAGAAACTACTGTGGGGGGCCAGAGCCGAGCTGAAGCTGGGTCCCAGGCTACCTGGACCTTCTGGGAGGGCGGTGGAGGATGGGGTGCGGCGGATTTGCAGGGAGTCCCCGAGAGGCTTCCCCTCAGAGCAGGGGGAGTTCGCAGCTCTTCAAAAACTCTGGCTGAAGCTCCCCAGCTAGCCCAGGCCAGAGTGGCTGGGTCCTGCAGGAGAGAGGGTTCTGGGCCTGGGCACTGCCCACAGCTCCTCTTGCCTGGTCCTCCCGCCCACAGAGAGCCCAGCGGAGCAGACGGGGCAGTAATGGGCAGCAGATCGGAAACAGACCTCCAGTCCTCAGGCAGGTAGGGCAGAAGAGAGTCAGGGGTGGAGGAGGGAGGGTGTGTCCGAGGAAGCTGCCGCTCTCCCTGTCCCTGTCCGTGGCTGGGGGGCCGGGGTGGGGGGGGGGGTGTACGTGAGTGTGTGAGTGTGTGCGTGCACGCTGGAGGCTGGCCCCTCGCCCCAGCCACCCTGCTCCCTGTGTGCCTGGTGGGCAGGCTGAACGTTTTCTCCAGTTGGCAGTGGGAGCCCCCAGCCTGTCCTCTGGACCACAGCTGCTCTGTCTTGTTTGTCCGAATGTGGGGTGGTCCCCAGGGTCCTATCGGAAGGCGCAGGGGGACTGGAGAGAGGAATGGGGCAGAAGCAGCTCCGCTGGCTCGGCTAGCCTTCCCTTCCCCCTCTCCCGCTGCCCCCGCTCAGCCTCGGCGGCTCCTCTGCCCGAGCCCGGAGCCCGATTCGCCGTCCGGTGCCCAATAGGAGGCGCAGGAGGAGCATGACATCATCAGCACGGAGTGCCATTGGCTGGGCAGCTCCTGCGGGCAGGACGCTGTCTCCAGTGGCCAGAAAGTTAACTCTTCCCTAGGCTGAAACCATGTGGCCTTTACAAGGGGTGAAGTTTTGGGAACTTCTGGAATGTTCCTTCCCTGGGTGACCAGGGCCCTTTGATGATCAGGGCTCCTGTGCCCAACAAAACACGGGAAAATCGACGAACGTGTATTAAGAACATACTATTTGGCATGTTCTGTTGTGCCTGTGGGTCCACCTCGTGCAAGAGAGAGGACATAATTCTCTCCTGCAAATTCTTCTAGCCTTCGCTCACTCCTAGTGAAACAAAGAACATGATGCCCTCGAGCTCCGGGGCCCCTGGCTGGAGGGAGTCTCCCCACAGGGCTCAAAAGGCTGAGCCAGTCAGCACACTTGCCTGCCGGAGCACCCCAGTGTCTCCTTCTTGGGGTGTGGGACGCGCCTGCGGTGGCCCTCAGCCACACGGAGACTGGCAAGCCATGAGAACGGGAGTCTCTGTCCGTGTGCAGCGCCTAATTCCTCCTTGGTGCTGGGATTCCTCCGGGCTCTGAATGTCAGAAGACCCACTGGGCAGCCCTGGGCATGTGTCAGAAACAGGCATTTCTTCGATGCCCTTCCTTGACATCTAGGCCAGTGGAGATGGCCACAGAGTGCCCAAGTAGTCCTCCTGGTGAAATCGGCTGACCTCGGTGAAATGGTGAGCCCCAGGCCCCACACAGCGGGCCTCACACAGAGCAGGACCCTGCTCACCCAGGGAGGGAACATTCCAGAAGTTCCCAAAACTTCATCCCTTGTAAAGGCCTCATGGTTTCAGCCTAGGGAAGAGTTAACTTTCTGGCCACTGGAGACTGGTCCTCCAGGCTGAGTTTGGGTCTGGAGGTGTATAGCCAGAGTCCATTGACTCTGAGTCCATTGACTCAGAGAAAGCGACCTTTTTATTTATATATAAACTGAGATTAATAACAGAATGGCGTGGGGGTGTTTGTGAGGTTGAAATACAGATCATCGTAAACCACTTGGCACAAAGCAGCTGTTTAATAAATGCTGCCTGTTCTCCTGCGGTCCCCTAGTTCTTGGTCAGTGTTCTAGTCTTCCCCTGAGGTGTCCCATATATTAATTCACTTGGCGGTTGTAACAGTCCCAGAGGGTTGGCAAGACAAGCGTTTCTATCTCTCATTAATGGTGGAGGAAACTGAGGGACTGGGAGGCATAAGTTACTTGCTCAAGGCCATCCCTCCGATTTGTGGCTGATGGAGACAGACAGGTCGCTGACTTCAGACAGTCCGTCTCTGCCACATGAAATGGGCCCGGACCCCTTCTCAGGAGGAGACAGCCGAATCTGAACTATCAGGCCTGGCCTTGTGTGGTCAAGCCAGAAGGAAGCAGTTTCCTGTCAACTCCTCAGGACCTAACGCCTAACACCTCCAGCCTTCAAGGACCAGCCTGGGTGAAATTTCTGCTCTCCGATTACCTGGTCATAAATTCCAGCTGCTTTCCCAGCCGCTCCTCCTCCTCCTCCATAGTATGGTGACTCGCGAGGCCTGGGGCAGAAGGAAGTGGAAGTCTGGACGCATGGGAAGGACACCCCCCTCGATCCTCTGACTCCCCTCCTTTTCTGTTTAGGGAGAAAGAGTCCCTGAAGTAAGTTCTCACGTCTTCAGGAGGAGCTCGGCCCCTGGGACTGAGATCAACTGGCAGAGGCAGGTAGGGCCACGCTGCGAGGCTTGGAGGTGAGAGGGCTAGGCTGGGGGCCAGGGTTGAAGACTGTGCAAGGCCTGGCCGTGTGGGAGCAGGCCACCTGCAGCTCTGTGCTCCTCGGTCATAAGGGGGAGTGTGGACTCTTCTCAGCTCCTACCTTGAGCCTATCATGGTCCCGGCCACAGGGCAGGGGCTAGTTTTAAGGGAATGATGTGTGATCTCAATGGCATTTTCTAAGCTCGGAGATGAGGTGGTGGTCATGCTGGGGGCATGAGGGTAGTCCCAGTGGACTTCTAAGGGAGAGGAGGAGCTCTGGAATATCCATTCTGGAATGCAAGCTTCTGCCTTGGCATGGGAGGAAGTGCTAATTTGGTTTGGTTTTCTGTTTCAGTTCAAGTCCCGGCTTGCCCCCCACCCACAAAGGATGCTGTGGTGGAAGGAGCAGCAGCCCGCTGGAGGATGGGAAAAAGCAGCCATCCAGAAGGTAGCCCCCTCCCTTTGAGGTCCTGGACCTGCTTGTCCTCATTTTGTCCCCTGGTGCTGGTGGCCGGCAGGAGGGGCAGAGACGCCCATTGCCCTGGGACGGGCTCCCTTTGTCTGAGTTCTTGAGGATCATCTGGGGCAGGCCCAGAGAGGGACTCGGTGGGGTCTACTCTGGGGCACCCCGGCAGCCCAGGCTAGAGGAGGAACAGGTCGGGAGCTGAGGGACCGTTGATAGGGCTTCTCACTCATTCCTTAACTTCATCCTTGAAATAACCCAAGGAGCCTGGGCATATTATTATCCACATTTTGGAAATGAGGAAACACAGAGAGGCTAACAAATTTGTCCGGTGTCATGAGGCACGTTAATGGGGGACCCCGCCTCCCCGAGCCTCACACGGACGCTGCAGAACTGCCCCACGCTCTTAACCACCAGGACCTAGTCGTCTCTGGAACCACACGGCAGTTGGCAGCTGCTCCGTGAGAAAAGGGGTTCCCCTGGCCTGGCAGCCCCAACACTTGCGGGCCGAGGCTGTGTGGCATCAGTGTCCCAGAGCAGCACGCGCTTCCTGTGGCCCTTGCCTCTCCCGGGCCCCAGCACCCTCCCTGTCACGGGCCGCTTGGCTGAAATCATCAGCAACAAATGCCCGTTGGATCTGTGACATGTCTGCCCGCCGCTGGAGCAAAGCTTCTCTCAGCCCGGGCTCCGAGCGCGTCTTCTGGGCGCGCGTGTGTGCATGCGTGCACGGGTTCCAAAGGGGCAGTAGCGTGTGGGAAGGGAAAAAGCATGACACTTGTTTTTGTCAGTCCGCTGACTGCTCAGCACCGCAGCGGCCTCCTTTGCCCCCAGCGGCTCTGCCATTTCTCTCTTCGCCATCCTGCCCGACCCGGAGCAGAGATCAAAGCAGATTTCCGCTTCTGCTCCCTGGGATCCAGGCACAGACCTGCAGGCAGCTGCTCCCCACTGTCTGGAAGCCATTCATCTGGCAAAGCAGCACCCCCCCCGCCCCCTCCTGCACGTGCACCCCCCCCCTTCCTCACTATCCAGCCCCCAGGCGGGCTGACAGGCGGGGAAGTCTCCGCCTGGCTGGCCCCTGCAGTCAGGAGGCAGGAGATGGGGAGTTCTCTAGACAGCAGTCCCTTTGCCGCCGCCGCGTGTGACTCCACAGATGAACGAGGGGAGGAAAGGGTGAGATGCCATAGACTGTGGGGACCCACACTGAAGCCCTGGGGGAGGCGCTGTTGATCGTGCAGGGAGCCTCTAGAAGTAGGGCGGGGCAGAGGCAGGGGAAGGGTCCCACTGGGGAAGGAGCTCGGGGCTGGAGTCCCGGCAGAGCCCCACTGCCCACTTGACCCAGGCCAAGAGTTCGTGACCCCTGTCTCAGCTCCTGTCAGCCTGTCTTTCCGCTGTGAGGCAGGCGGTGGCTTTCCTGGTGACAGGGCTGTCAGGCTGAGGTCCAGAGGACACCGTTCCTGGGGCCCCAGTCTGTGTCCCCGAGCCCAACCTGTGTATTCATTCTCTAATCTATTTGCCATGTTCCTGTCACTTCAGCCTTGGCTCTGCACTCTGCCGTTTCCAGGTGGCCTGTCTCCTTGCACGAGTCTGAGGAATTGTCAGGCCAAGGTCACCTGGCAGGACAGGGGCTGGCTGGCGGCCCAGACACACCTCCACACACCTCCCCTTCGCAGCACTGTTCCAGGAGCCTGCTCAGGGGCTGGTGGCTCCTCCAGGCATCGGTCCCAGATGAAGGGAGGGAAGACGAGGGGATGGGGGAGGGGGGGAGTGTGTTGGCTGGCCTTGGCGGCTGCCTGGACCCTGACAGCTGGGGTGCCATGTGGGCTGGGCGGGAGGGGCCCCCTCCCCCAGGGAACGGCTGGCTTCGGTGGGAGCAGATTGTGTTTACACCTTCCCCGCACACCCAGCCCACGCTCCCTCTTATTCCCCGGGGCTCTCCCACCCCTGGGCTCTCTGCACAACGTGCACATTTGCAGCCCCTCTCCTGCTGCAGGAAGTGGCCACCCTCAGCCGATGCTGGGCCCCAAGCGCTCCTGCCTCAGCCCACTGTCGCAGGGGGTGGACCCAGTGTCCCCGAGAGGCTGCCTCCCCCCCCCCCCCCGCCCCAGCCCTATTTCCTTGGAAAGAGCTGCTGCTTGGGAATGAAAGCAGGAAAGCCCAGGGGCTTGGCAGACGGACCATAATAGGAGGGAAGGGATTAAGGGCAACGAGAGAGACAGTGCCGAGATCTAGAGCTGGGGCTCCCCTGGCCCCCGGGGTGCTGGCTCTCATGAAATATCAATGCAGAATCTGAGAGTGAAGAGTCCGGGCTCAGAGCACCGGATATGAGTCCAGACTCCACCGTCACTTCCCAGTTCTGTGGCCTTGGGTGGGTTACTGAACGTCCCCACCTAGGGTTTCTCCTGCGAGGAGGATCGTGGTAAACCTGTCTCGGAGTGGTCGTCAGGGTTAAATTTGATAACGTGTCTAAAGTGCTTAGCGCGCTCAGTGACCCTTCAATGTATCTGAGCCTGGGAGACAGTGTCAACTACTGAACAACAGGTCACTTTGCAACAACGGTAGGTTCAGAACAGCTAGTTCTTCTCCTCCTCGCCCCGTGGCCCTTCCTGCCCTGTCTTTCCACATACGCAACAGCAGGGCGATGGGCAGTTCTGAAACAAGCCAGAGCCCAGCCCAGCCCAGCCCTGGGGCCCCTGGGAAGACCCAGCAACCAGGCAGACTGGACCAGGGCGCATCGCTGCTGCCTCTGTGTGCCTGGAGCCCTGTCCCAACCTCCAGCAGGAGGCCTGGCCTGGACACCCTCCCTCCCACTGGCTCTTCTTCCCCGCGTGGATCTTAGCTCCTAAGGAAGACAGGAGCTGACGGCCTTGATGCTTCTCCAGTCTCCATCCGAATGCTGATCTCTCTGCTGGTTGCAGCCTGAGTGACAGGGGAAAGGCTGCTCTGAGCGGCAGGGTGGCCAAGGCGGCAGCCAGGAGCAGGGAGGTGCTGTCGTCTGCTACTTTTGTGGCTGCTGCCAGTCTCTCCTGGAGATTGGAACATGACTGGAGAGCTAATGAGGTGGTGGAGGAGGATGGGGAGCAGGGGAAGCAGACACAGCAGCTGTATGAGCCGCTGATGTCCTGTGTCACCCTAGGGGACAGATGCTGCCACAGGGAGAACCCTGGCCATCCCAAACCCAAACACGCGGTTGTGCAGAAGGGTCCTGGGCGAGGGCGCCCAGCAGAGGCCCTAGTTCAAGATGAAGCAGGCGCGATGGCACCAGGACTGGTCCCACAGTTTCCTAGGGACATTTTACGGGACCTCAGTTAGGAAGAAGCCCAAGACCTTGAGCTAGAGGGAATGAATGCTTCTTCGTGAGCCTCGAAAGAAGAGAAATGGCCAAGGTTTACAGTAAGATGATGATACTAATATTAATAATGGTTAATGTGTCTCAAACACTTCTGCGCTAGGCGCTGTGCCAAGTGCTTTATTTATACGCATTGTCTCATTTATGGGGCAGGGACTGTTGTCATCCTCATTTACCCAATAAGGAAAGTGAAGTTCGTGGAGCTTGCTCAAGGTCACTGACAGCGAGTAGTGAAGCCAGGAAGTGTGCCCTGAGCAATGTGATGCCAAAGCCCGGGGAGGTGTTGGAGCACAGAGGACTCAAGTCTCGAGCTGGGGCTTGAGGACATCCTGGGTATGACCTGCCCACCAGGGCATGGAGAATGAGAGCTGTGGATCCCGCCCTGTGACATTCCCACACTCCCTCTGCAGGAATGCAGAGGCCCAGAGTCATCCGGGCCCCGAAAGGGTGGTCCTGAGTTGCTGACTGAGGGGAGTGAGGAAAGCTGCCTTTCAGGGATCTGTCATGCCCCTCAGGGAGGAAGCAGTGGCCCCTAGCTGCGATGACAACCATCATGGAGCTTGTCACTCATTGTCACTGATGTTCTGTTAGCAGCCTCCTTCAACCAGGGGCAGAGCCCTGGGGTAGGAGGGCAGCCAGCAGCCCAGCCGGAGAGCAGAGAGCGAGGAGATTGAGGAGGAAGGCTCAGTTGTTTGTTTTTACAGCGGGAGGGTGCAGGGTTTGAAGGAGATGGCTTCAGGAGGGACCGGGTGACTTCAGCTGGAAACCAATCCTTGTACCTAAGGACGTTGGACCCTCTCTGTGGGCTACACATGCCCCCTAGTGGGGATTAAGATGAGAGGGTGGCTGAGAAAATTAAAAAAAAAAAAAAAAAATTTCCTGATCGATTGTGACACCTGAGGCTGGATAGGAATGGCTGGTCCTGTGTCCGTGCGAATGCACGCGCCTGCATGCACACACATGGGCACACACACGTGTAATACCATTTGCAGAAGCCGGGCGCATGGAACGTTCACAGGAATGATTTCGTTTCTTCCTTGGTCATTTATTTAAGACGCGCATATCGCTGTGACATACACACCCTGTGGTAGGTGCCGGAGACAGACGGCGACGAAAGGGACAGTGCCTGACGCGCCAGTGAGGACAACAGAAAGGGCCTGGCTGAGCCTAGTCACATGACCTTTCCTTCCCCGGACCTCAGTCTCCCCTCTTAACAAGCAGTGTGGAACCTGGGTGGGCTGGTGCTGAGCATGCGAGGGACCCCCGACATCCCTCAGAAGAACGGTCTGTTCAAATGAAGGGGATGGACCATTTCCGGATTCTCCCAGTCCAGACAGGCCATGATGGACCGTGTTTGGAGGCGCTGACAATGACTGGCTCCCTCGGCAAGTGTGGATGGAGCCCGTGTGCCAGGTCCCATGGGTGCAGAAATAAGGTGAGACTTCCTGCCACAAAGAACCAGAAAACCGGGCAAAGTAGAAGCAACCAGTACTTGGCAGTGGGTGCCACACGGGCTGGTGACCCTGTGGCTGCCTCAGGTCTGCCTCACAAAGGTCCCTGCCTGTGGCGTGGGGAGGGGAACCCCAGCAGACAGCAGTGGTCCCGTTCCAGTGAGGAGACAATATCAGAGCTCAGGGCAGCGTGCTGTTCCTAAGGATATCCACACAGATCCATGGGATCCCCAAAACAGACGCCATGAAGGTGATCCAACGGAGAAAGAAAAGTGCTTTTGAGAGAATACAAAAAGCATTAACCATAAAAGAAAAACAGATAAATTGGACTTTATCAAAATTCTTGGAAAGCCTGGAAGAAAATATTTGCCAAGCAAAGTTCTGAGAAAGGACCTGTGTCCAACATATATAAAGAACTTTTACAACTCAATAAGAAGACAGCCCGAAAAAAAAGGGAGAGGGTTTTAATAGACACTTTGCAAGAAAGTATACATACGGCCAATAAACACATAAAAAGATACACAACATCACAAGTCATCAAGGAAATGCAAATTAAAACCACAACAATATACTACTGCACACTCACCGGAATGGCTAAAAGACGGACCACAACAGGTGTTGGTGAACAACCGCGACCCTGTACTAATGCATTGCTGGGAAACCAGTCTGGCAGTTTCTTAGGAAGTTATCCAAGAGGAATGAACCCGTAGGTCCACACGAAGACTTGTACAGAGAAGTTCACAGCAGTGTTATTAATAATACCTCCAAACTGGAAACAGATATTAAAAATATCTCCAAACTGGAAACAGCCTGAATATCCATCAACAGGTGAATGGATAGAAAAGGAGGCAGTGTCGGGGCGCCTGGGTGGCTCAGTGGGTTAAAGCCTCTGCCTTCAGCTCAGGTCATGATCTCAGGGTCCTGGGATTGAGCCCCGCATCGGACTCTCTGCTCAGCAGGGAGCCTGCTTCCCCCTCTATCTCTGCCTGCCTCTCTGCCTACTTGTGATCTGTCAAATAAACAGATAAAATCTTAAAAAAAAAAAAAAGAAAAGAAAAGGAGGCAGTGCATTCACACAATGGAATACTACTCAGCAATAAAAAGGAAATGGGTCACTAAGTGAGTCACAGCCCAGGGCACTGAGAGAGAAGCCAGACCCCAAAGAGCACCTACCGTGTGAACCCATTTATAGGAGATTCTAGAACAGGAGGAACTAATCTGGAGTGGCAGGAAGCAGGTCGGCGGTTGCCTGGGGCCAGGGCTGGATACAGACGCTGTGAAATAAGTAGAAAGGGGCCCTTCAAGGTGCTGGAGATGTTCTAAATCCTGACTGGGGTTGTGGTTATATGGTGTATCACTGATGGGACTATTGACTCGTACATCTTAAATGTATGCATTTTATTGTATGTATGTAAATTATACCTCAATAAAGTGACTTAAAGAGTTTAAAATGGCTTAAAGAGTTTAAAAACAAAAAGTAAAAGCCAGATGTGAAAACAAATAATCGTAAGACAATGAGTATCGTAAGACGTGTGCTCAGATAACAAGGGTCCCTCACCCCTGGCCCATGGAGGTGCTGTGCGTGCCCTGTTCTAAACATTCTGATGAGCAAAGAGGCTCAGACGGAGGAGCAGCGGTTCCCGAAGGGTGACTCAGCTGGAATCCGCAGAGCTGGGGCCACACTTAGAGCCCGCCTGGGTGCGGAGCCTGTGTTATGCCAGCCTGCGGCAGACCACCCCGCAGAGAGCTCGGGACCGCTGCAGCTTCTCAGGTGAGACTTTGCAGAGGAGGTGTTGACACAGGAGTTGGAATTTGCTTAGCAGAGGAGAGGATGCGGGGAAGGAGATTTCCAGGCAAAGGGAACAAACAAAAATAAGGACAGGCTGGGCAGCCTTTGAGAAGGCAGGACTCCTGGGGAGGGAGAGATGTGTCCCGAAACGAGCAGAAGAGATCAACAGGATATGGCATGTACTTCATATTCACTTATTTTTTTTAAGAACCCATTAAGCAATAATTTTACGAGCGGCAACAGCTCTGCTGAGCAGGCAAGGGATGGGTGTGCTCTTGGCAAACGCAGGAAACAACCCACCGCGGCGCCAGGGTCGCCTCTTCTCAGGGAATGGGGTACGCCTTGTCACAATTTTCCTCCTCCAGGAGGTTACAGCTGTGGTCCACGATCCCAGGTTTCCACTGAACACCATTTGTGGCACTCTGTCGTGGTCCTGAGAAATCCCGGGGTGGGAAAAAAAAAACCCTCTGTGCTTTTATGCTGGGCTTTCTGGCTGGCTGAAGTCAGGTAACTGGCGTGAAGCAAAATGTGTCCCATTGTCATCCTGTGTTCTTCCGGGAAACTCTGCACAGCCGCGGGGATCAGAAACTTTGAGGCTGGACTGTCTGAGGTCCGATCTCAAGGCTCCCACTCGCGGATCACTTTCACCTTCCTGTCCTTTGGCTTCTTTTGTTGCAGAAGGGGGAGGCGGTGATCGTAAGAGGGCACAGGGGAGAACCAGACCCATCAAGTCTGAGGCGTTAAGCGCGTACAGCTTTTTGTATGCTAGTCTGACCTCAATACGTTGGTTTTTTAAAAAGGAAGTGTTTCGAGCAGAGCCTGGCCCAGAGCAAACACTTAATAGACAGTAGCTTTTGTGTTTTCAGAAAGGGGATGTGCACACGCCAGCTCATTCCTTTTATTGCCATGACCTGTTCTTTCAGAGAATTATAATGAAACGAAAAGGATGTGGGACATGTGGATCATATCATTTAGGATGATTGTGACGCAACGGAACGCCCAACTTAGGGTGGCTCAAACAGTATGGAGATTTCTTTTTTAAATCGCACATTCTGGGGCACATGGGTGGCACAGTTCGTTGAGCTCCCGACTCTTGGTTTCCGCTCAGATCACGCTCTCAGGGTCGTGAGATCGAGCCCTGCATTGTGTGTGTGTGTGTGGGGGGGGTGTATCTGTGCTCAACGGGGAGTCTGCTTGGGATTCTCTCTCCCTTTCCTTCTGCCCCTCCCCATCTCTCAAATAAATAAATGTTAAAAACTCTCATTCTGTGTTTCACTGAAACTAACATGCCATTGCTTGCAAGATGCTTCTCATATTCAGAAATATTAAGATGAAAAAAAAAATGTGTCTGTGAGTCCAAACAAAAGGTCTGAAGGTACGGGGCTCCAGGGCTGGGATTTCGGCAGTTCATCATTAAGACTCTGTCCTTTGTTTCTACCCTGCCATGCCAGACCTTAGATTCTGGCTTTGGAACAAGCCTCACGGACGCAAGAGGGCTGCCACAGCCTCAAGCAGCCTATCTTCACAGCGTCCCAAAGCCAGAAGGGAGGCTGTTGTTTTTAAAAACAAGAAAACGTTCCCAAACTTGGCATAATTGCATCACAAACCCTTTGCTGAATTCCTGGCAGAAGGAATAGATTTATCATAAGGGTCTGGTGCCGACTCAGCAAGATCGGCCCTCAGGGCTGGGGAGGAGCTTGCCTCCAATGAAGCGCAAAGCCCACCAGTAGCTTTGTTCTGTTTGTGAGATGGAGGAGGAACAGCTGTGGGCCTCCCGTGAATCGTGAATCACCGGTCAGCTGTTCCCGACGTAAGCAGCCAACCACTTGGGATACACCAACCCACCTTCCTGTTCTTGTTAATGACAGCGGAGCTGCTTTTCCCAGTTGAGAAATTAACCTCAGATTCTAGAGACTCAGTTTCCTATTAATGTGGGTTTCAGATACCATGTCTGAAATCCCATCAGCGAATGGAACCCGATGAGCCAACCACCCAACCAACTAGATTTCACGTCTGTGCTGGGAGTCAAGGCCCTTGACCCGCACGGAGGACTTGGGCCCTGATCAGCCCGTGTTGGACTTCTGTCACTGACCCCTCGACTGTGTGACTCTGTCCATATCCATAAATACAGATCCACACTAGCCGTGAACAACGGCTGCATAGTAATTCCACCGCACAGAAAACTCAAGCATCCCAGACCTCGGGGCACCCGGCTGGCTTAGTGGAGCACACCACACTTAATCTCAGGGCGGTCGGTTCAAGCCCCATGCTGGGTGTGGATCCTACTTAAAAAAAAAAAAAAAAGAAAATCACAACATTTAACACTTTGGTGTCGACAGCTCTGAACCCCTGCCTGCTCATTCAGACATCTGATGCATTTTTTGTTGTCTTTCCCGCTGATTTCTTTTTAAGATTATTTATTTATTTGAGGGGGGGGGAGAGAGAGAGAGAGAGAGAGAGAGAGAGAAAGCAAAGGAGCAGAGGCAGAGGGGCAGAGGGAGAAGCAGACTCCCCGCCAAGCAAGGAGCCCAATCTGAGACTCCATCCCAGGACCCTGTGATCACAATCTGAGCCGAAGGCAGACGCTTAGCCGCCTGAGCTACCCAGACGCCCCGTCTTCCCCATGGATTTCTGGCCTGCCCAGGCAGCGTGCCCAACACGTGTGCAGGCCCAAGCCTTCTCACTGCATTTTGCTCTGGCCTCCTGGCCTCCAAAATCGCAGGACAGGTGCCCATCACTCCGGCTAGTAATTTCACCCCTGATCACCCCTGCAAACGCACAAAAGCCCTCTTTGCTCCTCTCGCCCGCAACCAGAAGCTCTGTAATAAGGGTGTATAGACATACACGGTGCAGTACAACTTAGTGGTGAAAGCTTGGACTTTACAGGCCGGGCTCAAGCCCCGACTCCAGCAATGGCCGGTTGTGTGAATTTGGGAAAGTTACCTCATCACTCTACGCTTGCATTTCCTCCTCTGGGGGATGGGGGTAGTGATGGTGCCCTTCACAGGGCAGTGGTGCGCGTTAAACAGATCAGTGCACGTCCAGCACTCCAGGAGTGAACGGCACATACCCACAGGAAGCACTAAGAGGTATCCACTCTCGCTGTTTTCTCCTACAGCAGGTTGCTGGTCTGCATACCAGCCAGTTTGGGAACTTCGACCCTTAAAACTCCCTCTCCAGGGGCGCCTCGGTGGCTCAGTGGGTTAAGCCTCTGCCTTCAGCTCAGGTCATGATCTCAGGGTCCTGGGATCGAGCCCCGCATTGGGCTCTCTGCTCAGCGGGGAGCCTGCTTCCCCCTCCCTCTCTCTGCCTGCCTCTCTGCTACTTGTGATCTCTGTCTCTCTCTGTCAAACAAAAAAATAAAATCTTTAAAAACAAAACAAAACAACCCAAAACTCCCTCTCCAGGGGCGCCTGGGTGGCTCAGTCGGCTAAGTGTCTGCCTTCAGCTCAGGTCATGATCCCAGGGTTCTGGGATCGGGCTCCCCGTTCAGTGAGGACCCTGCTTCTCCCTCTCCCTTGGTGCTCTCTCTCTCTCAAATAAATAAATAAAATCTTAAAAAAATAAAAACCTCCCTCTCCAAGTCTGAAATGAAAGGAACTTAGTGTACACGGAGAGAACCCATTCCCCCTTTTGGTATTATACAAAACAGTGTCTTCAAGGGTAAGCTAGAGAAGCTTCAGGGTCAATTTTACAAGATAGAATTTACTGCGAGGTGAGCCCACGAGTGTCTGTTGGGTGTGTCCTGTGAGCAGAGGCACCCAAATACCAGCCCCGAGATGCGAGGACATTAGCGAGAAAACTAAGATAATTAAAAGAGATATTTCCTGGGGCGCCTGGGTGGCTCAGGTGGTTAAGTGAGGGCCTCTTGGTTTGCTCTGGGGTCATGATCTCAGGGCCGTGGGATGGAGCCCTGGGGCTGGCTCTGCGACGGAGTCTGCTTGAGAGTCCCTCCTCCTGCTGTGTGTGCTCTCTCTCTCTCAAATCAATCAACCAACCAATCAATCCATACATCCATCCATCAATCTTTTTTTTTTTTTTTAAGATTTTATTTATTTATTTGACAGATCACAAGCAGGCGGTGGAGGGGGGGGAGAGCAGGCTCCTCACTGAGCAGAGAGCCCGATGCGGGGCTTGATTCCAGGACCCTGAGATCATGACTTGAGCCGAACCCACTCCATCAATCAATCTTTAAAAAGAGAGACAGACGTCTCCTGTCTCCCGCCTGGAAGAACTTACAAATTGAGGTAGGCAAATATAAGCAAATGTGGCAACCTCCCCTCGTGAGGTCCCCTTGAACGTCCTGCGCCACCCCAGTCTCCGCCAGGGACAGTCTGTGGACCCGGCAGATAAATGACTGTAGCTGAAGCAAACGCCTGTCTGCCTGTCTTCGTTTTCTTCCGAGATCAGGGCTCCCACCCCGCGCTCTCTACTGTCCCTGGTGGCGGAAACCATCTTACCCCCAGCCCCACAGTCGCGCTGAGGATGCGACCGCCCCCCAGCGGCCGTTGCTTGGACTACATTTCCCATGAGCCGTTTCTCAACATCGCGAGAGCTCTCGCGAGATGGCCAAAAAGACGTTTGCGCAGGCGCGGCTCCGCCTTCTCTTCCGAGGCAGGCCGCGTGGCCGGGAGGTATGGCGGCTTCTGTCTGGAAAGAACGGGACGAGCAGTCTCGGGCCTTTGGCTGGGGTAAGGCTGTGGAGGTGGGAAGACGAGGTCTTCGTTGAGCCGGCGCTAGTTCATTCGACTACCCTTCCTCAGAGGCGGAATGGGGACGATAGCCCGTCTCCTTCCTAGGGCGGCTGGGAGGCTTGGGTCGAGTACTGGGTCGGAAGACGATTTCCGAGCCGCGCGTGTAGACGGAGAGCGCTGAGGCCCTCCCCTGGAGCCAGAGGGCCCCTCCTGGGCCGCGGAGAGCTGCTTCCAGCCTGTGCAGCCCCGTGCGTCGCACAACCACCGTGTGCCCCGCGGGTCTCCGAGGCCGGCCCACGGGGCAGGCTGCCGGGGGCAGATCTTAATTCACGTCCAGGGTTAGCGGCCAACGCAGGCCCCTCGTGGAGCGCCTGGAGGACGCCCTAACCCGTAGTTTTGCTTAATCCTGCAGACAGTCGTGGATGGGACTGGCGGTTTTGGAAAGCCACGACTCTGCAGCCCCCTTTCAAGCTCATTTTTTTCCTTCCCCACAGGCTTTTCTGGGGTGTCTGCGGAGACCGTGAGCGCCACACCTGCAGGCTGAAGCTTAAAAGTAACAGATGGATCCCTGAAGTGGGTAAGGACGGGGGCCGGCAGGACCTGCGCGGTCACCGCACGCGAGGAAGTCCAGGTGGTGGGAAGGCCTGCCTCTCGCTTTCTAATGCTTTTAAGTTCAGTTTTAGGAGCACGTGGACGCATGAGTCTAGTTAGGGTGAGAAAAAGGGACCCAGAATCCGGAAATGAGCGGGGTCTGTGCCAGGGTGATTTGGGGCCACTAGGTGTCGCTGTGTGGAGTCAGGAGGGTCACTGCACCCAGGGGTGGAGGGGAGACTGATTCAGGGAATGGGTTCTGGCAGGCCGGGGTTTAGAATATTTGTGGATGATTTAAAGTTACTGTTGTCTGAAAGGACGTCTTTTGTGAGAAGTTCTGATGCCTCGAGGCTCAGCTTTTTATTTTTACTTATTTTCTTTTAACAAGTTTGGGTACCTCAATTTTTTTTTTAAGATTTTATTTATTTATTTGATAGAGATCACAAGTAGGCAGAGAGGCAGAAGGAGAGAGAAGGGGGGAAACAGGCTCCGTGCCGAGCAGGGAGCCCGGTGCGGGGCCTGATCCCAGGACCTCGGGATCACGACCTGAGCTGAAGGCAGAGGCCCAACCCACTGAGCCACCCAGGTGCCCCGATACAACAATCTTAAGTGGAGTAGATACTTTCTCCTTTGCTAGTGAGTAAACAAACTGAGGCTTAGCGTTCTACAGCTGTTTCTTGTTTTTTAAAGAACCATAAACATTTTGTGGGGGTGCTGTTGCATTTTTCAGTTTCATTGAGAAATAACTGAGTTAAGATTAGCCCAGGTGTTCTCCACTAGGGTGGAGTGCGCTGATGGGTGTCGCTAAGTATCCTGCAGTGCATGACAGCCCCCACCACAAAGAACTATCCACCCAGAATGTCACAGTTAAAGCCGAGACTTTGTATTAGATGAACTTGAGCTCTGGGCTCCAGTCCCAGCCTGTTACCAAATAACCCCACCAGAGCCTTATTTCCTTGTAAAATAGGGTTATTGCTTTCTAGATCTGGCTATACATCTAAGGCTGGAGAAGTACACCTCCAGCCATGGTTGAGAATGACCTTGGACTGATGCCCAAGAATTGTGTGGCGCCCCAAGAGCAGTCATACAGGAACAATTAGATGATCTGATGCCACTTTTAGCTCGGGGAATTTTTATTACAGCAAGATTACAGCACTGGCTATTTATAAGTAGCTCTTGGGGCAGATCTATAATCCTCTACTTAAAAAAAACTGATCTAGCTCTGTGGATCATGTTTACGCAGAGGAGAGTGAAGGAGAAAATGACCTTGTGTGGCGGTGCCTTCTCGAAGCAGGTTCCTTTGTACAGCTGGCCTCCAAATGGATGTCCCAAAGGAGTAACTGCACTTTTTTTTTTTTTTTAAATTTTTACTTATTTATTTGACAGAGATCACAAGTAGGCAGAGAGAGAGGGGGATGCAGGCTCCCTGCTGAGCAGAGAGCCCGATGTGGGGCTCGATCCCAGGACCCTGAGGCCATGACATGAGCTGAAGGCTTAACCCAGTGAGCTACCCAGGCGCCCCAGTAACTGCACATTTTATTGAAACTGGAATGTATACCCCATACATACTCTGCCATCAGGCCCTTCGTGTGGGGTAGACTTTGTCTTTCAAAGGGCAGGAAGTTGGGGCGCCTGGGTGGCTCAGTGGGTTAAAGTCTCTGCCTTCAGCTCAGATTATGATCCCAGGATCCTGGGATGGAGCCCCGTGTAGGGCTCTCTGCTCAGCAGGGAGCCTGCTTCCTCCTCTCTGCCTGCCTCTCTTCGTACTTGTGATCTCTCTCTCTGTCAAATAAATAACATCTTAAAAAAAAATAAAAAAACACGAAAAAGTGAAAATTCTTAAAAAAAAAAAAATAAAAGGGCAGGAAGTGTCGGTTAGGTCCGGGATGCTGGGTACATCTAGGCACTGGGTATCAGCAGTTTTTAACTTTGAAGGAAAGTTCTTTTAATATAGTAGACAAGATTGAGAATTCTTATGAGGGAAGTAAAGCAGAATTTTGTAAAGACAAAGTGGTCTGTGTGTGCTAGAAGTGTTAGCTCTGTGGGCTGGTGGATTGGCGGGAGCTGAGTCCATGATGATCTGAAGTTATCCCTGTCTGAAGGCAAAGAAAGGCCTTTCTGTGGAATGTGGATGTCTGAAACTCAGTTCCCAAGTTCGCTTTATGGGAAATTTAGGCCAGATTTGAAAGTGAGCGGCTTGAGAATTAACCTGTGTATATCTTGAGAAGATTTTTCTTTTGCAATTTCTCCTTGCCAGGTACAGTCCCAGCCTTGCTTTCCGAGGCTGGAAAGGATCCCGCAGAGGCAGATGGTGACCGAGTCCACTGCCCTGGGCCCGAAACGGAGACTTTTGTATGTAAGTAGAGCCCTTCCAAATAGAGTTGGGTGGGAGGCTTGTTTGCTGCTCCTGCCCCGGGTTTAGGATTGTGCCAGGGTTTAGGATTGTGCCAGTTGGAGGGAGATTTTAACATGGGTTTGCTTTCTTCTGCTGGGCGTCTGCAGCGCGTGAAACGGAGCAGAGCTGCTTTGCCTAAAGTGAAAGGACCCCTCCCCTGTTGCTTGTAGTCTCTGTTTCCATCTTCCGTGTCCCTTCCACGTCCCTAGGAAGCCCCACGAGCCTGTGATGGTTAGTTATCCCTGTCCGAACATCTCGGCTGAGGGGAAACCGTCTATTCTGAGGCGTCGGGGTGTGGCTCTTCGCTCTTAAAGGTTCAGGCTTCATCAGGAATCAGCCTGAATGGTCTCCAGAGGGAATTGTTGCCTCGCCGAGACCCCAGTGGCGTGCGTCATCCCTCTGCAACTTGAAAACCAATAGTGTGGCTGCCCTGTCACGCTCTGGGCCCTTGATCAGTGGTCCTCAGGGCACAGGCTCTAAGAGGGGGCAGACGTGGGCAAGTAGCCCAGTTTCGGGTCATGTTCTTACTGTGGAATCAAAGAGCGCTTGTCCCGTATTTCAAGGAAGTGAATGCACTCTTTGAAACCGACGGGAATGTCGGAAGTCTGCCAGCTGTGGCAGGACCGGGACCTCCCTCGGCACCACATTGTGACATTCGGGAAAGAAGGGCTGCCGTGGCGGCAGCAGAGCTATTTGGTTTCCAGGTGCTTCGTTTGCACCACTAGGGAGCTCTCCTAGGGTTAGCTCGGATCGTTTCTGGACAACATAGTGGGCATGGCGCTGCTCCTGGCTTGGCCCAGGGTTGAGTGGGCTGGCGTGTGACCAAGAAAGTAGCCCAGTGTACTGGGCGGGGTGGTTGTCTGGCTTTGTTCCCATTTAAATGCCAGGCTTGGAGTGGGCAGATGGCCTTTTTTGTTGTTGAAATTGGGAGGTATGTATGGGCTTTTTGTATTTAAGGTCACATAATTGTTCAGTCACCAAGGAAGCTCGATTTGGGTTGGGATTTAATAAGCCTGAAGACTGGCCCCAGCAGTTTACAGCCTGTAAGTAAAACAGAGTAAAAGGACACGGTAGGGAGTCGGGAAGTCAGCTTCTTGCATTACATTATCGTTGATGCAGAGATTTGGCTGCTCTGTGGGACTCATGTAGACCTTCAGGTTTGACTTGAAAAGTTTTACCTCCAGAAAAGGGTTGAATGAGACTCTCCAGTGCTTCTTGGTGGTTCTCCCCTCGCCCTTGCCGGACCCTGCGCCCTTCGCGCCTCAGCTGGTGAGGGCCGCCTGCTCCGAAGCGGTCTGTGCCGGGTGTTTGGTTAGAACGAGAGCTGCCGCGCTTGCCTTTTCTTCTCTTGATCTGGCTTTCAGTTTTGAGGCCCGTCCTTGGCTGGTCCGTCACGCGACTCTGCTTTGGTCTTGCAGGTTCTCTCCGCCCGGACACCAGGTGGAGCTGCGCTGCCTCTGTTTCATGCCCATAAACTGTGGCCCCGGAGGGAGAACAGTTGGAAGGATTCTTTGGATTTTCTCTTCAAAAAGGAACCAAATAATTTGAGTGACAGTTTACCCCGAAAAATACCTGGCGGTTAGTCAAATCAGGGCATAACTGGGAGCGGTTAGTCAAATCAGGGTATAACTGGGAACGTCCAGAATGCCACAGTTGAGCCGGTGTGGGTATGAGTGGTGTACTGGCAAGGAGGCAGTGACTGTGAACGGAGAGTGACGTGTATGCGCTGTGTTTGGGGGAGTCTGAGGGGAAGCAGGTGTTCGGCCTAGAAAGAGGTTTCTCAGGGTGGATTTCCTATGAAGTTAATGAATCCTGGGCTTACGTTTTGAAGCATAAATAAAAGTTTTTAAAAATGTGTTTCATGTTTCATGTTGAGACCCTCATAAAGGGATTTTATTCTGTGACTCAGCAGACGCATTCTTACATAAATGAAGGTTTCACCGAATACTGTTTTTTTAAGAGGGGCAGAGGGAGAGAAAGTCACAAGCAGACTCCACGCTCATGGCGGGGTTCGATCTCCTAACCCTGAGATCACCAGCTGAACTCACAGGGAGTCCGGTGCTTCTGGGCTCTGGGCTCAGCGGGAGTCTAATTCCTCTCCCTAAGAGTGGGACACTTCCCCGACTGAGCCACCAGGGTCCCCCAAGTTCCACAGGATGCAATCAGCTGTTTTACAAGTGTCCCACTAAATTGATTTCCCGCCTCTCTTAATGGGTTACCACCCACAAACGTAACGTTAGCATTTCTCAGATCTTATGGATTGACAAAGCTGCTGATAACTACAGATGTGAGGGGAACAGGGACAACTAAAATGTCCTGGGTATGAGGAGCTCGGTCCTGACTTGGCCTCTGCTGGCTCTCCTGACTTAGGGCAACTGGATTTCTTCACGGTAACGGTCACCGTCAGCAGAATGGACTGATGATGCCATGTTTCCCACGTTTGACATTTTCTTCCTGGACCAGTAATTCTATCCGAAGAAATATACTTGGGACCCTGCTGTCCTTGAGACTAAGGGACAGTTCGATGTTGCCAAGCTAAAGAGAGAGGCCGTGGCCTCCTGCTTGCTACTCCCCTCCAGTCTAAGCTGCTCGCCAGCCCCAGGCAGCAGTTTCAAGTAGCTGCCTCGGTCGTGAAAGCCCAGGTCTTTGATCACATATTTGGATTTCTAAAGTAGAATTTTGATTCTGGTGACAGTTACCCTCTTGTTAACACGCTGATACGATCTACCTTCCAAAACCACGGAGCCAGATCAGCGCCACCTCGGGAAGGCTCTTGGCGATGCAGCCAGTGTAGCCGATCACACCGTGGAGCTACTCGTCATGGGGCCGGTAAATCCCAGGGCTTAAGGGCTACATGGAGGTGACTTGGTTAGTTGAGACTTAACCCTTCCAACGGAAGCCTGCGTGCTCTGTCTAAAATGAAACTGCCTATCAGCCGAGTCCGGATTTACTGAAGCCGCGATGTGAGGTCGAGGGGTCTTTACCTGGTCTTGTTACTTCAGTGGCCAGTGGTAGTTGATCCAGTGGGACTTCTTCAGGTGGGCAGCCCTCTGTGCACTTGACCCCTGTCAAATTACCAGGGCTGGCCCATGGTTCTTGAGTTTTCTGAGTGATCTGCCCGCTAAACACTCCGGTGTGCCACCCCAGCCCCCTACCCAACACACAGAAAAGACGCAAGGGTCATCCTGTCATTTATGCAAGTACCTAGTTCAAATTACATTCTGCCTTTTGCGCTCCCACTCCATGGGGCAGAAGGAAAGTGGTCATGTCCTCAGGTGGTGTAGGCATGTCTTAGAGTCTGACGGCGTGGAGTTGCTGGGAGGCTGGACATGGTCGTGGGAGGGTCTGGCCGGCGAGTGTGCGAGCGCGCACTGCTGCTTGACTCTGGTCAGTGGAGATGTCGAAGCCGCCGCACCCACATCGTCAAGTTCTCTACCAACAGCCAGCTTTGAGAGCCTCTGCTCTGAAGTGTGTTTGCCCTTCGCGGGTGAGGGTCACAGTCTCATTATTACATTACCTTCAGTTTTCAGACATCCAGCAGAGCGGTCTTCTCCCTTCGCCCAAGGTCAGGATATCTGTCTCCAACCTCGAGGGGAGTCTTGGAGAAACCAAGAACAAGATGGGGCGTCCCGCAACGAACGGGCTTCAAAGACAGTCACAAGTCCACCTCCTAATGTTCTCTAGAGAAGAAGGGGTTGGTGGAGGGGAGCTGGAGCCCTTCGCAGAGGCCGAAAAAACTGGGGGCCGCCTAGGCCATGTGAGAGGCCGGTGGCGGGGGCCCACGGGTCCACAGCCCTGCAAGAACAAAGGGCTTGGGTACTTCAGGGTCAGCGCTGGTACAGTCGAAGGATGCCGGCCTTGTGCAGTTTCTTCCACAGGGTGGCTTCCAGGGACAGGTCGTGGTTCACATAGAATATGAGTGGCGTCTTTATTCGCTCGAAATAGTGGTCTGAAAATTTCCAGTAATTGCTTGTGATGAATCCATAGGCACTAACCTGGACAAGGATAGTCATGAATTAGCATTTACTGAGCCCTGTGCAGACAGATCTGTGAAGTGACATGAACTGGGAAAGGCACACCCCCCGCTAGTTTAGATGCCGTGTGGGAGACACAGGTGAACAGTAGTCGGAGCTCACGCTAACGGCAGGCCTTGCGCTCTTGCACACGTTCTCTCGGCCTCGGGATGACCTCACGTATCCTCCCCATTTCACAAATGGGGCATCGCTCGGGGGTAACCAGCCATGTCCTCAGTCAGGAGCTAGTGAGTGGCCAGGCTGGGCTTCAAAGTCAGGTCTGTGATTCATGATCAAAGCCATGATCTCCATTGTTAAGTGTGAGGCGGAGACAAGTCCACGAGTACTCGTTCTAAGGGGAGCGCAGTCGGGGGACTGCTGCCTTGAAAAAAAAAAAAAAAACTGGGAAAAGGAACAGGACAGTGTTGTGGGGTGGCCCTTGGCCTCCGGCTTTTGTGCTGGCCTTAGTGGGGGTCATTGCCCTTCTTTGAAAACCGCTCCTCCACCTCTGCTGGGCTCATGTGGGCGGTGCTGGGAACGTCTCAGGCAGTGATTTCAAAGGCTGTGTGTGGAAGGCTAAACCTGCTGCCCAGCTCAGTTCTAGAGTGTTCTCCCCAAAGGACGTACTTATGCACTCCTGTTGCAATTTTGCTTTCACAAGAACAGTTTGATAACATGCGCCTTAAATACCACAGGGGTCAAGGACAGAGGTTCCCCAGGCCGGCGGCTGCTGGATGAAGGCAAGGCCCAGCCCCTGTCCTGGGAAGGTCCCTGCCAAGCCCGAGTGGAGGTAGCTGGGGAGTGGCACTCCCTCCCGCCCCTTCCACACACCCACTTTTGCTCCTTGGGCTGGAGAATCCCTTCCCCACAGGGGTGAATCCCTTCCCTAAGGGGACAGGGGCAGGGCCAGTCCCAGGCCCCCTGGGGGTGACAGGCCTCCCGTAGGGCTTATCAGGTCAGATTAGGTTCCAGCCACACCTGCCCCCTGCTGCTGTGGGCTCCTCAAAGAGGCGGCCTCTTACCTGGTCACAGGTGTGCAAAGCCGTCAGCAGCATAAGGGCCCCAGTACTAGGCATATATAGGTCTCCAAAATTTGTGTTAATCAACTTTGATTTCAAAAACCTGGGGAGGAGAAGCAGCATCAAAACTCAAGAAAGAGGTGGAGGTCTCAGTGGATGGTTGTGCCCCTGCGCTTTCCAGCGACACGTTCCGATCAGCTGGAGAACCGCTTAGAACTTCCCGGCTCTTCCCCATTTAGGAGAAAACCCAAACGAAGCAAATGCAAACGTCTGGGTAACAGAGTCTGGTGAGAAGAGGAGCAGGCCTGGGCAGAACCACAGGTATAATCCTTCCCTCTCCCGCTCTGGAAGCGGGATCCCAGCCTGACTCCCCTTTCCTCTCCGCGACACCTTGCCTTCACCCCTGGGCTAAGTAACCACAGTGGCTACTGGTCTAGCCTGAAACCTGTGTTTCTTTCTTTCCCCAGACTTCAGCCCAGGAGGAGTCCCTTAGGAGGCGCATGAGCAGGTCACCCAGGGCCTGGGCCCGGAGTCACGGGTGAGAGAAGGGTGCACACACTCTCAGAATCCAAAAGTGAGGCCACACGACGGCGGCCACCCCAGATTCACATCTAAGCTTTGCCAGACAAACCACCCAGCCTCCCGGAGAGCCCGTTTCTTCCTCTGTTGAATGGCGCCGAGTGCGGGCTCCAGTCCGCCTACCCAGAGCCACGCTGGCCACCCTCCACCTGCTCTGGAGGGGGCCGGCAGGGGGCGACAGGAGGGCTTCTCAGCCATGGCGCTATTGTGTCCAAGTAATTCTTGGTTGCAGGGGCCTTCTGTGTATGGTATCCCTGTCTCTGCTCGCCAGTGGTGCTTACCTAGTGACAACCGGAACGGCTCCCGAGAGGGCCATGTGACACCGCCCCCCACCACTGGAACCGCTGGTAGGGGAGAGGGACTGCGAGCGGGAAGGAGGGGTGAGAGCAGGCTGTTATTCCCAGGTTCCTCCCTGTGGTCGCCTTGGAATGCCTGCGTTTGGGCCCAGAACAGGTTGGCTGTCCCTGTAGGTTACTGTCCGGGGCATAAAGCCTGCAGTGATGGGCTGGTGTGCAGGGGGATGGGGGGGGAGCTGTTTTTTGTGTCCCCCCCCCCCCAAACACCTACCTCTCCCTCAGGTAGCTGATGAAGTCTGGATGTAGTAGCTTGAATTTCCTGGCAGAGGCTTCCGGTCCGAAGTAGGTCTGAGGCCTAGGACCCACGAAAGAAGTGGACAGAGCGGCCCGGGCCGTCGTAGGGCAGGTTGGGGAGCGAGGTGAGGGGAAAGGCGCTGGGCCTGTGGCGGTGCGTGCGGTACGGGCGGGGCTGGGTGTAGTAGCGGGAGAAGGGTGTGTAGAAGGTGGCCGGCAGCACCGTGGGCACCACGTGCGGCTTCCCGCTCACCAGAACCTCGGTGGGTGGGGTGTAGGTGAGCGAGGAGGGGGGCGTGAACAGGGATGGAGGGGTCGGGTAGGAGCAGTTGACCCGGGGGTGGTGGGGAGGAGGTGGGAGCAGGGGGAAGTAGAGAGAGTCGGGGAGAGGAGGGGGCTCCCGGGCTGGGCGGGGGAAGGAGCAGGGGAAGCACTGGTTCTGGGGCAGGGGTGCGGTGGGGGGCTGGAAGAAGGGGGGTTCCTTCAGGAAGCGGGGCACGTAGGGGGCAATGTAGGAGGGGATGCCCCGAATGGGCCCGATGTAGGAGGCTGAGGTGGCGGGGCTGCGGGAGGGGGACCGGGGGATAGGCAAGGGAGGAGTTTGGGAAGAGTTTCGGGAGAGGGATTTCAAGCCAGACTGGGAAGGAGATTTGGAGGTGGGTGGGGTGGGGTTTTGGGAAGACCCTCGTGGCACATGTTGGATATGAGGGCTGGGGGTTAGGGATGAAGCCCGGGAGGAGGGCTGTGAGGCAGATGGGGTGACAGGGTGAGAGGGGGGCCGGGAGGAAGACCCCCGGGTGGGGGATGGAGAAGGGGCTGAGCCACCAGAGCTGGAGTAGGCCTGCTGGTTGGAAGGGACGATGTGGTTGGACCGGGACTGGGAGGGGGACTGGGTAGGGGACGGATTGGGGGTATGGGAGGGGGAGCTCATTGGTGTTGAGGAGGCTTACGACCACCCGATCGATGTCTCTGAGGCAGCCCCCTCAAGGGCCCAGTCCCCCCCGTGTCACAAAGCCCACCCTCATGACCAGATGCCGCGTCAGGAGTGATTGTTGGATCGTCATGGGGGGGAGGGTTGCAGGTGGGCCAGCGCAAGCGGGCCTGGCCTTTGAGGGCTTAATCCCTAAGGACCTCAGAATCTGCTCTTTCGGGGGTGGGCGGCCTGGTCCAGGAGCACTGGGATAGGAAGGCTGGTCTTTGTGGCCGCAGAGGTGGCATGGATACCTAAGGACTTGACTTTGGGACGAGAAATTGTCTCAGCACCACAGGGGGAAGGTCCAGCTGAGGCCAGGACAGGGTTCAAAGGAGCTGGACACCGGCCTGCTGCCCAGGAAGGTTCGGGAGAAAAGACAGAGTGCCCTTTGTTCTCCCTTTGCCGGACTCTGGGCCCATGTCACCTGCTCTCCAGTTCATGGGCACAGTCCTGGGAGGATGCCCACCGGGGCGAGTGGCATGGTTACCAGCCCACCCCCCCCCCACTTCGCTTCCAGACAACGTGTGCTCAGCCGGCCAGCAGTCAGGAGCGGACAGGCACGGCCCGTGCTGCCGGCCGGGGGGCCGTGTGTGTTAGGGGACAGCAGCCCTTCGGGGCTACAGCCTGCGTCCTTAGGTGGGCTCCTGGGAACCGGGAGGGCTACCTGGGCTCCTCTGGGGGGAGGGAAAAGAGCATAATTCCCCAGGAGTCTGTTGGATTCTTGGGGATTTTCTTGCTGTCCTCACCCACTTTCCCACCCTGACAGTGGGTCCAGCAGTGCCACACCCCACACCGGCTTGGCCGCTCACCTGTCCCCTTTATCAGGGCCCTCGGGGACATCCACACCCAGAATGGCCGATCTCAGCATCACATAGTCCCGGATGTCAGAGGGGATGAAGATGTAGTGCAGGTCCTGTCGGGGCGACAGAGACACTGATCCAGTCCCCCCCCCCCCCCCCGAACAGGACCGTGTCCTGCTCAGCCTGCCACCCGGTCCTGCCACCCGTCCTGATGGGAGAATTTCTGCTCTCTGCCTGGAACCCCCATTCTCACTGGTCTCCCTCTCCTGGTTTCAGTACGTGCTCACAAATCTTGGGCATGCTGCAAGAGGTGCGGCTTACTTGCCATCCCCTTGAGTGACTAATGGATAGAACGAAGCCGGAGGGATGGTAAGTGACCTTGGAGATGAGGCCATAAAAGGCACTGCAGCTTCCTTGTTCCCACGACCCCTCGCGCTGGGTGAAGTGAGCTGCCACCACCTGAGGACACTCTAGTGGCCTCGAGAGGCGCCACCTTGACTGTGGCCTCCGTCAAGCCTTCAAGTGCCCGTGGCCCCTGCGGATCCTGGCAAACACCCAGATCCTGAGCTAAGACCACCCTACTGAGCTGTTCCCAAATTCCCGACCCCCTGAAACTCTAAGATAATAAATGTATGTTGTTTAAAGCTACTAAGTCTGAGGTGATGTTAACACCGTGGTAGCTCATGCAGGTAGTGTGGCCAGAAATGTGCTCTTTTTTGTTTTGTCATGAGCTAGGAGAGGTTCTGCTGTGGCTAGGACACGCCTGAATTTCCCGCTTAGAGGAGGAAGCTTCTAGAAACTCAGCCCAGTCCTGTCTAGCACCACAAGGCCCTTATCCTGGGATCTCCCCCCTTTATGTGGCACCCAGACGGCTGCTGAAAGGAAGAGCGGTGTCCCCGCGGCTGGGTGTGTCAAGAAGCTGGAGGCGGTAGGCGGCCTCCTATTCTGGCTCCCCTGCTCCCTGGCTGGGCACGCAGCCCCGTGCCTTTGAACCTCAGCCTCCCGCACAGGCTGCTGTGGGATCAGGAAGGCCACTCAGGGGAAATGGGAGACGAGCCCTAGTGCTCATGAGGTCAGGGGGCCTGCAGGTAGCTGATTTTTTCAGTGGCCCCATCCCAGGCACCTAGGATCCTGGCACAAGCTCTCTGTCTACTGGACTGGGGCCGCTCTGGTTCGCCACACAGAGGGCGCTCTGGGAACACTGGCACTGACCATCCGCGACAGTGGCAGGCCCATCGGAAGCCTCACCTGGCCCTGTGGCACGGAGGTGAAGCCGAAATTCCGGTAGGAGATGAGGGAGTTCTTCATTGTGTTCACGGTGAAACCGTAGAAGGAGGTCTTGGTGCCCACATCCTTCTCGAAGCCTTTGATCACAGCACCATTGAGTCTGGTCCAAACAGAGGCCCATCAGCCTCCCGATGGTCACACCATACTGTGCTTGTACTTCCACGCCTGTCCCCAGGCCTCTGTGCGGACCATGTCCCTTGCCCAGGGAGGCACCAGCGCTGGTGGCCCGTCCCATCCAGCCCATCCCTATTCCTCCAGACCTCAAGCAAATGGGCACATCTGGCCCTGGCGGCTCCCTCCCCACCGGCTCGCGGCACCCACACTCCCACCTTCAGGGTCTGTCCCCCTGTAAGCCTTTGTCCGGGCCCGCCTGCCTATTCCGGGGCTGCCCCGGCCCATGGCCCTCCCGGAGGATGCTCCCCCGGGGGCCGGGTGGGGACTAGCTCCATTTCCCGCTCCTCCCCTCCTCCTGCGCCCCATACCTGAACACGTAGTCATGGGCATCGATGTTCAGCCCCTGGCGGGAGCCATTCAGAATGCCTCCGTTCCCCACCACTGCACACCGAATGCACTTGGAGAGCGGCTTCCCCGAGGCGGCGTACAGCCTGGAGCTCTCGGAGCCATTCAGGAGGCTCAGGGTGGAGTTGATGGCTGTGGGTGCCAGACAAGCCAGGGTGCCATGGGGGGGGGGGCTGTCCCATGGGTCGGGGCTGTCCCGAGACCGTTTCTAGCACGCCACCTGCCAGAGGCCTGATGCCAGCCCTAACCAAGGCACGGAGGGTGGGGTGGGGGGGCAGAGAGCACAATGTCAGTGGGGCCCTGCGGGCCGAACCGGGGGGAGAGGATTTGGCTATACCCTCAGTCACCTCAAGAACTTGAATCACTAGTCCTCTCAAGACTGAATGTTCCACAATAAAATAATCAGGCACGTGGGGGCAGGGTCTCTGGGCGGTTTCCCACTGCGGTTTCGACCACCTTTGGACACTGGTCCCAGGAGCTGCACATCAAACCCTCCCTGACCCCTGGTGCTTATGGGGGCTGGTGAGTATGGCAGGTGTCACACAGCTGGGGGGGGGGATTCCGAGCCCAGAGACCTCCCTGGGAGCAAAGGGAAAGGGTGGGGGTCCCCATAAGGTGCTGCGAGGGCAGGGTCGGTGGGCCCAAAGCAGGAGGAAGGGATTCTCCGGGGTCAGGGGGCTGGGCAGCCGCTTCTGGTTACCTTGGCGGGAGATCCCCTGCCAGCCGTAGGGGGCTTTATGCTGGCTCAGCCTGTCCCAGAGCTCCTGAGTGAAGAGGGCCCCCGAGAGCAGTACTGGAATGGAGAGATCGAACAGGGTGCGGAAGTGGGGGTGCTTCTGGATGGCCTGATAAAGTGGGTGTTGGCAGTGCGGGCTCTGTGGGGCAGGAGGCAAGAGGGCCAAGCTCCATTAGCTGGGGGCTGTGGCGGGTGGGAACCTCCCTATAGGAGCCTGCAGACCCGTGCAGGAGGTTTGGGGGGAAGATCTGCTCTTTCTCTCCGGACTTGGTCCACCCCCAAACCTGCGCGCTGAGCTGGCCTGTGGCACAGCAGCGTGGTGGGGGTCGGCTTTCTGGATTTACCCAAGCCCAGCCCTCTCTCTCTCTCCTGGATGCCACCCTACCCAGGGCCTGATGGCTCTGGCCTCCTACTCCTTCAGCTCACACCTAGGGAAACTATGGGGCATCTTCCCACCAAAAAAGACCTGCCGGCCTTTTGATGGAGGAATTCCAGCCTGGGCTTTGGAATCCGTCAGTCTGGACCCAAATCCTAGCTCTGGCCATCCTCACCTGCCTGCAACCCCTAATGTCTGAATCCCTCACTGCCTCGGCCTGGTTGGGGCTCCCCTTCCCACTGAAGGGGGCTCTTTGCTAGGCCGCTGGTTTGACCAGGCAGGAAAGAGCTGTACTGTAAGTTCTGCTATAACGTTACCTATGGAAGCCTAAAAACCAGCGCACTATGCAAAACGGGTGCCGTCAAAACCACGGGGCTTTGGGGCCGATGGGATCAGGGGCACAACACTCAAAAGCTTGGTCCGTGACAGTTGGCTGGACAAATGAGGGGCCTGACAAAGCTGGCGGCCCAGGCTCACTCACCCCATGGTTAAGATCTGCCACGTTCTACTAAACACATGGCCCTTGGCCTTGGAGGAGACTTGACGTTTGCTTGTGCGAGTTTGCCTGAGAAAGATGGGAGCTCGAGAGTTATTGGGGGTAGTGGAAAGAGGGTTAGAACCCTGAAGTGCTTATCTGGCGGGCACATGTGTGTGCACTTTGCGTATTCTTCGTGGCTCCCTCGGGTTGGGCGTGGGTCTCTGCATTTACTCTTCGTGTTCGCAATGACAGAGTCACCCAGAGGCAAACACAAAGTTTGTGTTATGCTCGAATTGTTTCCTAAGATACCGATCTTGCTGGAACAAATTCACATTTTTAAAGCAGGCACTCTAACAGAACTGACTACTAATTTCACTACCATTCAGTTCATCTCTGGGGTGTTTTCCAGGGCCTTCTTTAAGAGACGCCAGGAGAAAACTCTTCGGTCTCTGTATTGGGAAAGGCTGTGCTCCAATTGGGCAGCTGGCTTGCTATTAGCTCATGGATACAATGGCAAATTTCCTTCTTCCCCATGGCCACCAGGAAGCTCAGAGCCAGATCTATGGCCCATCCCTTACACCTTGTGGCCCATTTTCCATGCAGTTATCTACATGACATTGTTTGATTCTCCTACCTTTTATTCTGCCATTTCTTCATTTTATTCTATATTTTTGCCTTGCAGGGGTTTAGGAAACTTAAAGACGACCCATAAGCTCCCATAAGATGCTTGAGGCTTCTCTTTGGCCTTGCACGCCAAGGGTCCACCCCGCCTCTGTTCTCAAGACGGGGACCCCCCTCACCTGCCCAGGGCTACTTGCTCCGTCTCTGTACACCTCAGCTGTTGCTATGTTCGACGTGCAGTGAAATCTTTTCTCCCCCAGGGCCGCAGCTAACAAGTCCCAGCTTGGTGTCTTGGGCATGAACACAACTCTTAAAAACCTGAATGAGCCAGGACCTGACCTCTCTGCCTCACTGTGTCCATCTGTAAAAGCTACACAAGAGGGGCGCCGTGTGGCTTTTGCGCGAGAACGTGGGTGAAGTGCTCGAGGCAACGCGATTCATGATAGAGCAGGGCCTAGAAGGTTCTCAACCCCGTGGGCAAGCATGGAGCATCTTTCCAAGGTTTGCTTGTCTACTCCATGGAGAGCCGTTTAAAAATTGTGTGCATTTTATAGTAAGAAGGTGCCTGGCTGGCTCGGTCTGTAGAACACATAACTGTTGATCCCAGGGTCGTGAGTTCAAGCCCCGTGGTGAGTGCAAAGGGTATTTAAAAATAAGATCTTTAAAAAAAAGGCACTTTGAGCAGAATGTCAAATTCACAGGCCTTTTAAAGATAAATTACAAGGCTTCCCAAGAACTCTTCTGGCTACACCCCTTCTCTGCTCCTGGGGTACAGGGAACCCTGGTGGCCAGGTCCAGCTGGCCACTCAGCTCGAAGCTTCATGGTGATGGGGTCCAGACCCCCCCCCGCCCCTAGTCTCACAAGAATGTTCTCGCTTGCTCTGTTTGTCCCCGCCAACTTGAAGATGCTCGAAACTGCCAGGAGAGGCGGCCACTGTACCTTTCTCGGTCCAGCGTTTGATGCCTTGTGTCCAAAGAATGCTCGAGATGATGTGGCATTCCTGGGGGAGAAGCAGAAGTAAAGCAGGGCTCAGACCTGTCCCTCGGAACCTTCTGTCTGATTCTTAGCCCCGGGGGGCTGGTAAAGCCTGTCAGAGTCAAGATCATTCCTTTGATCTTGCCATGCTCTGATTTGTGCCCGTGTCTCCCTCTTTAGGAACAAAAATATTGTCACATTAGGGGCGCCTGGGTGGCTCATTGGTTAAGCCTCTGCCTTCGGCTCAGGTCATGGTCCCAGGGTCCTGGGATCGAGCCCCGCATCGGGCTGTCTCCTTCTCCCTCTGTCTGCTGCTCCCCCTACTTGTGCTCTCTCTCTGTCAAATAAATAAAATCTTTTAAAAAATATATATTGTCTGGGGCACCTGGGTGGCTCGGGGGGTTGAGCCTCTGTCTTCGGCTCGGGTCATGATCTCAGGGTCCCAGGATCAGGCCCTGTGTTGGGCTCTCTGCTCGGCGGGGAGCCTGCTTCCTCCTCTCTCTCTGTCTGCCTCTCTGCCTACTTGTGATCTCTGTCTATCAAATAAATAAATAAAATCTTAAAATATATATATATATATATATATATATATAGTCACGTTAGTATGTTTTGCTCAGCTCTCTAAACCCAGAAATCCCATGGCAAGTGACAAAAATGTAGAGTTTGCAGAACTGTGAGATCTGGTTCAAGGATGAAAACATACAATAGGCGAGCTTGCCAGCCCCCTTCCGCCATCTGAGGGAGTTCCCTGCCAAGGCCCCAGAGACAGATGTTCGGTCTCAGATGACGTGGTCCCCCTTCCCCTTGGGGTCGGTCATCCTGGCTCCTGCCCTGTGGCTCCCCTAGAAGACACGGGTCTGAAGGCTCACTCCCTAGGTTTATACCCCACGGTCTAGGGAAGTTACTTCCTGCAGCCTCGGTGTCTACATCTGGGCAGCAGATATAATCAAGTGATTCATTATCATTATTAATCATATCGCATCTCCAGGGCGCCTGGGTGGCTCAATCGTTAAGCGTCTGCCTTTGGCTCAGGTCATGATCCCGGGGTCCTGGGATCGAGCCCCACATTGGGCTCCCTGCTCGGTGGGAAGCCTGCTTCTCCCTCTCCCACCCCCACTTGTGTTCCCCTCTCTCTGTGTCTCTCTCGGTCAAATAAATAAAATAAAATAAAATAAAATCATATCACACCTCCAGTTGTTGGAACGGTTCACACAGAGACTCAATATTATCTCATACAGAATGTGTCCTCTAAATGGTAGCTATTGTTACCTAAAAGAGGAAGGGGAAGGACCTTGTCATGACAACCTCTACGAAGACGTGTCCTTCAGGAGTGAGGGAAGGGGCCGATGTTACTGCTCCGCTGCTACTCCCACCTCCCAGGCGACCCCTGCATCGGGGAGACGGCAAAGAGAGTAGAAGGAGTAGGGGCCTTTGTCTACTCAAACTAGTGTCAGGCTTCTCCCGGACTCCTGTCTCCCCGGCCCCCACAGCCACAAGGAAGCAGGGGGGGAGGGCTTTGGATCACCGGGCTGTTTGCAAGGAAACAGAGGCCTCTTGTTCCTTGCTTCTGACCTGCTGAGCCAGCTGGGCCCCAAGGGAGCCCGTGACCTGCCTCACTTCAGGTTTCGTAGAACCCCACAGGGCAGACGGGGAAGGGCAGGGATGATCCCTTCCCCCATCTCTCCCTTTCCCCCTCGGATGGCCACCTGCCCCCCACACCCTGTAGTTCCTCTCCTCAGCACAACAGAACCTCCTCTCAAGGGGAACCGGGACCCCAGGACACAGCCTCAGGGGAGGTGACGATTCCCAGGGAGCGTCTGAAAAACACCTGCGCACAGGGCCTCACCCCTGCAGTTCTGATCTGACTGGTCTAGGCCTCCTCCTCCTCCTTCTCGTGGGAGCCAGGCTTGAGAACCGGAGGAGGGAGCTGCTGGCCAGGGCAGCTTGGAGACCGGAGGGATAGAGCTGCGGGCGAGGGGCTGGGGAGCCCCCCCATCCCAGTTCTGTTTTGCTGCCCTGAACACCCCAGTCTCAGGGAGGCCTGAGATAAGCCCTGCTTATCTCCAGAACCTGCCTCCATGCTCAGTGCCTTCTCCCAGCCCTCCTTCTTAGGAATTCAAGGGCTTCTAGACACACCTTCTAGATGAGCCCGGAAGAAGTGGGGAAGGGAGCCAGTCCCCCCTATGCCCCTCCCGCAGGTTTCACGGGCCTGAGGAGAACTAAGGACCTTGTACAGTAGTCCTCCCCTGCCCTGGGGGGTGAGCTCCAAGACCCCCAGGGGATGCTGCGACCGTGGACAGTATGGAACTCTGCGCGCGCTATGTTTTTTCCTCTACATGCAAAGGAATGCTAAAGTTTACTTCATAAATGAGGCACAGTAAGAGAAAAACAACAATTGATAAAAGAGGACGATCATAACAATATAACGTGAGCGTGGTCTCTGTTAATTTCTGACTCTGTGAATATCACCCTTCTTGCACCGGTGGGAGGTGACAAATTCGGAGGGGGAGGGAACCGATGGCCGCACTGTGACTTACCATTACTTCAGGCTCCTACTGACCTGTCTGTGGGGCGGGGGTGGGGGTGGGGAAGGCTGATATGCTTCCAGACCTGCCGTGACTGGGGGTGAGTGACTGACCCAGAGGAAAAGCCAAACCGCATATAAGGAGGTAGCCCCGCGGTGCATTTCCCATAAACAAAGTCTACTCAATTTGGATCTTTAGGCCCCTGGATGTCCTTTCTTTTACAAAATAATGTTGACAACAGACACTGTCAGATAACCAGGGGTGGCCTGTATCTATCCTTACCACCACCACCCCACCCTTAAAAAGGATTTTCGTTTTCTTTTTAAAAATTATTACTTTTTCCCCTTTTATTTATTTATTTGACAGAGATCACAAGTAGGCAGAGAGGCAGGCAGAGAGAGAGAGGGAGGGAAGTAGGCTCCCTGCTGAGCAGAGAGCCCCATGCTGGGCTCGATCCCAGGACCCTGGGATCATGACCTGAGCTGAAGGCAGAGACTTAACCCACTGAGCCACCCAGGTGCCCCCAAAATTATTATTACGTTTTAAAGATTTTATTTATTGGGGTGCCTGGGTGGCTCAGTTGGTTGGGTGTCTGCCTTCAGCTCGGGTCGTGATCTCTGGGTCCTGGGATCAGGCCCCGTATTGGACTCTCTGCTCTGCGGGGAGTCTGCTTTTCCCTCTCCCTCTGCCCCTCCCCCTGCTTATACTCTCTCTGTCAGATAAATAAATAAAATATTTAAGGGAAAAAAAAAGATTTTATCTATTTATTTGACAGAGAGAGACACAGTGAGAGAGGGAACACAAGCCAAGGGGAGTGGGAGAAGCAGGCTTCCAGCCAAGCAGGAAGCCCGACACCGGGCTCGATCCCATGACCTTGGGATCATGACCTGATCCAAAGGCAGAAGCTTAACAAGTGAGCCACCCAGGCCGCTCTTTCTTTCTTTCTTTCTTTCTTTTTTTTTTTTTTTTAACACAAGTCTAGATATCCCAATGCCTGGAAACTCCTGACCCAGATTCTTCTGCCACGGGTGAATTCCTGGGCTGGCTTCCCGTCTAGCCTGCAATGAGAGCCCTCAGGTGCGGAAAGACCAGGTCCCAAGGCACCCCAGTCCCTTTCCAAGCTCTCCAGGTGGCCAGGCCATCTGCTTTCCCACCCCAGGGCGGGGCGGGTGGGTCACACAGCCTGCTCCCCGCTGCTCCAGACCCAGCCGCTCCCCACCCACCCTCTGGGGTACTCAGTACCCACCCCCTACAGCGGGGCCCTACTGACCAGCCTCTGGGGTTCAGCCAGATCGCAAACATTAGAGGAACAGCAAGAAAACGGACAAGTTCTTGGCCGGTATTAGCTTTTTAAAAGATGAAAGACCTTTCAAAACTTCGTGGAGGCGCCGTGGATGTCCCACGCCCTCATACTGGAAGTTTATTAGATACTTTCAAAGGATGCTGAAATGTGTTTTAAAACATCTTTACGTAAAATTCACAAAGGACTCTTTCTTAAGCCACACCTTCCACCTTCCGGGCCCTCGCCTTCTGCAACTCCTGACTTCGGGCAGGTGTAGTGGCTCCAGGTCCCCGCGGCGGGAACCGCTGTTCGAGAGCCCCCGGGCTCCGGAGGACTCGCAGGTGCAGGTGTTCGTGCTGTTTTGCAACTTCAGATGCCTCCGGACCGCGCTTCCCGAGAACGCGTAACTAACTTGCCCTTCAGCCCGTCGGTTTGGTGAGGAGCGCGCAGGTGGGGAGGCGCTCGGAAGGCAGAGCCCGGCCTCGCGGGTGGGCGAGCCTGGGGGGGGGCCCTTGCGGCCCCCCAAATCCAGGCTCCCGCACAAATCGATTCGCCTCCCGGACGGAAAACCAAATTCTTCCGGGGTTTCCTCAGTAACTGGCACCATCACCTACCGACGCAGGCTCGGAGCTTCGTCCTCGCAGGGCGCACACGCAAGGAAGGTGCGCGCTGGGCGAGCGGGAGGCAGGGGAGCCAGGAGGAGGTTGTGGGGGGGCTTGGACGGAGCCCGGGGTCGGCCCCCGGTCCCGGGGGGAGGCCGCCGCTTCGCCCGAGCGCGCGCAGACGGCGCTTTATCAAAATAAACGGAGCGAACGGCGCGCGGGCCAGAGTCGCGACCCGGCGCGGGGAGGGCGCAGACGGAAACGGGAGTCTTGGGTCCCTCCCCGAAAAGTAGAGTCAGAGAATATGTGAGGTTAGCGAGGAACGGTTCTTGACAAAAACGGGGCTGTTTTGTCCGACCCCGACGACCCGGCCAGATCTGAACAAAGCGTTTGGAATCACGGCCGGAGGGATGAGCCCACGAGGCTCCGCGGAGCGAGTAGCCCGTGCGCAAAGGGGCGAGATTCCCCTCGGGCCCCGGCAGAGGCTGTGGGGCCCGGGCAGCGCAGGTTGGTGGCCCCGGTGGAGGCTCTGGGGACAAAGGGCCGCGGCCCGAGTCCCCGCCGCGAACCACCCCAGGGAGGCCGACGCGGCGGGCGGACCGCGCCCCCCCTCCCACCCCCTGGTCGGACGGCGCCGCAGCCCCTACCTGGCTCCGGACCGGGGCCCCGGGTACGGCCGCACTGCCGAGGAGTACAGAGTGAAGAGGATCCCCGAGCAGGCAGCCGCGAGCAGGAGCAGCAGCCAGAGGAGCGGGCCGCGCGGGAGCCCCATGCAGCCCCGGCCCGCGGGCGTCCCGTCCGCCGCCGTCCCGGGGCCGAGGGGCGAGGCCCGGGCGGGCCGGGCCGGCCTCCCGGAGGCGGCCGCCCAGCCCCACCGGCCCTGCCCTCCTCCAGCCCCCGCGGCGCCTCCCTGCCCAGCAGCTCTCCTCCTGCCCGGGCTCGCCGCACCCTCGGTGGGGGGGCGTTGGCGGGTCCCGGGGGCGGGCGTGTCACCCCCTCCCCCACCGGCTCGCGGAGCGGCTCGCGCCCCTCCGGCGCTGTCCTCGTTCGCGGGCACTTGGGCTGCTGGCACCTGCGCGAGCCGGGGTTTGGCCCGGGCGTTGTCCGGCCGCGGTCAAGGGCAGGCGCGCGCGGGCCGGGGGGCCGGCGAGGGGGGCGGGGCGCGGGGAGACGCCGCCACCTGCCGGGTGGGCCGCGCACTGCTGGCTCCCGGCCTGCGCCCGCGGCTTCCGGACGCCTGACGCCGGGCAGGCCGCGGCCGAGGCGCTCCCCTCGGAGGGACCCTCGGGACCTGTTGGTCCGGCCCTGGCACCTGGGCCCCTTCCAGAAGTGCGGGAGAAAGGACAGGCCGGGGAGGGTGGAGGAGCCGACCCTGGGTCGGAGGTGGAAGGGACGGGGGAGGCAGGGCTCCCGCAGGCGTAGGCGGGTGGCCGTCCCGGGCCGCCGGGACCCTCCGCCACGTTGCATCCAGCTTCCAAGCCCGGGCCAGCCTGGAGCGCTCGGCGGCAGAGAGACGGCCTGAAACGTCCCGCAGGGCCTCTGGTGTCACCAGATGGGGCGTCACCTGGAAGGGCAGGGCAGCTCTGCACCCCCTCCCCCGCCCCCCGACTCTCGAAGAGCCCTCCGCGGGCGCGAGCGGCGGGTGGGACGGTATATTCGCGGGCAGACAGCATCCAGGGTCTTCGCCTTCCGAAGCCTGTGAGAGCCCCCAGCCCCCAGCTGTCTGGAAGTTCAAGGATGAGAGGTGCCGGTGCCTTCCCGGAGCGCTCTGCCCTCACCTGTTCTTCACCTGTGCGAGCAAGTCTGGGCGAAGCAACAGGTTTCCGTCCTCTGCAAGACTTCCCGGGAAGCTGGGGCCGGCGCCCAGGGCGGTCATGGGTCATTCAGGCTCAGCTCTCTCACCTCCTCTTGTGGGGGCCAAGTCAGGGTCAGGGGCGGGCACTCCCAAGGGGACGGTTGTTCCCTTCGGTCCAAGACTGTCCGCACATGGAGCTGCACCTTGCTACCGTCTTGACCCGCGCGGCTCAGAATCAGTGGTTTCATGTCTTTCATTTCCATCTTTGTGGGTTTTAGTCATCAAAATCCCTGTAGATGTTACTTATCCCTTGATCAGCACCTTATCCCCTTTCTTCAGTGGTTAATAAAACACGAGACCCTCTCTCTGAGCCTGCACATCCCACGCCCACTCTTGCTCTCTCTAAATGCCTCTCCTACTTCATGGAGAAAGGGAATCCTATTAATTTCTCCTCCTCCTCCTCCTCCTCCTCCGCTTCCTCTTCTTCTCAAACTTGGTGACACTTGTTTTGTGGCCTAATGGGTGATCTATCCTGGAGAATGTTCCATGTGCACTTGAAAAGAATGCGTATTCCACTGTTTTGGGATGGAATGTTCTGTACATATCCGTTGGGTCCATCTGGTCTAAAGTGTCATTCAATGCCACTATCCATTTCCTCAACTTTCCATCATTAAACCTATAAACTTGGCCCCACCCCAGCCCAGCCTCCACCCATTTGGACTCCAGCTTAAGATGTGTGTGTGTGGGGTGGGGGCTTCTGTCCTCCTGTGTGGGAGTTGGCCCCCCACCACCTGTGTTAATGACTCAAGTCTACTTCCATTGCCTTTAATACCCCACTCAGACCAGGGCCTCCCATCCGTCCCCCCAGCATTCTCATTCTTCGTCTTCTACAACCTTATCCAGCCTCCATCTCTCTGCCCCTGTGTGCCTCCCAGCGTGTCAGCCCCGAAGCTCTCTTTCGTGTCCAGGCAGGAAAAGCTTATGACCCCTGGGGGTCATCATCCGAGCTACTCTTTCATCATAACCCCGATTCCCCTGTGTTCCTGGCTTTCTGCCCAGCAAAACCCTCACCTGGATTCATGCTCTGAGATCTGCTGCCCACGCCCTGGCCTGGCTAACAGCTGCTGGGAGTATCATTCAGCTTCAGCCGGGCTTTCTACACCTACCGTTTTCCGGTCCTTGGTTAGCTCCAGCCACCCTCCTGTCCCTCTCTGGCTAGGGGAAGTCCATGTGCCTCTGTGGTTACCTGCTGCACGCCTGAAACTGTCCCCCTCCCGGCCCTCTGTTGATGCCACCAAGGGCCTTCATCACTCCCGGGAGAGCAGATGTTTTCCATTCTAACGCTGCTACACCTGCCTCTGAATTTGAACTTGACAGTGTCCTCGTGGTTACTTTAGGTCTTTGTCTGTTAAAGCCAGTATCTGGCCACAGTCACAGGTAGTTCCTGCGGCTGCCTTTTTCCAGTGTGAGAGCGGAGTCCTGCTTTCCTGCTTCTTTGCTTGTCTCATAATGTCTTTGTTGGAAACTGAACACTTTAGGTAATATATTGTAACAACTCTGGGTACTGGGCCCCGACTTCCCATCTCAGGCCTGTTCTCTGCTTGTTTAATGACTGGCTGGCTTATTTTAGTGAAGCCTCCCACCCCTGAGTCCTGTGAAGTGCTAAACCTTTGATGTTGCCCTGCAGGAAAGTGTGGTTTGGGGTGTACATCACCCTAGGTTGGCAGCGACTTGGCCTGGGCTCGCTACACCTCTTTCCCTGACCATATGCAGCTGTTCTGCTCCATTAATCGCTAGCTCATTGCTTTACGGTTTATAATAATGTCTTGGGGCAGAAATTGCTTGATAAGACTTCTGTTCCTCTGCAGGAGTGGCCCCTGAAGTTAGGGTCTCTACTAGCTGTCGCTTTCCCTGGTTCTCTCCTGCAAACCAACTGGCTCACACTTGAACCTGTATCTTCATCAAATCTACCAATCTGCTCCCAGTTCCCTCTCACCACAACCACCACTGTTTTCGGGAGCACCCTTAGGGTTGAACTTCTCCACTCTCTTTGCAAATAAAGTCAATTCCTTTGGGAAGAGATTAGGACCTATGTAGGGTATAGCCCGCTTCTGTCCCCCCGCCAAATCTCTGAGCCAGGGCTCTGGAACTGGGGTGGGGACCATGGTGTGCTTCTCTCTGAGTGATACATTTTGGTGTTGAGCACGTGAAGGATTGGAGGCAGCTTGCCTCTCCTGGCGTGAAACCACCGCGTTAACGAGCCAGGGCGGGGATGACCACACTCAGTGTGATATCACACTTCGCACAGAGTCTCCATTCCGTGAGTGGGAGCGGAACAGAAGAAGGGAGTCCCCACCTCTTGGCCACACTTGCCCAGAACTCAGTCTCAACAACAGGGAGCTGGTGTAGGATGACAGATGCTGATGTCCTGTTCCTTCCCGGAGGAAACCCTGACATGGAGCTGAGGGGAGAGGGGCTCTGTGTCCTCAGCTGCACCAATCTGGAGCAGGGGTAGCGAGAGAGGGAACAGCTTGGGCTCAAATACCACACTTCTAAAATTGTAGTGGATTTTCTTGAATAGATGTTTCATTTGTGTATGCCCATAGGACCCTTTCTAGATTATTGTAAATGGTTGTCTTTTTATACAAGTGAGTCCCTCGTATTGTCATGTTGAAGCCCATCTTTTTTTTTCTGAAGTAAGCTCTAGGCCAAATGTGGGGCTTGAACTTATGACCCCAAGATCAAGAGTTGAATGCTCTATGGACTTACCCAACCAGGCACCCCCAAAGTCAGGCTCTTGCAATGGTTTTTGCGATCATTACGTCCTCTTATTGGGTTGATCCCCTTTTTGTTATATAAGGTCCTTCTTTGTCTCTTGTTATAGTCTTTGTTTATATATATATATATACTTTAAAAGATTTATTTATCCATTTGAGAGAGAGAGAGAGAGAGAGCGCAGAGGGAGAAGCAGGAGAGGGAGACAGACTCTCAAGCAGACTCCCTGCTGAGCACAGAGCCCGACCTGGGGCTTGATCCCAGGACCCTGAGATCATGACTTGAGCCAAAACCAAAAGTCGGCTGCCCAACTGACAGAGCCACTCAGGGACCCCAACACAATCTGTTTAAAGTCTATTTTGTCCAAGGGGCACCTGAACAAGTGAAGTGAAGTGAAGCGTCAGTCATTGAAGCGTCTGCCTTTGGCTCAGGTCATGATCCCAGGGTCCTGGGATCCAGTCCCGCATCGGGCTCCTTGCTCAGCGGGGAGCCTGCTTCTCCCTCTCCCTCTGCCTGCCACTCCCCCTGCTTGTGCGCTCCCTGTCAAATAAATAAATCTTTAAAAAAAAGTCTGTTTGTCTGATGTAAGTATTGCTAGCCTGAAGTCTTTTTTTGGTTTTCAAATGAAAACACGGCAAATACTTTTCCATCCCTCACTTTCAGTCTGTATGTATCTTTAATCTTGCAATGATTTTTTAAAAAGATTTATTTATTTGAGAGAGAGAGAGAGAGAGAGACAGCACGAGCCGAAGGGGTGAGGAGAGAGGGAGAGACAGTCAGGCTCTGCTCTGAGCACGGTGCTTGACTTGGGGTTCATCTCACGACCCTGAGATCACGCCCTGAGCCTGGCCCTTCACGGACTGTGCTACCCAGGCACCACTCCTGCGACGTTTTTTAGCTTAACATTGGCTTCATTGTTGATCTATTATCTTAAAATTCAATTGTTGGATCAAGGAAATTTGAAATACAAACTGGATATTTGGTTAATCCAAGGAATTGTTCGCTTTTTTTAGATGCGATAATAGTATTGTGATTTTTAAAAATTAATTAATTAATTTTTTTAAAGGTTTTGTTTATTTATTTGACAGAGATCACAAGTAGGCAGAGAGGCAGGCGGGGGAGGGGGTAGGAGGCAAGCTCCCCACTGAGCAGAGAGCCCGATGCGGGGCTCGATCCCAGGACCCTGGGATCATGACCTGAGCCGAAGGCAGGGGCTTAACCCACTGAGCCACCCAGGCGCCCCAGTATTGTGATTTTAAAGAGTTCTCACCTGTTAGCAAAACATACTAAGTATTTACAGATATTGGGATCTGCTTAAAATAATCCAATCTGAGCTCTAAGTGAGGAGGGCATGGAAGCTACAGATGGAAGAAGATGGGCTATGAGTTCATAATTATATTAATAATTACATTTTGTTCATCTGAGCCATGCAGTGGGAATTCATTATATCTTCTACTTTTTTGTATGTTTGAAATTTTCTAAAATAAGTTATATTTTTCTTATATCTACATGGGAAATATACTCAGTTTTTTTAGAAACATAAGCTCATCAGGGCGCCTGGGTGGCTCAGTGGGTTAAAGCCTCTGCCTTCAGCTCAGGTCACGGTCTCAGGGTCCTGGAATCGAGCCCCGCATCGGGCTCTCTGCTCAGCAGGGAGCCTGCTTCCCCCACCCCTCTCTCTGCCTCCTTGTGATCTCTGTCAAATAAATAAATATCTAAAAAAAAAAATAAGCTCATCATTAAGTCGAATTAAAATCTTGAAAAGTATCCATACCTACTTTTCACTGAAGATGTGGATGGATTATGACTTTATAAAACCAGGAACACTTCAAAACTTGAAGTCCTCTCTGTTCCGAAGCAATTTTGTGTAAGCATCTTCGTATAATAAATACATTTTTATGAAAATCAATTTTTATTTTTCAGTCTCTGAAGTGGCATGAATTTCAAGCAAGCTTCTAATCAAAATTTATTAGATATTCTAATTATGTATCAGAGGCCGGTTTTGTCATTTCAATCTAAACCACTTTTAGATGATTAACTGTTTTATGAAAAAAAAAAAAAAGCCATGATGAAAATTGTCCCAGTTGTATTTCAAGAATTTATAAAAGGACAAATTGATGCACTGAATTGAAGCTGAGTAGCACTGAGCTTGCAAAAAGAAAACACATTTGATGACCAAATTTTGAATATCAGCTGGGATGTTCTGGATCAGTCAGAATATGGATTAGCATTTGTGACTCAAACAATTAGAGCCTAATGCTTTTCAAGAGTTAAAAGATTTCTTTTTTTTTTTTATTTTTCTATAGGCCTATTAATGGAAAGGTTTTTTTTTTTTTAACCTCTTGAAAATGTCAATTTCTTGAAAAAAATGTTATAAGAAATGAGGAACTAGTTTTGACAATAGCTCATTTGCCCACTTGTATCACACAGGGCAACTGATAAAATTTGGTGTGATTATAATGGGTCTTGGTAACAACAGGAAACAAAAATGTTAAAATTACGGAACTTAAAATGATTTTATTATTCATCTTTTTTTTTTAAAGATTTTATTTATTTATTTGAGAGAGAGAGAGAGAGAGAGAGAACATGAGAGAGGAGAAAGTCAGAGGGAGAAGCAGACTCCCAGCAGAGCTGGGAGCCCGATGCAGGACTCGATCCCGGGACTCTGGGATCATGACCTGAGCCAAAGGCAGTCACTTAACCAACTGAGCCACCCAGACGCCCCTAATCTCTTTTTAAAACATTAATCTTTTGAGGGAACCTGAGTGGCTCAGAGGGTTAAGCCTCTGCCTTCGGCTCAGGTCACGGTCTCAGAGTCCTGGGATCGAGCCCCGCATCGGGCTCTCTGCTCAGCGGGGAGCCTGCTTCCTCCTCTCTCTCTCTGCCTGCCTCTCTGCCTACTTGTGATCTCTGTCTGTCAAATAAATAAATAAAATCTTTAAAAAAAAAGGACTAAAATTTTTTTTAAAAATTAATCTTTTTTTTTTTTTTAATTTGCAAGAGAGAGCAGAGCAAGCAAGAACATGAGTTGTGGGGGGAGGGACAGAGGGAGAGGAAGAAGCAGACTCCCCGCTGAGCAGGGAGCCCAGTATGGGGCTCAGTCCCAGGACCCTGAGATCATGACCTGTCCCGAAGGCAGATGCTTCTCCCACTGAGCCAGCCAGGCGCCCCCCCATTTGCCATCTTGATGCTAAATATTTTACAAATCTGTGCTCATTTCTCCGCTTCCACTGTAAGTGGCCAGTAGCCGTATGGATTATTACTGTCTTTGAATTCACGTCCCTGCGTCCCATCTTGTCCTCCCAAATTCACCTTGCACTCAGCTGCACTGCTGATGTGATTTACATAAAAGTCCACTGCAACGTTGGAAATACCTGGTCTCTGAGGCACAGTTGTCCCTAAAGGACAATTCCAGGGGCGCCTGGGTGACTCCGTCATTAAGCCTCTGCCTTCGGCTCATTTCATGATCCTGGGGTCCTGGGATCGAATCCCGCATGAGGCTCCCTGCTCGGCAGGAAGCCTGCTTCTCCCTCTCCCACTGCCCCTGCTTGTGTTCCTTCTCTCTCTGTGTCTCTCTGTCAAATAAATAAATAAACTCTTAAAAAAAAAACAGGGGACGCCTGGGTGGCTCAGTTGGTTAAGCAGCTGCCTTCGGCTCAGGTCATGATCCCAGGGTCTTGGGATCGAGTCCCACATCGGGCTCCTTGCTCAGTGGGGATCCTGCTTCTCCCTCTGCCTCTGCCTGCCTCTCTGTCTGCCTGTGCTCACTCTCTCTGACAAATGAACAAATAAATTAAAAAAAAAAAAAAAGGACAGTTCCAGTGGCAAGATTTGGTCATGGTATCAGCCACCACAGGACCACCTGTCCGGACTTGACTGTATTTGTCGTGAGGGCACTTTCTGATACTGGGCCTGGTACATGAGAATACATTGAGATTCGGTGCGTGTGTCTAGGTAGGTGTGTGGTGAGGGAAAGGGGAACCAGGGGCCTTCGGTGAGTTCCTCAACATTGTGCATGCCCGCCCCATCCTCCTGTCTCCCCTGCCTGAGTCCTCTTGGGGAAGCCCTGTGGACTTTCTTCCAGAGGACAAGATTGGGCACGTTCTCTCTGCTGCTGGTCCCTGGTGACAGTGTGTCCCTCAGCCCTGAAACCAACACCCTGCTTAACTGCTTCCTTCCCCAGCGAACCCTGGGGTGCGGGAGCCCCTTGCCGAGTCTCACCTGCTGGTCCATGACTTCACAGTGGTAGCCGGGGAGGGAGAGGGGTAGGGATGTGTGCTCCAGCCACTGTCCCCCTGAATTCCCGGGATTAGAGGAGGAAGGAGGGAGGTGACTTGGAGGGCGATCTTCAGAAGGCGGTGCAGTAGAATGCTCCAGAAGGCGGCTTGCAAAGCCACGGTCCCACTTGTGCTATGTGGACTGGGACAAGTTCCCTCAACTCTTTCCTTATGGCTCAGTGTCCTCATTTGTAACATGGGAATGACAACGGTCCCAATAAAGATGGCTTTGCTCGCTCACTCAGTGTGCCTGCAGCAGTTCAAGAAACGGAGGAACCTCATCCCGACCTAGGCTGTTATGCCCCCGTGCGGACTGCTGGGGACCCACACCAGACCGTGAGAAAGACCGGGCCCTTCTGGGTGGAGCTCTGCATCTGCCCGTCCCGCCAGGCCCTGGACAGTGAGAGTGGTGTAGGTGTGCGAACCCCGCATCACCAGGCGCCACAGGTCCGGCCGTCCTAGAACGCACACCCTCCTGCCAACAAGAGGCCAAGTCCATTTCCCCACACCTTGACTCATGGACTGGCCTCATGACTTCCTTAGGCTGACGGAATGAGGCGCAGAGGACACTGTGTGCCTTCTGCCGGTGGGCCTCCAGTGACCTTGTGGCTTCTGTTCGTGTGCTCTTGGGTCTCCTGCCACCGCGTCCAGGAGCTCGCTCCAGCCTCCTCGAGGATGAGAGGCTGCACGGAAGAGGATGGAGACGCCCAGCCGGGAACCAGGGCCGGCGTCACCTCCCAGACGGGAGTGAGGCCACCATGGACAGCAGCCCCCATCCAGCCCCTAGATGTCCGCACCTGCATAGGTCACCCCAGGCCAGAGCAGAGGGAAATTGACCCCAGCCCCAGTTGCTGGTCCATAAAATGATGAGCCTTTAAGCTTTCAGATTTTGGAAGGCCTGGAGGGCAGCCTCACAGGCAGCGGGTTGTGCTCATTAGGGCTCTGCCTTTGGGGTACAGCTGCCGGGAGCCCCTTGAGCTGTGAGCATTTCCGGCCCAGGCTCCAAGACAGGGCTTGGGGTGTGCTGTTTGTTCATATCTCGCCCACAGATGTGGAAACTGTTACTCTTACCTCACATCTCGGATCCTTGATGCCTGGCCTGGTCGCTGAGAAAACACAGGCTCTAAGCAAGCGGAAGGAGAGTGGCTAATTTGGAAGGATTGCACAACCCAGGAAGGAAGGTCAGGTCGAACCACCAACGCCACCTACGGCAGTCGAGCGCGGGAGGGGCTCATGGGAGCTCGAACTCTAGGGCAACAGGAATCCTTTCCAGGAGGTTTTGTTAGAACAGCTTTAAACAACTTTAAACAACTTTAAAAAGAGGGGAAAAAAGCCGGGGGTGGGTGCTTTAAACAACTTAAAAAAAAGTTCTGAGATTAAAAACAAAACGCAAAACCCATGTTTTTTTTAATTTAAAAATTCACTAGACAATCTGAAAAAAGAAGATAGCCTTTGTGGAAGTCCCAGTGATTGACAGACGGAAGCAACAACAACCCTGTTTGTAAGATGTGAATCAAAAAGCAGAGGGGCATGGGGAAGCGATGGGGGAGAAACCGACCCCCGGAAAAGACAAAAGACCAAAAGACAGCAGAGAAAGGTACATCACGGGTAAATGATAACGTTTCCTGGTCCGAGGGAGCTGGGTCCGCAGGTTAGAAGGGCTCTCGAACACCTGGGAGGGGTCGCCTCGGCAAAGCCAGACACGGAGGCCTCTCCCGGCCACACTCTGGAATTCCAGGGCCGAGAAGCTCCCGAGGGCGAGAATGGGTTAGAAAGGAGAGAGAGTTCCCCGGACGTGGACTCACTGGAGGCTGGGAGACGGGAAGGCAGAGGGAAGAGGCTCCTGAGAGCGGTGTGGGTGCATTTCTGAGTTCACTCAGGCCGCCAGCGAGAGCGGACGTGCGTCTCTACCCCCAGCCAGGTGCTGTGATGGCAGGTGGTGCTCGGCTGGTCCAAATGGTCTCGTCGAAGTCAGAAACCTGCCTGTTCCCTCGCGCCAAACGCCTCTTCGCCAAGCCTCCCCTGCGGACCCCCAACCATGTCACCTAAAGTGATTTTTCTGATCTCATGAGCCCCTAACTCTGACACACTGAAGTCACTGCCGTTTGGGGAGACCCCGAGACGACGAGCAGCCCTAGATCAGTCTGAGGCATCTGTGGGTGAGAAATGCTCCATCTACGACATGGGTTTGGCTCTGCCAAGTTTGTCTTTCATTTGGAAGGAGTGTGGCGCCTACACGTAATGAAAGGGCGTGCTGGGCCGTGTTTTCCCTGCACTAGCCGTCCGCTAATGTATCTGTCATGTATCGCCCTGCGTGTGCTGTGGGCGATCCCGGGACCCCTGGATCACAACCTGAGCTGAAGGCAGACGCTTCACTGACTGAGCCACCCAGGCGCCCCAAGAATGCCATGTTTTAGTATCAACTGATTTGCCAACAATTCTGTGGCCAACTATAAATCTTTGACTGTGGTAAGGGGTACTTCTCTCCTGGAAAACCAGTGTTACACTTGAACCTTTCCTTTCCATAGAGGTCAACAGGGTGTGCGAGGACCACCACGGGGAAAAGCCCCCGCAGCCACCCTCCCCTCAGCAAACGGCACGCCCTCCTTTCCTAGCAGGAACCTCCATCCTGCTTCTTAATCTCTCGTAATCTCTGTGGCAGCTCAGTGGGACAGGGATGGACAAAGCAGAAAATTGTGCGCAGTGTTAGAATTGTAACTTCATCTTCCAAATCCCCTAAATCTATTGACGTAGCAACACGTGCCCGAGGAGAGACGAGAAAGGAGGAACATGTTACCCACGGGTGGGGGTGGGGGGGTGCCAAATAGGGTGAGTCTTAGATCCGCGGCTCCAGAAAGACCGGGGAAGCTGGGAGACTGGGATTCCTGCAAGGCTGTGAGCCGCACCCCTGAAAGGACAAACCGTGGCTCCACCCGTCGGTAAACAGCTCCCTTCCTGGCCCGGGCTTTGAGTCCGGCCCAGCTCGCGCCTGGTGAGAAGAGGCCTTAGGGTTTGGAACTGGGAACTTGGAGCTCTTTAGCCTGACAACTTCTCTAATGAAACCGTAAGTTCCCGTCAGCATTTTATTTCAAATCTGTGAGAGAGCTAGGCTGTTCAGAAAGCCAGTTTGAGGGGCACCTGGGTGGCTCAGCTGGTGAGGTGCCCAAGTCTTGATTTCGGCTCGGGTCGTGACCTCAGGGTCATGAACTTGAGGCCGGGGTGGGGCTCCCCACTCGGCGGGCAGTTTGCTGAGATTCTTTCCCTCTCCCTGTGCCCTTTCCCCTGCTCTTAAATGCACATGCGCACTCACTCTCTGTCTCTCAAATAAATAAATAAAATATTTTTTAAAAAAAGAATATGTACATAATACATATAACATACAAAATATGTGTTGACTTGTTTATGCTATTGGTAAGGATTCCAGTCGAGAGCAGGCTGTATTAGTAGTTACGTTCTGGGGGACTCAAGAGTTACATGAGCATCATTATAGCAAGAAAGAGCGACTGGATAATATTGTGAGACCTTTATAACAGAGTAACCTGTGCTTGAAGGTGTTAGACCTCTCCCCAGAATTAGAGTCAGCTGTGTGGGTTCAGGACTGCTCAGAAAGGGCTCTGTCTCAGGATGGCTTCCCAGAAGCAGAGCCTGAGGCAGGGATTTTGTCAACAGAGGCTCTCCGGGAAATACCTGGAAGGGGGAGAGGAAAGGGTAATTGAGATGGGGCCCCAGGTAAAGTCTAGACATGGGTACCCCAGCAGAGATGACACCACACAATTGTCCTGACCTAGGCATGGGGACAGGCCTTTACACTCCTTCAGTGAGGCACTGGACTCCAGGAAGGGAGTGCAGGGTGGAGGGTCCCAAGATTGTCAGAGCAAAGGGTCCCATCTGCCAAGGGCCATCCTCTAGGGAAGGGCACAGGTGTCCACCAACAGCCTGGGTGCTGCCACACTAGCCCTGGGCTGGGGATTTGGGTGGGTCCTTAAAATAGTCTGTTATCTTCACCAGGCGCGAGTTTTGACCGTCTATCAGGAGGTTGCTCAACGATTGCGTCAGAAATGCCCGATAAAGAGACTTCACCCTTTTTTCAGGCTCAAGACTGTTCCTTTCTCAGAAGCTTGTACCTTATTTCCCCTTCACACAGGCTTGCGTGTTCCTCGGGTGCACAGGTCATACAGAGGACTGTAGCTGATGAACGGTAAATGATCATGGTTTTTTCCCCCTTCCTACCCGAAATGTAGGATGACCTTTTTTTTTTTTTAAGTTTTTTTGTTTTGTTTTTGTTTTTGATTTAACAACGCTCCATGTCCAGTGCAGAGCCCAACATGGGGCCTGAACTCATGACCCTGAGATCAAGACCTGAGCTGAAATCAAGAGTCAGATGCTTAACCCACTGAGCCACCCAGGTGACCCAAAGATTTTTTTTTTTTTAAGTTTATTTATTAAAGTAATCGCTATACCCTATGTGGGGCTGGAGCTCACAACCCTGAGATCAAGAGTCCCATGGTCCACCGACCGAGCCAGCCAGGCCCCCCCAGGACAAGCTTTTAGATATGTTTAGTGGCCGGTGACCATGGTGGGGAAATCCCATCCTTTCATCTTTATCAGAGTGGGTCTTCCGGACTCAAGCATTTTGAAAGGTTCTCCTTACTTCCTGGGAAGATAGATAACATTTCACTGCATGTTTTAGGGAGTACTGTTCAGGGGATTTTCCTGCGGGGCTTAGTGTACTCATGAAGTTGTTTAGGTTTTCCTTCATTTTTACTCTATCAGAAGAACCCAGTCTACCCCTGTGTCTTTAATTTTACCCAAAACGCTTCACTTCTGACACTTGCAGGCAAGTTTACCTGGAGACAGCGTCAGAGTCCACAGGTGAAGGGCTCGATCCTGATGAGGGAGCAGAAGGAAAGCATTAGCTGAAGACAAAGCATTAATTGACACCCTGCAACTGACCCCCCCCCCCCACACACACACTCCTGGGTGGGACGGGTGACACGGATGACATTCCTCCAGGAAGTTCCCAGCTGTCTTCGTGGTAATGACTTGCTAGAAGGAAAAGTAACCTTCACTTTGACAATGACAAGGCCTCCTATGTCTTGTAGGTCCTCTTTAGCCGATGAAAGTTCTTTTGAAAACCTCCCGTTTTCCCTACCCCCATCTCCTAAGTACATAATCAGCCACTCCTCACAACCCCAGGGCAGCAGCTGTTTCTGCCCTGGGGTCCTAACCCCTTGTTTTAATAAAACCACCATTTTCACCAAATATGTCTCAGGAATTCTTTCTTGGTCGTCCGCCCCAGGCCTCATCCATATTCCAAAACCACATTAGTCCCTATGAAGCTCCATCAGGAGGCGCTTCCGTCCCTATGGAGGTGGGATTCCAATGCATGGCCGTGTTGGTCCACCTGCAGACTCTCCAAACCCCATACTACTAGGGGCTTCATCACATAGGCATGATCATCCATCCATTTAAAGCCCCTCTCCCCACTCTGGAGGATAGCGGGTGGGGCTAAACATTCCAAGCTTCTAATCTTGGCTCGGTCTCTCTGGCGACCAGCCCCCATCCTGGAATCCTCCTGGAGTCACTGCCTGAGAACAAAAGCCATTCCTTTCACCCAGGGAATTCCAAGGGTTCTAGGAGCTGGGTGTCAGGAGTGGGATGGGTCCAGGGGGAGGGGCAGGGGAGGAGGCAGAGACCAATATATATTTACATTTTTTCTCTCACATTCAACATTTTTTTTCTTGTTTGGCTCAGCTTCCTTCTCCCATTTCAGACTTTTGTAGGACCATTTCCTTTCCTCTAGAAATACATTCTTTAGAGGTCCCTATAGTGCATTCCTGTTCGCAGTAAACTCAGTTTTTAGACATCTGAAAAGGCCATTGGTTCACCCTGTTGTTGCTACTTTTACAGAGGTGGGGGCTGACATTCTCTCAGCACTTTGAAGATACAATTCTATTGCTTTCTGGCATCTGTTATGGCTGTTGAGAAAAGCCTGCTACTGACTGAATTACAGGTCCTTTATAAGTGTTCTAGATTGTTCTCTCTGGCTGCTTGAAAGATCCTTGCCTGTGGTGTTGTGCAGTTCACCACAGGGTGCTGTGTACAGATTTCTTATTTATTTATCCCTCTTAGTATACGTTATGCTTCCTGGGCTGTACATTCATATCTCGGGGTGCCTGTCTGGCTCAGTCAGTAGAGCACATGACTCTTAATCTCAGGGTTGTTGGTTCAAGCCCCATGTTGGGCATGGAGTGTACTTAAAGAAATAATAATAGATAAATAAAAAAGATTCATATCTCAATCACATGTTGAAAATTGTCCACCTTCAACTCTTCTAATATTATCTCAATTCCATTCTCTTTATTTATTTATTTTTTTGGTGGGGGGTGGGGAGAGAGGACTGTTTAGGCTTACATTAGATATTTTTATTTCATCTTCTGTATTTTTTAAAAAGATTTTTAAAAATTTACTTGTCAGAGAGATAGAGAGAGAGAGCACAAGCAGGCAGAGTGGCAGATGGAGACAGAGAGAGAAGCAGGTTCTCTGCCAAGCAAGGAGCCCAGCAGTGCAGGACTCAATTCCAGGACCCTGGGATCATGACCTGATCCCAGGTCATGGGATCCCAGCTGAAGGCAGGGGCTTAACTGACTGAGCCACCCAGGCGTCCCTCATCTTCTATATTTTTAAAACTCTCTTAATTAAATATTTTTATACCTCTGCTAGAAAATTTCTTTAGATCTATCAGTTTACTAATTCCTCTCTTTTTTTTTTTTTAAAGATTTTTATTTATTTATTTGACAGACAGAGATCACACGTAGGCAGAGAGGCAGGGAGGTAGAGAGAGAGGAAGGGAAGCAGGTTCCCTCCTTAGCAGAGAGCACGACTCAGGGCTCGATCCCAGGACCCTGGGATCATGACCTGAGCCGAAGGCAGAGGCTTTAACCCACTGAGCCACCCAGGTGCCCCTAATTCTTCTCTTTTTAAAAAATATTTTATTATTGTTTTCTTAAGTAAGCTCTACATCTAACAACAGGGCTTGAACTCATGACCTGGAGATCAAAAGTCACCAGTTCTTCCAACGGAGCCAGCCAGGCACCCCTTCGCGTTGTAATTTGTAGCTTTTTTATGGGAAAGAATTTGAGGCTAGGGAGATACCTCATTCCTCATCCACCTTTAATCTATTCGTTGTGGCATTCTTTTTTTTTTAAATATTTTATTTATTTATTTGACAGAGAGATCACGAGTAGGCAGAGAGAGAGGAGGAAGCAGTCCCCGCCGAGCAGCGAGCCCGACTCGGGGCTCGATCCCAGGACCCTGAGATCGTGACCTGAGCCGTAGGCAGAGGCTTTAACCCACTGAGCCACCCAGGCGCCCCTGGCTGTGGCATTCTTTAATGATTCTTGTTTAAACCTATAAATGTGATGTTTGTCCAGAGGTGATTTTCTAAATTCTTCATCCCAGCTACAATGATTGGAGAGCACTGTTTTGCTTTTAAATGAGGCATGCCTGTAATTACTTTTCAGATTCTTCTGGAGGATTAAAAAGAATTTTTTTTTTCCCATTTGCATTGCCATGCTCCCTGCTCTTGGTCCTCTACTCTCTGTACTGAATCTTTACGCATTTTCTCATCGCTCAATGATGATCATTGCAATGACCAGAACATTGCAGAATGCTCTGCCACCTCATGGCCACACCGGGAGGGCTGAAGCGACCGTGACCAGCAAAGATTCCCCTTCCAAAGGCTGGCTCCAGGTGGTGAAGGCTCCCACGGCGTCCGCAGCTGAACCCGCTGAGCTCTGTCCTTGCCTACTTGGGTAGGATTCTACTGCAAGAGAAAGCATTTCCTCCCCGCCGTCATGATTTGTTTATCTGTATCACTATAGACCCGTTGATTCCTGGTTTTTTTTTTTAAATACTTTTTTTATTTATTTGACAGACAGAGATCACAAGTAGGCAGAGGTGGGGCGGGGGGAAGCAGGCTCCCTGCTGAGCAGAGAGCCCGACGTGGGGCTCAATTCCAGGACTCTGAGATCATGACCCGAGCCAAAGGCAGAGGCTTAACCCACTGCGCCACCCAGGCACCCCCCTGTTGATTCCTGTTTTATTGAATGTGTTGAAATTCTTTACTATCATTATTCGTTTTGGGGTCCCTGGCTGACTCAGTCAGTAGAGGATGTGACTTTGAATCTCAGGGTTGTGAGTTCAAGCCTGAGTTGGGCATAGAGCTTACTTAAGAAAAAAAAAATCCCTTATCTTAATTTGTTTTCAGTCTCTGATTTTTCTGTGTGTAGCCAGCGGGAGCTCCTTCAAGCTCCTTTTGTTGGTCTTTCGATGTGTTCGCCACGGTTTAAGCACTTCCTTACTTCCTGGGATCCTAAGAGGTCCCGGGTTCATTCTGTGCCTTCCTTACCCCAGCTGTGGACCCAGCCACTTGTCCAAAAGACCCTGGTTCCTTCTTGTGGAGAACAGTGTTTAGGGACCCGCGATCCGGTCCCTGCATGTGGTCGTCATTACTGGAGTGTCATCGCTTCTAGGCCCTCACAGCTGAGAGAGGGAGGAAAGTGTGTGTGCGTGTGCGTGTGCGGGTGCATACATATGTCCCCTTACATATAAAGCTGTGTCTCAAATCACAAGTGTGTACTGACACCTCCCATTCCAGTCCAACCTACAAGGTTCATTGTTCACTATCATCTTGCCCCTTTCCATATTTATAACTTTCTTTTCCTTCTTAAAGAACAAAACAAGAAAAGTACAATTTTCCAAATATAGAAGGGAGTGGTGCTAACAAGTCTCAGCCCCGCTCTGAGCTGTAACAGACTATGTAAACGTTTTTACATCAACTCTCATGTTCCTACTTATCTATACATATATTCACACACTCTGCCCCATCTCACCCCGGGGATGTGGGGCACAAAGGCAAAAGAAGTGGAGAAAAGTAAATCTTACAACTCGCAGCCCGGTGACACATTCTGGAGGCGGACAGAGCGACCTTCCTCCAGGCTCAAACGCCTTCAGGTTAATACTACGCTGGAGGCAGAGTGCAACCTCGGTGTAAGTTAGGGTGACCTCCAGGACCCCATAAGTCTTCTTTAAAAATCCGTTTGAGGGGCGCCTGGCGGGCTCAGTGGGTTAAGCCTCTGCCTTCGTCTTAGGTCATGATCTCAGGGTCCTGGGATCGAGCCCCGCATCGGGCTCTTTGCTCAGCAGGGAGCCTGCTTCCCCCTCTCATTCTGTCTGCCTCTCTGCCTGCTTGTGATCTCTCTCTCTGTGTCAAATAAATAAATAAATAAATAAAACCTTAAAAAAATAAATAAAAATCCCTTTGAGGGTGCCTCGCGGGCTCCGTCAGTAGAGCATGTGACTCTTGATCTCAGGGTCATGAGTTTGAGCCCCACGCTGGGTGTGGACCCTACTTAAAAAAAACAAAAACAATAAAAATCCCTTCGAAACTTCCTTTATCTCTACTCCCTTCCCACCTCCCAAGGTAGATGCTGGCAGTCATCCTCCAAACATGTGGCTCACTGATACACATCTGAAGGGTCTCATTGATGTGGGAAACAGAGGCAGAAAAAAAATTACTACGTTTCCTTACTACCTACAGCCCACTGACAAGTCCTTGAAACAGGCAGAGTGACCTTCCTTTAGGGACTCAACTGCCTCCATGTTAATACTCTGCTGAGGGCAAAAGGCAGTCCTGGCCTCACCTCCTCCCCCACAGTCCTGTAAGTCTATTTTAACATATAAAAATTCCTTTGGAAATTTCTTTTATGTCTAAACCCCCCAAGCATATGGCCCACCGATATACATGTGAAGAGCCTCATGACTGAGGTTTTATTAGGCAGTAATAAATGACCTTTCCCCAACAACAGCCAGCCCCCTCAAGGTCCTGGAAACTTGCTTCCAGAATTCCTTCGAAACTTAAGCAATCCCTCACCCTCTCCCAGCTTGGAAGTACAGAATAGGCCACTCCTCATGACCCTACTGCTGGTCTCTCTGCCCACGGGTCCTGTCCCCCTGCTTAAGAAAGACACCTTTTTTTTTTTTTTTTTGCACCAAAGACATCTCAAGAATTCTTTCTTTCCTTTTTCTTTCTTTCTTTCTTTTTTTTTTTTTTTTTAAGATTTTATTTATTTATTTGACACAGAGAGAGAGAGCACAAGCAGTGGGAGCAGCAGGCAGAGACAGAGGGAGACGCAGGCTCCCCGCCACAGAGGGAGTCCTCTGTGGGGCTGGATCCCAGGACCCTGGGATCATGACCTGAGCCGAAGGCAGAGGCTTAAGCCACTGAGCCACCCAGGCGCCCCTCTTTTCTCTTTCTTTCTTTCCCTCTCTCTCGCTCTCTATCTCTCCTTCCTTCTTTCCTTCCTTCCTGAGAGAGAGAGAGAGCACAAGAGCACCTGTGCAGGGGTGTGGCGAGGGAGAGACAATCCTAAGCAGGCTCCACGCCCAGCACAGAACCTAATGTGGGGCCCCATCTCAGGAATCTGAGATCATGACCTGAGCCAAAATCAAGAGCTGGATGCTTATGGGGCGCCTGGGTGGCTCAGCCATTAAGCATCTGCCTTCAGCTCAGGTCATGATCCCAGGGTCCTGGGATAGAGCCCCACATCGGTCCCCCTGCTCAGCGGGGAGTCTGCTTCTCCTTCCCCCACACCCCCTGCTTGTGTTTCTTCTCTCTCTTGCTGTGTCTCTGTCAAATAAATAAAATCTTAAAAAAAAAAAAAAAGAGGGAGAGAGTTGGATGCTTATCTAACTGAGCCACCCAGGTACTCCCAAGATATTAGAATCCTTTACGGGATGCCTGGGTGGCTCAGTTGGTTAAGCGGCTGCCTTCGGCTCAGGTCATGATCCCAGTGTCCTGGGATCGAGTCCCACATCGGGCACCTTGCTCGGCGGGGAACCTGCTTCTCCCTCTGCCTCTGCCTACCACTTGTCTGCCTGTGCTTGCTCGCTCTCTCTCTCTAACAAATAAATTAAAAAAAAAAAACAACAACTGTCAGGTGACCTTCCCAGAAGACCAGGAGAGGTCTGTTGTGGGTGGCACAGATCAGCTGACATGTAGCATTGAGATAAGGAAAGTGCTGCATTTCATTTTGGACATAACTTTCTTTTCTGATAATGAGAAAATTGGTTTTCCATTATCCTTAATACATTTACTTATTTGCTTAATCCTATAATACACTGAAAGTGCTTTCAGAATTACCAAGCCACAGCACTGTGAACAACAAACCTACCGATCAGAATTCAATATTTACTTGCAATTCTTTTTGTCTTTGTTCTGAGGACATATAGTTGAAACATAGTCCTGCGTCCCCCACTGTGTCTGTGTGGTTATAAAAAAACATTTTAATACAATTAGGTTCCATTTTTTTTTTAAGAGTTTACCACTTTGGGGGCGCCTGGGTGGCTCAGTGGGTTAAGGCCTCTGCCTTCGGCTCGGGTCGTGATCCCAGGGTCCTGGGATCGAGCCCCACGTCTGGCTCTCTGCTCAGCAGGGAGCCTGTTTCTCCCTCTCTCTCTGCCTGCCTCTCTGCCTACTTGTGATCTCTGTCTGTCAAATAAATAAATAAAATCTTTAAAAAAAAAAAAAAGAGTTTACCACTTTGTCTTTTTTTTTTTTTTTTTCCAGTTGCTTCGTAGGGGCCTACTTAGCCAGAGCAAATCCATCTCAGTTAAACAGCCATTTTGTTGTTTATGCAGTAAAACTTAAACTGACCCTGCAGCCCCTCCCCCCCCCCCCCCCCCCACCCCGGGGAAAGAACTTAAAAGCAAGTCTGGGAAACCAGTAAAATGTGGACGACCAGTCCCTGATAACAGAGCCCAGAATGCAAGGACGAGTCAGGCCAGGTGGAGACATCCAATCAGGAAAGCACACATACCATCTCCTTAACCACCAAAGAATGTAAACCCCGCCTTTTGGGCACCCAACTAGGATGCCAACTCTGACCAGAGTGACAGGCTAGTTCAAACAGCGACTATAGGGTAAATTGTAATTCAACTGGCCACCTGCGTGTGACCTACCATGACTGTGCAGCTCTCTCTGCGTGTTACAGTCTCATTGGCCAGGCTCAACCGCATGGCCTTCGCTCTGTAAAAGCTAGTCTGTGAGGCCGGGGGTGGTCGCTCTCTCCATAAGAGACGGCCCCGGCCGGTCGGTTTGATTCTTGGTGCTGGCGCGAAATAAAGCTTTGCTTGACCTTCACTTTGTATCAGTCTCGCTCCTTTGATCACGGACCCCATCAGCTTATCTTTGTATTCCGTGTTGGGATTTTCCCCCATCCTGGCTGATTTTAATGTTTTTTGAGGATTAAGTTTCTGTTAAAGAAAAAAAGAGACAACAGACTCAAAATACAGTCACTGGTGCTGGGCCATATGTCAGCAAACCAAGACTTCTCAGCTAATGTTATTGCAGTTTTAGCCTTTCCCGGGATAGTGACCTTTTCTCCCCGGTCAATCTGGAATTACCCGATCAGCACTCCTGAGGTGATCTGCAGGTGACCTGCGTGACAGACCCCAACCCTCCCCCCAAAGGAAGGTGACTTTTCCTGAAACAATCCGCTCTTTTGTTAGAAACTGTCCCTCCCCCAACCATCTTCCGCCTATGAAAGCCGTTTATTTTGTAGAGCTCTTTGGAGCTCCTTTCTGTTTGTTAGATGACATGCTTCCCAGTTCACGGTTGCTAAGTAAGGCCAATTGGATCTTCATATTTACAGTTGGATTTTTTTTTTTTTTTTTTTTTTGGTTAACAGTACAAAGGCAAAGCTATGCCAAAAGTTACGCTTGGAGAAGGGTCACTCCCTCCCCACACCCTGCTCTACGCTCTCATCCTTTCTGTCCTATTCACCTCTGAAGGGGTTCAGAACAAGTCTGTCCAAAATGTGCCTCTTGGGTTGTGGATGGCTTAGAACGGAAGTCAGTCATGACCTGTGGGCTCAAGAGAAAGTTTTGACTTTCTCTTAACTACTAAGAAGAATCTACATTGCAGTTCTTTCCCAGAACAAGACTTACTGCCAGAGATAAGTTTTATTTGAGTGACCCATCTGCATGGCAGGGCAAACATCTTGTTAGGAAAGATCCGCTTTTCTCATGGCCCCGTGAATTGCCCTCCTTCCCTCTGAAGCCTGAGCTTCCATTCCCTTCCTTGGCTCAGAACAGGGATTTGGGAAACAAAGGCAAAAGAAAAACTTCAATTTCCTTATAACCTGCAGCCCATTGACAAACACTTGAGACAGGCAGGGTATTGATGAAGTTCTAGAACATAGGCGAGGTTCGGTGGGGTGAGGTCTTGAGCTGATGACCAAGAAAGAATTCTTGAGACGTCTTTGGTGCAAAATGGTGGTTTATGAAAGCACAGGGACAGGACCCGTGGGCAGGAAGAGCTGCTGCCCCGGGGATGTGAGGAGTGGTCCATTACATACTTGTAAATTGGGGAGGGGATTAGGGATGATGTAAGTCTCCAAGGAATTTTGGAAGCAAGGTTTCTAGGACCTTGAGGGGCTAGCTGTTGTCTGGGGAAAAGGTTATTCATTACCAGTAATAAAACCTTTCATGAGACCCTTTAGATGTCTATCAGTGGGCCATATGCTTGGGAATGACTGTCATGACACTATCTTGGAGGTTTAGAGATCAAGTTTCCAAAGGAATTGTTAAAGTAGACTTACAGGATCCTGGCTGGGGCTAGGGGGTCGGTCAGGCTAGGATTGTCCTTTGCCCTTAGCAAAGCCTTCAGGTGGGGGTAGTTGAGTCCCTAGAGGAGAGTCACTCTGCCTGTTTTAAGGGCTTGTCAGTAGGTAAGGAAATTTAATAATTTTTCTTCTGCCTCTGTGTCCCACATCAGTATAACACTGCTCTAGGAAACTCTCAACGGTCTTAAAGTTGATGCTTTGTTAGAGGAAAAACAGGCTTAGCTCAACAATATATTGCAAGGCCTCCGGTATCCTATGAGTCTTCTTTAAGAGATGAAAGTCTTCGTGGAAGCATCCTTTTTTCCTTACGTCCCTCAACTCGCAGGTGTACAGTCAGCCACCCCTCACAACCCCAGTGCAGCAGCTCTGTCTGCCCATGGGTCCTGTTCTTGTACTTTAATAAAATCTCCTTTCTTGCACCAAAGATGTCCCAAGAATTCTTCCTTGGCTGTTGGCTCCAGACCCCAATAACACCTCTCCAAAATGACATCAAGGGCATATATACATCATTTTACCTTTCTGTCTTTGAACCTCTCATGTATGTGGGGTTCCTGTACATATGAAATGAAATTAGATTTTCTCCTATTACTCTGTGTCCTGTCAATTTCATTCTGAGGCCAGCCAGAAGAACTGTTAAAGGGTAAAGAAAAAATTTTCCTTCCCAACACCCCACTTAGGTAACCAGTCTCACTGGTTTCTGGTATCTTTTCCTCGTGTTTCCTTTTTGCAAAAATAAGCAGGTACATGTATATTTGATCTCTTCTTTCCTATGTAAAATGTATAAATGCTATACTCTTTGGTCTTTACCTAAAAAAAAACTTTATTTATTTGTTTTTGATAGGGTGAACAGAGGGAGGAGCAGAGGGAGAGGGACAAGCAGACTCCACTCTGAGCGCAGAGCCCCACGTGGGGCTCATCTCACGACCCTGAGATCACAACGTGAGCAGAAAACAAAAGTCGGATGCTCCACCTGCTACACCACACAGGCGCCCCTTGTCTTGACTTTTTGAAAACAATTAACAATACACCATCACAACCACACCATGTCGGTTCACAGAGATCTTCCTCACTTTATTTCGGCTGTTCAGTCCTCCATGGTGTGGCTGTACCATTCTGCACGTTTACGTCTCTTATGTTGAAGTAGCACAGCATTTCCCAGTAGTGTGCAATTTTGAACAACGCTGCAGGGAACAACCTTGTTGTGCCCATTTATTTTTGTATTGTTGGAGATAAAGCTTCAGGGTAAATTCCTAAAGAGAGGATTTTTTGGTCAAGAGGCTGTTGATTTCTGTGTTAATTGTATATCCTGCTGATGTAGGAGAGACTTTAGGGTTCAAAGCCAATGGCCAAGAAAGAATTCCTGAGATGTCTCTGGTGCAAGGAGTTGGTTTTATTAAAGCGGGGAGACAGGACCCGTGGGCAGGAAGAGGTGCACCGGGGTCATGAGGAGCGGCCCATTATAAACTTTCAAGTTGGGAGGGGGTTAGGCACAGCATAAGCCTCCCAGGTATTTTGACAACAAGGTTTCCAGGATCCTGAGGGGCTTGGCTAATTTTAAGAAAATGTCATATATTAGTGTTTAGTAAAAACTCAGTCATGAGACTCCTCAGATGTTTATCAGTGGGTCATATGCTTGGGGGATGATTGCCAACACGCATCTTGTTGGGTAGAGATAAAGGAAGTTCCCAAAGTTATTTATTTTTTTTTTAAGATTTATCTATTCATTTATTTGACACAGAGAGAGATCACAAGTAGGCAGAGAAGCGGGCAGAGAGAGAGGGGGAAGCAGGCTCCCCACCGAGCAGAGAGCCCGATGCAGGGCTTGATCCTAGGACCCTGAGAACATGACCTGAGCCGAAGGCAGAGGCTTAACCCACTGAGCCACCCAGGCACCCCCCTCAAAGTTATTTTTATAAGTTGAAGTAGACTTACAGGTTCCTGGGGGTTGGGCTAAGATTGCCTTTGCCCTTAGCAATGTTAGTATTAACATCGAGGCAGCTGCGTTCCTAGAGGAAAGTCACTGTCTGTTTCAAGGACTTGTCAGTGGGCTGTAAGTAGTAAGGAAACTTAATTTTTCTTTTGCCTTTGTGTCCCACATCACTGCTACCTAACTCTATCAACACCATTTAGCGTATTGTATCATATACTATCAGCAGACGACCTCTGAACCTACCTCCTCAAATTTAAATTCAGGCTACCCGGGGCGCCTGGGTGGCCCAGTGGGTTAAACCTCTGCCTTCGGCTCAGGTCATGATCCCAGGGTCCTGGGATGGAGCCCCACATCGGGCTCTCCGCTCAGCGGGGAGCCTGCTTCCCTCTCTCTCTGCCTGCCTCTCTGCCTACTTGTGATCTCTGTCTGTCAAATGAATAAATAAAAATCTTAAAAAAAAATAAATTCAGGCTACCCAAACATAAAGATTGAGCCTCATTTATTTGGATCCAAAGTGAAGCCAACTGTTGCGTTAGCTCACTCCAGATGTACCAGTCAAAAGATGCAGAAAAGAGATCATAAGAGGCATAAAGAATTAGAAAATAATCTATATGCCGATGATATGATAATAAACCACACCCTTCACCAACAGTTACCAGGGAGAGGATTTAATGTAAGAGAAAATCCATTTAGAACAGCAACAAAGAAGATAAAACACTGAGCAGTGCATTCAACAAGGAATGTTTGAAATCTGTATGAGGAAATATTAAAATACTGAAAGACGCAAATTTGGAGAAGTGGAGAACCATCTCTTGCTCTTGGAAAAGAGGACTCAATGTAATACATCCATTCATTCTTCCCCGGGGAAATGTATAAATCGAATGCAATTCCAATTAACATACCAAAACTTTTTTCCCTAGATCCTAAACAGATACTAAAATTCACACGGAGGAATAAACATGTAAGAACAGCTGGGAAGACGTGAAAAAGACAAGCTGAGCATTCCAGAAACCGGTGGGGAGGGAGGTGGTGGGGTGGAGTGGGGTGGCGGGGGGGTGGGGGGGGGTGGGGGGGGTGGGGGGGGGTGTGTGTGCGCAAGATATTGCCACCTGCTGCCCAGAGCTGGTATTACAGCCCTTCTGAACAAAGCAAATCCTGTCCTATCTGTATTAAATTAGCTTTTGATCCTTGAGCATGAAGTCTACAAGACGGCTTACTTTTCTTTCTTTCTTTCTTTCTTTCTTTCTTTCTTTCTTTCTTTCTCTTTCTTTCTTTCTTTTTCTCTTTCTTTCTTCCTTTCTTTCTTTCTTTCTTTCTTTTTCTTCCCTTCCACGCCCTCCATCTCCTTAATCAGGGGCCTTTATTCAGTTTGGGATCTCTAGAATTCTTCTGGGCTTCAGAGTCCAAATCCTGCAACTAGAGCTCCAGGGGATAAGATGAGCCGAAAAACCTTTGGCTTGTTCTGGGTTCCCAACATGAGGTCTGAGGACGTTCAGGCGGGCAGGAAGATAGAGAACGAAAGGGGAGGAAACTGGGTCCTTGTTGCCTCAGGTTTTTACAGAGAGTAATTTTTTTAAGTCATTGTGGAATGGGTACCCCAAAAATCTTGCTACGGATTATTCAACAGTGGCCTCAGGACATGATAGAAGATGTTTTTTCAAGGGTAGAACGGTAACTCTCATACAAATATGAAATGAACGCATGTCAAGGATTTTATTAACTGGTTAACTAATGAAGAAACCAGTAACATGCAAAAACTGGCTCAAAGGAGAACCTCGAGTACAGACAGACACACAGGCTGTCAGGAACGCGAACATGAATTTGCTTGTTTGTACAGAACAGGTCACTGCCCCCAGGGGGGTCATCACTTGCCTCTTGACTGTACAAGATTTATTTGCATCTTCACGGGCAAGAATTATTTTTATTACTATCCGTTTTCTGCAACCCAGAGAGTTGTCAAAGAGCTCAAAGACAAGGAGAGGTGCAGATCCTTCTAGAATCAGATAAGTCCCAGGAGGAAGGATCCTGTAGACAATCCCTAGTGAAATTAAGCAAGGCCTTCAAGATTTCACAGCTGCTAAGTACAAGATTTGGAATTCAAAACTGAATCTCCATGTCTCGTCTCCTAATTTTCCCTGCCGGCGTCCGGTAGCTTTTCGATGGTGAAGGGTGAGATTCAGTGGGCGGTACTGGCCCGTCATCACTCCATTTAGTTCAAATTCTTGGGTCTCAAGAAGGGAGACCTCCCTCCTTTGAGCATCCGTGTTCCAAGGTCTCCAAAGCCTCGACTGGTCATTTGCCGTCTTGAACGTGTCTCCCCCTCGGTGTCAGAGTTCCCCAGGGGGCCAGGGTCTGGAGGGGCCAGGAGGCTGGCCTGAGCTCCGGAAGAGCGGTGGTTAGAGTCTCAAGGTTCCCACCTTGCCCGTGCCTTGGAACGGCTCAAGAGACCGCAGCGGCCCAGGCCCCAGTCATATCTTCGGTTTGGAAATTACGGGCCGCTGGTACAGCCGGATGATACCTTCATCATGCAACCGCTTCCACAGAGTTCTCTCTAACGGGAAGTCATGGTTGATGTAAAAGACGGTTCGTTTCCAGGACTTGTCATAGTAGTGGTCAGAAAAGCGCTCATGGCCCTCGGTGATGAAGCCGTAGGCGCTCACCTACATGAACGTCGGAGGAGAAATGAGGCCAGAAGTCACTCCCTCCCAGGCTCGTGCTCATGGGCTACGTGTTATGGGGGGCTGGGGGCCGGGCGCAGGCTCCCTGGTGTACACTTGCACACGTGTGTGCATGCACACACCCTTCCCCCGCCCCAGCCGTGGTCCCCCCACAAGGGGCGGGTCCAGGGACCCCCCAGCTGCTTCTCCAGCTGCTCCCGCCGTAGAGCCTCACCTGGTCACAGAGCTGAAGGGCCGTGAGCAGCAGGAGGGCTCCCGTGGTGGGACGGTAGATTCTCCAGTGTTTAGTGTCCAGGGTCTTCGATCTCAGAAACCTGGGAAATAGCCCAACCCCCCTCCCTGCCGTCAGGAGGCACAGGGATGCGAGGCGCCCGCTGCCTTCCACACTCAGCGGCCCCTCTGCTCTCACCTGTTCTTTATGTAGCGCATCAAGTCTGGGTGCATCAGCAGGTACCTGTCCATCCGCAAGCTTTCCCGGAAAGCCTCCTGGGGCCGGCGCCTGTGGGTGGCCGTGGGTGGTTCACCTCCCCGACGCGGGCCATGTCAGGGCCAGGGGCATGGCAGGGGGGCCCCTCTCCAGGCGATCGCTAAGGTGGTCCCCACCGGCCCAGCCCTTCACAGCCGCCCGGGACGAAGCTCGGCCGGATGAGGGAGGGGAGGGAGGGGCGGTGGGTACCTGAACCATGGAAGGTTTTTCACCAGCGTCTGATTCAGAAGCAGCGCTTCCAGCCACTCGTAGTCGCGGGTGCCCTCCAGGAAGTGCAGGTAGTGGACATCCTGAGGACCAAGGACAGCGGCTCTGGAAGTCCTGCCTTCAGGACCCCGGGGTTGGGGGTTGGGGGTTGGGCTGGGGGGCACCTGGCTCCAATACCAGCCTGCCCTCTTGCTCTCCGCAGGCCGGTCTGCCCATCCTCCCTGCCCTCGCCCCTCGGATGAACAGAGCCTGCGCCAACCAGACTCCAGACGCGGGACGCCGGGGTCCCTTTCTCCGCTCATGCTCCCCATTCAGATTCTGTGTGTGGCCAGGCCTGGTCCTCTTTGCTCACCTTCCCCAGGGGCACGTGCAGGAAACCCCGACCGCCCAAGGCAAGCAGGGACTGCGTTACGGAGAAGGCGGTGAAGCCGTAGAAGGACGTCCGGGTACCCACATCCTGTTCGTAGCCCTTAGTGATAGCTCCACTCAGTCTACGGGCAGACAGAGCCACACAGGACAGGCCCCGTGAGTGCACGAGGGAAAGGCGTGGAGGCGGGTGGGGAAGGCAAGGAGAGATGCGGAGGCAGCAGGTATAACGGAAACTCTCTGGACAGCCCAGGCCTCCCACCTTCTGGATCGGGGCGTAGAACACCCTCCTGGATCTCTCAGTCTGGATGGGGCGCTTGGGGTGGGACCGCTTACCGGAACACGTAATCGTGGCTGTCTATCTCCTGGCCCACGTGGGAGTTGTTCAGGATGCCCCCGTTGCCCACCACGGCACAGGTGATGCACTGGGAGCTCCCGGGGGGCAGGGCGGCCAGGAGCAGCTGTTGCTGGGGCACCGGAGGGAAGCGTGTCACCACCTTCTGCACCACTGCAACGAGGGGCTCCGCTCAGAGCCCTGGAGGGGTCGGGGGGGGCGGCCCACCATCTCTCCCAGCGCTGGTGGGGGCCCCCCGGGGAAGAGGCCGGACCAGAGCCAGAGGCTCAGCGGCTCAGGCTCCGCGGGGTGGGGGACAGACTCACGGGAGTGGTTGAGCTCCATGAAGCCAAAGGGCGGCGCGAAGTGCTCCAGGCGCTCCCACTCTCTCTGGTTGAAGCGGCTGGAGTCCAGGAAGAGGGTGAGGTTGGCCAGAAAGAGCTTCCGGAGCCAGGGTGACTTGGAGGCCTTGACCTTCACCGAGACGGGGCAGCTCTACATGCAGGAGGGTGGGTCAGGCAGGCAGAGGCCCAGGAAGGCCGTGGCCAGGGGCCGGGCTGGGGGCAGGGGCAGAAAGCGGGCCTCAACGTCTGGAAGGCGCCACCGCTGCTGCCTCTTCCGTCGTCTTCGGAGGGCCCGCTGATCCTCCTCGCCCTTGTCCTGGCTGCTGGAGCCCCGAGGGTCTCAGAGAACGGGCCCTTCTTGGGGCTGTAGGGGATGCACCCTGGCGGGTGGGAGGGGAACGGGGCTGCGGGAGAGCCTGGAGCGCTGGCCGGGGCCTGGCTGCAGGTCTGTGTGCAAACAGACACATTCCCAAGGTTTCCCTCCTGAGGCCGTGCGCCCAGGCTGCTTTCCTTAGGGATGGAAGAGAGGGAGGGCGGGCGAAGCCGAGGCGTTCCCAGGAATCAGGGGCGCGCATCAGGCTGCGGGGTCCTCAGCTATTAGTCCTAACCCCTCCTTGCCCCCTCTCAACCCTTGCCCCTTCCCCCGCCCGAGGAGGGCCCCAGAGCAGGTAGAAGTCTCTCCCCCTGCTCAGTGACCTTCCAGACCTTCGGGGGGGCCCCCGGGCAGGGCTCCTCTCCTTCACCCCTTCCCACGCTGCCTGGGCTAGGATCGGACCTGCCTTCCCCTCCCACTTCGACTACTTAAGGAAAGAAGGTGGGGGTCAAAGCAGGGTAGGGTAGGGCACTGTGTGGGGGGGATAAGGCAGAGCCTGAGGGCAGAGCCTGGGAGGTCAGGGGGGTGGGGGGGCTGTCTGCAGGGGGCTTCAGAGCAGGGAGGCCGTGGCCAGACTCACCGACTGTAGGGCCCCCGTGTCAAAGCTATATTGTTCCTCAAAATCCCACTGGGGCTCCGACTTGAAGTTGGTGGCCTGTAGACTTAGTCTTCTCTCTGTGGTGCGGTTCCAGAAAGGAGTAGAGGGTGGCGTGGGCCGGGCTGTCTCCCGGCGGGGGACAACCACTGTGGTCACTCCTTTCACTGTCCTCCCCATGGACCCTGCTCCTGGCATGGTCAGCGCCTCGGCCTGACTTTTTGGCACGGGTGTCCTTGCTGTGGTCTGCGCTTTGCCCTGAGGCTTTGGGGGCTCTGTCGTGGTGGCCGTGAGCTCCTTGCTCTGGTCCTGCCTTCCTTTGATGGTCCTGGGGTCCTGACTCCTCAGCGACAGTGTCTCTGCCCCATCAGAGGCCACCTCCCTGTCCCGCGCCTTCGGAGGCAGCGTGTCCTGCGTGGTGTCCTTCTTCTCACTGGCCTCTGCTCTGGTGTCCTTCTGGGTGGGGTGGGCGGTGGCCTGGGCCGGGGGGGCCTCTGTGCCATTCTCCTGCACTGACAGCGCCCCCGGGGCCATTGTCCTTCCTCCTGCGGCGGTGACCTGCCATGCAGTCTTGTGGAGCAACCCTGGAGACCTCTTCTTGTCCAGCGTGTGCTGATCCCTAGGGACAGACAGAAATCTGGATGAAGGCCTATCCACAGGTTGTTAGTATTTTTTCTGGCGCCTTGAGTAGACTTCAAACCAGTTTCCGTAAGACATGAAGGCAAGGAGTGTCACCGTCCATACCCCCAGATTAAGCTGCCCCCGTTGGCGATGGGTCTAGAAACTTACCTCTGACCCCTAGAGACCGTGGTGGGCTCGCCCTGGGAAGCAAGTGAACTCGGTGGGCACAAGGGAAGGGGCTCTGTCTGGGCAGGGGACGGTCCCAAACAGGTGGGCAGAACCCGATTAGTATCTGCCTTGTAAGTCCGACTGAGGAGTTTGGACTTTATCATTTGTCTTCTTGTCCAGGAGAAGCTACTGGAACATTTCAGGTGGGAGATAGGGACTGGGACAAGAGTCTGGGGGCCCAGGAGCTGAATTCCAGCCCGGCCATTCTTTCTTCTAGCAGTGGGAGAAGACCGGTGCAGGGGGCCTGGTCTGGCTTCTGGCACCCCCGGTTTTGGGCTCCGAGGATTAGATTTCTTTTCTTTTCATTTCCCCCTTTTGCCTGAGGCTGCCAAAAGGATCCCTTCATTTATGCAAATTAGCATCAGGTGTTCTGCTGAGGAAAGCGTGGGTCCTCCACTGGGCAGGTGTCCCCAGCTGGACTTCAAGGGGGGTTCTCTGGGCTACGCAGGTTTTCGGGGATTCCTGGGAACTGTGGGAAAAAGAACCGTCCTTTCTGGGGACCCATAGCCATCACCCGCGTGGATTTCCAGCTGTCCTTACCTCCTGCTCCTTTCCCTGGCTCACCTTGACCCCTCTTGTCCCAAGCAGCTCTCCTTTGTCTGCTTCTACCATTCTTCTTCTGAGCCATGTATCTCAGACTTACTGAGGCCACAGCAAGAGAAGGAAAGAGAACATGAAATGTGTAGCCAGAGAGACCTGAGTGAGAATCCCTAGCACTTTCCATGTCCTAGCTGGTGTGGCTGGGAGAAATTTTAACCCACCTGTCCCTCGGTTTTCGTATCTGTAAAATGGGTTGCTGCCTTTTGCTTCTGCAAGAAGTCTCTGCGAGCATTAACACAGGTTTAGCCTCTGGCACAACATACGCGCTCAGACAAACCAGTTCCTGGCTTCTCAGCACTGCCTTGGTGCTCTGCTCCCAGTCACCCGTGGGTTGTCCTGTGCGAGGTGGGGGTCTGCTGAGTCTGGTCTCCTCCTTCTCTGGTTGTAGCTTTGACTTCCCATCTCCCAACTCTGTGGCCACTAATTTGTTCTTTTATGCGGCAAATATTTATTGAGCGCCTCCTATGTATGGTGGTGTGCTAGTTACTGGGGTACCTTCCTTCCCCTGACGGAGCCCAGGATGTAAAGGGGACGACAGATCATCACACAGATAGACATCAAGTTGTCCCCCAGACACGTGCTGGGGAATGGGCGAGCATGAAGGAGCCGTGGGAGGGTAGCCTGACCCAAAGCTCCGTCTCCTGGGACACATGACAGGACTAGAAACCTACGGGCTGCCGAACTGGGCGCGTCTGGGGATTGTGTTCATTCAAGGGCAAGGTCAAACTGCTCCCTAAGTCGCAAACCTGGAGGTGGCAGCGATCACGCCCAGCAGCCCTTCCCACGAAGCCCGCCACCATATGACAGACACATCAACACACAGAAGCTTTCGGAAGGCTCTCTGGACCCACCAGGAAATGGATTTAAACCAGCGGACTAGAATAGACTCTGAAATATGTAAGACGTTGAACGTCTCATTCAACAGATGTTCAGTGCAACGTGCTGTGTGGGTCCCGGGAATACAGATTTTTTTTTTTTTAAAGATTTTATACATTTATTTGACAGACAGAGATCACAAGTAGGCAGAGAGGCAGGCAGAGAGAGAGAGAGAGGAGGAAGCAGGCTCCCTGCTGAGCAGAGAGCCCGATGCGGGGCTCGGGGCTCGATCCCAGGACCCTGGGATCATGACCTGAGTGGAAGGCAGAGGCTTAACCCACTGAGCCACCCAGGTGCCCCGGGAATACAGGTTTGAATAAGGCACAGACTTTCACCTGCGGAGGACACTGTAGACGTTGTTGTTACAGGTGGAAGGTGGAGGAGACGTGCATCACTAGAGAAATACCGGGCAGGCCCTGGGTGGTGTGTGCACTAGGCAGATTACCTCCGTTAATCCTTCCTCATTTAGGGCCTCCCTCCCGCATCACGGCCAGCCCTCATGGTAGTACGGTATTTCCTGCTTCCTGGGCCCCAGGGAAGCACATTCATTCTGGTTTTGCGAGAAGGGCGCTCTCTGGCCTGACCTTGTAACAGAGACGACCTTACTTCTCTGGGCGGTTGTTAGGGAAAAGGCTAGCGGTGGGTCCTTCCTCCTTGGAGCACACACATTTTTAACTGGCCTCATGTAGCCAATGCCTCTGCCTCTGCTACCCAGCTCAGAGAAGTGCTGTGGAGAGCTATCCCGGCCCAGAGGCGAGAGGAAGGCGGTGACACCGGGCCAGACTGTGACACGGAACAGCCTGGAAAAACTAATAGCCTTGAAGACTTTTAAGCCTTTATTCCTTGTTTTCCATTTTTAACTAAGAAAAAAAAAATGGAGGGGGGGCACCTGGGTGGCTCAGTGGGTTAAAGCCTCTGCCTTCGGCTCAGGTCATGATCCCAGGGTCCTGGGATCGAGCCCCGCATCGGGCTCTCTGCTCAGCAGGGAGCCTGCTTCCTCCTCTCTCTGCCTACTTGTGACCTCTCTCTCTCTCTCTCTGTCAAATAAATAAAAAATATCTTAAAAAAAAATGGAGGGAGGCATTTATCATAAGGATAGAAAATGTCTTGAGGAGGCCAAGCGCAAGATGTGGCTGAGCTTCTAGAAGGGTCTGGAACCTGGAGTCTCTCTCTTAGGCTGCTTTCCACTCTCCACTCCTCAGCCCACATTGACGGCGGAGGACGGCCGCCCCAGAACATCTGCTTCCGGGACTCCTGACTCTGCTCCCAGTTCTTAATTTTTATGGTTCCGGCCCACTTGTGTCCCTTCCTGTGCCTGACCACATGGCAAGTGACACGGGTCCTGGGGTCCACCCTGTGCAGGAGAGGAGGACAGTCTCAAGAGAAAGAGATGGTTGTTGGCTCATGAACTGGGTAGACATTGCTAAAGTGTCCATTCTGAAAGGACACCATCCACGCAGAGTGGAAACCCTGAGATAGTCCTGATCCTATTCATTTTTAAAAAATTATTTATTTATTTATTTGAGAGGGAGAGAGAGAGAGAGAGAGAGAGCGCGCACAAGCAGGGGGACCAGGAGACAGAGGGAGAAGCAGACTTCCGCCGAGCAGGAGCCCAAAGCGGGACTTGCTCCCAGGACTCTGGGATCCCGACCTGAGCCGAAGGCAGACGCTACATCGAATGAGCCACCCTGGCGCCCCAGTCCAGAACATTCTTGAGGGATCTGGGCCACCTTATGTTGTTTCTGTGAAGTTTGAGTACCGTGAGACTCACTCGTCTCCCCTTCAATGGCACAAGGAAGCTGAAGCTTCAAGCCAGAGGCACAACAAAGGCCTAGGCGTTAGCTCAGAGAGCAAACAGCTCTTGTTACCCACCCGTGAACCTCGGAATCGCCTCCCCCTGCATTTCCCACCCCCAAACCGCAAGAGGCTTCTAGAAGTTTCCCTTCCAAAGTGCAAACACCTCGGCACGGCTGTGATCGGGGAGATGGCACGGCAGGGTGGGCTTCTCCACGAGACGTCTCAGACATACGGCCCAGAGAGCTGGCCGTCCGCCTCGTGGCCACGCCAGCCCCGGGGACGGAGCACCCCGAGCTCCTCTCTACAGTCCCTCCCAGAGGCAGAAGGCACAAGGTCCCTGGCGGGTTACCGATGACTCCTTTACATTTTACAGGGAGTCGCAGCAATGACCCAGGTATTGACAAAATTATGTAATTAAGTTTCATTTCCTTTCCCTATAATTAAATACAACTATGATTGCTAGGAATGTGGGTGTTTATGTAGGCATTTCCTTATGCTCATGCATGGTATTTACTAAATGCTCAAATTCCTTCCGTCTGTGTGGTGGGTGCCCTGCATTCGCCTTGTCCAGACCTTGGGCGATCCTGGGTTTGAACAGCATGAGTACGGCCAGGGTGGGGTGAAGGGGGGAGCCTGTTTTCTATGAAGGCTTCAGAGGGACAGGATCTCATCCTGTTGATCTTGGATCTCATCCAAGCAAAAAAACAACTCAATATCAAATTCTGATCTATTTGGGAGGTAAAAATATAAAATGTTGCACTTTAAAAATAAATGTATCATTAGCAGGGTTTACCTGGCTCTGTGCAATAAAGGAAATGGATACAAAAGATTAATTATCTGGCATCCTCTCCCCTCTTAAGTCTGAATTACCCAACACCAAGGGGGACCTGGAAGCGAAGAAAGGGCAAAAGGCTCAAAGTTTATTTATACTTGAAGCCATGAAAAACTGTGGGCAAGAGAGCAGAGTTTTCCCATGAATATGACACAGATGATCCTTGAATACTGTGTGGTTTAGGGGCACTGACCCACACACTGTCGAAAATCTGCACATGACTCTTGGCTCCCCAGAACTTGACTACTAATAGCCCAGTGTTGGCCAGAATCCTTACCAATAGCATAAACAAATCAACACATATTTTGTATGTCATATGTATTATGTACATAGATATTTTAAAAGATTTTATTTAACTATTTGACAGAGAGACACAGCGAGAGAGGGAGCACAAGCAGGGGGAGAGAGAGAAGCGGGCTTCCCACTGAGAAGGGAACCCAACATGGGGCTCGATCCCAGGATCCTGGGATCATAACCCAAGCCAAAGGCAGATGCTTAACAAGGGAGCCACCCAGGCAACCCTGTTATGTACATATTCTTACAATAAAGTCAGCTAGAGAAAGGACAATGTCACTCAAAAAACTGTAAGGAAGAGAAGATACACGTACACTACTGTACTGTAAAAAATCCATATATAAACAGACCCACATGGTTCAAACCATGTTGCTCAGTGGTCAATTGTATCTACTGGAAATAATACAGGGAGTGTTGAAGGTGTCTCAACCACCAATAACTGACCAATAACACCCCGAATCCAAGGCCAGTAATAAAACCAGTAGGAATAGAAGATTATTTTATCAAGGAAAGGACAAGAGCTCAAAAGACCTTGACGGCCTCGCAATTCCACTTCTAGATATTTATCCTAAGAGGGGCGCCTGGGTGGCTCAGTGGATTAAAGCCTCTGCCTTCGGCTCAGGTCATGGTCTCAGGGTCCTGGGATCGAGCCCCGCATCGGGCTCTCTGCTCGGCGGGGAGCCTGCTTCCTCCTCTCTCTCTGCCTGCCTCTCTGCCTGCTTGTGATCTCTGTCTGTCAAATAGATAAATAAAATCTTTAGATATTTATCCGAAGAAAATGAAAACACTAATCTGAAAAGACATGCACACCCCTGTGTTCGCTGTAGTGTTATTTACAATGGCCAAGACATGGAAAGCAGCCCAAGGGTCCAGTGACAGATGAATGGAGAAATATATATGTATATGTATATATATATTATATCCATTTATATATTATATCCATTTATACATATATAAAATGGAATACTGCTCAGCCATAAGAAAGAATGAGGTCTTGCCACTTGCAGCAACAAGGATGGGCATAGAGGGTATTAGATTAAGTAAAATGAGCCAAAGACAAATACCGTAGGATTTCACTTATATGTGGAATCTCAAAAACAGATAAAAGCGAAACAGAACAGAAACAGACTCGTAGTTACAGAGAGTAGAATGGTGGCTGCCAGAACAGAGGTGGTGGGGGAGGACGGGCAAAACGGGTCCGAGGGATTAGGAAGTACAGTGTCCCGGTATAAAATAAGTGAGACATGGGGATGTAAAGTACAAGCCTAGGGGACATAGTCCATAATATTCTGACAATTTCATATGGTGACAAATGGAAACTAGCCTGATTGTAAGCATTTCATAATATATATAAATATCAATTCATTCTTGTGCACCTAAAACGGATATACAATATTGTATATCTGTTATTCTTCAATAAAATCCAAAAACCAAAAGCCCTTTGATTTCCTAAATAATTCCGGGCTCTGGTGTTCAGTGGAACAGATGATACAGGAGGCTCCAGGCAGGTGTACCTGCTCTGTGATGAGTGGCTGGTCACAGTCACGCCTCCACTCGCGTCCTCATGACCCGGACCCCCTCCCCGCAGTCCCCACAATCCACTTTCCTCATCGCTTGCTCATTTTTTCCAGGGTATGCTTGCCTCTTCGGGGTTACACATCTGGTTCCCCATCCTTGGCTTCCATTGTGCCTCTCCTTGAAAGGGGAACAAACCCTAGGCTCCCCAGCACTGCCTTTCCTCACCCCCTGCTGAGGCCCCTCCTTGATGGGCGGCTCTCACCCCCAGTGCCCCCCATCGTGGTCAGCCCAGCCTGGAGCCACTGAAACTCCCTTGGTGCCCACATAGCTCTTTAGGGGCTCTGGTCTTATCTGAAATGGAAACCAGTCATTCCATTGTCCCCCACCCCCTGCCCAAACTCTGCAGTGTCTTATCACCAGGAAATCCTGAAACTTTTGGCATGATTTACATTTTAGAACTTTACTTTGAAACTTTAGATGGGTCCACAAGTTGCTTCCATCACTAAAATTGTACTTTGCCTTAATTAGCCTTAATTCTCTTTGTAGGCTGGGGAAAAGAACACAGAAATCTGTATTCTGTTGTTACTCCAAATGTTCTTTTTTCAAATCAAAGCCAATTCTCTTATTTGTTTAGCTTCTGGCCAATTAAATCCTAATGGGGAACAATATAAAATGGGAACAGAAGAGGAAACACATCTAAGCCACTGTTCCTAGTGCTTTAGGAACTGGACCCAATTTCCAAAGCTCTCCCCCAACAGAGGGGCCCAGAGCATTCCCTGAGATCCCTTTCACTGAAGTAACTGTGGCCCGGGAATTGGGAAGCTGGTTTAAAATTTGGACGTGCTCCCTCCCTATGATACATGAATAACACACAGCTCTCCCCAGACCCCCTGCGGTGAGTCTTGAGAGTTAAGGAAAGTAGGGATGACCCTGAACAGGGTGGTGGTGGGTGGGACCGAGGTACCCGGGGAAGAAAATGTTTTCAACAAAACAGTGGCAGGTACATAGAGGTCCAGAATCACAGATACGAGACCAGCCCCTGTGGTCCAGTGGCTGGGAAACTCCCCGCGAACCTAGGTTTCTCAAAGCGGGGTCAGTTTTCATCACCCGGATCTGGCACCTGGCTTAGCTCTTTTGCGGCTAATCACACCTGCAAGTACAATTTGTCTCAGGGGTAAGCCCGAGTTCCGGTGACATTTTTATCCTGGCGCGTTTGATGTAGTGACCTAGGGGGACTTGAGGGACCCTGTCCCTCCCCTTCCCCGTCCCTCCGCCCGACAGGAAGGAGAAGAGCGAGGGGGTCCAGTGGGCAGCTACCCTGCCGTCCGTTGGGGCCAGAAGCTCTCCCCGAGAAACTGCCAAACCCCACAAGTGGGGTGGCTTTTAATAACTTCCGGACCAGGCTCCCTGAGGCCACAGGGCAGCGTGATCAGCCTATCCCCCGCCAGGAGGCGGAAGGGCGGCCGCCCACCGTGCTGTGGCTGTTACCTACCCAAGACTCAACCTCTGGAATTCTGGCTGTTCTCATGTGTTGAACTTGAGTCTGACACAAAACTAACTTCTTGGCACTTGGCAAAGGGGCGGTGGCACACACGGGGGAGGGAAGGAGCCTGCTTGAGTTCCAGCCCCGCCACTAACCAGCCAGCTGTGTGACCTTGGGCAAGTCACAGAACGCTTAGAGGCCTTGTTTTCTTATCCATTAGATGAGAACTTTTTTTTTTTTTTAAGATTTTATTTATTTATTTGACAGAGAGAGAAAGCATGAGAGCATGAGCAGGGAGAGCAGCAGGCAGAGGGGGAAGCAGGCTCCCCGCTGAGCAGGGGCCCAATATGGGGCTCGATCCCAGGCCTCGGGGACCATGACCTGAGCTGAAGGCAGATGCTTAATGACTGAGCCACCCAGGTGACCCCCCCAGATGGGACTCTTTTTTTTTTTTTTTTTTAAGATTTTATTTATTTATTTGACAGAGAGAGACACAGCGAGAGAGGAAATACCATCAGGGGGAGACGGAGAAGCAGGCTTCCTGCCGAGCAGGGAGCCTGATGCGGGGCTCAATCCCGGGACCCTGGGACCATGACCTGAGCTGAAGGCAGATGCTTCACCGACTATGCCACCCAGGCGTCCCCCCCCCACCGAGATGGGACTCTTCATACCAGTCTCACAATACCGTTGTGAGGACTTCACGGTATATAAAAGCCACTTGGAAAAATACCATGTTACACGTGGGTCAGGTGCTAACATGTACAACAGACAGTGACCATCAGGGTCCCCATCCGCTCCCCTTTGGGCTCACGTGTCCAGAGACTGAAGCCGAAAAGAACGACAGGCGTCAAGGCCATGGGTAAATGATACTTCATTCACAGCACTAAACCACTTAATTGAGAAGTCAAGAGGTGGCAGGTAGGCATGTGACTTAGAAATAGGATGGGGGGCGTCTGGTGGCTCAGTCAGTTAGGCGTCTGCCTCCGGCTCAGGTCATGATCCCGGGGTCCTGGGATCGAGCCCCACATCGGGCTCCCTGCTGAGTGGGAAGTCTGCATCTCCCTCTCCCTCTGCCTGCTGCTCCCTGCTTGTGCGCGCTCTCTCTCTCTCTCTGAAAAATCAATAAACAAAATCTTAAAAAAAAAAAAAAAGGTAAATACCAGAAGAAAGGGCAGAAAATTGAAGTAGGCGCCTTGGGAATCAGGATTCCGGAGGAAGGAGAAGTCATGGGGAGCGCTCTGTGTTCAGTACTGTCTGGAACATTTGCATGTCAGTTTAATAAAAAATAAATAAGTAAAGGGGGAAAACATGAAAGCTAAATGAGATGTCTGATAAAAAATTCTATGAAAATCTGAAAATGCAATGCAACAGTGCTCGCTTCGGCAGCACATATACTAAAACTGAAAATGCAATGCAACATTTAGTAAACAGATGCTTAGTGACTGCTGGGTGATTAGATCCCCGGTACTTAGAACTATCTGTCGAGGATTAACGATGAGACAGCCAGGGTCACTGATCTTAAGAAGCTCCAGCTCTAAGAGGAGAACAGACATAAACATAAACAGTGACCCGACGTTATCAATCCGATGCTATTAGTCACACGCGTGGAGAGAGAGTGTAGACACAACCCAGGGATGGGGTTCTGCTGGGGGGGGAGGGGCGCTTCGCTATGGCGGGGGTGGGGGCCCTAGATGGGTCTTCTGTTCCTGAATCTTTCTTCAGAAACAAACTTCGCTGAATTATTCTTCCTTTTATAAAAGTAATGTGCGCTCATTCCCAAAAAAGCAGAAGAGAAATGTAAGCAGAAAAGGATATCAGCCAGTGATTGTGGAATCACGAGAATTTGCTGGTTGCCCCTTAGGGCGTGCACACCCAGATCCCCTTCCGAAAATTCTCACACCTAAGCAGGTGGACATGGAACAGCCAAGAGACAGAGACGATGGACGTCTCGAAGGCAATACAATGGCGAAGCATCAGCACCGCCCCCCACCCCCCCAGGCCCTGGCACCACATCTGGTATCCGGGAGCCCTCAAGGCCATCCCGGGAAGGGGACAGAGGAATGGGAACGGCTGAAATTAGGTTTCCCGGAAGCTCAGTGAACGGGGGGGCCACAATCCGAAATCGGGAGGTTATAGAAAATAAAGTTATATTTCTTAGACCAAAAGAAAAGAAAAAGAAAATCCATAGCCCTGATTTTATAGCTCACGCTTCCCGGGTTAGCTCTAAAGCCAACACAAGGCACAGAGCCTTCGAGGGCAAATTCATTCCAGACCAGGAAACCTAAGCAGGTAGAGACATGGTCTGAGGTCTGTATCTACGTATCCGGGAGCACTTAGGAGACTGGGACCAAATGAAGAAGCCCGGAAAGGTAGTCCAGTAACCTCGGTTGGAAATCATACAGTCCTATCCTCTTTGTTGGCAAATCCAGCCAACCCGGCTTATTCCCAGTCCTTTCTCCCTAACATCCTTCCACCGGAGCCTCCCTGCCCAGGGCACCTACCGTAAACCATCGCAACAGCCTCGATCCCAGCCCCCCTGAGGCCACCGCCCCCCACACAGTCTCCCCTATAATCTGGTAACAGAGGAGTCTTGAAAACGCACGAATGTCCTCAAGTCCCTCCCTTATGCTGAAGTTTTCTGCAGCTGGAGAATAAAGTTTAAACTGTTGACATGTTACCGAGGGTCCTGCCTTTACTCTTTGGTCGACAAGCATTGAAAAAACACCATCGTGTCTGGGACCTGCTCAAAATACTGTGGAAAGAGACAAATGAGCCAGTCCCTACCCATAGGAAATGCAACGTCTGGCAGGAAACAAACTTTGGGTTCATGACAGGCGCGTTACGATGGGTGCGATAGAGGAAGGAGGGGCAGTGACAGCTCACCCGGGGCGTGGTTGGGAGCCGGACTCCGGAGCTAGCTTGTCTGAGTTTGAACTTAACTGACCAAGGTGACCTTGGATAATTTGCCTAACCTCTCTTATCTAGAAAAGAGGGTGTTGTTAACAACAATATTTACCCCAAAGCCTTGATATGTTTTCGCTAATCGGGGGGTTTTGGAGACCAGTGCCTGGCATGCCAAACCCTCTAGCATCAAGAGTTTCATTAGTCACCAAGCTCTCGCGCCCGCACACGCCCGCCAGTTCTCGGGTCTACACTGCTGCTCCCGCCGCTTCCTCGGTGTGCAGTGTTCCCGCGGGCTGACATGTCACACCGCCTTCAGGCGCTCCACAAACGCCACCGTCTCCAGGATGTTCTCCGTACCCTGCCCCCGGGGTTGAAATGACTCTTCTCATTTTGCTCTCATAGCGCCTGTGACTTAACCGCGGGGACTTCTCACGACTCCCAACACCCCGCGCCGTCTCTGGTTCTGTCTCCGTCTCTCTGCTCCGTTCGACTTTGAGGCTCTGGAAAGTCAACACGTCCGAGGGAGGGAGAAGCACGGGTTTTGGAGCCCAGATCCCCTGGGGTTCAAATCTCCAGTTTGCAACTTCCTGGCTGGGTGGAATTAGGCTTAACTTTTTTTTTTTTTTTTTTAAGGTTGTATTTTTTTTTACTCACCACAGGGCGGGAACTCACAACTCCGGGATCAAAACCCACAGGCTCCACCTACCCAGCCGGCCCGGCGCCCCCAGGCTTAATATTTTGAGCTTCATATTCTTCATTTGTGTAAAAGAATAAAAATGCTAATCTTGGGCAACAATTGTGAAGACCAGAAACAACCCACAGAAAGCTTCTGAATATAGGTTAGGGTGTGGGGACATCTCCATACTCTTGTGTCATAAACAAGCAAATACCTCGGTAACAATGACCTTCAGAAACCACAGATAACAGGGCACCTGGGGGGCTCAGTTGGTTAAGTGACTGCCTGCGACTCAGGTGGTGGTCCTGGAGTCCCCAGACCGAGTCCTGCATCAGGCTCCCTGCTCAGCAGGGAGTCTGCTTCTCCCTCTGACCCTCCCTGCCCTCAAACTCACTTTCTCAAATAAATAAAAAAAATTTTTTTTAAAGAAACCACGGATCCACATTTGGGTTGGCATTTTACAACTCCGTTTTATCTGATTTTATTTTCCCCAGGCTGTACTGTGGGGAGAGGTGCTTCCGCTCCCCCTGCCTCCCCCCCCCGCCCCCCGCCCCCACCTCCCGTCTCTAACTGCACACTTGTCTCTCCCTCCCACCGCTCTCCTTCATCAAAATGTGTCTCGATTTTCCACTTCTTCCTTCCCTCCTGCCCCAGGTCCTCTTCACCTTGTATTTCAAAGGCTAAAGCCACCTGTGAGGGCGCCTGGCAGCCCCAGTCCCTCCCTTCGTCGCAGGATGATCTCCTTGCGACGTCCACCCCTTGGTCGCCACTGCGGGTCAGCGCGAAGCGGTGACTCACTCCTCCTTCTACTCTCTCTGGTTCCCTTCCGACAGACTAACCATTGCACAATACCATTTTCAGGAGGTCGCCTCCCTGCCTAAAAGCCTCTTGGCGTCTACCCTCACCCCCGCCCTTCTGGAATGCCCTTCCCCTGCTCCCCAGAACGGGCCCCTCATTTCTGCAAGGCGTGTGGGTCCGCGGCTCAGCCAAGAGGACACAGGCAGTCCCGCCTCCCTGTTTGTGCTTTTCTCCCCACACGCCTCATCTGAGCCCCGGGGGGCCTCGGAGACCCGAGACCCATCCTCTCACGGAAGCTTCCAGCAGACACACCCCCTTCCCTCCCGGGACCTCTGCTCTCAAGGTGCTCACTCTGTCACTTGGTTTGTGGCTTAGTTACGGAGACAGCTTACTGAGAAGTCTCAGTGGGTTACCTTCTCCCTCATGTCTAACGCCTTGGGCAGTTCAATAACTTTATAGTCATGTTTCATGATTAAAACTCAGTCTAGGGGCACCTGAGTGGCTCGCTGAGTGGTTAAGCGTCTGCCTTCAGCCCTGGTCCGATCCCAGGGTCCTGGGATGGAGTCCTGCGACCCGCTCTCTGCTCAGCGGGGGGCCTGCTTCTCTCTCTTCGCTCCCCCTGCTTGTGTTCCCTCTCTTGCTGTCTCTGTCAAATAAATAAATAAAATCTTAAACAACAACAACAAAAAACTCAGTCTAAAAAAGTTACAGCAAAGATTGAAAAAAAAAAAAAAAAAGAAAGAAACCCTAAAGCCCCAAATTCAGTCTCATCCATTTTAAAGCTCCAGGTATCCTATCAGTTCAGAGCTCCTTCCCCCACCCTCCCAGGTCAGAGCGAAGACCCAAGGCTTGGGGGGTGGGGCAGGAGGGGTGGGGGAGGTGGAGAAGCTGGAGGGAGGGGGGCCAGAATCCGGGTCAGCCACAGCGAGGATCGTCCCTTGCTTTTGAAGGCCTAGCTCTTCTGTGAACGTGCACACCTGTTGTTCTAACCTGCTCAAAGGGTTATCTGGGGGCGCCTGGGTGGCTCAGTCATTAACCGTCTGCCTTCAGCTCAGGTCATAGTCCCAGGGTCCTGGAATGGAGCCCCACCTCAGACTCCCTGCCCGGCAGGTAGCCTGCTTCTCCCTCTCCCATTTCCCGTGCTTGTGTTCCCTCTCTCGCTGTGTCTCTCTCCGTCGAATAAATAAATAAAATCCTTAAAAATAAAAAAAGGGTGATCCGACGGCATCTGTTGGCATTTGCTGCCAATGTACCCATTGCCTTGGCCATTCCGCTCTTAGAAATTTGCCTTCTCAAATACCTATGTAAGTGTGTGAAGAGCCAGTGGCAACCCAATAGGGTCAACCCAAGGGTCAACCAACAGAGATTGGTTGAGTAAACTCATATCCTGGCCATGCACCGTGAGTAAAATGGGAGTAGGTTTGTACACGTCAACATGGAAGGATGTCCATGGCATACTGTCCATTTAAAAAGCCAGCCCGTGGAACAATGTGTGTGGTGTGAAACCTACCTACCTGCCTATGTATCCACTTATCTACCTACCTATCTGTTTATCCATCTGTGGTAAGGGCTTGTGTAACATAAGGTAAAAAGTACAGGCTATGGAAGCAGAATACCAGGTTTTGAATCCTGGCCATGTGACTTCCTAGCGGGTGACCTTGGGCAGTTCACTCTCTGTGTCTCTGTAAATTCATAACCCTCAGAATTAATTAATGGTACATAAGACATTTTGAATAGAAGTGTTGCCTATGTAATAATTATAGGTACACCAAAGAAGCAAGTGTGGTCAGCCCTTAAGAGTGGGTAGACATGGGGGTGTGATGGGAGACCCTCACTTCTTGCTTGGATTTTTCTAAACATTATGAGAACATGTATTACTTTCAAATTTTAAGAACAGTGAAATAAAGTCATTCAAAAAAAAAAAAAACCTAGTCTGGGAAGAAAAAAGTTCTGCTGCTGCTGGAGATGTGTTGATGTTCTAAGAGAATTGATCCACAAGGTCCTTCTGAAGGATGAACTTGGAGCCCAGAAGTAAGCTAAGCGGGAGGTCTCAAATTTTCTGACCAGTTCCTCAAGGAGAATGAGATTTGGAAGTGAAGGGTAACCACAGTGTAAATCGTTTGCTTAAGGACACAGCGAACGGCAGGAGTGGCACGTGAGAACTATCCCCAAAGCCCCCATTGTTACTCACAATCCCAGAGGGGGACGTCGTCTCCCATCTGTGCCTTCCGGAGACCCAAACCCATCGCTGGCCAGCTCCTGCCCACGTTTCCCCTCGACATGCCCCCGGGCATCCGGACACCTTGGTTTCCCCACTCCTGCCACCTGTGTGTTCCCTGCGCGCCCCCTTGGATCTCCCTTGCCAGGGGTTCTTGACAACATTCCTGCTTCCTGACACCCCGTGTGGACACGGCAGCATCTCGGGGCTCCCCGGGCTTCCCTGGGCTAGAGTCCTTTAACGTGCTTCCAATAAATGATGAGGAATTTGGGGAGGGTCAGAGCCTTACCTGGAAGGTTTTGTGTTGGGCTCCTTCAGAAAGGAGGGTAGCAGGAAGAAGAAGACCGCCAACACGGCCAAAAGCAAGAGCCACTGGGCGGCATGGTCCAGGCGACTGATTCGAGGCAGACAGGTCCTCATGGCATTGGGTCAGGCACCGCCAGAAGGTTTCTGCATATCCTGGAGCTCTGATGGGGCCCGCAGCTGGTTTGAGCGCTGACGCCTCCTGGTCAGGGAGTGCACACCTCTTGTCTTAACAATGAGCCACTCAGGTAAACCCTGAGTCTATCAGCATCTGCCACGGGAAGGAGGAGCTGCCGTCCCTGCTTTGCAAGGGCTTATAGGCTGGCGTGGCTTGAAGGAAAAGAAACTCCTTTTGTGCAAACAAGTTTACTTTCCTTTTCTTGGTCTCAGAAGCCAATTTCTGCAAAAGCTGCATGGAGAGCTTTATGAGAAACATGGACGCGTTCTAGGGAACCTCACTTTTATCAGGTTCCAAACCCCTGGGGGCCCTGGGCAGCTGCACGGGCTAGAAGACCCTTGCAGGGGCTCCGGTGTGCCACATGACCTTTACGAGGAAAGCACAGGGGATCTGTTTAGCTTGGAGAGCCCTCTAGCAATAGTCCCTCAAAGAACACTGTGCCACCAGAGACTAGAGCTACGAGGACAGCTCATTTCCGAGGCGTTCCAGAGTCCCGGCTGGCTCTCAATCCTGGGATACATACAGGAAACACTCGGGAAACTTTCCTACACCCCATTGTCCAGGTTGCATAGAAACCAACAAAGCCAGGATCTCCGGTACCGGCTGTTTTTCCAGCAGGGGTTTTTTTTTTTTTTTTTAAGTCCCCCAGGTGATCCCAATGTGCAGCCATGCAGAGGACTGATTTACAGTCATCTGGCTCAACCTTGCCGGTGTCCCTTTGGCAGTCATGACCGTGACAGCCCTGAGCACACACGTGCAGGCGAGAGCTCGGAGCCAGGCTCCGGGGGGCCGTCCTCGTGCAGTGATGCCTTTGCAGCTGCTCAAGGTGCTGGGTGTGGTTGTCAACCCCATTCTACTGTGGGCGAAATCGCCCTGGCTCAGATCTCCTCAGCTTGGAGACCCCTCCAGATGACCCAGAGAAATCATTAACTCTACTTTGATATGAGGAATAAAAGCCGTAATGCTTAGGGGGAATGTGCAACTCAGAGGAATAATGACCGAGTTCGGGGGTAGAAAACAGAAGACACAGAGAAGCAGCCCTCCCTGAAGTGCTGTGGCTCACAGGATACCGAACACACAGGTGTCTCCCAGAAGGTGTAATGGGATAGACGCAGCTTGGAGTAATAAGCCCCGAGGGTCGCGGGACCCAGATTCGTTGCTCACACATGACCGGGTATGTTCAGAGGAATGCACAGCTTCCCGTTCTGTACCCAACGTCCTTGGCCTTCACCCAGGACACGCACCAATAAATGCTTAAAACACCTTCGCCAAGCAGGATGAAAAAGGCAAGACATTCTTCTGAGTGGCGGGGAGTAATACAGACGCACAATGGCCTTCTGTTGTCCCGGACCGTACCCTGGAACTCAGGGCACTATTCCAGGGAATGGGCTGGGAGCAAGGAGACAAGTCCCTCTCGGTACTAATTTCATCTCTCTCTACCTGGACACACCTAACCTGTAACGGATGATAACAATGACTCCATAAACATCTTCTCAATAGACTCGGATCAAATCATTACTCTTTGCCTTAAGTGACCCTTAACTGACCCGAGTTTGCCTGTGAACTTGCCATGAACAATTACCCTACGCCCTGCTTCCTGTTTGCAATGCGAGGCAAATGACCTGCACAAGGGGAAGGCGTTTTCTTACCCCCAGCCCGGTTCCACGGCAAGGAGTGTCTCTTTCACCTCGCCCTCTGCTTTGGGGAAGGCTCTCGGGGTCCGTGTTCTCTCTGACTTGCAGAGCGTGAAGATCTAGGGGGGGGGATCCCGGGTGCAAGCACACGGTCTGTGCTGCTCGCCACCTCGGGGGCGGGTTGAACTTGGAGCTATGGAAACCCTGCGGGGAGGGGGGCGGAGAGGGGGCCGGATCATCCACAGTTCTAGCTTCCTGGTTATCAGGGAGCAGCCAATGCTGCTGCAGCGCATGCCTGTGCGCCGGGGAGATCCAGAGGGACACGTGTTCTAGGGGAAACAGACTCTCCAAATGGGTTTCCAGCCATCTCCCTTGTTCCCCTGTTTCACGTTCAGTAAGGTCGACTCTCCTCTCCTTTTTAAAGCTTTTGCCTTTAGTCTTTATACACCTGTCACGAGGAGGCACGAGACCTCCCATGCAGCCAAAGTTGTTAAAAGATCATTTTCAGGGCACCTGGGTGGCTCAGTCGGTTAGGCGTCTGGCTCGGGCTCAGGTTATGATCCTGGGGTCCTGGGATCGACTCACTGGACTCCCTGCTCAGTGTGGAGCCTGCTTCTCTCCCTCTCTCTCTGCCTGCTGCTCCCCCCTGCTTGTGCTCTCTTTCTCTCTCTCTCTGTCAAATAAATAAAATCTTTTAAAAAATTAAAAGATTTTCGGTAGAAGGGAAGCTCGAGACTCTCATATGGATAGGAGACATGAAAATGTGTTAGAGATTTTTTCCTACTCATGAGAGTGAGTCGATGCAATAATTGATTCAAAAGAGCAGGCTGGAGGCACAAATGAACATAGAATAAGGATTGCTGACCGTGACCTGCAAGCGGGGCAAAACTGGTTTTTCCACAGGGAGGACAGCAGAATCTGCGTGGCTATCAACTCCCTACAATTTACAGAATTGTAAAATAGTTCAAAGGCTGTGTTAGGCTAGAATCAGCTAAGCTGGAAGGATATCTCCTAGATGACGCATCCTTTTCCACGTAAACACACACGGTGTTTCTAGGGTGAAGGTAACTTGGAGCCACTCCAGGATTGCAATTGTTGGAAACGTCCTCTCCATTGGAAGACACTCTTGGTGACTCAGGGGCATGCTGGTACTAATGGAAAGAGGTCGGCTTTTTAGGGACGTTGAGTAGCGGGCATTCAGTGTCCCTTTATATGTCCTGCCTTCTCTGTTTTCTGTACCATGCTCACCCCTAACTTTTTTTAAACAGTCTGATTGCGATATAATTTATGTACTATTTAGTTCGCACACTTAAGTGTACAATTCGGTGGAATGAATTGAGTGTATTCACAGAACTGTGCAACCATCACAATAATTCTAATTTTATTATTAGTTTTTTAAAGATTTTATTTTTATTTTTAAGTCATCTCTACACCCAACATGGGGCTCGAACTCACAACCCCGAAATCAAGGTCCCAATCTCTGCTCTTGAGCAGGCCAAGCACTGCTCAGTAATCTGATTTTAAAACATCTTCATCACACTCGAAGGAAAAAACCTTATGCCATAAAAGGGGAGCAAAAATACACAACCCCAAAATATGCCTCTTTGGCACATTGATTATTTTAAGCTGGTTATTTTTATTTTTATTTTTATTTTTTTTAAAGATTTTTTTTTTAATTTGACAGAGATCACAAGTAGGCAGAGAAGCAGGCAGAGAGAGAGGAAAAAGCAGGCCCCCTGCTGAGCAGAGAGCCCGACACGGGGCTCGATCCCAGGACCCTGGGATCATGACCCGAGCTGAAGGCAGAGGCTTTAACCCACTGAGCCACCCAGGCACCCCTAAGCTGGTTATTTTTAAGAAACTGCAGGCATGAGAGAGATGCTCTGAAGACCAAGTATAAGTTTGCCTTTTATAAGAGACATTTCCATTATAAAGGAAATCTCCATTTATAAGGGTGTCTCCCTCCACGTACCAGGAAGAGGTTACTGAATTCCCTAGAAACTCTTGCTAATGGAGATGGTGTGGACTTGAATCTGCACAGCAACCTCACCCTCGTGAGCCATGAAAACTGGGGCGTCTGGGTGGCTCAGTCAGTTGAGTGTCCAACTCTTGATCTCAGGGAGGTGAGTTTGAGCCCCGCCTTGGGCTCCAAGCTGGGCATGGAGCCTACTTAAAAAAAAAAAAATGCAATCAAAACACAACAGATTCAGGAAAAGCTCTTTATTCCTTTCTCCCCCACAAAAAAGGCCAGAGGAGCCGCTCCAGGAACAGAGTTGTCAGCATGGATAACCTTGTAAGGATGGAAACAGGGAGGCTAGGCAGGGAGGAGGCTAGCGAGGTCTGGTCCATCAAAGTCCTCTCTGTCCCATTGTTTCTGAGTGACCCTGCAACCATTTCCTGGTTTTCATCTTCCTGTGAAGTGCATGCCTTCTGCTTGAAGTCCCAGACCCCAACCCCCTCCTCCTTAGTTCAGGATGACATATGTACCTCCTTGAGCCTGACTGTCTTTGGAATTTCCACATCTGTGTGGATTCCCTGCACGTATGCTATTAAATTGGATTTTCTTCTGTTAAAGTGCCTCATGTCAATTTGATTCTTAGTCCAGTTAGAAAGTGCTTGATAGTATTTAAAGTGATGGCTTTGGCCATTTAGGGGAGCTACTGTTTTCCTGGGTCTCTCCCATGTATACAAGAGGGATGAATGTTATTCAACCTCTGTTTTTCTCGTGTTAATCTGTCTGCTGTCAATTTAATTATTAAACCATTAAAGAACCTAGAAGGGCAGAAGGAAAACTTTGCCATCCCTGCAGCCCCTGACTTGCCACTTGTTGCCTTGTTGTAACCGCTTGTCTGGTTACTTCTGTATTTGTTTAATTCTTTTTTTAAAAAAATATTTTATTTATTTATTTGACAGATCACAAGTAGGCAGAGTGGCAGGCAGGGAGAGGAAAGGAAGCAGGCTCCCCGTTGAGCAGAGAGTCCGACGTGGGGCTCTTTCCCAGGACCCTGGGATCATGACCTGAGCCAAAGGCAGAGGCTTTAACCCACTGAGCCACCCAGGCATCCCTGTCTTTGTTTAATTCTTGAATAATTCTATAAAGTCTATTTTCTGGTTTGTGTGCAGACCATGCAGCTCCCATTGTCTCTGCTCAGATTTTTCTTTTTAAAATATTTTTTTTAATTTTTAAAATAAAATAAAACAAATAAAAGGCAGACACTTAACTGACTGAGCCACCCAGATGACACCCTGGGTGGCTCAGTCAGTTAACTGTCTGCCTTTGGCTCAGGTCATGATCCCAGGGTCCTGGGATTGAGTCCTGTGTTGGGCTCCCTGCTCTTTGGGGAGCCTGCTTCTCCCTCTCCTCCCCACTCATGCTCTCTGTCACTGTCTCTGTCTTTCTCAAATAAATAAATAAATAAATAAATAAAGTATTTAAAAATATATTTTTTTAATTTTAAGGCTGGCTTTCTATAGGTTACCCCAGGTTGGCCTAAGTCACTTGTTGGACAAAGATTGTGCTTAAGCTCCCTTAGCCAGTTAGATTTTTATTCTTTTAGTATTGTGTGTGTGTGTGTGTGTGTGTGTGTGTGTGTGACTTGCAATCTGCTTTCACAGTTTAGGATTTTATAATTTTGTCCCTATTCATCGAGGCACTAGTAGCTTAAAAGCCCCCCCCTTTTTAAAGATTTTATCTATTTATTAGACAGAGAGAGAGAGAGAGAGATCACAAGTAGGCAGAGAGGGAGGCAGGGTAGGGGCAGGAAGCAGGCTCCCCACTGAGCAGAGAGCCTGATGCGGGGCTCGATCCCAGGACCCTGGGGTCATGTAAAAGTCCCCCCTTATAACTATTTTCTTTTTTCTTCTCTCTTTTGTTTTTGTTTAAGTAGGCTCCACACCCATCGTAGGCTTGAACTCATGACCCTGAGATCAAGAGTCACATGCTCTACCAACTGAGCCAGCCAGGTGCCCCCGAAGTTCCTCTTTCTGAGGGGGAGAAACTTGGGCATTTACACAGTGTTCTAGAACACCAAGAATCAGTGTGATTTTATTTTATTTCATATACTTATTTTTTCTTTTAAAGTAAGGCATACTCCCATCTGCAGTCCTTCATGTGGATGTGTCCGGAGTCTTGGAAGTTTGACTACCCTACATTCTCTTACAAATGGACCTTGAGAGCTCCTTTAGCCCTTTTGGTAGGAGACGGCAGGTATTTGTATGCCCTTGACCAAAGAATAGTCCTCTGTCAGGGAAGGTCATCCTATTCCCCCCAGTACACAGCTTTGGGAGGGATGCCCATGGAGTGGTGAGGGAGGATGGGGACCCCACCTAGCCAGTCAGATCAACCAAAGCAATCCTGGAGCGATGGGGTGATGGGTATCACAGTCAGAGGGTTCTCACAGCCAGTGTGATCTTATTTTTAAATCTGAGGTCCAAGTTGCTTGTTTCAGTCCCTTGAACCAGTAAGGCTCCTCACCTTTGCTGATGGGTCTTTGTGGTGCAGAAAATTCTCTTGACTCTGCTCCCCATCCTGCTCTGACTGCTCCAGCGTGGGGACATGTGCTTTCTGGACCCCCAGGAATGAGTGGAATCCTGTGAGGATTCTTCTTGGCTGTCTCTTTCCCTGGCTCTTTCCGTTAAACTTCTGGCTGGTCTGCTGTTTTGCTTGTCTCGGCTAGGATCATGGAGCTACCATCCCTATTAATGGTTTGCCCAAAATGTGCTTATCTCTGAAGAATCTATAAACCTTCATAGCACAAGGACACTATTGCCTTTGACTTTGAAGATATAGGGCAAAGGACATGAAGAAGTCTTTCTCTGGGGCTTGAGCAGTGTAAGTCTGAAAAGCATATGTTGACGATTACGGGTCGTGCTGTGACAGTGTTGAGCACCAGCTTCAAGTGAAATAATGTTTAATTTTATCTTTGATTAAGTCTGTGTTTGTACGTCTGTGACATGGCTTCTAAAGTGTGGGGTCCAGGCTAGGGGCTCCTCTTGTCTGTATCTTAATGTAAGGTTATTCTACACCCCATTCAACCACTCTTTTCATCTCATCTCATCTCATCTCTCCTCTCCTCTCCTCTCCTCTCCTCTCCTCTCCTCTCCTCTCTTCTCTTCTCTCTCTCTCCCTTCCCTTCCCTACCCTTCCTTTCCCTCCCCTCCCCTCATTTATTTCCTTCCTTCCTCCCTTCCTCCTTCCTTCCTTCCTTCATTTTCCTTCCTTCTTTCTTAGCTAGAATGCCCTGGTTCACAAAAGTACAGTATTTTACAGCATTTGTCTTGATAACAGGCTCACACGGCATAATCATTACTTAGAAGTTTCTCACAGAAGGAGAAAGGCAAACATAAAGCCATTTGGTTAAAAAAAATACAATTTTAATGCATGAGTCTTTGTGGTCTGATGAAGGAGTCGACGATTAAGGGTGTCCTAGGCAAGTGTTCACTATTACGCTAGAGAGCCTGTCTTCCATACAGAATGTCCTATCTCCTGGGTGGTCACGGTCAGAGGTGTGCTTGTCTTGGAACACTGAGTCTGGATCAGGTGGCCTGTCAAGTGCCCTCTGGGCTACTGCAGTGCTTGCGGAGGTGGCTAGAAAGGCCAGGCGGACGCTGATGCACCTTCTTGACAACATTTCTTCCATCTCCAGATGCAACGACAGTATTTCCTGTTCTCTTAAGACTAACATCCGGGGCGCCTGGGTGGCTCAGTGGGTTAAAGCCTCTGTCATCTGCTCAGGTCATGATCTCAGGGTCCTGGGATCGAGCCCCGCATCGGGCTCTCTGCTCAGCGGGGAGCCTGCTTCTCCCTCTCTCTCTCTGCCTGCCTCTCTGCCTACTTGTGATCTCTGTCTCTGTGTCTAATAAATAAATAAAATCTTAAAAAAAAAGACTCTAACATCAAAGAAGAATCCTACCTCACTTTCTAAGATCATTGCCTCTCCTTCCTCAGCACATGAGAAAGCTTCTGCCCTTCTCTCGTCCTCTCGTCATGAAGAAATCCGTCCAATAGAAAGGTCGGTGCACCACTGAGCCTGGTGTCATGGTGACAAGTGCTATGGAAACAAAATACGGCATGAGGTCAAAGTTTCTCCTGATGAATTTGTTCATTTCATACTTAGTGACAGATTCCTGTATGCTGGGCTCTTGGGTGACTCCATGGTGGAAGACATACAGGGTCACTAGAGGCACGGGGCCGGGGGTGCTGACCTGGGGGTGCATGAGTATAAAAAGGTTCTCTGTCAGTGCTCCCAACATGGCCAGTGAGTCCCACAGAATAACATGGGACATGGATGCATGAAAGGCAGCACCGGGAAGGCTGAAGACACACTGGAAGCAGGAAACCTCTGCCCTGCCCACATCCAGCACTGAGTGCCATCAGTATCTAGAGAGGAAGGACTGAGAGTGAGTGGCCAACTTGCCTTGCAGACCCCCTGCAGCATTAATAATTGCTATGTAGAAGGCAACTTTGTGGAGAGGGTGGACAAAGACAAAAGCCCATGTGGCTGGGGCTGAGCCAACGGAGGGCACAGGGTGGAGGGGCAGCTAGTGTTGGGAAAATAGAATTAAAAACAAATCTCCCAACCCCAAACCATCTCCACAAAGGTGGAGGAGAAAGGAAACACGCTATTGAATAAACTTAAACCAGAATTCAGTGGGCTTCGTAAGCAATCCACTAAGAGATTGCTGCAAAGATGGAAAGAAACCTTGCCTTCTGATGCAGCCAACTGGGTACAGGTCCCTACAAACGTGTTCCCAATATAAACAATGATTAATCCTCAACTAAGAGTGCTGGAAAGCGCAACTGTCACACCGAGTCCATCATATCCTCTCTTGGTGGTTGGGGGGACCATCTGGGTAGCTAACTGGCTTTGAACAAAATAAACGAGGCTCCTGCCCTCCCACAGAAATTGGGTAAAGGGGGTGCTATCTTCCTCAATCATGTTTCCAAGAAATGCTTCCGGGAGTCCAGAAAGTCCAGAAAGACTTTCCTGGGTCTGGCAAGAGGATTCTTCAGTTTTAAAAAGACTCACATGTATTTCAAATGGACAGAGGAAGAATTTCCAAGTTTTCTAAAGCAAATGCTCTAAGAAAAGGGAGGGGAAGCAAAATCTCCATCCTTATTCTCAACAGGGAAATTAAATATCTTAATTTTTTTACTTGAATCTGCTCTTACCCTAGACAAGCAGAGCATGTGGGCCTTGAAAGTCTCAGTGAGGAATTTGGGTTTACTCTGAGCTTGATGGGAAGCCCAGGGGGGTCTTGAGCTGGACAGCGTTCGAAAGGCTCAGTCTGGGTGCTGAGTGGAGACTTGGCTCCCAGGCTTGGCCTGATGTCTGTAGGGAGGAAGTGGCCTTTGGAGGCTCCAGAAGGTTGAAAATGGAGCTGATTTCCTTTGATGGTTTGTGCCAAGGAGCCAAGTGGGTCTGGTAACTGCAGCACTTAGCAGGGGTGTTTCTTGGCATTGTTCTGCTAGGGCCCCAGATTCCTGTATAATGAGTGTCATCTGGTCATTGTGGAATATGCCCAACGTTCTTCCACTTTTCTGGTCTTTTCTCTAGGACAGTGTCTCTCAAATGTTTCAAACTTCTCCCTAAAAGGTGGAAGTAAAGTAGAGCTCTGGGAAACAAATTCAGAGGAGCTATTTATGAGAAAAGTAAAGAAATGCTAATGAAGGCAGTGGCTCAGGGAAGTCAAATGAGGTAGACAGTAATGTGTGCAACCATAGGGCAAGGCTGTGAATGTGCCCAGCTCCTAAGAAAGCAAGAAAAGAGAGACGGCATTACCCAAATCAGACCAAAACCAGTTTTTTTTTTTTTTCTTCAGGTTTTCCACCTGGATCCTTTGTGCCTTCAGCATCATTTATGTAACCATTTGCCGGTAGAATATTCTAGCTAAACAAACAGGTCTCTGAAAAGAAGCAAACTAATTACATAGTCTCTTTTATGCTTGTGGCATAGAATCATAAATAGAATTACACACCCAGCGCTCTGAGCGCTTGGATTCCTCTCTGCCTTGAAGGCTGGGAGCTAATTCTTACCTGTTGGAGCCACCTGCTCACCTGAATTCTTGGGTTTGATTTTGCTCTTATTTGTTCTTTGGCTATTTGTTGTTATTGCTCGGCGGCCGGTTGGTTTGGGAGCATTCACCCTGTTTCTGAATCCCTGGCTCTTCTGAAACAAAAAGCTAATTGGATCTTTACAGCTGCAGGAAGATTTGTTTTGTTTTTATATTTTTGCAAGGTCTTGGCTCTCAGAAAACGCAGATGTCATTTCACAGGATACATGGATCCTCTACGGTGGAGACCTTTGTCACCTAATTGTGTGTCACCGATAAAGACAAAGTGTCAAATTGTAGAATAAGAAGGACCTTCAGGTAACTTTGGGAGTGAAAGTCCTTTAATCTTTGGACAGTCCTCTCCCTTCTCTGGGGCGGGAAGGCTGTTTTGCTGCAGCTGACTGCTGTAACTGGGCATCAGTGGGTTCCACGGCAAGCAGCCTCCTCCTGAGAGCAACACAGAATGCATTTCATCCCTTCTCTGTCTTGCTCGCTATACCTGGCCACTATTTAGCTGTATGATTTTTTTTTTAAAGATTTTATTTATTTATTTATTTGAGAGAGAGGGGGATTGAGAGAATGAGTGGAGAGGCAGAGGGAGAAGCAGACTCCTCAATGAGCAGGGAGCCTGATGTGGGACTCAATCCCAGGACCCTGGGATCATGACCTGAGTTGAAGGCAGATGTTTAATTGACTGAGTCACCCAGGCACTCCCTAGCTGTTCAATCTTGATCAAATCACATGTTAATGATTATAATAACAGTTCACAAGGGAACTTGTTAGAGCTCCGTTCTAATCAGCTGCAAATATTACCTTATTCCTCATAACAAGCAGATGAAGATGGCAGTTAAAATCCCCATTTTACAGATAAGGCAAAGCACACAGGAACTTGCCCGAGGCCCCTTAGCTGGGAAGCAGCACAACCAGGATTTGGGCACCTGCACCACGATGCTGTGTGGCCCAGGGCTTTGTTAAACCTTAGTGTGGTCATCTGTACCATGAGCTTGTTGACCAGATGTTCTCAAAGCTCCCAAAGAGCCCTGGATGCATCCACGATGGGCAGTGTCTCGCTAGTTTGAGTGCAGAAGAGGAATGCTCCATGTTGGCTCTGTTCACTCCCCAGAACCTACCCCAGCAGACAAGTTCAGAAACCACTGCAGGCAGGACAAACCAGATAGGGCTCGTCTTCATGGACCAGTGTTCATGGAACTCTGCTCTGTCTGATCGTCAGTGTCTTGCCCTACCTCATCGTTCATATACTAGCTGAAATTCTTGTGTTGGATAGAGCCCCCAAACTTCTGGAAACAATTGGTTCTGGGGTTGTTTAATGAAACTAAAGTAAGTTAAGGCTTCTACACCCCAACTAGAATTGGCTTCTCTGTCCTTTGCCCTCACATGTGTCCTACCAAGATTTGATCAATGGTGTTTATTACATGTCTTCTTGGTTTCTCCCTTGACAATACAGTGCATGTTCTTTTTTTTTTTTTCTTTTTCTTTTTTTTTTTTTTTTTTTTTTTTTTAGCCAGGGACCAATTCATTTGTATGTGTTTCCCCTGGCACAATCACTATTGTGTAGTTGGCATTTGGTGAATATATGGCAAATCAGCTGAATCAAAACAAAACAAAACAAATAGACAATGACATATGTAGCGTAAGCCCCCGCAGGCATTTTTCCCCCTCTCTCTTTTTTGTAATCCAAGTGCTTTATTTAAGTTTTACTTGCCAAGGCATCCACTTCAAAGACAGCTAGCTCAAATAAACACATCGCCAGCCACCCCACTCGATAAGGAGCCGACTGTCTCCCCTGCACCGAGGATCTTGCTTGGCGTCGATAACTGACCACGGGTGCCGCCTTGCCTGTTCTCGTTCCATGCTTTAAATTCCTGCTGTTGTGTTTTAAATTTACTAATAAGGCCTAAGCCCTCCAAACCCCAGGTCCCCACCCTCCACCCCAATAAAAGCAGAACCCCAGGTCTGCACTCCTCTCTCTCTATCTCTCTGTACCCCCAGCTGTGTGGTGTAATTTCCAGGTGCTGTTAAGTCATCAACCTCTTTCAGAATTTCCTCATGGTTGTTACTGAAGGGCCGCTTGTCATTGTAGCAAGAACCACCAGGGTCCACGCACTCATAATGCTGGTTTGGAAGCGGTGGTGGGGGTGGGGGATGTGTGAGGGAGGCTCAACCAGGCTGGGACTGCGACAAAGTAATAGAAGATGCTGGTTTTCCAACCCAGATGTCAGGGGTACATGTTGTCAAAGAAGCACTCAGTCTAGTCCAAAAAAAGCGTTGGGAAGAGATTGAACTGAAGCTCTCTGGGCCTGTTAGTACATGGCACATCCAAAACATCCTGCAAAATGGAAATTAATTTCACATTAGTTACGTAGGGGCCAAAGATGGGCCACTCTGGCGTGAAAACTATCTTGAGATAAAAAGTAATCAAGGGGTGCCTGGGTGGCTCAGTGGGTTAAAGCCTCTGCTTTCGGCTCAGGTCATGATCCCAGGGTCCTGGGATAGAGCCCCCGCGTCAGGCTCTCTGCTCGTCAGGAAGCCTGCTTCCTCCTCTCTCTCTGCCTGCCTCTCTGCCGACTTGTGATCTCTGTCTGTCAAGTAAAAAAATAAAATCTTTAATAAAAAAGAGTAATCAAAACTCAGCAGATTCAGGAAAAGCTCTTTACCTCCCCCCCCCCACCCCAACTGCCTAAAAAGAACTCAGGCAGAGGAGCTGCTCCAGGAACAGAGCTGTCACCATGGATAACATCGTAAGGATGGGAAAAGGGAGGCTAGGCAGGGAGGAAGCTAGCGAGGCCTGGGTCCATCAAAGTCCTCTCTGTCCCATTGTTTCCGAGTCGCCTGCAAACATTTCCTGGTTTTCATCTTCCTGGGACATGCATTCCTTCTGCTTGAGGTCCCAGACTCCTACCCGCTCCTCCTTAGTTCAGGATGACATATGTACCTCCTTGAGCCTGACTGTCTTTGGAATTTCCACATCTGTGCGGATTCCCCAGATGCAAAAAGTTGGACTTTCTCCTTAATCTCTCTTATGTCTGGTTTACTCTTAGTCCAGCCAGAAGGACCTTGAAAGGGACAGGAAACTCTTTTTTTTTTTTTTAAGATGTTATTTATTTATTTGTCAGAGAGAGAGTGAGAGAGCACAAGCAGGCAGAGTGGCCGGCAGAGACAGAGAGAGAAGCAGGCTTCCCGCTGAGCAAGGAGCCCGATGCAGGACTTGATTCCAGAACTCTGGGATCATGACCTGAGCCGAAGGCAGAAGCTTAAGGAATGAGCCACCCAGATGTCCCAGGGACAGGAAATTCTTGCTCTGTGACAATTAACCTGCAGTAATGTGGCCATTCCATGCATCCGATGTTCCCCAGGATTCTTTTCTCTGCGACACTTTCCTATCCCCAAGTCCTTCACAATTACCCCTGAGAAGATGCAGGTTAAGTAAGGGTCTTCCGTCCGGCGTACTTACACCAAGGAGAGAAACCTTGGAGGATGTCCGTGAAAGAAGAGAAGGGGCTCCTTTGGGCACCCCCTTTGAGCCATGCCTAATAAGAAGAAAATGCCATTTCTCTAGACTCAAAATAGCAGCATATTTTTGCTAATCTTTTACTAATTTTTACTAATTTTTACTAGTCTTCTTCCCAGGGTTCAAATTTCGAAAATGAGGCCCTCATCAGAATTGTGTCTTGAAAAACGGAAAAGCTGGACTTCCTCCAAAGGATCTAAGTAGGAGATATCTTACTGCCCAAAGCAGCGAGTAACGGTGGTGGAGAAGGCACGGCAGCTCCGGGGACTGGTCAGAATCCAACTTCTTTGTCATAGACGCCAAGGTGTTGAGCAGCATTCTCCATGTCATTCCAGAACGACTGGCTAAGACTCAAAGCTGGAGGCCGGAGATGCCAAGTGGCTGCGGGTAGGAGCAGCAGTGTAGACAGCACCCCCATGGGAAGCGGAGCCTGGCGTCTCCCACTTACTGAGTTATAGAGCACCTTGACCCTTCCACAAGCATGCATCTTTGTGGGGTAGGACCTTTTGAGAACTGACATATGTTCCCTGAGGCTTTGGGGGTGCATATGTGTGAACATACAGAGTATTCCCAATAGAGCGACTCTTATTTCCAGTCTAGGGATTTCCGAAGGCAGGATAGCCACTAGAGTGAGTGGCCCTCACCACTGGAGTCTGAGAAAACTGTGTGAGTCTGGGAATGAAGACGGGGTGCCCCTAGGCCAGTCTCCCACAGCCCTTGGAAGGTGCAGAAAAGCCTCTGCATTTCTTGAGTTCTTATAAGCAGCAGCATGGAGGTCAAAGGAAGGGTGGGACCCACGGGCTATGCGGGGGCCTCCGGACCAAACAACGGGCTCTAGAGATGGGGAAGTGGACGGCGGGGGGGGGGGGTTGGTCAGAAGATGAGGTGTCCCTTCTGGGGGTGAGGGGGCTCAGCGATAGAGGGGACCGAGGCAAGCCCGCCGTCTATGCAGAGACCACTCTATGTCGGTGACCAGTAGTAGTAGATAGAACTAAGTCAAGCCTGACCTGGGGCACACAGCCAGTTCAATGGAAAGATCTCTCTCCCTCCCTCCCCACCCCAACTATTTCCACTTCCTGTTCTCCACGCCAGGGCGGAGCTTGGAAGCAGAGCCTTGCCAAAAGAAGGAGCCGAGCCCCCCCCTCCCTGTGCCCCACGCTCACCCCCCACCCTGCATGACTCCGCATTCTCCCGGCAGCCAGGGGCGGCACCCCAGCGTGGACTGGGGAGAGGCACCTAACCTCTGAGGCAGATCTGCAGTGGAGTTTGAGCTGGCCTGAGCTTTCCCCACCTACAGTGACCGAGTCCGCCCGCCACCCTCTCCCGCAACCCCCGTCCTGCCAGGGACCAAGAGGGAGCTGGCACGGAAAGGCTGAGCTAGAGGGAGAAATTAGAGAGTTGTTTCTCGTTTTTTCGCTGGGTCAGTTGAGGCTCAATGAAACTGCACTTAGATTGTTGTCTGGACCAGAGTTTTCCTTGTCCTCTGATGCTGTGCCCTCTGATAACTCGCAGTTCTGTCCGGAGGCCCTTTTCTCAGACAACCCCGAGCACTTTCTGCGACTCTTCCATCCGGAAACCTGAGACACAAAGCGTGCGGGTCCCGTAGTGCCCCAAGGGGAGATCTTTTACTCTAGACTTCGCGGTGGTCGTGACCCTGGGGACAGCGTCTTCCGCAGAATCCAAGACAAAGGACTGCATATCACGTAAGAAGTTTGCTCTTTTAGGGAATTCACAGGAATAAGAGAAAGGATTGCTGATAGGAAAGCAGCTGTCTGGGTGAGTTAGGACGCCTTCTGGCCACAGACGGAAGGACTGTGCCAAGATCAACAGCCTCCAGGGACAGGAGGGCTGCACAGCCTGGGACAGAGCAGGTCCTCAGTGGTGCTGTGTACTTACTGCTTAACCAGAACCAGGGTTCAGTTTCGCTCATCAGGGTTCAGTGTACGTTCATCCGGTCGTCGGACGCGTCCCTCACCGCCTCCTGACACTCTGGGTTCTGTGTTTGTTTGCCTTTCCAATGATTACAGTAAATCAGTGATATTAGAGAATAAAAAACAAGTCAATCTTTCCAGCCAGAAGATAAAGTGTGCCATAGTAAATGACTAGGTAAACGATTCAGCGCTTACGCCCAAAGCCACCCCAGAGGATACTGGCCCCATGTCCTCCTGATTTTCCTGGTCGGAAGAGCTGGTTCCACCAAAGCCCGCCTGGAACCGCTATTCCCCCAGACGTGGGGTCCCCAGTGCTGCTGGGAAGCAAGCCTGGAGCCCTGGGTGCTGCCCGCCCGCCCCAGCCCCCACTCTTACCAGCTGTCACCAGGATTCAGTCCTTATCTCTAGATCCCATTTTCCATGGAAGGCAACCAGCGAGCTCGGGACCAGCAGCCAATTAGGCTCCAGAGCAGGAAATGTACAGACGGGCGTGGGACATCTTGTTACACCAGAAAGCAAGGAGCTCTCAGATGAATCACGTTAGAAGTTCACAGAATCTCTTGAGACCTGGCCGTTACTCTTAAAAAATGTCAAGGTCATGAAGGACAAAGAGACAGAGGAGCTGTTCCAGATGAAGGGAGACAAGAGAACCAAATGCAGTGCTTAATCCCTGATTGGATCCTGGAATAGGGTTTTGTTTTGTTTTTAAAGATTTTTTTTTTTTTTAATTTGAAAGGGAGAGAGTGAGAGAGAGGGAGAGAGAGTATGAGAAGGGGAGGGTTGGAAGGAGAAGCAGACTCCCCACCGAGCAGGGAACCCAATGCGGAACTTGATCCCGGAACTCCAGGAGCGTGACCCGAGCCGAAGGCAGTCGCCCAACCAACTGAGCCACCCAGGCGTCCCTTGTTCTGTTTTTATTTGTTTTTATTATTTATTTATTTTAAAATATCTTATTTATTTATTTGACAGATCACAAGTAGGCTGAGGCAGGCAGAGAGAGAGGAAGGGAAGCAGGCTCCCCGCTGAGCAGAGAGCCCGATGCGGGGCTCGATCCCAGGACCCTGGGATCATGACCTAAGCGGAAGGCAGACGCCTTAACCCACTAAGCCACTGAGCCGCCCCACCTTGTTTTGTTTTTAAATAAGACACTTTGTTGGGACAACTGGCAAAGTATGACTACACCGTAGATGAAATAATAGAAGTTAGGGGCTGATCTTCTACTGATCACTGTTGGTGACTGTGTGAGAGTATGTCCTTGTTCTTAGGAAATAGACACTCTCGTGTTTGGGGGACCAGGAACACCCTGCGAGCAATTTACTCTCACATGCGTAAAATGTTATACCTGCGAAAAAGAAAATGATGAAGCAATTGAGATCAAGTGCTAACAATTGGGGAACCCGGAGGGTCTATGAGAGCTCTTTTCATCATTCTTGTAACTTTCCTGCAAATCTAACATTATTTTTAGAAAAAAAACCAACAGGGGTGCCTGGGTGGCTCAGTCATTAAGTATCTGCCTTCAGCTCAGGTCGTGGTCCCAGGGTCCTGGAATTGAGCCCCGCATTGGGCTCCCTGCTCAGCGGGAAGCCTGCTTCTCCCTCTCCCATTCCCCCTGCTTGTGTTCCTTTCTCTCGTTGTGTCTCTGTCAAATATATAAAATCTTAAAAACAACAACAACAACAAAACAAGGTCACAGGACACCATCAGCCAAATCCAGATGGTGGACTATTCTATAAGGCACACAAGTGACCTGGTTTCTCTATCACATCAATGCCATTTAAAAAAAAAAAAAAAAGGGCAGGTAGACTGTTAGCTAATGAAAGACTTCAGACCCAATGACTAATTGTAATGTGTGGCTCTTGTTTGCATCTGCCTTGAACAAACCAGATAACTTAGACAACCAGAGATTAGGTAATATGATGGAATTATTAATTTTATTAAGAGTGACAGTGGCACATGACTATGGTTTTTTTCAAATGTTTTTATTAGTTAAAGATGCAAATTAATGTATTTATGGGAGAAATGACACAATGCCTGCGCTTGTCTTTAGAAGGCTGGCTAGGGGTGTAGGGGCAGACAGGAAATAAGATTGGCAAAGTGGGTAATCGTTGAAGCTGAGCGATGAGGACGTAGGGTTTCAATACCTGATTTCCTCTACATTCATGTATGTTTGAAATTTTCCATATAAAAATCTTTAAATCAATTACGCCCAAAGACTGCAATTTAAATTCCATTATTTCAGATGACTATTCCTTTTCTCCCACCAGTCAATTCTTCCGGAAATACGGTTCAGAGTCTCTCTCTGGTCCTTGCCAGGCGGTCTGGTGTCTCTTTTGATCCTGCTGGCGAATGGCCCGCCTGCGCTTTCCTGCTGATTGGAAAGAAATCTAATTTGACTGGACTTCAAACCCAGATTGCAGTCATATGAAATTACAAAGAAACTGTCCAACTCACGATGTCAGTCACCGTCTCCCCTCAACTCACGTCCCTGGTCGCACTTGATCACATAGCTGAATTTTTGACAAAGAAATTAGTTCCACAAATGTAGAATGTAGAAACTCCAGTGTTTACAGAAAATGATATGCTCTTTCCTGTATAATATGCAGACTGGACCTTTGTCGCATGTACCTCCTTCTAGCAGTGAGGCTGACATGCCGGAGGCATTCTTTTTTTTTCTTTTTTTAAAGATTTTATTTATTTACCTGACAGACAGAGATCACAAGTAGGCAGAGAGGCAGGCAGAGAGAGAAGGGGAAGCAGGCTCCCTGCCAATCAGAAAGCCCGACTCGGGGCTCGATCCCAGGACCCTGGCATCATGACCTGAGCCGAAGGCAGAGGCTTTAACCCACTGAGCCACCCAGGTGCCCCTGCCTGAGGCATTCTTATCTGAAAGCAATTCACTAAGGAAAACTCTGGAAAGATGAAAATGGTAAAGTCTGAATTAAAAGCTGTCACTGAGTTTCATGAAATGTTCTCAAGAAGCAGACTCTCAAGTCGTTTGGTACCCACGACTGCAGAAACCAAGATGAAACACACGAAAAAGCAGAAGAAATCTTGAACCATGGGAAAAGCAGATTGGCTTCTTGCTCACAAGTATGATACAAAGAAAGAATATGTCAAAACCCACACGCCAGGGGCTCCTGGGTGGCTCAGTCATTAACCGTCTGCCTTCGGCTCAGGTCATGATCCCGGGGTGCTGGGATTGAGTACCGCATCGGGCTCCCTGCTCGGCGGGAAGCCCGCTTCTCCCTCTCCCACTCCCCCTGCTTGTGTTCCCTCTCTCGCTGTGTCTCTCTCTGTCAAATAAATAAATAAAAACCTTAAAAAAAAAAAACCCACACGCCACTCAGACATAAACGTTAAGGGTAATACTCAAGTCTCAAGTAAATAGCTTGGACATACGTGGAAAGATTTAAATTCTGATGTTTGCACCATGAACACCGACTCTTCCGTTTTGGTCATCTCTTTGCCACAGAATTGATTTTTAGTATTTGCCCGTACCAGGATGGGTTTTTCTTCATCTTCTCACCATCTTTTCTCCCCACACCCACTTCCCGAGTGGGAATCTTTGATAAGGGGAGAAAAAGAGACAGTTGTATCGCAAGAGACAGACAAAAAGCAAGAGGAAGATGTGTTTGTTCTAGACGTGTTTTGCCCTTGGGCGTCCATGCTGCCCAAAGGGCCGAGTCCAAAGAGAAAAGAGCTAACGTGGAAGGTGCTTGAGGAAGGTTCCAGTACGTGGGTTCCTGGGGCAGCCGGCCAGGAAGTCCTGGTCCAAGAGCTCGTCGGGCCAACAGCAAAGTTTGGGTGCCAGAAGCATGGCTGTCCCCTCCGGCCCAGTTCTGGATCTCTAGCCCTCAGGGTGACTTGATCGCCCCATTTCCTTGTAGGATGTGTCCCTTCCTCTTAAATCTGCTAGAGCCGGTTTCGATGACTAGCGTGAACTCTGACCCGTACCGTGTGTCAGCGAAAAACAAGAATTCCTGCATTGGTAGAAACTGATGCCTGTGTTACCTTATAGTTCCTGGGCTCGCCTCCCCCATGAGGCCCCCCAGTCCTCCTTTACGTTAGGGCTGCAGGGTTGCCTGGGGCGTGGGGAGAGGGAAGTCAGAAGACCAGGGGGCTCTACTGTGTATCTTCTTGGGGGAGGGGAGCTTGGTGCTTCTGGGCTGGTCCAAAAGGGTGAGAGGCATGGGGGAGGTTCGCCAATGGGTCACCGGGTTGGTCCCAGAGGGGTCCGCGCTCCAGGGGCCACCCCAGGCTGTGCGTCACCGCTGAAGGGAGCCGTTCTCCGCAGGACCCTGGGCTGTGTGGTTCTTCCTTCATCCCGGCCACTCAGGGCTTCTCAGGGCAAAGGCAGGTAGGTGCAGACCCCCAGCTCTGCAGCCAGTGGGAGGAGATTGGAGTGTCTCCTGGCTTCTTCATCGGCACTGCTGGGCTAGTGACTCAGCCTCTCTTTGCCTCAATTTTCTTTTCCGTAAAATGCAAATAATAATCATGGTGGACAGGTTGATGCGCCACCAGGTTCCCCAGCGGAAGGGAGGATTTCCCCGTCGCCCCCCTCGCTCAGCCCCTGTGCGGGAGCACTTGGCCGGAGACAGCAGGCCCCTTTCATTGATCCAAAGAGTGATGGACAAGGCAGTGTTAGCGCGTGGTCTTCGCACTCCGCGGGGTCAACGGAATGGCCATCCCGTTTTCAGCACTCCCTCCGGGGTCCTCTGCGGCCCCTCTCTTCCTCTGGGAGGTGTTGCTGCTGGAGCTCTCTCCCCTGAGCCTCTGGTGCAGGGATCTCCATGTCAGAGATTCCTGGGGACCCAGCCTGCCACACACCGCCTTCTCATTAGGACTAAAGTACACAGAACTTGGGGCTCCTGGGTTGCTCAGCGTTAGGCATCTGCCTTCGGCTCAGGTTATGATCCCAGGGTCCTCAGATCGAGTCCCGTATCCGGCTCCCTGCTTCTCCCTCTCCCACTCCCCCTGCTTGTGTTCCTGCTCTTGCTGTGTGTCTCTTTCAAATAAGTAAACAAAATCTTTTAGAAACAATCATAATTAAAAAATTAAAAAATTAAATGCACAGAACTTAAAATTCTCATCACAGACCCAGGCACAAGCACACAAGAAACATCACGGGGGCTGTTACAAACCCAAGGCCTATCTTTTTTCTCCTTATGATTAGAGATTTTTAAAAATCCTCTCAAAAGACCAAAAGAGGCAACCTCTGTATGTGCTCACATTGCCATTCGGACGGGAATGCCAAAAAGCAAACACAGAAGAGCAAGAGCGATCGGGGGTTTGAGATCTCATTCACGTACCGTACAATTCATCTGTTGAAAGCAGACATTTCAATGGCTTCTAGTATGTTCCCAGAGCTGTGCACACATCACCACAGTCAATGTTAGGATGTTTTCATCACTTCCCCAAAATACCCTGTGCCCGTTAGTGGCGACTGCTTTCCTCCCAGCCCACCCCGGCCCCAGGTAACCCCCAACCTACTTTCTGTGTCTATAAATTTGCCTTTTCAGGACATTTCATATAAATGGAATGATACCATGTGTGGTCTTCTGTGTCTGGGTTTTCACTTAACATAGTGTATTCAAGGTTGAGCCATGATGTAGCTACTCTGTTCCTTTTCATGGTTGACTTACATTCTGTTATGTGGACAGACCACATTTTGTTTATCCATTCACCAGGTCCTGGGCATTTGGGTTGTTTCACCTTTTAGCTATTATGAATAATGCTGCTATGAACTTTCATGGCAAAGTTTTTCTGTGGGCATAGTCCTCCCCTCCCCCAGCTTTATTGAGATATTGACGTTCAACACTGTGAAAGTTTCGGGTGGCTCAGTGGGTTAAGCCTCTGCCTTCGGCTCAGGGCATGATCTCAGGGTTTTGGGATCGAGCCCCACATTGGGCTCTCTGCTCAGCAGGGAACCTGCTCCCCGCCCCTCTGCCTGTCTCTCTGCCTACTTGTGATCTCTCTCTCTCTCTGTCAAATAAATAAATAAAATCTTAAGAAAAAAAAAAACAATGTACAAGTTTAAGGTGTCTAACACATTGATTTAATACACATACACAGGGTGCCTGGGTGGCTCAGTCAGTTAAGCATCTGCCTTCGGCTTGGGTTGTGATCCTGGAGTCCTGGGATCAAGTCCCTGCTCAGCAGGGAGCCTGCTTCTCCCTCTGCCTGCTGTTCCCGCACCTTGTGCTCTCCCTCTTTCTCTCTCTCTCTTTGTCAAATGAATAAAAACCTTCAAAAAATACACATACCCAGCAGAATGATTTCTACCATGATGTTAGCTTACATTCCCAATCACGTCACATAATGACCATTTGGGGTTTTTTTTGGTGAGTGTGGACTTTTTTTTGATTTCACTTGGGTGTAGAGCTAGGAATAAAATACGCCGAATCATATGGCAATTCTTTAATTTTTGGAGGAACTGCAGCTGTTTCATAAAGCAGCTGTCTCATTTTACAGTCCCATCGAGAGTGTGAGGGTTCCAACTTCCCCACGTCCTCATCAACCACTCATTTTTATCTGTCTTGGCCATTCTGATGGCTGTGAAGTAGTGGCTCATGTTTTTGATTTGCGTTTGATTTGCACGTTGAACATCTTGTCATGTGCTTGTTGGCCATTATGCATATCTTCTTGGCAGAAATGTCTACTCAGATCTTTTGCTTATCTTAAAATTGGGTTATTTTGAATACATATATATTTTTAAAGGTTTATTTAATTTTGGAGAGAGAGTGTACATATGTGGGCAAGTGGGGTCAGGGACACAGGGAGGTGAAGAAAGAGGATCCCAGCAGACTTCCCGCTGGGGGTGGAGTGCCACGTGGGGCTCTATAGCGTGACCCTGAGATCACGACCCCAGCGGAAACCAAGAAGAGTCTGGTTGCTCAACTGCCTGAGCCACCCAGGCACCCCGTCTTCGATATCATTTCCCTCTTCTATAAAAGAAGAAGGTTACCGTGTCCTTCACAGGTTTGTCGTGGAGATTTCACACAGTGCTCTGCACGTCGCAGGCACCCCAAAAAGTTAGTGAACCTTCATCTCACCTCGCCTTGAAAGTGGAGACCGAGTCAAATTCATTTAGCATTACATCACCTAGCGCAGTGCTTTGCACGAAGACAGGCTCAATGAACTTCGGAAAGTATAAATGTGCCAATTCACAGCGCTCAAATATTCTAATTGGAATCTTATGTGGTTCGCCCCCTTGCTCCCATTACTTTCAGTGAACCTCTTCTCCTGAGAACAATGTTCTTAATTTTATTCCCCTTGCCAGCTGCCTCCTGTCCCGAAATTTCACTGGCACCATCAGGGAAGCTGATTACAAGACAAGCAAAGACGCCACCCGACAGGGCTGACGGGAATCCGAGAACCCTTTGAAGGAGCTAGAGGACTGACAGCCTGTCAAACACAACCTGTCCCTTTTTGGAGAGCGCAACGGAACGTAATTAAAGTCATTACAGAAGTGAGAAAAATGAGAATTTTTTTTTTTTTTCAAAAACCCCTGACTGCCGACTGACAGTTATTTAACAGTTCAGTAACCCGTCACCAGCCAGCCCCGGCTGAGGCATGGCCCTCGTTCTCATTTGGAGGGGACCGGGCCACCGGCCAGCCCAAAGGTGGGGGGGGGAGGGGGTCCCCGCTAGGGTGGGGACGGGGGACCTCCAGGCGTGAGTGCTGCTTCGGCGAACCCGGCTGAGCCGCCTGGGGTACACCGGGAGCTCAGGGGCGGTGAGGCCGGGCGTCTCATCCCACCTCGCACCTTGAAGGTCAGCCCAGTAGCAAAGGCACCCTGGGGGGCATACGGGTGCGTGCCGTGGTGCGCTCACGCACCTCAGGCCGGGTACAGCCGGGAACGTGGAGAACAAGGCGTGTGTGTCTTGGATTCAGCCGCAGGACGGCGGGAGTGGGGGGCGGGGGGTTCTGAAACTCTGGGTCACTTTCTCGAACCTCCCGGAGGGCCGGCCCGGGGAGGGATGGGGGATGAAGGTGGAGATGGATGGGCGGCTCCTGGGTGCCGGGACCCGCGCGACTTCGTGTCCCCATGCGGGGGTCGAGCAGGCTGCACTGCTCAGGGGCTGTCCCGGGGCTCCTGGCCCTGCCGCGGGAGGGCACGGGGAGCCGGATCCGGGCCGTCCAGCTCGCCAGGCCGCACCTCGACGCGGCCGGCTGCTGGGCGCGGGGACCGATTTCCCGACTTGAGCCGCGGAGGGGCGGCGCCCGGGCGGGACTGCGAGCACAGGGCTGGCAGCGCGGCCTTCGCAAGGGGCTGGGAACGCGGGACGCCAGCCCCGGCCCCCGGCAGCCACCGGTGACAAGGGCGACGCCTGGTGTGGGCGGGACAGGCCAGCTCGCACTCCTTATTGGACAAATGCCCCTGTCAATCACTGAGGAAAGGCGACCGGACATCCAGGACTTCCCCGCCTCGAGGGAAGGCGGGCTCGGGGGAGATGGGCGGATGCGGTACCCAATAGTAGTCGAGCTATTTGCCTGCGCGAGAGATTGGCAGATGCTCTAACCACTGAGACGTCGCGGAGGTTACTGGCTATGCCGGTGATTGGTGGCGGCGCGTGGGGTGTTCAGGCGCGGGGTGCTTCATAGTCTGGAAAACGGGCTCCCAATGAACGCATGGGTGGGGATGAGGCTGCGGCGAGTTTTTCGTCTTGTGTTGAGTTAGGCTCGAGGCTTTCACGGAGGCTCCTGAGTCTGGCTTTTCCTGGAATTACCTAGCTTTTCCGGGCCCCTTCCTAAAGCACCGCCTCCCTCGTGCAGGAGCAGGGTCGGACGAAGACGGGCGCTGCGCCCGCAGGGGCCTCGTGCGTGTCCTTGGGTTAAAGCGAAGATCCAGTGGACGAGATTCAGTAGAAAACAGGAACAGGGAGAACGGAAGATTGCGGGGGTGGGGGGGGGGAGGGTGTTAGGAGCCCCTGAAAATTTGAATGGATGCCCAGCCTTCCTCATAAGAGGAAGACGCGAGTAAAAAACTCCCCCGTCAGCTGGTGGGAGTCCAGACTCGGACGAGGTACTGCCTCGAGCTGGTGCAGAAACGGGCTCTCTCGAGTCGCGGCGGCCGCGAACTGGCCCAAGCCCCGAGGGTGGGCGGGGGGGGGGGGGGGGCTGTACGAAGTGTCACGTGTTCGTTCACCTTGGGCCCAGCCACCCATCTGGGGGGATCTGGTCTGAAGATGCGCTTCCGCAAACAGGGAACTCCGAATGCACAGTTTTAGCCACAGCGCCAAAGGTGGGAAACTGCACGAATGGCCATCAGCAGGGGGGTGTGCGAAGAGGCTGCAGAGGCTGCGGGACGGCCGCCCCAGGGAGCATTATACAGACGTGGTAGCATTAAAGAGAAAGAGGGAGCCAGCGGTTCTTTCTGGGGAGTGAGCTCCGGAGACGGATACAGGCCACTGCCTTGAGCAAAAAGATGCTGCAAGGACACAACCAACACTAATAAAAATGGTTGCACGTAAGGGGTAGAGGTGGTGGGGGTGCATCTGGTGGGAGCCTTAGGGGGAAAATAGAATAAAAATAAAGTGATGCTGGGATGCCTGGGTGGCTCAGTCGATTAAGCATCTGCCTTAGGTTCAGGTCATGATCCCAGGGTCCTGGAATCAAGTCCCCACATGCTTCCTTCCCCCTCCCCCTCTGCCTGCTGCTCCCCCTGCTTGTGCTCTCTGTCAAATAAATAAAATCCTAAATAAAAATAAAGAGATAGCCATAATAGTAGTAAAAGAAAAACAAAACAAAACAAAAATCGATGACAATAGAAATCTGCCAAGCTTGACCACTGTTCTGGGACCGGACATTAGATCCTGGATGCTGGGCTGGGTGGGCCTCAAGTTCTCTATAACAGGGCCACATTGTAGACGGGGCTAAGGGTTTCTGGCAGCCTGCCCCTCTCCAGGGCTCCTCCAGAAGATGAAGACAGAAAGAAAATGACTTTGACCTACTTTCAGGTTTATGTGACCTTGCCCTCCAAGGTTAGAAGTAGGGGTGGGTTGTGGATCCCAGACAGCAAGGATGAAGGGCCTAGTAGGTGACCGCGGGCCTCTCTGCACCCAGGCATCCCTGTGGGATATGGCTCAGAAGGAGACAGAGCTCCTCGTGTCCTTTCTCCAGCACTGCTTGTTCCACGGAAATGAAGCCGTGGCCCTCAGAAGGCACGTGGCCTGGCTGGATCCAGCCGTCCTGACACATGAGGTCTTCCAGGCCCAAGCGCTGCCCGGAGGATAAACTTGGCCTCTGTTCATCTGAGTTCAGGGAGGTCCTGTGCACAGATGTGTTTTCTCACAATCAGACTGGGAAGACCAGAACAACCCCAAAGTGATCTGTTTTTAGGAAAACTATTTCAATCTACAGATGTTAAAAAATTGAGAACAAGGGGTGCCTGGCCGGCTCAGTCAATAGAGGGTGTGACTCGATCTCAGGGATGTGAGTTCAAGCCCCACCATGGGTGTAGAGAGTGGTTAAAAAAATATTTATATGGAGAACAAGTATGAATCATCCAAAAAGGGGAAAAAAGAGCCATGTGCACCAGGAGTTCACAGCAAGTTTTCTCCAGGTTTTAGGTTTTAGGCTGCCCTCAGAGCCGCTTTGAGTGCACGTTTTCTTCAACATGGCCATTTTTAGAACAGGAAGTGGGGACACACCTAATTTTCCCAGATGCTGGCAGTTACAACAGACTTTTTTTTTTTTTTTTTTTTAGACAGAATGAGAGAGCACAAGCAGCAGAGGGGGGTGGGCAGAGGGAGAAGCAGACTCCCCTGCTGAGCTCCCAGGGCCCCAAGATCATGACCTGAGCTGAAGGCAGACACCCAACCCACAGAGCCACCCTGGCGCCCCTACAACGGACATTTCGACGGAAGGTGGCCCTGAAAAGTTTCTAGCAAGCGGAGTCTGGTGAATAGAAATGAATTATCTGCGGACTTGGGTTTTCGAGAACCACGGGCGTGTGATGTGTGGGATGGGTGACAAGCCCCTGCTGTTTGTGTCGTGTAGGAAGCGGCGGTGAGGGGGCGCAGGGGAAGGGACTGAGAGTTGCGGGGCGGAGACTCTCGGCATCCCAAAGTCCAGACTGGAGCCCTTCACTGGCTTCTGTCGGCCCCTGTGGCTCTGGGCCCTGCATGGCTGTGCCACGCTAGTGGCACCACGTCGGTGGCGGCCCCACCATGGCCTGTCTTACAGGAGTCTCACTCGGTGTTTGCTCTCTCCCTCCGGCCTTGCTGCTTCCTTCCCTGTACCTTAGGCTTTAAGCGGCCCTAATGGTATCGAGGTCGTTTTCTTCCATCCAACGCTGTGAAGGAGGGGGGTCTCCTCTTGGTTTCAGCTTGCGGGTGGGATGGTACCTTGTGGTGGTGTGTTACGGCCTTGCCATCGACTCTGAGAATGCCAGGAAACGTCTCAGAATGGGTTCTTCACGTTTCCTGAGCCGGAGCAGTCCTGGTGTCTGTCTGGCGGGACACATGGGTGGGAGTTAAAGTGGGTTCTGGTTCTGAGTGGACCTTCTGACCACAATGGACTCGAAGGGGCCCCACTGAGGCAGTTGAGGGGACAGGTATGGTATAAGCATGGGTGGAAGCGGCGGCAGAGCCATCTCCACAGTCCCAGTGAGTGGGCCATGCTTCCTTGAAGCCTCAGAGGCTCAGTGTGAAACCTGGGCAACGGGACCGCCACCTAGGAAGTGTGCAGTGTGCTGTGTGCAGCATACTTCAGAGGCTCCCAAGTCCCCACCAGGTGACCCAGTGGTCCTGGTGTCTGCGCAGCCACCCCCTCCCCCATTCCTTCCTCACAGAGTCCTGATGGGGTCCAGTTCTCTGCTCCTCTGAACAGCCTTGTGTTCATGGGAACACAGCCCCAGACCGGGGTACCTCAGCCAACCTTGGTCGCCCATCTCCTCGCTGGAGATTGGTTGAGCCACGAACACATGACATATTCTGGCCAATTGAGACCTGGCAGGAGGCCGGGGGCGGGGCAGCGGGACAGGTGCAAGGGTTCCCTCACTCCTACGGACACCAGGCAGCGGTGGCCCTTTTCCTGCATCTGGATACGACATGTGAGGGCCTGCGGCAGTCTTGCAAGGACGAGGAAGGCTAGTGGGCCCCAGGAGCCCGAAGCGCAAGGAATTTGGAACCACGGGAATGGCCGCATAGGCCCATTCTGCCTTTGGGCTCCTCCGTGCCCCAGCTCCCCTCTGGTTTGCTGCTGGACCATCGTAGCGGATCCAAGGATATGAAAGCTCCTTGAGTTTGCTTTCCAGAGCTCTGGGAATTTTGACCCAAGTCCACAGGAGTCCTTCGTATTTGGTGTACTCAGAGAAGAAGGATCCAGGCAGGAGAAGACCAAAGCCCACCAGCCGGCATCAGGGCGACGCGCTGGGCTGGGCAGGGCGGCCCCGGGGTGGCGCCCGGTTTGCCACCGCACCCAGTGGGTGGGGAGTTGCAGTGTTGGGGAAGGGGTCGCTGGGAGGTGACAAAGGGAAGAAAGAACTCTTAAAATCAGAATTTAAAAAAAAAAGAGCAGTGACAAAGAGATGATTTTTAACAAAGAAAGAACCACAGACACTAGGCTAGAACAGCAGAGACCAGCCCCTCGTTCCGTGCAGACTGTCAGCAAGGAAGCAAAAGGAGTCACGGCCACAAAAGGGAGGCGCCCGAGGAGAACTCCAGCGCCGAGCGAGAGAGGAAGGAAGGACAGTGAGTCACTCCCGCCATCACTAATGTCAGGCGTGCAAAAGGCCGCTGCTTCTTTGAGTTCACTGTATTGATTTAGCTTTATTCCAGCAAATACAAAATATTTATAAGAACTTCGTAGGTTCTCTCCTCACCAGACCCTCCCGAATTCCGTTTGCTATGAGCTTTCCTGCTAATGGGACAGAAACGGCCTGTGCAGCACAAAGGAACCGCTGTATTCCCCTCGTCCCACGTTGGCTGACCCTAGGAACCCACGGAGCCCCCGAGCTGTCCCAGACACTGTCCCCATCAGGCCGTTTTGGTGTTTTCCGGCATGCTGTCTGTGGAGAGGCCCTTTCCCTGCACACATGCCTGTCTTCTCTGGAGGACCTTTGTCTCCCTACAGGTGGGCACCATGTTGCATCTTTGATGTCTCTCTCTAGCAGGGGGCACTGTCCTGGGTGTGTTATAAACACTCAAACGAGCCTCCCTTCCTTAAGTGGGAAGTCAGTGTCATGCTTAAATGGGAGGGGCTCTTCGCGGGTCCCAGCTCTGAGGGCACCGATCAGTTCCAGCATGGAAGGTGGGTGTTGAGGTGTTGAGTTAGGGTTTTTGCTAAAAGCACGCTCAGAGCCTGGGACAGCCAGCAGCTCGCATCCCTGGGCACAGTGCCCCCCCCCCCCCGCACCTGCCCGCACCTGGTGTGGAAAGGATTCGGGGGCGCTGTGCAGAAGATGGGTAACAGGTCCTGCTGCCTGGGTGTCCAGCCTAACAACGCTGCACCCTCATTCTGCCTCAGAAGACTTTCTGGAAGCCTCCGGAACCGCGGGGAGCATTCTCTTAGCAAACGCGTCTAACTCTGGCGACAGCGATCCCGATCCCTGTAAAAGGAGGCCTAAGCTGTGGGAACTGCGCCATCAGGTGCCATCCACCTCTACAGCTACGTCTGGGGGAGGGAAGGAGCCTGCTGACGTCTGCACAGGAGGGCCCGGGCCTCGCCGGACGAAGGCCGCCTACATGTCGTAGAGCCGGAGCTGCTCCTGCACGTCGCCGGCGGACATCTCCCCGAAGGTCTCCTTGTTGTCCTGCATGAGCTTGAAGATGGCTGCCAGCTGCTCCTTCTGCACTCTGCGGGGAAGAGAGGACAGAGAGGAGAAAGGTGCTCCGAGCCCAGGGTGGCGGGGGTGCTGGGGGGCCCTGCTCTATCCGCTACTGCTGGGTCTGCTTTCCAGGACAGGAAGAAAATCAAACCGCACCGAAACCCACTCAAAGCTCAACGACCTCAGCTGGAAGGTTCTAAAAAGCCGGCTCTAGGTCTCGGGTGTTCCCTGCAAGTCTGGGGATGCGAGTGACCGTGTGGGTTCCGGTGCCCCTGTTTCCCCTCGGGCCCCCTTTGAGCATTGACCTCGCACGTCGGGGGAGGTAACGGGGAGAGGCCTGTTCCGTTAGGTGGCTGGAGAGCGAGCCCCCGGAGAAACAGGTTAGCGACAGCCTCAGTTTAGAGGGATGAAAGCGACAGCCTCAGTTTAGAGGGATGAAGACAGAGACCATGGCCGGCCGAGACGGAGGGGGCGCACGCGGAGGGGCACATGGGGGCTTGACCCGGGGCTGGCATGGGGTCTCACTGCCCAGAGGAAGGGCCGCCTCTTCCTGATTTGTGCAGATACCTTATGGCCAGCGGGGGCCCTGCCCCTCCTGCTATAGACCGGCCCGCGCAGGCTGGGGCCGCTGGGACTGACGGGCTGCTGTCTTTGTGAGGCCCCGCCACACCATCTGACCAGCACAGGGCAACTCCCAGGAGCGCAAACATTTGGAAAGGGCGGGGCAAGACTTCCTCAGAAAGCAGGGATGGTCTGCGGTTCCGTCCCCGTGCCGGCTGTTTGCACGGGGGGTGTCTGGCTTCTGCGTCGTCTCCGGGCCACCCCACCCTGCTCCTGGGCCCTCTCAGCCTCTCCCTGCAGCTGGCAATGCCACAGACCTGGGCAGGTCCCACGTGGCTGGGCTCTGGCACAACCTCCGGCCAGCCAGCACCCAGAACGCTGCCCGGGGCCGGGCTGGGGTCCGAGCGTCTGGTCTTACATGTGTGTCCCGATAGATTTCCTTCCGTGGGAACCCCATTCTCCCATCCAGAAGTTGGTTTTCTGGCTACAGCAGATCTAGAAGCTCAAATATTGAAGTCCCAAACCCCAGCCTCTCTTTGTCACCCTGGGAATGTGCTTTCTACGGTCCATTTTCCCGTCTGGAGGAGAAGGAGCATGCCGTAGGCGTTTGGTACCCCACCATCCGAAGACAGCCCTGAGAACCGAAAGGGTGTGTGTTGAGCTCCTTGGTTGAAATTAGCATCTCCCCACCCCGAGCGACCACAGATTCTCAGATATTTTTGGTGGCTGTGCTGTTTCGGCATTTTTAACAGGGGTGGACCTATATGACTTGGACTCGGCTAGAGAGCAACAGGCATTCACAGTGAGAGAGAGCTCAAATTTTAATGGGTTCAAGGGAGATGATTTTTTAAAAACAAAGCAAAACTGAAAAAACACACAGTAACCGAGATCATCTACTCCAAGTTTATTGGGCTGAACAAAGGCCGAATACACAGATCCAAGCCATCAGGAGTGTGTGAGGCCTGGTGCCTACAAGGCCCCGGCAGGAAGAGTCCAGACAACTAACTAGTTAGATAACTAACCTGGAGGGAGTCACCTACTTACTGGATCCATAAGATCCCAGCCTGGGCAGGGCCGTTCTGACTGCTGTGTGGGGACCTGTGTGCCACCAAGCGTTCATCTTCTCGTCACGTGGCTCAGCGTGGCTCGCCCACTATTGCCTGGTCTGCTCTCTGCCCCCAAACCTAAGCTTTTAGGCCCAGGGGAGGAGGTCACCGGGAATGTAACATGCCCCAGGGGTCGGCATCCTGGCCTTCCATTAAGTGGCAAAAAAAAGTTCTCTATAAACTTACTGCTTAAAAAAAAATGTTTTAACCAACACATCTAAAAACTGCCGATTAGTCTCACATAGTATAAATACTGTCCAGTATAAAACTCCAAGAAACGGATCTGGGACTGATCTCACTATCTGGTGAAATTCTGATCTGTCTAGGGCACTTTCTAGGGAACGGCACAGTCCAGAAATCTACTCCAAGCGCACTCTTCCTACTGCTTCTGCCGAAGGGAAGGTGGAGATTCGGCTGAGCTGGTAAGAGCGTCAGGGAAAAGGCCTCTGAGCCCCAAGACGACCGGGTTGCAGAGACCAAGGGCGACAGAGATATGGGGCTGGCACAGGTTCCCTGCTCTGGGACCATGAACATGGCGTCCCTCGCCCCCTGCCGCCGACCCCGCCAGCCAGAAAGAGGGAAGTGGGCCCCCAGGGAAAGGAGGACAGCCGACCACCCCAGAGCCGGCTAAGAGCGCAGAGCTTGGCCTCAGCTGTCTGGAATGCCTCAGAGTCTTTCTCGTTTTGGCTCCAGTGAAGGAGAAGGCCAGTAGAGGGTAGGGGGAGGCACTGGAATGAAGCTACACTGGTTTTGCAATGACAGGGTGTCTGTCACTGGGGACATCACAGGTGTGAAGGGTGAGCGGAGAGCAGGGTTCAGCTATGAGAAAGACCAAAGTCTACAAAACCCTGGCTTATCCAAGCAATCCACACCAACTGGGAGGAACACCTCTACCCTGGGGGGGGGGCAAGGCACTCCCAGCACCCTCCCCGCCGAGGGGCAGGTCCTGATGGAGGGTCTGGGTCCCCGCGGATTTATGCCGGCCAGAGCCTTTACGGCTCTGCTCTGGGGATTTCCATTTTATCTCTCAAGCTTTTTAGATGCCAAAAGGAAAAGCCTTTAGCAGGAGGCTAAGGATAACTTCATTATTCTTCGGTTCTGTAAAGAGAAATAGGGAGAAAAGATCATTTATTTTACTTCTTCCGTCTAACAAGTATTGTGGGGGAGGACACGGGAGACGGGGACGAGGAGGACGATGTTTGGGATTGCAGATGCTGGACACTGGTTTCTCGGTCACGGGGCAGTTTGCTTCTTGTCACCTGCAGTAGGACACTCTGTTCCCCAGACCTGGCCTGACTCGGCACAGGACCTCAGCAGCCTACCACACCCCATTCTGAGTCCGGAGTCCATGAACTGCTATTGAGTTAGGTCGGGCGGATGCTGTCGCTGGGCAAGTGGGCAGGACAGACGCTAGGTCAGACACTGGGCACTCCTGATCTTTGTGCTTTACTGGGCCATCCTGTCAAGTTCGACTATTCCCTATTCCTGCCGGCAGGGTTTTGTCCCCGCTGGGGACACTGACACCCTAGGATGGACGCCCACCTTTTCTAAATGACACCCAGGAGCACACAGACTCATCAAGGGATCGCAGGGGATCCGATTTTGTCCCTCCGGCGCCCTCTCCTGGAGGTCAGAGTCTCGCGTGTTTCTAGACCTTGACACTGGCCAAACCTTGGCGAACTCAGCAGGTTGCAGAGGCCAGGATATCCCACAGCCCGGGTTCCCCGGCCTCTTCCCCACCCTCTGCCTGTGATGCAGTACAAAACACCTCCACCGCAGTCGTGTCCCCTTCCAGAAAGGTCAGGACATTCTGAGGACCTTCAGAATGGGAGTGGGTGCTGGGGTCCCAGGTTCCTGTGTATCAGAGCCTTCCTGGTCTACACTTTCCTCTGGACCAGAAGGTGGGGAGAACAGATGGCGGTCGAGCACAGGAGTGGGCAGGGGTGCTGCTGCTTTTTCCTGCCAAGCTTACCGGCTTCCCAAGCTCTGAGAGCCAGAGGAGCCGTCAGCAGCCGGCAAGCCCACTGCCCCGTCCACGCTTGGAAGCGGGATGCGGCCCCTCCCAGAGAGACTGCGGTGGGAACGCACACCCCGCCAGCCAGGCACGGCAAGGCCAAAGGGGCCACGAGCCCTGAGCCCCAGGAGAAGCCCCGGAGGAGGGGGCAGGCGGTGACAGAACACGCTCTTCCTTGGGCGGCGACAGGCTCTGGATTCGCAAACCCGACCATGTTCAGCCCCTCGGGCAGAAGGTAGCTGACCTGTGAGCGAGTCCGAGGATGGGAATGTCCATTTAAACACGCAGAGGAGGGCACCTGGGTGGCTCAGTGGGTTCAAGCCGCTGCCTTTGGCTCAGGTCATGATCCCAGCGTCCTGGGATCGAGCCCCGCATCGGGCTCTCTGCTCAGCGGGGAGCCTGCTTCCTCCCTTCTCTCTCTGCCTACCTGCCTCTCTGCCTACTTGTGATGTCTGTCTGTCAAATAAATAAATAAAATCTTTAAACACGCAGAGGAACGATCTGGGGTCTTGATTTTAGTCCCGCTTCCTAAGTGCTATGCCCTGAAAATTTATAAACTGAGGGTTTAGGGGATGCGGGATCACGTGACCACTGAGGCTCCCGGGCTCAGCCTACTGCTGTTCTGTTGGCTGAGTTGAGAAGTTTTTAAAGTCAGCGATTTGCGGCATTTACTTGCAACTCAGCTGGGACCCAGAGTGCTGGGAGAGGAATTAGAAACAGGAGCGTTTGGTCGGAAAGAATCTGACGGGCAAAGAAGAGAGCACACTTCGCTGGCTTGTGGTTTCAGTGGCTGGACAGTAACAGACGTGTCGTATTTCATACTGGAATTCCAGGGCAGTTTCCTACACTCAGCTGGGACCAGAACACACTTGCACCCACCGGCGCTCCCAGAGCCACACGGGAACTAGCGTGCTGTCAGTGGAGACCCGGAGCCCAGCGCGCCAGCCTCTGCAACCCCAAGCATCACCACGAGAGGGACAGAAGCGGCTGCAGGAGGGGTGTGGTCAAGCAGCCCCATGCAGTGCCACGTGGGCTGGCCGCGTGCAGGGGCAGGAGGCGGCAGGCAGGCAGGCGGCACAGGCAGATGCGTGCAACAGCCGCAGGACGCATGCTGGGAAGGGCAGGCATGAAAATGGAAATGAACTCCAGCTCCACCCCGTGAGGACGGCACCACACTGAGCGAGGACTGTGTTTAAGGGTCACGGTGTCCACCGGCCCCTCCTTCTCCACTTGGGGCACAGCCTCCTTCACCCCGAGAGAAGCCCCGGGGCACAGTCTCCACCTCACGGAATAGCCAAATGTCAATCGGTGCGTGAGAAGCCCTCCCCATGAGACCCCTCGGGAAAGAGCCCCCTGGCCGATGCAGAGTCTGCTGTCTGAACACAAGGGAGGACAGACTCTCCCTCCCTCTTCCCACAGTCCTGGCTCAGAGCCCAGGGTCGGTGGCCATCCGACCCCGCAGCCTACGGCCTGGCGTCTGTTCTCTGTCCTTCTTGTTTCAATGGCTCCTCACAGCCACAGGGAGCACCTGCCCGAGCCCTGGGACTCGGGCCTGTCCCGGCCACAGCTCCGCGCACGGGGACCTCTGTGGGACCTCAGGTGCACCCCGCCCTCCCTATTCTTAACCCGGGGCCGCACGTGTTTTCTGTAAAGGGCCCGATACTGACTCTTCTGGGTCCTGTGGCCCATGTGGTCTCTGTTGCAACGACTAGCCCTGGCCACAGGGGCGTGGAAGCCGCCCCAGACCACAGGAAACGGAAAGAGTGGCTGTGTTGCAGTCACACTGGGCTTACCGACCAGGACTGCCCTCGGCCACCCCTTCCTCGGGCCCGGAAAACCTGCCTGTCCCACCACTCAGGAGCACAGGGGTTTTTTTTTGTTTTTTGTTTTTTGTTTTTTTGCCACTTGAGGCTTTCTTCTTAGGGCAGGACAAAGTGGCAGGGCGACACCCAGAGGTTCCCGAGGGGGACGACAGTTTGGCCCCAGCCTCACAAGGGGGCGCTAGCTCCCCACCAGCAGGTCCGCGAGGCCCACGGAGGACTTAGGTCCCCTGGGCTCCCAGAACCCTGCAGCCCTGGGAGGGGGGCCGGGGTCACAGGGCGCCCCCGTGCTGGTGCCCGGAATGTACCAACTGGTTAATGAAGGCGGCGGAGGAGGGGAGGTTTCGACTGTGTCAGTCATGTTGGGGACAGGTTAACAGACAGGGGGAGGGAAGCACCACTGGTCTGGGGCCTCGATCTCCTTACCAAAAGGATTTGCAAGAATATGTGTGGCTCAGGACCTAAGGAACTTGCTACAGGGAAGTGAGGTCAGAGGTCAGCTCAATCCTGAAATATAGAGGCAGCAAACCGGGTCACACCCAGAGGCAGTGTCACCAGCCCCGAGGGGAGGGGGCGGGCTCCCCTGGAGGCCATCTTCCCCTGCTCCGGGCCTTCCTCAGGCCGGGCCTACCCCGCCACCCCTCTGCCCCAGGGGAAGAGCCTTCCAGGCCGGGTTTGCAAGAGCTGGGGACAGTTGGGAGAGGGGAAATGGGGATTCTCGTGGGCAAAGCGGCTTCTGACTTTGGAGGGACCCTGAGTGGCGTGGCCAGCCGTGGCCAGCCGCAATGAACGGCTGTTTGAGTTATGCATCCGAATACGCCCTCCTGCCCCCTGCGACCCTAGCAGCCCAGCCTGGGTTCCTGTTTGGATTCCCACTTGAACCGAGGCGCGCCAGGCCCCAGGCCGGCCGGCGGCGTGCAGGAGACAGCTGGGCTGGGGGTCTGAGCACCGCTTCTCTGCCCAGCTGTCCTGCTGCTTCCAGAGCGTTCCTTAGCACCCTGGCGGGATGGAGGGAGGCCCACGGGTGCGCAGTGGGTGTCCGGCGGGGGCGGAGGGGCCCCAGTTCTAAAACTGAGAAGCTAGGCAGCTGCCGTTGTGTGGGAGCCCCGTGGAGCAGAACAGATGCAGACGGACCCGCAGACTCTGGGCAGGAGGGGTGGGAGGGAGGGGAGCTGCCAAGTGGATGAGCAGGAAGAATCGCCCCTCTCAAGTGATAGATTGGTTTTGTCAGGGACTCGCCCTGGGAGGGAACGGCCCGATCCGCTCCAGGCTCTTCCCGGCCGGCCGGCCTCTCGCTTTCCCCTTCTGAGTGGGAGGGAGGCGGGCGGAAGAGGGACTCAGCCGCCCTCCCCTCCTCCCCAGCTCCCCCCACCCCCGGAGCACCCCAAAGGGACTGTCTCCAGGGGGGAACTGAGCCTGGCTGAGGACAGCCAGGACAGGAAAGAACCCCTAAACCAAACGTGGGGGCGTGGCAGCGGTTGGGGCAGCGCCTTGCCGCAGGCTCGCCCCCTCAGCTCTCCCCCTGCACCGCGTGACCGTGACCGGAGAGGAAGGTGCTCGGCCTACCTCTGCTCCTCCTCCAGCTCCTCTTTGGTCATCATCTTCTTGTACTGGTTTCCCCGAAGCTTCCCAGGGCTGTATTTAAAGGAGAAGACCTCTCCGCCTGCAGAGAGGAGACGGGGTCAGAGGCAGCGGGAGGGTCTGACTCAGGGTCCCCTTCCCCTTTTGTTAGTTTCAAAAGGGCCGTCTCGGCCAGAGGGGGTCTCACCCCTCCCCCCTGTCCACCCCAGTGCCTACACAGGTGCTGCCAGGCCTCAGAGAGGGCAGTGGCGACTTTTCTTCTCGCCTGACAGGGCTTCCTCCCACACCCTTTCTGTGAAATCCCACGGCCACGGAGGAACTCCAAATGGGGATACGGAGACGAAATTGTAACAGCTGGGGAGAAACTGTCCCCCCTCCTCAAACAGCACAGCTCCGTCCACCAAATGATGGTTCCCTTCCCAGACCGGGCTAAGCTGTCCACAGGTCTGTCTGGCTGTCCCTCTCCCTCGAAGGCTCCCGCCAAGCTGCTGTCTGCGAGGATGGTCTACCCTCGTCTTTGAGGCCCCCCCACTACTGCTGGGCGACTCACACCAGAGGGAGCAGGCTCGGCCAGGGTGCTGGGCTCCCTGCCTCTCCTTGGGCAGGAGGGTGCCTGGGATGGCACAGGGACTCCCAAGCCTCCTGCTGGGGTCCTCCAGCTCCAAGGCCTGGGGCTGCCCACCAGTGATTAGAAATCTGGAACAACGCATCCAGCCCACGGTAGGACATGGGAGCGTTGTGGCATTTCCACACCGTCTTGAATTCGGGCATCAAAATTGGTTCTTATTACCGAGTGGGTGTGCTGGGATTTGCCAGCCCCTGAGGGCAGCCTCCTAGCTGCCTTAGAACAAACAAACCATCTCGAGGCCTGATGACACACCAGAGGTCTAGGCAGAGGGAAGCTGGACCGTGAGACAGGGAACAAGGGCAGGTGCTGGGCACACGGGTGCGGCCTGCAGGACAGAAGAGGAAAATGCCCCAGAGCATCGCCCTGGGCTGAGCATCCGGGAGGAGTCCCCTTGCAAGCGAGGCCCTGAAGTGGTCCTTTAGCCCGGCAGGTGTAGGGCACATAGCCCCGGCCACCCCTGGGACCTAGACCGAATGGCCTGTCTTGTCTAATTCCCATGAAGGCGTAAAGAACTGAGTACGGGAAATGCGGAGGCCGGCAAATCGCCCTCCCATGCAGGCGCAGACCTTTTCAGTTCTGTTCTGGAGAGTTTACCGCTCTGTCACTCCAGTGCCAGTAATCTCAAACGCCTGGGCACCCTGCCCCAGGCCACCCTGGCCTCCCGCGGGCGGCTGTCCGGCTTGATCAGGCAGGCTGATGTGGGCCCAGGGTGGGGAGGAAAACGCCTGGGCCTGTCGGATTCAGCAGCTCTCTGGGCTGAGGGAGGAAGGTTCTGGATGCAAATTCCGAACCTAAATGTTATGTGGTGGGGACCGTGTTCTCTCCAAAACCTCGCTGAGGAGAAGGCTGGCCGGCCCCACCGTCCTCTCTTGGCCCCCTCACCCCGGCCAACTGCCCAGAGAGCAAGGCTGAAGCCTTGCCTTGGGGAGAAGCTACTGCCTTTGCACAAGGATTCCTTTGCTCTTTGTTCTTTCTGCAAATATTAAGTGAGCACTGTGCTCGGGGCTGGAGACTTAGCAGCAAATAAAACGTACAGCAAGTAAAGAGAAATCAGATACAGTTTAAAGTCGGTCGTGAGTGCTCTGCAGAAACGACATGGTGTGGGAGGGAGGGAGGGGGCTGCTTGGAAGATTCTCTGGGGGCGGGGGTGGCATCAGGAAGGGTTTTACGGAGGGTAGTTGAGGAGGTGCAGTGAGTTGAGGATCTGTCTGGGGAGACAGATCCAGCAAAGCAAGGAGGCCGATGGCACTGGGTGGCAGAGAGAGGGGCCAGGACATCATGGGGAGGGGGGGGGCTTGGTTCTTCCTCCGGGTGGATTAGGGGCCTGGCCCAGAAACAGAGGAATCCATTCCCATCCCTCCCCGCTGGCCAGCCCCCACTGGCCGGCTCTTCCTCCAGGCTGAGCTCTGCTCAGGTTGATAAGCAAAGGCTGGAAAGTTCCATTCCTTGTGGGCCCACAGAACCGGGAGCTTCCAGCAGCACCGGGTGTGGGCTGCCTGCATCTGGGGATCTGGGCACTTTGCTGAGTGATTCAGAGCTGCTGTCTGAGGGGCTTGAGTCCTTGAGGATCAGGAAAGCCCCAAAAAGCCTGCCGGAGGGGCATAATCACACAGAGGCTGTGGTCTCAGGATGAGCTCACAGCCGACGCTAGATTCCGGATCTCAGAAAGAGGCAACAGAGAAAGAAAACCAATTAGCCTCAACATCAAGGTCATTGTGTTGCTATGTTTTAGAAAAATAAAACATAAAAAATTCTGCCAGCTGGGTACGACTCAAGGTTTCCATTTATGGGGCAGGTCTGATTAGTCTCATGTTTTCGGGGCCAGGCAGAACAAACGACTAGGAAAGGCTTTCACTTAATCACATCGTATCTGATGTACCCAGGGATAACGGTCGCATCCAATTTTGCTGGACCGGAGGTTTCGATGGGAGGGCCCCCTGGGGGCAGGACTTCCTCCTGCAGCTTTCTGTGAATCACCAGGTCGCTTAGGGAGGGCGTCTGAGCGGCACTAATCAATTAGCCTGAGAGCTGAGCGGCTCACTGCAGAGGGGCTGGGGGCTGGTCCTCTTTTCCTCTGACAGCTGCGGCCATAAACCTCCCCTCCTTCGCCTTGTCAGAGCTGCCAGGAAGACGCTGGGGGATGGGGGATGTCCTGGGGGCAGCAGTCAGATAAGGCGGAGGGCTCCTGACGAGGCACAGGGCTGGGTGTGAGGCTGGTGAGCCTCCCCTCGTCCTAGCCTGGGGCATCTGGCAGCCTTGGCTCTGGTCCCTGTCGGTGTCCCCCAGTCACTAACAGGATGCCGACTTTTGGCATCCCTGCAGGCGCCTGGGGCCACCCAGGCAGGGACAGACGCCAGGGCCACAGTCCCATGCATCTCTAACCTACAGATGATGGAGGAGAACCAAAAGCTCCGGGGAGAGCAGGCTCCCCCAACACCCGCCTGTGCAGCTGCCTGCCCTTCCCTCCTCCTGAGGCGGTACTGACAAGCCGCAGCCCCATGGGGCCTCAGGAGGGAGCTGTGGGGCCCCAGCACTGCCCTGCTGCCGGCCACACGCCCACACCAGCCGTGGTCACGGCATTCCTGCAACCCTCTCTTTCCACTGCCCCTGCCAGCAGTCGGCTGAAAGTCACAGCAACAGTCTCACTTTAAAAAAAAATAAATAAATAAAATATTTCAAACATACACAAAAGTCAAAAAAAAAAAAAAAAAAGAAAGGAAAGGGGCGCCTGGGTGGCTCAGTTAAGCGTCTGCCTTCAGCTCTGGTCATGATCCCAGGATGCTGGGATCGAGCCCCACATGGGACTCCCTCCTGCTCTGCGGGAAGCCTGCTTCCCCCCCTCTTTTCCCCTGCTTGTGTTCCCTCACTCACTGTCTCTCTCTGTCAAAGAAAAAAGAAAAAAGAAACAAACAAACTTACACAAAAGTCCAAGTAATAAGTCCTCCACGTACTTTCCATATAGACTTAACAAACGTTGACATGTTGGTTTTGTTTGTTGTTCGTTTGTGTGTTTTTAAAGAAATATAACACGACAGGCCCAGCAGAGACCCAGACCATGTGTGGTTCTGTCTCTGTCTGTCCGGGGGACTGGCCCCCGGGGGTGCCCAGGGCAAGCCCACTGCCGTCCACCCAGTCAGGTTTGAATCTGGCCCGTGTTTTTAATGCTCCCGGTCACTCCCGCTCCCTTCTCCTGGCGGGCGGGGGTCTGATGGCGGGGAGGTCCGGCCAGTCAGCTTGTCACTGGGCAGAATGCATGGGCAGCGGCCCTGTGAGTGGCTTTCGTCTCCATCAGATGGAAGGGGAGACGTCTGTCGTCTGTCGAGAGACTGAAGTGCTCGAGCAGTGATGGGACAGGAGCTGGGGGGCAGGGCAGGAAACGGAGGGTCAGGGTGTTTGGTTTACTGGCGAGATGGGCCTTCCAGAGCCGAAGACAACTCACAGTTTAGAGACAGGAAGGTGGGGACAGAAAGAGGAAAGGCGACCGGGCCGGGGTGGGGGGTGGGTACGCCCTGGAGGCCGGGTCCCACTCACCCTCCTCTTCCTCAGGCCCTGCGTGGGGTGGGCTCTCCCGGCCATCCTCCTCCTGCTCCGGTTCCTCTTCCTCCTGCAAGGCAAGGAGGGAGTCAGCCCCGGGCGCCCGGAGCGCGAGATGGTCCCCCTGATACGTCCTGCAGGTGCCTGACTCCTCGGTGAAAGCCACCTGACCCGGGGGGCGACGGTCACGCTGCGGGGGGAACTGGCGGAATCCGCACGATCTCTGTGTAGACGCCGTGTGGCCAAGATGACAACGGGGAGGCTGGGGGCGGAGGAGCTACGCTTTTGACCACTGAACCTCAGTCCCTTTGCCCTTTCTGGGTGGGTGCCTGTCAAAGCCTTTGGAGGCCGTCCTGGTCATGGGGCTGGGGACTCCCACCCACGCTCCGCCCCCGACCCTGCTCCGGTGAGTAGAACTAAAGGCACAAGAGGAAGGCTGGCGGGCCATCTGCGGGCCAGGGCCAGGCTGGGCCATCACAGGGGAGCGGCGCTCGCGGGCGCAGACTCCGGCTCTGCCTCCCGGCACCTCATTTGTACCCCTAAGAGGCTCAGCGTCCATCTTCCCAAAATTGGAGCTCCACCTCCTTCAGGGCCGGCGCTCTCCCACGAATGGACTCAATAAACAGATGGCTGGAAGGAGTGTCCCAAGATGGCCTTCTTGGGAGAAAGGAGTGACTTCAACCTGCAGGAATGCTGGGGCGGGGGGCGGGACAGGGACGCACAGACTCTCCAGCTATAGGGAATTTAGGGTCCGCGCGGCCCAGGGAACGGTGGCGGGAAGCCGGCGGACAAATAAGGGCAGACCCGCAGGTTCAGCGAGGGAAGCACACACAGGAGGGAGCCGCCCATAGCCGGTGCAGAGGGCAGCATGCCTGGGCTTTTGGGACTTGGCTCCCAGAGCAGGAGCCTGGAGTGGCCGGCAGCAGGCTCGCTCACAAAACAATGAGTGAAGCAGCCAGTCACGAGTGGCAAACCCTGAAAGGCCTTGAGTTTTCTGGGATTTTCTCGCTCTCTGGACCCCACAAAATGCAGCCGGGAGGAGCGGGGCGGGAGGCAGGAGCAGAACTTCTCCACTTGGCAACAGTGTCCAGCAAGCTCAGCACCAGTGAGATGGGAGCCACGCTGCCCCGAGTGCCGCTGTGATGCCCCCCGGATTTTGCACAGCAAAGCTTCTTTGTGGCTGTGGGGAGGGGGCCAGGCCTCTCTGGGGGATGCAGGAAAAGGAGACACCCCTTTGACCCCGCCAACCCACTTCTGGGGATCTGCTCTGGACTGGGAAACCATCTGTTCACGTTTTTATACAAGGATTCTGATTGTGTGCAGCAGAAAACACGGCAAACTGGAAACAAGGAAATGTTTGTCCTTAGAGTGAAATGTCTTACCGGTAAATATATTTGGTTAATGTGTTCACCACGACATTACGAGGCTGAATATATCACGGTGTGCCTGCGCCATGCAGCCCTGTGCTTTAAAAAGGAGGCAGCCGTACAAACCGAGGTGAGAAATGCATCAGGGTAAATTACCAAGAGGAAAAAGCAAGAGGCAGCACAGTGTGAAGGGGACAGTCTTCTTGGAGTAAATACAAAAATGGAAGTGCACACACATGCTCCTAAATGCTAACGAAAGTTTTTCTGGAAGAATGGCAAGGCACTGTTAGCAGTGACTACCTTTGGGAGGCGGAGCTACCTTTGGGAGGCGGAGCTACCACTGGGGGTGGAGCCACCTTGGGGCGGGGCTACCTTGGGGGGAGGGGCGGCCCTTCTCTGTTCATCTGATACATTTCCGTATATTTGGATTTCCTAATAATATGCACGAATATGCATTAATTACTCCTAACATATTTTAAAAATGCTACACAAGCTGAACTTGAAACCTGCCGGACTATGAAATCTAATTTTTTTTTTTTTTAAGGAAGAGAAAAGGAAAAAAAGAGAGACAAACAGCCATTAACCCATCTGGGGCTAGACCCCAGAAATCAGGCCAATAAAGAGACGGAGAGGGGGTGGATTCTCCCATTCCGTGTGAGGGACACCGAGATAAAAGAGAAATAAGCCCAGTCCCTTCCACAAGGATGTCATGATGCAGGTGGGAAGACAGCTACACAGATAACTGCCATCCAAGGTGAGAAGGTCAAGAACCGAGGCCGACCCCACCACCCCAAAGGGACAAAGTGAAGGCAGACCTGCCAACACTCTTCCTGGGGAGAGGCTGGTCTATATTGGAGTCTTGCATGTGACTTGTGAAGTGTGCTGTTGCTTAAACTGTGATTGTGATCCCGTTGGCAGGTTAGGAAAGCAATTCAGAGGTCGCTAACTGATGGATACATTTTTTAATTTTATTTATTTGTTTTGACAGACAGAGAGCGATCACAAGCAGGCAGAGGGGCAGGCAGAGGCAGAGGGAGAGGGAGAAGCGGGCTCCGCGCTGAGCAGGGAGCCGGAGGGCGCAGGACTCCATCCCAGGACCCCGGGACCATGACCTGAGCTGAAGGCGGACGCTTCAGCGACTGAGCCCCCCAGGAGTCCCACTCCTGATATTTTTTAAAAATGTGCAACCCACATCTTAGTGTGGTTTTCAGCTTTAAGAATTTCAGAAGCTACAAACATACCAAGAGATGACGCTGGAGAGGTTATTTTCATTTTAAATATATTGCTCTTGCGCATTCAAATTCATGTAATTACCACAGTCTGGGGCTAGATACGGCTCCAGCTGATTTTCAAAATTCAAAAAAATATTCACGGCCCGAGGTTCGGTGACTGAGGGATCGCCTTTGTGATTCCAGCCTTTCGATCTTACGACAATCTGACACACACCTGACCACCCGGACAGGACTTCAAGGGAGGCTCGCCAGCTCCCCAAGGTGCCCGTGGGAGAGGGCTCCACCAGCACTTCGGGCGCGCACGAAGATTAAAATGAAAAACTTGGCATTCAAATGTCAGGAAGCTAAGTATAAGAGGAATTTAAATAAGTAAATATTCAACGGATGTATGCTGTAACTTTGTAGCATTTACACTCCTCAATTTATTAAAACCTAAAACTGCACCAAGACTTTGGGGGTACCCCTGTATCCCGGAATTAAATGACAGATAAATAGCGCCGTGTGTGTGGCAGACAGAGATACTGTTTTATAAAATTTCTCGCGCGCTGTGGCTTTATATATGGGGATGTAATTTAAAATAGATTTTTTACTGGAGACTTCATGAAGTTTGGAAAGCAGTGTGGGGTTGGCCAGGTACTGGTTTCTGTCTGTGCAGAAAACCCCTTCCTTCGGAAGATGCCGCTTGAAGCCCGTGGGCCCGCTGGGCACCAACTACCTCAGGGTGGCCAGACCCCCTCCCACAACAGACTGCTCACACCCCACTTTGCAAGGCCAGAACGGGTCAAGTCCTTGCGGGAGAGCACGGCGGCTGAGGGCTGGGCCCTGGGCACTGCAGGGAGCCCCCCAGCAGGCTTGTCCGGGTTACTTGGTGAACTTCTAGATGACATCACCATAATGGAGCGGAGTCCATGATTAAACAAAACACTGTTTATTGCATTTTGCCCTTATTTTATAAAAAATGTGTACCTGACAGAAAAACGGAAGTGCTGATACTGGTGATAGGGTGGGCGGGTCTTGTACACAGCGCGCTTGGGACAAAGATGGTCGAGCTTCTGGACGTGGTGGCCCATCGGCCTCCCTCCAGTGCTCTCTGCCTCCGGACAGTGACTGGTGTTCATGACCGTGAAGGAGGGCGGTACAGGGCAACCCATCGTCAGCAAGGCTGCACCTCTGCCCTTCCCTCCTGCGACACGTCCCACCTTCCATCCTGCTCTAGCATGTGCAGTTTTGAAGATATGTTTTCTGGAACACACTGTGCATCTAAACAACAGCCGAGGGCAGCTCGGTGAGCCTGAAGGGCAAAGCGAGGCTGCAGACGGGATGCTAGGCAGGGAGCCTCGCGGCTTCCGCAGTGACTTGCTGGAGTTTGGTGTGGTTTCGGGGGACTGTGGGGGGTTGGGAAGCAGGGCTCGGACCAGGGAGATATTACAGGGGACAAGGCAATGGGGGGGCCCGGCAGCTTTAAAATGGGGAGAAACGGGAGGAGACCAGCCTTTTGCGAGCAGGAAGTGGAATGGCGTAGCGAGGGCAAGATGGGAGGCAGGAGGAACTCCCAAGAAGTGGGTTCCGAGCGCAGGTGAGAGATGTCAGGCCTGAACTGGGAGGTGAAGGGACTCTGGCCTCCGGATCAGTGTTTATTGAGTGAATCGGCAAAGGACTGGCTGGCCCTGGCTGAAGGCGATCCCCTGGGGCTCTCGAGCTCTGAATCCCACCCACCCTTGGCTTGCTTCCCCACCCTCGATCCCTGTGGATTTCTGGTCGGTGCCCTCGGTCCTGAGCACGCTGCAGAGTACCCTGTGTTGTGGGCTGCACTGTGTCCCTCCCCACATTCACAGGTTGAGCTCCAAACCGCGAGTATCTCGGACTGTGACTACGTTTGGAGAGAGCACCTTTGATGAAGGAATTCAGTTAAAATGAGGCCGATGGGGAGGGTAAGGCGGGGAGGGGGGGAGGTCCCAACTCCATCTGACCGGTGTCCTTTTAAGAGGAAATCTGTAAGAAAGGACACAGGCGAGAGACACCAGGGCTGTGTGTGCTCATGGAAAGACCCCTTGACAGGGCGAGAAGTTGGCACCTGCGCACCAGGGACAGAGGCTTCGGGGGAGAGCGGCCCTGCCCGCACTGGGACCTTGTAGTTCTGGAGAAAAGAAATGTCTGTGCTCCGAGCCGCGCGGTCTGTGGTACGTTGTTCTGACAGCCCTAGCAAACCCACACACCAAGCTCTAATGAAAGCAAGTCGGTTTTGAGAAAACCGTGAATTGGCGACGCCCTCTGGGACTGACAGCCGGTGTCATCCCGGCTGGTCCCCGGAGCAGTCTTGGGCTGGGACCCCAACCCCTCACCTCACTGTGGGACCAGAGCCCACAGTTGAACTTCACATGTCCCGGGACACTCCTCCAATTCGGCCGTTTCCTCCAGTGGAGGGATGGCTCGCGGGGGGGAGAGGCCAAGCACGGGGGCCAGGGGCTCCCGGAGGTCGAGGAGAGAGACTTCTCGGAGCCAGCGCGAACCTGCAGCTGCACATGGCCATTTATGGCTGCCCCGGCCGATCCAGAGCTGATACACAGCGCTGAGGCAGAGGAGGGGGAGAGAGAGACAGAGAGAGGGACAGAGACAGGGGTGGGGAAGAGGCAGACGGAGAGAGAGAGAAACAGCCATCTATCTTTGTGTCTGGCCGAGGAGATGTTTCTGCCCTGGAGTCTCGCACTCAGGACCCGCTGGGATCCGGGACTGGGCACCAGGGCTGACTCGGGCTGTGGCTACAAGCCCCCCGCCCCCCGCCCCGGTTAATCCAGGATGAAATTAAGAGGACCACGGGGCCACGTGCACGGGGATGCCTGTCCGTCGCTCCCCTGCCGCAGCCAGCAGAGAGAGCAGGGAGCTCTCAAGGGCCCGTGCACTCCTGCGCACCCTGGGTCAGGCCCCTCCACTGCACGGAGACCCGGCCGGGTGCGGGTGCGGGGCTCCCTCCCGGCTCCCACCGCAGGCCCAGCGGGTCTGACGGCGCTCTCCCCCCTTCCAGACAGATTCCATTAGGCAATCGGGCTGTTCATCTTCTGCATTCAGAGGGCAGCAGCTGCGGGCGAGCAGAGGGCATAAAGCTGGTGCCAGCTCCCAGACCGCCCGCGCTGGATGGGGAGGGCGGGCCAGCAGAGGTCACGGCGGGCTCTCTCCACCCGTGTGTCTCAACAGCTCAGCCACTGGCGCCTAAGCGACAGCTCCAGACCAAGGACGTGGGGGCCAGACCTCTACATCCGTATTTGCAGCTGGATAAGGTAGCCCCCGCCAAGACAAGGAATGACGTCTTCTTCTCCTAAAGTGGCCCCTCTCAACTCGTCAGATTTTCTCTGCGGTCACAGCATCGTTGACACTTCGTCACGGCCTGGGAATGGTGATCCGAGCCTGCCGCTTCTTTTGCACTTGGACTTCTCGACCGCCCCCACTCTCCATGCTCCTGCCGGTCACTCAGGGCCCGACAGGGCGCCATGTCCCTGACCTTACTCTCCTCCAACTCACTGGCTCTGAGAACATCTTCAAATGCCAGCTTTATGATGTTTTTTCCTACTAAAACCCTAGAATGACCATTGCCATGCTTAATTCAAATAATCCCCGGTTCTGAGGTTCTCCTGCCTCGGGAAGTTTAGTCCCCAGTGCTTACTGGGAAATGCTGTCCATGGTCGGGGGAGGGGTGGTGGGTGGAAACTTGGGGTCACCTTGGGCACACGGTCTGTCTACCCCCGTTCACCTCTGGGTGCTCCTCCTTCCTCTGTCTGCACAGGTTCCTCTGAGGTCACAGGACCCGGCAAGGATGGTTTTGAGTTCGGTTTTTATCCCGGCCTTGGCAGGCAGAGCCCTGGAGCTCCAATGGGGGTGGAGTGGGAGGGAGGGGCTGTAAGGAGGGAGGCGGGAAGAGAAGGGCCGAGACCCTCTGCCCTGGGCGTGCACACACACACACACACACACACAGGGCATTTCTGCTTTTGCTTTACACACTGGGCTTCCATCTAAGATTGAAGAAGAAAAAAGGTATCTAGTGCTTTTAAAAATATGAGAAAACCACTGATCTAATGTGGCTTTGACCCAAGACAAAACCCTAGCTGATAAAACCTTCGACGCATTGCCAGTTTATCCAGTCTCTGCTTGAACACTTCTAGCCCCGGGGAGCTCACCACCTTACAGAGCAGTCTACCGCTCTGCGGCGCGATGCACAGCTCTAGTACGTGCAGACAAGACGCACGAGGCCTGGGGCGTGAGGAGAAATGGCCTCGGCCTGCTGCAGGGCGGGCTACGAGGAGGCAGCATCTGCCTTGAGGCAGGGGCTGTGACTGTTCCTTCTCTTTGCTGTCCTCGCAGCTGATGCACTCGCAAGCAGGGGGCTGGGTTCTGCTGTGTGCTGAGCCTGCTGTGTGCTGAGCCTGCTGCTGCCGCTGGGGCTGTGGCCGTGAACGTGGCAGACCTGTTCTCCGGAGCCAACATCCTGCTGCGGCAGACAATGGACACGAACATAAAGGGTGACCTCAGTGCTGTGAAGAGAGCCAGAGAAGGCGGCGAGTTGGAGTAGGGGTCGGCGCACTTCGTGCTCGGAAGCTGCCCAGGGACCCAGAGGCTCGCAAGGTGAAGGAACGGTCGTGTGGAAGTCTAGGCCAGGAATGCGCTGCCAGGCAGAGCAAAGAGCTAATCCTGGGCTCCAGCTGAGGTGCAGGCCTGGGGAGTCTGAGAGCCCGGACAGCCACGGTGGGGGCACGGGACAGCGGGGACCGGAGGCAGGGCTGGCCGCAGGGGCCACGCTCAGAATTGGGAATTTATTCTGCACGTGATGGGAGCCATCGCAGGGCTTGGAGCAGGAGCCTAGGATGTGGTTTCCATGTGATATAGATGGTGCCTGCAGACAGAGGTGACGGGACTTGCTGATGGAGGGACTTTGGGCCAGAAAATAAGAAAACAAGGATGTTGTGTGGGCTTTCAGCCTGAGCAGCTTTGGGGGGCCACGGAGGAACTCCAAGCAGATGGTGAAGAACAGTGGAGGCAGGCCGGGGCCGAGGGCATGCGTGGTGGGCAGAAGTCAAGAACCCTTAATAGACACGATGGTCTCATGGGACCTCAGGGGCTCATTGGACAACCACCAGCAGCCGGCCACGTGAGGTCAAGCTCAAGGAGAGCCTGGGCATCATCAGCCACTGATCAGGAGGATGACAGTGGCCAGCGTGTTCTAGGAGACAGGTCTAGAAGTGAGCCATCCACTTGATACGGGCATGAGCTCTTCCAGCACGGGTAAAGAACAAAGGAAGAGTACTGGGGAGGAGGCTGACTCCTGAGGCGGGGCTGGGGGACGGGGTGTAGACTGTGCCCAGCACACAACGTGCAGGGGGCAGGGAAGAGACGGGCCAAGTTCAACCAGTCAGACTGAAAGGGCCATCCTGGACTCCGACCTCATATCCCCATTGAGGGCACATTCACAAGCCCTACCCTCGCTCTCTGGCTCCCATGGCCAAGCATGCCAGATCCAATCCTACCAGATTAACGGTTTTTGGCATTGTTCCTACAAAAGAGGATTTGGAGGGCATCGAAAGCTTCACTAAAAAAACAAAAAACAAAACGAAACAAAAAACCACCCAGGGGCAGAAACACACATTCTCCCCTTATCAGCAAGAATTAGGTGGAATTTTTGTGTCTACGGTTCGGTGGGGGGCAGGGGATAAACGGAGATGCTTGAGCACAGGGAGAAGAGTTCGTGGACTGACAAGACCAGACAAGAAGGGTGAAGGGAAAGGAAACCGGTGTGCTGGGGGCCAACCAGGCTGAAGAACTTTGACCAGGACCAACTTTAAGGATCCTTTTTATTTTTTTTTTAAAGATTTTATTTATTTGACAGAGAGAGAGAGACCACAAGTAGGCAGAAAGGCAGGCAGAGAGAGAGAGGGAAGCAGGCTCCCTGCTGAGCGGAGAGCCCTATGTGGGGCTCGATCCCAGGACCCTGAGATCATGACCTGAGCTGAAGGCAGAGGCTTAACCCGCTGAGCCACCCAGGCGCCCTAACTTTAAGGATCTTAGTAGAAGATGGGTGTCCAGGGTTTAAAGTCTCTAAGGTAGCCTCAACCAGGGGCACAGGAACTGGTGAGACTTCATGAAGAATAAAGGTAAGAATGGTTTGACCCCAGAGCTGGGTTTACTAATCTTCATAGGACACCACTGGGCTGGAGGGATTTGCTTGTCTCAGGACTGATCTCAGAATCTGAGCCGTCAGTACATCAGCCTCCGGCCAGGAGACACATGAGTCATACCAAGGTCACAGAGCTAGCTTCTTGCTGAGAACATGCCCAGGGTTGTCTCCAGCGGAGGTCAGGTTGGCCAGAGTGAACAATGAACGCAAGGAGTTCTTCCTTGCAAATACGAGAAACAGGCGCACACACACATACCCTCTCCCCCGCCATACACACAGAGGCCACGAAACAGGAGTGGAAATGGGAAAGCCCATGACTGCTAAGAGCTCTAGGACAGATCAGAGGTGGTTTGAGCCCAACTCCTTTTGCTTGGGGAAACTGAGGCCCAGAGGTTCTATGACTTCTCCCAAGTCCTTCGGAGGCAAAAATTTTAGGTGAACGGATACCATGACTTCTCACACTGGGTTTCTCCTGGACCCATTAAATCTCTGCTGTTCCTTAGCCCCCGTGGCCAGGAGGACCCGACCGATCCTTCCTCCTCCCACACCGGAGGGCAGGAAGGCAGCATCCCGGACCTCCTTCGTGGCTCGGACCGAGCAGCAAGCTGCTCTGTCCGTGTAGAGCACCCCTTCCAGGGGGAGGCTTCTGAACCCCAACAAAGTCCTGCTTTGTGCACCGTCCCTATCAGCAGCCAAGCGAGAGTGGTCGGACTCAGGTTGTTCCAGAAATGCCTGAGCCACCAGGGATCGGACATTTCTCAGCAAGTACGTCCACCAATGGTCTCGGGCCGTCTCAGCCCTCCCACTCTGTGGCTGAGGCCGACGGTCCGGGAAAGAACAGGGCTACGAACAGAGACTGTCTGAAAGGGCGCTCGCGCCACGTTTCCCTTCTAACCCTCCAACGCTAGGCAGCTTCACTACTTCCCACTGAGCAGAAAATTCTAACCGACGGCTACATTTTCTGTGTGCAAACAAGACTATCTCTGGAAGAAAGAACAAAGTTGAGCCATTAGGAAAGTCCCCGGACTTCTTTCTCACATGGAAAAAAAAAATTATGAGCTAGAGCGACTTCGCATAAAACACCCTCTTGCACTTCCAAACACTGAACTCTTGTTCGCAGCTCTGGGCATCGTCCTCTGTTCAGGGATGTTCATGACTGTAATTACTGTGAACACACTCTTTTATGTTCTGCACTTTTCCTTACTTATTTCTACCAACTTGCTAATTAACTCAATGTCCTAATTAATGGACATCTGGACTATTTCCAGTTTCCTTCCCAGCAAGTCACTAGACCTACTACAGACTGAATGTCTATATCCTCCCCAAATTCCTATGTTGAAGCCCTAAGCCCCAGTGTGATGGTATTTGGAGGCGGGGCCTTTGTTGGTAACTAGGGTAGCGTGAGGTCCTAAGAGTGGGGCCCCCAGGAAGGGATTATTGTCCTTATAAGAAGAGGAAGAGACCAGAGAGCTCTCTCTCCACCGCGTGCAGACACAGCCAGAAAGCGGTTGTCTTGTGAGCCAGGAAACAGGCTCTTACTGGGAACGGAATTGGCTGGCACCTTGATCTTGGACTTGCCAACCTCCAGAGCTGCGAGAAATAAATCTGTACTGTTTAAGTCTCCCAGGCTGTGGTATTTTGTTATAGCAGCCCGAGCTGACTGAGACAAGATTCCAAAGTGATATGAACAACTGCCAAATATCTATTTGGCCCCGACTAGCTGGCTTCTGTGCTTTTGTTAAGAGAACAGAGAGCGGGGCCATGTTGACATCATGAAGGTCGGGACAGATGATGCGGGAGTGGATTCACCTTCTCCTAAATTGTTCCGTGGCCTCTGCAGGGGTTGGGGGGCACAGGAACACACCTGTGGTGATGACGATGGTGAGGGTAAGGGACACAGCATGGACCTAACAGCAGGATAACTTCAGAAGGTGAACTACGGGGGCGGTTGGGTGGCTCAGTTGGTTAAACGTCTGCCTTTGGCTCAGGTCATGATCTCGGGATCCTGGGAAAAGGTCCAGGGTCCAGCTGCACAGTGAAGGCAGACGAAGGAGGCTGGGCAGCTCAATCAGACCACCACCACCACCAGAGTGTCTGAAAAACCAAGCCCTTTCCTGAGAAATTCCCCCCCTGGTTTCTTTTTTCCAACACTGTATTTTTTTGTTTCACGTATAATTCATATACAGTGTTATCGAAGTTTTAGGTGTACGATATGATGATTCAACAACACTATACATTTCTCAGAGCTCATCAAGATAAGTGTACTCTCCAACAGTGTGTTTTGGGAAATTCCAACTCACAGAAAAATCGGAAGAATGAACTCTCGCACACCCTTCACCTAAATTCACCAGCTGTTAACGTTTTGCCATCTTTCCAGTCTCTCGTGTATGCATGTATGTGTCACTGTTAGAATCGTGACATGTCGTCCCTAAATGTCTGGGCATGCACCTTCCTTTTTAAAATTTATTTTATTTTTTTAAAGAGATTTTATTTATTTACTTATTTGTCGGAGAGAGAGAGAGATCATAAGCGGAGGGAGCTGCAAGCAGTGGCAGAGGGAGAAGCAGACTGAGCTGGGAGTTTGGCAACAAGGGGTTCAATCCCAGCGCCCGGGGATCAAGACCTGAGCCGAAGGCAGACGCTTGCTTAACGGACTGAGCCACTCCAGCCTCCCAGGCATGCATCTTCCTAAGAACAAGGACATGTTTCTAATCACACCACCAGCACCACATGCATGAAATTGAGCATCAATACGATAAAACGATCTCATAAGTCATTCCTTTGAAATACCTCCCAGCTACCTGCAAGATGCTCTTGATAGCTCCCCACCCCAGCCCCGATCCAGAATCCAACCAAGGATCAGGCATCGCATTTGTCTGTCTTGTCTCTCTAGTCTTTAATCTAGACGAGTCTCCCTGCCTGTTCCGTGTGTGGTGACGTTGTCCCTACCCCGTTGCTGAGCAGAGTGAGGACCCACAGTGCCAAGAAGTCCGAGTTCCGGCACGGATGTAAATCTAGCACTATTCGAGTGACCCTTGACCTTCACCTTGACCATGGTTTGGGAATCCTCTGACATAGTCTTGCTGGAATCCACACCTCCATTTCGCAAGAAGCCCGGCTCTCCTAAGATTGCAGCCTACACATCAGCACCCAAAGGCACTGTTTCCTGGCCTTAAAAGGGACCAGCTCTTATTCGTGACGTTGTCGGCCACGATTCTTTGTGAGGGTGGGGCGTGCCTATCATGCTTCCTCCGCTGCCCCCCCCCACACTCACCCCTAGGAGACATAACAAGAAAGACATCCTAACAATACGGCTCTGCCCTCTGCTCGGCCTCCCTGTCCCGGCCGGCTGATCACCCCCCCATTTCTTCAGGGACTGCCCAGTGCCTCAGTCCATTACGCTACTTTGCTTCCCAGCACCGCGGGGCCGCTTCCCCGATGACCCAGGGCCGCTTTCCTGGTGACCCAGAGCCGCACTGGAAGGCTGCTTCCCTGGGCTCCAGATCCTTTTCAATAATCAGCTTTGAGAGTCAGAGGCAGCAGCTGCCCTGAGCCTCCCGGGCCTGGCAGGGCAGACAGATGATTGGATCAGAAAAAGGGCCATTAGGTAGGCAAGGTAGCCGCTCTGCAGCACCCCCCCCTCCCTCCCACCTCCGCCTCATTTCCCCAGGGCCCTTCTACCCGCTCTCCAGACCCAGCAATATGATAATGAGATCTCAAAAAATGCCCCCACCCACCCCACATCCATATACACACAATTTCTTAGCAGCTTTTTGCTTGGGGAAGGCGGAGCAGTGGGGGGACAGGGGTATGTGTCCCCCCCCCAGCACCTGACCCCAGGCCTGAGGCACAGCCGCGACCGTTTGCTGGCTGGAGTTGAGGGGGGCTCAGCAACTCGGCAAGGGTGGGGGTCGGAACCCACAAGGGCAGGGAAACGGATTTAAACATAACGCTTGCTTTGTTGGGATAATCTCGGGACCGGCTGTCGCACAGGGAGGAGAGACCGAAGCCTCAATGCTCAGAGTCATCTGGCAGCTGCCCCACGTGGGAACCCCCGTGACGGGCTTTGTCCTCTAAAGCACCCACTCGCCCCCACGGGACAAGCATTTTCCTAACAGAGGCAAACTGTCCTCTGGCTGCTCCTGACCTGCGACGCTGAGCCCCGCCCACCAGCTCTGGAACTGCCGAGGGCCCCACAGGCCTTGTGCAAAGCTCTCTCAGGAGTGTGTCCCCCAGGGGATCAAGACGTTGACTGAGCGCCCCTAAGGGCAGCGCTGCAATCTTCCGTCTAGAACCTGCTGCTGGGGTTTCGAGGGCCCTGTGTACACCGTGGGAGCAGGGCTGGCTGAGAACTGGGGCTGGCTGAGGAGGGCCCCCACATCTCTCCTGCGCCCAGGAGGCTGTGAGGGCAGGCAGAAGCCCAACCTAACACCCCAGCACAGATCCCAAACCCTACCTGCCATCGGCGCCGGGGAGGTTCGGAAGAGCCGCTGGGCCTCCATTAAGCAGAGTCTCTGTCCTTGGCCCCCGGGGCCGAGCGGGGGAGGGGGGGCGCGGGGGATACAACAGCCCTCCTCAGGCTGGTGAGAATCCGCTCTCATGACACAATTAGTCACCCACTTGTCAAACAAAGCGCCTGCTCAGAGGGGTCCCCGCACTCTTAACTTGGCAAAGAGAAGCAGCACCTTGGCCCAGCCTCATGGCCTTCTCCCCTCAAGGGTTCTCTCCTGTGTAAACCATGATGTCCAGCAAAATTCTAAAGGGCGCTGCAGATACTCTACTGACGGGGCCCCCAAGCAGCCTGCGCGTGGTTTCTACTGTCCCAGCCGGCCTCCCCTGCAGGAGAACAGGCATTCTGGTCCAACAGACTCAGGGCCCTGAGTGGTAGCCTGCAGGGGTCAAGGGCCCCGAAATCCTGGCACTGTGAATCATGGAGTCCAAGTAGGTTTCAAAAAGAGCAGCACTGGAAAAAGTGTACGGGGCCGGGGGGAAGGGGGGGGATGAGTGCATCTCTCTCTTGATGTCCCGAAGCAAGGAAGCAAGGCGTGTGGTCAGGACAGAGCTCAGGGACCGCAGGGACTGGGATGGGGCAGAAGCAGGAGGGCCGGTTCCGGGGTGCTCAGCGGAGCTTTTACCTTCTCCTCCGCTCCCCCCAGGCCTGGCTTATCTGCAAGCCGGGGGCAGAGGTGCCAAAGCACGTGTGCAGTTTGAAAAGCACAATGACTGCGCTTGCAGAGGCCTCTTCTTTCCGCCCCGCCCTGTGCGCTTCCCTCCCGAGACCTCGCAGGCTCTGGAGTCTGGATTCCACAGTGGCTTAACAAGAAAAATCAGCATTTTTTTTCTAAGTATGACTATTTTTTCATTATCGAGACAACTCTCATCATCGCAGATCGTGAAATAAGCCACATGCACGTGGATCCGGGAACCCGCGAGGCCGGAGGGGTGCGGGGCGAGGGTGGGTGTGACCCGAGCCTGGGAAGGAGGGAGCCGGACCGGGAAGTGGAACGCGAGCACCACACACCGCACAACTCCGATAGGCTCGGCGCTTGCAGGCACTTGGGAGGGGGAGGGCGATGGCGAGTTTGCTCCGCGGGGTCTGCGCTCCTGGGGGACAGCCGGCCCGAGGCTGGGAGCCCGGTCCCCGGCCCCGCCTGAGCTGGGGGCAGGGGGAGGCGGGCCCCGAGGTGGGGAGGGGCGCCCAGGAGGGCCGCGTCCGTACCTGCTTGGCCTCGGCGGCCTGCTCCTTCGCCTCCGCCGGCGCCGCCTCGAGCTCCCCCGGCCCCTCGAGCTCCCCCGGGCCCTCCGGCGCGGCCGCCGGCTCTGGGGCACAGGGCGGTGCGGGGGTCCCGGGGGCCTTGGCCGGGGTCACGGGCTCTGGGCTCGCGGCCGCCCCGCGCCGCACCAGGAGCCAGGCGAGCAGCAGCGCCAGCGCCGTGGCCAGCACGGGCAGCGCGGCCAGCAGCTCGGCGGGCGCCTCCATCGCGCCGCGGCCGCCCGAGTGCCCGCCCGCGGGGACCCCGAGGGAGCCCGCCGCGCCCCGCCCGCGCCCCGCCCCAGGGCGGAGCCCCTGCCCGCGCCCCGCCCCCTCGGACCCCCCTTTGCGGGGGGGGGTGAGGGTTGGGGTGGGGAGGACACGGATGCTGGGGGACCCTGACCCCTGCGGCGGCACTCCCGAGGCGGGCCAGTCCCTCCCTGCACCGGGCAGGCCCGACGATTGCGCTTAGATTTGTTTTGAAAACCCGGCTCGAAACGCTCTTTCCTCAGGCGCCCTGAGATTACTGTCATTTTCGGCATCATTTCCGCCCTGTACAGAAGGTCCAGCACTTTGGCACCGCAGGCTGGGAGATGCCGAGGCCCCGGACGGCCGGGAAGGCTCGCCTAAACCGTGGCACCGGCCTGCCCGTAAGGCGACGAAAGGCAAACGTTAACCGGCTTACTCCCGGCCACTTCCAGACCCGTCCGCAGCATCTTCCGGGAGCACCCGAGCTCCTGGCGGGGAATGCCCGGCCCTGACACCCAGCAGCCTTCTACACAAGCCTCACTGTAACGCGGCTGCCCCCCAAAGGCGGCTTTCTGGAATTCAGCTCCAGGCGCCTTGGGATAACATTGCTCCCAAACTGACTTTTCCTCTTGGAGTAATTCCCCTGCGTAGGGAGAGTGGAATGAAGGGAGGTCTGCTGTTTCTCTTTCCCCAGACCCTTCCTTCGGTTGTTTGTTTGAGACACATATGCTGTAACCAAAAAGTTGTGTCTTTACCCCTCCCAGTAAACACAGCAAAGTTTGTCAGGGACCAGTTGAAAAAACAGGATGCCAGTTTTTGCTTAAGACACATTTATTGCTTTTTTGGAAAAATTACAGTGCCCGAGCCGGTAACTGGTGCACGCCAGGAGCTAGATGGAGTGCCGCTTACACGGAAGGCAGAAGGATGTGCTCAGGCTTCTTCCTGGGCTCCGGTTACGACCAGCAGGCCTCCAGGAAGAGGGGGAGCTTAGTCCCGGTGCTTCACATAAAGGTAAGGGGTACCAGCAAAAGGAATTTCAGTGGTGATTCGTGAAAAATGCCCATAACTATAAAATGTGGAATGGGGCTCCTATCTGGCTTTGACCCCCAGGGGACTTTCAGCCAAAGCGAGCCTTCTTTTTTGGCCCCTGCCTTCGTTGCTTGAAAGTACATGTTTAAGGGGGCCCATTGTGCAAACTTAGCTACGTTCTGTATCTACTAAGATAAATAAGGAGAAAAAACAAGAACAAAACAATGCAAAAACCCCAACTCCAAACCAAGTTGCTTTATTTAAAATGATGAACAAGTTTTATCGAAGTGAAAGTTAAAACCACCCATCAAACGGCGGAGCCATAGGCGTGGTGGTGCACACGGCAAGACGGAAGCAGACGGAGCGGGCTGCTGGGTGTCTCTGTGGCAGTGGCAAGAGGCACAAGGACTCTGCATGGTCCCAGTTCTTCTGCACTGTCCGGTCACCTTGAAGACAGCAGGCCGGGCCAGTTCTCATGGGACTTTCAGTGAGGACTAGATGCCTCAAGTTTTTGAACAATGAGACAGAAGTCAAGAGCCACCACCTGAGGGTGCCAGGGCACGAGGTTCATCTAGTTTTGTGGCATATAATGTAACATCAGTGGAACATCTTGACAGAAGGCAGGGAGGGAGGGGGGCGTGTGAGGAGAAACCACACAGGGAACCATCCGCAGTACCCAGCACACACGACAAACACCTTGTGGAAACGCTATGCACAATTCAAGGAACCTACAGCTGTGCACGTACACGCCTACGTCCTAAAAGCACTTTTTACAACACTTCCCGCAAAACTATTCCGTCCCACACTCTTGTCTAAAATCCTATGTCACAACCAGACTGAACCTCTAATAAGTGCATAAAGCACTCACACCAGCAACTTTCTTGCTGATGCTTAAATATCTTTTGCTGATACAGAGAGAAACCAAATACTAAGACCACAACTTGTTCTTATGTTCTTTTAGGAAGATCTCATAGACTTGAATTTAGTGAGGTCTCACCTTGCTTTTCTGGTCATGGAAATGGATGTGTGTGACCCCACCTAGCCTGAGCAGTGACCCTTGGGAACTGTGCACGGCACACTGCCTTTCAGCTGCACGAGGGGACGGACCTGTGCTTGTCGCAGCTGCATCGCCAGCACCCAGAACAGTGCCTGCCACTCAAACGTGGGCTGAACACTTGGATGATTCATACGCGGGCATCTGCAAGCCTAAGCCAAATTGGAACAATGTCCCTGGGCTGGGTGGCTCTACCCTCAAAGGTGTCACCCTGAATATCCCAGCTCTACTAATGAGCCCAGAGACACCCGTGTGCGGCACCGGGTCCTTCAGGCCGGCGGCGAAGTCTTTGGTGCTCGCTCCCAAAGCCCCGGAGCTGCACACTGTCTTCTTCGACCCTGCTCCTCCCCGTCAGTAGTTCCGGAAGAGTCCTTCTTCCAGGACCTTCCTGGTTTTTCAGTTGGGGCAGAATCCCTACTATTGCTGACGTCACTCGAAGGAGGAGGCTCAGACCAGGTGGGGTGAACGGTTAACTTTAGGACAGACCTGGTTCCCCCTTTCTACCTGGTCTGCAGCACCCAGCCATCACTGCACTCCTCTCCCACCGGCTCCCCACCTCCTCCCTGCTTTATTCCCCTAACGGTGTGCTTGGGTGGCCCACAGCAACAGGGGACAGTGGCAGGGTGGAAGGTGTTGAATCTCTGGCCTGGCTAAAACAAGGACTGTCCCACTGTCACTCGTGGGATGGCAAGAACCAAATGGCAGCACGGAAGCGATGTTATCCGAATGCTTCCCGGTGAGGTGACTGCGGGCCTGTCAGGTGGGCTGGATCCCTTCTTTCTGGATATTGTTTGTCAAACAGGAATCACCCTAGGCCTCTCGGGAAGGCTAGCCTCTCCCATTCAAACGTCCGCCGTGTCATCCCAGCCACTGCAAAAGAGTCCTCCCCTGCCCCCTGGTGGCAAATAATTTTGGTTTTGCTTTTTTTCTTTACACTGACGTTTAGAGAGAAGTTGATATGAATTAGAGAGGAAGGCGCGATAGCCTGACAGCAATACTAGGGTACAGAAAAAAAGCGTTTTGGAAGATAGCACGAACATTTTAAAAAAGGAAACAGAGGAACCCCATTCAGGTGTGAACACAAAGAGACGAGTTCAGGGTTTGACTTGACTCATCCCCAAAACACACCCTAGAATGGAGGGAAGCAGGGCTGAGCCCAGGAGGCCTGGTGGGGAAGTGGAGCGACACCGAGGGCAGGGGACAGGCACCAATGCCGAGGAACATGGTGGACGTTCTCCATCCACCCCAGCCATGTTTTTGGGTTGGCATTTGAGAATGCAGAAAACTCAAAGTAGGGGACTGGCCTCTTAGGGGAAAGCTACGTGACCAACCCAGTGTCAAGAAATGATCATCAGTCTGTTAAAAATATAACCTTTGCACAAAAGAGCCCTGGATTCCCCAGATTATACCCATGGTCAGGGAGGATCCAGGGAGGCAACACCACACAGTTCCAGGCCGCCTGCACACCCGCTCCTGGCCGCTCCTGGGACGCTACAGGGCCAGCTCCTGCCACCCTCCGGCTGCTCATGCCCTTACCTACACACCCCCCCCACCCCGGAAAAGGCCGTGCTGCTCAGTGCTTTTCACTGGGCACGCCCTTGACAAGACCCTTCTCGCTTTTATTTAAATTTAGCTCAATGTAGGGGCAGATTAAGGCAAGCAGGTCAACTGAGAGGGCAAGCGATGGAACCTGCTGGTCAACCCCCAAGTCTTCACACCAGAGCCCTTCAGAAGCCTCAACACACCCGAGGCCAGAAGCACCACGTGTGCGTTTATTCCAACCTGCAGCCCAAGCCAGCCACCTAGCGTCTGCGGGTCTAACCAGCGGGGACACTGACCGTGATGTCTCTCAGAGAGCGAGAGCTTCTGCCTTTGTGGATCATGTGGGGAGAAAGACCCATCTGCTGGACGCGGGCCCTGTTCACAACCTGAATTCTTCGGGGAGAACACACCGGACCTTTCCCCTCCCATTTCTAAACAGAAACCCTGATACGTCATCCCTGCCCCAAAACACACCGCACGGAAACGCTGCTGGAATTCCCGAGCCCGTCTGGCGGTGGCGAGAAGGTCCCGCATCTGAGGCCCATGCTCGTGGTGGTGAGCGGCGCCACCCGCGCCGGCTGGGTCGGTGACACATTGGGGGTGGCGCGGGAGTGGCACATTTTACGCGTGATTGGCTCAGACGCAAATCCGAATCCACTCGCCCCTCGGGGCCTGCTGGTGCGCCGCCGGCTCCCAGAGAGCAGAGGCTCCTCACCCGTGTCGCTGAGGGATCAGACGCGGCGAGACACTCAAGGGATCCCAGCCCTGCGGCCTCGAGGTGGAGCAGCGTGGCTTACAGGGGACAGCACAGACCCCCTGGCCCCGCCGCAGCGCGCCGGCCGTCAGCGTTTTGGGTCTCACTGAGCTTTGAAACTTCTCGACCCTCTATTCTTAGCAAGCGGTAAGAACAGCATTTGACCGAAGACAGAAGCTTGGACCAGAGAAGGATGATCCGAATTCAAAGGAGACAAAGGAGAAGGTGGGAGCAGGAGATGTGAAAACTGAGTCAGGCGGCCGCCCACAGCGCACACGGGAGCCACCTCAGGGAGAGTCTCTGTATTGGCTCAGGGGTGAGCCCGGCCTCCGCAAGTGTCCCTAATCCTGCCAAGGAAAGGACAACCGCCTGTCAGCAGCGTGGAGACAGCACGGCAGGTGCGAAGCTGGAAGGACACGTTAAAGCAGAACCCCGGGACCCCACATGCAAGTCAGGGCAGGGCTGTCCCTAAAACATTTTCTGAGTAACCACTAAATCGCGCGGCACGGCCAGGTGGGGTCTACAGCGACAGAAACACCCCGGAAAAGCAAGAAGAGAAATCGAACAGTGGCCGTGAAGAGGGCAATCTGGTTGAGAAACGCAGAGTCTAGCTCATAAATTCACGCCACTAGGACACCTGAGCTTCTGGAATTCCAGTGTGAATAAGCAGCAAGGCCTGTGGGTCCGCCACTCTGCTAACACACGTTGAGGAAACACCCAGCTGCTCAGAGATACGAACAGCGCGACAGCAACGTCATCCACGGCAGGCCAGGCCCCCAGACGCTTAGGGTCCCCCGAGCTTCCATACTGAACTACCTCCCCGAAACCCCCTCCCCCGCTTACCGCCACCATCAGACCCATCAGGACTCGCACGTGAGAAGAGGCTCTGGACCCGAACCTCAGTTTAGCCCACAGCGCGTCCACCGTGTGGGCACGTGCCGGCAGAAGTGATCTTACTGACTCTGAGTTTAAGTCTGAACTCATTTAGATCCCATCCGGTTCAAACAAACAAACGTGGGAGACATGATGAAGACCTTCGAGAAAATCGGAGCTCTTCACGGCTGTCTCGTGTGGTGTGAGCGCTCAAAGTGACAATGGCAAGTGTTGGGGGGAAAGCAGGAGGCCACCCCTCTGGCTCCCGGGAGACACCGGGGACCTGCTCTCGGGCTGCCCCGACTGCCGCAAACCATCTCTTCCCCATCGAGGGCCCAGGGCAGTCGAGTCGCTGCTTTCCCACACCACCACAGGAATTGCCACAAGGGGAGGCTCTGGGATTCTCCAAGGACAAAAGTTGCAAAGATATAAAATGGATTTAATTTTTATTAAATAATGTTAAGGGTTTCCTTGGCACCATCCACACAGATCCTTGCCTTTATGCGTAAAATAAGCCACGTGATTTTGCGTCGGTAGCAGAGGAAGAAGCTACTGGAGCAAACGCTAAGTGATCGGACTCCTATTCCAAGGGCGTGTTTGTTCTCCGGCTTTCTCCAGCCCTCCCCTTGTCTGCAGATCCAAAAGGCTGCCCTCCCCAGGGCCCTGGCCTTGCCGCGCGCACGTCCTCCTACAGAGACAGCAGCCGCGTGCGGTCACCTGGAGGAGCTGCGCTCTTTGCTCGCACAGTCGTCTTGGGAGGTGGTGTCCCCGTTGCCCATCATGCCGCACGTTCTCCGCTTTTTCCTGCGGTGCATCGTCCCATCGCCTTCAGACCCCGACTCGCACTGCACGGGAGGGTGGGGAGGAGGCAAAAAGCAGGAAGTCAACCAGATGCAACCCCTTCTGTCTGTAAATACACCTCTGGCCTCGAGAGGCAGCATGAATGTCACCCGAGTCCTCCCGGAAGCGAAGCAGCCCCGGACGACAGCTCCGCAGCACGGTCCGCACCGCCTTCTCCATCGGGTGTTTCTGGCTCCCTAGACACTACGACCTCCCTCATATGCCTGGGTGTCCCCCCAGGGCTTGCCAATGGGAGGGCTGTTTGAAATCGAGACACGCGTCAGCACCCTGAGACAGCGTGACGCCATTTCGCTGCATCCAGACAGACCCCGAGAGGGACACAAGGAGTCCGGCGCTGACACTGCTCTCCCACGCCCCGGGCCCCCGCAAGACACCACATCCCCAGATTATGCAAAGTGCTACGACAGAAATTTCATCCAGCGATGGCCCAGGTTCCTCTTCCCCAAAATGATGTCAGCTTCTAACAAGCCACCGAATTCGGGGAGCTCCCAGGCTTACAATTTACACCCACAGGGACAACTGTCAATGCCGGCTGTGAGGTGACAGCGCTCCAAGTCTGACGCCCCACACTGCTGTTCATGAGCTGGGCGGCCCTTGGCCATTCACTTAACGAAATCCCCCAATACTCCTTTTATCTCTTCAAGTTACTGCCGACAACGCATGAGCTCACGCTCGTGCACACACACGTGCGAGCACACACGCACGCGTGCCAGGCTATAATATGGGCACAATTCACCACCCGGCAGGAATGGTGGCAGTCGTAGCTCTTGGAACAAAGTGGGAGAATGTTCACCCCTTTCCCCGTCCTGGACAGGAGGTTCCCGGGGGGACTGCCCTGCAGGCCTGGGTTCCAGGCAGCGGGGCCTCACCTCGGAGTCCGAGTCGGACGAGCTGGAGCTGGAGGAGCTGGAGGAGTCGCTGGAGCTGTCGGAGGCGATCCCCGTGGACTCCTGCAGGTCGACGGAGTCAGCCAGCACCGCCAACTCGGGGTGCTCTTGCTTCAGGATCCTGGGAGACAAGAAACATCGTTCCCAGTGCTGGGAGCGGCAGCGACACCGCGCGCAGTAACCCGGACTCAAAGTTGAGGCCTGTCTCTCTCGGAGGCACCTGCGAAGGGCGGGCGCCTTGGCTCAGAATGGGCGCTGGGCAGCGGTGTGGCCGCACGGATCCACGGGCTGGGAACAGAAGCCCTAACGTGCTGCTCAGGCTTTTCTGAAAGGCGGACGAGCTGCACGCGAGTTACTGCGACCTTCGCACGCAAACGAGCCAGCCGTGCTGCCGACGCGAGGCCGGCTTGCCCCGAGTTAGCCACTTATTTTTTTCCACCTGGGAGAAAGTCTCTCTCTTCCGTTTTTTCCTGAACCATTCCTAGCTGACTTCTTTCAAACCCTTCCTTTCCACGACACAGCACTGAGTGACCGCAGTCGGGCTTGGTTACGTTCCAGTTGTAAGAGGAGCAACAATAAGGTTTGCGAGAAAGAAGAGGAGGCAAGCAACAGAGAGGGTCCCCCTCACTCGAAGATAAAACTGGACTGGACTTTCGGAGGAAGCAGCCCTCCCCATAGGGACCTGATCTTGGCATCCACTCTAAGCAGGGACAAGAGACCAGCTGCGTGGTCAGGCCTTTAAGATGACCAAATCCCAGCACACAGCGGCCGACGGGATGGAGTCAGTGGGCCTTAGGTGCCTGAGAGTCCGGGGAGAACGAAGCCACCACCCTTGCTGGCCCTCTCAGCAGGGAGGCTGAGCACTGACCAAGCCAGGATCCCTCTCTTACCCCGAGAGCTGGTCCCTCCAGGTCAGGGTTGGGACACAGTGGCACGGGGTGGCTGGGGGTGGCTTGCACTGCCGCTGCCCGTGCTGTATCTGTTCTGTGGATAAACAGAGGAGCTAAGTCTCCAGGGCAGTCACCTCACTCGCAAGAACTGAAGGTATTAAGTTTAAAGGGGAATAACGCTTCTCAGTAAGAAAAAGAAAGAACCAAAATACAACCCAAACAAAATGGCTTCCTTTGCTACTGCTAGCTTTGAGGGGGGAAGGGCGGGGGGGGGGAGACCAAAAAAACAGAAAATAAAACAAAACAAAAAACAGAAAACAAGAACCAATCCCAATTATGGCCATGTTTTGCCTGACTGATCAAACATGCAGAGTCTCACCCTGTCACCTGGAGGCTGGCAAGCATCCTGAGAACTAGCCCTGACCTTGGACCCACTCTCCTCTGCCCCAGCTCTCCCAGGCCTAAGATCAGCACACGTCACTGCAGCAGTGAACTCTTTTCCATTTCACCTCTGGGGTATGAATGGGAACAAAGTGAAAATAAGAAGAAAAAAAAAAAAAAGTCTCTCACCTATACCATTTCCTCGATAACTTTGGTCTCCCTCTTACCGTCTTGTGCCAGACAACAGGGAAGTTGGTGCTGCTGGCAAAATTCTGCGTGATGGCAATGGTGGTGTCAAGGTTAAGGACAACGTGCCACCAGCCTCCTGAAACCCAACAAAGCAACAGTTAAACAGGGTTTGCTTCTGCGCACGATCACGAACAACATAAGCTTGGTGAACAGAGGGTTCCTATCTACCCATCTACAGGCGAGACAGGTAGAGACTCAGAGACAGGAGATCCGGACTGGTCAATGCTTCTCCTGATCCAGAAATCACAACCTATCTGTGGAAAGTTCTACTGGAGCACAGCCCACGCCTGTTCATTTCCGGATTGCCTGCGGCTGCTCGCCTGTTCGACAGGCAGAGCGGAGTTGCTGGAACAGACCCGGTCTGGCCCACAGCACTTAAAGTATTTATTCTCTGCCTTTTACAGGAAAAGTGTGTTGACCCCTGTGAGTCCAAACCTGGGATTGAAACTGGAAAGGCAGCAAGTTTTTCAGCTCCTAGAAGGAGAACACCTACCTCCAGTATTAAACACCCTCACTTTCAACACTTAAGTCTGAAGTGAGCCAATGTTACATTGTATTAAAAACCCAATTTACAGACAAGTCACAGTTTATCCACAGACACACTAGATAACTACTAGACATAAAGATGAGTAAAATCTTTACATACAAGGAATTTATCAACACGCGTTATGTATGTAGGTTACAAGAGATGTGGACAGCAGCCCTCTAAGCACTTGACCACACAGCCGCACATCACTGTCCGAGCTGGGCAGCGGTCAGTTCGTTTACAGTCGGCAGGCAGACGGGTCTCTTTGACTCCTAGATACACTTGTGCTTGGAAATGACAAATAACTGAAATCAAAAAACATACTTCCTCTTAGTTCATCTATACCTGGTACAAAGACAGTCTCTCCTGGTTTTTGTAAGATTTCCAGGGGTTTGAATTCAGGTGGCCAGGTGGGAAGCTGTGTCCGGGGATGAATGATACTAAACCAAGTAATAGCTTCATCTTGCTGGTTCCCTCCTTCTTCACGGGTCACCTTGATGAGTTCCCTGGGCGTGCTGGTAGGAAACAGGCACCAGCGCTTGTGGCCCTGAACTAAGGCATTCCAGGCACTGGTTCCCAGAGGGTCGATGTGAATTCCAGTTCCAGAGCGCGGTGGCCCCATCACAAACCATCTAATGGAATGGAAACGTCCGAGATATGAAAAGTAATTTAACTGTACACATATACTACCAGAGAGCGAGTTTTTAGTCTTACACTTTTTATCTCAGAGACTACATAAACCCTGCTACACAGAAACGCTAAACGAATCATGCCTGGAATGCTCTGTAACAGGAAGGGAAAAAATAAAAAAAACGACCGATGTGGCTTACTACTACTGAGCTTTAACTAATAAAATTTCCTTTAAAGCTCAGTGGCTTAACTGTGGTAGCATGTTTGAGTCACCTGGGGCGCCTTCAGAAATCCTGATGCCCAGGTGGCCATCCAGACCAGTGAAACCAGTCTGTGGCCGCAGGACCTGGGCAGACAGCAGTAACCCACTAAGTAAGCTCCATGTGCAGCCAAAGAGAACCACTCACTGTTATGGAAAAAGGTTAGCCCACCGAGCTCAGGGGACACATACTGCCCTATGTGAGACCGTAAGGGCTTCACCACGGGGTACTTTACCTGTAAGGGGGCCTGCGTTTCTCCCCAGCATACTGGAAGAGGTCATCGGTGAAGAACTTGGGCACCTTGTAATCTTCCAGAAGTTTCCTTCTTTTGGGGTGTTCACCATAGCTGCTGTCAAAGATGTACAGGGGGCTGTCGTCCCGAGTGCTCTCCATGTACTCGATGTAGTACTTCATCTTCATCTTCACCGAGTAGCCGTCGTTATCCTCACCGCACTTGAACTTCTGGTTACGGTACTTCCTTTTTAGGCGCTCCAGGGTCCACTTCTCCTGCGCAGACCAACCCTCTTGGGCATTTAGCAGAACCACGGGCTTGTACGGTCTTTCATATCTCTCCACGAATTCTTCCACGGACAGCTGTAATGCGTCTGCCCTTTCCACGTTATCCTGATGGAATCAGAAAAGACCTATCCAGTTAAAAAAAAAAAGGTCCAGCGGCAGCAAAGGGCGTCCCCCAGAACCAATTAGCAACGACATACCTAAGGAGCCAGATTCTCTTTCTGGCTTATTTGAGGGGGGGGGGGCGGAGGAGAGGAGGGACAAGGACCTGCGTGTGGACTGACATGTCACACCCAGCGCCGCCCCACCAGGGGAAGGGGGCTTCGCATCTCCCACTCGTGGGCCTCCACAGTCGAGTCCCCGGGGCCTCACCACCCAAAGGGGTCAAAGGGCGACAGTCCTTCCTGTGGGGATCGCCAAAAGCGTCAGCCTCCAGGTGGCCCGGCAGGCGGCGGCGGCGCGGGAGGAAGGAGGACCGCCCTGGAACCCGGCCCCGATGACCCCGACCTCCGCGGGGTACGGACGAGTCCATCGGAACTCGGGGGTGCCGCGCTGGACGCCGGGGCAGTCGCGCAGCCGCCCGGAGGTGCCCGTGCCCGGCCTCGGCCCGCGACCCCGGCCCACTCACCGCCACGGCCGCCGGGTTCAGCGAGAAGCTTTCGTAGTAGTTGTGACGGGTCCAGTCCAGCGAGTCCTTGAGCTCCGGCCGCGCACTACGCTTGGCCTCGCGGATCCGCTTCTTGCTCTTGTGGTTCATCCTCCGGGGGTCACCAGCTGCTCCCGCGACGACCTCGGCGCGCCTCGCTTCCTGCTTCCAACGCACCCCTCCCCGGCCCGGACAGCGGCTGCGGCGGCGGCGGCGGCACCCAAACGCCCTTCGCCCTAGCCCGGCGCCTTTAAAATCGCCTTCCAGAAAATTCACTCCCCAACCACCTCCCGGGCCTCGGGTTGGGCACGCGGCTGCCGTCTTCCCCGCCCCCCGGCCTCTCGCGGTGAGCCATTGGCTCGGGCACCTCCGGGGTCCGCCCTCACACTCGCCGGCTCTCCGCCATGTTGGGAAGGTCGCGCCGATCGAGGAGCAGCCTCATTGCGGCCCCGCCTCTCCCGCGCCCGCTTCCGGTGTGCGCGTCACTTCCGGGCGTGAGCCGCTTACCCGGCGGCCCGTTTCCGGCGTGCGAGTCGCCGAGGCCACCTGTCTTCCGTGTCTCTTTTGCCTGGCCTCCGGTGTCTTCTCACCGCGCGGCCGCGTCGTCGCCCGCTGGAGCGGTGCGTTCCCCGCCTTTGCAGTCGAGTTGCAGCGACCCGGCCGGGCAGCGTAGCGCCCGTGAGGCGGACCCGTCCGCTCGGGCTTTCCCGCGCACGCAGCCTGGCAGCCCGGCGCTCTTCGTTGTTCCCGGCCCGTCGGGGAACCCCCGACACCCCCCTGGACAAGCGTGGCCTCCGAGGGCATGAAGTCCGGGCCCAGCGCTTTCGATTCTCGGAGGAGCCGGGCCTGGGGGCCGAGGGGGCCGTGCTGGAGGTCAGCGTCCCGCAGGTGCGTGCGTCGGCACCCGTCGGGAGGCGCCTCCGGTCCTTTGCGGTGGCGCCCGTGGCAGAGGAGGGGTGGGGGCGAGGTTTGGCGGCTCCCCTGCCTTAGGATGGACCTCAGGGTGGGAAGGTTTGGGGCCTAAAGCTCTTGGCAGTCTTTAAGGAAGAAACTTGGGGACCCTGCCACGAGAAGGGCCTTCCACATCGAATATTTCCTGCCAGAAAGGTGGCATTTTTGACACCAAGTATTTCCTTTGATCTTGTTGAAGGGCTTCTTAATTCAGCTTTATCCAAGACGGGGGAACTCTACCCTCACTTTCCAAATAAAGTTTCTTGGGTTGGCACTCACTTGTTCGTTTCAGCTCACGGCTGTCCCCAAACTCTCAGTAATAATAGCAGTAATACATTATGCGTCCGGTTTTTCAAAGCACTTGGACGTTGCAGCGTTTCGATTTTAACAGCAGTCTGTGAGGAACGTATTAGCAAAAACAATTTGAAGATGAAAAACCGCCCAAGAGGAGGTAAAGTCTCGAGTGAAACCCATTTCTGATAGTTTTTAAATGCCTTCGTGTTGAATACCCACTGGGATTTCTTCCCAAGTTTAGGAGCTGACTCCAAGTGAGAATAAAGACCCCTTTACACCCAAATCTGCAGACTCACTGCTGTGGTCAGAAATCCTTTACTGTCTCCTGCGTCAGATCTTCCAGGGCAGGCATTTTATTCACGCTGCCCTCCCTACCCTTAGAACTAGTGGCAAGCACTGATATTTTTGTTGAGTGAATTCACCTTTGATACTTCCATGGCTTCAGCCCCCTTTCCAACCAGTCCACTAGCAGCACCCTCCGCTCTAGAAAACAGAAAGACTTGCAGTTTTGCAGTTTAATAACCGCTCGCTTTGCTTATTTTGTGTCTGGCACTGTACTAAGCGGTTTGCATTGAGTCTCACAAGTCACAGTATGAGATAGTGTTTTGCAGGTGAGGAAACTGCAGCACAGACAGGTTAAGTAATGGGCGAGGTCATACGGCTATTAAGTTACACATCTGGCATTTGAACTCAGGCAGGCTCATTCCAAAGGTGTGAGCCGTTATTTTGCGTCCCTAAATACTGTGCTCTCTCATAATTCTGTATCTTTCCAAAGGCTGGGTAAGCTGCCTGCCTTCCTAACTCCAGGACTGAGCTGCTCTCAAACTTCTGGAATGTCTTTCTGGCCTCATTGTTTTCCATTAGCATACCAAGTTATGCCTGTGATTGTAACCCTCTGATACATTTTTTTTTTTTTTAGATTTTATTTATTTATTTCACAGACAGAGATCATAAGTAGGCAGAGGCAGGCTCCCCGCTGAGCAGAGAGCCCGACTCGGGGCTTGATCCCAGGACCCTGAGATTATGACCTGAGCCGAAGGCAGAGGCTTTAACCCACTGAGCCACCCAGGCGCCCCCCTCTGATACATTAACTGCACTTAAAATAAAAGCTAATCTTCCTGTGGCCTACAAGACCCCCCAGTTCTGATCCATGCCATCCCACTGACCTCAGTTACTACCACAACCCTGCCTCCCAGCCCCCATGCCCCTGCTGTCAGTGCTGTCTGTACTCCAGCCAGAGGCTTTTTAGTTCCTGCTTCAGGACCCTTGCCAGAATCATTCTATCTAGGACAGCCACCTTGTGGTCGCTGTCTGCACCCCTCGCTGCCCCCACTACTCTCTCACTAGGTTTTGTTGTTAGCAGTATTGCCTGCTAAAAATATATGTGCTTACTTTTGGCTTATCTTTTCCCATAGGGTATGTATGTGCCTATGTATGTATTCTGTGATAACCTAGTTACATCCGTAGCCCACTAAGCAACGCAGTCCTTGGATAAATGCTTGTTGAGTGAATGAGTGTATGAAGAGTGCTTATCACACGGTATTGCAATTTTATAAACCCCATGGGATGTGAACTGGACAGCAGGGAACTGTCATTTTTGTGATAGATGCCGGGTGTCGGGCACTCTGACTGCTGTGAAAATAAATATTACAACTGTCAGCAGATGAGTTATTTTTGGCATACAAAAAATTCTTTTCAGGTGCTGCATCTTGAATATGGAATGTATGTTTGGCCCTGTGCGGTGGTCTTGGCTCAGTACCTATGGTTTCACAGAAGATCTCTGCCAGGCAAGGCTGTCCTAGAGGTACAAGTGCTCTTGAGGCTTCCTAAAATGCTCTGTTCAGATTTAAGTCTATGTGCTTGTTACTGACTTGTTAAAGATTTTTAAATCAGGTGATTTGCCAGCCTGTAAGTCATGTGAGCTAAGAATGCTTTTTACGTTTTTAAGTTGTTTTTTAAAAAGCACGTGCACCAGAGACCACAGGAGTCCCACCAAGACTAAAATGTCATCTGGCCCTTTACATTATGCTGACCTTTATTCTAAGTGAAGCCCATTGACTAATTCTACAGAATCTTGGCATGGAAGCAATCATTAAGACTATCTTTTCAGGGTGTCCCAACAGGGTCATCCGGGGTCTACTGTGACACATGCATTTTCTCACGTAATAGTCCTTTCCATTTTTGGAAATCTTTAGAGTATCCCAAACTCTTTCTCGTCACTCCACCTGACGTGAGACTGCTAAAGGCTCGGTGAAATAAACTTTTGTTAAGTTTGCATAAATGATACAAGGCTTAAATCTTAAGGCTGAGGACAAACCCCAAACTTAGTAACCTAACTTTTGCAAAAACGTGTGAGGGGTGTGAGAGTATTTAGCATACTTCTGACCCTGAACAGTGGCAATTTGTAAACATTCAGAAAAGATTGAGAATCTCCAAGCTCAAGCTCAAAACTGGAAATTACATTTTAAATAGGGATAATACTTATAAAGGCATTCCTTGGTTATTCCTTACTTAGCATGCTAAAGACCTTGTCACTTTGAAAGCCCAACTGGAAAATCCCCTCTGCAGAAAGTCATGTTGCAGACCTGTCTGGTTATAGCCACATAAAAGCAGTAAAAATTGGTAGTAACAACCGTAATGGCCAGGTGTGCATGCAAGTCACCCATCAGGCTTCTAGAGACCCAATGTTCTGTATAATTAGGAGTTTCTTTATAGACTATAAGAGAACTGAAAATGACAAAGTGTCCTAAACTGCCTAGGGCATATTGAGCAATGAAGCTGCCAGGTACCATGAAGGTTGGAAGTAATAGTTGCAGAATGCAGGGCCCTGTATGGGACTTAACCTTCCCACCCCATAAGAGGAATCTCAAGAAGTAATTTCTACAAATTGAAAAGCTTAAAGCTTCATATGGTAAAGCAATGTTAACTGCAGCACCTTTTGTAGATAGGACAAGCTAATCATCAACTCTGTACTTACAGAAACTAAGCCCCAAATTCCCTGCAATGGTTAAGCAGAACTTGGAATGCTTTTTTAAAAAATGTATTAGATTGGAGCTGGAGTGAGCCTTCCAGGAATTATGGCTGCAAAATGTGGTGCTGAAGTAATCTTGTCGGACAGTTCAGAGCTGCCTCACTGTCTAGAAATCTGCCGGCAAAGCTGTGAAATGAATGACCTGCCACAGGTACGCGTCATAGGACTGACATGGGGCCATGTGTCTCAGGATCTTCTGGCTCTACCATCACAAGATATTATACTTGCATCTGACGTGTTCTTTGAACCAGAAGGTAAACCTTTTTTGGTCTTCAGTTAAGTAAAATTTGGCTGGAGAGATGACCTAAGTTTAAGTCCATTTAAGGAGTCCTGTCTTCACAGATTTTGAAGACATCTTAACTACAGTCTACTTTTTGATGCAAAAAAACCCCAAAGTCCAGTTGTGGTCCACTTACCAGGTAAGAAGGTAAGCCTGAATAATCCTGGTTTACTCTCAATTTTATTGAAACTTAAATCCTTACTCCTCATGCAGTATCTACTGAAAGGATAAAATGAAAATGTATCTGAAGCAAAACAGGAAAACATGATTTTAAAAAACAATTTATTTTTTTTCAGTGCTGACTGGTCACTTGAAGCTTTGCTCTACAAGTGGGATATGAAATGTGTCCACATTCCTCTGGAGTCTTTTGATGCAGACAAGGAAGATATAGCAGAATCTGCCCTCCCAGGAAGACATACTGTTGAAATGCTGGTCATCTCCTTTGCAAAGGACAGTCTCTGAATTACACCTACATACAGGCTGTTCTCGGACAGTGTCAATACTAATTAGCAACCTGCCATGCCAACTAAGACTCAGACCACTTTAGCTTCTTGGGAGTACAAGCATTGAATTTGACGATGGTCAGATCTGTTGGCCTTTAAGATTGTGATGGGTCACCTAGACAATACTCAGGTTACAAAGCCATGAAAACAAAAATTAACACACCTGTTTTAAAAAAAAAAGGGACTTGGATTGTTCTTTAGGGGGGAAAATCGTCAAAAACAGGGCATAAATTAAGCAGAGAAAAGGGGATACCCACAACCTCAAGAAACTGCTACCTTAGAGCATTGATTTTAGGGGTTATGGGTGCTGAAATGGCATTTCCACTTTAACTTAGGGAAAAAAGTCAACACTACACATATCACTTTCATACTGTACAGTCAGTAACAATTCACAAGGTAATTGCACAGGTCTTTCAAATAAAGGGGAGGGAAAAAAACACCAAGACATATTCTGAGAAAAGCTAACACCAAGGAAACGTTTTAATTAAACTACAGAAACAATGGTTATAGTACAGAATTTTCATGAGCAAAAAGATACACCATGTTATAAGTACTTACAAAGTTACAAACCATTTTTGCTTCCTTAACATTTTCCATATTTTAAGTTCATACATGAAGATGATCAGATATACCATTTTGGGGGGAAGGGGAAAAAAAGGTGTATTTATCATCAGCTAGATGTGCTCACTGTATGCTCCGTTATTTATATGCAAGGCCCGGGTGACTGGAAGTGCAGTTGTCAGGCATTTTAATAAACTGGACAGCCATTTGTTTCTGCACGACAAGGCATCTTTACACAGGAGCAATCAGGAGAAAACAGGAAACAGCCAAGCACTCTGCACTGCAACACGCCACCTTAACAGCTAACCAGCATTACTCAACTGCTACACAACTGCGCCTAGTGCACAAAAATACACAAGAGAAGAGATTAGAATTGTGTTTGGTAAACAATCCTTTCAAAAAATCAAGTCTTTTCACCTGAAAAGTCTTTATACAAATTTGGGTTCAGATTACCATTTAGATCTGAAGGTAAATAACATATACAAACAAATTTACACCGACTTTTGTAGGTTTTTAATTTTAAGGAATGAAGGCAATGTTGAGTCAATCTCTTGACAGCTTTAGGCTGTGTGTAATGGCTGCACACGTTTCCTTAAAAGTCAGGAGGCCACAAATTAGGTTACCAATCTGTTTAATTTCAAACAAAAAAAGTCAGCACTATATAAACAAAAGGAAAATTTACCTCAAATATCCAAGCCAATAATGAAATCTGAAGTCGTTCACCTCACTAAATTACAAGAAATTTGAATAACAGCAACAAAATGGCACATAAAATGAAGTTTGCCACCTGAGGCAAAGCTTAAAACAAGTAAAAAGTTAGACAAAATGTTACAAAATAACCTTTTCAATAGCCAGTTGCTTGTTCCAAGTGACTCTTCGATGGACTGAGTATGTGGTCCTTTGCCCCCAAGTCTTCTGTTACGTTGCTTGCTGACCCATCTAGGTTTGAAAAGAAAAAAGTTCAGTTTACCTTCCATTACAATGAAGCTACCGAAAGTGCACATGGTTTCAGTTTCAGGCATGTACTTACTAAGGCTCTGGTGAAACAAGTAGGTTACGGAAAGGTTCCACCCAGCCATTATCAGTTTTTTAAAGGCCCAATTAGGAAATTTTCACAAAGGCTACCATCCGCTTTTATAAATTTGTGTTTACGTAATCTTGGCCAAATAACCAAGGTGAAAAATGATATAAGGGAGGGAAAAAGAAAAAGGAAAAAGGGGGGAAAAAAAAGGAAAAAGAAAAAAAAAAAGGACGGTATCCAAAGAAAAACTTGAAATCAGAAAATCAGTCTATTTTAAGATTAATTTTTAGTCTTTAAATGAAACATTTGGCAATTGAGAATAAAGCTTTAACATCTGAGCTACTTAGGGCCCTTTCCTTTTAAAAAATAGGACCAAACAATTCGAGAGTTAAAGACACACTATCCTTTCCCCACCCAGTGCGATACCTGTAAACTTTTTGGGGGTTCCAAAAGTTCATTGCTTCTTTTCGCAATTCGTTTGCCACATCCATTAGAATATGAAGTCCCAGTCAGTACAACAATAGTTGAACTGATCCTTTTCTCTAAGAGGATAGTGCATCTTTAACATTTAAAGACAAACCTGCTCCAATACACGCCCACAGAAACTGGTCCCTGGAGGATCAGCCAAATCAGTTAAAATCTGCAATACTGGCCAATATTCTTTTATCAAACAGGAGACCGCAGCTTTAAAGGGGAAAATGCAGACGTTGGATAAAAACAGCAAGAAATAGTCATTTTCATTAATAGGTCTCAAACAGTTTACGAAACAGCCATTATTATCTAAGCTTTACGCACATCCTCTCTGCAGACCCCTCTCTTCAGCATCTCTCCCAAAGCCGCTCCCCGACATCGGGAGCCGCACTTACACTAACACGGATCGCCACAAGCTCCTACACACCCCAGCTCTGAGTTCGGGCCGTGCGCCTCGGATCCCCCCGACATTACCATTCGCTTAAGAGGACACCGCTCCTTCCTCCTCGGGAGACTTGGGGGGGCTCTTGGAGCGCGACCTGGACTTGGACTCCCTCTTGGACACGGGCGGCGGACTCCGGGACCGGGAGCGGGACCGGGAGCGCGAGCGAGACCTGGACACCGACGAGGACTTGGACTTGGACCTTCGCGCCGACCTGGACTTGGACGTGGACCGCGACCGCGAGCGAGTGCGGGAGCGAGACTTGGAGCGGCTGTAGCGGGAGCGACTGCGGGACCTGGAGCGGCTCCGACTCCGGGAGCGGCTGCGGCGGCGCCGCCGAGGGCTGCGGGCGGACGGGCCGGGCGTCAGGGCGGCCATCGGGGCTCGAGGGCCGCGCCCCGCCCGCGTGCTGCGCCCGCCCCGCCGCCATTACCGCGCCGCCCGCCGCCCGGGCGCCATTTCCCCCCGCCGCCCGCCGCGGCCCCGAGCCCGCCCGCCGCCGCCACGTGTCCACGCGGACCTTTGTGCCCCCCCCGCCCGCGCCCCCGCGGCCCCCCGCCCGCTCACCTGCGGCTCCGGCGTCCGTAGCCGCCACCCCCGTACCGGCGGGGCGGCGGGCCCCGGCGGCTGTGGTGCGAGTCCGGGGGTCGGCCGTAGCGCGCCATCTGCACCCGCAGCTCGCGGCCGTCCAGCACCGCCCCGTCCATGGCGTCCATGGCGTCCTCGGCGTCGCGCTTGTCGTGGAAGCGGACGAAGGCGAAGCCGCGGGACTCCTTGGTGTAGCGGTCCCGCGGGATGTACACATCGCCGACGCGCCCGTACTTCTCGAACACGCGCCTCAGGGTGTCGGGCGAGGTGCGGTAGGTCAGGTTGTCCACCTTGAGGGAGGTCATGCCCTCCACATCGGGAGGCGGGCGACCGTAACTCATGGCCCTGGAGAACCGGCCGGCGGCCGCGACTGCGCGCCGAAAACTAACGCCCTGGGCGGGCCCGCGCGCTCGGCTGAGGCGGCGGTTTCCTCACACTCGCCCGGCTCGACGCCACGCCGCGCCGCGCCTCTGGCAGTTGGCTCCCGCGTGGAAACGCTGGGCGAGGCCGGACGGGGTTGGGGGGAAACGCGAGGAAGCAGCCGACCCCACCAAAGAAACAACTGGGCGGGCGGCCGGCCCTAGCGCCCGTTTATATCCCTCCTCACAAAATGGCGCCCGCGCCACCCGGAAATGAATCCCCTGATTGGCTCGCCCCTCCCCGCCCCGCAACGCCGCGGCCACGCGCCCCACCCCTGTCCGACGCGCCTGCGCAGAGTCCGGCGGGCGGGCCGAAAAGCGCGGAGTCACTGTTGCTGGGAGGGGGGAGCGGAATTTTCGGGCAGTTGGAAAGCCCGCGAAAAGCTCTTTCCGGCTGCGAGGCCGTACGGGCGTTCTCCCGCAAGAGGAACAGGAAGCGCTCCCCTTCCAGGCCACGCCTTCTTTTCATGCCAATATCCGAGCCCCGCGCAGCTTTTCTGCTCGGACCTCAGCAGGAGGTTCCCGCTTCTATCAGACGGAGTACTTCTCCTCCTCCCCCCGTTTGCCCCGCGGTCTCCGGCCTTTTCAGGCCCCGCTACAACGTCTTCGGGTTCCCTCCCGCAGTTCCCGATTTCTCGGCGGGGTTCCGCTTTGAAGCGCCTCCTTCGGAGGGGGCGCGCGGGTTCGGCGCCCCTCCCCTCCTTACGGCGCGCGTGCGCGTCTCGGGCTGTACAGGACTACATTTCCCAGCTGGCCGAGCGGCCGGCCGAGGCTGCGGTCAGGTGACCGGGTCGCCTGACCCGCGGTGAGTCAGGGCCGGGCGGGCGGGGCCGGGCCGGCCGCTGCACCTCGGTCTTGGCCCCTGATCCCCCTCGCGGGCCCCTCAACCTGAGCCACGACATTATTGGCGCCTCTCCGGGGGTCGGGCCCTTCTCTGCTCGGTTCGGCTCAAAGGAATGTCCTGACTGCCCGCGGGGAGGACCTCACTCTGGCCCGCGATTCTGATCCGAGAACTGGAAGTTGACAGCTTGGCAGCCTTGCTCCCGGATCGGCCTCCTCTTCTCACCATCTCATTTCCTTCCCCAGGATTGTCAGTGGGTTCGCCCCGAGGAGAGCTGACCGCCCTGGGCCGCCGCGGACCCCCGGCCGAGTTGAGCCACAATGTCCCCGGAATCTAAAAAGCTCTTCAACATCATAATTTTAGGAGTTGCCTTTATGTTTATGTTCACCGCCTTTCAAACTTGTGGAAATGTGGCGGTGAGTCGGGATCTGTTCCCCCCTCTTTGACGTGCCTCGTAACGCGTTCCGAAAATGATAATAAACAGTAATTGTGCCGAACAGCGCGCTTCAGTTGCACCTTCTATTTCCCCACCTACCCTTCCTCGTTTTTTATGCCTCAGGTCAATTTCGTGTGTCAGACGTTTCTTGCTAATATTGTACCGGGATGGGGAGTGAAACCGTGCGGCTTCTTCCTCTGGTTGACCTGGGGGTTGTACGTTGACCTGTTATTATTTCTTGTCTGTATTAAGGGCTCCATTAGTCCTGGGAGAATTGAGGCATAGCGACAGCTGATCTTAACCCCCTATCCCTGTCGTCGGTTTGCTTCTTCCTGTTCTGTAGTCCTTCTTGTCTCCTAGTTGACTTTCAACATGAAGTACTGAGTATCTTGAGTTTTACTTTGCCGAGGGCTTCATGTTCAGTTCTTGGGGACAAACTTCGGTCGGGATGGGGAGGGAGACTGCGAAATGTTTTCATTGATTAGCTTTATCTTTCACGCAGCAAACTGTCATCAGGAGCTTAAACAGCACAGACTTTCACGGCAGTGGCTATACCAGGTATGGTACCCTGTGACTTTCCTTCCTATATTACGGTAGTTAACCGAAATCTTATCAGAATCTCCGGCAATGATACTGTGATTGAATTCGTAGTGGTTGCTTTTTCTCTGTGTCTGGTCTGTCTGGGAGAACATAATAAAGATGGCGAATTTAGATTTCATGTAGAATTAAATACTGGGTTTGAAATCCTGGTTTCATGGTTTAACACTGCGTTACGTTAGGCAGGTTACTTCTGTGAGCCGTTTCCACGCTCAGAAAATGGGTGTAAAGCTCTTGGCACAGCGCCTGGCATTTAATAAACACTCAAGTGTTGTCATAAATACATCTTCTCAATCCTAAACAAGGGATATTTTATAAGATTCTTGAATCAGCCTGCCTGTCTTTGTAATTTTGTAATGATGAACATGCTGTCATCAGGAGCTTTTAGATTTTTGTTAAGGTGTTTAGTCCCACTTTTACAGACAGAAAATAAAGTGAAAAGACCTTCATGAGTCACTAGTACTTTGTGATTGAAGCTGGGAGTGTAATGCACACATGGATATAAACACTTGGATATAAACACATACGGGTTCTTAATTTCTCTGCAATTAACCATTAGATGCTGACCAATATCCTCCCCTCCCCCCACAACTCATCTTATTTGGTTATTCCCTATGCTAAACCTGATCTTACATACGATGTTTGAGAATAATGGGGTGCTAATGTCTATTTTTTAAGTGATTAACTGTATCACAGTTTTTACTTTGTCTTCCAATTCCAGCGAACCTTTGCTGTTTGAGAGGATCATAAAAGTCACAGAATAATTTACTTCGGGTTTGTGGATAGTGTCTGGGGAATGAATTGAGTACCCTCAAAATGGTTTTATCACACTTTGCTACAAGACGTGTTCGAGGGCTGGGTATATAGTAGCTTGAATAATGTTCAAGTGAGACGATTAGATTGAGTTAAGTAAGTTCTGGCTTAAGCGAGTGATAACTCTGTGCTTGTTGTTTATAACCATGAAATTTCATGTAGTTGCCAGGAGTTGTAAACTAAGTTTGTAGAGTAGACCGGTTGACTAGGGCCTCTGGAACGAGATCACCAGGGATGGGATTCTGGCTTCACCATTCCCCAGCTATCTAGCTGGACTTTTGGCAAGTAACTTAACCCCTCCGTGTTTCAGTTTTCTTTTCTGTAGAGTGAGGATAATAATAATACTCTATAGAGCTGTCAGATTTAATAAAGAACACATCCATAAAATACTTGGTTTGATGTCTGTTACATGTTACATGTTAGCTGTTTTTATACGTTACCATTCCATCAAAAGCATATTGTCCAAAGCAGGCTGAGTCAAGGGGAAATTTGATGAGACTTCAAGATTCTGTGTACGTGAAAACCTCACTGTAGGATTCAGCTTAATGACAGACTTATCGTTAAGTTCAACTAGAGAAATGAAGGTTTATGGCAAAAAAATTTATAGACTCTAAGCAGATTTGAAAAAACACACTTTTGAGACAGTGATTCAAGGGTTTTGTTTTTCCCTTTTATGTGTTGTGTGTACAGCATGGCAATTATTTATGGCGTGTTCTCCGCTTCAAATTTGATTACACCATCAGTGGTTGCCATTATAGGACCTCAGCTCTCTATGTTTGCAAGTGGTTTATTTTACAGGTGAGTAGTGTGATTTTCTTTCATTTAATCCAAACTCCCTCAGCACCTTCCAAGCACGTAGTAAACTTTTCACAAGAAATTGCTGACTTGGGGGCGCGTGGCTGGTTCAGTCAGAAAGGCATGTGACACTCGATTTCCGAGTTGTAGGTTCAAGCTGCACTTTGGGTGCAGAGGTTACTTTAAAAAAAAAAAATTGCCTACTTGGATTGAATAGTTTACAGGCAGTATTTTAGGGATTTGGTTCTCTTCTTGATGCCCAGAGATGCCGTGTTGTTTTAATGTGATGGCATGTGTGCACACTGCTTTCATTTTACTCTTCATAAAAATAGTATCCCCACATCTCTTTCTGTGGGAGTTGGAAAGAACTTCCTGTGAAATACTCTTATTTTATATCATGTTGATTAACAGGAATTCAACCTGAGATAACTAAGCTTTTCTTCTGGGTTGTAGAACTACAGTCCCAGCACAAGCTGAGCTATTGGCAAAGGCTGATTGCAAACCCTCGTTCAGTGTCTGACCCAGTTCGAAATAATACATTAAGAAATGAGTAGGTCGCATCTGTCCCTTTTTTTTCGCAATACTGGAGAAGTCCTTTACAGGTTGACTTTTGTGGAGTTTTTTTTTTTTTTTAAAGATTATTTATTTATTTATTTGACAGAGAGAGAGATCACAAGCAGGCATAGAGGCAGGCAGAGAGAGAGGGGGAGGTAGGCTCCCCACCAGGCAGAGAGCCCGATGCGGAACTCAATCCCAGGACCCTGAGATCATGACCTGAGCCGAAGGCAGAGGCTTAACCCACTGAGCCACCCAGGCGCCCCCAGGGTGACTTTTAAAACGAGAGAATCCTCAGAACCGATTCCTAGAAGGCATAATTGGCATTCTCTATGCGGTATTGTTTGACCGTAATGCGTTGACCTGTTACATTTTAGCATGTACATTGCCGTTTTTATCCAGCCTCTCCCGTGGTCCTTCTACACAGCCTCTGTTTTCATTGGAATTGCAGCTGCCGGTAAGTATCTTGATGTTTATTTTCTCTGTCTTCTGGGATTTATTTAAGTGTACCGTGTGTTTCGTGGGGGGAAGAAGCCAAGTGATCTCATTCCCTTGACAAACTTTTGGTTTGAATTTCAGTGCTTTGGACAGCACAAGGAAATTGCCTGACAATAAATTCAGATGAGCATACTATTGGGAGAAACAGTGGAATTTTCTGGGCACTCTTACAATCTAGGTAATAATCCTCCTGGAGCTTAGTCTTTCCTTTAATTCTTTTGTCACACCATTTTTTTAGATCTTTGTTGTGTTGAAAATTGCATCCTTCCGTGTTCCAGGACCTGACTTCCTGGCTGCGTATGATACGGAGTTAATGTTGTATAGAATTGCATGAAAGGCATACACCTGCCTCATCGGCACTCACGATTAGTAAAGAGAAAATCATGTTAACCGTAATGTATTTAGCATCTGCTATATTTCAGGCAGGGACCATTGGCTTCCTTTGTAAATCTCAGTAATCCTCACCACCTCTGGAGACCAGAAGGTATTATCTGTGTTCTACAGATGAGAAAACAGGCTTAAAAGTGAAGTAACTGATCTGATTTAAACCATCCTTATCTGGATTCCCAAGACCACATCCTTCCCACTGAGCAGCTCCTGATAACTACGAACAAATATATTAAAATTCAAAACTGAGGGGCACCCGGCTGGCCCAGTTGTGTGTGTGGGGGGGGCATATGACTCTTGATCTCAGGGTCCTGAGTTGGAGCCACACGTTGGGTGTAGAGATTACTTAAAAATAAATGAATTTTTAAAAATTTGAAAGTGAGACTAATTACATCAGTGCTGAATGATCTAGCATGTTGTATATTTCCTAAGTAAAAAAGCAAAAATGGTCATTCTGTCGTGGAATCTGTCCTGAGGCTTTACCCTCGTGGTTATTGCCTAAAATTGTGGTGTTGGTAAGTCTTCATAAATACAGATGTTTAGTTGTAAGGGGGTGTGTATTAAGAAACTGAAGTGTAAGTGAATGATTCCTTCTCTGGGAAAGTATGCTGAAGTGTCTGATTAGAGGCAGGTAACTGAATCGTGGATCTCCCCCCGCCCTGCCCCCCACCATAGATTCTTTAAAATAGAGAATTGGAGAAGTAGCATAAGCTTGTTTCCAAGTAGTCATTTCCAGAGTCCCAATAAATCACATGTTTCCAAGAGAGTTGAGCCTTTGAAGGGCAGCTCTGATTCAGGTCAGGTGGAAGGAGACTGAATTCCATCTGGGTCAGTTAGTTTTTCAGAAGGAGTCAGGGCAGAGTTGATACTTTTAAATGATCCAGGGCAGGTATACTTTTAAAATTATATATGCTTAAAAAAAATCTGGTTTTGTCTGTCTCTTTTTAACAAATAATGGAAAAAGCGCTTTAAAAACTATAAATATGGAAATAAATTCTCAACATCCTGTCCTCCCTTTTCTTCCCCCAGCTTGTTCTTTGGAAACCTCTACATATATTTTGCTTGGCAAGGGAAAACTCAAATATCAGGTTTGTGCTTTTTGCTTTGCTTTATGCACACATGTTTGAAGAAGAAGAATAATTTCACAAAAAGATCCATTATTGCTCTGTTCACATTGTTCTAATGAACTTTGCTACCTCAAGTCCTCTCAGATTTTAGTCTTTAGTAACTTTTTTCCTTATTTTTTTTCCATTTTATAATTTTTTGATTTTTTTAATAAACATATAACGTATTATTAGCCCCAGGGGTACAGGTCTGTGAATCGCCAGGTTTACACACTTCACAGTTTCCTTATATTATTAAGCTAGGGTTTTAGTTTTTGACTCTGCTTTGAGTAGCAGCTCAAGGTATAGGGGAAGCTCATGCCGTGTACAAGCTTACCAGTCTCTTGTTAGCCTTTGAACCCTTGTTTTGTCTGTGCACTTCTTTGGTTAAAAGAATATGATTAATTTCTTGTGCCATTTTTCTTTTAGCTTATTAGTACTTTAACTGAAAGACAAAGGTGGAGGTATTCTGTTGAGTTTCTTGTTTGAGATTTTCACTAATGCAGTAAAGTAAACATGTAGCAAGGAAATGTTTGGATGGTTTTAAACACCACACTAACTCGAACTGTTTGCATGGCCAGTGCTATCTGCTTTCTTCTTTCTTTTTTCTCTAGAGGGTGACCGAAGAACAGTGTTTATTGCCCTGACAGTGATTAGCCTTGTGGGGACAGTTCTTTTCTTTCTCATTCGGCAGCCGGATTCTGAAAATGTCCTGGGAGAAGATGAGTCTTCTGATGACCAGGACCTGGAAGTCAACGAGTAAGAAGTTGGCAATGTTCATTTTTATTTGAAAATACATTTTGAGTGGTTGTAGTTTAGAGATTCCCAACCTTTTCTTTTTCTTTTTTTTTTTTTTTAAAGACTTTATTTATTTATTTGACAGAGAGAGATCACAAGTAGGCAGAGGGGCAGGCAGAGAGAGAGAGGGGGAAGCAGGCTCCCTGCTGAGCAGAGAGCCCAATGCGGGGCTCGATCCCAGGACCCTGAGATCATGACCTGAGCAGATGACAGAGGGTTTAACCCACTGAGCCACCTAGGCGCCCCTTCCTAACCTTTTCATAACCCTAATATCCAGTGTTGGGCAGTCAGGAGGAAAAAGTTTCATTTATTTATTTTTTATTATGTACGTATGTACTTACTTTAAGTAGGCTCCACACCCAGTGTGGGGCTACAACCCTGAGATCGAGAGGCACAGGCTCAGGGCCCCTGGGTGGCTCAGTCAGTTAAGCGTCTCCCTTTAGCTCAGGTCATGATCCCAGGGTCCTGGGATCGAGCCCCACATCAGGCTCTCTACTCGGTGGGGAGCTGGCTTCTCCCTCTCCCTCTGCTGCTCCCCCTGCTTGTGTTCTCTCTCTCTGTTCTCATACATAAATAAATAAAACATTTTTAAAAATAAGAATAAAGCAAAGAAGAGTCACCTTTGGTTTGAGTATGTATGTACTTATGGGTATATATTTCCGGTCCATATATATAATGTCAACTATGTATATATATTTTTAATCATAAGCTAACAGATATTGGAGAAGGGTTCTGTGAAGGTGAATACCACAGATTCAGCAGAAACTAAAACCCCGGTTCGTTTAGCCAGCGTCCGATGTTGGTGCTGTGTAGACAGATACAGGCCATCCCTGTTCTCAGGGAATTCGCGGACAGAGGATCGGGTAACTGCTGGGATGCCGTGCTGAGGAAGGAGTGTTGCTTAGTCCTTTTAGCATTTTGTCTCCCAAACTTAAAGCTTCCTTGTCTTTATTCTGTAAGGAGCACAGACCCTGCGCCAGCCCCCTTCTAAAGCTGAGGGGTACAGCAGTGAACAAGACAGATAAGTCCCTGCTCTTGTGTGGCTTGATTTTAGAGGGGGTGTTGACGGTCCTGGTGTAAAACCACAAAGTGCGTGCAAAGAAGGCAGCGAAAGGGGGAGGTGATGGAGGGCTGGGTGGCTCCCTGAGGCCTGACCCGTGAGGAGGGAGGATCAGCTGATGGCCACCGCCAAGGCCAGGTGGTGGGAAGGGCTGCAGGGAGGCACAGGGAGGGAGTGGAAGTGGGAGTGTCTGCAGTGGGCAGGGAGTCAATCCTGGGAGGCTGTGCAGGGACGCAGGTTCTGTTCTCGGTGTGACTGGAAGCCATTGAAGAGGGGAGGTGCCTGGGTGGCTTAGCTGAGCATCCGACTCTTGATTTTGGGCTCAGGTCATGATCTCAGGGTCCTGAGATCAAGCCCAATGTCAGGCTCTGCTCTCAGCAGGGTTGGGGGGCGGGTGTCTGCTTGAGAGTCTCTCTCCCTCTGCCCCAACCTGCCTCAAAAAAAAAAAAAAAAAGCCATTGAAGGAAAAAGTAGGATCTGATCTTAAAGGATTCCACTAAAGACCTTACAGAAGATGATTTGAGGATGCAAAACGGCAGCTCAGTGTCCTACCTGAGTCGTCCCCTTATGCATAATTGGCATGCGTGAGGCCCTCTAAGCTGGGTGACCTCTAGGAATTCCTTCATTGGCGGTTGCCTCTCTGGCCTCCCTCTTCCCCTCCCTCCCTGCAGTCTGTATCTGAGTGTCAGTTCCAGGGACTGTCCAGAGGGTGTTTCGTTGAACAAGCAGAGAGAGGTTCGTGCATTCATGGAGCTTTCTAGTAGGTGAGAGAGAAGAGAAGTAGAAATCTTTTTAAAAAACGGTTTTTATTGAGATAGAATCCATATGCTATACAGTGTACCCATTTAGAGTGTACGGTTCAGAGGTGCCTGGGTGGCTCACCTGGTTAAGTGTCAGACTCTTGATTTTGGCTACACGGTCTCATTAAATCGTTCCAGCGAAGTGGTAGCGCCCCTATTTTATAAACAGGCAAGTGAAACTTGGAGGCAAGGAATAACTTATCTAAAACTATATGAGGAAGAAGTGGCAAACCCCAGCGCAGACCCTGAAGCCCACGTTTCTGACCCCCAGCTTCTCCCACACCCGGCTGGCAGCCCAGGGGCTGGTGTTGCTTTTGAAGAGTTTTCACGCCGCACGACTTAGTTCTGAAGGAGTCGGAGTGGAGGGAAATCGAGTTCTTCCAAGGGGGTTTTACCGTATGGGACTAGCAGGGTGGAGGAGAGGTCTGTCCTGCCTGAAGTAGCCTTTCTGAGAAGGACACGCGGGGATGTGTGCTTCCAGCTTAGTTTGAGGGAATTGTTTTCAGCTGTTAATAAAGGGTCACCCAGGTAGCCCTTGTTCTCTGAGGCAAGGATGGGGTCCCGGAGGGACTCCCTGGAGCGAGGAGCATCTTGGGCAACGGCAGTGTTTGCCAGACCACGTAGAGGACGGAGCTTTGACAGACGTCCATGGAAATATGATAGCATTTTGGTTCTCTCTTCAGTTTTCAGGGGAAAACGCTTTGATATTTTGTTTTATTTTTTCAGGTCTGCCCAGAGCACTATGGGAAAAGCAGTCAATGCATTCAGTAAGTATTTTCTGTGTCTGAAATGCGAGAGCTGTTTGGGAACAGTCACAACATCTGCCTTTCCCCCTTTCCCTGGTGGCTTTGGATTGACGATCCTCCAGTGTTTTCGTTTCTCCAGGTATGCGGCTCTGCAGTCCGGTGGTCTTCTCGGCGTCTCTGTAACGGGGGGTGTGCGGGATGGATGGGAGCCCGACTGCCCGGCCTGGTGCCGTGCAAGGGACACGCGGGGAGGTGCGGATTGCTCACGGACTGGCGCTTTACCAGGCAGTGAGGACACACAGACCATTTCCTCAGAACCGAGTCTGGGAGAACAGTTGGGCTCGACTGCAGGGGCCTCTTCCCTCAGTGTTCATTTTGTGTTATTCTAAAGGTGTGTATCCCTAGAACGCGCAGCTACCATTCTCTGCATTTTATAGAAGAGAGAATCGAGGCTTAGAGAAATTATCTACCCAAGGTCAGATAGCTAGGACCCTGCTGAGCTGGGATTCCAGCCCAAACTGTGTCACAGGCAAAGCCAGTGAGTCCCATAACGGCCATCTTGTGGTTCCTTCAGAAACCGGCAAACATGGCTTCCGGTTCTCATAAGGCCTGATGGGGCCAGTTCTCTGCTTCTGCCCTAGCTCTCTCGGCCTCTTTGTCTCCCAAGGAGAGAGAATCTGACCGCTGTCTAGTGGGGAACAGCCTTTTAGGGCCCGTGTTGTTTTAGTTAAGCCCTTTGGCCTTATTCGCTCTGTGCTTGTGGGGAGCCTACAGGTTGCCGTGGGCTCGGATGCAGATTCTTCATCTAATCAGCCATGGCCTGAGTCAGAGGATACAAAGCACCCAGCTTCTAGCCAAGAATTCCTGTGGTCCTTTTTCAGAAAAGGCTATGGGTGTGGTAGTCTGAGTTTCGAATATATAGCATCTTATCGTTCGGGCTGTTTAATCAGGCTTCTGTTACATGTATTTCTTATGCTTCAGGAACAGTTTTTTTTTTGTTTTTTGTTTTTTTTTTTTAAGATCTTACTTGTTTTTGAGAGAGAGAGAAGGAGAAAGAGCAGGAGCAGGTGGAGGGACAGAGGGAGAAGCAGGCCCCCCGCTGAGCAGGGAGCCCCACATGGAGCTGGATCCCAGGACCCTGCGGTCAAGAACCGGGCTGAAGGCAGATGGTTAACCAACGGAGCCATCCAGGCGCCCCCTCAGGAACACATTCTTAATGATATGCTGTAATTAAAAAGGATGCAGCCTCCAGCAGGGCAGGAGGTCACCACAGTCAAAGGTCTTTCAGCTTTACGGGCCTAGAAACTTGTTTGTCACAAGGCCCTTTATTGATCAGAGGGACCAGACGGAAAAGGACTCAAACTAAACAAACCCACGGAAATCTCAATTTAACCTTTTTTTTTTAAGATTTAAAAAAATTTTTTTTAAGATTTTGTTTATTTATTTGAGAGAGAGAGAACAGGCAGAGGGAGAAGCAGACTCCCCACTGAGCAGAGACCCTGATGCAGGACTTGATCCCAGGACCCTGGGATCATGACCTGAGCCAAAGGCAGTCGCTTAACCAACTGAGCCACACAGGTGCCCCTCAATTTAACCATATATGATGGCATTTAATATTTTTTAGTGAGTCATTTCATAGATAATCACTTCTTACTGTTCCCTTCTTGGCCTAGAAAGCCACATTGGCTTATTGGTGAGCCAAGGAGTCAAGAAAAAGGGAGATCGATGACCCCCAGGCTTATGGAATGGTCCATCCAGCCTTGGTGAGGCTTGATACGGCCTCTCTGCACCATTACGGAACCTGCTCTGCCTGGCTGCTATTGATAGTAACCAGATTCAGGATGTCCTTCCTCAATGCACAGACCTCGCCTCAACTTCTCTGTCATTAGAATGGGCACTAACACAACGGGGGCCACGCAATTTCACCACGGAACTAGTTGGTTGCTCGGGAGGGTGCAGGAGTGATAGGATGTTGAGCTTTCTTGTTTGAATGGGGAGAAAGAAGGAGCAGCCAAAAAAGTAAGGGGCGTGTGAGGTGTTACAGGGCAGGCAGATTTAGGAGCTGGTTGCTGGGCCCTGGGGAGCAACGGGAGGTAATGACGTAGCAAGGAAGTCAGAGAGAAGACAGGAAGGAAGAAGACTGTCCAAGCTTTAAGTAATCTGTCTGTCTGGGCGGGGGTGGGGGGCGCTGTGATTCATTTATTCTCAGTCATCACATTCCCTCTGTTGACGTTGTGACATGTGTTGTACAGGAAAGGCTCCTGGTTATCTGAAAAGCACTTCATTCCTCAACCGAGTGTATATGCTTCATGGGATTCTAGAATGTTCTTTAAAATTTATTTCTTGGTCTTGAAGCAATCCTAAAGTCGATTTGGAGGAATAAATCAGAAGAGCCCAGGAACTTTTTGAAAAGGAGGACTTTCCCTAATGAATATTAAAGTCGACTGTGAGTTCATTTGAACATTTTGGAATAGAAAGAGCCGTGGAACTGGATTCTAGAATCAGGCCTACGTCTACAGTACACTAAATACAATAAAAGACTCTTAAAAAAGCAAAGTTAAGGAGTGGGCTGTGTAGGAAAATAGACTCAAATGTCGTATCTCTTAGCATTCCAGGTGGGTTCAGCGTAAAAATGAAACTAGAAAAGTAACTGAAGAGATTGGGTAGAGAAAAGCCTTTTAAGCAGGTCACTCGGACGATGAGGGAAAAGAATGCCCTTTCGTTGCTTAAACTGTGAAGCTTTGTCAGAGCAACTTAATAGAGCTACCATGGCAGGGACGGTATTTGCTTAAGTCTAAGAAATACAGGTTTGAAAGTTTTCCATCACATTTCAAAAGATAAAAAATTAATTGTCCGTGTTACAGGGAGTAGGTGTTTATATGCATAAGACCACCTGGCTGATGGGAACATGTATTTGTGTTACTTTCTGAAGAGCCATTAGTCAGCAGGTTACCAGAAGCCTTAACATGTTTGTGCCTTTACTCCAGCAATTCCACTAATAGGATTATCCTCAGGAAATAATTTAAGAATTTTTGTCAAGATTTAACGGCTAAGATGTCTCTATTAGGGAGAAACTGAAAGTAATTGAAATATTTCTCTACAAGGCCTCAGTACATCTGTACGGTAGATTATCTTGGCCGTTAAAATGAGCTCGATGATGTTAGAACATATTTGCTCTCTTATGTGAAAACAAATCTTAAAATCGTATACGTAATGAAATTTGTTTCTGTCGAACGTTTTTTTTAAGTCAGGAAGGGGATCCGTTAAGCTGTTAGATGGTATTTTTTCTCCTAATAGAACTGGTTTATTGAATATAATTCACGTGCTGTCTGATCACCCATTTGAAGTAGACAGTTCAGTGGCCTTTAGTACATTCACGGGGTTCTTTGTCTGTCACCACAGTCAATTATAGGACCTGTTCCTCACCCCAGAAGGAACTTCTGTCCCCATCAGCATTCATTGCCCATTTCCTCCCCACCTCTCCCATCCCTCACCCCAGGTACTCGTTAATGCGCTTTCTTTCTCTGGACTTGTCTATCCTGGAGGTTATTTTGTATACATAGAGTCGGACTCTGTGTGCTCTTCTGTGACCTGTTTCTCGGTTTTGGTTTTACTTACAGTCATGGTTTCGAGGCTCATCCGTGTTCTAGCATGTTCTGCAGAATGGGTTGTTTGTAGGCATCATGAATAATGCTGCTGTGAACGTGTGTGGACAGGTTTGTTTTGTTTTGTTTTAAAGATTTTATTTATTTGAGAGAGAGAATGAGAGAGAACGGGCATGAGAGGGGGAAGGTTGGGAGAAGGAGACCCCCTGCGGAGCGGGGACACCCTCCCCCACCATGCAGGACTCGATCCCAGGACTCTAGGATCATGACCTGAGCTAAGGCAGTCACTCAACCAACTGAGCCACCCAGGCGCCCTGTGCGTGGGTTTTTGTGTGGCTGTACGTCTGCACATCTCCGTAGGCGCCTAGGAGCCGCAGGATTGCTGGGTGCTGTGGTCGCCGTGTTTCACCTTCCGGGAACCGCCAGATGTCTTCTGGAGTGGCTGCACCATTTTACGGTCCCATCAGCCGTATCTGAAGGTGCCAGTTTCTCCAGGTTCTCCACTTCCTGGAGCTCTTATCTGTCTGTCTTTCGGAGGATGGCTGTCCCTGTGGGTGTGAAGTGGTGTCTCGTGGTTTTGATTGGCATTTCCCGAATGGCTAAGGACGTGGAACCTATTTTCACGAGCTCGTGGGGCATTTGCATTGCGTCTCAGGAGACCTGTCTACTCAGGTCCTTGGCCCGTTTTTTATGGGTTCTTTTTTTATTGCCGAGTTGTAAAAATTCTTCTCATACCCTAGATAAAAGTCTCTCATATATGACTTGCAGATCTTTTCTCCCATTTCTTAGGTTGACTTTTCATTTTCTCAGTGGTATCTCTGAATTCTCAAAAGTTCTGAATTTTTGATGAAGGCTGATGATTTATCCGTTTTATCTTTTGCGTGTGTTTTCGGTGTTCTAAGGTTTTGACTGGCCCAGGTCACAAAGATTTGCTCCTGTGTTTTCTTCTAAGACTTTTATAGTCTCAGCTCTGACACTGAGGTCTGGGATCTCTTCTAAGTTCCTTGTTGCGTGTGTTGTGAGGTGGGAGTCCAACTTCATTCCTCTGCATATGGCCACCTGCTTGTCCCGCTGAAAAGATTGTTGTTCTTACCCCCCCGGATTGTGTTGGGGCCCCTGTCGAAAATTGATGGAAATGTGAGTGTTTATTTCTGGATGCACGTGTCTGTCCTTACACTGGTAGCACGCTCTGCTGATGACTGTCAAGCTCTGAAGTTGGAAAGTGTGAGCCCTCCAGCTTTGTTCTTTTTCAAGATCATTTTGGCCATGGTGGGCCCCTTGAATTTCCATACGAATTTTAGGATCACTTTATCTATTTCTGCAAATGGATGACGTTGTATTGTTTTTAACGCACTTCATTTTTTTAGAACCTTTTTAGATTTTTAAAAAATTTACTTGAGAGGGAGAGTGAGCGAGCGAGAGAAGGAGAAGGGGGAGGGACAAAGGGAGAAGGAGAAGCAGAATCCCCACTGAGCAGTGTGCCCCACGTGGGGCCTGATCCCAGGATTCCAGGATCACCACCCGAGCTGAAAGCAGACACTTAACTGCCTGAGCCTCCCAGGCGTCCCATTAGAGCCGTTTTAGGGTCACAACAAAATTGAGAAGGAGGAGAGCTCCCCTATGCGCCTCACCCTCACAGAGATGCAGCTTCCCCCACTATCTGAGTCTCCCACACAGAGCAGAGCCTTTGTTACGGTTGAGGCTATGTTCACACAAGGGTGTACCCCGGGTTGTGTATATACTGTGGCTTTGTATAAACGTAATGACACATAGTCACAGTCATAGTATCATTCTAGATCACGTTTTAAAAAAAAAATTTTTTTAAGATTTATTTATTTATCTATTTATTTGACAGAGAGAGAGATCACAGGTAGGCAGAGAGGCAGGCAGAGAGAGAGGGGGAAGCAGGCTCCCCGCTGAGCAGAGAGCCCGATGCGGGGCTCGATCCCAGGACCCTGAGATCATGACCTGATCTGAAGGCAGTGGCTTAACCCACTGAGCCACTCAGGTGCCCCTGAAACAGTATTTTTAATTTAAAAAAAATGACATTAGCTAAGCATGTTTGCTTTTGAATAATCAGAAGATTTAACAAAAAATTTTAAAACGTTGGGGTGCTTTAAAACGTTGGGCCATTTGTGTCTTATGTTACTTTTGTAGGGAGCGGTTGAGTAAGAACTAAAATCTGGAGCCACTGTTGGTTTAGGACTAGTTTAGATCAGTGACCTTAAACTATGAGATGGGAGCAGGTTCAAAAAGATGGTTAAAGTATTGAGTTTTTAGGAGCACCTGGGTGGCTCAGTGGGTTAAGCCTCTTCTTTCAACTTAGGTCGTGATCTCAGGGTCCTGGGATCAGGCCCTGCGTCAGGCTCCCTGCTCAGCAGGGAGTCTGCTTCTCCTCGCCACCCACACCCCGTCTCTGCCTGCCTCTCTGCCTACTTGTGATCTCTCTCTGTCAAATAAATACATAAAATCTTAAAAAAAATATATGCAGTTTCTAGACCTGAGTTTCCCATTGCAGATCTCCACCACATTGAACAGCATGAAAACAGACGTTGAAGTAGTCCTAAGCAGATACGCCGAACTAACTCTTCGGTCCCCAGATCCAGAGAACTGAGAATCACAGGAAGTGGTGTGGCAGCCTCAGTGCGGTCAGCAGTCTCCCTGGGTGGCAATTGTCATCTGGAGGCCAGTCTTCAAGCCGCTCTGCTCTGCGTTCACTCCTTCCCCCAGGACGGTAGCGCCCTGCCAGCCATTGTCGCCCTTAGCCCAACCTTCACTCAAGTCTGTTGCCACAGTCTTGTTTTGGTTGATCCTGTTTCTTTTCTCCGTTCCATTGTTGTTTTTTTAGATTCAAGCTGGAGAATGTGTGGGGCAAAACAGCACTGTAGGATGTAGCGAAGCAGGTGGAGAGAATGTTTTATTTACAGGGCGGATTAAGTTCATCCCTTCAGCGTCTGAATCCTTAACCTCAGTCCCACTGTATTTGTCTGCTGGCGTTATCAACAAGAGGTGTCTGGGTTGAGTAAGTGTTTTAGAATCTCGGGGCAATTAAAGTCGCATTAAGCACTCCTGCATTGTTTCCTTTCTTACAGAAAAGTCTCTGAAGTTATGTGTCACCAAGGAGATGCTGCTCCTTAGTATTACGACTGCCTATACAGGTAATGGGGCTAACAGTGGTCTGGGTTTTCTGTGGCTGCGTCATGACCGTGAGGACTGAAAACAACCACCACGTGATTGTTTCTCACAGCTCTCTGCACTGATGGGGCTCAGCTAAATGATTCTTCTGATGGTCTCGATTGAGGTCTCCTCTGGGTGCTGGTAGAGGCAGCTGGGGCCACAGCTTCAGGATAGTTTCCTTTGCATGTCTGAAGGGGTCAAATTCAAGGTTGAGTCTCTGTTCACGGTAGTCTCCATGGCTGCGGGACCCCCTCCCAAGTGATCCCTTCCTTCTGATCCAGCAGGAAGGCCAGATTGCTTAGGGGCTCCAAAAAGAGCAAAAGGAGAACCAACCAGACTTTCCGAAGGCTTGAGCCCGGCGTCACTTGGACTGCGTTTCACGGGTGAAAGCATGTCACAGAGCCAGCCCAAATTCAGCGTGGGGGGGGGTTCTACCAAAGTGTTGACCCTGGGAGGCATGGTTCATTGCAACCAGTGATTTTTTTTTTTTTTTTTTTTAATTTGACAGAGAGAGAGATCACAAGTAGGCAGAGAGAGAGGAAGGGAAGCAGGCTCCCTGTCGAGCAGAGAGCCTGATGCGGGGCTCGATCCCAGGACCCTGAGATCATGACCTGAGCCCAAAGCAGAGGCTTTAACCCACTGAGCCACCCAGGCGCCCCGCAACCAGTGATTTTAGGGCAAAATGGAGCTCTGCAGAAAATAACTGAGTAAATCCTTCTAACTTTGTATGGATTCATATACTTCCTAATGAAATGGAATGAGCCCTGTGGTTTCCTGGTGGCTCCGGAGCACTCTTAGATCTTCAGAATGATAAGGAAATCGGTTTCCTGTTAAAAAGTGCTATTATGTGGAGGTGCCTGGGTGGCTCAGTCGGTGAAGCATCTGCCTTCAGCTTAGGTCCTGGGATCAAGGGAACTAGGGTTCTGTGCTCCCTGGGGAGTCTGCTTCTCCCTCTGCCACTCCCCCCGTTCACACTTGTGTGCGTGTGCACTCTCTCTCTCTCTCTCTCTGAAATAAAATCTTTTAAAAAAAAGGTGCTGTCGTGTTAAAGAAATAAAAGTTATAATGGGGCAATGTTACTTTTGCCTTTATTTACCTTACAGGTATAAACATCTTTTTTTGAGAAATAGAACGAATGGCACCTTTAAAATTCACCTTTAAAATTCACTTAAGTTTTGGCAGCATTAAGGAATGAGGTCTTCTACTGATTGACCTTAATTTTTTTAGCCCTAATTTTTAAAACTTCCTTTTCTGGGAAAAAGAGTTGAATGAAGACATTTTGCCCTTAAGCAGAGGTGGATAGCATGCATTGGTTTTCCAAAACTACTACTGGTTAACCTTGGAGAGCAACTAGTAAGGTCACAAGCGCTTTAAAAATCATGATTACAGGGGCGCCTGGGTGTCTCAGTAGGTTAAGCCTCTGCCTTCGGCTCAGGTCATGATCCCAGGGTCCTGGGATCGAGCCCCACGTCGGGCTCTCTGCTCAGTAGGGAGCCTGTTTCCTCCTCTCTCTCTGCCTGCCACTCTGCCTATTTGTGATCTCTCTATCAAATAAAATCTTTAAAAAAAAAAAAAATCATGATTACAGACTTATGTGTGTACCGTACTCTGTCCATCCCATATCCACACAGGATCATTTTGTTTGTAAGATTAATTTATTTGAGAGAGAGAGAGCGCGCACCTGCGTATGCGTGTGTATGCACACGAACACGAGCAAGGGGGAGGGGCGGAAGGAGAGAGAATCCACACGGAGCACCGAGCCCGTCCTGGGGCTCGATCCCACAGCCCTGACACCATGACCTGACCTGAAATCAGGAGTCAGATGCTCAACAGACTGAGCCACCCAGGTGCCCCGAAGGACAGTTTCTCTCTCTCTCTCTCTCTCTCTCTTTTTTAAAGATTTTATTTATTTATTTGACAGAGGGAGACACAGTGAAAGAGGGAACAGAAGCAGGGGGAGTGGGAGAGGGAGAAGCAGGCTTCCCTCGGAGCAGGGAGCCCAATGCAGGGCTGGATCCCAGGACCCTGGGGATCATGACCTGAGCCGAAGGCAGACGCTTAATGACTGAGCCACCCAGGCGCTCCCAAAGGACAGTTTCTAACAGAAGGTTTAAAGGGTTTGCTTATTTGAGTTGTGTATTCTTATCTGAAACACATGGCAGCTGCCATCTTGTGGCTAATTCCATTTCATCAGCCACGTAGCATTAAGACCGCTCTGCTTGGGGGGAGTAACGCATCAGGCTGAATGAATTTTACTGTGTACGTGTATATAGCTCAAATTCCACCAGCCATGAAGAAAAACCAGGAATGGAGACTGTGAATGTGTAATTGAATCCGCTTTTTTCCTAAAGGTCTGGAATTGACTTTCTTCTCTGGTGTCTATGGAACATGTATTGGTGCTGTAAATAAATTCGGAACGGAAGAGAAAAGCCTCATTGGACTTTCTGGCATTTTCATTGGCATTGGAGAAATCTTAGGTTGGTCTAAAAAAATGTTTCTGTGTGAAATCAATTTGTGGTCGTTATCATAGATATTATAAGTGTACTTCACCTCTCTGTCCTTGAATTTTCATTTCCCTGCTTATTTTTACCCAGACAGGTGTGTCTTTGGGTTTTTTTTTTTTAATTATCATTGTTCTAAGATAACTATGAGATGTTTGCCATCCAATTCCCTGTCAAAACCGTAAATAGGAAAGCTTGTAGTCTCTCCCAGCTTTTTCTCTTAAAATACTTAGGGAAAGTGTCTTTTGAATCTCGGATGCGAGCTGGATGCCCCGTGTAAGTCCTGGTTCCGCAGGCTACCTTCTGTCTGATGTGGATGCAAGTTTGGAGGTTCCTGTGAGCCCCCAGGAAAATGCTATACGTGCTACTAAAGCTTATTATGAAGGATGCAGGTGAACAGGCAGATGAAGAAGCACACAGGGCAGAGACCAGGAGGATCCTGAGCACAGGAACCTCTGTCCCTGTATGGTACCCTCCCAGCATGTGGATGTGTTCACCAGCCAACCAGGGTAGCTCTCCCAAACCTATCGTTTAGGGTTTTTTGTTTTTTTTTTTGTTTTTTTAATATTTTTTATTTATTTATTTGACAGAGAGAGAGAGAGAGAGATCACAAGTAGGCAGAGAGGGAGGCAGAGAGGGAAGGGAAAGCAGGCTCCCCGCTGAGCAGAGAGCCCGATGCGGGTCTTGATCCCAGGACCCTGAGATCATGACCTGAGCCAAAGGCAGAGGCTTAACCCATTGAGCCGCCCAGGCGCCCCTCATTTAGGGGTTTTTGCAGATATTTCATTACAGAGGAAGGGTTGATGAGATCATTGGCTAATGACAGTTGAACTCAATCTCCAACCCCTCTCCCCTGCCCCAGGCCTGGGGGTCAGGGCCAAAGGTTCCAATCCTCTAAGCATGTCTTGGTCCTTCTGGCAACCAGCCCCCCATCCTGAAGCTAGCTGCACCACCCACACCCGCTCAGGGATCACCTCATTTGTGTAAACTCTGGTGTGGTCAGAAGGGAGTAATGGAGAACAACCAGGAGACACACCTGACCCTGAGGACATTCCCAGGTTCTAGGAGCTGCTCTGTGCCAAGAAGCAGGGAGGAGGACGACAAGGAAAAAGACCAGTGTTTTTTTTTTCTGTAGCACAATAGGTATTCCTCTTTTTTTTTCAAATGTTTTTTATTCAAATTCTAGTTAACGGACAACGTAATATTAGTTTCAGGTGTACGATGTAGTGATTGAGCACTTCCATACCGCTCCCGGGGCCCAGCACGCCTGCGGGTATCCCTCAGTCAGCAAAGCGGGTTCCATGCCTGGAGTGGTGTGTTGGATATTGTCCCGTAGGAGGAACTTTCCAGTTTGTCAGATACTTACTATGCATCCACTGTATGAATAAGAGACTCCCTGCCCACCTGGAGCTTACGGCTGAGGGAAGAAGACAGACGCTAAAACCCCGTAGGACCCTTGCAACGGCCGGTGGTGATCAGCACGACCGGGGGAGCAGAGTTCTGTGGTTTCGGTTCCCTCCTTTACTGCGCACACCTCGATCCGTACCGGGTGTTTATATGTATCTGAACATGTGGAATGCAATCAGGGTAATTGTCTTAATGTTTTTGCTCATTCTCATATCTGCAACAGTTCTGGGTTTTTTAATTTCTTTGTACAGCTTTATTGAACTATAACTCACGTGCCACGTATGTCAACCACTTAAAGTGCACGGGTCAGAGTTTTTTAGTTACACTCACAGGGCTGTGAGTCATCCCTGCAGTCTAATTTTAGAAAACGTTTGTGGCCCTTCCCCAGACGACTGCTAATGTCCTTTCTCTATGGATTTGCTTATTCTGGACTTTTCATGAATGGAATCCCAGGGTACATGGTCTCTTAGCTCTGGCTTCTTTCATTTAGCATAATGTTTCCAAGGTTCCTCCACGTTCTAGCACATACCAGCAGCATCCTTTCTTATGACTAGATAATATTTAATTGTACGGATGTATCCCATTTTACCTAGCCGTTCATCATTCCCTGGACATTTGGGTTGTTTCCACTTTTCGGCCGGTGTAATTAATGCTGCTGTGAACACGTATGTACGGTTGCTGTGCGGATTTATGTTTTCATTTCCCTTGGGTTCTGTAACTAGCACCGGAATTGTTGGGTCATATGGCACCTCCACGTGTGACTGCTTTCTCTCCTCATGATGGGTCGTGTTTTCCTGCTGCTTCGCCTGGTCACACTGGAGATACCAGACTTTGTGAACTCTGCCTGGTGGGGTGCCGGGTATTTTTGTATTCTTAAAAATATTCTTTTTTTTTTTTAAGATTTTATTTATTTATTTATTTGACAGAGAGAGAGAGGGAGGGAGCACAAGTAAGCAGAGCGGCAGGCAGAGAGAGAGGGAGAAGCAGGCTCTCTGCTGAGCAGGGAGCCTGATGCGGGGCTTGATCCCAGGACCCTGGGATCATGACCTGAGCTGAAAGCAGACGCTTAACCAACTGAGCCACCCAGGTGCCCCAAGAACAAAGTTCTTGGCTGTGGTTCACTTACTTGGAAACAGTAGGACTCTTTCGGGGCTTTTAAGGTTTGTTGGACAGAACCAAAGCAGTGCTCAGACGAGGGCTAATTATTCCTCACTCTTGAGGGAAGACCCTTCTGTGCACACCCAGTGCCTATGAGTCGTAAGATGTCCTGTCTGGCTTGAGGGACAAGGCCCCCAGCCCAGGGCAGGGTCTTAATACACCTAATACAGCTAACCCTTCTAGATGGTTCTTTTGCAGCTCTCTGCTAATTTACTCACAGTCTCTGCTGATCAGCACTTCAGGGAAGACTCAGAGGAACCCTCTGTAGGTCTCTGGAATTGTCTCTCTGTGCTTTCCTTTCTCATAGCCTGTTCTGGAACTCTGTAGCCACCTAGGTATCCCTCCACTCAGGGAGGGCTGTGGGCTCCACCTACCCCCCTTCACGCCCCCCAGCCCTGCAGCCCAGCCTAAGCTTCTCTCTAGACCAGCACCTGGGCAGTAGCGGGGCTCCCCTCCTTCGCTTCCTGTCGCAGAGATCACTGCCCTTTGTCATCTGATGTCTCGTGTCTTCAAAATTACTGCATCATGTTTGTTGTACTTTTTTTTTCAGGCAGCGACTGAATCCACTCCCTGTTACCCCACTGACCTAGAAGTCCATTCTGATTCTTGAAATTTCTTCTGTTTCAACGGTTATTTTTTATTTTTAATATTTGTGCTTGCTTCCCCTTGATGAAATTAGTTGTTGGTTGCTCTGTTTTCTTTACTTTTTTCAAGGACCCCAAATTTTGATTTATTAATCTGGCCTTGTGTTTTTCTGTTTCTCTACTTCATTGGTTCCGTAGGTGGAAGCCTCTTTGGTCTGCTGAGCAAGAATAATCGTTTCGGTAGAAATCCAGTCGTGTTGTTGGGCATCCTGGTGCATTTTATAGCTTTTTATTTGATATTTCTCAACATGCCTGGGGACGCCCCTATTGCTCCCGTTGAAGGGACCGATAGCAGCGCTTACATCAAATCCAGGTATAGTGACTGTCATTTTTCTAGTAATTTAAGGGAGGATGGGAGGCAACGGTGGCTAGATGTTCAGAATGGGGCAGTTAATCATTTTCTGAAATTCTGTTTTCTTTATAAGATCCTCCGGCAAATGTTGATTATTTTAAATAGGAGCTCATGGAGAATCCCAAGTTATTTTTGTAATTGTTGGTTTTAACCTTTCGGCCCACTAAATGCTTTTTTTGATCTGTGAAAGGACATAGGAGTATCCGACGTGATCCTGTAGCTGCTCTCTGAGCAGTGAAGGACGGTGGGCGAGGGGCAGGCCATCCCGTTCATTCACAGCCGGTTATGTCTGTTTTGAGGATCTTACTTCCCTGCACTCAACTCAGATCCGTTATAGATGGAGACATTAATGCCCAGACACACCATTGGGGGGGGGGGGCTGCCCAAACCCAGTGTTTGCTTCCAGATAGTTCATAGACCAGACTTGGCTTGGACTGTGCAGGTGACTGTGTTTGAGCATAAATTCTTACTTTGTAGCGTTTATTTTTTTATTTTATTATTTTATTTTTTTATTTTTTATTTTTTTGTAGTGTTTATTTCTTCTTATTTCTTTAGCGTTTATGACTTGAAAGCGAAATGCTCCTGTTAGGGGAATTGCTCTGACGTTGGAAAGGGCTCTAACACATACTGTTAAGAGTGCTTGTTCGAAATTCATTTTCCCGTTTGTGCAGCAAAGAAGTCGCCATCTTCTGCAGTTTCCTGCTGGGCCTTGGGGACAGCTGCTTCAATACCCAGTTGCTCAGTATCTTGGGCTTCCTCTACTCCGAAGACAGTGCGCCGGCCTTCGCTGTCTTCAAGTTTGTGCAGGTGAGCTCCCCTCCGGCGGGGCTGACCTGGGCTCCTTTTTTTTAGTGCTTTAACACTGTTTTCTCAATGGTTCTGAAATGAGAGTCAGGGGCATCCTTGAAAGTATTTCTGATTGGACTGAGGAAGCAGCGACGGGGCGTGATTCCCCCCCCCCCCCCCCCCCCCGGGAAAGAGATTTGCTGTTTTGGTTTTAGTGCGCAGATTAGAGGCTTCCTACCTTAGGTACCAGAGTCCCTTTGTCCTATAGACAAGCGCATTTCTGACTGGGTGTGTACGTTATTTTATTACTCAGTTTCTCACAAAATACTATTTTATTTATTTATTTAAAGATTTTATTTGAGGGACATCTGGGTGGCTCCGTCGGTTAAATATCTGCCTTTGGCTCGCTCGGGTCATGATCCTGGGGTCCTGGGATCAAGTCCCACATCGGGCTCCTTGCTCAGTGGGGAGCCTGCTTCTCCCCCTCCCTCTGCCCGCTACTCCCCCTGCTTGTGCTCTCCGTGTTTCTCTCTCTCTCTCTCTGACAAATAAATAAAATCTTAAAAAAAAAAAGATTTTATTTGAGACTGAGAGCAAGTGGGCACACATGAGTGTGGTTGGGGGCAGTGGGAGAAGCAGACTCCCCTCCAAGCAGGGAGCCCGATGCGGGGCTCGATCGCAGGCCCCCAGGATCATGACCTGAGCCGAAGGCAGATGCTCAACCAACAGAGCCATCCAGGCGTCCTGCAAAATCCTATTTTGAATAACATTTCCGCTTGCCTGATTTGCCGGCTTTCCGCCGGAGTGTACGGTGCGCATTTGTGACCTGGTGGCTGATGAAGTCCCATCCGGGCAGCAGTGAGGGTGGCGGGGCTTGCTGGGGAGCAGTGGGGTCGCCCAAGTGCGTCTTCTGACCCGTTCTGTTTCCCTTCAGTCCATCTGCGCAGCCGTGGCATTTTTCTACAGTAACTACCTTCTCCTTCACTGGCAACTCCTGGTCATGGTGATATTTGGATTCTTTGGGACCATTTCATTTTTCTCCGTGGAGTGGGCGGCCGCTGCCATCGTGGCCCGGGGCTCTGACTACCGGAGTATTTGACCCGGGGCACCTGCGAGGTGAGGCGCTGCGGCGGACGGCCCGCGGGACATCAGCTCGGCTGAAGAAGCCGCCTTCGGTTTCCGCAGAGTGCTGGATGCTGTTCAGGAAGGAAACACAGAGAATCGAGACCGCTCAGTCGGCCAGGGTTGGTGTTCAAGTTTACAGACATTAGCTGTTTAAAACAAGCAGAATAAGGGAAACTTGTTCTGTCAATTATAATCGTTCAGAAATGTTGTTTTTCAAGTCCTCTGTCTCAAGTTCCTTATAATCATGCTACAGAGCGTAAATGTTTTCTTTGCCTTCCTGTTCTCCTCGAAAGATGCTGCCCCCGTTCAGAACACTAGGCCGTATGTCAAGCGAAGATTCTTGCCGGGTGTGGGGTGTGTGCTGCTGTGTGATGATGGGGGGCATATACCAGCCCCCGTATGTGTCTGGGAGTTTCGTTTAAATAAACTGTGAGATGCTGAAGTGGAATCTTTGAAAAGATTTGCACTTTCTTCCTCCTTAAACGCTTTGTTTTGGTAAGTTTCCCTACCTTGTCATGCGTAGCAAGGAGTAACTAATTATTATAAAACGAGGTGAAAATTGTCCAAAGTTTTTAAAATGAATCTAACATGTAAATGAACAAAAACACATTTAAAACAATATTTTTTTTAAGATTTTATTTTTATTTCTTTGAGAGAGCCAGAGCGAGCATGAACAGGGGCAGAGGGAGAGGGAAAAACAGACTCCCCGCTGAGCGGGGAGCCCAATATGGGGCTCAATCCCAGGACCCTGAGATCATGACCTGAGCCAAAGGCAGATGCTTAACCCACTGAGCCACCCAGGCGCCCCCCAAAACACATTTAAACAACAACAATACACGTTTACCGGAGAAGGATTTTTGCTAGCATTTTCCTAGAAGATGCAATGCAAAAAAAGAAAGAATGAAAGAAAGAAAAAGGGACATGTAAGCTGTTCTACAGTGAAAGGCTGCTGTCTGTCCTAGAGCAGACATTCCTCACGTCTTTCTGGGGATGCAGCGTAACTGTCTGGGAGGATGTTTAAATGGACTCACTTTCCTCCATAAGAGCTTGCTTACAGATTCTTTCTAATCGACATATAGTTCAGAAACCATGAAACTCACCATTTTAAAGTGCACAATTTAATGTTTGTTTTTTAGTATATTCTCAAAGTGGTACAGATAAGCACCATGGTATAATTCTAGAACATTCTCATCACCCCAGAAAGAAGCCCCATGCGTTTTAGCAGTCATTCCCTATTGTCTGGCCTCGTGCTGGCAAGCACTACTTTGCTTTCTGTCTCTGTGGATTTGCCTGTTTGGACATTTCTTATGAATGGGAGAGCTCACCTTTACCTGTGATATTTAACTGTACGAATGATGAGTTTTACAGCAAGGTAAATTCAGCCAAGAGGACAGATAATACTTTGTTTTCTATTTTTTTTTAACCTGCTAGAGGTTTGTAGATTTTTACAGTTGGTTTACAAATTTGAAGAAATTCAGTGGAGTGTGGTTTTCAGACTTGAGGGCACATGTCCTGCAGGGAGTCAGGAAGCTGTGTGGTTAGCTCGAATCCGTAGAGAAACGGCATTTGTGTGAAGCACTAAACTCTTGCTCTAGGTTGTGTAAAGTTCTGGTTTTCTTTCTCAGTGTTGTGATAAACCCAGTTGTTTATTGATCGTATATAAATAATCTGTAAATGCGATTGCACAATGAATGTAAGTGATTTTATTGTCTCTTTAAGCACACGACTGCTTACCTGGGTGTATTCATTTTCTATCATGGTATAATCATAGATTACCCCAAAACTTAGCCCCTTAAAACGACACACACTTACCATCTCACGGTTTCCATGGGTCAGGAATCAGCGTGGCTAGGCCGGGTTGTCGGCTCAGAGTCTGTCACAAGGCTGGGTTGGGCTCCGCTGGGGAGAGACCCCCTGCTCCGCTCACTCCTGCGGTTGTTGGCAAAAGTCAGCTCCTTGCAAGCTGCTGGATAAGAGTCTTCGTTTCTCATGGCTGTGGGCTAAAGGTCACCCTCTCTGTTCCTTGTTACATGGAGCGTCCTCGGGGCAGCTCACAACATGGAAACTGTCTGCATCAGAGAAAGCAAGTAAGAAAAGCCAGAGAATGGTAGCAAGACAGAAGTCACAGTCTTTTGTAACTTAATCTCAAAAGTGACATCCCACCTCTTTGGCTGTATTCTCTTTGTTGGATGCAAGTCCGTAGCCCTGGATGGGATATTCTACACGGGGTGAGTACCAGGAGTCGGTGAGCCTCTGAACCGCCTTATGAAGCTGCTTATCCCATCAGGCTCACACTCCTTTGCATTTAAGCTCGCACGGGGCCTTGCATTCCCACATGCCACCTTCTCCAGGGCTCCAGCTCCATTTGCTCATAACAGATCCACAGAATGAGGCTGGCAGATGTTAAGTAGCTTCTGGAAGTGACAACAGAATACTTCCCTCCAAGAAAGCCACGGCATCTCATCCCGCTGGGAGGATTCCTGGTAACTCCTGTCAAGAAGGAACCGAAACAGGGTGTGGTACATAGTCAGGAAAACCACTTCCGGGCTGCGTCCCACTGATACGTGCAATCATCATACTCACTTGGAGTTCTGTACTCACATTGTATTTTCGGGGGTTTTGCTTTCACTCGGTTTTTTAATGTCTATAAATAGCATCGATTTTGGTGGGCTCCTTAGATGACAGGTAACACTAAGCGCATCTTTTAATTTTTTTTCATATTTGAGTTAAAAAGGAAATGTGACAATGAAATAAAGAGTTTAGTTTTTATACTCATACACTGTCTCATACACTGTCAGATAATTTTATCTTCACATCTGTGTGTAGTAAAAGTCTTAGCGTGGTTTCACATGGGGGGCTGTGCATGGATATGGGTGTGCTGCTCTTTTATCAAAAATTTAATAAGGTATATATTGAAATTTGGTCGAGACCTTGAACAACCTTGATTGAACCACAGATGTCTTCTCCACTAGTGTGAAGAGCTCCCCCTCCCCTTCCTAGAGTTCTCCCATACCCAAAGGCTTGAAAACTGTTGGTGGGAATATGAAAATAGTGCATGCAGCCTCTGTGGATAACAGTAGGGCAGTTCCAGAAAAATCTAGAACTAGAATTACCAAATGAACACCATACGAACACCATACATATCCATTTCTGGGTATGTACCCAACACCGCTGAAAGCAGGAACTGGAACAGATACCTGTAGAACCCGTTGATAGCAGCATTATTTACAGTAGCCCAAAGGTGGCAACAACCCAGGTCTCCACGGACAGATGAACAAGTGAGTGAAATCGGGCTCTCCATACCATGGAGTATCATTCAGCCGTGCAAAGTGCTGACTCCTGCAACACGGATGAACCTTGAAAACATGACACTAAGACATGCCTGTCACTAAAGAACAAATAAGCTATAATTCCACGTGCATCAAATACCCAACACAGCCCCATTCATGGAGTCAGAAAGTAGAATAGTAGTCGCCAGGGCCTGGGTGGGCGGAGGAACACGGAAGTGTGTTTAACGGTGTTCAAAAGAAAACCATGGGCCCAAAGTGGCATCGCTTCGACCAAGTCACCAAATCCAGACTTAATACCTTCGCTCCTTGCAGTGTAGCCTGAACCGGTCAGGGAGGAATTTTCTGGCCAGCATCGATGAGGTAATCTGTCCCATGGGCCTTCTCCAAACCGCAAAGGAAGATGAGGGGAATACACATATGGGGTCAGATCCCTTGCCCTTCCCGTAGGGAAAGGTGATCTTGCCTCAAAGAATCCTTTCTTTTAACCTTTTCCTAATAACTTTCTTTTCTTACGCTCCTTCCTATACAAATCTTTTCTTTTTTGTTCAACTCCTCTACTTGCTAGGTGAGAAGCTGCCTGTTTCATGTGTCTCTTAATAAACCCAAGTAGGTCTTCAAATGTACTCAGATGAATTTTGTTTTTGTATTTTAAAGATTTTATTTATCAGAGAGAGAGAGAGCGAGCGCATGTGAGTGTGCACTCAAACAGGGGAGAGGGGTAGAGGAGAAGCAGACTCCCCACTGAATGGGGAGCCCCATGCGGGATTGATCCCAGGACGCTGAGAACATGACCTGAGCCAAAGGCAGATGTCTTCGTAACCAACTGAGCCACCCAGTTGCCCGAATTTTGTTTTTTGACCGCACGTAGAGTGTCCTCTAGGAAAGGTAAGAGTCCTGCGGGGGGAGCGTTGTGAAGGTTGTACCTCATGAATGTGCTTCATGCCACTAAACTGTACACTTCAAAATGGCTCAGATACACATTTATGTGTGTTTCACTACAATTAAAAATAAAAAACTGGGGGGAGCCTAAGTGATTGTGTTTCAAGGGATCCCAGGATCACCCCTAAGTTGGAAGATTTATTGGAAGGAATCATGGGATGTCGCTTATCAGTGTACCCATGGGTAAGGTTTATGACAGTGACCTGGGAAGGATGGATCACAGGGGACAAAGACCCAGGAAGAATCTGGAGGAATCCAGAGGCACGGGCTTCCTTAAGTTCGCCCTCTGCTTGCAGCTGGGGCACACGAGCACCTGGTTCGGGGGTTTCCCAAACAGACCAGGGTCAGCCACTCGCTGCTCACAAATTCCAAAGGCAGAGAGACGAGTGGGGGAGAAACAAGAAGGGAATCGGTTTCGGTCCGGCCAGCAATGGGAAGACAGCGCCTCAAAGATTGTCTCCAAAGTGCTGAAAACACTTCTGGGTTTATATGAGGACAGTGTGGGACAAAGGTGGGTGGGTGCGCGCAGGTGGGCGGTGAAGGTCAGGCTGGTCATTGTCTTGGGGTCAATCACGCGGGCTCTTGCTGGCTCAGGGCAGTCCTTATTGTTTGAGGAGGTATTTCCAGTCCCCCTGTGGGATACTTTGCCTTCAGGGTCTTTTGCCTGAGTTAGGAGATAAGCTGGAAAGGAGAACTTAATTAGAAATTACAGACTGAAGTCAGAAAGGAGGTGGTTGACGTCCTCCTTCACCCCGGGAGATGACAGAGAGAGCGCCCTCTTCCCCCAGAATGGAAAAGGCAGCACACGTGTACCATGTTCCTGCCCAGGAGAGCCCATCGAGGACACGGTCCCCAGGGTTTGCGCTGGGCACAGGTCCTATGGGCTCTCAGCCTGGCACAAGTGGGGATGCCAGACCCTGGAGAGAAGCATGCATTTATGTAGCAGAAACCTTGTCATTTGGCCCAAAAGTCTGGGCTCACTGAGCCACGCTTAGCTGTTAACTGTTGGCCAGAGATGCTCTGAGAGCCCGCATGCCTGCCAAGGACCCAGTCTGCAAGCCCATTCCAAGGGTGGTGGTCTCAGGCCCGCTCTGTTAATCCCGTTTTGTGCAAGCCCAAAGCCGTTTTAAGAATAGTCTTATAAAAGGTAGGGATAGTTCTTCCTCATCACCAATGATATGGGAAAGCCTACAGAGGGAAAGGTCTTGAAATGAACTAGTCCTGGATTTAATGTCAGACATTGCCTTTAGGGCCACAATCCTTGGAATCCTTGCTCTGCCTGGGGCGCCTGGGTGGCTCAGTTGTTTAAGTGTCTGCCTTCAGCTCAGGTCGTGATTTCCGGGTCCTGGGGTCAAGCCCTGCATTAGGCTCCCTGCTGAGCAGGGAGTCTGCTTCTCCCTCTCTCTCTGCAGCTTGTGCGCACTCTCAAATAAATAAAATTAAAAAAAAAAAAAAAAGAATTGTTCTTGAGAACTATATGCCTGACTTTAATAGGTAAAAGTCTCTAATTTCCCCTATTCTGAGACTTCCCAGGTATCGAGGGACTTTAGAATTGTCCTCAAGAATGATGATCTCTCCTAAACCCATTTCTAGGCATGCCTCATTTGAATAAATGTCAAAAACGGGATAGCAAGGATTTGAGGGATTCTAGAAACTGTTACTGCTGTTCTTGAATCAAGTTTTATTATAAATTAAATCATTTTAACTAGAATATGTGTATCTTTCCTTATTTCCTCAAATTGAGATACTCATTTTGGTTTTTTGTTTTTTAACACCTTTTTAAATTTTTATTTTTTTAAGATTTTATTTATTTTGGAGAAATGGAGCACAAGCAGGGAGAGGGGCAGGAGAGGAAGTGAGAAAATCCCAAGCAGACTCCACACTGAGTGCAGAGCCTACGCGGGTCTTGATCCCAGGACCCTGAGATCATGACCTGAGCCGAACTCGAGTCACATGCTTAACCAGCTGAGCCACCCAGGCGCCCCAACAACTTTTTTTTTTTTTTAACTAAACCCTACACCCAACGTGAGGCTCAAAGTCATGACTCCGAGATCAAGAGTGGCATGCTCTACCAACCAAGCCAGTCAGAAGCCCCTTGAAACACTCATTTTGTAATTGAAAAAAATATTCTTTATAATATTGTAGTTTTGGAATGTTGGTAAGCTCCAGAGCCAACGGCCAAGAAAGAATTCTTGAGACATCTTTAGTGCAAAGAAGCGATTTTATTAAGGCACTGGGACAGGACAGGACCGGTGGGCAGAATGAGTGGGGCACCAGGGTTGTGACGAATGGCTGATTGTATAGTTGGGAGTTGGGGGCGAGGGGCTGCAGGGAGTCACCTCACGCTTTGTCCTCAGCTTGCCTTCTGCTCCCTCATCAATATCACCTAAGTGTCCACTTGGTTACTTTTGGTCCTCCAAGAAAAAGGAAGTCTCGGGCAAAGTGGATCAGATTCCAGCCATAGAATGGGACAGATGGACTACTGAAGAGAGAACTGCGTTTGAAAGTTGATGTCTCATCAAACTATAACTACTTCGGCGTGTTTCGTTGGGTTCTTTTGGTTTAGTTCCCAGCAAGTAAAATATAGACAACTATTCTCTACAAGTCCTATTTCTGCAGAAGGGAACTATCTGTATTTTCTTAAGAAATACGGAAACAATTTCCATGAAATACTCTGACTTAAAATTTTGGGTGATTCCTCTTTTGCTTGTTTCTTTAAAACCTTTTTACTTTTTGAATTAAAAAATAGACTATTATTATTCATTTTTAGATGGAAAAAAATAGACTTTAATTTCTAGTGCAATTGGGGTTCAGAAAAAAACTTGAGAGGAAGGTACGGAGATTTCCCATACACCCTGCCCCTACTCATGCTTAATGTCCGCCACCACTCCACTGATAAATTACCGTCGTCCAGAGTCCATTGTTTACATTAGGGTTCCTCTTTGAGTACATTCTGTGGGTTTGGACAAACATACAGAGTAGTTTCACCACCCAAAAGACCCTCTGTGCCCCTCCTATTTATTCTTCCTTCCGGCAACCTCTGATCTTTTTACTGTTTCCATAGTTCTGCCTTTTCCAGAATGCCATGTAGTTAGTTGGAAACACACAGTCTGGAGCCTTTTCATTACTGGCTCCTTCCACTTACTGCTATGCATTTAAGATTCCTCTATGTCTTTTCGTGGCTCGATAGCTCATTTCTTCTTGGCGCTGAATAATATTCCCTTGTCTGAGTTGTTAAAAACAAGACAAGACCAGGCCCCAAATGAATTCCTTTCTGCTGAGTCCCAAGTCACCTTCACCATTACCGTTTCAACTCTCTCAGAAATGGAATCTTAAACCAGTCGATCAGGAATCGCTTGATGGACCCATGCCATTCCCTAAAGGAAAATAACCTTGCAATAACCAACCCACTTTTTTTTTTTTTGGCCTGGCATAGCTCCCTTGTTCCTGCTTCCTGGTGCCCATAAAAGCCTTTCATTTTGTACAGCTCCTCGGAGCCCCTTTCTGCCTGCTAGATTGGATGCTACTGGGTTCAAACACATTTTTGTTAACCTCTTAACATGGTTATGATGCCTCAGTTTATCTTTTAGCATGAAGTACACATCTTAGGTTTTGACATTAGGAATAAAGCTCCTGTAAACATCTCCGTGCAGCTTTTTGTGTGGACGTAAGTTTTCAACTCCTTTGATAAAGACCAACAGGCACATCCGGCTGGGTTGTTTGGTACAACAAGTATGTTAGTTTGGTAGGAAACTGACAAGCCGCCCTCCAAAGCGGCTGTAGCGTTCTGCATTCTCTATCAGCAATGCAGGCAGGTCCCCGTCCTGCTGCACATCCTCAGCCACATTTGGTGGTAACAGTTGTGGGTTTTGGCCGTTCTGATAGGTGTGCAGCACTATCCCATTGTTGCCTTAATTTGCATTTCCCCGAAGTCGCAGTGTGTCGAGCCCTTTTTATCTTTGTCTTCGCCATCTGTTATCTTCGTTGGGGAAGTGTCTGTTAGGGTCTTTGTTTCTCATGTATTTGGAATACAGTCCTCTATCGGAGGCATCTTTTGCAAATATTTTCTCCCAGTTGTCTATGGCTTATTTTATTATTCTCTTGAGTGTGATTTCTTTTTGTTGATTCAGAATGTATTAAATTTTATGGGACACCTGGGTGACTCAGTCACTTGAGCATCTGCCTTCAGCTCAGGTCATGGTCCCAGGATCCTGGTATCGAGCCCTGTGGCCAGCTCCCTGCTCAGCGGGGCGTCTGCTTCTCCCTCTTCATCTGCCTGCTGTTCCCCCTTTGTGTTCTCTCTCTCTCTCTCTCTCTCTCTCTCTATGTCAAACAAATAAAATCTTAAAAAAAATTTTTTTTAATACTAAGAAGTATTTTTGTTGTTGTTGTTCATTTGGTAGGCCAAGAAACGATAATGTTTTGCAGTGGCTTTCAAACTTGACATTATTTTCTACTTTGTATACAAACTGTCTGAACAGTCTGTGAGCACTGGTGCGTTTGGTTGTGACTGTTGGTTTTCTGAGCTGTTGTTAAATCTGGAAGATTTGATGTTTTTATCAGGAGTATTTCTGCCCTAATTCCGTGAGAACTGAGACAGATAATTTAAAGAAAAAACTGATTGCCATTTTAGAGACGTCAAATCCAAAAGAGACTCATTTGGGCATTTCTTTTCGGCTGCATTTCAATTCCTAGGTCCTTTTATTTTCTTTTCTTCCTTAAAATGTTGTCAGATATTCCCAATTCTTCAATCTTCTTTGTTTATATTCTAAGCTTGTTTGACTTTTTTTCTCCCCTTCTATTTTACATTTTAAAAGGGATCTTTTGGGATAATTGTCACATGAACTGAAAGCAAAGTCTTTTGATGACTCATCTTGTAGACACTGTGAGAGCATATTGAGAAAAAAGCAGATGTTTTTTTCTCCACTTCTTTTATGTTGTTACAACCACTCAAATAAAAGAGGAGGACAGCAAATGCTGTCAGCTGGCATGTTGGGTAAGTAGTCTGTCGAATTGATGGGGCTGTCAGAGGGAGCCAAGCAGGAGCATCTGGGCTCCCTTTCCTCCCGAAGGTGGCTGGACCCAAATCCACACTGTGTGCGTTCTAGTCTGCGAAAAGGATTAGTTTTGCATCCAGAACTTGCTCTAGACTGAGGTCATTGCGGGGCGTGGGGCGGGGGTCTGTGGTGCAGGCGAAAAAATTCCCCCAAGGCAGACAAAAGAGTTTATTGAATATAGGGTAAGGGCGGAGCGGGCAGTACTGCGAAGGAGAGACTGTCCACCACGAGGCGCTGGGAGGGACTAATGTCACAGGGAGTACGGGACGGATGCAGGTTTCCCTTTTCTGGTAACCTTAGGAACGAACCGTGCCTGGGAAGGCTGTTGTAAACAGCAAATCCATTGGAGTACACTGGGGAATGGAAGTATGGGGGTGTCTCATTGGCTGGGCTATGACGGTCTCTCATTGGCTGGGCTGTGACTCTCTCATTGGCTGAACTTTGACAGTTTCTTATTGGCTGGGCTGTGACTCTCTCATTGGCTGGGCTATGACTGTCTCTCATTGGCTGGGTTGTTGCTGGGTAAGGAAAAAAACCTACCTTGCTCCCGCTGGCTTGGTAAAGTAGTAGCTGACCTTCCTGGGCACTTGCACTGTTGGTCTTCTACTGTTGGATCTGCAGGGAACAACCCAGCTCCGTTTTAGGGAGGTTTCCCTTTATTAATTTTCACACTATTTTTTTTTTTTTAAGTAAGCTCTACCCCCGGTGTGGGGCTTGAACTCATGATCCCAGGAATAAGAGTCTGTGCTCTATTGACTGAACCAGCCAGACACCCCCCCCCCAATTTTTTAAAATTTTATTTTATTTAGTTATTTGACAGAGACAGAGAGAGAGAGAGAGAGCACAAGCTGGAGGAGTAGCAGGCAGAGGGAGAGGGAGAAGCAGGCTCCCCCCTTGAGCAAGGAGCCCGACATGGGGCTGGATCCCCAGAACTCTGGGATCATGACCCAAGTCAAAGGCAGTTGCTTAACCAGCTGAGCCACCCAGGTGCCCCTCTTTTTTTTTTTTTTCTTAAGAGAGAAAATTTTTATAAATGATCAACTATGTTCTTTGGATAATCATTATGATCCTGTTTTGTTCTGTATGAGAGGCCCCTTGCCATATGCTAGGTTTTAAGTTGTGCAGTCTTCACGTGGGGCATGTTAAAGTAGTATATTATATATGGGTTTGAAATCTGTAGCAAGCTGATTGAAACCTGCTTTGTCATTGAAATTATATCAGCTCAAAATATCCAACTCCAACTTTGAGTTATACCAACTCAAACTATCATTTCCTGTGACCAATTTTCTTTTTGGTTATCATATTTAAGAGAAGGTGTTATTTTGTGAAATTGTGGAACTTTAAATCTTCCAGGGTCTTAGAGGTCACACCTTCTATACAGATGACTAAACTGAGGCCTTGATATGTGAAGGGCCTCTTCTGAGGTTGCTTCAGTTTCACTTGAGGTTTTGAATCTCAGTACAGAACCCTTTCTATTCTACTGCCTTTTTAGACCTTGGCTGAGGTAAAGAAATTAAAAAATGAAAAGAAAGCACAAAAGGAAAGGAGGGTTCAGTATTCTATGGATTGGTCGATAGTGTGATGTTGTGAAATCGATTAGTCTTGGAGTCTAGCAGTTTAGAGGTTTGGCTTCTCTTTTTGCCCTTGCTAATTTCGGTCTTGTTTTCCTCTTAAATAAAAACTGTTTCTGCAGTGGAAAAAAAAGAGAGGGAGAGAAAGAGAGAAAATTACACGGATAATAATGTGTTGAAAAAAGCCCATGAGTGGTACATCATTATTTGTTTTCTGGCGGCAGAACAATGAATGCTGTGTATAGGTGTCTGGAAACTTTTCTTACAGCTACAGAGCTGATTAGAGGCAGTGAAGTAACCTGTGGTGTGTTCTGTGTTCCAATGCAGAAGGTATGCATGCCTTGAATTTCCTGTATTTGTACCTCTATAAATACCATACCCATCTCAAGTATATGATAGGGGCCAAGGGCAGGTCTCCCCAAGATGGACCACTTTGGCAGGAAGGTTATTTTGAAATGCAATCAATCATTATTTTAAAGCGATCAAAACTCAGCAGATTCAGGAAAAGCTCCTTACCTCTGCTCAGCTGCCTAAATTCACATCAGAAAGGAGACTGTATCTGGAAGAGGGCCATTAACAGAGATGCCTTTTTATTTAAAAAACTTATTTATGTAACAGGGCAATCCATGTTTTCCAAACATCTCTAGTGGTATTCTTTCCCTTTGTATGCCCAGATTCTACCCTTCTCTTTAGGTCATCTAAGCCTCACGTTGTCTGGCTGTCTTTGGAATCTCATGTCTGTGTGGATTCCCCACACGTACCAAACTAGATTTGGTTTTCTCTTGTTATTCTGCCTTATGTCAGTTTGATTCTCAGTCTAGCCAGAAGGACTTTGAAGGGAAGAGGTTGTATCTTCCTCCCACAGGCATGGTCAGGCTCTGCAGTGATAATTGTAGGTGTAAATGTAGTGGTGAGCAAGGGTCAATGAGGAAATGTTGCAACTTTCTACATGAAATACATGGCGTATTGATGACAGTGAACCTCAGAAGGAGAAGGAGAATTTGACCACTCAGGTGAACTGGACACACTGCTACAAAGACACTGTAACTGACTCAAGAAGAATTAGGAAATCTGAAATGACCTATAACAAATAAATAAATTTAATTAACAATTAAAGCTCTTGGGGCACCTGGGTGGGTCAGTCAACTAAGTGTCTGCCTTGGGCTCAGGTCGTGATCCCAGGGTCCTGGGATTGAACCCCACATTGGGAATCCCTGCTCAGCGGGGAGTCTGCTTCTCCCTCTGACCCTCACCCTACTTGTGCGCTCTCTCCCTTAATAAATAAATAAAAAAACTTAAAAAAGAATTAAAAAATAAATTATCAAATTATTTCAGAACATAGAGGAGGAGGGGTCCTGAACTCATTCCGTGAGGTCAGTATGTCCCTGGTACCAAAGCCAAAGACATCACAAGAAAAACTACAGTCAAATATTCCTTGTGAACATAGAGGCCAATATATGGACAAACTGAATCCGAATAAAACAAACATATAAGAAAGATTATACACCGCCACCCAGTGGAATTTATCTTGGGAATGTGAGATTAGTTTAGTATCTAAAAGTCAATGTAATTGTGTCATTTTCCAAACACTAATAATTTTCCAACAGCAACTGGATGTCATACAAGTGAATTCGGTTCCAATTCTAAGTACCCAGAGTTAGCACAGACCCCATAAGTTGAAGTCTCAGTCCCAGACAATCCCCGATTCAGATCCCAGCCACAAGTCCCCAAGGCTTCCACACTTCTGCCTCACTGAGCACAAATTCAGGGGTTCCTACAACCTTTCCCTCAGATTTGATACTTCACTAGAGCAACTCATAAAATCAGGAAAATGCTATACTTAATATTGCAATGGTCTTACAAGGGATCCAACTCAGGAAGAGCCAAATGGAGGAGACGCACAAGGGAGAGGTGGGACAGAAGGCAGGGAGCGTCCATGTCCTATCTGGGCGTGCTACCCGCCTAGGGTATCCGATGGGCTCACCGACCTGGAAGCTCCCTGAACTTTGTTCAAGAGTTTTTATCAAGATTTTATTATGTAAGCATGACTGATTAAGTCACTGGTGTTGGTGGTTAACGCAACTTCCAGCTGGTCTCCTCTTGTTGGAGGTGGAGGAGATAGGACTGAAATTCCATTGTCTAATCACGCGGTTGGTTCTTCCGGCCACCAGCCCTGATCTCAAAGCTATACAAAAGCCCACCCAGAGTCACCTCATTAGCATAAACTCAGGTATGATCTGAAGAGGCCCATTGTGGTGGTGATAGACACTCTTAGCGCTCAGGAGATTCCAAGGGTTTTAGGAGCTCTGTGCCAGGAATGAGGGACAAAGACTATATATATGTGTGTGTGTGTGTGTATACATATTTTTTTGGTAAGATTTTATGTACTTATTTGAGAGAGAATGAGCAAGAGAGAGAGCATGAACAGGGGCAGAGGGAGAGGGAGAAGCAGACTCCCCACTGAGCAGGGAGCCCAATGTGGGGCTTCAACCCAAGACCCTGGGATCATGGCCTGAGCCAAAGGCAGACGCTTAACCAGCTGAGCCCCTGTATGTATGTATGCATATATATTTTTTAAAAGATTTTATTTTTAAAATAAACTCTACACCTATTGTGCGACTTGAACTCACAACCCCAAGGTCAAGGGTCGCATACTCCACCAAACGAGCCAGCCAGGTGCCCCCCACCATGTATTTTTTATTATACCTCAGTAATACACCATATAAATAAAATAAAGGACAAAAACTTCATGGTCATTCACATTGCAGAAAAGGCATTTGACAAAATCCAATTCCATGCTTAAACAAAAACTAAGCACCTTTCATTAAAGTAGGAATAGAGAGTTTCTTCAACCAAATAGAGTCATCGATGGAAAAATCCACAGCTAACATCCTGCTTAATGCTGAAAAATTGAATGCTCTTTTCCTAAGATTGGGTTCAGGGCAAAATGTACATTTTTTGCCATTTCTGCAATAAAGCAAAAAAAAAAAAAAAGACATCCAGTTTGTCAGAGAAAACTGTCAATCATGGATAACATATTCTTATATGTTAATAATCCCAAGAATGCACACATAGACAAATAAACCTCAAACTAACGTAGTTAGTGAGATTGGGATACAAAATCACTCTACAGAAACCAATTGTATTTTATATACTAATATTGGACAATTTGCTGATGAAACTATTATAATTTGATTCACAATAGTATCAAAAAGAATAAAATAGTAACAAATTCAAAAACGTAATTTTTATTTACTGAAAACTACTAAGCATTTCTGAAAGGAATTAAAAATATAAATAAATGGAGAAAATCTCCATGTTCATGGGTTGGGAGATTTAGTCTCATTGAAGAATCGCCACGTTGATCTATAAAGAAATTCAATGCAATCGCTCTCAAAATCCCAGCTGGACCTTTGTAATAGAAATCAACACGCTGACTTTAAGATTTGTAAGGAAATACAAAGACCCTGGAACTGGCAAAACAATTTTGAAAAAGAACAAAGTAGGAGGTATTTTTGCTTTTTTATTGCAGCCTTACTCTTGAAGAAAGTGTTATCCAGACGGTACGGTGTTGGCGTAAGGATGGAGCCCTGTAAAATAACCGAGAGTCCAAAAATCCTTACGTTTCTGGTCAACTGACAAAGATACCAATACAATTCACGTTGGGGAAAAATGGTCTTTTTCACAAGTGGTGCTGGGACAGTGGGACGGCCAGGAACAGAAGCGATGAACTCAGATACTGGCAGACTCTGTCTTTCAAGTTAGAATGTTCATGGGAAATGGAATTCAGGACACCGGGAGAAGATCTGTTCCCTGGAGCACAGTCGGGAGTGGAATGAATACAGAATTTATTGATGGAATTCATGCCGGGCCATTAAGTATTTATCTATGAATAGGGATGGGACTTGTTTTCAAGGTAGTGAAAGCCTCTCCCGCCTTTGTTCCTATCCTCAGGTTTCTTTTTTTCTTTGGCTGGTTTGAACCCGGACCTGTAAACATGCATCACTTCCTGATCCCAACCAAGAGTAACCTGGGGAAAATGTGGGCATCCACTGACTCACGTAGATATTAGTAATGAAGGGATCATAGGCTTTCCTGCATTCACAGTGTGAGCACCGCACACCCACACGGTAGGGTAGCAGAACTTGGGTTTTTGACTGGGTTCGATGTAAGGGACATTCCTGCTAACGACATTGGGCTTTGTCTTTGCTAAAACACACGTGCTTTGGCCCAACTGCAAGTGATGGAGGAAAGACATTAGGGTTCAAAGCCTTTGGCCATGAAAAAGTTCTTGAGATGTCTTTGGTCCAAAAAGGTGGTTTTTGTTTTGTTTTGTTTTGTTTTTTTAAAGACTTTATTTATTTATTTGACAGACACAGATCACAAGCAGGCAGAGAGGCAGGCAGAGATAGAGGGGAGGAAGCAGGCTCCCCGCCGAGCAGGGAGCCCGATGAGGGGCTCGATCCCAGGACCCTGGGACCATGACCTGAGCCAAAGGCAGAGACTCAACCCACTGAGCCACCCAGGTACCCCCCAAAAGGTGGTTTTATTAAAGCATGGGGACAGGCTCCTTGGGCAGAAAGAGCTGTGCCTGGGTCATGAGGAGTGGCCCATTATATACTTTCAAGTTGGGAAGGGTTAGGGATCGCCTATGCCTCCCAGGTATTTTGACAACAAGGTTTCCAGGATCCTGAGGGGGCTAGCTATTGTTTTTTTGTTTTAAGATTTTATTTATTTATTTGAAGGAAAGAGATACAGCGAGAGAGGGAACACAAGCAGGGGGAGTGGGAGAGGGAGAAGCAGGCTTCCCGCTGAGCAGAGAGCCCGATGTGGGGCTCGATCCCAGAACCCTGAGATCATGACCTGAGCCGAAGGCAGAGGCTTAACACCTGAGCCACCCGGGCTAGCTATTGCTGGGCTAAGATCCTAGAACTCAAGTCATGAGACTCTTGAGATGTCTATCAGTGGGTCGCATGCTTCGGGGATGATCAGTAACATGTCTCTTGGGGGTAGAGATAAAGGATGTTTCCAAAGGAATTTTTATATGTTAAAGTAGACTTACAGGGTCCTGGTGGGTCAGGCTAAGATTGCCTTTTGCCCTTAGCAAAGTATTAACTTTGAGGCAGCTGTGTTCCTAGAGGAAGGTCACTCCGCCTGTTTCAAGGACTTGTAAAGGAGCTGTAAGTAGTCAAGCAAATTTAATAATTTCTCTTCTGCTTTTGTTTCCCTCATCACCAGGGGCAAAGGTCATTCCTTTATCATGTTACTCCTCTATCATGTGAAAATACAAAGCGGTGAGGGTGAGTTGCAGACCAGGTCAAGAGCAAGTCACAGACCTGCGTTCACGACGTGCCAGCTCCACCCTCAAGTTCAGGTTTGGGCTGTCTTTTCTCCCAAGAATTCTGTGTGGGTCAGGCCCCAAGGCCCTTTCTGCTGCCTGTGCGCCTGTGCCTTATCCGTGGAATAAGGCTTCCCATCTACACACCCTGACTTTGCAGAATGCTTTCAAGTACATTCTGAAGTGAGCCTCCCGAGAACTTAGCACGGGAGTTCAGAGAGAGGGCTGGGTATTCCCAGAGCAGGGCTCAAAACTGGGCACAGAGCGATAGGGGCTGGCCTAGGAGGGCAGGTAGGTGGCCTCCACTAGGCTTGGCCCGGCTGCCTCGAGACACAGCCTTTGCCTGGGTGCCCACTCCATTGTTGGGCTAACTGGAATTCTAGAAGCTGAATCTCAAGGCTACCGTTTTCTTCGATCCCATCCAAGAGGATTTAGTTACTTAGCATCTCAGAGAAGCCTGAGGAAACATTGCCTTATCAGGATGTGGGGAGTACAGCTCCCCCCCACCCCCAACCCCGTGAGGCCCGGTTTTATGGAAGGTCCCGTGGAGTTTGGGATTCAAATTAACCATCAGATGAGGAGAGTGGGCTAGGGAGATTTCAGATGCATTGGGGAAGGAGTACGTTGTTTAAAGTTCCCAGGAGCCTCTGTAAGTAAGCGTAGGGCCGAGGCGCTGAGCAGGGGCAGAGGGCCCGCGGGTCCCGCATTTGCTGACGCAGTCTTGCTCAGCTTCAGCTCCCAAATTATGCTCTCCTGTGCAGATTTTTTACCACTTGTCTCTCTGCATTATTGGAAACTGCAAGCTATCCCCGGTAAACAGTAAAGCCAATTTAAACCCAGTCAAGCCTGCAAGTATTAAAACTCAGGCTTGGAAATGGGGGGGGGGGGGGATGACAGAGGCTCCTGAAGGAGATCTCACTACCTCTTTGCCAATGTCCCCAGGGGGAAGGGGGAGGCAGTGAGGAAGACAAATGACCCCCATGGGGCTCCGGGGAGGGAGCTGGGGCTGCCTGCAGAGTGGATTTCATTTCATGCCAAGAAGAATGAGATTACAACTATCTTCAAGGGTCTTCTGCACAGGCAGGGGACACAGCGGTCCCAGGTGTTGGAAGGGAAATGAGAGGGCAGAGCAGGGTCTGTGCTGTGTGGGGTTCAGTGCCCAGGACGCTGGTGAGGTGGGAGTCACAGAGAGATGCCATGTGCCTTTCAGGTAGGGGAGTGCTGGGAGCCGGGTCTAGGCTGTGCCTGCCCCTGCGTCTTCAGTCTGCTGGCAGATCTGAGGGCGCATCTCTTCCGGAGAGAGCCGTGGCATGCCTCTTGCCCTCTCGTGGCCCAGAGCTTGGCCCCAAGCAGGGTTTCTCAGCCCTGGCCCCTTTGACACCTGGGCCGGATCATTGTGTTCTGGAACCGTCCAACCCGTGTAGTGCAGGACGGAGATCCTCCCTGGGCTCTCCCTGCTGGGTCCCAGTAGCACCGCCAACCACCCCACCCCAGCCAAGCTGTGACAACCAAAAATATCTCCAGACATCACCAAACGTCCCCTATGGGGCAAAATGGTCCCTGTTCTAGGAGGTGGCAAAAATGAGCCAAGTTGAAGGCTTGTGAGGCATTTTGGCATTGGGAGGGGTTACCTTGCTGAGAATGCGTCAAATTCATCTCTTTGAGTAAAATCACCTCCACAGAATTTGCCACTTAACAGGTTGGTGGGTGTGGTGTGCAGAATAATGGCCCCTGACTAGTCCACGGTCCTAATGCCAGAGCCTGGGAACATGTCACTTCGTCCGGCAAAAGGGATTCCGTAGCTGTGGTGAAGTTCGGGATCTTGAGATGGGAAGATTGTCCCAGGTGATCCGGCGGGGCCCCTGTAATCACAGGGTCCTTGGAAGAGGGAGGCAGGAGGCTCAGAGACAGGGAAGGCGAGGGGTGTTTGAAGCAGAGGTGGGAGAGGAAGAGGGTTCGGATTCCTCACTGCCCATCCGGAAAATGCAGGAAGGGACCACGAGCCAAGAGATGCCTCTAGAAGCTGGAAAAGGCAAGGAAACAGACCCTCTCCTCCAAGCCTCCAGAAGGAATGCAGCCCGGCCAACACCTTGATGGGAGCCCAGGGAAACCCACCGCAGACCTCTGACCACGGGAGCTCTAAGAGAGTAAATGTGTGTTGTTAGAAGCCGCTGAGTTTGCCAGTGAAGCCACTGAATTTGTCACAGCAGCCCTAGAAGTGAACCTAGTGGGCAGACCTTGCTCTTTCGCAGCTGGGCTGTGGCTTCTTTTTCTTTTCTTCTCTCTCTCTCTCTTTTTTTTTTTTTTAAATATTTTATTTATTTATTTTTCAGAGAGAGAGAGAGAGAGTGAGCGAACAAGCAGGGGGAGCAGCAGGCAGAGGGAGAAGCAGGCTTCTCGCCAAGCAGGGAGCCCAGTGTGGGACTTGATCCTAGGACCCTGGGATCATGACCTGAGCCGAAGGCAGACACCTAATGACGGGGCCACCCAGGCATCCCGTGGGCTGTGGGTTCTGAGGGTGGGAGCGCGCCCTGGTTTTCTGTACCCTTCTCATTTGTTTGTTTGCGAGGGTACTTACGTCCTGAGGAGCCAGAGTCTCCCATAAACTCTTTCCTCTGAGGGGCTCACGCAACGCGGATGGCCTGGATTTTGATGGAATCTCTAATCCGTTGGCTGATAGGATTGTGGTACGGGAAGTCCGGCTGCAGAGTAGGGCAAGCCTTGCGGGGCCCTGCGGGTCTGCCTTGGACCTGCACCCTCTTCCTGAGGCCTTGGCCGCAAGTGTGCATGAGCCAGTGGCTTTCTTGGAGCTTCTTGGCTTCTCCGCCCCGGAGTCGGCACCACATGGGTCTGTCAAATGCAGGCTGGACAGCATGAATGTGGGGGTCTTTCTCCCAGCTACCATAGGAATTGGGTTGTGCAAACATTCGCTGATTTCATAAATTCCTTAAGTTTTACTTCAAAATGAAAAAAAAAGCTTTGACGGACGTAATTATTTAGAGCAGTTTGAGGTTGATAGCAAAATCGAGCGGAAAGTACAGAGTTCTTATATATCCCTTGCCCCACCCTCGCCCCATACCACCTTCCCCACTATCACCATCCCCACCAGGGGTGCATTTGCTGCGATCGAAGAACGAGCACTGACCGGTCATGGCCGCCGGAAGCCCACGGCTAACATGAGGGTTCACCGGGTGCTGCAGAAATTGCGGGTCTGGACAATTCACGCTGGCACGTGTCCATCACCAGGGCATGGTATGGGTCCTCTGCAACGCGGACCGCATAATGGACATGCTGCTCCGTGGATATTCGGTGTCATTCCCATGTAGCCCCACACGACACCCGTCACTCTGGACAGTTGCCTGTTAAATGTATATTGTTTGTTATAAGGGGGGATCAGGTGAGGGAGTGCAACCTGGTCAGCAGAAAACCCTCCCAGCTTTATGAATATATGTTTGAGGCGTGCTCACTTATTGCGATAAATTCAGCAAACACCAATCAGCTACCATAGGTTAGGGAGCAAAGGTGACAGGGAAGGATCTGCCCTCCCGGGACTTCAGGGAGCTCGGCAAATGTGGGATGCAAACAAGGTCTGCTCAGTGGGAACAAGAGGGCATCTGCCTGAAAGCCCAGCAGGATGTAGGAGACGACAGAGTTGGGATGCCGGTGCTGTCTAGCAGGTCCTCCATCACCCAAGGCCAGGCAAAGCTCCGGATGCCGGAGCACCGGCCAGGAACTCTCTTCCCAAGTCATTCTTTCCTCCCGGGATTTTTGCTGACTCTTTCAGGCAGATGAGGAACCAGGATTCTGGTCCCTGCCGGGGGGGGCTGGAAGCAGCTCACGGACTCCGTGAAGCCGAATGTCTTCATCTGAAAATAGGGTGTGAAGGAACACCACGGCGTGGAGGGTTTCTGTGGGCCGGGACCCCCTCTGATCGGTATGCAGGTGGAGGCGCCCACGGGACCAGGTCCGCCTCTGTTTGTTTCCGTGTCCCTGGTCACCAAACACCACCAGCCCTTAACTAGTAGCTCTGGATTAATTCCCAGTGCGTGGGCAGACGTTTCAGCGGAGGCCCCCCAGCCCTCCAATCCTGCACTACTTGCAGAATTAACAAGAGCTGGGTGGAGGGTGGACGGGGTCCCTTGCCAGCCAGGGGGCGTGGAGGGATTATGCGCCAGCTGGAGATCCTGCAGGAAAGAAATGTGCAGGTGCAGCAGCGGGGCTCCTGTCCTTTGGTGCCCTGCGTTGGATGGTCCGCTCTTGCCTTTGGCTGGTCTACTTTTGGAGGCAGGTGTTGCCTTTGGTGTGGCGAACGCGGAGGGCCGGGAAGGAAGAAGAATAAGCTGGTGTGGGAGATGCAGACACACTTTGAGCTTCCACTCGGCCCGCACAGGAAGCTTCTGGCCTGCTCTGCATGATCTCCTCTGGGTTGGTGGGAGGCATCCCTCATCAGCCTGCGGCTTGCGGCTGTTTTCTGCTGTTCCTATTTAAGTCCCCAAGTTCACAGATTGTCCGTATCTTTCATTCCCTCCTTGGAAGGCTCTGGTAACTCAATTTGTGGAAAATTGAAAACCTTTCCAGATATTACTCTTTCGAAAGTGGTTTTGCCTAAGAACATAACAACGTGCGAGCTCCAGCAGGGGTGATTCATTTAGCTCTTGTTGCCCTTGACCCGAGAAGAAAACATAAACGGGAGGGCTGGAAAGTAACAGTTGAAACCAATGTATGAGCTCATTTTAAACAAAGGGCCTGTGTTTTTCCTCCAGCCCCACAGTTCCTAGAAAGTACTAGAGAACAGGAATGTGTGTATTTTGCCCCGGAATGTTTCATACTGCTGCACGTCGCCACGAGGGGGCTGCAGGGCTAAATGCGGGCTCACGGGAGGGGTCCTGATCCACGGTCACTGCCCTTATCCTCACAGCAGAGGAGGAAGTTCAGTGGCTTTTCCCGGCCCTCGGTGCTCTCCGAGGCCCCGAGGCTTTCTTTCTGTGAACACAGCACGGGAACCCACGGTCTGACTTTGGGGTCCTTCGTCCCTCCCCACATCCGCCGCGACGGCCTCCTTCAACACTTGGCCACGGGAGGACTTGGCCGCCAACCAGCTTGAGCTGCCCTTGTTGGGACTTAGGTGAATTTCCCTGTTATTTTTGGGATGAGCCAGTGATTATTCTGTAGTGGGTTGAATAGTATTTCCACCCCCCCCCCCAAGATATATTCCATATCCCAGCCCCTGGAAGCTGTGAAAGGAGGGGAATCTGAGACACCAAGACACCGCGGGAAAGGTGTGTGAAAACAGAGGCAGGGACAGGAATGAGGTAGCTACAAGCCACAGAATGCCAAGGATTGCCAGTTCATTCCAGGAACCAGGCGAGAGGCCTGGAACAGATTCTCCCTCACAGCTTTCAAAGGAACCAAGTCCCGGCGACACTTCGATCTCAGACTTCTCTGGCTTCCAGGAGAACTGTGTGAGAACACATTTCTGTTGTTTTAAACTCCCTAGTTTGTGGCATTTTGTCGTGGTAGACCTGAGCCCTACAGTGGGCCGGTCCGCCCGGCTTTGCCCTGGTGACTGCCCCTGGGGCCCGCTGTGCACCTTTCTTCCCGCCTTCACTGGGGTGGGCTCTTTACGCCCAGACGGCTGATGGCGTATGTCATTAGCTGGAAAGTCTCAGAGGGTCTGTGTTGTTTTTTCCCGCTTTGTCCTCAGTTCTCTGTTGATTTCCTGAGAATAGACTCTATCTTTTGATAACTTCTCAGCTTGGCATAATCGCATAACTGCTTGGTCCCAGACTGTTCAGGAGAGAGGCTGGGAGATCCTAATTCCTCCTGTGGGAGAGGGTGACGACTGCAGCTTCATCCCAGAGGGTGCTGGCTTCTGGCGGGGGTTCTCTGGCACAGATGAGCCCCACTCTGAAGGAGAGACTTCCGTCCTTCTGCTCTAACCTGGGGCTGAGCTCTGAGCTAACAGGGATCCCTTCTGCTCTGAGGTGCCTCCTCGGGGTGGAAAATGCCAGGTCTGAATGGAGGGGATTGAAAAGCCCCAGGCAGGGGTCTTGAGAGGCTCACACCCCCCTTTGTCTCCCAAGCTTCCTCTGGGAGCGCCACATGGGGAAGATGAAGGTGCCCCGAAGTCTCTCTCTTCCTCTTTTTTTTTTTTTTAAATTTTATTTATTTATTTGACAGAGCAAGAGAGCACAAGCAGGGGGAACAGCAGAGGGAGAGGGAGAAGCAGGCTCCCTGCTCAGCAGGGAACCCGATATGGGGCTCGATCCTTGGATCCTGGGATCATGACCCAAGCTGAAGGCAGATGCTTAACCCAGGTGCCCCTCTCTTCCTCTTCTTTGCAGTGAGAGAAAACCACTTACTTCCTGAACAAAATCCAGTGTCTGCCCTTAGGTGGGTGGGTGGGTATGACAGGGCACTGACCTTGCAGTGGACTCTTCTTACCCAAGGTTGTAAGATTAACTCTCCCCTTGGATATGGTCTTTCTCTAACCTCTCACCTGGTAGGACTGGGATTGGTTTCATTAAGGTGGAGGGCAGGCTCCTGCGACCCGGGCAGCCGTGGGGTGACGGGAAGGATATGAGCCCAGAATGCAAGCAGCAGTAAGCTGAGCGGGTCAGCTTGCTCACCTCCGTCTGCAATTGCTCCAGGCCTGTTTCTCCAGCAGAAACCATTCTGCCTTTAGTCCTGGGCGCACCAGCGGAGCCACCTTTCCTGGGGCATCTGCTGCTGGGAGCAGGTGTGTGGAGGGCCCCTCCTTCAGGAGCAGGGCAGGAACATACACGGTGTGGCCTGTTGGGGCTGCCGAGGGGATGATCCTTATCTGTGCCCCTGTAACGGGGCACACACACGGGAGCCCCTGGCTCCAGGGGTCCCGAACAGACCAGGCTTGGCCTCTCGGCGCTGACAAAATCCAGAGGCAGTGAGATGAGTGGTGGGGAAATGAGAAGGGAATTTATTTCAGTGAGGCCAGGGGAAGACAGCTTCTCAAAGACTGTCTCCAAAGTGCTGGAAACACTTCAAGGTTTATATGAGGACAGTGTGGGACAAGGGTGGGTGGGTATGGGCAGGTAGGCAGTGAAGGTCAGGTTGACCGTTGTCTTAGGGTCAGTTATGCAGGGTTTTGCTGGCTCAGGGGTGTCCCCGTGCCTTGAGTTTTGGTTCCCACCACTGGATACTTTGCTGGTAGGGTCTTTTGCCTGAGTTAGGAGATAAGCTAGAAAGGAGAACTTAATAAAAAAAATACAGGGTCCAGGAACTGAGCCCCATCGGGGTCCCTTCAACGGGACGTCTGCTTCTCTGCCCCTCCACTGGCTTGTGCTCATATGCTTTCTCTCTCTCAAATAAATAAATAAATAAATAAATAAAATCTTTTTTAAAAAGTACAGACTGAAGTCAGAATGGAGGTTGACGTCCACTTGGCTGAAGAGACTCAGGGACAAGCAAACCTTGCTTCTAATTATATTGTGGTGCTTCCTAGATGACATCTTGGACAAATGGTTTAACTTTTGGGGGCCTCAGTTTTATCCATAACGCAATGGAACAAGGATAATGGGTTTTCCAGAGAGGAAGTGGGAAGGATCTAGGGCATCGTGCTGTCTACATTCTGGGACTGAGCTTCTGGGGGCTCCAGGCGCTGCTGGTCAGAGTGATTTCAGGGTCTAATACTTTGCCCTTGATGCTGCTTGCATATATTGTATTTTTAATTGAGTACGTGGTAATTTCACGATGAAATAAAAACCCTCGATTAAAAATTTTTTATTTTATTTTATTTTATTTAAAAATAAAATTGTTTATTTTATTTTATTTAAAAAGTCAAGTTACTGCACAGCATTGCAAATGTACTAAATGCTACTGGATGAAACATTATTAATGCCGTGTGAATCTCATATCAACAGGAATACTTTTTTTTAAACATGGGGGGTGTTATTACAGACTAAAGAAAATGGAAGAGTCATCAAATGAAATTCATAATCCTGAAACAGACACCAGTTTGAAAATAGGTAGGTAGACATTCTCAGGGAATTTTAAACATTCAGCTAGATATTAGACTAGATATTAGATGATTAGGTAGATCATTGGATGACATTACGAAATTATTGTTAACTCTCTAATGCATGATTACAATTTTTTGATTATATACAAAGTTGCCCTTATAATTGATTACACATATATGAAATTGTTCTATGTTGAAGACTTAAGCTGTTCTATTTAGGGGTCAACGGTCATAATGTTTCCCGCAGACTGAAATTTTACAGCAAAAATGTATGAAAAAAGTAAAGTACGTACGGCAAAGTGCCAGAAAAAGGTCAAATCATTCTTTCGGTAACTTTCCCCTAATAGCTTTGATATTCTGTACCCCGCCCTCCCCGGGTGTGCACGCACGCACGCGGACGCGCGCACGTACGTAGTCGCATGGACGCACGCACACACGCACGCACGCACGCACGCACGCATGCGCACATCTTCCTGTCTCCGGCGTTACCTCGCTATGGCTCTTAGAAGATCGAGCGTGGCTGCTGCCGGTCCTGAAATAGAGCTGATTTGCTCCGGCCCCTTCTACGTTTTACCCAGCTTCCCTGGCTTTCCACTGCACCGTCTCACCATGGGTTCCCGTCGGTTCCCTGCAGCATTGCCTCCAGCCTCCTGGCACCCCTCCAAGGGGTCCCCCTTCTCTTGTTTCCCGAGCTCAGCACCAGCCTGCCGTCCCTTCGCGGGCTCCTCGCTCTCGGTGCTGGCCGGTGGAGGCGGGCCCCTTCTCCGGCCCTTGATGGCCAGCCGTCCAGCCGTTCCTGACCTCTCGCGTGGCTGAGCCTGGCAGACGCATTGGTGTCCTCGGGCTGCAGTAACGAAGTACTCCAAACTGCGTGGCTGAAGCAACAGCAGTTTGTTTTCTCAGAGTTCTGGAAGGCAGCCCTCAAAGTCGGCGTGCCGGTGAGCCGCGCTCCACCCGAAGCCTTCGGGGGGCATCTTTCCTGCCTCTTCCAGCCCCCGGGGGCTCCAGGCGGTCCCTGGACTGCGGCTGAGTCCCTCCAGTCTGTGCCTCCATCTTCACGTGGCTTCTTCCTCCCAAATCACCCTTGGCCGTTCTCTTCTAAGGACACCTGTCATTGGATCTAAGCCCAGCGGGGTAATTTAGGATTATCTTGAGCCCTTGACTTAATGACATCTGCAAAAACTCTTTCCAAATAAGGACGGACGCACAGGTTCCAGGGAGTGAACCAATTTGTGGGAGGTCACCTTTCGGAGCGCGAGTGTGCTCCGTGAGCAACCGGTGATGTTTCGGGGCTGCCCTTCCCTCTGTTGATGTGAAACCCTCCAGGGAGCTTGCTGGGTGTAATCAGATTACCCCAGAGGCGGAGGGCAGGGAGAGCCTGAAGAAGGAGACAAGCCACCCCTGCTTGGTAGGTGGCAGTTTCAGTAAGCAAAGGGAACTTCGTAAGAGGCTTGTCTTGAGCCGCAGCAAGATGAATGGGTCCCTGGACCCACTTGCCATACTTACCTGGGTTCAGTCATATATAGCGTGCCGGTGTTCTCAACACCACATCACGATCTCAAGACTATGTCCTTGGAACAGCCTCTGGGAGCAAGAAAGGCAGGCGGAACCCACACTTTAAGGACAGGAGTGGGGATAAGGAGCTTTTGAGTGCCTGGGTTCACTTCAAATGTGCCTGGCAGTCATGTTTTTTTTTGATGACCTTGCCCAGCACCTTCCGAGGGATATAGGAAGAGATGTTAGGGTTGAAAGCCAATGGCCAAGAAAGAATTCTTGAGATGCCTTTGGTGCAAAAAGGTGTTTTTATTAAAGCACGGGGGCCAGGGCCTGTAGGCAGAAAGAGCTGCACTGAGGTCATGAGGAGTGGCCCAGTATATACTTTCAAGTTGGGCAGTGGTTAGGGATAGCCTAAGTCTCTAAGGAATTTTGGAAGCAAGGTTTGCAGGACCGTGAGGGGGTAGCTGTTATTGGGAAAAGTTCATTTATTACCATCTAACAACACTTCAGTTATGAAACTTTTCAGATGTATATCAGTGGGTCATATGGTTGGGGGACGATTGCCAACATGTATCTTGGTTGGGCGGGGTGGGGGGGGGAAGATAAAGTTTCCAAACGAATTTTTAAATGTTCAAGTAGATTTACAGGATCTTGGGGGTTGGAGTAAGAATCCGTTTTGCCCTTAACAAAGTATCAACATCCAGGCAGCTGAATCCCTAGAGAAAGTTCACTCTGCCTGTTTCAAGGACTTGTCAGTGAGCTGTAGGTAGTAAGGAAATAGTTATTTCTCTTCTGCCTTTGTTTCTCATATCACCAGGACTCCCTAAAAGGTGGCCCGTCTGAGGGCCTGGCATCCTTTCTCACATCTGCGATGATAAACAGACCTGGGTGGGTCCCAGTTCTGCTCCTCGCCAGCTGCCTAACGACGCCGAGTGAGGCATGTCTTCTCCGGGCCTTGGCAGGCTCAGCTGCACCGTGATCACAGACTGGGGACGTGGAATGGGACGATGGACCGGCAGGGGCACTGTGCGTCTATTCTGCAGGCGGGGTGTTCTCCAACGGAAGGTGAGCAGGACTTTCCTTCTCTCCCCACTCTGCTCTGAGGGTGAGACAGTGGCAGGGGGCCGGGGCAGGGGAGCAACGAGGCCCAGTGTTTCTGAAGCCCCCAGATCTGCTCAGGGCAGCCTCATCCTTCCAGTGCATTCGAGGGTTTCTTCTTGTGAAGTCTCTATTTGCAACCCTGGCATCAGGCACTGGGTAATGAGGCGCGGCACCTGCTGTTTCCTGGCCGGGGTGAATGTGCGTATCTGCTGTTGGAATTCTGTGTGGATTAATTAAAATGGGAGAAAGCATTTCTCCTGAATTATTTACCAGCTTCCAGGGGAGCAGACAATCATTGCGGCGTCTTATTATTGATGTGCCGGAGCCTCTCTTTTGGGGGTGCTGCCCCAAGCGTGGGGTTTGGGGTCGGGCAGAGGCGGGAGCTGGTCCTTTCTGTGGCTTTGAACAGCTTCATTTCAGGAAGCTCAGGGCTGCTCATGGGCATGATCAGAGGCGTGCTTCATTCTTAACACCGGAAGGGAAATGCCCTTTATGGGGACAGTCTGTAGGGGAGCTCTGTAGAAAGTCCCTCCCACAGAGCCTCATCTCGCTTTCTTTTTTATTCAGAGAGGGCCCTCCCCCGCAGGCTCAGCTGTCACCCCAGCCATGCTCTGGGGCAGTGACTTACCTGTGCCCGGCTCAGGTCTGGGTGCGAGTGCGGGGCCCCACGGGCTTCTGGGCAGTGTGTGGGCGCTCGGGGGTATTTGTGGGCTCTTCCGTTGTCTGGCTGGGGAGGGTCGGTGTGAGTTTGCGCAACTGTTGCCTGTGTGCACGTTCCCAGAGTGCTGCTCTGCTGGGTAGGCCCCTCCCCAACAATGTCGTCTACCTTCAAGGGCCAGGGGCACCGTTCTGAATCTCTGGGATGGCCCTTTAGTCCTGAAACTGATTCTCGAGATGAGCTGGGCTGCCCTCCCCTATGTGGGGGGCTCCTGACCAGCCCCCTCCGTTCACGCCTTTGGCTTCTCCCAGCGTTTGCAGACCCTTAGGCCTGCCGAGTCCACTTTCTCTTTCGAGGCTGCTTGTCTTCCCTTCAGTGGTCTCCTGTTTTCCTGCTCGCTTTCCCATCCCCTTGGGCCCGTTTCCAGGCTGCATCTGAGATCCACACTTAGCCAAGATGAGCCCAGGTACATATGTGTGAACAAGCACCCCTGTGGGCTTTTCCTTGGATGGTGGAGCTCTTTTTAAGACAGACTGTAGTTATGTTAATGCTCTTCTCTCTCTCTCTCTCTTTTTAAGATTTAATTAATTTGTTTGACAGAGAGACAGTGAGAGCGGAAACACAAGCAGGGGGAGCGGCAGGCAGAGGGAGAAGCAGGCTCCCCACAGAGCAAGGGAAGCCCAATGTGGGACTCGATTCCAGAACCCCAGGATCATGACCTGAGCTGAAGGCAGTCGCCTAACGAACTGAGCCCCCCAGGCCCCCAGTGCTCTTCTTTTCTTTAAAAAAAAAATTATTGTTTTCAGGATGATGAACACTCACACATAACAGCAGAAGTAAGGAGTTAACCCTAAAGCTGGTGGGACCTGATGCAGGGTGATTGCTCTGGGTCTGGGCACAGTGGGTGAGGCCAGCCCTCCCCTCTCCTCGTTGACGCCTGCAACTGCCTAGCCAAGGGGAGACCAGCATTGTCCAGGGTCACTGGGCTTGGATCTGAGTTAATGAGGTATTGAGGACTGTGTTTTGTGGGCTGATTCTTCTCATGCATTTAAGATAGTCAAATTCAGATTATCCTTAAAAGCTGAAATTAGAAATAGAAATAAAATGTAAATTAAAGTAAATGTAAAGCAGGGTAGAGACCTCTCGGGCTGCCACTTAAAGTTCTCCCAGACGGGCTGCATTTCAGGGAGGAGAGGGAGAGTCATCGGAGGTGAGTTGGACAAGCCAAGCTTCCTGGCTTCAGAAATCTGCAAGAGTGAAGGCTATCTGCCTTAAACTCTTCCTTCCCTCTTGCCTCAGGCCAAGTGATTCCTCTGACTTTGGACGAATTTGGAAAGTTTTAACATTAACGACAACAGCTAACCCTGCAGATTTGCTGTAGACATCTGTACTCATACGTGGGTGTTTTTGGATGTATGTCTTGCTTGTCACTCGGTACTTACCCCCGAATCACGTGCACATGCCTGGATCTGTGTCTTAGCTGTTGCTGTGTAACAGATTACTCCAAAACGTAGAGGTCTACAGTGACAAGTGCTGTCTCGCAGTTTCCGTGGGTCAGGAATCTGGGCACAGCTTTTAGCTCCCGCTGCCTGCAGTCAGGGTGCTGGCTAGGGCTGGGTTCTCAGCAGACAGCTAGACCCGGGGGAGGATCCACTTCCAGCCTCACTCACAAGGTTGTCTGCAAGTTCAGCTCCTTACTGGTCAGAAGCTGCCCTCAGTTTTCTGACATGAGGGCCTCTTCAGAGAGAGGGTCTCCACGTGGCAGCTGGCTTCCCTCAGAGACCAAGAAAGGATCAGGCAAGACAGAAGCCACAGATTTCTTATAACCCAGTTTTAGAAGCGATACCCCACCACATCCATAAATTCGAGATGTTAGAAGCAGGTCACCAGGTCCAGCCTACGCTCGAGCAGGAGGGATTCCACAAGCACACGGAGGTGAGGATTGCTGGGCCGTCTTGGAGGCTTCCTACAGACCGCACTGCCTGTGGGGATCTGCATGTGTTGGGAGAGCTAGTAACACCCCCACATTTATAGATCGGGAACACTCTCTCTGGCTGTCTGGAAGGGATAGCCCCCCCCCCTGCTGCCGTCTATTAATTTATTTGACTTTATCAAGTTTTGCACTTTGCCTACAACTTGCTTCTGTCTGTGATAGAGCACCCAGTTAAAATCCACAGAGCACAGCCATATGTAACAGTGGGTCGCTGTGTGTATGAAAATGCCAGCTATAACATGTCGGCAAGAAAAGGTGTTTTGCCAAGGGTTGTAGTTTCCAGATGGGGGCTCTGGCCGAGAGGTAAGCCGCGCGAGACCACCCCCACGGCAGCAGGGCCAGACCAGCATGAATGCATCCTCATGATCACGCTAACCCGACCGGGATCAAGGTCCTTGGACGTAGCGTGCCCTCCACCAAGGGGAAAATGACGTGGCAAGCCCTGGTCAGCTCTGGTTAAAGGGGGCACCCTCACTGAGCAGAGCATGCCAGTCCCTTAGGCCGCTGAGTCAGGGTGAGCCGGAATCGGGCCACTCTCTTCTCTTTCCTGAGTAAGTACCCACTATAAAGCAACTCCGAATCCAGGGGACTTCACAGGGCGTGCTACATCCCGGTTAGCTGAAGGGGACCTCCCAAGCATGACCACTTCCAGTCAGGACCATCAGCCAGACAGCCAGACTCTACTTCTGTCCCCGCCCCCCCCCCCACCCAATAATCTTTTGCTTCTTGGGGAAGTCTCTGGTTCTTCTGGGAGTATGATGTGGTAGAAATTACATGGCTTTGGGATAGGACAGACAACTTCCCAGCTGTGAGAAGTCAGTGTTCCCATCTGTAAGATGGGGATAATACCATCTACTAGTGAGGTTGTGTGGTGATTAAATAATTTACGCAGAGAGCCTGGCAGAATTATAGACACATCAGGGTCACATGAAATATCAATTTTCTCCTCTCTTTTCCCCATCCCCCCCGACCAAAGTCCCTCTGCTTAGCATTTTATTCCAGGAGCATCTCCCGGTGAGTGGTGATGCTCTGGGCACCGAGGACCTCCGATTGGAGGGGGTCTGCTGCAGTGATGGAGCCCCCTCCCCAGGGACAGCACTGGTCCATTTCTCTGCAGTGATTTTTAGGGCAGAGCAGCCCCCCTGGTCCCTCGTGGGGGGATAGTGGAGAAGGAGCCTTACAGAGTGAAACGGACTGTGTCCCCCAAATTCTCAGGGAAGTGCTTACCCCCAGTGTGATAGCATGACCCTGGGATCATGACCTGACCCGAAGGCAGACCTGACCGACTCAGCCACCCAGGTGCCCTGAGAAGCACCCTCCTTAGGAGGAAGTTGTGTGTCGTTCAGCAGAGGTTGGAGGTGGCGGAGGGTCAGTAGCTGGTTGGTGTTTGGCGGCCTCTTATGATCGAGAGCAAGGCCCGGGGTCCGCTCTGAGCTAGGGCAAGTCTGAGTGTCTTTGGGCAGTGATGATCGGATTCTGTTCTTACAATAGCCAGTTGCAAATTCTGTTCCTTCAGAGACCCTGAGACCCTGTAGTTTCTCAGAGACCCCGAGAGACCTCTCGGAGTCTTAGTCAGGGTGGAGGAGAGTCACCCATCCTTGGCCGGAAAGGGGTCTGCTGTAGTCTGGAGGGGGGCACTGCCCGCACCAATCCTGGCAGCTTCAGCAAGGACATCCCCGTCCACCCCCGAGAGTGGTTGGATTCCCCTTGGTGGCCTTCAGGTCCACCCCTCCCCCCCAAAGAAAAATCTGGCCCCTGTCATCCCATGGCCTCTGTGGACTCGGGGACCAGATGGCACCCCAGCATGCTGGTCCCTGGGGGGAGTTGTCCCCCACCCCCAGATGCCTGAATACCTCCCAAAAAGGTGTTCTCTTTGTTCAACTTTTGTCTCGTCTTTGCTGAATTATGCTTATTTTTTTCCCTCACTGGCCTCCAAACAAAGACAGGGAGGGGGACCAAAGAAGGGAAAAGGATTCTTTCTCATTGTGTCCGCGGAGTGCACATTTTCTTTGTGTGTGTGAGATGTCTGGGAGTCTGAGCCTTGAAAGCTTGGCTTACGTGGTCTAATTGCACCATCTCAGTCCTGGCTTGGCGCCTCGCATTTGGGTTTTGTGGATTTGAAGGGGGAGGGGTAGTTGCGGGGGTTGGGGCAGCTGCCTAACTGATGGATATTTTTAGCCGATCAAAGTTTGCTTTTCTGGGTTTATTCTGTCCTCTCTCCTCAACCTCCCGACTTGTTGTCTCACGTCTTAGCTCTTCCCGGTGTTTCTGGGACCCGGTTGAAGGCCATCCCTGTGCTCCTCACAGTGCCCCTGGGGGGCCCAAACCAGGCGCACCCATCCACCCGCCCATTTCACAGCTCTCGTCCGCGCTGGCCCCTGGGTGTCAGAGCGACCCACGCGCTGGTGCTTCTCCGCCGGGGCCCTTCCCACGCTTGGTTCGAAACTGGCCAAATGCCGAGACACCAGAATCCAGCTGGATTCGATTAAGCCTCTCACTAACGCAGCACAATACCTTTCTTTTCACTAAAACTGTGTGGTTTTAGAAACTAGAGTTTCCCCTCCCCCCAAAATGGGACTTATGGTACCGTGCGATAGTTTATTGCGTTGCATTTAATATTGTGAAGTGAGCTGAACAAAAATTCACAATTTCCCCATTTTATTTCCTAATACAGTAAATATTGATCAAGACCATGGGTATCAGCAAAAGCTCTTTGGGATCTTCGGTAATTTTTAAGAAGGTAAAAAGGATTCTGGGACAAACGTTTGAAAACTGCAGAGAGAAGTAATATAGAATCATTCAGCCGCTTATCGGGGAAGCAGGAATAGTCTGATTCCACAGACGGAAAAGTGAAGCCCTGACAAGGTATTCACTCCTGGTTTCACAGGAAGTGGCTGAACAAGGATTTGAAAAAAATATTCATTAAAGACAACAGTTAATACATATTAACTGTAAAAAAAATTGGAAAAGGAAAAAATTGACCCCACTTACAAGTCTGTCATTTAATATTTGGAATATTTCCTTTGTCCCCAAACTTAATCTACATCATTTCGATCGTTAGGGTGGGTGGAGGATTTGAACCCAGAGCTGGGTCACAGCGACAGGCTGTCTCCTGGCGGCAGTGGGGGGCGGTTCCTTGTGAGGAAGGGGCGTCTGCTTGTGCCTCCTCCTGTCCCCAGAATGTCCGGGAACAGGACCCGTTGACTGTGTTACAGGCTGAGCTCTGTCCCTCCAAGATTCATCTGCGGAAGCCCCAGTGCCCAGGGCCTCAGACTGTGACTGGAGACGGGGTCTTGAGGAGGCGACCCCACTAAAACGAGGCCCTTGGGGTGGGGTGGGGGCAGTTCCTGCCTTCTGACTGGTGTCCCTACAGGAGGGGAGTCTGGGAGACACCAGGGGTGCACATGCTCACAGGAAAGCCCCAGAGAACGCGGCGACAAGGTGTCACTGGGACACCAGGGACAGAGGCCTCCGGAGAGAGCCACCCTGCCCTCGCCAGGACCTTGGACTTAGGGCTTCCAGGAGTGCGAGAGAATAAACGTCTGGTTAGGCCCCGGGTCCACCATACCTTGTGTGGCAGCCCCAGCAACCGAACACCCTGGATCTGATCCCCTCTGTGGGAACAGGGGTTTGAGTGGGGTGGGGCCCTGGGCTGACCTGGGCTCTTTCCCTATGGGGGATCTGTGGGGCGATGGCTATGATGTCACAAGAAGCAGCAGGGGCTGGCCTTAGAACCCCTGCCCACGGCCTGCTCCTGAACTCTGCTCCACCTGCTTGGGGCTGGGGCCGCTGCCTTCACCCTGAGCTCAAGGTACCAGGAAGGCGCTCAGCCTTCCGGGCATGGGGCCTGGGAGCGGGTCCTCCCCAGCGAGAAAGCTCTGACCCTGTGGAAATGGCCCTGCTGGCCCAGACCCCTGAGAGCAGTTCTGTTCCCATTGAAGAGTTCAGCTGGCCTTGGCAGTGGGCCAGCGCCAGTAAGACCTGGATCTGGAATCCGTGGAAAGCAGAGTGTGGCTCTCACTCTGTCCAGGCAGCCGGCTGGGGCAGGGAGGGACAGGGTACCCCCTCCCCTCGCTGACTCCCAGCCTCTCAAGGACACCGGGGAAAAGGCGCAGGCAGGCAGCCCACTAAGTGGCTGCTGGGCATGGTCCCTGGCTCCTGGTCCTGCCTCCTTAATGACCACATTGGCCCAAGTGTCCTTCCTGCCTTCTGGTTATTGCTTTGAGCTACTGCCTGTTTCTTCCCTCTTACGGGCTTCACTTCCGCGCCTCCCATTCTCTCGACCCGCCCCTGTGAGCTTCAGCCTTCAGTGGCTGGCCCTCGCAGCGCCGTCTCAGGCTTGGGCTCTAGAGCACCACGTTTTCTGGGTTTCCTTGCTGGCCATGCCCTTCTTCTGTGGTCCCCAACGCTGGCTGCCCCAGACTCTTGGCCCCTGGCTGTCCCCTCTGCCCCCCGGCTGTCCCCTCTGCCCCCCAGCTCTGCCCCATAGAGCTTTCTGTGATGGGGTTCGGGGGGGGATGTCTTCCCTTCCCACTGTGTATGTGGGAGCCACGAGCCATGTGTACGCTTGCGAGTGGCCACATCTGAGGTTTCCTTCCCACTTCATTTGCATTGACTTAATGTAACCAGCAGCAGTGGCTGTGGCTCCCCTTGGTATGGACAGCACTACCCTAGGGGTCTTTTACCATCTGCTGCTGTCTTCCAGATCTCGACTCCCTGCACTGACAGCTGCCCTGGGCTCCAGAACCATCTCAGGCTGCCTAGCAGGCACACCAGGTTTACCATGCCAGAACCCTTGACCTCACCACCCCCCCTTCTCAGACAAGCCACCCCAAGCCCCGCACTGCTTACCCCCACGCTCGGGAGGCGTATTCGCCTCCTCCTTTCTCTTGCTCTTAACATCTCAGCCCCGAGATGGGCTCTTCCCTCCAGACATATCCCCGACCAACACTTCTGTACATCCCAGCTGGCCTCCCTGTCTCCCTGCCTCCGCTGGGTCCCTCTCTGCCCAGCAGCCTGAGCCATCCGTCTAGGGCGGGAACCCTAGCACCCGGCTCCCACAACTGCAAGGCCCCAGAAAAGTCCACACCTTCGGACCATGGCCTACAAGCCCCCTGGGGTCTGGCCTGCCTGCTTCTCAACCCACCCCCACCTCCTTTTACTACCCCTGTGGGTGCTGTGGCCTTTCTTTGTGCCAGGACTCCCGCTGCTCAGGACCCTCTCCCCACCCGTGCGTGGTCTCCCCCGCTCACGTCAGTCTGAGGTCCCGTGCTCAGGGAGGTCTTCTCTCCCAAACGCAGCCCGCGGCCTTCTTTAGAGAGCACACAGGCTCTGAGCTGGGACGTGTGCCTGGCTGCCCTGGGGGAAACAGCCTGCTCTCTGTCTGGCTCATCTTTGGGCTCCCAGTAAGCACCATACTTGAGCGGCCCTGGGTCCAGTTCCCACTCTGTCTCCCTCTCTGCCCCCCTGCTGGCTTGGCTCTGCTCTCACCGCCCTGGCACACTTCCCCCACTTCTCCCTGGTTTCCCTCCTTTGGGCCGGGGGCAGAAGGAAGCAGGGAGGCTGAGAGTCCTGAGCGAGAGAAGTCCGTATCACGTCATCGGTCCCAAGCTGAAGTTGAGACTTGCTGCTCATGCTGGGTCCTGCAAGGGGGTCCCCGCTCAGTTCCATTACTTGGCCCCACCCCTACCGGGCCCGTGCCTGGGAGGATTTCCTCTTAGACCCAGTGGGTCCAGGGTGCCTGGATCAGTCCTTGGTCGCTCTGGGTTTCAGACACCCCTTCTGTAGCTCAGGGAGCAAATCCAGCTGTTTTGGGGGAGCAGGGCTGACCTGCCCTCGCCAGGCTGGGGCTGGCAGCCAGCTCTCCTCTGTTAGACGGCCGAGCGGGTGTGGCCCTGGTCAGGGGTCATCCGGGCCTTCAGACCCAGGTCTGTCCTGAGCCAGATCTGAGCACGATGGCTGGAGTCCGCCTACTTCCACTGCCCCCTCCCCTCATTATGGAGCCCCTTAGCGGCAAACCCAAACTTCTCTGAGAGCACGGTCCCACCCTAATTATAAGGCAGGAGAGCGCTGCTCTTGTCAGCTCTGACTTTAATTTTCTCTAATTATAGCTGAGCCTCTGAGCACTATTACCCCTCTAATCTGCTTAATGCAGGCGCACTCCCCTCTCCCCAGCCCCCACCCTGGGCTTCTAATGTCAGCCCCTTTGCATCTGGGGGGCAGTTTCCCCAGTGGGCACCTGTCATGGGCTGAATGGTGCCCCCGTCCCTGGACTCACACATCGAAACCCTAACCCGCAGCATCTCTCGGTGTGACTGTGTTTGGAAGACGGGCTTTTAAAGAGGAGGTTAAGTTAAAATGAGATCGTCAGGATGGGCCCTAATCCGATATGACTGCTATCCTAGTAAGACAAAGACGGACGCAGACCCTGTGAAGATCCCCCAAATTTGAGGACTGAGGCCTCAGGAGAAACCAACCCCACCCACACCTTGATTTCAGACTTCTGGCCTCCAGAACTGTGAGAAAAGGGACTTCTGTTTTTTAAGCCACCCTGTCCGCTGTCTTTTTTATGGCAGCCCTGGGGGACCCATCCAGCAACTGAGCCCACTGCCTGAGAAGCTTCCTCCTCCTGGGAGAGGTCGCCCGGGGGGGGCCGGGCTTCAGGACCCATCTGTGGCCAGTGGGTCAGAGGGAGCCAGGCCTTCTCCTCTGGCCTGGCCTCAAAGTGCCATCTGGAGGGGAGGTTCAGCTAGGGGTGAGGTATGCCCCTTTGTGTGTCTGTGTTGGCGTGTTTACAAATGAGAAGGACCGGGCAAGCTTAGCCCTACGACCGCATTCCCCGCTTCCACCCCACAGACCATGCAGGGCGCCCTTGCTTGCTTCCTTAAAAACAAATAAACACCTCGATTGAATTATAGCTTTCAAAATGAAAACGCTCAGGGGCGCCTGGGTGGCTCAGTCGGTTAAGCCTCTGCCTTTGGCTCAGGTCATGATCTCAGGGTCCTGGGATCGAGCCCCGCATCGGGCTCTCTGCCCAGCGGGGAGCCTGCTTCTCCCTCTGCCGGCTGCTTTGCCTACTTGTGATTCTCTCTCTCTGTCAAATTAAAAAAAAAATCTTTAAAAAAAAAAAAAAAAGAAAATGCTCAGACTTGGGGCCTCCAGGAGTACGAGCGAATAAATGTCTGGTTAGGCCCCTGGTCCCCCGTACCTTGTGTGGCAGCCCCAGCAAACGAACACCCTGGGTCTGATCCCCTCTGTGGGAACAGGGGTTTGAGTGGGGTGGGGCCCTGGGCTGACCTGGGCTACCCAGGGGCGTGTCAACCAATGTATTCACCTTGTCACCAGCAGCATAATCAAGATAGATTTTTTTCCAGTCTCATTGAGGTAAAATTGACAAATAAAATTATATTTTTAAAGTGTGTGGTATAGTGATTTGATGTACGTGTACATCGTGAAAGACTTCCCAGTTTGTTAATTGACAAATTCATCCCCTCGCATGTTTACCATTTTTTTTAAAGATTTTATTCGGAAATTAAATAACAGCAAATTTAACAAAATTGGTTGTGTTTTATTCCAGGCATGTAAAAATAATAAGATCAGAAACTCTCTTAGTGCCCTTCAGGTTAAAAAAAGAACAACTCTGGGGCGCCTGGGTGGCTCAGTGGGTTAAAGCCTCTGCCTTCGGCTCAGGTCATGATCCCAGGGTCCTGGGATCGAGCCCTGCATTGGGCTCTCTGCTCAGCAGAGAGCCTGCTTCCCCCCTCTCTCTCTGCCTCTCTGCCTACTTGTGATCTCTGTCTGTCAAATAAATAAATAAAATATTAAAAAAAAAACTGTAGCCATCTTAATGGTCCCAGAAAAAAACACCCAGTAGAAATCACAGTCACTCTTTTTTTTTTTTTTTTAATTTTATTTGTTTGACAGAGAGACACAGCGAGAGAGGGAACACAAGCAGGAGGAGTGGGAGAGGGAGAAGCAGGCCCCAGGATCATGGCCTGAGCCGAAGGCAGACACTTAATGACTGAGCCGCCTCAGCGCCCCACATGTTTCCCATTTCTGCTTAAGAATACTTAAGTTCTTACACTCTCATAGCCAATTTCAACTACAGGAGGCAGCATTATCGACCAGAGTCACCATGTTATCCTCAGGCCTTACGACTTACTCACCTGCTAACTGGAAGTTTGTACCTTTGGCCAACTTCTCCCGGTTTCCCCCAGCCCCAGGCTCCGGTATCCACCTGTCTGCTCTCCGTGTCTATGTGTCTATGAATTCGGCTTCTTCCGTCTTCTCTTTTAGACGCTACATTGTAAATGATACCATGCAGTGCGTGTCTTTCTCTGCTTATGTCACGTAGTGTCGTGCCCTGCAGGTGCCTCCATATCATTGCAAATGGCTGACTTTCCTCCTTTTTTAAAGCCTGGACGATACTCCTCTGTATATGTGTATGTAGATACGCCGTTATCTTCCCATTCGCCCGTTGACCTAACTTGGCTGTTGTGATTAGCGCTGCAACGAACATGGGAGGCTAGCTCCAGGGAGCCCTTCCCTGTGGATATACACCCAGAAGTGGGATTGCTGGATCGCAGGATAGAAATGTTTAATTTCTTGGGGACTTCCCGTACCGTTTCCCACCGTTTGCATTCCCACCAGCAGGGCACGAGGGTTCCTTTTCTCCACAATCCGGCCAGCATTTGTTGTCTCTTGTCTCCTTGATGATGGCCATCCTGATAGGCCTGAGGTGATGTCTCCTTGTGGTTTTGATTTTCATTTCCCTGACGGTGAGGGATGCGAAGCCCCTTTTCATGTGTCCGTTGGCCATTTGTGTCTTCTTTGGAAAAATGTCTATTTGGGTCCTTGGCCCCTTTTTGAATCGTGTTATTTTTAAATCGAATGGAAACATTTTCTCGTTCGCTATCAAGGGGTAGGAGTTCCCCGTGTGTCTTGGATATGAACCCCTTATCGGATATGTGGTTTGAAAACACTCTCTTTCATTTTGTAGGTTGCCTTTCCCCAGTGTTGGCGGTTTCCTTGGCCGAGCAGAAGCTGTTTCGATTGCTCCGGTCACCCCTGCTTATTTTTGCTTTTGCTGCCTTCGCTCTCACAGCACACCTTTCAGCAAGGATGTCAGAAAATCAATCGGTGTCTGGTCAGGGCAGGAGCAGCCGAGCTTGGCTGGTGTTCCCTGCATTTCCTTGAATGTGACTGTCCCAGACGATCTGTTCTGTGATGAGAAAATGAGGAGTAGAGATTGCGTGGAGCTGGGGGACGAGTCCCAGCACCAGGGAGACCAGATGCCCTCTGGGACTTGGAGTCATATTGTTGCCGCCATTCCCCACAGTCACAGTCGTGCCTGCTGGGTACTGTCTTTCTTGGAGACCTTCTGGAGGTCCCTGCCAAACTGTGATGCTCCTTTGTGCATCGTGGTTCAAGAGGAGAGAAAGGGAGTCTCGCCTTTGACAGTGGACTCCCTGGCGCAGTCGCCCTCAAGAGGAATCACAGGCAACGGAGTGTGTGACAGAGGAGGGAGGGGGTGTGGACACAAGGAGAGTTCACCAGGAAGACCCAGAAGAGGGTCTGGAAGAGGGTGATGGCGTGAACGGGGCAGGGCTAAAGAGAATGGGTGTGGCTAGGCCCCATGGGGTTACCATGCGTGGGGAGCACAATTTTTGCCCCAGTGCCCCAATTTCTGTCCTGACAGTGGAGAATGGTTGCGTGGCCCCCAAAGAGTGGGCTGTCTACCCCCTGACCGACCGCTCACTGGGGTGTTGAGCAGTTCTTCGAGGGCTCGATTCCCTGCAAGGCCTTCCTGAGGTGCCCTTCTGCCTTCTGTCCCTACAACCCTCACCTGGACAGCCCCTTCCAGTCTCCCATGACTGTTCTGCTAAAGGGGGTCTTAAGTTTTCAGACCACTGGCAGCCAAGGCAGCCCGTAACTACAGCACAGACCGATTCCTGTTTTGGATCCGGACAATTTGTAGTGGATTCCCATTTAGTCTCTTCCTTTCTCCTGGGCTCCCCTGGGGTTGGGGTCCCTGAGACCGCCCTCACAACATTTGGCAACTCCCTGGAAGGACTCGGCGTGTAGTTGTACCCATGGCTAAGGTTTATTACAGCAGAAGCGTCAGCAGAGGGAAAAACGGCCCAGGCAGAGCCCGAAGAGATGTGAGCACAGGCTTCTGATGCTCCTGTGCTCCTGGGAGAGGGCACAAGGGCAGCGAAAGACGCAAGAATGGATGTGACAGGTCTGCCCAGGGATCCCCACGGGAGACTCAGCTCCCAAGATTTTTAGCGGGGGCTGGTCATGTAGGCATCTCTGCTCAGCAGCTGCCCCAATTCCTGACTCCTTTAAGCCAAGCAGGTGTTTATGCTAAACCACCTTGTTCGTACAGTGTAGGCACAGTAAACCATCTTTACCGGTCAGGGAAGGGCGGGAATGGTTCAAGGGCTCAGTGCCCAGACACCAGCTCCACACCAGCTTTGCAAGCAGGATCTTCTAAAGACCTGGTCAGGCCTCTCCGGTGGCTGATCTCCCCTGACCCAGTCTTCTTTCCCTTACAGCAGCCGACCGAACCTCAGCTCCCTCTCTTCCTCCACCAGCCGTGCCCCCGGCTGCCCTGCTCTCTGCCATGGAAACTTCCATCGTTCTTTAGACACAGCCGTTGAATGGGGATGGCAGAATCTGCCTCAAAAAGTTCCCCTTCTCGAACCCTCCTACACTGCTGGTGGGAATGCAAGCTGGTGCAACCACTCTGGAAAACAGTGTGGAGGTTCCTCAAAAAACTGAAAATAGAGCTACCCTACAACCCAGCAATTGCACTACTGGGTATATATCCTAAAGATACAAACATGGTACTCCGAAGGGGCACGTGCACCCGAATGTTTATAGCAGCAATGTCCACAATAGCCAAACTGTGGAAAGAGCCTAGATGTCCATCAACAGATGAATGGATAAAGAAGATGTGGTATATATACACAATGGAATACTATGCAGCCATCAAAAAACATGAAATCCTGCCATTTGCAACAACGTGGATGGAACTAGAGGGTATTATGCTTAGCGAAATAAGTCAATCGGAGAAAGACAACTATCGTATGATCTCTTTGATATGAGGAAGTGGAGATACAAGGCGGGGGGGGATTGGGGGAGGTAGTAAAAGAAAAAATGAAAAGATGGGATTGGGAGGGAGACAAACCATAAAAGACTCAATCTCAAGAAACAGACTGAGGGTTGCGGGGGGAGGGGGGACGGGAGAGGGTGGTGGGGAAATGGACATTGGGGAGGGTATGGGCTATGATGAGTGCTGTGAAATGTGTTAACCTGGCGATTCACAGACCTGTACCCCTGGGGATAAAAATACATTATATGTTTATTAAAATAAAAAAATTAAAATAACAAAAAAAAAAGTTCCCCTTCTCCCAGTTATTCCTGTGTCTCCACTGCCGGTCGTTAATTTACAGCAGTGTTCATACAATTTCTACCACGCTGGACACATTTCCCTAACTAGTACCGCCGTAACAGGGTCTTTGCTTTGGAGGCTTGGAGTCTTTTTTTTTTTTTTTTAAGATTTTATTTATTCATTTGACACAGAGAGAGAGAGAGTGAGCAAGCGCTCATAAGCAGGGGGAGGGGCAGGCAGAGGGAGACGCAGGCTCCCTGCTGAGCAAGGAGCCTGATGTGGGACTTGACCCCAGGACCCTGAGATCATGATCTGAGCCAAAAGGAGATGCTTAACCGACTGAGCCAGCCAGGTGCCCCACTGGAGTCTTTCTTGAGGGAGGGTCTAGCCTGTGAGAGAATGACTCCTTTCTGGCTGAGTACCTCTTCCAGATGTCTTCCCCAAGCCTTCAGGTGATGGGGCTGTAGGCGCCCGCAATAGTTCTCTGTTGGCGTGTGTTACAAACAGTGCGCAGAATGGAAGGACACACAAGAAGCTGGGACTGTAAGTTGTCTCCGTGGAAGGTACGGGATGGCCGGGGGGCAGGGGCGGAAGGAAGACAACGCACACCCTTCGAGATCCTTCTAAATTTTATGCCGTACGCAAATACTACTTTCCAAACCAATAAGAGGACCAGGAGGAGGGAAAAGAAAAGAATGAGTAGGAGAAGGAGATGGGGAAGAGGAGGAGGAAGAAGAAGTGGGAGGTGGAGGGGAAGGAGGAGGAGGGGGGGTGATGGGACACTCGGCCGGCTCGGTCGGTTAAGTGCGTCTGCCTTTGGCTCAGGGCATAACCCGAAGGTCATGCGATCGAGTCCTGCATTGGACCCCCTGCTCAGCGAGAAGCCTGCTTCTCCCTCTGCCTTCCACTCTCCTTGCTTGTGCTTTTTCTGACAAATAAATCAATAAAACTTAAAAACGGAAGAAGAAGAAGAGGAGGAGGAGGAGGAGGAGGAGGAACTGCACTATTCCCACGCGTGCATCAGCGAATGAGGGGACAAGCAAGCTGTGGTCCATCCGTACAATGGGATCTCATTTGGCCGTCAAAAGGAATGGAATTTTGACACATGTTACAATATGGATGAACCTTGAAAATCTGCTGACTGAACGACTCCAGTCACAAAAGACCATATATTGTAGGATTCTGCATGTATAAAATATCCAGAATAGGCAAATCCATGGAGACAGAAAGCAGGCGAGGGGATCCCAAGGGCTGGGGGAGGAGAGAATGGAAAGTGACCGCGAGGTGGATATGGGCTCTCTTTTTGGGGTGATGCAGTGTTTAGGAACAAGATAGAGGTGGTGTCTATACCACAAAGTACATGTACCAAATGCCGCTGGGTTGTATGTTGGGTACAGCTATAAGTGGCTCATTTGATATTATGTGACTGTCACTTTGATTTCAAAGAGAAGAGAACATAAGCCAGAAAGATGCGGCTCAGCAGGAAGGGCTCTGTCCATGTACCGGGGATTCCGGAGGGACAGGAGTCCTAGGTGCCCTGGCCAAGCGGACACTTGTCTGGTGTTTCTGCTCATTGCCCCTTGGGCATCTGGCTCTCTTGGGTTCCACAGGCAAAGTGGGTTATGTCCACAGGACGCCTCTACAGAGCGAGTTAAATGTAGTGGTACACCGCAGTCAACCAAAATAGCGCTGAGGGGCAAACTCTGAAGTATGCCCTACAAATAACTCTTTTCCAGGAAATGACAAGGTCATTAATGTCAGGCTTGCAACGTCTTCAGGCTGGGTGGCTTGCAGATGGATAGTGTGTGTCGGGGGGATGCCAGCATTGCTCAGGGAGCCCACTGCAAGTCTGAGCCTACTTCAGGTCCCTCAGCTCCGTGCCTGCTTTCTCTAAGAGACAAGAGGAAAGAGTATATTCGCCTCCATTGGTGAGGTTTGAGGACTACATTGAACCTGGTTGATAAACTCAGGTTAGGAGAACAGGGCATCAATGCCAGGTGGACAGTCCCTGCTGGCTGCGAGAGGGCTTTCTGCCATCCAGGGTTAGGTTCTAGCTGTTCAAGGGAGAGCCCTGGGTCCCACGATTGTGTTGACTCCTCCCCTGGACAAGGACAGCGGTACCCTGAGGACACCCTGGGACAGGGCTGCATCTTTTTTTTTAGATTTTTATTTACTTTTTTGACAGAGATCACAAGTAGGCAGAGAGGCAGGCAGAGAGAGAGGAGGAAGGAGGCTCCCTGCTGAGCAGAGAGCCTGATGTGGGGCTCGATCCCAGGACCCTGGGATCATGACCTGAGCCAAAGGCAGAGGCTTTAACCCACTGAGCCACCCAGGCACCCCAGGGCTGCATCTTTTGTGAAGGCTCTAGGGAGAGTCCATTTCCTTTTTTCAGCTTCAAGAAGCCACCCACATTCCTTGGCTCATGGTCCCTTCCTCCAGCTTCAAAACCAGCAATGGCCAGTGCAGTCTTTATCTTGCCTCATCACTCTGACACTGACTCTGACTTTCATATTTAGGGACCCTTTTGATCACATTAGGTCCATGCAGATGATCCAGAATGATCTCCCTATTTTATGGTCAGTTGATTAGCAATTTTTTTTAAAGATTTTATTTATTTGATAGAGAGAATACACAAACAGGGGGAGCCACAGGCAAAAGGAGAAACAGACTCCCTGCTGAGCAAGGAGCCCGATGGGAGACTCGATCCCAGGACCCTGGGATCATGACCCGAGCCAGAAGCAGACACTTAACCTACTGAGTTACCCAGGCGCCCTTAATAACCTCAATTCTGTGTGCAGCTTGGATCCCCTTTTGCCATGCTGTGTGACATAACACAGATTCCAGGGATCGGGATGGGACAGTCTTTGGGAGACCCTGATTCTGTTAACCCCGCGTGTCGGCTCTGCTGCTCTGTGGAGCCAGAGCAACTATCCAGAGAGAGAGGGGGCATTTTTTTTCAAGCTGCCCTGTGGAACAAATTTAAGTAAAATAGTGACATAAACATGGTAACGTATTTAAAATCCCCAAGTCATTTTCTGGCACCCAGTAGGTGTTCAGTACATGAGATCTCATGATTATGTTCAGTGAAGGGCTCGCCTGTGTCCCCAGTGCTGGGATGGGGCCATGGGGGAGGGTCCCGTCTCGTCTGTCCCCAGCTTCCCTGCCTCCCAGCCCCCATGGGCATGCGCACATGTACACGCACGCACACACACACGCAGACACACGTACACATACAAAAACGCAGACGTGGACACAGACGTAGCAGCTAACTTCCCTGCAGAACAGGGAAAGTCCTCTAGCTCTGCTTCCAGCTCCCACAAGCTGTGTGGCAGAATGGCCTTCTGGCATAAATAAAAATAAACCCCAGACGCTGCTTTTCAATCAGAGGATTAGCCTAAATGTTGTGAAACAGAAAGCATGAAATATGCATTGGAGAAACAGCTCTCCTCACTCCTCGGCCTCCTTGCATGGCTCCAGGCGGCTGGCGTCTGCGTGGGGCTGCTTGTTCTCACCCGGTGAGGCTGTTGATGATTTGTGCACAGTGTCAGTAAATGCTGTTATGACATTATTAATGCTCCGCACTCCGGTGAAGGACAATGGCCTGTTGCCTCTTAATGTGCTGTCTGCGGCTGCGGTCACAGAGCATTAAGTGAGGATTTTAAACACCGTCAACTGTTGGTTTCCTTCTTTCCTCTTCCCGCCCAGGCCCTGTCTGTGAGCGTCAGAAGCAACCTTGAAGCCCGGAGAAGGTGGCGGTGGCAATCTAGGCTCCGATCCCCAAGAGGCTTCCGGGGGGTAATGAGGGGGGTTGCAGGGGCCTGCAGGGAACCCTTGAGTGCACCCAGGAGTGTTGGCCTCTCTTCGGGGGCAGTGAGGGGTGTTCACTGTGGGGGCTGGTCCCAGAGAAGCTGGGCCTGCTGGGCGGGCAGGGCTGGTGGGCTCCCTGCTTTGCCCTCGGCTGACACCCCAGAGGACCCGGATGCCAGACCTTCAGTGAATTTTATTGGTCTTGCATAATGTTCTAAAAATATTGAGTCCACGTTTTACAATTATGCGACTGCACGTGGGAAGTCTAGATTTCTGACTCTTGAAATAACTGGGCCCACACAAAACAAGAGTGCATGTCCCCTTTGGGGACCTCCGGTCGTTGGCACTGCCTAACCGCTGTGGCCACTTCCCACTAGGTCCCTGCAGTAGGCTGAACAGTGTGCCCCCCCACCCCCAAATTCAGGTTCACCTGGAACCTTGGAACATAATCTTGTTTGGAAAGAGGATCCGTGCAGAATATAATTTATTAAGATGAGGTCATATTGGAGTAGGGTGGGCCCTAATCCAATGACGGGTGTCCTAAGAAGAGGAGAGGACATGGAGAGACACAGACGGAGAGAAGCGCTTGTGGTGCTGGAGGAGAGATTGGGGAATGCACTTGGCAGCCAAGGAGTGCTGAGGGTTGCAGGCCCTCGCTGGATGACAGCAGAGAGGCCTGGGCCAGACTCTCCCTCAGGGCCTCCACAAGGGACCGACTCTGCCAAACCCTTGATTTAGGACTTCTGGCTGCCAGACTGTGGGAGAATCACTTGCTCTTGTTTTAAGCCCCCCGACATGCTAGTTTGTTATCATGGGCCTAGGAGACAACTTAGAGCACCTTCCCTTCTTTGCCTGGCCCATCCCCAGGGGTCTTGAGTACGGTAGTCCTGCACAGTATACATCACCCACTTCCTCCACATCCCTTCCCCAGAGTCCTGCTTCCCTTCTCTGGACAGAGGCCCTCCAGCCTGGCCAGGGCCTCCTCCTGCTTTGGGGTGCATGGGGAGGGCAGTGGGGGAGAGCCAGGAAGTGCCATAGTCCGACTGCCCAGGCTGTAGCAGTCTATGCCCTGACGCCCATGATGGGCTAGCCTGTGGTTCTGTTTGTAGCCTCAAGAGAGAAAGAATGAAAAGGGGATGTTTTTGGAATCTGGTGTGACCTGCTGTGTCAGTCCTTGGATGTGCCCCCAATTCCTGCTCTGCTAATCTCTTCTAGCTTGCTTAGGGTGGCTCTGGTTCCTTCTCAGAAGGCCATGGCTATTTAACTAGAACCATGGTTTCCCATCCTGGCCAGTTACGTCAGCATAATCCATGGCATTAAAAAAACCAATGTGCCCAGGCCCCAACTTTGGTACGGAATCGAGGTAGGGAGCTTCTGTTCCATTAGGTTCTGCGGGGGACTCTGCTGGATCTGGGCTGGGAACTCTGGCCTGGAGGGCAGGGGCTTGGCTTGGGTTCCCTGGAAGGAGGTTCTCAGACAAGGATGCTAGTGCCCGTAGTTTATTTCGGAGGTGACCCCAGGAGCGTGGACAGAAGAGCAGTGGATGAGGCAAGGAGGGGAAGAAAGCCAGCCCGGGGTGTGCGACGGAGCCGGCCACCACCACGGGCAGCTGGAGGGCGCTCTCTCTGCGGGAACTCTGGGAACCGGTGTGGAATGTGCTGGAGCATCCCGCCTGAGGAGAGGTATCTGTCTATTCCTCGAGGGCTGCTTCCGGGGCATCAGTGCCCTGGCGCCGCTGTCCTGCCCTTGCATGTTCCAGCATATTCCCACAGCCAGAAACAAAGCCTCAAGCAGTGTCGCATGTGTCGTCAGTAGTCTGCCCTTCGGCCCGTGGAGGCGGACGCCCGGGGAAAGGGTAGGGGCACCGACAGCGTCCATGCAGGTAGACAGGAGCGGGAAAAATCTTAACGGCCACGCTGCGAGGGCTCATAGGCACCAGCCGCTGCATTCTCATGTCCCCCTGGGAGGGAAGCTCTAAAGAGCTCAATCAACGGCCAGGGAAGCTGAGGCACCAAGAGAGTGTCCACGAGGTTGCATGACTAAGGGTGCACTTCCCTCCTCCTGATATCTACAGCAGACAGCACGCAGGACCATTTACACTGATCTTTACCGTAGATGAAGGGGGGGGCGCGGCAAGAGGGGAACAGTCCGAAAGGAGGTGGCTGGGTGGTCCGGCTCAGAGAGGATCTTTTACTGTCTGCCCCACGCCTCCCTGCCTGGCTGCAGGAAGGCACCTTCCCTGCCTACCTCAGAGGCCACATGCTAGAGGGCAAGACCCAGAGGGGATGGGGAAGACCCACTCCCACCTTCTGAGCCAAACCAGACATGACATGGCTGTGCCTTTCCTCCCCTTTGGTGTGAAGTGCCAAAAGCATGAACGTCCCCCTCCCACCGCGCCCCCCACCCCGAGCTTACACAAGACACACACAATTGGAAGGGCCATTTCATTCCTGAGTGTGGATGTGGAGTTCACCTTGACATCCAGGGTATAAATCGGTGCCTGGGTGTGTGGCGGGTGTGGGCCGGGCAGAGACCCCTTCCCTCAGCTAGTGCCTGGGCCAGCCTGCCACGAGGCCCATTTTCCGCTGCCGTGTGTCACTCCCCTGCACGGAGGCACGGTCAGCATGTCCTTGTTCAATGCAAATTTGCTACCTAGCTGGAGTAACATTAATCCGCCAACACCAATTCATCATCAGTTTTCACATTAGCAGAGAGCAAGGCGAGATAATGGAATGCGGGACAGGTGAATTTTGATGAAGAAGGAGCAGGAAAAGCAGGAGCATGAGTCATCGCTGGGGAGAAATGGCTCAGAAGTGGGGCTGGGAGATGGGCTAGCAGAGGGGATGGGGGCGAGGGCCCCGGCTGGATGGATGGAAAGTAAAGGTTTTCTCCTCCTCAAAGCCAGGCTTTAAACCCTCAGGGTCATCCATGTCCTTTAACACGTGGTCTGAGGCCTTGGGCTCTTCCTAGCAAGGTGCCTCTCTGTGCGTGGTCAAGGTCTGGCCGGGCAAGTGCTGTTTCTGCCTGAATGCTTTCTCGAATGTGAATGCGGGTCTGGCTTTGGCAGCTGCCCTGCTTGGTTGCGCTGGGAGAAGCCGCTGACCCCCCTCCGCTGTGGCAGACGCATCTCCAAAGTCAAGAGGTGGAGGAGGTTGGGGGAGAGGGCACGCAAATGCTTCGCAGAGTTGGAAAGAGCCTTAGCTGACTTCAGTCACTCTTATTTCATCGTGGAGAAACCGAGGCTTTGGAGTCTCCCTGACTTGCAGGCATCAGCCACTGGTTAGTGGAGGATCTGAGACCAGAACCCCGGTCTGCCCAGCGCGCCCTGGCTGCTGGGCTCCGTGGAAGCGCCCTAGCAGTACAAGAGGCGGAGTTTGAACCCAGCGCAGTGAGTAAAGGGGAGCCAAGGGCAGTTTCTTCCACAGAGGGCCAGAGGATGGGTGAGGGCTGCGAAGCGACCTCACAGCTGCTGGGACCAGGGCAGAAGCCCCCGGGTAGGGTGTAGGGGTGGGGGTGGGAGTGGAGGGGGTGTGTGTGTGGGGGGGGTGCAGAAGCAGCAGGAGGGAGGGCTTCTCCCAGCACCAACCTTTTCGAAGCGGCCCTCGGCCCTTGGGGCTGCTGGCATGCGGGTTGCTCTCGAAAGCGGGGCTGGGGACGTTACACAGCTGGAGGGTGGCTTAGGGACCCCCCGCCCCCCCTCCCCCGTACCCGGGCCGGGAGGGCGCGCTGCCGGGAGGCGGCCACGAGGTGGCGCCGGCGCGCCGAGGAAGCGCGGCAGCCGCTTCTGGGCCGCCCCAGCAGCGGCTCCGCCGCCTCCTCGGAGGAAACAATGCGGCGCCTCCCCGCGTAGCGCGGCGCGGGGCCGGACGCCGGACACCCGACACCCGACACCCGAGCGCGGGCCGCCGAGCAAGCGGGCGGCAGAGCGGGCGTGGGGCGCCCTCGTCGAGAGCCATGGGCGCGGCGCGGTGCCGGGCCGGGGTGCGGCGCGGCCCGGAGGCGCGGGGGCCCGGGGCGCGGGGCCGGGGCCGCCTCTAGCCGGCACCGAGGGCGCGGGCCCGGGGATGAGGGCGCCCGCGGCGGGGAGCCCGTCTGCGCGCCGCGGCGCCGTCCCGCCCAGCGAGCGAGCCCGAGCAGGCAGACGCGCGGCCGGCGGTCGGGGGGCGCGCCGCCTCCCGGCCCCAAAAATGTGAAGCGGGGAGGGCGGAGACGCAGAGACGGCCGGGCTGGGCGCCCTCGCTGCCCTCCGGCAGCCGCGCCGTTCCGCTTCCCGGCCCGCCGAGGCCGCGCCGACCCCGCGGGCCGCGGCCGGAGCAGCGAAGCCGCCGAGCCCCCGCGCCCCCCGACCCCCGCCTCCCTCGGACCCGGCTTCGGCCCACAGCGGGTTCGCGGCCCGGACGCGGCGGGAGCAGGGCCCGGGACGGTGCGTCCGGCCTCGCCCGCGGCTCCTCGCCCAGACAAGTTTGAACAATGATCACAGTCAACCCCGATGGGAAGATAATGGTCAGAAGATGCCTGGTCACCCTGAGACCTTTTCGGTAAAGTTCTCTCCCGGATGGCGCGGGGAGGTCTTTTTCTCCGAGGGGGCGCTGGGTAGGGGTGGGCGAGGTCGTTCCCCGAGAGGGTGTCTGTCCCAGTGGCGGGGGGGGGGGGGCGGTTCGCGCTTCTACCCTTGTGATGGCCAGCGGGGCTGTGACAGGGATGGAGCCGAGGTTCGGGTTCGGGTGGGGGGGGGTGGGCAATCTGAGACGTGCCTCGAGTTGGTCTAGGCTGGAGAGGACTCGGGATGCGAGGGTGGGCATGAGGGCAGAAAGCACCCAGGTTGTGGTCCTGGGCCTCGGCCCAGGGCGCCCCTTTCCTGCTCCTTGGGGTCCTTCCCACTTTGCAGACGGCCCCACCCGGCGGCGAAGTTAGTGCGCCGTGCAGGGCGGCACCCCCCCAGCCCACCACCGGCGCGCGCGTGGAGCCCTGGGTTGAGTCCTCCGCCTGTGCCACTCCTCTGCCCCGGCCTTCTGCTCGCACTCCCCTTCTCCCGGCGGGGTGCCGGCCTGTCTCCAACGGGAAGGTTCCCGAGATTGGAGCAAGGATCTCTCCCGGCCCTTCTGCTGGGAGTTCGACCCTGGATCGGCAGCGGTGGAGAGTTGGTGGCAGGGGCGGCGCTGCGGAGCCCCAGGGCAGCGGGAGCCCGGACCTCCGGGAACCTCCGGAGGCAGGAGGCGGCGAAGACCAATGCCCCCACCCAGTCTTCGGGGGCCAAGGCTAGGCAGGGCTGGGGCCACGTGGGGCTGGCTGGTCCCTGTTGAACCCATCCCAGGGGCCCCCAGAGCCTGTCAGGGAAGGGGTAGCTCCTTCCTCTCTCTGGAGCCTGCGGAGCCCGCCTGCTGCCCGGGTCTGGGAGGAGATGCTAAGTGATGGGTGCCCAGCGGGATGGGAGAACCACCTTGCTCAGGGGGGGCTGGGCAGCACAGGGCGCCAAGGGAGGGGCAGGGGTCGAACTCCAGAGGCCACAGGTGGGGTGTGGGTGCCATCCACCCTGTGGGGGCAGGAACTGGGCAGGCGGATTTGGGTTGTGGGAGGGGCGGGTTTTGAGCCCCTGCCCCTTCCAGGGCCGAGGTTGGTCTCACTCTCAGCTCCTGACGGGGAGACCATGGCTCAGGTGTCTGTGGCCTCCCCAGCCCCTCCTGGGTGGGCCGGCCCTGTTTTGTGGAGCTGAGGAGACTGCTTTGGGGACGGCTGGGATCATGATGGACCACCACTGTCTGGAGGATATGGGAGGGGAGAATTGTAGAGCTGGTGATGCTGAGAGTATGGTCTTGGGCAGGAGACAGGGAGGCAGCTGGAGCCCTGACAGAAGGTTCCCATGAGAAGCAGGGCAAAGCGGGGCGGGAAGCGGGTGTCTCTGGAAAGGGCCTTACTCCTCCAGGGAAATCCTCAAATCCCTGGCAGACGCTGACTGTTTAGAGGGTCCTCTTCCCAAGTCTGCCGCCCCATGTTGACCCCGGCCTCCCAGTCATGGGAGGGCCAGCCAACTGGGGTGTCAAGCTTTGGCTGGATATTTTCTGTTGCAATTGGAGGCGGCCGCGGGAGCCAGCACCACGGACAGCGCCCACTCCCGGGAGCTGCTGCCTTCTGGGGTCCTGGCTCTTTCGGGCTCTTATTTAAAGGCAGGATTCAGAGGTGGGATTGCATAGGTTCCCCTCCCTTCAAGTTGTGTGTCTTCGCCTAGGGTCTCTCTAGGCTGCCCAGAGACCCACAGCCACCCGTGGAGTCTTTGTGTCCCCTTCAGATGGAGGGGGGCTGCCTCCCACCTCGTCACCCCTACTTGTTTTTAAGGGCAGACTGGAGGCCCTGTCTCCTCTGTCTCCCTCTGGCAGGACCCTTATTCTGTAGTTGCTCCTGGCATGTTGCTTGAGTAGATACGTGGGTGTACGAAACCATTTTAACCTGAGTCTACCGTGAATGGCCCTAGGATTGAGGTCTGGCAGAGAGAGAGGCAGGTGAGGTGTGCTGGGAACTTCAGATTCTGGGCGAAAAGTTTAGACCCCTTTTTCACAGCAGGTGTTTGGACCCTGAAGCCCAGGTCCCTAGCTCTAAATACAGTCCCACAGCTGTGGAGGGGGTTTGGGGAAGGAAGGGACCCTAAACTCGAGGAACCTGTCCTTGTCCTCAGGCTGGGAGGACGAACAGCTGTTCAGGATCTTCCCGGGTGTGCGGCCGCCGACCTCCTCCGCTGCTCTTCTGGCTGCTGTCTTGAGAGCAGCCTGGCTTCATGTTGGGATCCCGGGGCCCCATCCCCAAGCGTGGTGGAATTCAGTGAGGGGGGCCCTCAGAGGTGAGGGAGCAGTGTCCCTTAGGCTGTCTCTCTTGTCCCCCTTGTCCTCTCCCAGGTGAAGCCCTCAACGCCCTCTCTGCCTTGGGGGTTCTGCACCCTCTCTGATTTAACCTCTAACAGCTTCATTTAAATATGGGGTGGGAATTTTGTTGTGCTTTTATTTTCTTCTGCAATTGTGTGTTTTCTTTAATGGGCTAAGTTTTAATTAAATACCGGGGGGGGGCTCCCCTTTCATATCTACCAGCTTTGCAAGCCCCTCTGATCCATTCAAGGTCCCAGAACACCTCCATCTCTGGCCTCCCCAGTGCTGGTTAGTTCAGTTCTCCTGTTTGGGACCCAGCACCTGATATGGAAGCAGCAGGAGACGGGAGTTCCCTGCTATCCCCCTGGGGCCACCCCAGTGCCCCACACCTGGGAAACAACCAGATGTGTGTTGAAGGAACGAACAATTGTCCTGTTTTGGGCCGCTCTCCTGATCTGTGCCCCGGATGAGCGCCCCTACTACTTGTGCGCAGGTGTCCACTCGCTCTGACCGGTCCAGTGCACACAACTACCATGTGTCTGCCTGTTAAAGATGTGGGTTAGGGAGAATCTGGGCCCTGCCCTTGTAGATCTTCCCCTCTGGTAGGGATGGGGGCACACGCCATCCCCCTCGAACACGATAAGGAGGTGTTCAAGCCAGCTCATGACTGATGGCTGTGGCAAGACCTGTGTACACAGTGCAGAGCCGGGCCCGGGTGACTGATGGGATCCAGGTGGGTTTCGTCTGGACCAATGACTTGCCCTCTGGCTGGCATCAGCACCTGCTGTTTCCATCTATACCAGCGGTTCTCAAACTTGAGCAAGGATCAGGATTGCCCAGAGAGCTTGTTCAAACATGTTGCTTGCACTACCCCCAGAGTGTCTGATTTGGTAAGCCCAGGAGTGGAGCCCCAGATTTTGCATTTCTAACAATCCCAAGGTGATGCCAGTGCTGCTGGTCTGGGGATCACACATTGAGGGCCGTGCTAATGAGCCAGGCTCTATCTGGAGGCTGGAACTTGCCCGAACTCTGCCTGTATCATTGTCCCTTGGGGTTTCATGTGAGGTTCTCGGCTATCTCCCTGTCGTCGAGCTCTCTTCATTCTGAGCTCAGCCCTGGATCTTCTGTCCCCCCCATCCATCGTTCCATCCTCGCTCCCTCACCCACTCATTTGTACAGAGCCTTTGCTGGATGGGGGTGCTTCCCACTGACCTGTTTCTGACCTGCCCTCTTGCTCTCTGCAGGCTCTTTGTCCTGGGCATCGGCTTCTTCTCACTCTGCTTCCTGATGACGTCTCTGGGAGGCCAGCTCTCTGCCCGGCGCCCGGGGGACTCCCCCTTCACCATCCGCACAGAAGGTATCTTGGTGGGGAAAGGGGAGTCAGAAGTGGGTGCAGGTGTTTGTGGGTGGAGGGGAAGGAGGCCTTTGAACCAAACAACTCAAGGGACTCTCTGGGGCTCCGTCCCAGGGATCCAGGCCACCTCATCTAGGGACGTGGGAATGGAGCGGGGCCTTGGCTTAGGCTGTCTGACCCCACACACTGCTTTGGCTTTGGTCCTAGCTGTGATCATCGGGCTTCTTCTGACCCAGACTCTCCGGCCAGGGAAGGGCCTTTGAGTCACGGCTTCCCAGGCATCAGAAGAGGCTGCTTGAGTTGCTTCTTTAGTGTGTGTGTGGAGGGGAGTGGTCCTGCATATGACACCTGTCCCTTTGAGGCGCACACACTCTGTGCTTTTGACCCAGGCTGTGGGCACAGCCGAGGGGGCCAGGGCTGGGGCGGGGGTGGAGGATGGGGAGAGGTGGAGGGCAGGCCAGGCCCTGAGCTCACGTGTCTTATCTCTGAGCTTTCCGACAAAGTCCAGACCTTTGTGGCTCCTTGCCCACGTGACACTTGTGAGGCGGTGGAACAGGGGTTCAGAGCACGGGCTTTGGGGATCCGATGGACCTGGTTTGTACCCTGGCTCATTATTTCCCAGCTGTGTGCCATTGGCCAAGTCGCTTAACTCACCTATGGGATTGAATGAGCTCACAGCATGGGGGTGTGATGGGGTCCAGACCTGGGACGGGCCCTCCCCACTTCTCTTTCTACTCAATGAAGAATGGCGAACAGTGCAGAGTCCAGCTTCACGGGTCTCAGGGGCTCTTCTGGTCACCGCGGGAGGGAGGAACACAGGGTGTTGGGGCAGCCTGGGCAAGTAGGGTTTCTGGAACTCTTTGGCGGGCTGGCTCAGTGGGCTCTGCCCTGCTCCTCTGGGCATGTCTCTGTCTGAAGTCTGTTTTCTCAAAGCCGCAGGGCCCGGCTGCGTGGCTGCCCCGTTCCCAATGGCAAGTATACCCTCCAGGAGCGTGGCTGTCGTCTTGGGGGGCGCTCTGAGGGGCACTCGTTATGCCATCTGGCGTCTCATCATTAGATTTGTTCCTTTGGTTTAACATGTACTTCTTTAAACTTGCAAAGCTCCTGGCAGGAATTCCACATTTATTAGTCATTCAAGCCTGAATGTAAATGAATGTATCCCACCTCTGACTCGCAGAGATGCGTCAGTCTCTCTGAGCCCCAGTTTTCTCCTCCGATAAATGGGGACGAGCCCTGTGTGCCCAGAGTTGATGTGAGTCATGCTGAGATAGCACATAGGAAGGGGCTCGAGCAGCATCTGGCAAATAGTACAAGCGCCATCAATATTTATTGTGTTCAGCCCGAGATGGGGACATGGCAGAAAAGGTTGTTTAGGGGAATGGGCGAGAGGATGCTGGGATTTCCGCACAGGAGATGGGTGTGAAGGAGATTGAGGCTGGAAAAGGGGGCACGGGGCGGTTGTGAAGGCGCACTTGAGGGGCGGCTTGGAGGGGGTACTGGAGGTCTCGGGTGGATCATGGGGGACGTGGAGTGTGAGGAGACAGCATCTAGGGACAGGTGCTCAAGCCACTCCTGGAGAGGGTCACGCCTGCCTGGGGGGCTGCTACGGGGGCTTGAGGAAGTGGGACCTCCAGAAAGGTAAGGGATCCAGGAGGTGGGGATCGGGGGCTGGGGGAGGAGGGGCGTATGGTTGGGTGCCCGTCCTTCTGCTCGTCTCCCTGGCAGGGGATGGGGCCAGTGGCCCAGAGTGCAGGGGGCTTGTGGGAGCCCTGCTGAGCCGTGCACTGTGCAGTTTTGCCTGGTAGAGGAGGTGGGAGGCCAGCCCCAACCAGATCTGTGTCTTAGGGGTGGGCAGAGCCCTGGAGGGGAGAGCACTTGCCCAAGGTCACCCAGTTAGATTAAAGGCATATGCGTGTGTATGTGCACACGCGTGTGCCCGCATACACGCTCAGGCTTTCCATTGGAGCGTAATATCCGCAAGATGAACGCATCGCTCAGCCAGCAGCCTCGACCAGGAAACGAAGCGTGAGCAGCCCCCGGGGTGCCCTCACGGCTGCTCCCGCCCAGTGCTCTCCTACGGGTGTCAGGACCCTGACTTCTCATAGCACAGGGCTTCGCCTGTTTTCAGACGTCGTGAGGAAGGGATCGCAGCGCGGCTTTCTTTCACGTGTGCTGTTTTCCTCTCATTACTCCACTTGAGAGGGCCATCCCCGCTGTGTGGCCGTAGACGCTTGTCCCCGCCGCTGTCACGTGAATTCCGTTGTGGGAGGGCCCCACGTGATGTTTACCCACTCGACTGGCGGTGGACGTTATTTCCCGTTTGGGACGCGGGGCTGGTGATGCTAGGAACATCCTGGTCCCTGTCTTCCGGGCCACACACGCATTTCTCTTGCGCACACAGAAGGGTGAAGTTGCCGGGTCTCCTGTCTCTTGTGACATCCGTTCTCAGAGCAGGTTCAGCCAACTCAAAGCCTTTTCGCATCTCCTGGGTCCCTGGGCTGGAGGCTAAGCACCTAGAATGTGGAACTAAAGGTGGGGAGGGGGAGACAGATGGGGAGGGAGGCCTCACCCTTCTGGAGAACTGACCCTGGCTTGGTCCCCATCCCAATTATCTTTGTCCCCCCTGGTTTCTTTCATGCCATTGGATGAAGTGGATTTTTTGGGAGAGACCCAAAAGCAGGGACTTGGAAGAGCCCCAAGTTTACTTTGTGGGTTTAAAATCCTGATCTTGCAAAACACGCCTCCTCCAAGGACACCCGCACGCTGTGCCTGCAGCGGCCCTGCAGGAACCGGGGGAGGTGCGAGCTTTTCTGCCTAGGAGCCACCTGAGCGGAGGACTGGGGCTGGAGGGCGGTCAGGTGGGAGGGGAGGGAGGGGGAAAGGGAGACTGGAGGTCAAGGGTGGAGGTTGGGTTGTTGCTGTTGCGTTGGTTCCTGTGTCTGTGCAGCCCCAGGGCAGAACCTTAGGAAGGCATTGCCATTTAGTGGGGGGAAAAATCCTTGCACTGATCCGCAAACCATCTGAGCACAAATGGGGGAAACAATCTGTCGTGTCCTGGCCTGTCAAGCCTGGGAGGGAAGTGGGCCCCCAGGACGAGGCTGGGGAGGGCTGGGAGACGCAAGGTGTTCTCTAAAAGGGGGGGGGGGCACCTGGATGGCTCAGTGGGTTAAGGCCTCTGCCTTCGGCTCAGGTCATGATCCCAGGGTCCTGGGATCGAGCCCCACATCGGGCTCTCTGCTCAGCAGGGAGCCTGCTTCCTCCTCTCTCTGCCTGCCTCTCTGCCTACTTGTGATCTCTATCTGTCAAATAAATTAAAAAAAATAAATAAAAGGAGGGGGGCCCTGCCATGGCCTCCGTGGACTGTGGTCTCCCAGCGGAGGCTCTGGACTCCCTTCTAAGCCAGGTTGTATTTTGTGATAAAGTTCTCTTGTTTGGGGATAAAAATGTGAGAGACGTCTCCTTCTGTATTCTGCGCACTCGTCTTCAGATTCAGGAGGGGAGGGAGGCTACAGGAAGCGCAACTGCAAGTCTGACCTGATTCCCTCTTGCCGCAGGTGGGCCTGCCTCGGGCCCTGGGGGCCTTCTCTCCCACAGAAGGAGGGGGTTTTGCCTGCGCCCTCACCAGACCCCGGTCCCTCCTCCCTGCCTCCTGGCTGTACGTCCCCTTTCTCATCCTAGGGAGGAACTTGCTCTCCTCTTAGGGGCAGGGGGTGGGATGTGAGCTTGTGTCTCAGGCCTCTCTCCTGATGTTGCCGTGGATTCCCCGAGCATGTGTGGCTGGCTCTTCCCGGTCTCTGTCTTGTCTGGAAGAGGTAGCAGTTAGAGGCCATCGCTGGGGAGAGGCCTGCAGGCGGGAAGGCCTTGGCTCAGCTGTACACGGCTGCTCTGAGGTTCCCTGGGGACATGGCCCTGCCAGACCTTCCTACCCCCAGCTGGGATTCGAACGTGGGGAATAGCAGAAAAATATTTCCTTGCTCTGTAACTGTCTCTGGCCTTGGACCTTGGTATTAGGGAGCTCGTCCCCCCAGAGGCTGGTGATGGGTAGGTGGGCCAGGGCGCAGGGCCTGGCCTTGTCTCCTGTGCTGCCCAGAGCCCCAAGCCTCAGTGACCTCAGCTGGCATCCATGGTGGCTGTGTGCTGAGGGACACATGTGCTCATTTCTCCAGCTGGGCAAACATTTAAGTCGCAGCCCCTATCTCAAGAGCCAGGGAGGTCTCTCTTATCTGGTGAGGTGGGGGCTCCTTCAGTTTCTAGGAACCAGCGAGAAAGGGTTGGGTTGGGTACAAGAAAGGAGGACAAGGCAGGGGACAAGGGAGGATTGGAGAGAAGAACAGAGGAGCTCGTCTGTGTCTGGAGGGGTGGGGAGGGGCGGGGAGGGGCTGGGCCTGGATGGGTAATAAAACACCTCAGTCTGTAACCAGGAGGAGCCATCTGTATCTCTCAGTGCCGGCTTTCCTTATTTATATGGAAATATGGAGGGAGTGCGTGTGAGTCCTGAGATGTGTTCCTGGGGTTTCACATTAAATACATTTCATTTTAGCTGACACCGGGAGCGGTAAGGTGACTCAGGGCCAGCCAGGGCTCAGGCTCCGCGGACAGTCGGGGGTGGGCGGTGGCCGCCAGGGAGCTGGTCAGGGAGCAGGTCCCACCGGAAGCTCCCTGGAGGTGGTGGGCAGCTTTCAGTCTGCGCCATCCAAGCCCCAGTGATGGGGGAGGGTCTCGTGGTCTTGGTCCAGTCTGATGGAGGTGTCCTTACAGACCCATCTGAGAGCCACAGTGTGTCTCCTTAGAGGTGTCCCTAAGCCCTTGGGTCTTCTGGGTCACTCTTTCTGGTGACGTGTTTAAAGAATTGGCTTAATCCTTCCTATGCGGGGCCATGCAGAGCCCCACAGATCTCCAAGGACTCTCTGGGGGGTCTTATGTGTCCCTGGCCACCTCTTCTCTGAGCTCCTGCTTCTGTGAGTTATCCTGCTCAGTTTTGTCCCCTCCTGTGTCGTTTGTGTCCCTGACATTGACCTACTGGGAAGGGCACCCTTTCCCCCAATTCCTGGCACAGAGTAGGGGGTGATGACTTGGGGGCTGGGACCACTGGGACGCACAGCAAGCAGATGACAGGTCCCGCCTGCATCCCCGCAGCTGGAACCCCCCACCCGACCCCACATTGCCCTCCGGCTGCCCTGCCTCCCCCGCCTCTGAGCCCCTGTGCCTTGTTCTCGCTCCTCTTCTCCCAGGCCGGACCAGGAACCCCCAGTCTTCCGACTTGAATATGCAGTCATTTCGCTTTCTCTCTGTCTCACTGCTCTGGGCATCTAGACTCCCAGACTCTGCTCTGGCCCACCCAGGGTTTAGTAAAACAAAACTGAGCTCTCTCCCTAAGGGGATTCTGCTGGCTTTTATAGGAACAGTCTTTCCTTTCCTGTTACCCTAATCTCGAGAGGGGCGGTTAGGGCAAGAGCCAAAACAGGAGTCCCGGCCCATAGAAACTCAGGGTTCCGTAGTCCGGTGCCTCATTTATAGGAGGAGAAACCGAGGCCCAGAGAAGGAACGTGGCACGTCCGTCCACCCTGCAACCATGTGGCCGGCGACAGAGCAGGTGGAGTGCAAGCATTGTCACTCCCACCCCAGCCTGTCCCCAGCCTGTCCCCAGCCGTGGTGCTGCCCTGGCTCTGCTTGGCTTCTGGGGCAGCTCTGGGCCAGATGGGGCAGCTCTTCTGCTGCCTGTGCTGTGGGGCGGGGTGTGTGCTGGGGGGGGGCGGGGACTGTGTCACTGAGGTTCCAGGGAGGGGCTCAGGCAGTGAGGAGGAGCCAGGGAAGCTGGAGATGAGCTCGGACAGAGGGACAGCCGTGTGACAAGGCAGGGTGCCAGGCCCGAGACATTCTGGGGAGCTTAGCCGTGCTCCAGAAGCAGTGATGTGGGCTCGGCATTGTCGAGGGGCCGCATCTGCAGGAGCGAGCTGCTGCCCAGGCTCTGTGGTCCAGCTGGGGCTGCATGCTCTGGCCAGATCATGGTCGGGCGGCCTTGGTTAACAAACTCTGACTTAGGGTGTCCCCAGCTGCAGTCTTGCTCTCCTTTTGTCATGCCATACCTTTGAGGAAAGGACCACCCCAGCCTGAGCTGTAGCATTGGCTCATCAGGGCTGCCCAGGGAGGGCGGGCAGGCTGTGCACTGCACAGCTCCAGGAGTGGTACCAAGTAGCGGCCAGGTCAGATCATCTGATGTTCCCCTATTTTTCTAGCTGAGACGATAGGAACCAGCACCCCCACCTTGTTTTACTCTGTGCTCCAAGCACCAGTTGAAAGCCACATATTACGTTTGGATGGATGATGGGCTTGGGTGGGGGTCCCAGGGGTGAGAATGATTTGGAAGACTAACCATCACCCCTGGATCTGTGGAGTTGAAAGAGAGGGGGAGCTATTTATATCTCCTTGGATTGATTGACTAACTGGCTGAGTACTGAGCTAGTGTGCCGGGATGGAGGGGTGGGAGAAGCTTGCTTCACTTAGCACAATGGTGAAATTGCCCAATCCCGACTGGTTTGTTAAAAATCCACCCAGTTTCCTGAGAAGGGAAAGTGGGAAGATTGCTGGTTATTTCAGCTGCTGGTGCAGAGATGGGATAGAGACCGTGTGTCTTTCCTTCCTTCCTCTAGATAATGCATTTTTTATCAACACCCGAACTCACCCATTTTCATTCTTGGGCAGCTGTGTGTGTGTGTGTGTGTGTGTGTGTGTGTGTGTGGTGTTGGAGTCAGGGACCCTAGATTTCGTAAGGAAACTGCAGCTCCCTGATGCTCCAGATTTCACGGCATGTGAGTGACCCCTCCCCGGCTCCTGGTGGCCTCCTTTCTGACCTCAGGTGGACTCAGTCCTCTGGGGAACAGAGCCAGGAGGTGACTTAGTCAAGAGAGAAAGCGGCGAACACCATTGGACGAGGCCGGGCCCAGAGCCACGGGGTATGGGGGACAAGCAAAGTGGAAATGTCACAGGCAGCCTTGGTACCTGAAGCCTGTCTTGCTGCCCCCCTCCCCCTGCTCGCCCTCAGTTCAGTCCTAAGCTTGGCGCAGGGGAGACCAGCCCCTCTGACCTCTTCTTTTTCCCCCACCTCTGCCCCTGGGGCCCTGGGGCCTGCCATGCTCTCTTCTGCCCACTCCTGGCACTGTGACAGCAGACAGCAGATAGGACTTGGTATTACTGACTTGAGTTGGGGCCCCAGAGGCTGATAATGTTGCTGTGAATGTCCCTTGGCCACAGAGCCCCACTGGGTTGGGGGTGGGGGTGCGTGATGGCAGAGGCAGGCGAGAGCCTCTCTGAGCTCACCAGGCCCTGGCCTCTTCTTTCTGGAGAAGCACATGCTGCTGGTACCCCAGCCCTTGGCTCCTGCTGTTTCCGAGCACTCGGGCTGACTCGTGGCTGCTGGTGACGGCCGTTCTTTGCCCAGGGCTTCTTGTAGCCACTGCCGCTGGCTGGCCACCCTCCAGCAGGTGGGTAGTAGCAGGAGTTGGCTGTCTCTGCGAGCCACCGGCAGGAGACGGGGTGCACATGGCCCAGCTCCCTCACCGCTGGGCGGAGGACTCTGGGGCCGACTCGGCATCTGCTGGTCTCCCCAGGCTGGTGACTCGCCCTCTCTGGGCTGTCTCCCCTTCCCTGTGTCACCTCTTCACTCCCTCACTGGGGTTTCCTTTACCTCCCAAATGCATGACTTGTCCTCAAACCCTTGTCTCGGGGTTAGTTTTTGGGGAACCCAACCTCAGGTCCTCCCACTCCCCCGGAAGGCCCTGGAAGCACTCAGGTCACCATGACTTGGCTTATTTGGTGTGGGAGGTTCAGAGCTGGCTCTTGGGCTTTGCAGGGAACCAAACTGGGGATTGCGGTGCCTGGACCTGAGCATCTGTGGACCATTTGGAGGGTGTTAAAACCTTCACATGAGGGTACCTGGGTGGCTTTAGTAGGTTAAGCATCTGCCTTAGGCTCAGGTCATGATCCCAGGGTCCTGAGATTGAGCCCCACACGGGTCTCCCTGCTGAGTAGGGCGTCTGCTTCTCCCTCTGTCCCTCCCTCCCCTGCTCATGCGCGCATGCGCATGCGCGCGCGCGCGCGCGCGCGCGCACGCGCTCTCTCTCTCTCTCGCAAAAATAAATAAATAAAATCTTAAAAAAACACACACACACACAAAAAACCTTCACATGATCTGACTGAGATTAGGTGTAATGCTCCATTCTGCAGGTGACGAAACAGAAGCCCAGAGACATTAAGATGATCTCAGTGTCACCCAGCTGGTAGAGAGCAGGGTTGGCCTGGGACTCTGTACCCCAGCACGACGCAGTGGGGGAGTCCCTGTCCTGCAGGGGTGAGGGGTGGGGTGGGCTCACTCTCCTGACCCCTCCTTAGCCTGCAAAAGCGGGAGTGGGGTTGGAGTCAGAGAGCCACCAGGCGGCTTCAGGTGGCCCGCAGGCTGCGGCCGAGCCTGACCGTGTGCCCGCACTCTGTCCGCAGTGCTGGGAGGGCCGGAGTCCCGCGGCGTCCTGCGCAAGATGAGCGAGCTGCTGGAGCTCATGGTGAAGCGCATGGACGCGCTGGCCCGGCTGGAGAACGGCAGTGAGCCGCACCGGGCTGCTGGCCACGGGCTCTTGGCTGCGGACAGGTAAGGGGTACGCGGAGGGGGAGGGGCACTCAGGGTGGGGGAAGGGGGAGCACCCCAAGGTGCTGGTGGGCGCCATATCAAAATGCGCTCCCAGAGCAGGGGCGGGGGGCCCTGTCGGGCAGCCCCCTTTCGGCTAGCCATGTGGAAACGTTTAAGAATGCACAAGCCACCCGGTATTACAACCCCGAGCACATGCCCGCCGCCATACTCAACAGCTGTTATCATTTTGTCATGTTAGTGGCCTGACGTCCTTTTTTCCTTTTTCCTAAAAATCGCAGACAAAAGCCTTTCCTGGCTCCCCGTAGAGACAAGGGCCTTCCTGAGTTAGGCGTCTGTTCTTCGAGTCCGCAGTAACCGTTGGCATATGCCTCCTTTATACGCACACGCCACAAACACACACACCACAAACACGCACACACCACAAACACGTGGTGTGGGGCGTTTGCTGGCCCCATGTGAGTGGGTCCCACAGCATGTTTCCTGCACCTGCGTTTTCCACTCAACACGACAGCTTGGAGCTCTGTCCACGTGGACGGTCACGTGTGGGATGGGCGTATGGGTGAGATGGCCCAGCGGTTGTCTGTCCTTTACGAATGGGCCTGGGCCATTTTTGCCAGAAAGAATTTCTTGGTTTTTTCATTCTAAATATTCCCCTACTGAGTCTGGAATGTCCAAAGGTCTCCGAGAGTTGGTGCCATGGTCCCTTGTGCCTCAGCAGTGGCCCCGGAGCCCCTGCGTGAAACCAAATCATGTGTCTTAGGTGTGTGAGTGATCTGGAACCCCAGAGAAGGAGGATGTGTGAGGTCGGGGCCATCCCGATGGGGCGTCTTGGCCCTCAGGCTCGGCTGTGGAGGGAGGGGCTTGCTGCCCACCCGCCCCAGGGAGATGATCTGCACTTGACCTCTTTTCGGCACTGGGGTTCCTTGTGGGGTGGATTTGCCCCATGTGTTCTAACTGCTAAAAAGTGAGTTTGAAACCCACACTTTACACGATTTAGCAAAAGCTGTACGTTGGCCAGTGTGACTTGCTAAAATTGTTCTACTGCTGAAAAATATCGTTGAAATCCACACTTCCAGACAATTTGTAGGAAAGCTGTAGCCCAGCCAATATGTGTGATGGAAAAGCCAAGGCTCCAGGCATTTCCTGTTTGGAGTTTGGCACAGTCTGGGTTAAAGTGTTGGTGGCCAGTCCTGGTCATGGCGGGACTCCGGCTGGCCTGAGGAAGGGGGTGTGGGTGGCGGACCCCTCCTGTGGACTGGGGGTCCTTTGCTCCGTAGCCTGCCTAGGCTGGGCTGCCAGTGTGACATCATCTCACACTGGCCCTGCCGATGGAAGGTTCTGGAGGCCCAGTCGGGTCACCAGATGTCGGCGTGACTACTTTCATATGAGGTGGCGTTTACCAGAAGCTCACCCAGGGCCTGGTGTCATCCTTACTGCATTACCTCAGTGGTGTCATCTGTCCCAGCCCCGCTTTACGGGTGCTTCCTTTTCTGCCACAGCGAGGAGGGAACTGAGGCCCAGAGAAGGTCAGGATCTCGCCCAAAGCTGCACAGCTGCTAAGGGGCTGGGCCCGGCTCTGGGCCTGGGCCAGCAACTCCAGAGCCCGTGTTTCCACCACTGAGCTCTTGGTAGCCATTCACGAAACATGCGGCTGTGTGAGGGTTAGTTTTTATTCCTTTGCAAGACGTTTCAGATCAACGAATTCACAGCCCAGGGACAAGATACCCTTCGTTAGCTCTTTGCCTTGATTTTTTTTTGGCTTGGAAAACGTAGGCACTGAGATGACAGCCCGGGGGCCACGCGATGGTAGTGTTGGGTGCCTCTCCCAGTGCGTGGCTCCTGAACAGGCTGCGTGGCCGTGTGCTGGGCGGATGCTCTCTCAGCATCCCAGATGAGGATCTGACAGAGCAAACTGAACCGATCCGCTCATGAAGTATGTCTTGGACCTACTAAGTGCCAGGCTTGGCCAGTGGTGTTGGGGGCCCAGCGATGAGCCTTGTCCTCACTCCTGCGGAGAAGACGGGCAGTAACCAAGAAACAGAAATAAGAAAGACAAGTTTAGTCACTGATGCCTGCTCTGAAGGCCTAGGGGTGGGTGCCGTGGAAGGAACTAGTCACACGGGGAGGTCTGGGAAGCCCTTTCTGAGTTGGTGGTACTTAAGCTTGATTCTGTGGGAATCAAGGAGCCGGCTGTGGGAAGGAGCCAGCCACAGGAGGAGCTGGGAGTAGAGAATTTGAAGTAGAGCAAGCAACAGGTGCAAAGGCCCTGGGGTAGGTGTAAGCTTGGTATGGTGGAGGAAAGGAGTCAACGTGAAAGCTGACATGGCAAAGTGGGGTGAGGGACAGGAGAGGCCCACAGAGCAGAGGGTAGAGGCTTTGTCAGCTGTGGTGAGTCTGTGGGACACTATTCTGAGCGGTGTGGGAGTTTGCCAGAGGGTTTACCACCAGGGAGTGCTGGGACCTGGCTTCTTTTTTAAAAAAAGAGCTCCAACCACTGTGTGAAGAAGGGAAGCCCGGGAGCTGGTGGCTGAAATGGGGAGAGGAAGTAAAAGGATTGGGCTCCCCCGGAGCTCCCTCTGGGGCATGAGATCATTTTCTCCTCTGTGCAGAGTCCACATTCCTCTCGCTGTCTGTGCCCCTCTCATCCAGCCCCTCACCCTTTTGGCATCTTTTGCCCTCTCCTGCCCCCGGCTGTGCTGCCGCCCCTCTGGACTGCTGGCTTAGCCTTTGCCCACAGGGCTGCTCACCAGCCTGAGGGCAGAACACCAGGCCGCTCTCCCTCCACGAGCATCCTGCTGTAGGGGCAGAGACGAGGGTCAGGTGGTCCGTCTTCTTGGGCGGGAGACCTTCTGTCAGCTCGTGCAGCGTCGTGTCTGGTTCCTTCCAGTCCTGGCCTCTCCCTCCCTCCCTCCTTCCCCTGCCCTGCCCTTCATCTCCTTCGGAGGGGAGTCCGCGCCGCCTCCTAGCTCCATCCTAGCTCCATCCCGGAAAATAGCAACAATCCATCAAGACCAGCAGAGCCCATCAAACCCCATAGGCAAAGCCATAAATTGCAGGGACATTGTTGCTTCTGGTTTCAGGGAGAGAAATGGTGGGTGTGTTCAGGGCATGGGGGGCAGTGCTGCTTGCTCACACCTCGCCTGTGCACAGACGCTCCAGCCCCTGCCCCATCTAAACCCCCTGGATTGACCTATCTGGGCTAGGCAGGAGGGAGTCCTGCAGATGTGCGTGCTGCTGTGTTTCCAGCAAACTCTGTTCACCTGCACTTGGATTCCTCACTTCGAAATGATCCGTGGCCTGAACAACCCCCACGGTCCTCCCCCGGCCCTGCTGGAAGCTTCTGGACTGTTGCCTCCTACCCATGGTTAGTATGTCCTCGGGGAAAGCAAATTTGCTTTTTTAGCCTAGGAAAACCTAATTAGGGGTTATTTGCAGATTTGCTGCAAATGGCATCATATTACGTATCCTAAAGCCAAACAGTAATGATCTCTGAATTTCCCATAAGGCTTCTCTGCAGCAGCAGAGACGACCAACATTTTAGGCTGTTGTTATTCGAGTCAAATGTGAGTCCGTATCTGCTGGACACTTGTGTGTGCGGAGTCTGGGCCGGGGTTTCTGGAGCTCTGTTCTCAGAGGGACCCTGCCCTCAGAGGGGCAGCCGGCACCCGGCCGTGTGCACAGCGAGAGGGACAGCAGGGCTGTGTTGGAGAGTCCGTAGCTCACTGCAGTGAGGGGCAGACTCGGGGCTGCATCCTGGCTGCTGACTGGCTGGGGGGCTGGCAGCAGGTCATATGACTGCTCTGAGCCCTCATCGTCTCCGTCCTCATCTGTCAGTGAGAGAGAAAGCTGGGGAGAGGGGAGACTCTGCCTCCGCCTCCAGCCCCCTCCTCCGCCCCAACCCTGTGGTTGCTCTCCCTTCCCCGCTGGGTGAGCAGAGAGAGAAGGGGCGAGCTGATCACATTTGGGAGGGCCTAGAATCCCCAAGGAGGAGAGGGAGTTTGGGGTGAGCCTGCTGGAAGTGGGGGGGCGAGCATTTCAACAAAGTAGCACGAGCCGGGTGCTCCAGACAGAGGCAATGAGCAAAACCACCCGTAAGGCTCAGATGTGGGAGGAGGGGCTGGAGGACCTGGTGAGTGAGGGGGAGCAAACCCCAAGCTTGAGGGCTGCGAAAACTCTCTACAGACTCTATACTCCCCAGTTTATGTCTTCAGTCTCAAATCTCCGCATGCCCACCCAGCCGGGTGTCCCGGGAACAACTCAGATGCGGCGTGTTCTGGACACACCTGAGCCCCCCTTCTCCCCAGCCCTCTCACTCCAGGCCATGCCAGTCCCAGCCTTTCCATTGTCTGGACCCCCAACCTTGGAGTCAGCCTCGACCCTTCTCTCTCTCACTTGTGTCCCGTTCGTCAGCAAATTGCCCCCCACCGTCAGAATGTGCCCAGAATCCCACCTCTGTCCACTGCCCGCCACCTCTGCCCTCCTCCCACTGATTCCCAACTCAGCAGCCAGAGAGATTATTTTAAAATACCAATTTGGTCAGGAGCCTCCTCTGTTCCCCACCTCCCCCATAGCTCCCTGTCACACCCAGTGGCCCGTGACCCCCGCGCCCCCAGCCCCGTTGTCTGTCCGGCTCCTCCCCTGCTATCTTCCCTCTTGCTCCCTGGGCTTCAGCCCACCAGCCTCGTCACCGCTCTGCGGCACAGCCGTCTCCCTCTGGGCCTTTGCACAGGCTGTGCCCTCTGCCTCCAGTGCTCTTGTCTCAGATCTGGCCCGGTGATCCCCCCACGGGTTTCTCCCCTGACGTCCTTCAGTTTTTGCTCACATTTTGCTCACCAACGGGTCCTTCCCTGAGGACCTGTTTCGAATTGCACCCCATCTCCCACATTCCCCATCCCTGTTCGTTTGTCGTCACCTCACCCGGTGTATTTTCATGATTTGCTTGTCCGCTATCTCCAGAGCTGGAAGAGATGCCCTGTGAGGGCAGAGATTTTTGCCTGTGTCACTTCTGGATCCCAGAGTTCAATAAGTAATCGTTGGAGAAAGGAAGGGAGACAGGGAGGAAGGGAAGAGCGGCAGTGTGCGCGCCCTTGGGTGCTCTGGGGAGTTGTGCCTGTGCCACTGTGCGCGGCGGGACAGCAAGACAGAAGCCAGGGGCGCTGTGGCCATCGCCACCCCGGACGAGTTCCTGTTCTGGAAGCCGAGGAGGTCGGCCCATCTGGGAGGGCCCGGTTACTGCTGCGTGGCCTGTAACGACCTGGTCATATCACACTGGGAATCTGTCTTAGGAAAAGAATCTTAACTTAGAAACAGGTGTATGAACAGCTTGGTCCTTGATGCCTTTTTCACGGTGTCAAAAAGCGTGAGCAGTGGGGCGCCTGGCTGGCTTCGTCGGTGGCATGTGCGACTCTTGATCTCGGGGCTGTGAATTCAAACCCCGTGTTGGGTGTAGAGGTGACTTAAAATAAAATCTTAAATCTTAAAAAACCTCACAAAGTTGGAGCGACAATTTGAACGTCCCCCAGCGAGGAAACCCCATGTGCACCGTGGTGCTTCTGCTGGGCACTGCTTGTGCTGCCATCAGATGTGATGTTGACAGGGACCGGCAGGGATTCTAGTGGTAAGGGACCACGGGAAGGGCAGGTTTTGCAGTTATGAACAGAGTTGGACTGCGAGTGCGCAGAGTTCAGCAAGAGTCCAAGTACCGATACTCAGTGCAGCATGTCATGATCCCTGTCCCTGGGTAAGGGGATGAGGGTTTTTCCAATTTCTTTATAAAAAAAAACCTCAAAAAATGCTTCTAGACATTCTCGGCCACCTGTGGCCCGAGCCAAGAGCCTCTGGGGTCTGCATGTGGGGGGGGGGTGGGGCAGGGGACAAGTGACCCTGGAAGGCAACTCTGGGGGCTGCTTTCAAAGGCTTGCCTCAATGATGTCACACCCCGTGCGGGGCCCTCCCTCCTAGAATAGCCTCTGGCTGGAGGTCGGGCCACTGGTCTGGCCCCAGCGCTGGAGAGAGGCCAGACTGGTGACGAGGGATGGGGGTAGCTGGGTGACAAGGTCAGGATCAGTCAGCCCTGCAGGGTGGAAACTTAGCCACTGTGACAAGTGTGAATGGGCTCTGCGTCCTAACAAAGAGAGATTCTCAACATCCCAAGTCAGGGTGCACCTGCTCAGTAGGCTCTCAGTGTGTCTTAAATAAAATATACATAGGAGATATTTTAGAAAATCCTCCAGGGGAAAGCCAGGCCCTGAGATGTGGGGGCTGGTGTCCGGGTACTGTGTCCCCCAGCCCAGCCTCAGCACCCTGGCTCTGTCCCACTCTAGGTGCACTGATCCCTCCTCCAAGTGCTGAAACCACGCACGGCTCCGCTCTGGCTGTGTTCCTGCCAACAGCAGGGAGACGATCCATTCTTCTGTCTGTCTGTCTATTTATCTAATATAAACGTAGACGTAGGGATGGGTGTATGCATTTCTCAGGGCGAGAGAGAGAAGTGCTCTCTGTCCTTGCTCAGGGAGGGGCTGGCAGAGCCTCCGGGGCGTGCAGAGCCCCCCACAGCATCCGGCAACCTGGATGGGGGCAGAGGGAGCCGGAGAAGCTGCGGAGGGCCACCGAGAAATTGGGGGGAAGGCTGGACGCTGGAGTTGGAGTTCCTTATGTGCCGTGTGGTGTGTGTGAGAGGGGACAGACAGAGAGACAGTCACAGAGAGAACGCGTCTCCCCGTCCACGACGCTCACGTCTGTGTTTCCCGGTAAGCGTGGCTGTGGGCACCTGTGTGCAGAGTCTCCGGGTTTTAAAAGGAAAGTGACTGGTTTCATGATAAAATAACAACTCCCAGCAAGCATGCTGGCCAGCTGCCGGAAATCGATACTCTGTTAATTGAATGCAACCTTCATAAATCCTGGGAGGAACACGAAATTAAACCTCCTTCCCCAGGTGTCCAGGAGAGCCTGATCCAGGGGCCTGGGAATGAGGGCCAAGCGAGTGATCGCCTCAGGGGCTGAGAGGAGGGGATGGGGCATCTGGGGGGCCTCTTGGGGGCCTGACACGAGGGGATGACTGGAGCCGGGCCCCAGGGGAAGGAGCCCCTGTGGCCCAGCCCTGGGTGGCGGAAGGAGCAGAGCATCCCGTGATGGGCTGCGGTGTTGGGTGTCTCTTTGGGGGGCCCTGGGGCAGTGGTTGGCAGCAGCAGGGGTGGCCATGGGGGGCCATCTGGCTCCAGGAGGCCGCCTGTGCTCAGGCAGGAGGGGGTGGCGGTCTGTGGGTATGAGGTGGGGGATGCTTGGGCCAGAGAACGTGGAATACTGTGGATACTGGAGAGTTCTCCAAGAGGCCTCCCGGGGTCTGCACAGCCCTGTGGCCCCGAGAGCCGCGGCAGCCACGGGACCACCACGTTTGTCGGAGGTGGGGTGTGAAAAGGTCCCAGGATTCTTCGTGGAGTGTCTGCCCAGCTTGGGGGGACGGCGGGACCCATCTGAGCCGATGCCCCAGTGGTCCTAAGAGCTTCCTGATAATGCAGAAGGCCCCCATCTTTTTTGCCCCTACCTGGCACCCACAGCTTACAGGCTGGCTGAGAACCTCACCCTCCTCTTGCTGACCGTGCCACAGGGAGCCGCCGGGCGGCTCGGGGATTATCTGCTGCTCCAGGGCGAAGGGCAAAGGTGCCTCCTTCGGGGCCCTCTCTTAACCTCCAGCCTGCCCTCTGCCCACCTCGCCCTGACATGGCCCTGGGTCTCCACGACTCACGCTCAGGCCACCCCCTCACTAGACCCGTTCAGGCTTGTCTGGCTTACCCACCAAAGCATGCACCAAAGATAAAACAGGGGAGGAATAAAAATAAGCTTCAAGTAGGAAGGATTAAAGGGTCCCCGGTCACCTGCACCAGCGGGGTAAGGCTGGGTGCCCAGTGCCCTCGATCTCCCCGCTTTGCAGACACAAGTCCAGCTCTCTACCCTGGTAACGGGCCCTACAGGGTTAGGAGTGGGGTTGACAGGGAGATGCCTTCTGCTAGAGCTCTTCTAGCCTTCACCACCTGCCGGGGCGCTGAGGGCTCCGCCCCCGCGATGTCACTCCCTAGCTCAAGGCCTTGGTCCTGCTCTCCTGCCTCTGTGCCCACCCTGAGGCACAGACCCCTTGCAGGTGAACTGGTGCCTGATTTTTCCACATTAAAGCTGTGTGGCCCTGAGTGAGTAACTCAGCTTGGCTGTGCCTTGGTTTCCTCCTTTGCACAGTGGGGCCCTTAGAAAGAACCATGATGTTGTCGGGAGAACTATCTGGGGCCCCATCGGCTGGAGGCTGCCAAGCCCCGACTTCCCAGATTATTCCCATTCTTTGTGCTTCCCAGGCTGCTGCCCTGCTGTGGTCTGGGGTCTCAAGGCATCTGCTTTCACTGTCCGTTTTATAAAAGAGCATCCCAGGGAGAGAGGACGAATCGTAGATTATTTGACAATAGACAGCGTTGCCCAAATGCTAAGTCCAGTTGAATAACAGAGACGCCAAGTCATTCCGATTCAAACAAGCTGAGCTCGTGAAATCAGACAGATGCCACCTGCGCTATTTAGAGCCCTCACGGGTGATGCTCCCGGGAAACGCTTATTGGGTGAAAAATCCTCCAAAAAGGGATGTGCTTTGTTCTGCGGTCGGACGTTTGAAACTTCCTTTTGGGGACGGTTGACTGCTGTAGGTAGGGAACGTACGCGACCCGAGCGTTTGCTGAGCCTCTGCTACATGCCGAGCCGGGCCCTTCAGCCTTATGTCGAATCCTTGGAGTCCCTCTGAGCTAGTCAAGATTATCCAGCTGTTATAGGAGCTGACCTGAGTTCAGAGAGGTTAGGTAACTTGCTCAAGGTCACACAGCTGCCTGTTGGAGTCAGGATTTGAAGTCCGGACCTCTGACTCTGAGGCCCTCAATCTTCCCAGTCTCTGCACAATGTGGAGTCACCCTCTCGGGACTTGAGAGGTCAAGGGCGTCTCTGGCTGTTCTCTGTCTTCGCTGAAAGTAGCAGCAGGGGACGCTTGGGCTTCAGCAAGCAGAGCCGTTAGAAGTTTCTGACAGCAGGGGCCCAGGAGAACTTGAACTCTCCTTTTATTTTTTTGGAATTTTTTGTTTTTCGTTTTTTTTTTTTCAAAGGATTTTATTTATTTACTTGAGAGAGAGAAAGAGAGAACACAGTGGGAGAGGGAGAGTCAGACCCCCGCTGAGCAGGGAGCCTGGCATGGGGCTTGATCCCAGGATCCCAAGATGATGGCCTGAGCCAAAGGCAGATGCTTCACTGAGCCACCCAGGCACCCCGCAGACTCTCTTTTTGTGATGGACTAAAAGCCATTTTCCCTCAGTTTTGCAGACCATGATGCATTTGTTTCCTTGGGCTGCCATAAAAAAATGACTGCAAACCGGATGGTTGAAAACAATAAAAATGATTTTCTCTCTTGGTTCTGGGAGCTGAAGTCTGAAATCCAGGTATCAGCAAGGCCTCATTCCTTCCTAAACCTCCGGGGAGGATCCTTCCCTCCCTCTCTCGGTTCCTGGTGGCCCAGGCATCCCCTGGCTTGTGGCTGTCTTCACATGGCCTTCTCCTAAGGACACCGAGGCCCAACCCGATTCAGCATGACCTCATCTCAACTAATTACATTTGCAAAGACCCTATTTCCAAATAAGGTCACATTTTTTGTGGTTCTGGGTAGATGTGAATCTACCACAGGGAGGGGGGACGTCACTCAGCCCCGCACGAGGATAGAGCTCTGGGCACACGTCCCATGCTGGGCATTAGTGCCAGGCTCCCTCCAAAAGCATGTTCTTGTCCTTGAGGGCTCAGGACTCCGCTGGGACTTCTTCTCTTTTCCTTTCTTTCCTTTTTCTTTTTTTTTAAGATTTTATTTTTGGGGCGCCTGAGTGGCTCAGTCAGTTAAGTGTCTGCCTTCAGCTCAGGTCATGATCCTGGGGTCCTGGGATCGAGCCCCGCATCGGGCTCCTTGCTCAGCAGGGAATCTGCTTCTCCGTCTCCCTCTGCCCCTGCTCGTGTGCTCTCTCTCTCGCTCACTCTCAAATAAATATATAAAATATTAAAAAAAAAAAAGATTTTTTAAAAGTCTTCTCTACACCCAATGTAGGGCTCACACCTACAACCCCAAGATCGAGAGTGCCGTGCTTCACCGACTGAGCCAGCCGGGCCCCCCCGACCTCCCCTGGGGGTTTCAAGCCGGCCACTCACAACCATGTCCCAGCACATGGGGGACTCAGAGGAGTGACCTCGCTCCCAAAGGGTGGCCAGAGCAGACCCTCGAGGGAGAGACCCCTTCAGGAAGGCTTGAAGCAGGGTCCCTTCCCAAGTCTCCAGGGACCTGGCAGGACCTCCCACTTGTCCCTGACAAGGGTTGTTTGTGCTCTGGGGTCTCTGGCTAGAAGTTGGGAAGGGTACGCGGTCCTTCCCCACCCGGGAGCTCCCCCTGTGCTCCTCGGCCGCCCATGCCCAGCACGAACCCTGACCTGGCAGCCGCGAGCTTCGGGCCTCTCACATGGTGGCTGCCGCCCGCAGACGGCGGCACTTTCCTCCAGGCAGAGGGGTGTCCGTCCTGTCCCCGCAGGTCAGCAGGGAAAGCATCTCTGGAACTCTTGCTCGGAATGGACCACAGAGCCCAGCAGACGCCGGGGCATCCTCTGTGGAGACATGTCACCCACCAAGGGTGAAGTCTGCTTCTTGAGGCGGGGGTTACCTACGACGTCACCACGGTCTGTGGCCCTCCGCAGGCCACAGTGTGTGAACAGAGCAGCAGCATGTCCCTCGTTTTAACTTTTTTTTTTTTTTAAAGATTTTATTTATTTATTTGAGAGAGAGGCAATGAGAGAGAGCATGAGCGAGGAGAAGGTCAGAGGGAGAAGCAGACTCCCCATGGAGCTGGGAGCCTGATGCGGGACTCGATCCCAGGACTCCAGGATCATGACCTGAGCCGAAGGCAGTCGTCCAACCAACTGAGCCACCCAGGCGTCCCTCGTTTTAACTTTTTACAGAGGAGGCGAGTGGGGAGAAATAGGTCTACAGAGGCTCCTTTGGGGGCGGTAACGAGGAAAAGTGGAGAAGCCGCGTTGGTCTAGTGTCGTGCCATCGCAGGCCTATGTTTTTAAAGAGGAGGACGCTGAGGCACAGAGAGCCTAAGTGACGTGCCTGGGACCGCACAGCTCCCGAGAGGGAGATCTTTAGCTCTTCTGTTTTACCGCAACCTGGAGAGATGCTGGCCGCCCTCTTCCCCGCGGCGTTCCTCGGCCACCTGAAGACCAAGGAGAATTATCCCTGCTTCCTCCTGTCTGAGGACGTTTTGAGCAAAAGCAGCATCGTCTCTGAGCGCTCTCCTTCTTTGTAATCTCGTAGAAGGCTGCTGCAGCTGAACCGTGCCCTCCAAAAAGACATGTCACCGTCTGAATCCCCAGTGCCCACGAACCTGATCTTCCCCGGAAGTGGGCCTTGGCAGGTGTGGTCAGATTAAAATGCGGTCACACTGGATCGGGGGCCTCATCCAGTGACGGGGTCCCTGTAGAAAGAGGGAATGTGGACACACAGAAGGCCAAAGGACAGCAGGGGCAGAGGCTGGGGGATGTGTCCCACTAGCCACAACTGGCCCCTCCCTTCGTCCCAGGAGGAATGCACCCTGCTGACATCTTGGGTTCGGACTCCCGGCCTCCAGGACTGCGAGGGAATAAATTTGTGGTCGTGTGTTACTGTGGCCAAGGCACGCCGGCTTCTATTACTTTTTCATTTCATTTCTTTTTGAGAGGGTTGATGGGATTGTGTGTGTGTGTGTGTGTGTGTGTGTGTGGACACGCATGTGTGTCTCGAGGGCTTGTCTGCCCCCTCCTGCCACTTCCTTCTGTTGCCACCTCACCCCATGACTGCCTTGGCCCCCCGACCTCCTGTCTCCCGCACCCTCTGTGGACGGGGCCACTGCCCGACCTCTCCACGCGGAAGGCAGCGGTGGGAGGGGAGGGCGGCCTGAGGGGACAGGCGGCCGTCATCATTGTGCCTCCTCTAGACGACAGGCCACCCAAGAGGTGTCCTCCCTCCTGTACTTCCCACGTTGTGCAACAGTGAAGTCCCCGTCCTTGTACAGGGATAGACGGAGCTCAGACAAGGTGCGCGGAACCAGACGGTGAAGTGCGAATGAAAGGAACGGAGTTAGTGGGTTGGAAAGGGCGGGCCGCTTAGACAGCCCCGCCCCCGGGGAGTGGGGTCCGGCTCGACACAGGCCCTCGCGATGAGCTAAATCTTGCGTATGATGTCTCATAAACTTCTCTGAGAGCCGAGTAGTAATCAACGCCAGGAAATAAATTCTCCAAAAATAAAGGCAATGCGAGTCTTGGTGGTGGGCGGAGGGCTGTGATGTTTGTGGCGGTAAATGTGTTTAAGATCCTGGGGAGAATTCAGGCTCAGGAGTGCAACAGTAATTTACTAGAGGCTTAATAGTTGGCACGTCCCCAGGCTGCTTTGGGTGGAATTTATTTTGGCACGACGGAGCCCCTCTGGGAGGAAATGGAGACCCAGGCTCAGGGCAGCTGCCGTGCCCGGGAAAGGGCCTCCGTTGCCTGGAGGTCCCGGGCTGGTCCCCCAGGCTCTCCCAGAGAGTCCCTCCGCCTGCTTTAGCTTCAGTTGCTGCCCCTCAGCACGCGGGGCACGCGCACGTGGGGATGAGTGTGCAGACACGCCTGGGACACGTGCACGTGCGTGTGCAGCGGGTGGTTAGAGAGCCCTTCCAGCCAGGCGGGGGCGGGGGACACACGCCTCCACCTCCGAGCCCAGCGTCGTCCATCGTTGCGCTCCGGTGGGTGGCCAGGAGCACTCACACCGGCTGCCCTCGCTCATCCCCCCTCCCAGGAAGGCTCCTGCAGCGGGCTGTGTGCGCTCACCCCTGGCTTCTCTCACTAGGTTTCCCCCTGGGGCTGGCCTCATGGAGCGGATCCAGGCCATCGCCCAGAACGTGTCGGACATCGCCGTGAAGGTGGACCAGATCCTGCGTCACAGCCTGGTCCTGCACAGCAAGGGTGCGGCCCGGGGCACCCCTTCGGCCCCAGGAGGCCAGTGTGCTGGGTGGCCCTGACTGCTCCCCCCGGCAGCTCTCCTGCCTCCGGCCTCAGGCTCTGAGCGGGGTGACTTGGGGTTCACCCCACTGGGACTGGCGTGAGAACATAGGTCCTGGAGTCCCTGGGGGGCCCCCTCCATTTTTCTTGATGTGGGGAGCAGCAGGCTGGGGGTCCCCCTAAGAGGGTTACATTTGGGTGGGTGCGTGAGGTCTGCCTATCCAGACACTGGGCCATTCAAGCTGGCTCCTCACCGGTTCCTAAGCCTGTATGGGAGGTAGGGGGCCTGTGGCAGGGGGGGAAACCTGGGCATGGGCACCCCCTGGAGGGTGGCCTTTCAGGTGAGGAAACCCAGGGGAGGGAGGGCAGTGTGTGCTCCCGGGCTAACCCCTCCCCCCAGACCTGGGCTCCCCTGAGGCCCCCCAGCAAGCTGACCTTCTCCCCCACCCCAGTGTCTGAAGGCCGGCGGGACCAGTGTGAGGCTCCCAGTGACCCCAAGTTCCCTGACTGCTCAGGGAAGGTGGAGGTGAGGCCCGGGGCTGAGGGTGGGGTAGAGGTGACCGGGGGGGCCCTGCCCCCAGACTAGCTCTGAGATCCTGCTCCTGGCAGCGGTGTCTGCCCAGCCCCCAGCCCCTGACCCTGGTACCCGCTGGCGGAGGCCAGCCTCAGGGGACAGCCTCTCTGCGTGGGCCATCTGCGGGGCCCACCGACCCGCACTGTTCTAGCACGATCACGTTTCAGGGTTCTCGGTACTTTGTTACAGCAAACAAACTGTTAGTAACACCTCCAGCGGCCTGCATCCCCGCCGGTTCAGACCCGGACTGGATCTCTTGAGTGGCCCTGTCTCCCCAGCCCTCCCCATCCTTGCGACCAGCTGGACTGAGAAAGCCCCCCGGCCCCTCCCCTGGGGGCTCACTTCCAGGGGCCCGTGGCTGCGTGAAGTCTGTCCACCTGGGAATGCAGTCTGCGGCGTAAAAGCCAGCTCCACTCCGGTTCCGAACTCCCCAAGAGGGTGGGGCAGCGGCCCTGGGCGCCCCTTCCTCGCTGACGTGTGGGGACCCCCGTGGGTGGGCTCCTGACCTTGGCCTCAGCTGGATCCTGCTCCCAGTGGAGACCAGCCAGGCCCCGAGCTGCTGCATCTCCCACCGTCCGCCCCGGAGCTTTCCCCGAGTGTGTCGTGACCTGGCCTTACTCTTCCGGGGCCCTCCTCTTTCTGGGCCTGGGGGACAGTGGTCCTGCTCAGCCGTTCTCGGGGTTCTCAGTGGCCAGGACACAGGGCCAGGTCACGAGGCTCTGGTCTTTCTCTGCTCTCTGCGCTGGCCTTGCTGCGTCTCTAAATGTATGTCCCAGAGGCCCTGTCCTGAGGGACCTTGGGTCCCCAAGGACATGCCCGCAAAGAGCCTGCCAAGGGTGTGGGTGGGGCTGTGCCAGCACCCTCGCCTAGGCTGGCCCTTTCCGCAGTGGATGCGTGCCCGCTGGACCTCTGACCCCTGCTATGCCTTCTTCGGGGTGGACGGCACCGAGTGCTCCTTCCTCATCTACCTCAGTGAGGTTGAGTGGTTCTGCCCCCCACTGCCCTGGAGGAACCAGACGGCCGCCCAGATGGCCCCCAAGCCCCTCCCCAAAGTCCAGGTAGGCCTGGGAAGTGGGTAGGCCTGTGAGGGGCTGGTGGACAGGTCGACTGGCCTGCTGGGGTGGGACATCCTTGAGGGACAATAGGAGGAGGTCTTGGACTCTGGTAAAATGAGGCCGGCCAGCCGTGCCTGGTGGGGGGGCCCGTCCCAGCCTGCCAGCCCTCTGGGGATGCTGCAAAGCTTGGCCAGCTTCAGGGCCAAGCTGGGGCCCCTGGAGGCACCCCTCAACAGGCTAGGATAATAGTAACAATAGTGTCGCTCCTGGAAGGCTTCCAGATGCTTTATCTGTACTGAAACGTCCCAGCAGTCCCTTATGCGACCACACTGAGCAGGTGGCAAGTCTGAGGTCTGGGGAATGTTCAAGGTGTCCTGTTACTCCAGCTCCACTGAAAGGTGGCCCGGCCTCCCTGATGTCCGAGGGCTAACTCTGACCACCACCCTTGCTGTCTCTATGTAGCAGCTGAGACGCCTGGGGACTGTCATCGCTGGCCACCCCCAAAGGGCTCGGGACAGAAGGATGACCAGAACTGGGCTGGGATAGACCGGCTTGGCCGGGGCATTAGTGTTGGTGGGTGAGAGCAGGGTTCCCCAACTGTGGGGGTCTGTGGGCCTTTATAAATGGCAGGAGAAGCTAGAGTAGGCCCAGCCTCCCGGCAGCGTGCCAGCCCCTGTTCCCAGGGCAGCAGGTGATGGTGGTGTTGCGGCTTTGGGGCTGAGGGCTGGAGAACCCAGGTCTGGGCCCCCCTCCAGGCAGTTTTCCGGAGCAACCTGTCCCACCTCCTGGAGCTGATGGGCAGTGGGAAGGAGTCTCTAATCTTCATGAAGAAACGGACCAAGCGGCTCACGGCCCAGTGGGCGCTGGCTGCCCAGCGGCTGGCACGGAAGCTGGGAAGCGTCTGGAGGGACCAGAAGCAGGTACTGCTTCTCTGTGCATTCAGGGAGCTGCGCTCAGAGAGCTTAGAGAGTGAGCTCAGGGCCCCAGGCCTTCATGTGGGCACCAGCTCTGCCTTTGAAAAGGTTTTATTGAGTTTGAGTTTCATCTGGGGTGAGGGAGGCAGAGTCAGGATAGATGCATGTGGTGGCCCCTGGCCCTTTTTAGATTTCGGGTAGAATGACAAACCCTCCCCTCTACCACGTAGGAGTTCTGCATTCTGTAGACATCTTGTTCTTTTTAGGGAGAAAAGTCATGGCATTTGCCTGGAATATTGGGAATAATAGAGCCTGTTTGGGGGAGGTTTGTAGGTCCATCCATCCATCCACCCATCCACCATTCATCCATCCATCCACCCACCTACCCATCCATCTACCCATCTATCCATCCACATTCATCCATCCAATATTTACCTGACTCTCACATCACCCTGTTTATTTCTTTCAGAGTCCCTATCATTTCATGAAATTATCTCTTGTCTGTGTTTACTGTTGTCTACCTCTTCCATCTGGAACGTAAGCGCCTTGAGGGCGGGATGTGACCATCTTGTTCACTTTGACCTCCAGTGCCCAGTGTGGTCACTCTGCCTCTTGGTCCCCCTGCTGGTGCCAGGAAGCGCCTGCCCAGGCACAGCCTGGAGACAGTGACTCCTGCTGGCTGGGTCCCCCTGGGGGTGGCAGGGCAATGCTGCTGTTCCTTCACGCTGACCCTGTGTCCTCCCCAGATCCTTGTTCACATCGGCTTCCTGACGGAGGAGTCTGGTGATGTGTTCAGCCCAAGGGTGCTAAAGGGCGGGCCACTGGGAGAGATGGTGCAGTGGGCAGACATCTTGGCCACTCTCTACGTCTTGGGCCATGGACTGCGGATCACAGTGTCCCTGAAGGAGCTGCAGAGGTGAGTGCTGGGGGAGGGGAGGAGAGGAAGGGGAACCTGTCCTCCAGGAGCCCCTGTTCCACCTGCAGGTCTCTGGGAGGCTTCTTAGTGTACTGGGGATAGTGATATTCCTCATTCCCTCCTCCTCCTCCTCCATGTTGATGCCTGGTCATTGTTTGGGAGGCACCAAGGAAGCATGTTTGCACAGCGCTGTTCAAAGGTCCTTTTCTCCATCTTGGGCCAATAGGTGCCCCAGTGTTTGCACTCAGGGGCTGACAAACACTGGTTTGTGGAATCGAGCCAAGTCATGTAGAAGGCGTCCTCTCTGTCATCTTGGTGGGCGTGGTATAGCCTCGGGGTTTTCCTTCTGGAATTGGGCTCCTTCCTGGACCAATTCTGGGAGCTGGTAAGACTTGGAGGGTGGTGAGGTGGGCCGTGATGCCTGTCCCTTCCCCAAAACTTGCCTTTCCAGAGTCCTCCTGATGTTCTTGGGGGTGGGAGATGGTGATGAGAGGGGGTAGGATTATGTGTGTTTGTGTGTATGTGTGTGTGTGTGTTTTACATACTCAGGTATCCATAAACAATATATGGTTTTGTTTCATTTTGGTTTGCTTTGAGCTTTGTATCAATGGCACCTGCTGTATGTGATGTTTGAGACATGCTTTCTTCACCCATTCTTACATTTCAGAGTCTCATTCATGTTGTTCATGTAACTCTACTTTATTCATTTTCACTGCTGTATGAGATTTCATTATGTGGACGGTCCATCATTATTTTTCAGTTTTTCCTGACTGTGGACATTTCCCACCTGCTTTTTGTAAGTTTTGAGTGATGCTGTGGTAGACACACCTGTACGTGGGGTACCTGTGTCACGGTTTCTCTTGGGTAGAGACTGAGCTGCTCTTCAGTATAGACTAAGTTACCCAATTGCTGGGACTAATGGTGTGTGAAAATCCAGCTTTATAAGATAATGCTAATTGTTTGCCAGAGTGATGGCACCAATTTAGCCTCACCACGTGGAGGTTCCCAGTGGCTATGTTGTCCCCCACATGTAGGGTCATTATACTTCTTAACTGAGGGCGTCAATTGGTGTCATGATCTGTTACGTTCTTACATTTCCCTGACAGCTAGTGAGGCCGAGCAGTCTGCCATAGGCTTGTCCTTCCTTATTCTTGATGAAATGCCCATTCATGTCCTTTGCCCACCTTTCTGCTGGGCGGTTTGTGTTCCTTATTGAGTTGTAGGTGTTCTTTATATACAATGGGTATAAACCCCATGCAACTTTTACCTGTTTAAAAATCTTCTCCTAATTTGTGGCTTGTCTTTATTATCCCTCCCCCACCAAGGAATAGAAGGCCTTAATTTAATGTAATCAAAGTTATTGATCTTCTTATTTTTCTTTTTCTTCATGGTTAGGGGTTTGTGCTTTGTGTTTTTCCCCGCTCTTTCTCATAGGGCATGACTAAGGAAGGCCCCAGAGTTGTCACCTACAAATTGACTTTTCTTCATCAGCCCATTAACTTACTCTAAGGGTGGATTTCAAGCTACAATGTGATTCTTGTCCAGAGCCCACCCATCATCTTGATGGTCTATTGGTTCTAGATGTCTCTGTCTGATCAGCATTTTGTCCTGGCCACAAATGCTAATGCTCTGTAGCATAGGAATGTTGGAGAGAGGGGGATGTTGGTGGGGACAAAGCCATTGACAACTTGGTCTTGGGCAGCTACTCAGCCTCTGCTGAGTTGGAGTCTGCCAGTAACTCGAGTAATGCTTCTCGTGACCTCGATCAGAAGGCAGTACTAGGACCCGCTGTATTGCATAGGGGGAGGCCACTAAATGACCTAGTGGTTTGAAGATTTTTATTCCCGTGGCTTGCAATTCACACCACTGGAGTCATTCTTTTAGGTTGATGCACTTCTCCAGTAGGACTAGGAAAGTTGCAAAGTGTCTTCAGAGAGGAACAGTGTATATAGAGGATCCACTTTGAAGGGGGCGAAGGCGACAGGGACAAATGAGGGGGCTGCACGATTGCGGCAGTGTTGGGAAGCACAGTCCCAGGTTGGGGGCAGCAGGTTCTGGGGGAAGAGCTGATACCTGGGAATAGCAAATGCGCCCCCCCCCCCCCCCCCCGCGGGTCCTGCAAAATCTGGCTGAATGGCCCCCTAGTGGGAAGGAACTGGGTAGGGCGCTGTCCCCGTGTGCTGGTGCTGAACCTGTAGACGAGCAATTCAGCGTTGGGAGAGGGAACCTGCATGTCCCTTGCTCTGGGTCTCACCCTGGTGGCATGTTGTCATCAGACCAAGCTTTTCACATTGTGCAGGCCACTTCAGAGCTGAGTGTGCCCACTCGTCACCTGCCAGCACACACTGCTGCTCGCCCCCAGCTCCCTCTGAACAGAGGACACAGATGCACCAACACTGGAGCAGAATGCTGCTAATGTTTGCAAATGATGAAAAGAAGCCTCTTTGCCTGGCCTTGAAGCTTTCTGCAGGAAAGTCAAATAGGGTGGGGGTGAGGAGGAGGAAAGAAAAGAGGAACCAGTGTCTGGGAAGTCAAAGAAGTCTTGGGCAGTTTGTGGATGGCGCAGTCAGGGGTTGTGGGTAGCCATGCGCCAGACCTGCCTAGGGCAGAGCAGCAAGCAAGGGTCTAGGGCCGCATGTCCCCTAGGTCACCAGAGCCCCCAGGATGCAGTGGGAAGACTCCTGGGGGGTGAGGGCTGTCTGGAGTCCTCATCCCAGGCTCTGCCATACACAACGTTCCCCATGAGTGTGGAGCATCCTATCGGCGCTGCTGACACCTTGACCTGCCTCAAGGTTAGATGAAATCATGCTTATCAAACAGCATTCAGCTTGATTGCTCCCTTCTGGCCATGCGTCTTCTGGGCCCAGAGACATGAGAACTTCCTTTCTTCACTGCTCCCTGAGGGAAGGCCTCTCCCATGCATTTGTGACAGCCCGACAACCACACAGAGAACCATCCCTCTGTGAGAGCAGGTATTCATTCGACAAGTCTCCTGAAGAGATGGGAATTTAACTCAGTTTCCCAGCTTCTCAACCCATGCTGGGGTGTGTCCTGTTTCAGGCTTCACTCCAAGTCCTTCCCTGCCAAGGGCACTTCCTCCTCTGGCCACTTCTGGGGCGTGGCCCCGAGCTTGTGTTTACTGAGGCAGCCATTGCCCATAACGGGGCCAGAGCAGTGAGGATGGGGGTCACTGCACCCACGAGGTCTCAAGGGCGAGGCCCTAGTGGAAAGGACCAAGATCTGAAATCCCTCCTGCTGCTTTTCTTTCACTGCACACATGGGTACCCACATATACACACACGTGCACATGCATGCATGCCCCAGTGTATGACCACATGTGCACACCCACGCACGTATGCATGGCTCATGCACACACACACACGTGCATCCCTGTGCATAGGCCCACACCACCACACACCGGCCAGCACACACTCACGCACTCACACACCCCACAGAGACTCCATATCTTCCCGCCAACACGTCACTTCATGCCAGGCTCATGCGGGTCTGAACTGCCCAGAAGCAGGGGCTCCAGGGAGACGTTACCTCATCTCCGACTTGCAGCTCTCACATGGGCAGGCCCCGGGCTGTGTCCAGACGGCTCCGTCCTTGGTCCCCGGTGGGGTGTAAGTGCGGGCGAATTGCTTTTGCTCAGACAGGGCAGGGGTGTTGTAAACAGCCCACACACCTCGGCGAACAGCCTCCTGAAGGGGCTTTCTAAATCTCTTATCAGAAACAATTTCAAGACAACTAAAAAATAAAAACAAAAAAGAAAACCACCTTCCCCAGGAGGCATAATACAGTTATGTCTACAAAATTAACAGCCCCAGCTGTGGTTGGAATACATTTCAGGTGGGGATTCTTACCCCTTCCCCTCACCAGCCTTAGAAAACATACTGACATTGGGGCCCACCCTTGGTGTCTCTGTTTAACTGGTCTGCAGTAGGGGCCCAAGTATCCAGTTCTCAAAGCTCCCCGGGTGATCTAATGAGCAGTGAAGGTTGACAAGTGGAAAAGCTGCGGCTGTGACCTTTCTAAGCCTCCCCTGGGATCCCCCACCCCCAGCGTCTGGGCTGCTGTGGGGTTGGGACATTGGCCTTCTTGGCTTGTTCATAATAGCTGTCGTCTGGGTCCCTAGTGCCGGTTCCTGAGTGCAGGATTGGGACCTGGGGTTCAGGCTCAGGTCCCTAGAAGACTCGTAGAAAGCGTGTGTGGATTCCTCCCAAGTGCACATTTGCATGCCTGAAAGCCCCCATGATATCCTCGGTTGCAGGGGGTGGGCTGAGGAGGCACCCCTTGGAAGTGGCCCAGATAGTGGGGTCTCTCATGCCTCACCCGGGGCATCAGGTGGGAACCTGCTGACCCGGAATGCACTGTGTCCCATGCCCTTTCTTGGATGTACTTCTCCCCTGTGACAGATGGAGGCCAGGGCTGTGAGCTCCTCAGGCTCCTTCCACCGGGACCACCCCAACGCTGCCAAAATGCAGCGGAGACTTCGACACAGTCGTGTATCAGCTAGGGCCGCTGCAATGAAGCACCGCACGCTGGTCTGACACACTGGTCTCAGTCTGGGGGCCGGAGGTCCAAGGTCAAGGTGCCAGCAGGGTTGTCCTCCCAAGGCGGGGAGGGAGGGTCTGTCGTGGACTCTCCCGTGGCTTCTGGTGGTTTGATGGTGACCTTTGGCGTTCGCTGGCTTGTGAAGCGTCAGCCCCATCTCTGGCTTCGTCTTCACGTGGCCTTTTCTCCGTGTACGTGTGTAGCCGACTCTCCTCCTCTTACACGCATGCGGGTCATATGGATCAGGTCATTAGACCTTACTTCGATCTGATTGCCTCTTTAACAGCCCCGTCTCCAGATAAAGACACTCCTGAGACACTAGGCGTTAGGACTCTGACATGAATTCTGGGGGGACACAAGGCACCCTACAAAAAGAGGGTGACCTTCTGAGCTTGCAAAGGGGTCACGGGCAGAAATCGCAATGAGCACCCTCATGGCGTTGCTGTGGGCTCTGCAGGAGAAAGAGAATCACCCCGGAGCCTCACCTCCCAGCCTTAGGGAGCCGTTCCCTGCGGGCAGCACCAGGTTAACTGGAAAATAGGTCAATGAGACGTGAAGGCGAGCCCAGTTCCGCGTCGCAGCGTGGCTTCGGTGACAAGCCTCTCCCTGGTCTGGCTAAATAACCTGTATAGGGGAAGGCAGCGGGACGGAGATGCTGCCGCTCGGACGTGTGCTGTCGTTTGTCGCAGATGTTCACGGCAGATGTCTTGGCCACTGACTAAGCAACAAGGCTGGACGCAGGAGCCGCTTTTCTCTGTTCCTCGTGTTCTGGTGTTTTAATTAACCAGCTCACTGGAGTGATGTTTGGGGCAATGCACAGAGCCCACATCTGGCTTTGCTGCTGCAGGGTGTTTCCGGGCGAGAACAATGCGCTCCGTGACGGGACTGCAGGGGCGGGGCTGCAGGGGGCCGGACCGCAGGGGGCGGGGCGTCTGGGGCGGGGCTGCGAGGGTGGGGGTGGGGGGAGCAGTCACAGCCCTGCCGCCGCCCACAGCGCTCGCCGGTGGGAAGGGGAGGCGGGGCCGGAGCCCCTGTGGGCTGCTCCCCTACTGGGTCCTCTGAATGCCCCATCCACAGTGGGCATTTTAAATGAAGCCTTTCCCTTCCTGCCTGGCCAGAGCCAGCGGTGCTCATTAATTTTATTTGCATAATTTCAAGCATCATTAATAGTACATGGCATGAGGAAAAAATTACTGAGCTCTTCCTCCATCCATGAGTGAAATTGGGTTTAGTAGAAAATTAGTTGACTTAACTGGCAAATGATGAAAGCTTGAGAGGAGAATGTTTAAATAAGAGGATGAGGAGGGAAATCTTGTGCCTGTCAGCATGGGGACCGGGTAGAAATCGGTCTTCTGGCCATTTGATGTGATCAGTGTTGTTGTTTGTCCGAGGGAAATACTGGGGAGTGGTCCCTGGAGAATGAGGGAGGCAGGGATCGCAGGGGTCCCTGGAGAATGAGCCAGGCAGGGGGCCCTCAGGGTGCCACAGGCTGGGACTGGCTCCGACAGGCCTGAACCAGGCTCCAAGCCCTTCTGGCTACTCCCCAGTCTCCTCTTTCAGGACCTTTTTCTCCAGAAGGGTTTGGAGCCATGGGCACCAATGGAGAAGACGCTTCTAGAAGGAGGGTGTGGTTTTGAATGTCAGTTGCTGACCAGAAGCAAGAAGGTGACTGAAAATTGCCCAACGAATTTGGCCACATGGAAGTCATTGTTGACCCTAGAAAGACCCATCTTGGTTGAGTTGTAGGGACACACCCCAGAGATGGGTTGGTTGTAGGCTGAGGGGGAGGCCTCTGAGGTAGCAGCAAGGCTGAGAGGCCTCGGCCTCCGGAGAGCCTGGCTGTGAGGGGAGCAGAGGCCTGGAGGCAGATGACAACAGAAGCACAGGGCAAAGTCACATGGTTTATCGTCTCAGGGTTGTGGACCCCAAATGCCTGCCTTGGCTTGGCGGCAGCTTGCCTGTTGGCGGCTGTGAGGCGAGCCTGCGGGCGCCACACCTCTCCTGGCTTCTCACGGCCGCAGGCTCGTAGGTGGCCACCTTCCCCCGTGTGTATCTGTCTCGGTGTCTCATCCCTCCCACGTAGGGACACCCCCCATGCTGGATTAGAACCCGCCCCAAATGACCTCATCCTAACCTCATCATCTCCAAAGACCTTCTTTCCAAGTAAGATCACACTCCTAGGTGCTGGGGTTAGGACTTCAGCATCCTGGGGGGATCTCAGTTCACCCCCCAGCAGAAGACATGCTTGTTTACCTTTCAAGGTGGGAGAGTGCGGGCATGTTTACATGCTCGTGGGAGGGAGCCGGAGAAGGGAGCTGCCGAGGATTCAGAACCGGGGTAGCCTGATGCCTGGCGGCCCCAGAGGACAAGGAAGAGAGCCCCATGTGGGTGTAGCGGGTGCCCAGCATCTGCAGGGAGTGAGGCAGAGGGCGCGGACAAGACAGACACAGCCCCGGGCTTCTACCCGGATTTGTAGTGTGTTACCCATTGGGCGGGGGGGGGGAATTGGACCAGGTATGGCAAAATGTTAAGACTTGACAAGGCTGGGAAGTGGACTACAAGGTATTCATTATATCATTATATTATTTTCTGTAATTTTCTGGGTGCTCTTAACATTTTATAACATGTGAAGTACACGGATGAGAAGAAGGGAGAATGAGCCCGTCTAGCACGTTTTGGCACCTCGCTGACTCTGCAAACAATGGTTGGTTGTCCCTGCCACACATCCCAGCCACCCATTCCAAGCAGCAGCATGAGAAGCAAATGCTTAATTTATGCTAAAAAAAAATATCTCTGCCCCCTCACCTGACTCCTTTTTCCTTCTCCTTCCTTGGAATCCAAGGAGGTGTTTTAATCTCCTGTGTAGTGGCATCAGGGTCTGCGTGGCTGAACGCCATGGAAGGTGGGGGACCTCTGCGGTGGGTCCCCCCGCACCGTGCTGGCCTCGCCCCTCCTCCCCCCGCAGAGTCTCCCCCTCCACTGCCTCTCCTCATGCTGCGCTGTGCCACAGGGAGTGGGAATCTATTTCTGACAAGTCTGACCAAGGCTTGACACTGGCCAGCAAACGTGACTGTACTGATGCCGTGGCCCAGGCACCATTCCCAGCCTCGGGCTGGTCCACACCGGGGCCAGAGGGCTACAGAGGACAAGATGTTTAAAGGAGACCCGGGGGGGTGGGCAGGACCATGGGGAGCGAGGGAAGAAATGAGGCACAAGCTGCCTTCTGAGGCTCTTGAAGGATGATTAACAAGGTGGGATTTGCCTCTAGGAGGAAACAAGAACCTGCCTCCGAGGCCTGGGGGCTACGGGTTCTCACGAGGGAGGTGGGGTCCAGTGTTTGTCAGTCTTTGCTGACAAGGGGAGATCTTGTCAGGCGGCAGCTGGTAGGTGGACAGTGGGATGGGCTTCCCGGAGCCTGAAGCCCCAGCAGAATGGGCAAAGCCCGGCCGCTTGGCCCCAGATGGACTGGCCTGGGGCTTATTTATTTAGGGGAAGTTGGCAGAGGCACAGGGTGGTACGCATGAGCCCCCAGGGCTCCTTCCATCCTTCTCTGAACTCCTAAAGGGGCTTTGGTGAAAGGGAGGCCTTTTCCCGGGAGCCAGACCCCTCTTTCCTAAGCTTTCCCCCAGAGGCCCCCGGGCCCCCCGAAGTACGCGCCCAGCACCCCGGGGCTGTGTGTCTCCTTCAGCCCACATCTCCCACGGGGCGTGTTCTAATGGCATCGAGAGCAGTGCCTTCCCCTTCTGGGGCCCTCCAGGGCCCTGCGCTTCTCAAGGAAGGTTTGTGTGAAACTGGATAGAATCGTGAGAGCCGCTGGGACTGAGAAGCACCTGAGGACCTGGAAATTGACATCCCCGTGCCCAGGCCCCAGCGGAGTGACAGGGCAGCCCCTCCGGGCCGGCCTGGGCATCAGAAGCCATCAGCTCTCTGGGTTGTAACCTGCGCCGTCCCCGGCAACCTTTAAGGCATAGCTTAGATGAGAGAAGCTTGCTTTGTGCTCAGCCTTCCCTGGATATTTGTTATGTAAATCGGGGCGGGTCTTCAAGGAAGGAGGAAGGGAACAGCCAAAGGGATGTGTGTTCCTGTTTCTCCCACCACATCCTCGGGGCGCCGGGAGCTGGAGGGAATCTGCGGTTTCATCCAGCTCTCCCGGGAGCGGCGGCCCTATTCTTAGACCTGAGTTCGCTTTGTAGGAAGGAATGCTGGGGAAGAAAGTGTCAGCTTTGGACACTGGTCCCAGTGCAGGCTGCACAGGCTGGGAGGGAGGCTGCTCCCTGCGTTTCTGTTTTAGAAACCTCCGGCCCTTGCTCCTTTGTGCCCTTTGAGTCCGGAGCACATTCTGGCTGCCTGGCTGCTGGAGAACAAGAGTGCATCGTGGGCAAGGGAAGAAAATACTGCAGGGCAGCGGAATTCCTCTCTCTTTGGTGATCCTGGCTGCCCTTCCGGAGCATTTCCTGAGATGCCCAGTTAACTCTCTGGGCCCCTTTCTTTCTGTGCCCTTTGCTCTTGGGCAGAGGCAGGGCCTGGTCCAGGAACAGGCCATGGGAGAGAGCGGGGTGCGATTTCCGTGCTCAGGAGATGTGTGCCGGACAGGGTCGGAGGGATAACGGGCCCCCGGGGTGGCCGAAAAGTCCTGGGCTGCTGCAGCCAGTGTGCTCCCAGCAATGAGATGGGCCTAGAAAAGCAGAAGATCCCCGCCTGCCCTTAGCACCCGGAGCCAAGGATCTCTGAGCACTTTGTGAGAATTCTTTTTAATTAGGTCCTTCCCACACAGAGAGCAGAGGGAGGGAGAGAGAGAATAATTTGTTCCAGAATGTGAGCACTACCTGGAGAGATTATTTCCAGCCACAGACCAAAGGTACAGGGAGAAATAGAACCAGAGCATTTTTAGCCCGGAAGGGACCATGGAGATCCGTCCGAGCGTCATGTTATGGGAGTGGAGGCGGACACCAGAACAATCTGACGTCTGGCCAGGGCCACCCAGCAAGTTCGTGCTGGAGCCCGGAAGTGATTTCCATTGTCAAAACCCAGCATTTTGATTCCCTGCTGAGGATTCTTTTTCTTTCTTCTTTGAAGATTTATTTATTTATCTTAGAGCCAGTGAGCAGGGGGAAGGGCAGGGGGAGAGAGAGAGTCCCCAGCAGACTCCCCGCTGGGCACAGAACCCGATGCGGGGCTTGATCTCACAACCCTGAGATCATGACCTGAGCCGAAATCAAGAGTCGGACGTTCGTTCAACCGACTGAGCCACCCGGGGTGGGGGGGGTGGCTCTGAAGATTTTTTTTTTCTTTCAGTTGATCACAGACTGTTGTTTTGCCTCCCTCCTTGTAGATGGGACATCTATGTCTACGTCTACGTCTACATCTACATCTACCCATCATACCTTTTGATCTTTTAACAAAGAGTATCTGAGTTTCCCCGTCTCTGGCTGTGTGCTGGGCCCCCTACGTTCTGGCCAGCTGGGAGTCCAGGGGCTCCCTGGGGGCAAGGCATGTCCTGTGGGGCTGGGCACGGGCCCCTGCGTGTGAACATTTTGGCTTTTCAAAATATTTACAGTCAAATACACATAACAAAATTTACTCTCCTAACCATTTTTAAGTGTACGGTTCAGTGGTATCAGTACATTCACGAGGCTGTACAGCCACCGCAATCATCCCTCTCCTGGACTTTCTTCTCCTCCCACACTGGAACTCGTCCCCATTAAACACTAACTCCCCATTGCCCCTCCCCCAGGGTGCTTGCTATGGATGCATTAATTGGGGTTGGGTGTGGGGGCCCCATGACAATCAGGTGTGTTGTAGAAAAGCCCAGTTTCCCGAGGTCACCCCACCACCACCACCCCTTTTGTCCTGTGGCCTGGTGGCCTGGGGACATTTAGAGATACATTCCAGCCACCCGGTTTGGCAATTCCATGTAGACCCCCGTCCTTCCCAAGCGCGGTGTATTGTAGTGGGCGGCGCCAGGTGGATGCGTGTGAGGTCCCTGCCTGGGGAGCCGCTGGCTCTCCCGGCCACACTCACCCACCCGGTGGCCCCGTGGTGTGCTGGGGCTGGGGAGGACCCACGATGTCCCCTCTCCCCCCGACCCAGCCCTGGGCGAAGAGTCCAAAGGGGAATGAGGAACTTGGCATTGGAAAGAAGGAACCGTCTAGACGGGGCCTCTTGAGACGTCCGCACAGAAGGCGGACGTGTCCAGCCAAACCTTCCGTGGGCACCCTTGGCTGAAGGCTGTCGGGAGACGGCGTTTTTCAGCTCATGTTGCTGCTGCAACCAACCACTCAGCATAAAATTGCCCGTAAAAGCGAGCTGAAATTACCAGCGATGAAGCCACATTCCCCGCCTCGAGGCCGACCCTCTCTGCCATCCTCCCAGCAGGCTCTGAACCCCTGTGACCAAAGGGATGCGGCGGCTGCGGGTGCTTCTCCTCACTGAAGTCGCCTTAAATGGAAAACCCTTGTTTTCTAGAGCTGGGTACCCCAGGTGCCCCCTCATTAACTCCCCCTGGCAAGGGTGCCATTTTCTCTCCTTTCCTTCCTGCGGGATGGCTTTGCAGGGCAAGCAGGGGCACTGGTGTCCCTGTCTCGAGGTGTCCCAGGAGACTGCTCCCCCTCCCCCGAAGAGCCAAGAGCTGAGACACCCATCAGCCTTGAGCATCCCTCACCCGCTGTCTCTCTCCGGATATGCTCTCCTTGGCCACATCGTTAGCCTTTAACCAGTCCTTCCTAAGGGGGTTCATCTGCTTCGTTGGTTTATTCATTCATTCCTGAACACAGCAGGTGTTTGTTGTTTGTTTGTTCTGTCCCAACCCTGGCCTTTCAAAGATGCCCTGGCCCTGTCCTCATGGGCCCCAGTGGTAAGGAGGTGACTCTGGACGGTGCCGGGGGTGGGGGTGTGCTGAAGCAAGTGGTGGGCGAGTGCAGGGACTGTGTGTCTCTCTGCCCAGGAGTCCAAGGAAGGCTTCCTAGAGGTGGAAGCAAGGTCCAGGAGGTGAGCAGTCACCTGGGAGGGAATAAAACCAGGTTTACATTGTGGAAAGATCTCTCCAGGAAAGAGATAAGACTGGAGGGACACAGAGCAGAGAGGAAATTATCTCAAGATTCGAGGTGACAGATGACAGGACCTTACGTGAGGGGGGTGGGTGCACAGGTGGCGTGGGGGGGACGGGGTCCGAAAGGAGTGGCCGGGCCCAGAAGGTCAGGAGGCAGAACGGATGACAGGAAGAAATGATATTTTGTGGGACTTCCACTCCCCTTGCCTCAGTCGATCCTACCAGGAACCCTCCGCGGGAGCCGTTTTTATTGGTCTGTGGCTGAGGACGAAGATGCAACTCCAGGAAAGCTTGGGAGTCTTCAGGGGTTAGCAACAGAGCTGGGGCCAGAGCCCAGGCCCTGCTGGCGGCCGGGGCTCGGGTTCTGGGGATGGCACTAAGGTCCCACCACCCGCCGTCCCACTGTCTGCCGCCCGGCCGGCCCAGGGAGGCAGGAGAGCTCAGCGGGCGGGAGTGTGGGCTCCAGAGCCCGGCTGCCGGGCTTCCAGTCCCTGCTCCGTGGCTTCCTGGTTGTGCAATCCTGGTAAATGACCAACTCTCTGTTTCCTCATCTGGAAAGAGTGGAACAGGGTAAGAATGGGTCTCATCTCGTAGGGTGGTCGCTCAGATGGGAGGATTCAACCGAAAGCCTGTAGCCTGGTTCCTGGGTTCAACATTTTAGCCCCCAGGGTGGCGGAGATGATGGCAGATGCTTTAGAACATCCGGGCGGACTCTTTGTCCCAGGGGAGAGCTGCTCGTCTGGCCTCTCAGTGGTCCTGGGGTTTGGGGCAGAGGCCAGGGCCGTGGGCAGTAACGGGGCAGCGGAAGGAAGCCTGCACGATTTTGTCGGCGCCACACCGGGACACGTTGCCTGAAATGTAACGTGGGAACATAGGCCTGTTACCGTGCAGGTGGCAGCAAGTGGACCCACCTAACGGCTGGTGCTTTCGGGATTGGTGGCCAATTTTCCCAGGCCCTCGTTCCCTGTGGGAGGGGCAGCCACCACCCTCCTGGTTCCTGCAAGGAAGGGACAGCGGAATCGTTTGTCCTTCTGCCCATGGCTCTCCATTGAGTGGGGAGAAGTGGGGAAGGGGCTAGTGTCTGTCTATACCCGGAGCTTTTGCAGCTCAGAGCAAAAATGTGGCTTCTTTGTGGGGCATCAGCCTTACCAGAGGAGTTTGTGGGGGCGAGAGAAAGCCCGTGCTCGAATACGGATGTCGGGATGTCCTACAGAGTAGAAGGCAAAGTCTGCTTAAAAATACCACCAAATATTTCATGAGGTCTCCAGGCTGTGGGAGCTGTTTCCTGTGATGTCTCCAGACCCCTGCGGTCTGCTCATTCTCCTTTGCTTTCTGGGTATTTCCACAGGAAAAACAAAACAAAACAAAAACATCTCATGAAGCCTGCCCTGCCTTAGAAGTCCTGGTTTTGAGCATCCTGTGTGGTGGTCTGGTTGGAGAGAGGGGATGCATGGGAGCTGGACGAGTTGGGAGGGCGCCCTGGGCCAGTGTTCTCTATACAGATGAGAAATGGGAGACTCTGGTTATTAGGGTTTTGCATTCCCCTCTAGGCACTTAGCAGCCAAGGTTCTAACATGGCGGGGGGAGCTGGGTGAGTCTGGGGTACACTGGCTGGTGGGGAACAGGCACAGGGATAGCCCCTCGCCCCTGCTACCCTTCTCTGTAGGGCCCAGCCGACCCCTGATGTCTCAGTCCCCATCACACATCACACGCAGCCTCCCCTACGTCTTTCCATCATAGCCTTGTGTTCCGGTTGCCATAAACTTTGCTGTGCTCGGGGGACAGTGTACGCAGTGCCCCCCACCCCAGCCTCTGGTGGTGACCTGCAGGGCATGAGCAAACGGAGCACAAAAACGTCCAGGCTGGTAGTTTTCCACCTGGCTTGAACGGGCTCCAGGAGCCCGAGATGTGACCCAGGCAGCTCACCCATCGTGGCCCTTTGCTGTTGATGAGCCCGTGACCTTGTCAGAGCTCCTCGCCTACCTGGCCTGAGTCTGCTCTTCACATGGATCCTGAAGGGGCTCACTGGGAGGTCTCCAGGACGCCGCCCAGCGCAGGCATCTGGACCACGAATCCAAGGGAGATGAGAACTCAGGGGAGGTGGGTGGCTGCTGTGGGGTCCCCAGAGAAAGGCGGGCTTTTCTACTCCTTGCCTGGCTCAGGGACTCAGGACAGACTTCCTGAATGGGCAGTCTGAATGCCTCCATCCCCTTGGAAGGGTTGGTTGCAGGCCGAGCCTGGGTTTCTGGATGGGGGGTAGGGGGGGGTCCCAGGCAAACGAATACACACTGGCAGCTGTGGCCATGTCTTCTAGGCTCCACAGAGATGGCCCAAAGGCTCTGGCACTGGGTCACCAGAGGAAAACTTTTGTGTACATGGTCTGGCCAGCAGGGTGACCCTGTGGGGCAGGGCTGGGCATCTCCCTGGGCCACAAGCCAGTCAGCAGAGCAGAATTTTGTCTTCTGATGCAAGGCTTTCTGCTCCAAATACTGAAACTGCTCGAAGGACCATAGCGAACATTTATGGCAATTTGGGAATGCTAGATAAAGGTGCCCCCACTGGGTGGACCAGCCCTGCAGGGAGCACGTTTGTGCAAATTTACAAAAGGTGCTCCTTCCACCTGGCAGGTAGCCCAGGCCAGGGGTACAGCTTGGGAAACTAGCCCAGGCTGGATCTCAGTCCTCCTTGCTCTTATTGGAGTTTGCCGTGCAGTGAGAAACCTAGGCAACTGGACGTGGCCACCCCATTCACTTCCTTTGCAACTTTGCCAACACTCATGTGTCATCCTCACGTTCCTTTACCTTGCCCCCTCCCCCATGTTTATCCTGGGCTATAAGAACCAGGGCAGCTCCAGGTGCCCCAGACTCAGGGATGGTTGGGGAAGGTGGGTTTCTGCTGTCCTCCTGGGGCTCAGATTCTGAAGGGCTCTTTTCTCAGTAACTTAGGGGTGCCGCCAGGTCGGGGGAACTGCCCACTCACCATGCCCCTGCCTTTCGACCTCATCTACACCGACTACCACGGCCTGCAGCAGATGAAGCAGCACATGGGACTGTCCTTCAAGAAGTACCGGTAGGAGGGTGCGGTCGGGTGGTGCCCTGCCCCACGTCCATACGAGGCCTCCCTTCACACCCTGCCGGCTAGCCCCCCGGGGTGGGGGGAACTGCCTTATCCTGGGTTCTGCGGTGGGGGGCGGGAGGCTCGCCCTGCCTCTGTTTTCCCCCTCCCTCATTAGCGTCCTTCCCCAAGGAGCTCTGCCTCCTGGCTGGCTCAGAGTGGGTCTCTTCAGTGCCCCTCTGCTGCAGGGCAGGCTGGGGCGGGGCTCAGAGGTTACCTGGTTGGGCAGGGGTACAGGGGAATGGCAGGGAAGAGTGGAAGGAATGGGACACTCGACTGGTGTGACCTTGGCTCATTGGGGTCTCGGCACCCCTCCTCCTCCCTCCTCCCACCCCACCCCCCCGGTCTGCAGGAAGGCCAGTGCCATCTCTCCCGGTCTCTGCAGCCAGCAGGGGTTTAATGTGGCACAGAGAGCCCTGCTCTTTCCTGCATTTGCTCCAGTCCCAGTGACTACCCCGCCTGATTTTATTAGGTAAAAAAGTGACAGGCGGTATTATTGGTTTTATTATTAATGCGTGTTCCTCATGCACGCGGTGCCGCTGCCTCCCACCCCCCACCCCTTCTCCGGGGGAATAGTGCTGACCTCAGCAGTCTGTGGACAATTCTGGGTCACCGGGAAGGACATGAGGCTGCTTGGGGCGGGGGGCTCTCTGAGTCTCCGCCATTTCCTTTGGGTGCCTGCGCCTGGGGGGTGAGATGGATGGAGGGAGAGGTTTGGGGGCAGAGACCGAGCCTCTGTCGGGCTGGCAGGTGCCTCTGTGGTGGCGGAGCCTTCATCCCAGAGGACACGTCAAAGCACTGCCTGCCCAGAGATGGCAGCGGCTTGTCCCCCAGGGCCCGGCCCTTCCGCGTCGCAGCCCAGATAGGCCGGGGGCATCCTGGGGGTGCCAAGTTCACGGGCAGGGGGGCTGTGAACTCGAATTACTGCTGCTGCCTGCTCAGAAAAGTGCAAATCCTGCAGGGGGAAGGACCCCCGCTCCAGGCAGTGCCCCCTCCTAGGTGCCCTTGGGGCAGCCATAATAGTAAGTTTCTGAGTGAGGGGTCCATGGTTCGGGCATCGCCACCCAACCCCGAGATAGCTGGGCTGTTGTCGTTCTCACGTGACAGATGCTGAAGCTGACCCAGAGAGGTTAAGGCACTTGCCTGTGGTCACACAGCTAGGTAGTCTGGCCCCTGGTTCTGACCACACTCTGCAGTACCCGGCCCGTGGCTGGCAACCGTGCCCTCGCTGGGGCAACCCAGCCCAGAGACACACACGAGGTTACTGACCCTGGTTCCTCATGCACTGCCCACCCCCGGGCGGGGAGCAGGTGCCGAATCCGGGTCGTTGACACCTTCGGGACAGAGCCCGCATACAACCATGAGGAGTACGCCACGCTGCACGGCTACCGGACCAACTGGGGCTACTGGAACCTCAACCCCAAACAGTTCATGACCATGTTCCGTGAGTCCTGGCCACAGGGCATGGGTGGGGTCAGAGGCAGTCGGGGTGTCCTCGCGGTTCTCAGGTTCTCCCTCAAGCCTGGGAGGAGGCAGAGTCTCCCAGCTTTCCTTCCCGGGCTGGCCCCAGGCACCTGTCCACTCCAGGAAAGCCTGGCTTGCCCTTCGGCGAGTGTGTGAGCCAGAGGAAGTCTCTTGCGGTGTCTGGGGAGTAGCTGGGGTGGTGGGGCTTCTGGCCTGGCTTAGGAGGAACGTGGTGACCTTTTCGCCACGGAAGGACGTGGCCTTGGCCTCCAGCATCACATGCTGCTCTCAGAGAGCTGCTGAGTGCGCCTTCCAGGATAAAAAGGATTCGGTGACCTTGTAGCAAGAGAGGCCAGAGGTACACTGGAGGGCTCGAGGGGGCAGCAAAGGGGCAGGACGGGCAGGCTCTTCTAAGTGGAGGGAACAGATAAGTGGAGACAGATGCGGAAAGAACTGGAAGGTTCTGGAAATGCATGAGCTCCAGCAGGCGCCAACACTGAGGATGCTGGGGAGTGAGGCTGGGGGCTGGGGCCCCTGCGGAAACCCTCTGACCGTGGGCGTCAGGCAAGGAATGCCATTTAGAGCTGGCTTTAGCTGTTTTTCACGAGTCTCTAAAACATACACGTGCGCTGACTTGCCCCTCACGTGCAGCGCGCTGCAAATGGTTTAATCCTTTCTTGACAGCCAAGGGTCAGTTCTCACTCTCTCCGTGGTGTGTGAGCCTGGCCTTTGGGGACAGCAGAGGTGTGTGGAGCCGGGTGCCCTTGCTAAGTGGCCCCTTCTCCTGTCACCATTTGATGTGGTGCTTTTTCTCCTCGTCGGGAGGCTGTCAGCTGTCACATTTAATTGCCGTCAGTGTATCTGCCTCCAGCAGCGTCCTGCACATCTAATTTGTGGCTCTTTGAAGGCTCTGGGTCAGAAAGCCAGATAAGCACCTTTTGTTAGGATGTGTCTAAATGAAGCCAACAAAGCAGGGTCCCGAGGAGCTTGCTCAGAAGTAAAGAATCTGGTCTTTATTTAGCCTGTCAAATTAATGCACCTCTCCGGGACGCTTAGGGTCCTTCTTTGTCTTATTCCGAAGGCTCTAGGACCTCTTAGAGGCAGATACCATTTCTGGACCCATAAATAGTGGCTTGATTGGATTCCAGGAGGTTGGGGAGGTGGGCAGGTTCTTTGGAGCCCAGGGGAGGGCACTGAGGCCCAGAGGACAGAGGTCACATGGCTCTCTGGGGGACCCGACTCTGGAGGGAAGGGGGGGGTCAATGGGGGGTGGATGTTCCAGGATGTGGAAGTAGCTTATGTGACAGCAGAGAGCAGAGGTGGGCACAGAGCTTGGCAGTTAGCTCACCTGCAAGGGGAGCATCGAGCTATGAGGTTGGCAAGAGGGACACGGAGGACCTGGGGGCAGAGGGTAGGGCTCTTCTAGCACCGGTTCCTCAATTTATGCCAAATACCGTAATTCAAGAATCACTGTAGGTTCTTTAGCCCAGGAACGTCATGGAGGAAAATGGGGCTTTTTGTTTGTTTGTTTTTAAGATTTTATTTATCAATTTGAGAGGCAGTGGGGGGCGGGGAGGAGCAGAGGAGCAGAGGGAGAGGGACCAGCAGACTCCATGCTGAGCATGGAACCCGATGCGGGGCTCAATCTCCTGACCCTGAGATCACAGCCTGAGCTGAAATTAAGAGTCGGATGCTCAACCGACTAAGCCACCCGGGTGCCCCGAGAGAAAGGTTTTTGAGGCACATTATTCTGGGAGATTACAGAAAGCCAAAGGGGCAGTGGTAGAGGAGGGGGAAGCAGGAGAGGGGGTAAGAGATTTCTGCAGTAATCTACGCTGAGAAAATGAGCACTTACGTGGAGTAGGGCCCACTGGATGTGGAGTTCCAAACCTGGCAGACTCCTACTCATCCTCCAAAACCCCAATCCAAAGATCTCCTTTATTTCCTGCCACTTTCTCGGATTCCCTCATTTGCTGTTGCTCCTTCGCCTCTATTTTTATACCTTTTAAATCCAATTCTATTAAAGTGTATGTTGAAGTATGTTAGAGCTATTTGCTTATACATTAATTCCACCCTGATAGATGATGAACCACTCAAAAGGGGGCCCTGATTGATTTACCCTTATCTCCTTGGAGCCTATCAGGGTCCTCAGGAAATTTTAATTGATTGAACAAAGTAAAGAACAAAAAAGGAAGGAAGAGAGAGGCTTGCCAGTTTTAACGATCCGCAGGTCCAGGAAGGAAGTCATGAGCTGACCTGCTTCCCCGTCTACCCAGCGTGGGCTCTCCTGCGGCTGAGACAGAAGCACGGGAGCGGAGCCGCAGAGGGAGGGCACAGATCCCGTGCAGGGCATTTTCTCATCCAGGGAAAGGGAGGAGGGCCCCCCAGGCAGAGGGGAAAAACTTGGAGGCGGGGAAGGAAGGATGTGTCCACCCACTCACGAGCTGGTGCACCAGGCTCTCCCGGGTGCTGGGGATACAGAAGTGAGCGAATCAGAGGCCCTGCCCTCCTGGGGCTTATATTCCGACACCAGTGAACGATCAATTAGATATGTGATATCATGTCTGGCCGCTGAGTGGCAGGTGAGGGACAGAGGGTGACAGGGCCAGGGAGGACCTCTTGGCAGGACCCTGAAAGCAAGCGTGTCCGCAGAGGGAGTGCACCCGGCAGGGTCTCGGGAGGGAGGAAGAGAGGCTGTCAGAGGGGGCGGTGGGGGCAGATCCTGTAGACTTGCGGGACCTTAGCTTCTGGGGACCATGGCAGGGTTTTGTGCAGAAGGGCCTGGTCTGACCTAAATCTGAAAGGCCTGCTCAGGAGAAAAGGCAAGGCCAAGAGAGTGGCAGAAATGGGGGCAGGCAGCAGGTGTCGGGGCCGGGACAGAGAGGGTGGTCCCCGGGCCGGGACATCGTGATGGAAGAAGTCCCACCTCGGTAACACGGGCTCTGCTGATGGGTGTTGGCTGTGAGAGAAGAGGGGAGGAGCCAAAGCCTTGGGCCTGAGCCAGCCCCGGAGGGAGGGTTCTGAGGGAGGCAGGGTCCTGACTGTGCCTGTCCGCTTACAAGCAAGGGGGCCAGAGGACCTCCAGGCCTTCCCTCGGCTTGAGGCTTTGTGACAGTCTCTGGGAGCAGGAGATGCCCGGGCTGGGGACACTGATGGGTACTCTTCCCCCTCCTCCACCAGACCCCGTACCTCCCAGCCCCCTGTCCCCATCCCTGTCAAACGGGGCCCCCTCTGACGGGGTCGGTCCAGGTAGACCCGGGGCGTGGCCTTGGCTGTGCGGCAGTCCCCTTCCTGACCCCGTGGTCTGGCTGTAGCTCACACCCCGGACAACTCCTTCATGGGTTTCGTGTCCGAGGAGCTCAACGAGACGGAGAAGCAGCTCATCAAAGGCGGCAAGGCCAGCAACATGGCCGTGGTGTACGGCAAGGAAGCGAGTATCTGGAAGGTAAGCATGGGCCCCCCCGGGAGCCCCCACCTCCAAGACCTGGCTCTGTCCACCACCCCCGGCTTCGGATGCCGAAATGTGCCCACTGATGGGTCAGAAGAGAGAGGTCCCCAATTGCCACTGAAGAGACCCAGCCGGGGGGCTGCTAACCTGCCCCAGCCACCCCCCCCACCATGTCTCTGCAACAAGCCCAGATGTCCTTTAGCAAGGACTGTGACCTAACATGCCACACTCCCTAGGGCCACATCGATAAACACTGCGAGCCTGGCAAGGGGGCTTAGGCTAGACTTGGGGCCTCTGAGGGCTGGGAGGCAGTGCAGGAGGCAGAACCCCACCTTCAGGGCGGGCGCCCTGGAGAAGCCGTGCCCATGTGGGAGGTTGTGTGCTCACTGCTCACTGACCTGTTCTCTCTCCTCTTTCCTCTGTGCCCTCCCGGGAACGAGGCAGCTCCAGGTAAGGTGCCTGCCAGCCACAGGCTCCTCCTGCTCCCCTCTGCTCTCGGGAGGCTGTCCCCTGACCCTGCGGGCTGCAGGGGGAGGGACGAGAGGTCATTCTCCCGTGATGCGAAAGGAGCAGAGCCCAGGGCTCTGGGGAAGGTGTGGCACAGATTGTGTCTGCTTTTACTAGAAGGCTAAGGCACTGCCCCGAGAGAGCGAGAGGTTACAAAGTCTGGGGAGAGAAAGGCTTTATCTCTGGCTCAGGCGTCTCTGTGACAGCCGGGAGCAACACTGTTCTGCAAGAGACCTGAAAGAAAGTCCTTCCAAAAAAAGACATCTTTGCTCTGCTCTTGGCAACTGGAGAAAGTCGGAGGTGGCCAGATGAAAAGGATGAGGGGAGCCTCCTGGGACCGAGCATCCCAGAGTTCAGGGGACCAGGTGGCAGAGAAACAGAGGAGACAGGATGGTGGGGGTCCTCATGGGAGCAGCAGCTGGGATGACGGTGAGTGTTTGGGTGAATTTTGTGCCAAAGGAGGCCTGTCTTATTCTGGGTTCCCAGAAGGCAGGCCTCGAGGTTCAGGCCTGCGTCTTATTTTGTGAGAGCATGTGGCCCAGGGGGCAGGAGTGGGGGACGGGAGAGAGGCAGACCCACCCTTGCTGCCGGAGGAAACAGGCCAGACATCAGAAGGGCCATCTGGGGGGCACATGTGGGACTTCTCAGTTGGCAGGTCGCAGCCTGCGGGTGAATTGTGAGATGAGCTCAGAGCTCTGGGGTTTTCTTCTTAGCCTTGCTGAGGTACAGTTGATGGGGAAAACGGTGTATTCTTAGGGTATGCAGCATGGTGGCCCGAAACACACATATATTGTGAAATGAGTATCATGATCAGGCTGTCTAACACACCATCGCCTCGCGCAGTCACCCGCGCATGTGCTGAGAACCCTTAAGACCTATTATTCTCTCAGCAAGTTTCAAGTATACAGTACGGTATCGCTAACCACAATCACCGTGCCATTCATGGTACCCCTGAACTTAATCTTCATACAACTGAAAGTTTGTCCCTTTGACCAGCCTCTCCCCATTTCCACACTCTGAGCCCCTGGCGACCACCGTTCTGCTGTTTCTACAAGTTCCACTCTTTCAGATCCCACCTAGAAGTGGGATCATGCCATATTTGTCTTTTTCTAACTTAGGGAGTCTCGGTAAGCCTTTTAAAAGGAAGTAAAATATCAGAGGGAAGATCAGAAGACCTCACATGTATTAAGAGTAAATACTGTTTTAAGATTTTGTTTTTCTTAAATAATCTCTACACCCAATATGGGACTTGAACTCACAACCTCGAGATCAAGAGTTGTGTGCTCCATTGACTGGGCCCGCCGGACGCCCCAAGAGTAAATATTGTTTTGCGAAACTTGAAGTTTACATATATGCATGCATGCACACACACTTTACGTGCATACGTACACATACATGTGCATACACGCATACCTACATGATGGATACTCGTGTGTATGGGTAAGAAAGGTTGCTGAACAGTATATCTAACATGAACCCATTTGTGCATGTGTTTTAAGGAAAATGTAAGTATGCTTTGAATGCATTAAAGTTCTGAGAAGGTACACAGGAGATAAGGAAGCTGATGTTGATGGGGTGTGGAGCCATTCTCTCCACACTTCACTTTCTTGGTTTGATTTTTCTTCTGTGAGCCTGTTTAGTTTTACGCAATGTAGTCCTTTTACATTTAGTGTGATTTCTGATATATTTGGCTTAGAATCTACCATTTCCATTTCACTAGCTGATCTCTATAACTTTTTCTTGCCTCGTTCCATGTTCTTTTCCCTCTCAGGCACTCTTTTATACTGATCTGTATTTTGAAATTCACCCCCCTTTTTAGCAGACTCATTATATTCTCTCCTAGTCTTGTGGTTGCTTCAACAAAGATGACAACGTGCATCCTTAACTTACCAGGTCTCATGTAAATAATACCTTTCCCTTTTATTGGATAATAAAAGAACCTTAAAATGCTTTAAATACATTCCCCCAGCTTGTGTACTCTCATTTTATTTTGATTTCCTGAGAACGCCCTTACTTCATCCTTACTCTTAGTGGGTATGTTCGCTGTGTATGGAATTCTAGCTTGGTGGTTACTTTCTTTCAGCATTATGAAAATACTCTATTGTCTTTTGGCTTCCGTGCGTCTTGTTGTTCCTTTAAAGGTAATTTGTCTTCTTTCTCTGCTTGCTTTTAGGACCTCTGTGTGTTTGGTTTTCAGTAGACTTACGGTGGTGTGCCTCTGTATGGTTTTCTCTGGATTTACCCTACGCGGCGTTTGTAGATCTTTTTGAACCTGTGGTCTGATCTGTCGTGAGTCTTAGAAAATTCTCAGTTAGTCTCTAAATATTGCTTCTGCTCCAGTCTCTCTCCTGTGCTTCTGGGACTCTGTTTCTGCATACATTAGACTCCAACACTTCCCATTGTCTCTTACATTCTTTTCTGTGATTTCCACCCTTCCTCTATGCTTCATTCTGGATGTTTTCTTTCGTTCTTTCACTAAATGAATTCTGTCCTCAGCGGGGTCCAGTCTGCTGTGAAATCTGTCCGTTCGGTTCTTCATTTCAGCCACTGGATTTCTCACTTCCAGCTCTTCCATTTGGTTTCAACCCTTATCTTCTATTTCCTTGACTACATTCAGCAGATTTACCTTGAAATCTGTATCTGGTAGCTCCAGTTTCTAGATCTTCTATGGATCTGTTTTTATTGTCTGTCTCTTGGGTTTTTTTTTTTTTCCAAGATTTATTTATTTATTTGAAAGGGAGGGAGAGACAGAGGGTATAAACTAGGTGAAGAGCAGAGGGAGAGGAAGAGAGAGAATCCACAAGCATAGAACCTGATGCAGGGCCCGGTCTCCCGACACAAGATCACGACCTGAGCAGAAACCAAGAGTCGGCTCAGCCAACGGAACGACCCAGGTGCCCCTTTGTCTCTTGGGTTTTAATCACATTGTCATGTACCTGATTTGTCTAAAAATCAAGGTGTTTAAATTTTTTCTTTAAAAATCTATTTTTAGGGGCGCCTGGATGGCTCAGTGGGTTAAAGCCTCTGTCTTCAGCTCACGTCATGATCCCAGGGTCCTGGGATCGAGCCCCACATCGGGTTCTCTGCTCGGTGGGGAGCCTGCTTCCTCTTCTCTCTCTGCCTGCCTTGCTGCCTGCTTGTGATCTCTGTCAAATTAAAAAAAAAATCTTTAAAAAATGTATTTTTAATAGGCTTTCCTGAGGTATAACTGACATGCAGTGTACCACACATGATTCAAATAGATGACTTAGAAGTTCCGACCTACAAGTATACCTGGGAAACCATCGCCGGAGTCAGGACGGTGTGTCCACGGCTCCCAGGTTCCCTCTTCCCACCTCTCCCCTCCTCCCTGCCAGGCAGCCCACGATCTGCTTTCTGTTAACACAGTCTCCGTTTTCTACGATTTTATATAAATGGACTCATATGGTACGCACTCCTTTTTTGGTCTGGATTTTCTCAGAGTATAATTATTTCCAGATTCACCTGTGTCGTCGCGCGGATCAGTTGCTGATCCTGTCGCCCGGACTTCCATCGTATCCCACCGCGCCTTTTTTATCTGTTCTCCTGTTAGTGGACGTTGGGGTTGTTTCCAGTGTTTGGCCGCTACAAATAAAGCTGTTTTAAACATTCATGTACAAGCGTTTGTACAGACATATGCTTTCATTTCTCACGGGTAAACACCTAGGCGTGGAGTGGCTGGAGCATATGGTGGAACTAGGCTTACCATCCTAGGAAAAGTGGTTGCACCATTTTACGATTCTGCCGGCAACGTGTGAGAGTTCCGGTTGGTTACAGAGTCATCAATACTTGGTCCGTCTTTCCAGTTTGAGCCATCCTACAGATGTGCGGTGGCATCTTAGGGTTTCAACTTGTAGTTCCCTCTGACTAATGATGGCGAAGGTATTTTTGTGTGTTTGTCTTCCTTATATCTTTTTTTGGGTAAAGTGTCTTTTCAGAATGTTTGCCCATTTAAAGAATGGGGGTTGTTTGTTTTCTTATTACTGAGTTGTTAGAGTTTTGTACGTATTCTGAATATCAGTCTTTTATCAAATATGTGCTTGGCAAATATATTCTGTCTGTGGCTTGTCTTTCTCTCTCTTTTTTAAAAATTTTACTCATTTATTTGACACACAGAGAGAGAGATCACAAGTAGGCAGAGCGGCAGGCAGAGAGAGAGGGAGAGGAGGAAGCAGGCTGCCCGCCGAGCAGGGAGCCCGAAGCAGGGCTCGATCCCAGGACCCTGGGATCATGACCTGAGCCGAAGGCAGCCACTTAACTGACTGAGCCACCTAGGCGCCCCTTTTCTTTTTCTTAATAGCATCGTTCAAAGAGCAAAGTTCTTCATTTTAATGAAGTCCACTGTCTTAAGAATTATGCTTCTCATGTTGCATCTGAGAAATCTTTGTGTAACCCAAGCTCACTAAGGATTTTTCCCCTGTGCTTTCTTCTGTAAGTTTTATGGTTTTACATTTAAGTCTATGGTCCATTTTGAATTAGCTTTTATGTGTGATACAGTCGGTGGAGATTGAAGTTCCAATTCTTTTCCCTTCTTTGCACATGGATACGCAATGTTCCGTGACCGTCGGTTGAAAACTACCCTTTCTCCACTGAAATGTCCTTGCACCTTTGTCAAAGATCAATTGACCGTGCGCGTGTGGGTCTATTTCTGGACTCTGTTCTTTTGCATTGATCTCTCTGTCTGTCTTGATGCCAGTAGCACACCGGCTTGATTCCTGTAGTTTTAAAATAAGTCTTGAAATCAGGTAATATAAATCTGCCTGCTTTCTTCTTTTTCAAAGTTGTTTCTTCTAAGCCTGCTGGGGTTTTGAGTGGGATTTCATTGTTTTTTGTTGTGTTTTGGAGTTCTGGAAAGTGAATGTAAGAAAGTGTAAAACGGTTTGGGGACGACGCCTTCTGCCCCTGGAGAGGTTTTCACCTTCACTCTTAGCCTGTGTTTGGGGCTGCAGCAGTCTTGGATCACAGAATCAGTGATAGGGATTAAGACTATTGAAAACCGACCAAAAAGCCTATTAAAAAGCCCCTGGGGCGACTGGATGGCTCTGTCAAGCCTCTGTCTCTTAGTTTCGGCTAAGGTCCTGTTCTCAGGGTCCTGGGATCCAGCCTCGTGTCAGGCTCTGCGCTCAGTGCAGAGTCTGCTTGAGAGTCTCTCTCTCCCTCTGCCCCTCCTGCTTGTGCTGTCGCTCACTCTCCAAAATAAATAGATTAAAAAAAAAAGACCCCCTTCCCCCCCACACACAGGTTCAACCTCTGTCCGGGCTTCTCTAGGTCTGGCCCACCCTTTTTCTTCCAGCGTGTGTTTCCTCAGGGTTCCATCCCACAGTGTGTGGTTTCCATCAGGGTCCCCCCCTCGGCAGACCCTGAACCCTCACTTGTCCTCCAGCTCTACAAGGTGACCAAAGCTCAGTCTCCTTGATGCTGACCCAGGAATCAGCAGGTCCCTCCCAGGGGGGAAGCGGTGACCCCAGCGCTGGCCTCCACGATCTCCTTCCCTTCTTCTCCCAGATCTTGGCCTTGTAATTCTTCCTGCTTTGTTAGATTTTCACTCCCTTCACAGAAATTTTCCTGTTTCCGCATCTCTCCTGGTGTTTCTCAGAGGCAGGACCCAGCTGCAGTACCCAGTACACCCTTACCCCAAAGAGGAAGGCCTCCTTGTGAAAAACGTATACAGTTGGAATTTCAGAATGTGAATTGGTCCTTACTTTCATGTCCATTGATAACGTTCTTCAAAAGCTGTGGTTTACAGACTGAACCTGGGCCGAAGCTCCTTGTTATCCGACCTCATGGCTAGCCAGCAGAACGGGGAGAACCTGGCTGCTTTCTTCCTGACCTGTTGGTCTGCTCCGGACTAGCCCTGAGAAAACCGCTCCCTGCCCCAGCCTCCTCTGTGAACTTGAAGTTCCCTGCTTGTCTGCGTATCCCTTCCTCTCTCCTGTGAGTCTCAAAAGGCCCCCAAAAGTAGAACCCAGTGGCAGATCCCATGCTTACCCCTAGTGAGGTACTACACTGCCCACAACTCCTGGCTCAGGGCTCTGGCCTTGGGGTCAGACGGGTGCCCCGGGCGGAGCTGTTATCTCTTCATCTTCGCTCTGCCTCCCATTGTCCCTTTCCCCTGAGGCTGGGCCTGTTGCCAGCCCCCTTGGGCTGGGTGGAAAGCAGAGTCCGGATGTGGGACTAGAGTCTGGAGGGGCTGAGCCTTTTCTACTTTGGGGGGTTTTCACTCACGAGTGTCCTTCTTAAAGACAAGGGCTCCGTCTTGTCCCAGCTGTGCTCCCAGCGGTGAGCTCAGTGCCAGCACCTGTCAGGTGGTTAATAAAAATGTGCTACATGGATGGGGGGAGGGGGAGAGAGGGGATGGTGGATGGAGGGAAGGAGGGGATGAATGGACAGGTTGGGGGATGGGCGGATGGACGCACGCATGGATGGAGGGATGGATGAGATGATCTCGGCCCCACAGCTCCTCGGGTGGCCTTGGAGATGACCAGTGCTTCAGGGGGGCCAAACAGCTGCATTTGGAGGCATTTAAATATGGGTCCCCCTAGGGTTTCTTTGCAAAGAAGACAGTTCCATGGCTAAAAATTGTCTAGTCCAACCTCTGCACCTCACAGATGAAGAAAATGAGGACCAGAGAGGGGAGGGGCCTTGCCCAGGGTCACGCAGCCGGCTGAAGGCCGACCCAAGAACCGCCCCACGTTTTCCGACTTCCAGACCGGGGTGTTTCTGCGGGCATCTCTGCCTCCCACGGTTGGGGCGAGGCTCCCACTGCTCCCCCTCCTCTTGCAGGGGAAGGAGAAGTTCCTGGGCATCCTGAACAAGTACATGGAGATCCACGGCACCGTGTACTATGAGAGCCAGCGGCCCCCCGAGGTCCCGGCCTTCGTGAAGAACCACGGCCTCTTGCCACAGCCCGAGTTCCAGCAGCTGCTGCGCAAGGCCAAGGTGAGCCCCACGCCCTCCCTGTCCTCACCCCAGCCTGGCCCCAGACGCCGAGGAGGATGCCCTACGTGCCCCACTCCCCACCATGCCTGCCACTGAGGCTCGTGGCCCCTTCGACGTGCAGACCTGCCCCAGCACGTTCTCCTACCCTGAGCCTCACGCCCAGTCCTCCTGGGGCTGGAGCAGAGCTGGGGGCAGAGCTGGGGGTGCTCACCCCGGAGGGACCTGGGCAGGGCCAGCAGAGCCGAGGCTCAGCAGTAGGGAAGGGGAAGCGGGCTTCCCGGCTGACTCCTGGGCCGGGCGCAGCTTTCGGAACCGCTGAAGGGCTGGCAGGGCCGGCTGAGGGCGCGTCCCGCCTGGAGTTCCACGGGGCTGCTAGTTCTGCTTCTGGAAGTCCTCCGCTGTGTTCCTGGAGCTGCAGCTCCGGGAACAGGGGCCGGGGGTGGGGGGGGCGTGATTCTGCTGCGGGGCCCCGAGGGGTCAGCTGAGGCTGGAGGGGCCTCTGGCCAGCGTTCAGGTCCGCTCCTGATAGAGCCATAGCCCTTTCCTCAGGCTTGCTGGGTGTGTGCGTATGTGTGTTGGGGCAGGGGGAGAGGCTTTGTGCAGTGAGCGATCTGAACAACCTGACGCAGCAGCCCAGCATTCGGACTCGTTTCCTGACTGCTTTCCGGGCGCCAGCCCTGCGAGCACTTCTGGCACGAGTTCGATGCTGAATAACCGTTTTTAGGATGAGTAAAGTCCTCTGAGTTCAGCGGTAGGTGTGGGTCTGAAGCCTTCCGGGCTTGAGACCCTCACTCGTCTCCCTTCCCCCTCCAGAATCACAGCCCGCTAGAGCAGGCGGAGGCCCCTGATAGTACTTAATCAGACCTCCTCATTTCACAAATGGGGAAACTGAGGCCCGAGGGGGGGGGTGGGTCTGCCATGGCACCCTGCCGGCCTGGGCAGTCTTTCCTGCCCTGGCCGCCTCCCGTGAATGTCCCAGCCCTGGCTTCCTGGGGCCCTGGCGTCCGGCCTGCCCTGACCGCCGCGTCGTTCTCCTTCCTCAGCTCTTCATAGGCTTCGGCTTCCCTTACGAGGGCCCCGCGCCCCTGGAGGCCATCGCCAACGGCTGTGTCTTCCTCCAGTCCCGCTTCAGCCCACCCCACAGCTCCCTCAACCACGAGTTCTTCCGAGGCAAGCCCACCTCCAGAGAGGTGAGCGGGGAGGGTCTGAGAGGGGGACCCCGCAGTCCATGGGAGGGGGAGACAGGCAGTGGGGAAGGGATGGGTGGGACGAGGTGGGTGGGGGCGCCTCCCCTGAGCGCGGGCCGGCCTGGCAGGCGCAGGGAGAAGCTGCTGCTCTCTCCGCCCGGCCAGGTGTTCTCCCAGCACCCCTATGCAGAGAACTTCATTGGCAAGCCCCACGTGTGGACTGTCGACTACAATAACTCAGAGGAGTTCGAAGCGGCCATCAAGGCCATCATGAGAACGCAGGTGAGGCTCAGCTCCAGGCAGGACTGCCATAAGCCGCTGCTGGGGATCTTAGCTGTAATTAAAAAAGAGACGTCTCTTGGTGAATTCAGACTCTCAGGCCTGGGTTGGCATACTTGACAGGGGTCCCCACTTACCAGCTTGCGTTTGGGGGTGGGGCGAGGGAGAGGCAGGGAAATGCCTTTGTGCCGTGAGCGACCTGCACAACCTTACACGGCAGCCCTGGGTCCAGAATCATTTATTAAGCACCTTCAGAGGCTAAGCCCCATGGGCACTCCTAGCACAAGTTAGATGCTGAGTAAATGTTTCCAGAATGAGTGCGTGGAGGTTCTTGGGACTCTGCTGTTGGTGTGGGTCTGTGGCCTTTTGACCGCGTATCTCAAACCATGTATGTGTGTACAGGTCAGCTGGCGATCTTGTTAAAATGAAGGTTCAGAATTCAGCAGGTCTGGGGTGGGGCTGAAATCCTACGTTTCTCTGTAGCTCTGGGGTGGTGCCATGTCTAGGGCCACACTTGGAGTAGCAAGGGGGAAGAACTTTCTGGGTTTCCTTAAGCAGGTTTGTGAGCATTGGCAGGTGCAGGTGTGTGGGTGGGGAGAGGGTGAGGAGGGGCTTGTGCAGCTCGTCTCCTTGTCACGCCTCTCTGTGGCTTCTGATGGCCCTCGTGGTCTGCTGGTCCTTCATTTGGGAAAGGGGACAGACCATGCAGACGGTACTCTGCTTGTCACGATCCCTCTGGACCTGCCTCTTGCTGTAGCTTGGACATGAGGCTGAACAAAGATAACCAGCCCTGTGAGTGTCCCCTTCCTTGCCCAAGCCCATGTTCAGGAAGTGTGTCCTCCCGGGGAGCGGGAGTATGCACCGCTCAGGGTGAACTTCTGGGTCTGGGGCAGAGAGAGCCTTGGTCTCTGCCGGGCCGCCACGAGTGAGTGACCTGATAGGCTCCTTCTGCAAGGGAGAGCCACGCCCCGGGAGGCCGCAGCTGGCCAGCGTGTCTGCTGCCCCAGGGGAGCTGGGGGCACTGTCAGGCTCAAGGGCAGAGACTGACAGGGATAGACACCCCACAGGGGGACTTACGGGCTTCGCTTTGAGCCCAGAGCCCCTACCTGGTTGTCCTGACCCTGAGACAGGCTTGCATTTTTTTTTTTTTTAACAGCTCCTTGCATTCTCTATCACTCACTCCCACTCAGAACCCCCAGCCTTGGCCCCCACCCCTGCAGATGCCCCCAGAAAATCCCTACCTACTTCACCTGCTCCCTTCCTCCTCTGACCACACCCTCATCCTTCTGTCTTTCTGTCCGGGGCTGAGTGTTTGTCTAGCTAAGTGCCCAGAACAACATTGCTGTGTCAGAGCCTCCGCCCGTCTTTAGCTGTGACGGACAGGGACATGACCAGGTTGGCCTGCGGAGTGGCTGAGCCCCTGGACCCCCCCGCCCGAGCGGTGGGGGGTGCCCTCCACTCCTTAAGCGTCAGCTTGAGTGAATCTCTACTGTGAGTTCCTCCAGGTCACCGACTGTCTTAGACTGGGTTTCTCCCGGCAGTGACCCTGAGGCACAAGCCATTTATTTGGGAAGTGATCCCAGCAAGGAGGGTCCTGGAGTGACAAAGTGAGATGCTGTGTTACGGAGTAGGTCACCCTGGCTGGTGGCACCTGGCGCTCAGGGCTGGTGGGGACGGATGGGGCCGGTCACGTCCCAGATTGTCCTACCTGAGGATCGAGTAAACCCAGGCATTTATCCCCACCTCCATCCATCACTGGCCGAGGGCTGCACCTGGGCACCCTCGCTGGGCTGAACAAGGGGTTCTCCGGGTGGCCTCGGTCCAGGAGAAAGAAGCCAGCACCCACAGCTGACCAACCCCAGCCCAAGCACACAGCACTGAACGTCCCAGCTGGACGCTGCATCGGAAGGCCCCCAGCAAGGCAGATGGCTACCTGGGAGGGGTCCCCCACCCCACACGCTGCTCCCGCTCCCTCTGCCCTCCCACTGAAGAGCAAACATCCGAAGCTTCTGTCCCAGGGGACAAGGATGGGGTGGGGGGTTGAGGGGTGGATGGGAGACTAGCAAGGCTTCTGCCCACCCCCAGGGCTCAGGTCTGGCCCAACAGATCTGAGCAAATCTGTCGCTGAGCTAAAGGAGCAAGACACCTGGTCCCGTGGGGAGCACGTTCTAGCCACAGAACACAACGGGGCTGCAGAGGGGCCTGCAAGGGAGAGCGCCCGAGCCTTTGCTCATTCTTTCTGGTTGGACACACGAGAAGTTGCTGACAGTGGCTGCCCTGGGGACAGGCCTGGGTGTCTGGGTGGGAGGAAACTTACTTTTCATTGGTTTTCCTTTTGATTTTTTTTTCCATGAACATCTGTTTAGTTTTGTTAATTAGTTGCTTTAAAAATGACAATAACAAAAGGATCAAGGAACCAAGGTTTTGCAAGTCTGCCAGGCTGAGACTTGTAGGTGGGCCCAAACTTGACCACCCCGCTGTCTTCAGCCCCTACAGGGCAGTTTACCCCCTTACCCAAGAGTCACCTAGGAGGTCATTAAAATGCGGGTCCTGGGCCCGTCTTCTGATTTTTAAAGATTTTTTTCTGAGAGAGAGAGAGAGAGCATGAGAGGGAGAGGGGGAGAAGCAGGTTCCCTGCTGAGCGAGGAGCCCAATGTGGGACTCGATTCCAGGACCCTGGGATTACGACCTGAACCGAAGGCAGACGCTTAACCAACTGAGCCACGCAAGCACCACCCCTTCCTGTCTTCTGATTTTAAAGGACGGGTGTGGCCTTGGCATCTGCATTTTCAACAAGCAGACTGGGCTGCTCTCATAATCCTATTTTAGAGAACTGATTGAGGGCCCCCGTCAGGGGACACAGCTCGTTCTGTAAGTCCTGGGGCCTTTCATGGGGAGAGGGAGGAAGAAGGACGAGGCACAGGGAGGAGCTGGGAGAGACCCGCTGTCTTCCCCACTCAGGGGTAGGTGGCTTTGCCATTGACACATCTCTGCTGGGGAGAGGCCAGGCCAGCACCCGCCCCCCGCCCCGACTCATGACAGTGCAGGGCCGGCACCTGCCAGCCCGTCAAGACTGATTACCGTGCACACCTGTAACTGGGCTTAATGAGGGTAATTTCCAGGCAGGCTGGCTCCTCCAGCGGAGATTCATGGCAGGTGGGACGTGGCTGACTGATGTGATGTGGGCTTCAAAGCCCGGAGGGGAGGTATGGGGGAGGGAGTCACTGGGGTGGGGAGGGTGCCATAGAGCAGGCAGAGTGACATTTGGAGGGGAACTCTGTCCTCTGAGGGGAAGTCGTGTACCCCAGAGGTGTTCAGGGTCAAGGGCACCAAGGGCACCAAGGTCGGGAGCCAGTGGTGCACGGTGCAGGGCTGGAAAGGCCACCCGGTGGCTGGGCTGTGCAGTGGTGGCGGATGCAGGACCTGGTGTTCTCTGGGAAGGGGGGATCGCCCTTGGATTAAGAATGGCCGCTCACAGTGGGAACTGGGGACAAAGCCACATGGCTAGGCTCCTGTCCTGAGAATCTTCTGGTGGCCTGAACCCATTTCAAGGGGAGCCTCTCCCCAGCCTGAGGGTCAGGGATGCCCCTAGGCAGAGGGCCTAGGATGGGCCTCCAGCCCAAGAAGCTGGACGGGTCTGGCGCACTTGAGTGCTGCCGGGCTCTGCAGAGGGGAGGGAGGCCACGCCCACTTGGGCACAAGTGTTAGGTCACACTCCCTGGGCTGCTGGTAGGAAAAGGGCATAAATCGGGATCGGGCTGGACCAGGTGGGGGCCACCCCCACACATACAACATGCACACATACACAGATACGTACACACAGCACATACAGACACACAAACATAGATACATGTTATAAAGGCACAAGCATGCGCAACGTGTACGCACATGTACACACATGCACACGTGTATGCACATGTGTATACACACACGCGTGTGTGCGCACTCTGGGGAGAAGGGAGGGCCGAGGCCCCGTCTGAGTCTGGGGTGGGTCACCCCTGCGTCCCTGTCCAGCTGTGGGTTTCCTCTTCGGTGGCTGTGTGCCAGGCGGGGTAAATGGGGAGGGGTTGGTCGGGTAAGGAGTGCAGAGGTGGGGTAGCCGCTCCCGGGCGGTGGACGCCCCCTTTCACATGTCTCCCAGCTCCTCCAGCCACCGGCTCCACGAGGCTACCTGTGGCTCCCAGCCACCCCCAGCGCCGGCGGCCGTGTAGCCGTTAGCTGCTTAGACAGACCGTCTGTGGCCTCCTCTGGGGGCACATGTCTCAGGTCCTGCCAGGTGCCTGGCCTGGGCAGGAAGACTTACGGATTCATCTCATCGGGACATGCCGATGTGTTCCTTCTCGTGAAGATTCTACGTTCTGGGCAGCGTATGGGCAGAGCTGGAGATGCTGTTTCCTGAGCACCTGCTGCATACCAGACACTATGCCTGGCAGTGGGCTCAATGGTAGATGAGCCAAAGTCCAGTTCTCAAGGGACCTGTAACCCGGGAGACACTAGGGTTAAATCAGAAAGGGTGACACAGGTGCTGGAGGAGTTCTCGGGTGCCACGAAGGAAAGTGGTCCAGTAACGGGCGCGGCTGGGGCTCAGGGACAGCTTCCTGGAAGAGGTGTCACCTAAGTGGGGGGCGGGGGGAATCCATCTGGTTGGCTGTGGGAAGAGCAGGCATCATAGCCCCGGAGGGGATGGGAGCTGAGCTTTAGGGGAAGCAGAGGGTGGCTAGGAAGGGGGCAGGAGGGAGTGGGATGACCCCCAGGGCCACTGGAGGGTGTACCAGGGGTCCAAGTGGAGGGGCCGGGTAGGGGTGACGGACTCCCTAGGCACACCAGATTTCCATCTCCAATGCTGATCATGGCCGCCCCCAACAGCCAGGTCGAGGGGGGCCCAGAGCACCTCCTGCCCCATGTGTCTGCCCATCTCTCCTACAGGTAGATCCCTACCTGCCCTACGAGTACACCTGTGAGGGGATGCTGGAACGGATCCATGCCTACATACAGCACCAAGTAGGTGGGCCCTCTGCTCTCTGCTCTCTGCTCCAGGAATGAGGGGGGATACCCCCAACCCCATCAGACCAGAGGAGGGGGCCTAGCCAACTCCATTGTCCAAGGAAGCTCTCTCCCCCGGGGCTCTGTGCCCCATAAACTCCTGCTCCCCTCCACCTGTCTGTTTCCGCTCCCCAGGAGACACCTGCGGGTGGGGCTGGAGGTGGAGGGCGGTCCTGCTCTGCTCCTGCTTGGAGACCAGGCCTGGGGGGCGGGGAGGGCGCTGGGTCACTAATCTAGGACCCAGCCCCATACGGCAACACAGAAAGGACAAGACTTATTTTGATAAAGAAGTTGCTTAGAAGTTTGGTACGGGATTGAGTGACCGGTAGGTATGGGAGGCCCCCACTCCCTCCACCTCCAGGGATGAGCAGTGAGGCTGGCGTGGGGCGAGGGCTCCGCTGGGAACCCAGGGGAAGGGGCCGCCGGAGAAGCCCCACCTCCCCCTCCTGCCAGGGGATCTCAGGCTCTTCCAGGCCTGGGGCTTCTGGGGCTGATGGCTGGGGGTGGCAGGCCTGGCTGGGCCACCGGGACTCGGTGTCGGTTGTTTCCTAACTACTTGATATTCAGACAAGTAGCCTGTGGCCTGTGTCTGTACCCTGTCCCCAATCTCAAGGGCTGGAGAGCGGTTCTAGACCATTGCTTTACAGACAGGAAAACTGAAGCCCCCAGCAGGGAGGGCTGGGTGGGATCAGAGCCAGAGCCGGAAGCCGGGACCTCGGCCCCCCCGCCAGCCGCAGGGATGCCATCGTGAAGCCCATGGAGACACTTGTCGGGCCCCGCAGGTGCTTCCTGGAGCCGAGCCCTGCAAGGAGAGCCCCCCCAAAGTCGGCCCTGGAGCCCCTCCGCAGCTAGGGCACGGGGGCCTCAGTGTAGAAACTCTGCGCCTAACTTAGCAGGATCCGCAGCGAGGCCGTGCAGGGCGGGTGGCTCTTGGGCTGGCCTGAGTTCAAATCGTGCCTCTGCTTTCCAGCGGTGAGGCCCTGCGCAGGTGACCTCTCCGAGCCTCCGCTTCCCCCCGCCCCCCGCCCCATAAGGTAGCCGGAGACACAGTAGTGCACTCCCGGGGGGCTGCTTCGAGGAACAGACGGCATCACGCGGGGCAGGCCGCCCGGCTTTCACTAGGCCCCCAGCGTGCCATGACTGCTCTCGTGCCCCAGGTCAGCCAGTGGCGTCTGGGCCCCCTTTCCCGGCTGACGCGGCTTTCCTCCTGCCAGGACTTCTGTGCAGCCTCAGGGCCTGCCCCAGCAGCGGCCCGAGCCCCACCCAGCCCCTTCGTTCTGGTTCCCAACGCCACCCATCTGGAGTGGGCCCAGAATGCCAGCTTGGCCGCCGGGGCCTGGCCCCCGGCACACTCCCTCCGGGCCTGGCTGGCCGCTGCTGGGAGGGCGTGCACGGACGCGTGCCTGGACCACGGGCTGATTTGCGAGCCCTCCTTCTTCCCCTTCCTCAACAGCCAGGACGCCTTCCAGAAGTAAGTGAGACCCCCTGCCCCCCGCCCGCCTTCCTGGGCCAGCCCAGCCTCACCCACCCGCAGCATCTCACCCTGCTGCTGCCCTGCCTGCAGCCCTGCCGGCGGTGGGGGCTTCATGCTCCCCCATGCGTCAGGAAGAACCCAGAAGGGACCTTGCGGTCAGAAGCCCGTGTCACGGACTCAGCCCCTGCTGGTCCCTCCCTGAGCCTCTGCCTAGCCTGTCCCGGCGTCTTCTAGGCCTAGGGTTGCTCCCAGTGGGCCAGCCTGCAGCCCAGCCCAGCCCCCCTCCCGGCCTCCTCCCTCACAGCCGGGAGAAGGAGCCGCGGCCCAGAGGTTGCCCTGGTGCCTCCTAGAAGCTTCTTCCCTGCTTGGGGATGGGATGGGCCAGGGAGGGCAGGGGCCGGCCCCAGGCTGCGGCTGTGACCGCTGCCCACGGCGCCCGTCCAGGCTGCAGGTGCCCTGTGACAGCACCGAGTCGGAGATGAACCACCTGTACCCGGCCTTCGCCCAGCCCGGCCGCGAGTGCTTCCTGCAGAAGGAGCCTCTGCTCTTCAGCTGTGCGGGCTCCAGCACCAAGTACCACCGGCTGTGTCCCTGCCGAGACTTCCGCAAGGGCCAGGTGGCCTTGTGCCGGGACTGTCTGTGAGGCCGCCCGCCCGCCCGGTTCCCGGCCACAGGGGGAAGCACCAGCAGATTCTGAGCTCCAGCGACGGGTCCTCCCCGCAACACCCCGGCGCTGGGGCTTCCTTCCTTGGCCGGGAAGCGGGCAGAGCAGACTCGTGCACGGGGTTAGGGGCGGGCCGCGTGCCCACCCCGGGCAGGCTCCTCGACGTCGTCCCGGGACTCGTGGCGGCGTCGTGGCCAGGCAGCTGTGGGATTGGTCAGAGAGCCCCGGGGCGAGAGCGGGTGGTCGGAGGCCCCTTGCTTTGTGCAAGGCCAATTCTGGACCAGACTGGGCCCTGGGGATGGGGACTCAGAATGTCCGTGGAGGGAGCAAGGGCAAGGTGCCCGATGGCTCGCCGAAGGGTCCAGGGGGTGGGGAGTGATGCGTGGGGGTCAGTCTTGTCCCTCTGTGGTTGTTTGGGGATGGACAAAAGGGACAGGGACTGGGGGACCCTCTCAGCCCCACCCCTCCTGCCTTCGCAGTCTCCCCGCCTTCTATACTTGGGGGGCACAGTGGGAGTGGGGGCCACCTAGCCCCTGGGTTGAACTGTTTCCCTCCCCTGCTTGGTCCAGCTCTCTCCACTAGGGCTTCTCCCGAAACTCATCTTGGCATGACTGCGATTCCAGGATTTGTCCCCAGAACCTCCGTCCCCACCCCAGCAGGCTCTGGATGCTGCCCCCATCCCCCCAGGCATCTCGTGTAGGCAAAGGCTTGGGATGGAGCTTCGGCCCCATGGCCCCCGCCCAGCCCAGCTCCTGGCGTCCCAGACCCACTAGCCCCCAGGTAGCCCCCACCCCCTCGATGCTGCCCGTCCCCACCTCCAGCTTCCTCCAGCCTCAAACCATCATCTCTGTGTGGCATGCCTGCCCCGGCCCCAGGATGCCCCCCTCCTCTCCTCCCCGTGCCCAGAGCCCTGCCTGATTCAGCGGGTCAGGCCTTCAGAGACACTGCCACCCCATCCCGTTTTATAATCCCACCCGCCCTCACCAGGCAACCCCCTCCCCCAGGCCTGCCCCTCCCCCCTGCCAGGGAGGCAGCCCAGGCCCTGAGAGCTGGGAGAGGGTAGCCGGCCCTCGGCCCTCGCAGGGCTGAGGCGGGGACCCTCCCACCCAAGACCCCTCTCTGGGCCTGGGTGGCCCCTTCAGCCGCAGAAACTCAGTGGTCACCAAGGACCTGACCTGTTGGGGGAAAGCAATAGAGACATTCTTTTCTCTCTCTCTTTTTTTAAAGATTTATTTCTTGAAATAATAAATATTTTATTGGGATGTGAGGTGCAGAGGACATGTGTGCTGTTTTCCATCTTTTCCTGGGCTGCCCCGGGCTGGGGGGGTGGCTATCTTGGGGACCCCGGCCCCTGCTGCGTATTGTCACTTGGCATGCACCGGATGCCTGGGTCAGGCTGCCCAAGGGCTGTGCCCGCGAGCCACCCCCACCCCTGGCGCCGTGGTTCCAGGGACCCTGCTTGACGAGCTGGGCTGTCCCCCGTTCTGTTCCCCTCGGGCTGGCCTCTGTGAGGTCAGAGAGCACAAATGTATCTTGATAAGAGCCTGAGCCAGGTTGGGATGAATCCTCGCCAACGCTTACCGGACGCTGATTGTCCTTCGGACACTGGGCTGAGAGCTGGACACACAATGTGTCATTTTATGCGTTCGGCCGTCCTATCAGGTAGGTACTGTTATATTCCCCTCTACAGTGGAGAAAACGGAGGCACAGAGAGTTTAAGCAACTTGCCCGAGGACACACAGCTTATAAGCAGTGAGGTGGGGTAGGGGGGTCATTTCAGAGTTGCCGTGAGGATCAAATGACCCAGCAGGGTGACAGCCCAGCCTGGGGCCCCACCTGCAGCCTCACGGACAGTGCTCTGTGACCCTCTGTGAGCCGGGACTTCCTTCAGTCTGGGGTCCTGCGCGGCGATGCTCCTGCAGCCCGGGGTCTGGAGCACGTGGCACCATTCGGTGTTGCATCTATTTTTAATTGATTTTTCATCTGCGGCTCCCTGACGGCATCCGACGCCGAGCATCTTGTCACAGGCTTACTTGCCATCTGCAAGTCACCTGTGAGGTATCTCTGGCGGGCTTTGAACTCAGCTGGGGTGGGGGCTGGTAGGGGGAGAAGCAGAAGCAGACCCCGGATGGCTGGGGGAGGCTGTGGGTTCTCTGTCCCGACCTCCTGCCCCGGCGCCAGACACGCTCCTTCCGCGCGCTGCGCCCCACCCCCCGCTGAGCAGCACTGGAGAGAACAGGCCCAGGCCGGCCTCTCCCCCACCTTGCAAGGTGACGTCATCCTCCCCCAACCCCTCCTGGCTTACAGGGGACGTAACAGGTCCCATGAAGTCCCTCACCAGCCTGTGGTTGGGGTCAGCCTCTGGAAGCACCTGGGGAGCGTCAGGCACCCCCACATCCAGGCCGCCCCCAGCCCCGTGAAACCCACGGCTCAGAGCAGGGGCAGGCCGCTGAGGTTTTAAAAAGCTCTCCTCCAGGTGTTCCTACTGAGCGTCCGATGTGAGCCACTGGGCTGACATCCAGACGGGGTAGCTCCTCTCTGCTCCCCAACCTCCCAGCTCGGCTCTCAGAGGGTCTGATCAGGGTGAGGACCTGCTAGCATTTGAAACCCTGCCCCTCCCTCCACCTCGACGGCCCTGGACCCATCAGCCGGGAATGAGAAGGAAGGAGGCCGGGTCTAGCCTGGGGCAAAGCAGGCACAGAGGCCTCAGCTGACTCCAAGACAGTCCCCAGTTCAAGGGGAGGACAGAGCGCTGAGAGCTTGTTGACCGTCACCGTTCCCGGAACTGGGGAGGCTGGAGGGCGGCGGAGGAGGCAGGTGTTAGGCGTGAGCCGGACAGTTAGGGAGTCAGGGCCAGGGTCCCAACTAGGAAATGCAGAGTCAGGACAGCTAGAATGGGACCGCACTGACGTTCTGCTTTGCAGCCTTTGCAGAAATGACTTCCGCAAAACGTCCTAAAATAAGACCATTAAGCACGAAACCATTTGTCAATATCACGGGCAAGGAGCAGGTAAGACCTAAGCCCCCAGATGTTAGCAAAAAAAAGACCGTAAGCACGTGGACACGAACCTAATAGGTAGATTGGCGCGACTCAGCCAATTGCTTAAGAAAGTTCTGCAAAAGAGTTCATAAGAACCCCTAAACTTAGAAACTCGGGGGCAGCCCACTCGGGTCCCCCTCCCTCTCCGGGAGCTTTGTCCTCTCCGCTCGATAAGCCTCGCCTCGCCTCCCACCACTCTTAGTCCGTCTACCTCTTCGTTCTTGGAGCAGCAGCAGCGTGACCAAGAAGCGTGAGCTCTCGGGGGGCAGAAATCCTGTGACCCAGGGTCCCCTCTGGTCTCTGCAGAGGCCCGGGAGGCATTGCCAATTTGGTTTCCTCTCTTGGTCACCAAGATACCCTCTTCGCTGGGGCTGTGCCGGGCGGGGCTGGAGCAGAGCAGCCAGAACCGGGTGGATTCGCGCTCCCTGCGTCCTGGCACCGCCGCGGCCCCCCTTCTCTTTGGCTACCTCCAAAAGCCCCTCAAAGCCCCAGCCTGCTGCTGCGGGGCCGCCCGACTGCAGTTGCGGTTCTCCTGCGTGAAATGAGGGAAACGACCCTCCGACCCCGTGGAGTTGAGGAGGAAACCGGGTCGGGCAGGTCCTGGTCTGAGTGCACGGAGGGAGATGAAGCAGGTGTGAGTGGCTGGGGGAGGCTGGGCTGTGAGGTGGGGCCCCGCCAGGTTCGAGGCGCTCCTCACCCCTTCCCGGAAGCTGAGCACCGACAGGCTCCCGGCCGCTGTCCAGACCCGAGGACAGATATTCTGACCCCGGGGCCTGGAACCAATACGGAAGGGGTCAGATTTCTGCTGCCTTTAAGGATCATCAGAAGAGGGAGGTAACCACCCGCCCAGAGGCCTGAGCTGAGCATCCCCAGGGTCGTGAACTGAATGCCTCCCCCTGCCCCCCGCCTCCCGCCCCTGCCAGGCTGTTGGCCCCCCGGGGATGGGCCTGGAGCCCGACTTCCCAGGTGGATTCTGGGACTGTCACCCTCCCGCTGATTCGGCCTTAGATCACCTCCCTCTGACTCTGCTAAAAATAGCCCAGCCCCAACTTCTGCACATATCTGAATATTGGGCTCAAGAGGCTCGTGATGCTGGAGAAACAGTGCGGCTGGTTCTTCCCATGTTGAGGGTGAAGTGAGCAGAACAGATGCCACATGCTTTCCCGGTCAACTCTCTGCTGCCAGCACCGGCCCTGGGCGTCCAGGCCTGGCCACCAGCCGCCTCCTCCTTGCAGACTCTCTGTCCGGGTCCCTGGAGCTGGTGTAGGCTTGGGCATTTATTTGGGTTTTAGAGTTTCAGGCTGGGGCAAGGTGCTGACGGCTCCCCAGGAGTACACAGGATACCCCCGGATACTCCCTACCCTTGCCTGAGGTCCCCCTTGATCCCTTAGAATCCCTCACCTGTGCCCACCCCGTTCTGGGGTCCTCAGAAGGTAGGAGTGGAGGGGCAGGTAGAGGTTGTGACTTCCCAGCCTTATCTACAGCCGGATCTGGGTCTCATTTCCCATCTTGTTCCCTCTCCCCATCATTCATTCACACAGCAAACATTCCCCCAGCCCAAGGGTTTGCTGTGATGCTTGACCCAGAGGGTGCAAAGTCACCCACCCAGAGCCTCTGTCTTGGGCACCAGTGGCCAGTCTGGGCCTGCTGGGGTTCACTGAGCTTCCTGAATCCGAGGACCCTTCTTACTTACCAATTCTGGAAACACCTCGGCCTGCACATCTCCCTGTTTCTCCTCTTCCACCAAAACGGACCAGCCTCCTCGCCTCACTGTCCAGGAACTCAGTATGTCTTCTGTTTTCTGATTCCACAAGGCTGTAGTCCGCAAGGGTCTTGGTTCTCCGTCCCCATCTCAAGGCCGCACCCCTCATCCCCATGGAAGAATCAACATCCAAACCCCTGGTCCCAGGGCCTGCACAGCTGCGTTCACATGCTCACCACCTGGCTTTCAAGTCTCTGGTTTCGGTCGGGCCTCTGGGGGTGCCCCTCCTTCCTGCAAGCCCAGCTCTGCCTTCACCAGGACACTGCCGTTTGTGGTGTTTATTTTCCGGTGTTTTGTAAAGAAGAACTTTCCCTGGGGCACGTGGCTGGCTCGGTTGGTAGAGTATATGACTCTCGATCTCAGGGTTGTGAGTTCGAGCCCCATGTTGGGTGTAGGGATTACTTAAAAATAAAATCTTAAAAAAAAAAAAAAAAGAAAGAAAAAAGAAAAGAAAGAAAGAAAAAAGAAAGCTTTCCAGTTACCTAGGCTGAGAGGGGATTAAGCTGGCAACCTTCCACGGCGGGGGGGGGGGGGGGGGCTTACATTTAAAAAGTGGCTCCTCTCGTGGAAAAAAGGCAAGCGCACGCACACACACACTAACTTGGGCCTTGGAATTAGCCAGCCCTGGGGTCAAACCCTGTCTTTGGCACTGGTCACTAGCTGCAACCCTGAGCAGTCAACCGGTCTGGGTTTTAGCCCATCAGGTAGGTAAGTGCAGATAATACGTATGAGTACTAATTTCCTATCGCTGTGTAACAAGTGGACACAAACTCAGTGTCATAAAACAACATGAATATATTATTTTATTATGATTATATATTAATTTTCAGTCCAAGTCCAAAACAGGCCTCAGGTATAAAACAAGGTGTCAGCAGCGACCCTTCTGGAAACTCTGGGGGAGACGCCATGTCCTGCCTTTTCCGCCCGCTAGGGGCCACCTGCTTCCCCTAGCTTGTGGCCCCTTCCTCCATCTTCAAAGCTGACAGTGGCTGGTGGGCTCTTTCTCACATCTCATCACTCTGACGCTGACCCTCCCGCCTCCTCCTTCTACATATAAGATCCCCGTGATTACATCATACCCATCAGGTAATCCTGGATGACGTCCCTACTTTCAGGTCAGCTGATGAACAATTTAAATTCTGCAACCTTAATTCTTCCCTACCATGTGTATCAGTCTGAGTTCTCCAGAGAAACAGGTGTGTATACATATAGATGACTCTATGTACATAGAAAGAGAAAGATTTATTTTAAGAAATTGGCTCACGTGATTACAGAGAATGTACAAAAATCTACAGCTGGAGACCCAGGGAAGAGCTGATGTTGTAGTTCAAGTCTGAAGGGCATCCGCTGGCAGGATTTCTTGTCTCAGGGGAGATCAGTCTTTTGTTCTACTCAAGCCGTCAACTGATTGGACGAGGCCCGCCCACATCCTGGAGGGCAATCAGCTTTACTCAAAGTCTACCTGTTGAAATGTTAATCTCATCCAAAAACAGCCTCATAGAAACATCCAGAATAAAGTTTGACTGCCTGTCTGGACACTGTGGCCCAGTAAAATCGACACACAAAATTAACCATTGCCTAATCTAACATAACATATTCACAGGTTCCAGGGATTAGGATATGGACATCTTTGGGGGGGGGGCCTTATTCTGATGACCATAACTACCTCTGTACGAAGGCTCTCTAGAGAAACAGAACTAATAAAATAGGAAAAAACACATATGTAATTTATTATGTGTAGAATATATGTATTTATTTATTTATTGTAACTGACTCCCGTGATTGAGGGGACCGTCAGGAGGGCCAATGGTATAGTGCCCGTCTGAGTCCAAAGGCCTGGCAACCATGTGAGTGTAAGTTCGATCCAAAACCCAACAGACTCAAGACCCAAGAAGAGGCAATATTTCGGTTCAAGTCTGAAGGCAGAAAAAGACCAGCCTCCCAGCTCAAGGCGGTCAATCAGGAGGAGTTCCCCACTAACCCACAGAAGGCTCAGCCTCTCTGTTCTTTTCGGGTCCTCAACCGATTAGATGAGGTCCCCCTGCATTGGGGGAGAGCCATTTGCTTTACTCCATCTACCAAGTCAAATGTCAAATGTCTCCTCCACGAAGGGGCAGGGCAAAGCCCCTGGTGCCAAGTTCAGACACGTGGTCCCTGTGTGTGTGCTGAGGACAAAGGGAAGTTTTCCCATCTTAGACCCAATGCCCTGTGCTCCTTCTCTAGCCAGTGATGGTGATTCCTTCACTCATTGAGCAAGTGTTTATTGAGAACCTACTAGGCGTCGAGCACTGTTCTGGGAATACGGCTGTGCACAGAAGAAGGTGCCTGATGGTAGAACACAGACAATAAACTGATAGTTAAGACCTGCTACAGGGAAAATCTCCAGCAAGGAGGAGAGGGGCGTGGGTATAGGGTTGTGACAAGACCTCCCACTGGGACGACATTTGGGCCAGAAGCTCGAGGCAGTGAGCCAAAAAGAAGAGCATCCCAAGTAGAAGGAACAGCCTGTGCAAAGGCCCTGAGGCAGTTCATTGCAAGATGGTGGAAAGAGACTAGCGTGTGTGCGGCAGAGCCAGAGAGAGGGAGAACAGTGATCAGACCCCGTTGTCTCTCCAGACCACCTGAAATCCCAGCCGCGTGCTGGCCCTGGACTAGACCCTTGAGATACAGAGATGAAGCCCCGCATGGAGAGGCGTTTGAACGGCAGGGAGAAACGCTGTGATAGAACCCTCGCCAAGGCTTCTGATGACCGGTCAGCGGGGGGCCGCGCCCTGCGATCCTGGGCATCCCAGGCTTGAACCAGGACAGGTGGGGCCCTCTACATCTCCTACCTCTCCAGCAGCCCCCAAGGTCAGTCTGGGAGGCACCTTCCCCTGGGGATTGCCTCCATGTCTCTCCAGCCCGGTCCTCGGCCCGCTTTCCTGGCTACACCCGGCTTATTCTTTTCCTGTCGAGGCCTCTGGGGAAAACCTGCTACAGGAGGCCATGAGTCACTCGGGATAATGGCTGCAACCCTTCCCTTCTCTTGGGGGAGAGGATGGAATTCGCAGGAGACATGAGGGTACCAGGGCCCCTCCCAGAGATCAGCCACGAGAATGTGGACATCCGCAGCCGCCCTGCTCACTCGCTCGCTCTCTTTCTCTGAAGTCAGGAGATGCTTATCCCTCTGAGCCCCACATAAAGCTAATGAAAGCTCGTTGGGATGACACTGAGGACCCCCAAGTTCTGCCAGGAGCAGGAGAAGTAGTAAAAGGGATTAGAAGGGTGTCCACACCTGATGGCGTGCTCCCTTGGCTGTCCCCAAAGGGGGCTGGGTGGAGGGCTGCAGACCCAACCTCCGTGCTTCCCCCCCCATCAGTAAGCACACTGCTGGGCCCAGGACAGCGCTGTCGTTATAAGAATCCTACCTCTGGGGGCGCCTGGGCGGCTCAGTCAGTTAAGTGTCTTGCTCTTGGTGTCGGCCCAGGTCATGATCTGAGGGCCCTGAGATGAGCTGCGCATCGGGCTCCTTGCTCAGTGCAGCCTGCTTGTCCCTCTCCTTCTGCTCCCCCACCCCCACCTCCCACTTCCCACTGTCTCTCTCTCTTTGAAAAAACGAAACCTACCTCCGGGAGAAGGCTGGAAGCAGGACAGGCGACATCTAGCTGGGAGGTGGTGTGGCACTGGACAGGAAATACAGGAAAAGCAAAACCTTTTTGGCTGGGTTCTCAGCCTCTTGGTGTCCTACAATTTCAATTAGCTTCTGATAAAAGAAACGAAGTTGGCTCCAGCCCAGAAAGTTGTAAGGGTCATCTCTAATTTTGGAAGCTTCCAAACAGCGGGCTTGGCCTTTGGGGTCCTTGCTTCCACCCATCCATCCACCCACCCATCCATCCATCCATCCATCCACCCATCTATCCATTCATCCTTTCATTATTTAAAAAGCAGTGACAGAGTGCACAGCCAGAGCTGACCACTGTGTGTTAAGCCCTCAAGACATGGTTTTGTCCCCTCTGTCTCTGGAGAAGGGGAGCTCACTCAAATGTTTAGCGCTCCAGCAGAATTACAATTATGAAAAGCGCACACTGCAATTCAGGTTTAGGCTGAAAGTATTAATTTCCTGGTTTTAATTATTCAATAGAAATTAATGAAAATGTGAGCGGAATCTCAAAGGAGCCTCTAACCCGCGGGCGTGGGCAGAGGGAGAGAGACAAGTTGTACAAAGTGGAGTCTAGGGAATCAGGTGAACTCCAAAGCCAAAGGCGCCATCACCTATCTGCCACCCAGCCAGGCTGTGAGCTTCCCAAGGGTGGGGACCCTCCTGCACCAACCCGAGTTGGCATATGTGACGGGGAATGCACTGTGCCCCCATCTGGGCCAGGTGCTATGCCAGGAGTTGGGGAGACGAGAGCCAGCCCTGCCCTCAGGGAGGGACAGAATAGTGGCTTTCCCATCCCACCGTAAGAGCTACAGCCCTGGTGTGATCACAGCCTGGAGCAGGGGTATTCGTTGAGTCCAGGAGACTGAATGATCGCGGGGTGGGCAGCCCGGGGCGAGGGGAAACGAGGCGTGTAGCTACCGTGGGAGGTGGCTTCCCCAGGAAGGAAGAGCACCAGAGCTTTGGGGAGGATGATTCTGAGGAAGGAGAAACTGGGTGCCAGACATAGGACAGGCTCCCAGAAGGGACGGCACACAGATGTGGGGATGGATCCCCGGAGCCCTGGCCTTGGGACCCCCGGCCAAGGAGTGCCCACACCCGAGCTTAGCTCCGGGCATACCGCTGCCTGTCTCTGAACGGACCATGAGGATCTTGGATGATGAGTATCTCCATGGGAACCACGGGGGGATAGGGGCTTCCCCATTCTCGTGTGACCTCTGAGAAGGTGGGAGGCACAAAAAAGTGATCAAGTCCAAACGTCACGCTCAGAAGCAGGGTTCGGAGCAAAGTTGAACTTGATGTAGCAAAATGCTGTCTATATCAAAGAGCATGAGCAGACAAGTCATAGGTGGGAAGAAAATATTTGCAAAAGGCACGTGTGAAAAAAGACTGTGATCCAAAATATACAAAGAACTCTTAACATTCAACAATAAGAATATGAACAACCCTAGGGACTGGCTCCCACACACCTTCCTCATCGTCCTTTGCTCTTTGCTGTGAATGTAAGCAGCAGTTCCTTGCTCGCAGCACATTGGATTTCAAGATTTCCTTTTAAAGGTTTTTGTTCTGTTTTGTTTTAAATCAGCGTTTCTAGATGCAAATAACAAATGTCCCGCCCTGGGGTCATTACCCCCGAGGCCCATCACTGGTCCTGCTTCTTCCCAAGAAGGGGATCTCTTCTCTGATTGGTGGAGCCTTCAGGGACTCTCTTCTCTGGTTGGTGGAGCCTTCAGGGACTCTCTTCTCTGGTTGGTGGATCCTCAGGGGAGTCTCCTCTCTGGTTGGTGGAGCCTTCAGGGACTCTCTTCTCTGGTTGGTGGATCCTCAGGGGAGTCTCCTCTCTGGTTGGTGGAACGGCGTCAGGAGCCTGAGTTCCAGCTACAAGGACGGCAGGGAAATCCACCGGGGCACGGCCCACTTCAGCCCACGGTGGGACGTTCCCAGACTAAGGATGGGGTCCGACGCTGGGCAGCCAAAAACGATGGCGAACGTCTACGTCACACGAAAACTTCGGAAAATCTAGACCAGTACAGACAAACACGTGAAAACCACCTACATTCCCTCTACTGTTAATTTTAGCGTATTTCCTCCCAAATAGTGTGTGCGGGTGTGGATACGTTTGCGTCGCTGGTAACCCGCCGTCTCTGCGGTTTTGGTTCTGGTCCTGCTTCGCGGTGGGTGGCAGAGCCTGCGGTTCCAAAATCTGGCGCTCTGGCGGGCGACCCAGAAGCAGCACCGGCAAGAAAACCTCTCTGCTCCCTCCCTCTCTGCCTAAAAGCAGGACCCGAAGGTGCAAAGTCGTTCCCCCCCAGAAAGGACGGAAGTTAATCACCAGAGACACTCTAGACCGCAGCCAGCCCGGAGAGGCACCAGAGGGTCCGGCTAAGGTCGCTAAAGCCAGCCCCTGCCTTCCCCCGGTTCCCACAATCTACTTAGAAGCCTTAGAAGCCTGCACTCCTTGTCTTGTCACTTCCCTTCCGATTCCTTGTTTGGTTAAGATGCTGCAAAGGCCTGAGTTCCAACCCCTTTGAGCTGCTCCTCGCTGGGTACTTCCACAAGTTAATAAACTCGGGTTTGTTCTCCCTGTGAATCTGCCTTCTGTCAGCCTAACATACAGGCCCCCCTGGAGACGGAGGAGGTTTTTCTCCCCTGCGTTCCTCAATAGCCTGTCGCGAGCATTTTATTTTGTCCTTAGAAAGTCTCAGTTGATGTTATTTTCTTTTGTAAAGATTTTATTTATTCGAGAGAGAGAGAGAGAGAGCATGAGTGGGGGTGGGGGGCGGGAGGGGCAGGGGGAGAGGGACAAGCAGACGCTTTACCGAGCAGGGACCCCAACGTGGGACTGGATCCCAGGACCCCAAGACCATGACCCGAGCCGAACTCAGACGCTTCGCCAACTGAGCCAGCCAGGCGCCCCGATGGTTGATATTATTTTCAATAGCTACATAATGTCCCATTCTCCAGGGAAGTCAGTTATGGTAAAACTCCAAATACGGAGCTTAGGCTACAGCCCCAGGAAGGGTTCTCAAGCCCCAGGTTGTGGCAGGAGGGGAGGGTGGAGAGCCGTCACTTTCGTTCCCCATTCTCACTCCCTCTGGGGGGTTTACAGGGAGGTGACCTCCCAGAGCTGGTCCCGGCTCGGCTCGAGGAGGCCACGCACGAGGCGGTGGGGGACACGGATGGGTCAAAGGGCGCCGATGCAGAGACTCCCGAGTCCGGAGGCAGGAGAGAGCTCTGCGGGCCGTGCTGGGCAGGGCAGCTGGGACCCATGCTGTGCCCGAGGGGAGGGCCGCCCCGTTCCTTGCACACCGGCGCTCAGTGCCATGGGGGGGAAGAAGCCGGGCTCTGAAGCCGGGCGGACCCGAGCCGGACTCCTGCCTTCCGTGCCCCCCCCAACCTCTGGCCGCAGATGTGGGCATTTCCACGGCGCCCATGTGCGGGATTGCTGAGTGGACACCAGCGGTCTTCCTGGGGGCCCAGTGTCTAAGTTTTGTGTCTGTGGGAACAGCATCCCCGTTTCCCTTGGGAAGACACCCCTCTCCCTTGCTGGGCCTTCTTGGCGGCCCGTGACCCAAAGCAGAGGAGAAGTTCCTGCCCTGCGCCTCCCAGGCCCCCGTCGGCTTCCCTGATTTTTGCACTTTCTCCCAACGTAGGACCAACCAGAGCAGGCCACATACGCACCTCTAACGCATCTCATAGGAAGCCCACGCCTGGTTTGCCCACCGCCAGCCTCCGCCAGCCTCCACCAGCCTCCGCCAGCTGCGCCTGACACCTTCCTTCTGTTCCACCGGGAAGCATCCCCCCCCACCTCGCCCCACTGCCTCACGTTTCTGCGAAGACAAAAGCGATGGGGCTCCGGCCAACGGAACCCGCAGTAGTTACCTGCTCTCGTGCGGCTGGTCTCCATCTCGCCTCGCATTATTTTCAACGAACACTTAGATAACATTCACCTGATACACAGTCACTCTGCGTAGATGAACTCCTTCACGCAGAGAAAGGTCTTGGAATGAGAGACAAAGGCCTCCCCCAAACCCGCCCCCGCCCCCCCCCCCCAGAACTAGGTGTCCTGTCCAGCGTGGCTGTGGGCTCATCTCGGCTTTCTGTTATCTTTGAGCTACGTCACAACTCTGTGTATTGGAGAAAACAGATAAGAATCCAAATCATCCTCGCCAGTAAAAATGCACAGGACTGAGTTTGGTGGCCCCAAGTGGATTATTGTCCCGTGGCTGGTTTTGCTGCGTTGGTCCGTTCGCTGCAGCCTTCCTGACCATCCGCGTACCTACGCTTTTTAAATTCTCTTTTGAAACAGTTGTAACATCTTGGTTCCCTTGTGAATGACTGAGCCCAAGAAATTCTTGGACACACGTTCATTTTCTAATTGATGGAGCTGTGATTTTGCTTTTCTAAGAATTGTCCTTTAGCTCTGTCTCTCAGTTTTTCAGGTGGGTACTGTTATAATCCCTCAGGTTAAAGGGGAAGTGCCTGAGGCACAGAGAGGTTAAGGAGTTTAGGAAGGACACACAGCTGGGACCAGGATTTGGCTGTAGGAATCTGGCTTTAAATCTGTGTGCCTCTCAGAACATTGGAGCTCTGTTCTTTATTAGCCGACCCCACAAAATGGGTACGATATTTACAGATGAGAACGGGGAAGCACAGAGTGGTTAAGCAACTCATCCCAGGCCCTGTAGTTACTAAGTCGCTGATTCTACAACAGAACAGCTGTCCCCAGAGATGCTGGGGTGAGGGTCCTGGGGGAAGCACTGGCTGAATATTAGTACAGAGGGGGGCTAATATTTTGGGAGTGCTTTCGAAGTGCCAGATCCTGAACCAAGAGCCATACCAAGATCAAGTCATTTACCCCTCGCAACAGTCCTACAAGGCAGATAATTTTTTTTAAAGATTTTATTTATTTATTTGACAGAGATCACAAGTAGGCAGAGAAGCAGGCAGAGAGAGAGGGGGAAGCAGGCTCCCTGCTGAGCAGAGAGCCTGACATGGGGCTCAATCCCGGGACCCTGAGATCATAACCTGAGCCGAAGGCAGAGGCTTCAACCCACTGAGCCACCCAGGTGCCCCAAGGCGGATAATTTTTAAAAAAATATTTTATTTTAGGGGCACTTGGGTGGCTCAGTCGTTAAGCATCTGCCTTCTGCTCAGGTCATGATCTTGGGGTCCTGGAATCAAGCCCCACATGGGGCTCCCTGCTCAGTGGGGAGCCTGCTTCTCCCTCTGCTCCTCCCCCTGCTCCTGCTCTCTGGCTCTCTCAAATAAATAAAATCTTTTAAAAAATTTTATTAATTAAATTAAATTAAATTTTATTTTTTGAGTCATCTCTATACCCAACATGGGGCTTGAACCCATGACCCCAAGATCAAGAATTGCAAAGGCAGATAATTTTATGACCCCATTTTACAGATCAGGACACTTGGAGGGAGGGAGTAAATTGGGTCTGTCTTCATCTCTGGGTTTATTTGGGGCTGAGATCTGCAGGCTGAGATGCCTCTGCCAGGGCCCCACTGGGGTCTGCCTTCAGACCTGGTGTGTGTCCCCCTGGGCTCCCTGATGCCCACCCTCCAGGCCCGGCCTCCCCAACTCCCCCACAAAGACTCAGTCCCTTGACTTCACAAAGGCGGGAGACCTCACCCAGCCTGACCTCCCCAGCTCGGCTGAGCTTTCCAACCCCCTCCAGCCTTGAAAATCAGCAAATTATCCTGAGGGGGCAGGAGTCCAGTCTCCCGGGCCCCGTGAGGGGAGGCGCAGGGTCAGGGATCCGAGGGGCCTCTGGCTTCCTCCGTTTACCGGGGACTGTGGAGCTAATTGAAACGAGCCGCCGACGAGCTGCAGGGGTGGGGGGCCGGGGCGGGCTGAGCAGCCAGGGTCCCCCGCAGGCAGGCGGTGGTGTTACGAGGTATTAACGAGGAAAAAACACGGGAGCGGCTTCGTTTGCAAGGGAAATGGCTTGACAGGGGCCCTTCATTTGCAATCTTTGGGCTCCGAGGTTTTGATTAGCGGCTGAGGAAAAGGTCCCTCCTGTTTTATGCATGAGGAGCTGTGCTGGGCGCCAGGGGACCCCGTGCGGGCCCCGAGGCCCACTCCCACCCTCCCAGCCTCCCACCCGCTTCTTCTCTCCCTCCCAGGATGGGGGCGGGGTAAGGAGCAGAGGGGTCAGGGCGGGAGGCTTCCCAGAGGAGCCTCCCCTTGGTGAGGATGGAAATTTCCCGGAGCAAGGCTTCCCCCTGCTTGTCTGCGAAGCGGGAACTACAAGATCTCCGTCCTGAGGCTTCTCGGGAATTTAATGAGCTCAGCGTGGAGGTGCCTGGCTTGAAGCAGGAGATTTCTTGGAGCAGGAGATCTCTGGTGCCGGGCACCCACTTCCCCCAGCCCCTCCTTGTGCTACCTCTGACCCAGACCACCCCCCCCCCTTGGGGCACTGGGGACACATCTCTGCTGGGAAAGCGAGGGAGATGGCGGCACGGAGCTAGGTGCTTGTCAAAAGTGACCTCTGGGGCGCCTGGGTGGCTCAGTCGTCGAGCGTCTGCTTCGGCTCAGGTCATGAGCCCCCGGTCCTGCATCGGGCTCCCTGCCTGCCCAGTGGGAAACTGCGTCTCCCTCTCCCACTCCCCCTGCTTGTGTTCCCTCTCTCGCTGTCTCTCTGTCAAATCAATAAATAACATCTTAAACACAAAATAAAAAATAAAAAGTGATCTCTCTGACCACTTGGAGGGACGATGTCCCTTTAAAAGTTGAAAATGACTCTTTGGTCCTTTTCTTTCACACGCCTCCCCCACCTTCCTCGCCTCCCTCCCTTCCTCGGGTTTTTTCCACCTTCTGCAGGGCTGCGCTAGACCCCCTGCTCTGCAAATGTGATAAAAGGCTGCGGGTAAGCTCCGCTCGTGCTGCCGGGGCAGCGGCCCAGGGTGAGGCGGCCCAGGGTGAGGCGGCCCAGGGTGAGGCGGCCGGCCGAGGCCAGTTGGGGGAGGGAGGACTGATCCAGAAGCTTGACCAACAGCGGTGTGGCTGTGTCTTGGGACAATGGGTATGGGCGGGGTGGGGGTGGGGTGTGTGTGCCCAGGATTCACCCTCCGAAATTCCTGAGGATCACAACCTTGGCCTTGGGAACGCCCAGGCTGGGGGGTCTCATGAGCTCTGCCTCTGGGGCTCAGCTGCCCCTCAGGGATGAGCCAGGCTGGTGGAGGTGGGAATTCCGTCTTTGTGTGCAGGGCACCCTGCCGTAAGCCCCTCTCAGACCTGGGTGACAGTCCGGCTCTGTCACTTACCAGCCGGTGGTCTTGGACAAGTTCCCTAACCTCTGAGACAGTTTTCTCATCAGAAGCTTGGGGATGGGGACACCTGCGTGGCTCAGTCGTTGAGCGTCTGCCTTTGGCTCAGGTCATGATCTCAGGTCCTGGGATTGAGCCCCGCATTGGGCTCCCTGCTCAGCGGGGAGCCTGCTTCTCTCTCTCTCTCTCTCTCCCTCTGTCCCTCCCCAGACAGTGCTCATGCACTGTCTCTGTCTCTCAAATAAATTAAAAAAAATTTTTTTTCTTTAAAGATTGTATTTATTTGTTTGACAGAAAGAGAGAGAGACAGTGAGAGCAGGAACACAAGCAGGGGGCATGGGAGAGGGAGAAGCAGGCTTCCCGCCAGCAGGGAGCCCGATGTGGTGCTTGATCCCAGGACCATGACCTGAGCTGAAGACAGACGCTTAACAACGGAGCCACTCAGGTGCCCCTAAAAAAAAATCTTTAAAAAAAAAAAAAAAAAAAAACTGGGGATGATCTGCCCTACCAGAAAGCGTTATTGGGAAAGTAGAGATGACGTAGCTAGTGCACGTGACCATCAGGGGTCTTCCGGACACAGTAGCTACCGCTCTGACACCCAGCAGATGGTGTTTCCTGTGGATTGGGTGGGGAATGGGTTGGGGGGTGGGGGACAGCTCTGCCTTAGGCTCAGGATCCCCACGCGGCCAGGCACCCACACCTGCGGGAGATCTCATCTCCTTCCTCCTCCAGCCCCAAGTGAGGCTCTAATTGTGGTGTATCCATGACCAAGGAAGAGAGGAATGAGGCGGCTGCAGCCCCACAACTGTCCCAGGATTGGTCAGATTGTTCCCTGGGAGCCCCTCTTCGAGGGCATTGACCCCCTGGAGTAAGCTCAGTATTCGCAGTTTCCCTGGGACACAAACGTGGGCGGGGATTGAGGACACGGAGCCTGGGTGCTGCATCCGCCCAGCTGCCTGGTGTGGACGTCTCTGGTTTCTGAAGGCCGGGCAGCGTCGCCCAATGATGACCGTCCTGCAGGGCCCCGGGAAGGCTGCAGAGCCGTTAGCACCTGAAGCCTCGAGTCAAAAGGACGGGAAGTTGGAATTCTGATCCCACCTTTCCCTAGCCACACGAATGGGAACGAGTTACTTAATTTTTCTATGTCTCAGTTTTAAACTATAAGGTGGGGATACGAGAAATAACAAAAAATAAATGAGATGAGGCATAGGGATAACAGTGCCTGGGGTGTTGCAAGCATCAGTAAAGGTTCCGTTTCATTTGTGTTACGAGAGCTCTATTGCCTGCCAATCTTGGGGTGAGGTTTCCGTTTTGAGGGCTGTGCACGTGAGCATCTTCCAAGTCCTCACTGAAATGCAAATATACCCACAGCAGCAAAGAGCCTTGGGGGCTGGGGGTCACGGGTCCGTGACAGAGGTGATGGAGTTGGGCTACGCTGGTGGAAGGCCCCACAGCCCGGACTACGTGGTGATGGAGCTGCAGAGCAATGGGGCAGCAGCTGGCCACAGGCGGAGCCCCCCAGAGACTCTGGGCTCAGGCGGACAGATGTTGTAAAACACAAGAGAACTTGGTTGCTGAGCACAGGAGTTGCAGAAGGTCCCTTTAAGAGATTCTGCACCAGTGATAGCTGACCCTCCCACCTCCTCTACTTTCACCCAACCCAAACCTAGAAGCCTCCTTGAGGAGGAAGTTGAAACACGGGGCGCCTGGGTGGCTCGGTCGTTAGGCATCTGCCTTCCACTCAGGTCATGATCCTGGGGTCCTGGGATGGAGCCCCACATTGGGCTCCTGGCTCTGCGGGGAGCCTGCTTCTCCCTCTCCCACCCCCCTGCTTGTGTTCCCTCTCTTGCTGTGTCTCTCTCTGTCAAAGAAATTAATAAAATCTAAAAAAAAAAAAAAAAAAAAAAGTTGTTGGAACAACTGTTGGAGAAGATAAGACCACTGAGCTGCAAGGCTACCAGGGGCTGGTGGCACCCAGGAGGATACTTCAAAGCTCTCCCATCAAGTACGGGGAGGTGGGGGAGGGGCTTTAATTAACAAAACCTGTCCTTACCCTGGCCTGTACAGAATTCTCACTCCAGAGGGGATAGGGAGGCCCAGTGACCCAATAGCCGAAGAAACACCAATTTGCCACCCAGGCCTCTTCTGTTACACATGATGAACCACAGAAGGTCATCAGGCCATTTGAGGAAGGCCACTAGGTTGGAGGGAGACTCAGGAAAACAGCAAAGACACTAGCCGGAGGACGCGGAGGTGATTCTTGGGAGGACAGAGAGCATTCAAAACCTCTGCTGAATATATTCAGAGGGATTAGAGAAGATGTTCTATTTATATAACAAGGACTCAATTTGGTTAGGAAGAAAAAGACCAGCGAACAACTGAAGAGCTCTTGAGATTAAAATATATACATGTGCTTGCTAAAATTTAAAGCCTAATAGAAGCGCTAGAAAATAAATCATCTCAAAATGCAGAACTAGCAGACGCAGGCGGGGAACATAAAAGCAAAGAGAAACAGTCTGGAGAAAGTAAGGTGAGTCAGACTAGCACCTCACCACCTGTCCGTGGAACCAGATGCTTGGAGAATATGGAACACTCCTTCCAAGTTCTAAGAGAAATTCGTCCCCAACCTAGAATTCTATACCTAGCTAAACTGTCTGTCAATAAACCTTAGAGCAGAATAAAGACATTTCATACGTGGAAGGATACAGTCGATCTTCAACGTGTCCTTTCTTCGAAAGTCGCTGGATGATATGATTCAGAGAAATCAGGAAATGAATAAAGAATGGGGTATGTGGGTGACTCAGTCGTTAAGTGTCTGCTTTCGGCTCAGGTCATGATCCCAGGGTCCTGGGATCCAGCCCTGCACTGGGCTCCCTGCTCAGCGGGAAGTCTGCTTCTCCATCCCCGACTCCCCCTGCTTGTGTTCCCTCTCTCGCTATGTCTCTCTCTGTCAAAGAAATAGATAAAACCTTTTAAAAATAAATAAATAAATAAATAAATAAATAAATAAATAAATAAAGAGGAACATGCAGGATCCAGAACACTGGATCCAATCAAGAAGAGGAGTCAAGGGAAGTTTCAAGGTTAGGGTGACCAACTCATTCCAGGTAGCTTTCTTGTTTCCAGCATTTAAAGGCTTATGACTTTTAAGCCTGGAAACTAGGATGGCTGGTCATCCTAGACCCAGAGAAAGTCAGTCAAGATTGCCACTCAAGGAACAAAGATTCTGAGATCAAGGTGTCCTGGGAGAAGGGGTGTTCTGTAGAATTTATAGTATGATACAGACATGATTAAAGTCAAACCATGGATAAAGCAGACAACACTTGATTGCAGTTCAGAGACAGATTATACATGTTAAGACCTTTGTAAAAATTAAAATGTGGCTGTCAGAAGGAGCGGGAAAGATTATGGGGAGGAGACGGGTGGTGTGCACATAGCCTCATGACAAAGCAGGGTCAAGAGATACTGTTGACCGTGACACAACATGAAACAGGTCCACATGTCAGAGCCAGAAGGTGCTCAACAGAACCAAAATAACGACGATGATAGCAATATAACAGCAACAACGATCACTTTCAGACTCTGAGAGGCAGAGGAGGATGAGAAGGAGGTGAGCCAAATCCCTCCTGCCCATCGCGGAAATGAAGTCTTCAAAGAAGTCATGAAGCAGAAAATCTCCATGAAGCTCATATCTGATGAAGAGCTTGTATCTAGGGTATATACAAAGAGCTCTTGTAACTCATAATACTAAGAAAGCAATGAATGGGACAATAAAAAATGGCAAAAGTTTTGAACAGACACTTCACCCAAGAAGAGAGGCCGATGGCCAACAAGCACACGAAGACACTCGTCACAGACATTCAGATGAAGATGACAAGGAGATGCACTTACACGCCGATTAGAACGGCTGAAGTTAACAGTAATGACAAGACCAGGTTTTGGTGAGGACGCAGCAATGCGAACTCTCCTGTGAGGCTGGCAGGAGGGTGGAAAGATACCGCTGCTCTGGAGACCATCCATCTGGACATTTCTTATGGAGCTAAGCACGTGTTTAACAGAAACCCGGCATCCCACCCCGAGGTGTCTATTCAAGAAAAATGAAAATCTACGTTGGCTTAGATACTGGTATGGGAATGTTTACAAGCACCTTTCATTCATAATCACCAAGAAAGGGAAACAATGCCAAAGCCCATCAAGTGGAGAAAAGGCAACACGGTGTGGTAGAGTCACGCAACGGAGTGGTACACAGCAACGGAAAGGCAGACACGCCTGTCTGCCCAGTAACGTGGGTGAGCCCCAGACGCTCTCTGCTCTGTGTCTCGGTGGTGATGGTAGCTACGTGACTGCATATCCTTGTCAGAACTCACAGAACAGGACATGTAAACAATGTGAATTTTACTGTATTTCGTTACGCTTCAAGAACCTGTCTTAGGAGAAAAAGCTGTTGGAGACTTGACCCCACATGTAGAGAAATCCAGTCCTCGGGAACTCTGGGCTCTAACCCTTCGCCCTGTCCTAGTACATGTAGACTGTTGTGTTCTGTTCTGAGCAGCCTTCTCCGTAGGCACCCAGGTGCCTCAAAGTTTAATTTTTGAAAAGTGAAAAGCGTGATTCTTATACCAGTATAAAGTGATTATGTGTTGGCGCACCTGGGTGGCTCAGTCAGTTAAGCATCTGCCCTCCGCTCAGGTCACGATTCTGGGGTCCTGGGATTGAGCTCTCTGTCGGCCTCCTTGCTCACTGGGAGGTCTGCTTCTCTCTCTGCCCCTCACCCCACTTGGGCTCTCTCACTCTCTTTCACTCTCAAATAAATAAATAAAATATTTTTTTAAAAAGTGATTATATATCTAAGACTTACTGAATTCATTAACGAAGGAACCAGCCGGCTGGTACAGTCGGTTCAAAGAGAGTTCAAGAGCCTGAATACATATAGGCACGGAGAGAAATCTGGAATAAGACAGCTGTGTTAGGTACAAAGCTGGTTAACATCCCTTGGGGTAATGAAATGGTAACCTTTGGGATTAGCTTTTCTCTGGGACAGAAATCATTTGCATCTCTTCCAGACAAAATTCATTTGAATTGTTATTAGACAAGAATCATTGGCACAGCTAACAGTTTTCGACAAGCTGACATCTGCCCTTCAGAGTTGCAAAATAGCCTCATCAGTAGTAAAAAGTAGGTCAAATCAAGGTGCAAACATTCTGTGTAATTAGACGATCCCCGCGTGGTATGGGTGTGACACAGAGCATCCCAGCGGGATGAAAGGACATTTCCTGAAAGGACACTTCCCAGTGGCGGATTATTTTTCTTAATGTTGGACAGCCGTGGGACACACTGCCAGGGGCCTCACTAGGGCCCAGGGTGCATGCATTTATGATTTCCGTAGATACGGCCTGGAGCTTGTACCAGAGAGGCTGTCGCTGCGATCTGGATCTCATGGCTTCCCTGGGGTGATTGCGTCCAACGGGATCCTGAGGGTTAAGGGCTAGACGTGGTCTCTTGTTTTGGGGAAGGTGGGGACGAGGAGCGGAGGGTGGGGTCCCACCGCCAGCCCTGGCTCACTGAGAAGTCACCACCGCACTCTCTGGTGACTCCGGTGTCCCCTTACCAGCACCTTCTTCCCACTCTGGGAAACAGTGTGTCTTCTGGGCCCTGATGTGGATCATGCTCCCCTGGTGGGTTTCTATCCTTACTGGGTGTTATCTCCTCGAATACACCCATGTCTCCGGCCTTTTAACCATCTTTCCCTTGTCTGCGTGGAATTCTGGCATTTCTAGCTCGCTTGGTGTGGGCATCACCTTCCCGTGTTTCCAGGGCTGTCCCAGGTGTGTCTGCCTCTCCTGGGGCTGATTCCCAAGCCCTGAGGAGGGCTCTCTCCCCAGCTGTGCCTCCCCGCCACCCTCACCCCCGGCTCGATCAGACACCTGCAGCGCCCCGTTCCCTGTGCTCCTGTCTGGCCCCCGCAGGGACAGGCATGCTGCACCCCCTACTTCCTCTGGGGTGGGATCCTTTTCTTCTGTGTCCTCAGCTGGGCAGTACCGCAACTCGACCCCGCCTGCTGGTGGCCAGAAGGGGCAGTGGGGGCAGCTTCCGAAAGCAACGTGTGTTGTTTCGCCGGGGAGAGGCCTCTCCATGGTCTTCAAGTCCAGGGCTGGGGGTGGACGGTGGTGTTGACCCTTAGCAGCAAGGTGTGGCCCTTTCCGTAGCCTCAGAGAATCTGGAGGAAATCTTGGATTCAAGATTTTGGGTAACATCTGTCCAGATGTGCCTTTCCCGTGTATCAGGGTCCCATTCTTCCCAACCAGGGCCCTGAGCTTGGCATGGTAGATCCTTCTGGGTTGAGAGCTGAGCTTTCTATGGGGTTCTGCTGCTCTTAGGGTTAAGTCTTGGGTTTTCTGAGGTCTTAATCCAAGAGATGAGAGCCTCTTAGGGTCTCCCCAAGAAGGCCCTCCACTGTTTACCCTTGGGTTTTCTCTGCTTTTTTTTTCCCCCCAAAGCATTGCCGTCCGTGTTCGACAAGCATCTCGTCCATGTTCATCCAGTGGCAGATCTAGGACACCAGTGGCCCCCCGCTATGCCGTTTACCATGGGTAAAATTTTAACAAGTTTTGCTACCTGTGCCAAGATCTGTCTGTACTCCAGACACTACCACCATCTGAGTCCATGTTGCCAACCAGATGGTAGGGGACCAAGCTCCAAAATCCAATCGAGCACGGGCGTTTTTGGACCGCTCCTGGAGCCCGTTGTCACACGTTGGCTTCCCCAGGGGGCAGACTTTGAGTCAGAGATTAGCATCACATGGGTCATCTGGGGTGCTCTTGGGATCTCGCCCAATGTGATGGTATTTGGAGGCGGGGTCTTTGGGAAGTCATCAGGTCATGAAGGTGGGGCCTCATGCATGGGATTAGCAGCTTCCTACAAGGAAGGCCAAAGAGCTCCCGCTCTTTCTGCATTGTGAGGACTCAAGAAAGAGGCCTTTTGCCATCTGCAAAAGGGTCCTCACCAGAGCCCCGCCCAGCTGGAGCCCCGATCTCTGACCTCCAGCCTCCAGAGCCCTGAGAATAAATTTTGTGGCTAAGCCACCCGTCTATGGAAATTTGTTACAGCAGCTGGAACAGACTAGCGGGGTCAGCCCAGAGCAGTCAGCTTGGGGCCCCTCTCAGGATGGAGGTCGGAGCAAGGAAACCAGGCTCTGGGGAGGAGGCGTTGGCTTTGATTGTTGGCAAAGAACCCCAGCTGAGAGCACACCCAGGGGCTGTCTGACAGCACACAGCAGGTGGGGGCTTCCTGCAAACAGTCTGTCCAGGTCCCCAGAACACTTGTCACATGGTGTACGCTGGGGTGTGTGCTCAAGGCAAGGCCCGTGTGAGCAGGGAGAGTGTGTGCCTGGTGTTCCCGCACACAGGCTGGGCGGGGTGCACGGGTGGGAGGCCAACCCCCACCCACATCCACGCAGGAGACCCCAGCCCGAGCTCAGGGAGAAACCACGGCTCTGCCCTCAGCACTTCATGCCCTGAGGGTCAGCCGGGAGACTGGACGCCCGAGTGGCGCAAGGAACGCCCCTTGCGAGCGCTAAACTTTGACATGTGTTCACAACGGAGTGGTCCGAAAAGCTCTTTTCTGAAGCACCGGACTTCTGCAAAAAGCACAGACTTTTGCAAACGGCCTTCCTAAGAAGGCAGGAAAAGAGAGCCCCTGGCCACCTGGCCGTACAGGGACACGGGGCACCCGCAGTGACCACTAAGGGACATTCAGCCCCCAGGGGCAACAGCAGGTCGGATCCCAGGTGTGTGGGACCAGTTTGACGCCGGCTGTAAAGAGAAGTCAAGACAAGTCCATCTTGAGGACGGCAGAGAACAGGCAGGAAAAACAAACCCTCAGATCCCTGTACTTTCTGAACCAAAAATTATGGCCCTGGATTCCCCCTTCTACTTGAGAATGCATTTAAATGAAAAAGATGAAAGGAGTCTGGATCCCAGGGCCCGGCCCCTGGCAGCTCTCCCCAGCCTGGGGGTTCCGCTCTTCCCGGGTCCTTGGTCGCTGGTCCTTCTACTAGCCACGCCCCCCGCCCCGTCCTTCTACTAGCCACGCCCCCCGCCTCCCACCCCCACCCCTCACCCCCCACCCCCACCCCACCCCACCCCGCCTCCCCGTGACTTGCCACAACCACAGCGCATCTCTGGAGCATGGCCAAGAGGGCTGTAAACGTTAAGTCACATTCTGTTACGCATTTAACACCTCTCCTTTATTGCATAGAATAAAAGCTCATGAGCACAAATAGAAAATGCTGCAAAAATATATATCCGTTAATATAATTATTGAAATTGCAAGGGTTTCAAAAACCTGGGCAGAACGATGTCATCCTGGGGACCGTGCGTCAGGGCTGCGGTCTGATGGGTCAGACACACACAGCTCCCCTCTCCACTCCCCCCAAAATAACTTTGAGTCCATCCAGGTCGACTCCACCAGGACAGAAGAGGGGGGGGTCCCTGAAACCCAGGAGTGAGTCAGGATTGTGAATTGAATTCAATTTCCGATGCCCCAGGGTGCTTGCTATTTAACGGGGAAAACTTAGGCATGGTAAAAAGAAATTATAATGCAAATAAGCCCTCTCCAGTCTTTTTTTTTTTTTTTTGTAAATCTGATTTTTGCTTTTCTGTGTGTGGAGAGCTGGGAAGAGTGTCCCTGAGGGAAAGCAGGGGCCTGGGTGGGCCACCATCCAGCTGAATGCCCTGGGTGACAGGCAGCACCTTCTGTGCACATCTGTGGGGAAGACGCTGCCTGCTTGATTTTGAGATCTGGAAGCCCTCAGGTCAAGGGAACCAGCTGGCCGCTCAGAGGATGCCGTGGCCTTTGCCCCGTGACCCCTGAGGGATGGTTTAGCAGAGCCTCCATGCTTCCCTCAGTGTCCCTCCTGCCTACCCTGACTGTCCTTGTCCAGAGCCCTCCTGGCCTTCGGGACCAGCTTGCCCCCTCCCAGTCCCACCTGTGCGCTGTCCCACTGGGCCTTACCCCAAACAAGCAATCCTTTGCAACTCAGGACCACACTTAGTCCTGCCCTAACCCTGGGTCCCCATTCTGGCAGGCCCCATTCTGATCTGTTTCTGGGGAAACGCTTCCCCTAGGGCAGGGAGTCTACCCAGAGTTGTGCCAAATTTTGCAGGTTAGGGACCCGCCCTCCACAAGACTCCCTCCCTTCAGACACCCGTGGCAGCTTCGGGGGTCACCAGGCCAACCTCACTTCTTCCTTTTTTTTTTTTTTAAGAGTTTATTTATTTATTTTGTGGGGGAGGGGCAGAGGGAGAAGGAGAAGCAGACTCCCTGCTGACGGGACCTGACTGAGCCCCCTAGATGCCCCCCCTTTTTTTCAAGATTTATGTAAGAGAGTGTAAGCGAGGGTGTGGGGTGCAGGGCAGAGGCAGAGTCGCCAGCACAATCTTACAACCCTGAGATCACGACCTGAGTGGAAACCGAGAGTTGGCGCTCAACCAGCGGAGCCCCCCCCCCCCCCCCGCCCACGCCACCTTCACTTCTAGTTAGCTGGCTGCCGACTCGGGGCTCTAATACCCTAATGTTTAATAATTCACTAGAATGGCTTACAGAACTCAGGAAAGCGCCATACTTCTGTTTATCATCTAATTACAGCCCAAGGACACCGATTGGAACAAGCCACAGGGAGAGACACTCAGGGCAAAGTCTGTGAGGTCCCACATGTGAAGCTTCCGTTGCCCTCCCCGTGCAGGGACATGTGACAGCCGTTTGGAGAACACTGGCAGCTGGGGAAAGCTCACTTGTGCCTCAGGGTCCAAAATTTTATCACAATTCCATTACGGAGGGAGAGCTCTGTCTCCAGCCCCTCCCCTCCCCAGAAGCTGGGCTCTAGTCTTGCGGTGGGTCTCCGAAACATGACCAGCCTCCACCCGGAGGGCGGTTGGAGGGACCAGCCACGAGTCACAGAGACATGTCCATCACTCCGAAAAGTCCAGGGTTTATGGGGCACCTGCGTGGCTCAGTGGGTTAAAACCTCTGCCTTCAGCTCAGGTCATGATCTCAGGGTCCTGGGATCCCTGCATCGGGCTCTGCTCAGCAGGGAGCCTGCTCTCAAGCCCCCCACCCCTGCCTCTCTGCCTACTTGTGATCTCTGTCTGTCAAATAAATAAATAAAATCTAAAAAGAAAACAAGTCTTAAAAAAAAAAGTGCAGGGTTTTATAGGTGACCTCCCAAGAACCAGGGACAAAGGCCAGATAATTCTTGATTACACACAGTCCATGGGACCAAGAAGACAGGCCGCTGCCCCCCATCTAGACCATGCTCTGGAACTCGGGGCTCCATAAGGTCTGCCCACCCCCAGGTCTGTCCTTGTGCAGCTGGGCAGGTGTACACAGCCCTTGTTGCGAGGGTCATGGCCCAAGCTGGGACCTGGGGCTGGGGGTGGGAAGGAAAAGGGGGATGCCCACCACCTCTCCTGATGAAGTTCTAGAACATCGGTGAGGTTTGGCGGGGTGAGGTCCAGAGCCGATGACCAAGAAAGAATTCTTGAGACGTCTTTGGTTCAAAATGGTGGTTTATGAAAGCACGGGGACAGGACCCGTGGGCAGGAAGAGCTGCTGCCCGGAGGATGTGAGGGATGGTCTATTGTATACTTGTAAGTTGGGGAGGGGGTTAGGGATGGTGTAAGTCTCTAAGGAATTTTGGAAGCAAGGTTTCTAGGATCTTGAGGGGTTAGCTGTTGTCTGGGGAAAAGGTTATTCATTACCAGTAATAAACCTTCTCGTGAGACCCTTTAGATGTCTATCAGTGGGCCATATGCTTGGGAATGATTGTCCACACTATCTTGGAGGTTTAGAGATCAAGTTTCCAAAGGAATTGTTCAAGTAGACTTACAGGATCCTGGCTGGGGGTAGGGGGTCAGTCAGTCTAGGATTGTCCTTTGCCCTTAGCAAAGCCTTAAAGTGGAGGTAATTGAGTTCCTAGAGGAGAGTCACTCTGCCTGTTTTAAGGTCTTGTCAGTAGGTAAGGAAATTTAATAATTTTTCTCCTGCCTCTGTTTCCCCTATCATGTTCCAGCACAGCAGTCTGAAAATTCTGAACTTGAATCTGGCCTTTGAGGTGCTCTAAAGGCCTATCCGCAAGGTAGGAAAATAGAAAGACCAGAGCCTATTTTATTGAGAGTTTGTTGGCTTGACTTAGGATTTGTAAATGCTCAGACCTGACACGTGGTACGTGCACCTTCCTCTATGCTCTGGGCCTGGACCCCCCAAAGTTAGAGCTCGGCCTGGCAAACCCTGCGGTGGTTCCCTTTGCCCCAAGATTGAGTCTAAGCTCTGGGGGTGCACCGAGGTCCTATGGACGCCAAGAAAAACAAGGCTGTGTCCACCTCAAGTCTAGCCTTGACGTAAGTGCAGCCATCTTGGCCCCGGCAGCCATCTTAGGTCTCCGTGACCGGTAAATGACCCCGGGTTCCAGGAAGACTGACCAAAGGTTTCGAAAACAAAGATCAACCAGGAATATAACATTGTAATAAATCATGTCAGAAAAAAAAAACAAACAAACAACAACAACAACAAACCAGGAACATAGGGCCAGCAGTTGTGGCCCAATCACCTACTGCCGAGTCCACCCCTACTCTGCCTTTAAAAACTCTGACTGTAATCTGGTTCGGGGTCCAAGTCCCTATTCCGCTGTGTCGGGTATACTTGGGCCCAAACTTAAGCTTGTCAAATAAACCCTCGTGTGATTGCATCGGTGTTGGCTCCTTGGTGGTCTCTCAGACACGAAAACTTGGGCACAACATTTGGAGGTCCCGCCGAGATCAAGAGACCCCCAGGACTCTGACCCGGAGGGTCCTGCGCCGGCTGGTGAGTGCGCTCGTTTGCCTGTCTGTGCGCGTACTTTCTGGGAGCTCCAATCTGCCTTTTTACCCGTAGGAATTCCAAGCAGTATCTGGGTCAACATTGGCTTAAGCGGAAGCGCTGGTGGGCCGTCAACCCGGGGTCTTGGGAGACGTCCCTTGCCCCAGCCTGGAGGACGAAGTCCTCATCCGTGAGGAGAGCCGGCTGCCGTTGTGGTCAGATCCTCCCTTAACTTCCTTTCAGTTTTGTCTTCGTGGGCGCGCCGGATGGTTTGTCTGTGTGAGCGTGTTCTTGTTAATTGTCATAAGTGTCTTTGTCTTGCTGTGGCCTGAGGGCGTGATGGGACAGACACAGACGACCCCTCTGTCTCTGATGATTGACCACTTCTCGGACGTCAGGGAGAGAGTCCATAACCTGGGCACAGATGTACGGAAGGGAAAGTTTCAGACTTTGTGCATGTCTGAGTGGCCAGCCTTTAATGTTGGGTGGCCCCAGAGGGAACTTTTCAACTGCCTATTATCTTACAGGTTAAGGCCGTCATCTTCAGAGAAAAACCACATGGCCACCCTGACCAAGTACCTTATATCCTGGTCTGGCAAGACATGATCGAGAATCCTCCCTCCTGGCTTAAACCTTTCCTCCCTCCCAAAGCAGGACCTATATCCAAGAGCCTAGCCCTGCGGAACCCAACTCCTAAGTCTAATAAAGAAAACGGAGTCCGAACCAAAGACTCCAACTTTACCCAGTCCTTCAGGGCACTCCCACGGAGGACCTGATTTTTCCACCGCCCTACCAGGTCTCCCCCCCAATCCGTCTGCCCCTCCAGCAGAAGCATCAGGGGCTGCCGAGGGAGCGCCGCTCCCCCTCCCAGATGGAGGGGCCCCCATGCATGGGCCGGTGGCAGGGACACGTGGACGGGCCCAACGGGCAGCCCCAGCCCCAAACCTGGGACCGGCCGATTCCACTGTCCTTCCCCTCTGTGCCCCCCCGATGGGACCCCCCGATGAAACGGGGGGACAGCCGATGTTATATTGGCCATTCTCTACTAGTGATTTATATAACTGGGGAACCCAACATGCAAAGTTCTCCGATAACCCAAAAGATCTGATTCTTTTCACCCACCAGCCACCTGGGATGACGGCCAGCAGCTCTTGCAGGTTCTCTTTACCACTGAGGAAAGAGAGCGAATCCAGGTGGAAGTCCGTCCTGGGTGACGACAGACAGCCGACTCAGAATCCCGATCTCATAAACGCAGCTTTCCCCTTGTCTCGCCCCGCTTGGGACTACAATTCAGCAGAAGGTAAGGAGAGGCTCCGGTCTACCGCCAGACTCTAATGGCAGATCTCAAGGCGGCAGCACGCAAGCCCACCAATCTGGCCAAGGTATATGATGTAAGACGGGGTAAAGATGAGAGGCTGGCGGCATTCCTAGAAAGGATCATAGAGGCGTTCAGGCAGTGCACCCCTATGAATCCAGAGGCCCCCGAAACCAGAGCTGCCCTTGTTAGGCTTTTGTTAACCAAGCCGCTCCGGACATTAAAAGGAAATGGCAGAGGGTAGAAAGTCTAGGAGAAAAGAGCCTACAGGATCTGATAGTGGTGGCGGAAAGAGTCTACAGTAATAGAGAGAGCCTGGAGGAACAGCAGGCTAAGATAAGTGACTGCCAGACCCGGAACCTGGCTAACAACCACGGATGACCCACATGAAAAACAGAGACGTCTCAAGAAGTTGGCTTCAGGAGCAGGTAAGGAGGATGGCCCCCGTCGAGAACACCCCAAACTGAATAAAAACCAGTGTGCTTATTGCAAGGAAGAAGACCACTGGGTAAAGGAGTGCCCCAACAAAGGGCCAAAGGCCTCCGCTACTATCTTGGAGGTCGAAGATTTAGATGACTAGGGGGGACGGAGTTTGGCACCCCTCCCCGAGCCCAGGGTAACCCTTAAAGTGGAGGGGCAACCAATTAAATTCCTAGTAGACACCGGGGCACAGCACTCTGTCTTGCTACAACCCCAAGGGAAGTTGACAAATAGGACCTCATGGGTACAGGGGGCCACGGACACTCAACAATATTCATGGACGACCCGAAGAACAGTGGACCTCGGTGTGGGCCAGCTGTCCCACTCCCTCATGGTCATCCCCAAGTGCCCCTACCCCTTGTTAGGCCAGGACCTACTCACCAAGATGGGAGCCCAAATTAGTTTCCACCCTAAAGGGGCAAAGGTTCTGGATAAAGAGGGGCACCCCATCCAGGTGCTTGTCATGAACCTCGAGGATGAATACTGTCTTCACCAAGCGCCCCCAGCACCAATGACCGACATGGACCACTGGTTGCAGGAGTTTCCCCAAGCGTGGGCAGAAACTGGGGGAGTGGGACTGGCCCGACACTGGCCCGCGATATACATTGAACTAAAGCCGGGAGCAGATCCAGTCAGGGTCCGCCAATACCCCATGCCTCTCACAGCACGGACGGGGATCACCCCACACATCCGGTGACTGCTAGACTCGGGCATACTGCGGCCTTGTCAGTCGGCCTGGAACATTCCCCTGCTGTCAGTGCGAAAGCCACACTGAATGATTATAGACGGGCCCAGGACTTGAGAGAAGTTAACCGACGGGTGATGGACGTGCATCCCACGGTCCCAAACCCCTACACTCTCCTCTCCACCTTGCCCCCAGACAAGACTTGGTACACAGTGCTAGACCTAAAGGATGCCTTTTTCAGCTTGCCCTTGGCCCCAAAGAGCCAGGACCTCTTTGCTTTTGAATGGGCGGACCCAGAGAAGGGCATCAGTGGCCAACTCACCTGGACTCGACTACCGCAAGGATTCAAAAATTCGCCCACCATCTTCGACGAGGCACTACAAGGGGACTTAGGTGAGTTCCGTGCTGAGCACCCTCACCTGACTCTATTGCAATATGTAGATGATGTCCTGTTGGGAGCAGAGAACTAGGAAACATGCCTACAAGGCACGAAGGACTTGCTCCAAGCGATAGCAACTCGGGGATACCGGGCTTCAGCTGAGAAAGCCCAGATCTGCAGAACGGAGGTGAGCGACCTGGGGTTGAAATAGAGAGATGGACAAAGATGGTTAACAGATGCACGGAAGGAGACCGTCACGAGGATCCCGCAGCCACGAAACATCCACCAGGTGCGTGAATTCTTGGGGTCGGCTGGGCTCTGCCAGTTGGGGATCCCTGGTTTCGCTGACATGGCCAGACCCCTCTACGAGGCCACAAAACAAAAGCAGGACTTTGTGAGGACTGAGGCCATGAACAAAGCCTTCAATGACCTTAAGCAAGCCTTGCTTTTGGCCCCAGCACTCGGGCTGCCTGATCTGACTAAGCCCTTCCACCTTTACGTGGGTGAAAAGGAAGGGGTGGCAAAGGGAGTCCTAATTCAGTACACGGGCCCCTGGAAGAGGCCGGTGGCCTACCTCTCAAAGAAATTAGATGCCGTGGCCGCTGGATGGCCTCCACGCTTAAAAATGATTGCTGCGGTGGCCACTATGGTTAAAGATGCAGATACGCTGGCTATGAGGCAGGAACTATACGTCACTAACCCCCACGCCGTTGAAGGGGCGCTCAACCCTCAGACTGATGAATCAGCAATGCCGGCTTGACCCATCACCAGGGCTTGCTTTTGAACCCTGCCAGAATTGTGTTCCAGGCGCCAACAGCCCTAAACCCAGTGACACTGCTCCCTAACCCTGACTGGGAACCCCCCCTACATGACTGCCAAGAAATCCTGGCTCAGGTGCACGGAATCAGAACCAATCTCCAGGAGCGACCGCTGCCGAATGCAGATGACACCTGGTATACAGACGGCAGTAGCTTTGTCCGAGAAGGAATCAGGTATGCGGGGGCAGCTGTGGCCACAGAGACAGAGACTGTCTGGGCAGAACCGTTAGCGGCGGGGACATCGGCCCAATGTGCAGAACTGGGAGCAGGCAAGCCGATAGACATCTATACTGATAGCAGGTACGCCTTTGCCACGGCCCACATCCACGGAGCCATTTACAGAGAAAGAGGGCTCTTAACAGCAGAAGGAGAGACTATTAAACACAAGTCAGAAATCCTGGAGCTCCTAAGGGCTCTCTGGCTGCCTAAGTCACTGGCCATTATCCATTGTCCAGGACATCAAAAAGCAGACACACCAGTGGCCAGGGGAAACAGGCTGGCCGGCTTAAAGGCAAAAGAGGCAGCTCTTTCCGTGGACCGTGTCTTAGTGACCACACTGCCTGATCCGGGAGCACCGAGCTTGCCAGACAACTCCAACGACACTGACGCAGACTTACAATGGATCAGGCGTCTGCCCGGGACTCAATGCCTACATGGCTGGTGGAGAGCTGCAGATTCCAGCATAATCCTACCAGAGGAACTGGGATGGCGAGTCCTATCCAAAATGCATAGGAGCACCCACATGGGAACAAAAAAAAAAATGGAAGACTTGGTGCGGCATGCAAAGATCACCATCAAAGACTCCCAGTCAAAGATCGAACAGATTGTGGCAAGCTGCCACGCATGCCAATTAACTAATGCCACCGCCCATGGATCTAACCCGGGCACCCGGCTCCGGGGGGACCGCCCAGGAGCCTACTGGGAAGTGGACTTCACTGAGGCAAAACCTGGAAAATACGGATACAGGTATTTGCTAGTGTTTGTAGATACTTTTTCAGGATGGACAGAGGCATTTCCCACTAAACATGAAACAGCACAGACTGTGACCAAGAAACTGCTAGAAGACATCATACCGAGGTATGGTTTTCCTGTTAAGATTGGATCAGACAACGGACCAGGATTCGTCTCTAAGGTAACACAGGGAGCGGCACTAGTACTTGGGGCAGATTGGAAATTACATTGTGCCTAGAGACCCCAAAGCTCAGGACAGGTAGAGAGGATGAACAGGACATTAAAGGAGACCCTAACTAAATTATCCCTAGAGACTGGCGGGGACTGGGTGACTCTCCTCCCCTTCGCCCTATATAGGGTACAAAACTCCCCATATAAGATGGGACTTACCCCTTACGAGATCATGTTCGGTGTTCCCCCACCTATTATTTCCAATTTAAAACCTGAGGTGCTTGCTGAGTTTGATGATCACCAACTCCTTTTCTCCCTCCAAATGTTACAATGAACCCATGAACAGGTGTGACCTAAGCTGAGGGCCCTCTACGAGACTGGGCCAGCCCCGGACCCTCATCGATATCGACTGGGTGACTGGGTGTACGTCCAGAGACACCAACACCAGACACTCCAACCACGCTGGAAGGGACCCTACATCGTGATCCTGACCACTCCCACCGCTCTCAAGGTCGACAGGATTACTCTCTGGGTCCTCTACACCCACGTCCAGCCAGCTGACCCACACACTGTTCTCAAGGATTTTGTTCCAGAATGGAAAAGTCAATCCGACAAGGACAATCCCCTAAAGCTAAGACTGCACCGTTCTCACTTACCCCACTAATGTTGCTTATGCTATGTCTCCCTCACGCCAGGGCCAATCCCCACCAACCACTTAACCTAACATGGCAGGTAATAAGTGATTCTACAGGAGACGTTGTATATTCCCTCTCAAAAATTGCCCCACAACAGGCTTAGTTCCCTGACCTTACTCTTGACCTAACAAAAATACTTGGGGACACCCATCTCCACGGATTGAGAAGCCAACTATACAAACGGCATTTTTATGTTTGCCCGGGACACCTTACAGGAAACTGGGTAAGACAGTGTGGGGGCCCCTCCCACTTTTACTGTGCCAGCTGGAGCTGTGTCTCCACTGGCAAAATTTGGTGGACGGCCCCCTACTAAGATGATTTAATTACTCTTAAAAGAAACCGCACATCACAGAGCTCTGAAACCAGTAATCAGATCACCCTAAAATTCACAGAGGCCGGCAAACTAGATATAAGATGGCAGGTAGGACTTACTTGGGGCTTAAGAATCTATGACGTAGTAAGACTCGGCTACCAGGACCCAGGTACACTATTCACCTTGAGACTCTTGGCCCAGAATAACCAGGTTAACCTAGGCCCAAACCCTGTAGTAGCACCACTCAAAACTCAGATAACTCCTATCCCCCCCTCCGCCACCCTCCCCTGTACCCACCACACCATCACCACACCACCACACCAATAACACCTCTAATGTAGATGTGATCACTCCCGTCCCGACCCCCTTCCCACAATATCCTCCCTTCCTCAGCCCCTCTCAGCACCCACTTTGGGACCACTTTGGGATGTTCCAAGCTTACAGGTTCCTCGGTGCAACCAAGCCCAATCTTACCCGATCTTGCTGGCTCTGCTATGACATCTGGCCTCCCTTCTATGAGGGAATCGCGATGTTGGGTCAGTACAACACAACCTCCGACCCTAATGCCTGTAGATGGCATCAAAAGACTCAAGGACTCACTTTACAATCAGTGTCAGGTCAGGGACTCTGTATAGGCACCCCCTCACCCCAATACCAGTCCCTATGTAATGAGACAAGATCTATATCTAACTTAGACTACCACCTACCTCCTCAAGACGGTTGGTGGGCATGTTCTACAGGCCTTACCCCGTTTTCATGGTCAGATTCTAAATCAGACAAAGGGTTTCTGTGTGCTAGTTCAGCTACTTCCTAAAAGTATCTACCACTCAGATGAGCAGGTACTTCAGTGGTTCGATGCAGGTACCCACAGATGGGATAGAAGAGAGCCCATCTCGGCTATCACCATCACCATGCTGTTGGGAATTGGGTTAGCAGGTGCAGGGATGGGTATTGCTTCACTAGCTGTACAGAACTCCCACTATAACAGTCTCAGGGCAGCCATCGATCTGGACATAGAACGGATAGAGACCTCCATTTCCCACCTCCAAGACTCCCTAACATCTTTGTCTGAGGTTGTCCTTCAAAACAGAAGAGGACTAGATTTAATCTTCTTACAACAAGGGGAGTTATGTGCTGCCTTAAACGAGGAATGCTGCTTCTTCACTGACCACTCAGGAATAGTCCAAGAATCCATGGCAAAAGTCAGAGAAGGTTTGGCTGGACACAAACAGAAACGGAAACAGCAGCAAGGTTGGTTTGAATCGTGGTTCAATCATTCCCCATGGTTAACCACCTTGCTGTCCACCCTAACCAGACCCCTCATTATCCTCCTTCTCCTCCTTACCTTCGGGCTCTGCATTATCAATAGATTAGTTACTTTTGTCAAAGACAGTCAGTACAGTTCAACTCATGGTACTCAGACAGCAATACCAACCACTGGACCTTGTTACAGAGGCCAGCTTGGACCCATGATTGGGTCCTTCCTTAGGTTCCTCTGAGAGGGGGAAATGTGGAGGCCAAGAAAAACAAGGCTGTACCCACCTCAAGTCTAGCCTTGACATAAGTGCAGCCATCTTGGCCCCAGCAGCCATCTTAGGTCTCCGTGACCGGTAAATGACCCCGGGTTCCAGGAAGACTGACCAAAGGTTTCGAAAACAAAGATCAATCAGGAATAGGATAGCTTAACATTGTTATAAATCATGTCAGAAAAACAAAACAAACAAACAAAAAAACAGGAACATAGGGCCAGCAGTTGTGGCCCAATCACCTACTGCCGAGTCCACCCCTACTCTGCCTTTAAAAACTCTGACTGTAATCTGGTTCGGGGTCCAAGTCCCTACTCCACTGTGTCGGGTATACTTGGGCCCAAGCTTAAGCTTGTCAAATAAACCCTCGTGTGATTGCATCGGTGTTGGCTCCTTGGTGGTCTCTCGGACGCGAAAACTCGGGCACAACACTCCAGCGTTTCTTTCCTGTGTCTCGTCTCTTGCCTCCTCTGCCATCCCCAGCTCCTGCCCTGGGCGTCAGCCTTACCCCTTGTCTGGCAACTTCCCCAAAGTCCCAAGATAGGAGTTCCCCAGCTTGCTCACGTCGCCCCCGGCTCCCAGACCGGCTCTCCCAGGGTCAGGAGCCGCCTCCTTCCCCTGTGTGTGCCCCCCTGCCACGGGGTGCTGTGGGGAGGTGCTCCGGGCCGTTGGCTTCATGAGGGCCAGGTTGGAAACTGACGGGGACCTCTCCACCGCCCTTATTCTACCCCGACGCCCTGCGCCTGCCTTCTGGGCCTCTCTTGAACGGGACTCACGTTCTCTGGGCTCTGGGGATGGAGGGCACAGGCCGAGCACCCCATTTGGGCTGGAAGACTGAACTTCCAGCACCAGGTCCCGAGATGGGGGTGCCGGAGAGCGCCAAGTGGGAGGGGAAGGCCGTTTTGGGGTCTGTGACTACAGTCTTGCCTGGGGCCCCACAGAGGCGCTCCCTCCCGCTCCCTCCCGCCTTTCCCGGCAGCTTTGCTTTTCCTTCCCGCTTTGCATCTTCCTCAGATCAAAGGGAAAACACCATCCGTTTTGCATAACTGTGAAGGCTCCGCAGTTGCCAGAAAATCCCTCTGAGGCCTCCTATCCCCTCCTCCTCTCAGCCTTAGGGAGCTGCCCCCCCACCCCCGCCCCCAGTTTGTTCTTCGGAGTCGGTGGATGTTTATTTGTTTAAATGCACAGCCCACACGTGTGCGCAGCCTCCGGGGAGAGCTGGAAACGGGGTGGACCGTGCAAACACGTCTGCAGAGAACCGGGAACAGGGAACCCAAAGGTCCTGGGCAATTTTCTGCACAGTCTGTGCGCGCCCATCTCCCCCTCGCCTGGAAACAGTGGGAGGAGAACGGGAGAGACCACGGTCATTTCAACCGGAGACTTCCTGCCGAGGGTCAGCGACATCCACCATCCTTCCTTACAGATTAATAGTGTGGCCCCTCCCTGTCACCGTAGCAACCACTCGCCCCCCGCCCCCGCCCAGTGTTTTTGTGATCTCGAAAAGGAAGTTATGGATGTACCATTTGGTGAGCTCTTCTCCAGACAAACAGATCTTGGAAAGAAACTACTGGAAGCCCAGGGCCTCCAAACAGAGTCTTTGTTTCCAGGAGAACATTTCAACTGGCCGACGAGGGGCCCAGAAACCACGGCAGGAAAGGACAGATATTAATTAAGGAATGTTCCAGAAGTTGCCCCGGCCACAGCAGAGGAAGGGGCTTCGTCGATCCCACACACAGTTCCTGGCACCGCAATTAACCCAGAGACAATGAGGTTTTCTTCTTCTCCTACGCTCCCATAATCTGGGCCTTGACTTCAATATGTCCCACCTCGAATTGCCTTACTGGGCTCCTGTCCTTGGGAGGGACCCCATGTGCTGAGCAAATGTAGCTCAAAAGGAGAAAAGGCAGGAGCCCCGAACCGGAGGCTGCCTGACGGGCCCGTGGAGACCTGTTCAAGCAGGCAGGACGGTAAATGGTCACAGCACTCCAGGATCAGGCCACAGAGACTACCTCCTGATTCCGCGTGCATACTTTTTACACAATTTAAAAAAGAGGAAGTATTTTTTTTGCAATTATGTAATTCAGATCACCAGTAGAAAAATGGCAAAATAGAGAAAAACACACGGAATAAAGCAAAGCCAATTATCAGACCTACACCCACCCGAATAAACACTGTTAGTGCTTTGGAGAATATCCCCGGTCCTGCTCCTAGACATAATGTCCTTGCTGACCCTTGTCAGCGCAGCCTGTCCCCTCTGTGCCTCCCTCCGCCCCTCAGCCATCTTCCCTCACCCCGGGAGAAAAAGGCTGGCAGATGCCATGGCTTCTCGGCAACCTCTCTCAGGTGACAGCTCCGCGACCACTTTAGGTCACTGACACAGCCCACCATGTTAGTCGCATGCCCCAACTGAACTTGCCTGTCTTCCCCTCCCCCAGCTCAGACTGCTCCCGGTCAGAGGCCTGCCGTGGGGTGGGGGTGGGGGTGGGGGTGGGGGTGGGGGCTGGCCCACACAGTGGAAGGTTCCAGGGATCTCTCTGGAGTCTCTTCTCTAAGGGCACGAATCCCATTCACGGGGGCTCCACCTTTATGACCCACTCAGCCCTCAGAGGCCCCACCTTCAAATGCCATCACTCTGGGGTGGGGCTGTCAAGAGATGAGTTTTGGAGAGACACAAGCATTCCGTTTATAGCAGTTCCCACGCAGCAAAAAACTGGGACGCGATGGTGGCTACGTTTACCGAGCCCTCACTACGTGTCAAGCACCGTGACAAGCACTATGGGGTTAGCTCGTTGCCTCCTCAGGAATTAAACTGTGCAGAGAAGGGGTCTGGCCTCTGCCCTCAGCTGTGGAGAGGTGATCTTTAGGCCCCTCCAAGTCCCGCCTCATGGGCCTACTCTTCCGAAAGATGGCCCTAGCAATACGTTTGGCCCCGTGTGCTCGTCCAGAATCTTGCCACGCCACATCAGGAGGCGAGATCTGGCTCCCCTCTCCTTGAACCTGGGCAGGGCTGTGAACAGAATGAGCCCAAAATGATGCTGTGTGACTTCTGAGACTAGATAGTGCAAGGCTGCACGGCGCCCACTTGGCTTGGCGCACGCTCTGTCAGTCACGGTGGCCACCATGAAAACTTGAAATGTGGCTTATGTGACTCAGCGACGGAACTTTATTTATTTATTTATTTATTAAAGATCGTATTTATTCATTTGAAAGACAGAGAGAATGCCAGCAGGGGCAGAAGCAGAGGCAGAGGGCGAAGCAGTCTCCGCGCTGAGCAAGGAGCCAGATGCTGGTCTCGATACCAGGACCCCGGGATCATGATTTGAGCTAAACATAGGTGCTTAGCTGACTGAGCCACCCAGGTGCCCCAGCAACTGAATTTTAAATTTTATTTAATTTTAATTGAATTTCACTGAAATAGCCACATATGGTGCTTTCTCGAACTCTCTCTCCATTGGTCTATGGAGCCCTGAGCTGCCAGGTAAGAGAGGCCATGCTGTGGAAACCATGTGGAGGAGGGCACCTGGGTGGCTCATTCGGTTAAGCATTTGCCTTTAGCTCAGGTCATGATCCCATGGTTGGGGATCGAGCCCCGCATGGGGCTCCCTGCTCAGCAGGGAACCAGCTTCTCCCTCTCCCTCTGCCTGCCGCTCCCCCTGCTTGTGCTCTCTGTCAAGTAAATAAAATCTTAAAAGAAAGAAAGGAAGGAATGAACCAAGTGGAGAGATACAAAAAGATAAGGACACCGGGAAGCCCCAGCTGCCAGCAGCTAGTCCAGACATGCGAACACGAGTGAGCTTTGGGATGCTTGCAACCCCAGCCACTGCCTGACAGCAACCACATGAAGGATCCCGGGAAGAGCCCCTCAGCTGAGCCCAGTCAACCCCCAGGACTGTGAGAGACAACGCTAACTATAGTTGTTGTTCTGAGCCACTAAGTTTTGGGGTGATTTGCTATGCAACAACAGATAACCAGAAGGGGAGGTAAAAGACACTGAAGACTGTTTGTTAGACTGTCCCATTACCCAGCAATATCCCCTGCCCCTTTCTTTGGTAGAATATGGCCCACTGTCTGGTCTTATAAATAAAGTTTTATTGGAGCGCACATTCATTTACATTCGCCCGTGCCTGCTTTCTCGCTAAGATGGCAGAGTTGAGTGTCTGCAACAGAGACCACGCGGCCCGCAGCATGAAATATTTACCACGTGGCCCTATACGGAAATTTGCCAGATTCTGAGGTGGGGATTACATTTCCCCGCCTTTTGAAGCCACAGGCATCCGGGCAACCTGCCCCAGCTAATGAAATGGGAGCAGAATGACTGGGGTCCCTTTGTGGGGGAACTTTGAGAACCGGGCTCAAACTTTGCGCCTCGTTTTCTTTTCCACATACCACAACTTAAAACAATAGAATTTATTTTCTCACAGTTCTGGAAGCCCAAAGTCAGCAATCAGGGTGTCACAGGGCTGCGCCCCGCTCCGAAGCCCCCCCACCTTCCCTGCCCCTTCCAGTTTCTGGTGTTCCCTGACGCTAGACTCTGCCTGGGTCACCTCCTGGGGCAGGGCTGGAGCGGACGCGACGGGCACTCAGCACGAGCTAAGGACACTGGGACTCACGGCGAGGCCCCCAGAGTCAGGGGTGGTTTGCACCGTGACACAAGCCGGCCTTGCGGAGTGACGCTAAGCATGAAGTGACAGCAACGAGATGCAGGCTGCATGTCCCCAAGCTCATAGGCACTGGGTGCGGCCAGAGACCAGGCGACTTACACGGAGACCACGGAGGAGTGCCCTGGCTGTGGGAAGTTTTGCTTCGCAATATCTGAAACAATTTGGCAATATCTGATTTTCTCCCTCCAGGGTTCTTTGATTTTTTTTTTTTTCAAGTGTCAATTACAATTTTAAGAATCAAAAAGTGAGCTGTAAGTTGGGGCTCTCCAGGACAAAGCAGAGACCATTTGACATGGCTTTGGGAAGAAACCTTGACCTCCTTCCCTCCCGCCCCTTCCCACCCAAACAGAAACCCCTCGTCCTGAGAGTTCCCCGCTCTGAACCGCAGTCTGCCGCTTAGTCTTACCGGGAGCTCGGGACCTGGCTGGAGACCAAGCCGGAAGCACCGAAGACTGCAGATCTGCCTGAATTTGCATACAGATTTCCCAGGGCAGGTAGGTGCCCAGCGTTTTCCTGATGAGGCGAGTTTGTTTTTGATTTCCTGATTACCCACAGGTCAGGATGATTGTGCAGGTTTTTGCCGAGAGGCCTTCTGGGTTTGGGGGAGGGTGGCACCGGGTGGGAATTTAACGATGCAACTCAGGAGATCTTTGGGGCGTGCTGGTCAGATGCACTGGCTGGGGGGTTCCTTTTAGGCACCTGTGCCGTGGAGTCAGAACATTCTTTGTAAGGAGCAGGGAAGAAGACCAACTTCCCTTTGCTTCCCTTCCATGTTCCAGAATCAGCCCCAGGAAGTCAAGCTTCTTCTACCCCACCCCCCTCCATTGTCCTCTTACCTCATCCCTCCTCTGGCTCATTTCACCTCCCTCTTTGGAGGCTGCGCTGGTCAGCTTAATGAACCTCACAGATCTGCCACCAGATGAAAGCTATACCGTGATCGGCCTGTTGAACAACCATATTTCTTGTCCTGATGAGAGCTCAATAGCTCGCCCATGAAATATTGCTTCAAGAGGCCCCATCCCGGACTTGAAGTACGCAACAATCACTCAACAGTGATTCTGGGGCTGTGGCAGCTTGGTGACTGTCTCCTCTGCTTGACAGGGGATCGGCAGCGGGCAGCTTTCCATTTTAGGAGAGACGGATGCCTTCTCCCTAGCGCTTTTCCGGCTCTCTGTGAGGCGCTCCCTCCAGTGACCTCTTTCCGGCTGGAATTCTAGAACTGTGGGTCGCAGTGTGCTCCCTGGGGGCCAGGAGGGTCTGTAGGCTGGATCTCCGCCAGAGGGAGGTGGCTCGCCTGGCCAGATGTGGTGCTGACCTAAGGTGAGCACAGTTCGGACTCCCATGAGGCCGTGCTGTAGTTGAAAAGATAACAGAAACAGGGCGTCTACGCTTTGCATGGGTCTCTCGAGTGGCTCTGCTTCAGTTGCCTGTGTCAGTAGGCCCTTCTCTGACCCCAAACTGGGCCTTCCCAAATCCACCCCTATAGACATTGCCCCTGTCGCCACTCAGCCCAGGAGTCGCTCCCTCATTATCTCCCCTCCTCCCCACTGGCTGGTCCTCGTCCCTCCCTCCAACCTCCTCCATTTAAGGGCTCTTTGAAACGTGTGTCTATGTTAAAACAGGTGGAGGACAGGTGAGTGGAGGAGAGAAGGGCTTCCAGCCACATGGCAGACCAATACACTGGGGCTTTTCTCTGCTCTCTTCTAGTGCAAAGAGAAGCAGAGCAAAATATACCACCAGCACCAAACAGGTTTCATACTGACTATTCACACTCGAAAGAAAGAGAGGAAGGTCCTGAGGATGGAGAATTGAGAATTAAAGGTTGGAGCCGGAAAGCAGAAGCCAGCACCCTGACACTCCTCAGATCTGGCGATGGCGGCTGAGGTTCGAACACGGGGGACCCCAGGTGACATCTGGAGCTCACTCAAGGTGAAGCGGCTAGAATGAAGCCCCCAGCTTAAAGCCTGGAGTCCTCAAGAGCTGCTGGCACAAAGGGGGCTAGCAAAACTCCACCTGTTGGGCCAGGGATTTAGGGATTTGGATAGAAAATAACTAGCTTGACAGGAATCAAAACCCTGGGCCTCTCCCCAAAACAGGAACAAGGTTCTTGATGTTACACTGAGAGGTGGATAAAGCCCAAGTCACAAGAGCAACATAAAAACTGTTCCTGAACCATTTAAACACCTGAGCCCTGGCAGAAGCAGATATGAAATTGTTCCACGGGGACAATTTTGCGACCTAAAGTGTACCAGACTCCCACGGGCCTGGGGCAAACACTCTCTTATGAACCCACGAAGGAAAAAATATGGAATGCATATATAAATCACCCCAAAAAAGGAGACATTAGAAGTAACAAAACAAGAATTAGCTCTCCAATACCTGGAATTCATAGAAAATCTTATGAACCTAAAAACATAAAACTGCCTGTCATTTTACCGGCAGAGATGGGTTTATTCTGAAATAGCAGAGAACTGCATTCCAGGATGTGGAAGCCACGGCAGAACCACTCGCAGGTCCACAGAACAAAGAGGAGGGTGTTTTATAGAGGAAAGAGGATGCTGGGAGGGATGCTGTAGACAGAAAGTCCTGGAGTCCACTGGGAATTGGAAGTATGGGGGCTTCTCATTGGCTGAGCTATGACAGTCTCTCATTGGCTGGGCTGTGACTGTCTCTCATTGGCTGGGCTATTGCTAGGCGAAGAGAAAAACTTCTTCCTGGGATCTCAAAGCAGTAGCTCAGGTAGCAAGGGTTTGTGCCCCTGGTTTTTTCCTGTTGGGACCGCAACGGACAAGAATGATAGAAAGTGAGAGCTTTCCCTGTGGCCTCTGGGCTCCATTCTAAATAAGGTTTCCTTTTATTAATTTTCACAGTCCGAACATCTGAATTATAATTAAAATGTATTTTAAAAGATATGGGAGGGGCGCCTGGGTGGCTCAGTGGGTTAAGCCTCTGCCTTCAGCTCAGGTCATGGTCCCAGGGTCCTGGGATCGAGCCCCGCATCGGGCTCTCTGCTCTGCGGGGAGCCTGCTTCCCCCTCTCTCTCTGACTGCCTGCCTGCCTACTTGTGATCTCTCTCTCTGTCAAATGAATAAATAAAATATTAAAAAAAAAAAAAAGGGGGGACGCCTGGGTGGCTCAGTTGGTTAGGCGGCTGCCTTCCGCTCAGGTCATGATCCCGGCGTCCTGGGATCGAGTCCCATATCGGGCTCCTTGCTCGGCGGGGAGCCTGCTTCTCCCTCTGCCTCTGTCTGCCACTCTGTCTGCCTGTGCTCGCTCGCTCTCTAACAAATAAATAAATTTAAAAAAAAAAAGATATGGGAAATTGAAAGAAGGAATTAGAATCTGACATTTTGAAAAGAATAAGTGGACATAAAAAATAATCAAGCATGGGGCGCCTGGGTGGCTCAGTTGTTAAGCGGCTGCCTTCGGCTCAGGTCATGATCTCAACGTACTGGGATCGAGCCCTGCATCAGGCTTCCTGCTCAGTGGGAAGCCTGCTTCTCCCTCACCCACTCCCGATGCTTCTGTTCCTTTTCTCGTTGTGTCTCTGTCAAATAAGTAAATAAAATCTTTTTTTTTTTTTAAATCCTTCTTTCACTACCCTATCTGGGAAGATAGGGGCTCTCTCTGTGTGTCAAATAAATAAATAAAATCTTTAAAAAAAACATGTATAAAAAAAGTTTTCATGTATGCATAAAATATATACCAAAAATATATATAAAATATATACAAAAGAAATAGCGATATTACTAACAAAGGAGTCATTAAGACAAGAATTGTTTACTCACTAATAAAAAAATTTTTTAAAAGATTTTATTTATTTGACAGAGAGAGACACAGCAGGAGAAGGAACATAAGCAGTGGGAGTGGGAGTGGGAGAAGCAGGCTTCCAGCTGAGCAGGGAGCAGGAGGTGGAGCTCCGTTCCAGGACGCTGGGATCATGACCTGAGCAGAAGGCAGACACTTAACGACTGAGCCAACCAGGCGCCCCCTTTAAAAAAAAAAAAAAAATTATTTATTAGTTTGACAGAGAGAGACACAGCAAGAGAAGGAACACAAGCAGGGGGAGTGGGAGAGGGAGAAGCCGGCTTCCCGCTGAGCAGGGAGCCTGATGCGGGACTGGGGCTGGATCCCAGGACTCTGGGGATCACGACGCGAGTGGAAGGCAGATGCCAAACAACTGAGCCACCCCGGCGCCCCCCCCCCCCAAAAATAATTCTTTAAGAAAAATATGCCAGTTCTGAAACTCTGTGCCTCTAACTATTTGTTCTCAAATATAGAAAATAAAACAGCCAAAGAAACCAACGAGACATCCACAGGGAAAATCTGAGCATGTCTCGGTCAGAAAATCATAGCTTAATTTGAACCTCATAATTAACAAGCTTGATCTAGACGTACCTAGGCGCTAAATATTCTTTTCAAACTCGAATATGACATTTAACAAAACTGAATTCGATATTAGGTTGCAAAGGAAGTTTCAACTGATAACATACAGGTCACCTCCTGACACTAAATAGTAAAACAAAAAATCCCAAATGTTTGCAAGTTAAAAAGCATACTTCTAAATAATTCAGAGGGTAAGGCATCATAAAAAGTAGCCAGTATTTACAACTAAGACAGTGAAAGGATAAGATTTCCAAACATGGAAAAAAACTGTAATAAAAGTAAATAGTCATTAGGAAGAAATAGTGGAAATTAATGAAGAAGTATTTAACACAAGAAATTGGGGGAAAATACCAGAAATAAAGTGTTTAATGGGAGGAGGGAAATACTAAAGGTAAGGACAGAGATCAGCGAAAAGGGAAATATGCAAAAGAAAGAATTAACAAATACACAGTTAATTCTCCAAGAAGATAGAGTGAATAAACTTTTGGAAATAGAGATCGCCCCCCCACAAAAGAACTCGAAAATGAATTTCATCTGGAACGCAAAGGAAGACATAAACACACAGTAGGATTCTTTAGCAAAAACTGCATTATGAACAACTTTATGTCAAACAAGATTTAAGAGTTGTAAAAGATGAAATAGATGCATAGAAAAAATAAAAATGATCAAAAATGATCTCAAAAAGTAATAGAAAACCTGGAAACATTTAGGACATTAAGTTAGCAGTCATAAATCTACTTGCAAAAAAATAATAATAATAATAATAATCAGACCAGACAGTATTACAAGCAAGTTTTACTAAGCCTTCAAGGAACACAGAACCCCTATTTGATACAAATTGTTCCATAGAAATTTCCTTTGGGGAAATACTGGACAGGGACAAGGGGAGGGGCTCCCCAGGTCCTTTTATAAGGGTTGCAGAATTTTGATGCCTAAAACAGGCAGAAACTGTACCTACAAGGAAAATAGGAACACAGATGCACAAATCCTATATCAAAATTAGCAAACCAAATCCAGTAGTCTATATATAAATACTTTATCGTGAGTGCACAGTCTTTAATTCAGGGATATAAGACAGTTTAACACCGAAATATCTGTTAAAGTAATTCACCACATTAAAAGATTAAAGGAGAAAGTCCATATATATAATCACCTTATTGGATGCAGAGAAGGCCTTTGATAAAATGCAATATCCACTCATGATTTCTTAAAGAACTGAGAATAGACAGCAATTTTCTTAAACTGATAAGAAACACCTACCAAAAAGCATCGTACTTAATGATGAACCATTAGAGTTATCTTCCTTGAAGCCCGGAACGAGATGAGGATTCCTGTCCTGTGATTTTGATTCCATATTCTGCCAGGATCTTCAGCCAAGTTAACACATAAGAAAAAAAAAAATTACAGGACGGCTGAGTGGCTCAGTGGGTTGGGCCTCTGCCTTCGGCTCAGGTCATGATCTCAGGGTCTGGGATCGAGACCCACATCGGGTTCTCTGCTCGGCAGGGAACCTACTTCCCCCCCGCCCCGCCCCCTCCTGCTTCTCTGCCTACTTGTGATCTCTGTCTGTCAAATAAATAAAATCTTTAAAGGAAAAGAATGACTCCGGGTAAATATTTGGTGGCATTTAATTGGTGCCACCAAATGGTGGCAAATTCATGGCGACTTCAACCAAATGGATGTTTCTTCCTCATGTGACCTTCTGCAGGTGCTCCAGGGCCAACCCTGATGAGCCATGAGGTTGTCCTGGGACCCAGGTCCCGGTGATCTTAGGGCTTCACTGTCCCTGGAGTGCTGGATTCCCCCCTCTCCCCCGCCCCCCCCCATTCTCCATGTCTGCAGACGAAGGTCCCAGACCTGCCAACACTATTTTGAAGAAGACAGATGAGACGCTGGCCCTTCCAGAAGTACATACTTGCTAAAAGGGATCCGTGATAATAAAGCAGTGTGATCTGGATCTAAGATAGACAGACCCACAGGGCGGAATGGAAGCCAGGAGCAGATGACCAGTTTGTGGGAACTGGGCAGATGGTAGTAGGAATGGGGGAAGGGAAGAATAAGCGGTACCTACAGTAAGGGGTGTGGTCAAACGTTAACATGAGAACTGACCTTATGCGACACATGAAAATGAGATCCAGATGAATTAAAGACCTAAATGTGGGAAAAAAGCAAAACTTTAAGTCTTTTGGGAGAAAATACAGAACAATCTTTATGATGCCCAGATAGAGAAGGACCTCCGATCCCCAAGGCACAAATTACACAGAATCAAGAGAAATGTATTTGACTACGTGGACATTTAAGGACCGTGGAATGGAGTAAAAGGACAAGCTTCACTCTGGGAGATGTTTTACAAGCCCCGTATTGCTCAATAAATTTTGGATGAAGACGGGCATGGATGGACCGTGGAGAGGAGTCATTTGTTTACTTCTCCCGCCTGTCCACGCAGTGGGCGAGGAGCCTGAGTGTTTGTTACTGTTTTAAAACATCATGTATTGATAGAAAATTTGAGTTATGGTAAGGAAACCGTTCTGATGATCCCCGCTGAAAAGATAGTTCATTACTCACAGTTCCTGGGAGAGGAGAGACACGCCAGGGCAGAGAAGTCACAAGGGTTCTGGGCAGGAGGCACAGGGGGAGGAGGGAACTGAGAGCAAGAACATTTGAGGAATGGGCGAGGCAGGGTAAGCGGGTTTGGGACTGATCTCAGCAGGCTCGAGGGCATAGGAGCTTTCTGGAGTTGTCTGATGCCTGGTCCCGGAATGATTAGGGCAAGTGCATCGTGGCCTGGAGCATGAGCCTGATAGAGAAGGAGCTTTGCCGGGGCGCCTGGGTGGCTCAGTCGGTGAAGCATCTGCCTTCAGCTCAGGTCATGATCCCAGGGTCCCGGGATGGAGCCCTGCGTCGGGCTCCTTGTTCAGCGGGGAGCCTGCTTCTCCCTTCTACTTCTCCCTCTGCCCCTCCCCCTGCTTGTGCACCTGCTCTCTCTCTCTCTCTCTCTCAAATAAATATATAAAATCTTAAAAGAGAGAGAAGGAGCTTTGGGGTGGGGGGCTCTGGATTGATTGATGTGTATTGGAGAAGCGTGTCCCTCGGGAGGAGGCCTCCCCTCTGACCAGGCGGTGAGGTGGAAGGAAGGAAGGCAGAAGCCGGCAAAGGAGCGGGAGGCCAAGGCAAGGGGGCCCAGGTGGTCCAGAAGGAGGCGTGCCCGGCATATGCGCCCAGGCCCGTGTTCCGAGCATCGAGCCTCCAGAAACTGGAAGTGCGGCGGCTACCGTTACACACCAGTCGCTGCTCCCATCTTCTGACCTTTTTTATCACCTTGCTCTGAATTTCCTTTCCTGGTAAACAGCTGCTCAGTCTGGAGCTTCGGGAGAAAAGGATGAAATTAGAGTGTCAGAACCAAAAATTTATTCTTCTTTGTGCCTTATTTTTGGCACCTGGCACACAGGGCCTGGCAGACGTGCCAAAGCGCCGGTTTCTTACCTTCACCTGCTTCGTCTGATGGCAAGATGAGGCCTCGCCCCATCTGCCGGGGGAGGGACACACGGCCGGCCCTTCTGGGACAGGCCCCGCTGTTTGGATTGGCTCGCTGTCTTGCCCACACGCCTCACGCACCCAGCCCACTTTGTTCCCCAAATGCTTTCTTGCCGAGCTCCCTACACGAGCAAAGTAATGTTTCATTTGCATGAGAGAAAATCAACCCTAGATTAATCTCATAGTATCGACTTTAGGATATTTCAATGTGAACCCAGCTGTGGAACTCTCCCCCAGGGCTGGAGCCAGAACGAGATGCTCACTCTAGCTGCCCGAGTAACTGGTCCCAGACTGGCTACCAGGTGGTCCCGTCCCCTCCCCCCGCCCGCATCCCCCCACCCAGCAGTCACTGGGAGGGGCGCTGACTTGGAACCAGAAGAAGGGGTTCCCTTCAGGTCTGTTTGGGGTGGGAGGGCTCTGGCTTTGAATCTGCCAGAGACCTCCCCCGTCTCTGCTGCTTGGAAAGCTCATCCATTCGGCTACACTTACTGGTTTCTCTAATAGACTAGATACGTCCTGGGAGGCCGGCTGTAGATAAAACAGACACTGGAGGGTCACGCGTCTGCAGGAGAGACAGCCAAGAAAGCCGAAAGTTCTGTTATGGAAGGAGCAGGACCAGCTACGTAATTCTTGGCCTCCCCGGTGCCACATGAAAATGTGGGGTCCCTTGTTCAAAGGGTATTAAGGATTTCAGGTGGCACCAGAGGGGCATCAAAGACACAGGGGCCTACCAGGAAGCCGCCCCAGGAAGGAGCCTGTCCTCTTGCCCCCGGAAGGGAAGAAGAGCCTTTATCCCTGGAGACAGGGATGGCCAAGGTGAGTCCACGCAAACCCAACCTCAATGCCCTTCCTTCCATTCGTACGTCTCTGTCAGCCCGGCTGCCCCGCCCTGGTCATGGAACCTGAGGGTAGAGGGAAGCTTCTCCTCCCCTGAGACCCTCACAGGTGGGGGCCCTTTCCCTTCTGTGCTGGGAAAGAAGGCTCAGAGTGACACACATCGTGGGCTTTGAAGATGGAGGAATGAGCCAGGGAATGTGGTGGCCTCTGGCAGATGAGAACAAGCCTCCGTTTACAGCCGGCAAGTAGAGAGGGACCTCAGTCCTATAACCACAAGGGACAGATGCAAGAATGAGCAAGGGCAGGGGTCCTCCCAGAGCCTCCGGAACGGGACCCACCCTGACTGGAGCCCAGTGAGACCTGTATCTATCCGACTTATGACCTACAGAACTCTCGGGAGACACATTTGGTTGTTTCAGCCACTAAGTTCATGGTCACCCGTCGCAGCAGCAACAGGAGAGGAACGTTCAGACACGATGTCTAATGAGGAAGTGTCCCCGCTGGTTTGGCGCTCAGGGGATAGACCAGGAGCTGGAGCTGGAGGGTGATGGACGGGGGAGGGCACAAGGTCAAAGGGCATATGGGAATGAGAATGGGGCCTCGGCCCTGCCCAGACAGGCACCATCTTTCAGGCATGGCTGTCAACACTCGTGGGTGTCGGCCTCACCCTGGAGAGTGAGCATTGAGCGCAGATTCCCGAGAGAGGCAGGTCCGGGGGGAGCCTGGGAATCTGCACGTTTAAATGGCTGGGCAGATCCTGATGGATGTTTCGAGCAAGGGGTTCACCGAGCCGTCGGATTCACCAACACTGGGACTTCTCTAGCAGCTGGATTCTAGGCTGCAGAGAAGCCCCCCCAAACCTTTCCTGACTTTCACCGGCTTCCCGCCTCGCCCCAGGCTCCCTCCCAGAGACCACTCGAACCGTCCACACTCACTTCGGGTGCTTTACTGAAGTCTGTCCCCCATCCAGGTCGTGGCCTTGAAGGGGGAGGGGGTACCCACTGGGGCTTTGATGGCACAGCCTCCAGGCCTGCTGCCCAGTCCCCTGGGGGCCACGACGGCCCTCCACTGACTGTGGTCTGCAGGTGCCCGAGGCCAGGTGAGCGGCTGGGTGGGCTAAGTCAGGACAAGCGGAAATGGCGGGCGGAGGGGGGGTAACCGGCGAGCGCGCGCTAGTTCCTGCACAGAGCGCTCTGTGACAATGAGGCCGCCGCTGGCCACTCCCTGGGAAGCACGTTCTGCCGTTTCCCACTGGAACTGCTCTCTGAGCGAGAACTGGATAAGGCAGTTCCAGACCAGTCTCAGCCGGCAGCGCTTCCTGTCCCACTGTCACCGTGCATGTTCCTCCAGAATTCACGTTCTAGACCTTGACCTCAGGAGGGCCTTCGCAAAAAAGCGTTAACCCGAATGTGGGCCCCCCCCCCCCGAGCGGATTCTGGTATGTTCTCGGGGTGGACGGAGGCGCGCAGATCAAACATCAAAACACACACACGGGAATGTGTAGGTAAAATAATACAGACTCCACGTTTATTGACATACCAGCCATGCGCGTCGGCTAATCTCACATATTTCCAAAGTGGATAAGCTCACATCAATCAAATTTGCAAGAATTTGGAGTCATTTAAATCATGTAGGAATCCGTGCTGATTGAGTTCTTATATTTGTTCAGGAATTAACGGAAGCTAGTACCAAATTTGCAGAAAGACGTACCCAGAGTGAGGAGGGACTCTGGCCAGGACAGATTCGAGACCTCTCTCATCTTTGCAGGATCTCAAAACAGACATCCTTGCCCCAGGATGTGGGGTGGACAGAATCCTATGTTCACCCATACTGTGGCAGCTCCAGCCTCGAACTCTCCTCCAGAATCAGCCACCTCGTCTCCCACGGCCCCCAGATCTGGTACCTGTGCTGAGGCCCATGATGTCTGGAGGGCACAGGCTCTGTCCAGGGCCAGGGAGAACCAACCAGGTTCTCTAGAAGCACCCGGAGGGTTGCCTCCTGCTCCTACTCCCCCACCCCACCCCCCCACAAGGCCCTGTGCACAGGGCTGCAGGTCTGGTCTGCCCTGATAGGCTCATTCTTCAGCAGGGTGTCCACAGGACACACGGTCCCTCTCTGGCCAACAGTGCTGGCCTCCCCAGAACAGCTTCCTGCTGGGAGAGGTAGGAGGGACAAGGAGCCGAGCTCCTGGGGCTGCGCACAGGGCGCCCACAGACCCCGGGGCTTACCACCACACCGATTTCTTCCCTCACGCTTCTGGAAATCAAAGTGTCAGCAGAGTTGGTCCTGGCAGAGGCTAGAGGGGAGAGTCCCTCCCAGGCCTCTCTCCCAGCGCTGGAGGGCTGCCCGCGAGCCTTGGCGTTGCTCCGATCTCTGTTGTTCCGTGGCGTTCTCCTCTGTTTGTCCGTGTGTCCTCCCCTCTTCTTATAAGGACCTCAGTCACATTGGATTATGGCTCACTCGAATCTGGGATGGCCTCATCGGGAACTTCATTCTGTCCACAAAGATCCTATTTCCAAACGAGGTGGCTGAATCCGTCCATCTCGGCTGGGTGGTTTAGACAAAGGACATGTCTCTTTCTGCGGCTCTAGAGGACAGGAGTCAGAGACGAGTGCCAGCAGGCTTGGTTTCTGGTGAGACACCTTTCGCTGGCTTGTAGGTGGCTGTCCTCTAGCCGTGTCCCCACGTGGCTTTCCCACTGGGCATGGAGCGAGCGCTCTGGTGTCCTTTCTCAGCTTCAAAGGACAGGTATCCTCAGAGATGGGGGCCCACCCTTGACGCCATTTAATCTGAATCACCTCCCTCAAGGCCCCATCTCCAAACACAGGCACGGTGGCAGCGAGGGCCTCAATGGATGAACTTTGAGGGGACACAGTTTAGTCTCTAACAGTCATAGTCTGAGTAGACACAACTTTGGGGTGAGGGAGACACGATTGGATCCTCTGGAGGAGCGAAGAGGACCGAGGATACTGTCTCTCCCCGTCACCACTCCCCACTGTCCCCCAGCTGGCACTCTGCCCGCTATCCCCAGCTGTCGGCCCAACACCCAGCTCGAAACCACGGCTGAAACCAGGTCCGCACTGCACTTCTCTGAGCTTCTTTACCTCTGGCTTTCCTACCCCATTTCTCCCTTAAATAGTATTTTACCCTCATCCCTGCAGATAGAACGCTTGCTCCAAGCTTAACACGGGAGCGGAGTTTGGGGGGGGGGCAAGGAGCACCCCCTGCAGGGCCCAGCACACGGTAGGGGAGGGGGGCCGGAGGAGCAGGGCATGCTTCTAGCCCTGCCCCTGAGCCTTGCCGGCTGCGTCACCTTGGGGTGGTTACTTACCTTTCTAAGCTTCATTTTCCCTGTCTGCAAAATGGGGTCCATAAGATTGTCTGCCTCCTCGGGTCGGTATGGAGAGAAGTAAGGTAGTACTCAAAGCCGTGGTGTTGCATGTGATGGGGGCTGGTGTTCCCCAGGACCCTGCGACTCAGCCAGGACTCAGAGACCCCAGCTAAGAACAGCCCAGAGCCAGCAGCTTGGGGAACCAGACTCCCTGTCCCCAGAGTCCGCAACCTTGACCCTTCCACCCTTCCTCTGCAGACCCCCAGGGCCCGCAGGCTCTCCCCTCCACCACCCTCCCCTGCCCCCACCCTCACGCCTGCCTCCCGGGCGGGGCCAAGCACACTCCCCACCCACACAACTCAGAGACTGAGAAGTTCTGCGTCCCAGCGACATCTGCATCCACCCAGGACAGAGTCGTGGGGAAACCAGGGACTGCGGCCAGTTTGGTTGAGGGAGGGATTCGGGGACCTGGAATCCTCCGTGAGGACTGCCCGCTTATTGCGGATTTGGAGGATTCTGAGGGTGGTTGGCTCCCCTGCTCAGCACCAAAAGGAAGATTGTGCAAAGCAGTTACAGTGTTGAACCCCAAAGGGAGGGTGGCTAATCTTCCTGACACCTCCAGGGTTTCTACCACTGACGCTCAGCAGGGCTGCTCCAAAAGCGTGCCTGCGGATGGCTTCAACTGCGGTTCTGGAACCGGAAGCCGGGCCAGTCTAGCCTCCCTCTAACCACTCTCCTTCCCACGGTGTCCATGGGCCCCCCAGGGCAGCCCTGCAGCGGGCGGGGGGGTGGGCAGGGCGGGAGCCCAGCTGAGCGCCGTGGGCACTACCTGCATTTGATAGGAACACGTCAGTTTCATCCAGACGCCGCCTGCCAACAGCCGGCCGGTGGGGGCCTCCAGGAGTCTGCGGGCGGCTACCAAGATAGACTGTCCTGAGGACTCAGACCCTTCTCTGCTACCTCCCAGCTGTGAAATCAAAGCCGGACTCATCACCTTGACAAGCCCGAGTGTTCAGGAGTGTGAAAACGTGCAGTGACGCTTTGTGCAAGGTGTGTGGGTCAGGGGGTGCCTGGTCAAGTTCCCCAGGGCAGGAGCCTATTACTGAGGTCGTAGTGGGTGCCTGGGCTTCAGCAGACACCCAGTGCCCGTGGGATAAATAAGGACTCGTAACTGAGTGAATAATAAGAGAAAGAGTAATAATAATGAAGGAGTGGGGCCATAATACATAAATAATGAGAGAATGACCAAACACAATTTAGCAAACATTTAGGTTAGCGCTTCCTCGGGGCCAGGCATTACTCTAAGAACTTCACAATTATTCTTCCATCAAATGCTTATCACCACCTTGCAAAGCTGGTGCCAATATGATGTCCATTTGATAGATGGGGAAACTGAGGCACAGAGGGAAAAGGACTTGTTCAAGGCCCCACAGCTGAAAGGGAGCAGAGGCCAGGACCAGAAGCAGGCTGATCAGCACTCTTACCCCCGGACCCCACTGCCCAGAGCGGCTTAGGGTTGCTGCAGCTTTCCAGCCCTGGGAGCAGGGGGAGGAAATGTGGATTAAGGCAGTGGGCAAGGAGGGGCCGGGGGAAAAAAGCGGCTCACTGGGGACTGAGTCCAGTCCCAGATCGCCAGCCCGGGGCAAGGTCCAAACTGTCCCATGTTTGTGCCTCTGGTACCTGGAATCATGGCTCCCCAAGGTTCATCAAAGGAACAAAAACAAATAATTGAGGTCGAAGGGTAGGCAATTGTCTGGAGAAGCCAGTGCTTTTCATGGAGTCCCAGCCTCTATGTCTGGAGAGGAGCTGGCATCACCCCTCAAGCTCCAAGATAACCTCAGAGGGAGGGGATCAGGACAGTAGGTGGTCCCCTCGGTAGCTGTGGGCTTCCATCTTCCAAACCAGCCCTGATTTGGACTCGCTGGTGTCAAGCTCTGTCCTACTTAGGAAAAAGGGTGAATTATAGACTGTTGGACAATCTTTAAAGGAACTTTTAAAACCCACACAGCAGCATAGCTAACAAAATAGAATCTGCCTCGTCAAATTTCTTGCTGAATTCTTGAGTGAATGGAAAGAGACAATTTGCAATCAGCATTGCCATCATGTACGAGTGAGATGCTTGAGGATGATGGAAAAATGAACACTCATTCCTCTCGTGGTACCATCCCACCAGCCAGGGGACTCCGACTGAGAGCTCCTTCCTTCCCAGAAACGGCCTTGCTGGGTCCACCAGGCACCTTCCGGGACCAGGATCCAACACCTGTTCTCACGTCTTCCCACCCTTCATCAGAAGCAACGTCTCCCTTCTCCAAACTCACGGAGCTCGCCTACGTCCCCTTTCCGTCAGCGATTTGTTGCTGTCTTGTAGGATTTGTACGAACTCCTCTCTCCTGCATGCCCTGCACACATTATCCCTTTTAATCCCTGGACCACCTCCGGTTCTACCGATGGAGATTCGAAAGGGTAAGTCACTTATTATGGACAGTGCTCAAGCCACGGCCTGCCTAGCCTTATTTCCCCCATATTCCAAATGAGTGACGCTTGAATCAAAGAGGGTACAATTATTTGGGGCAGGGGGAGAGCAGACCGCTTGGTTTCTGCAGGCTGGAATGTGTCCGCTTGTGATTCACTCAACTCCCTTCACTTGTAACGTGTATTCTGTGGGTGTCAGATGGCGTGCCAAGAATTAGAATTTCAAACTCGAGAAGACTGAGGTGCCCAGGGAGCTCCCAGCCCCCCGGGGGGGGGGGGGGGATGGCGTGATTGTGAAACAACCATCAGGACATGCCCACAGAGGAGTGAGTCATGGGAGGGACCACTGCTCTCTGGGGGCATCATTAGTCATATGTGAGCTGGGTTTTGAAGGATGACCAGGAGTTTCCGGGAAGGCAAGGCAGAAAAGGTCATGGCTGGGAAAGAGAGAGTGTGGAGGGGGCCGGGCCAGGGGCAGGGGTGATGGGAGGTGAGTTGAGTTCCTCGGACATCATGCCCACAGAGGGGGTGGGAGCAGAGGTAGGGAGATGGACACTGGACCCATACTGAAGGATAGTAGGAACGAACTATTTACCAGGGGCCCCCAAAGCAGAAAACTTTCAATTATGTTGAAATACAGTTATCAAAATATGACAAAGCAGTGGAAAAGCTGTGTGTGTGTGTTTGTGTGTGTGTGTGTGTGTGTATATGTATATATATATATATATATATATATATATATATATTTTTTTTTTTTTTTTTTTTTTACTGGCGCATTAAATAGCACTACCCAGTGGATGGCTTAATAACCACAGTCATTTTGTGACAGTAACTTTGTAATAGTAACAACTGTACGTGATGTTTCAAGATTCCTGCCACAGCTGGGATGGGGTAGGAAAATATGTGATCGGCTTTGGTGACAAAGTCAAAGGCACGTCTAACACTGCGGTCCTATTGACGACATTTTAAGGGAAGGAGGTGTGAAATTTCGGTGGAGTTTTATGAAAATAAAGAAGGAATTTCTCCCCCAGCCAAGTCCACAGACTCCTTAAATTCTATGCCCAAACCTCTTGGGATCCCTGAACACCAGGTGCAAAACCCCAGCTTCGCACAATGAACCCCCCTCCTACCCTTGCCTGTGACTCTCACCAGCGGTCCTTGGAGGAGGGAACTGGGAACAGGGGCAGTGACTCTGTCCGTCCCTCGTGATCTGCCACTTCCTTTCCCAGGAAACAAAGTGTGTTAAGATGGAGGAAGGTTTGTCAACCGCCCCAGATTCCAGATAACTGAGAGGTAACTGTCTTGCCCCATCCTGGAATCTGAGGCTCACGCGGGTATGGCCACTATATGGGCATGTAAATGAACCTGGATACTTGCCCAAAGACCCAAGACCCAAAGCCAAACCAAGGGACAGAGAGGTGCAGGACTTTCAAGTATGCCCACAAATCCTGATACCCCTCCCTTCCGGAAACGGACCTTTGTTCTCTCCCCTTTGAGTATAATATGGGCTGGGCTTGGGAGACTCACTTCTAACAGACAGAATGTGGTAAAAGGGTTAATGTGTCACCTCCAAGATGAGTCATAAAAGGCACTGTGGCTCCTTTCTGATTCTCCCCAGGATCCCTCACTCTGGGGAAGGCAGGATCCTTTCAGCCCCGTATGGAGCTGCACAGGCCAAGGGACCCGGGCACCCTGCCAATAACCAGAGAGCAATCGGGGCCTCCGGGCAGCAGCTGTGTGAGGGGCCATCTTGGAACCCGGCCTTCCAGCCCCAGTCAAACCTTCGGATGACTGCGGCCTTGGCTGATGGTTTGCCCGTAGCCTCCCTGGGGATGCGGAGCCAGAACCCAGCCCCACTAAGCCACCTCCAGATCTTGACGCTCCGATGCTGTGAGGTAGGAAATGCGTGTTGTTTTCAGCTGCTACGTTTTGGAGTGTTTTGTTAAGTTGCAGTAGATGACGAATCCAAGAAGTATGAGAAAGAGAAATTCTGATCCTCTCCAGAGGGCTGGGGGCTGAGACGCTGGGGAAGGGAGGGCAGGAATGAGCTTCCCCGAGGCAGCCCTCTTGAGGGTGCATGGCAGGCGCTCAAGGCGTATGTCGACCGGGCCTGCTGATGGGTCCTGCACCTGACATGCGGCGTGACACCTCCCAGGTCAGTCCCTTGGAGAGTCATGAGCCAACTTGAAGCCACCGCAGTGGTGCAAGGCTGTGATCCAGAAGAGAATACCAGGCGCACGGCACCCACTCAATAAACGGTCGCTCTTGGGCGCCTGGGTGGCTCAGTGGGTTAAAGCCTCTGCCTTCGGCTCAGGTCATGATCCCAGGGTCCTGGAATCGAGCCCCGCATTGGGCTCTCAGCTCAGTGGGGAGCCTGCTTCCCTCTCTCTCTTTCTGCCTGCCTCTCTGCCTACTTGTGATCTCTCTTTGTCAAATAAATAAATAAAATCTTAAAAATAAATAAATAAATGGTCGCTCTTCACAGTGAATTCCCAGCTCCCCCCCACTGGGCCAGACCCCCCCCCAGGCATGACGTCCCCAAGAGAAGCCCACTCTCCTCTGACACCCAGAAGGTCCTGGCCCCCAAGGGGACACCAGTTTGGGAACGAGAGACGGGAGTGCAGCTCCAGCTCCGTCCCTTCGTCCTGTCCCCCGTTGTCCTTCCCCGGGGTTCGGAGGTCACCCTGAAGAGCAGCCAACACGGGAGAAGAGACCCAGCCTCGCCGCTGGCTGGGGACAGGCAAGCTGAAACTGCACCAAAGTGGGAACAACCAGGATGTCCAGCAGTGGGTGGATGGATGGACCAACAAAATGTGGCCTGTCGTGTCACGGACAAGCCCCCCGCCACAGGAAGGAGGCGATCGCTGTCCACGCGACAACGAGGATGAACCTCGAAAACTGGGTGCTGAGTGGAGGAACTCATTTGGAAAGGGCCACATATTATACGATTCCATTGATACGAAATGCCCAGAAAAGACAAATGCATAGAGACAGCAGGCAGATTGCTGGTTGCCAGGGCCAGTGGGGAGGGGGCATGGGGAGCGAGGGCTGATGCGTACGCAGGTTTATTTGGGGGTGATGACAACGTTTTGGAACTAGGTGGAGGCGGCGGTCGCACGACACTGAGATTGTATGAAATCCCACAGAGTTGTTCACTTCAAAATGGCCAATTCGGGCAAAACTAAGAGACAGTGAAAAGATCAGTCATTGGGGGTCAGGGAGGGCAGGGAGAGAGGGATGAACAGGTGGGGAGCACAGAGGCTGCTCCGGGCAGTGAAAGTGTTGCCCACACTGTGATGCCACCGTGTCATATTTGTCCAAACATGAAGAGGAGCCGTCATGTACCCCTGGACTTCGGGGGACGATGTGTTCAGGCAGCTTTTGTCCAGCATGACCCACGTGCCCTCTGATGTGTGTGGGGGGGGGCTGTGCACGTGAGGGGATGCCCAGTTGTACCTTCTGTACAACTGTACCTCTGTACCTTCTGCCCCATTTTGCTCCGAAAAATGAAGCCTTTTTTTTTTTTTTTAAAGATTTTATTTATTTATTTGTCAGAAAGAGTGAGCACAGGCAGACAGAGTGGCAGGCAGAGGCAGAGGGAGAAGCAGGCTCCCTGCTGAGCAAGGAGCCGATGCGGGACTCGATCCCCAGGATGCTGGGATCATGACCTGAGCTGAAGGCAGCCGCTTAACCAACTGAGCCACCCAGGCGTCCCAGCCTTTTTTTTTTTTTAATGGTTAACTTTCTGTTGCGTGATTTTTACCTCCATTGAAAAAAACGATGCCCAGGTGCCTGGGTGGCTCAGTGGGTTAAAGCCTCTGCCTTCAGCTCAGGTCATGATCTCAGGGTCCTGGGATCGAGCCCCACATCGAGCCCCACATCAGGCTCTCTGCTCAGCAGGGAGCCTGCTTCCTTCTTTCTCTCTCTGCCCGCCTCTCTGCCTACTTGTGATCTCTCTCTCTGTCAAATAAATAAATAAAATCTTTAAAAAAGAAAAAAGAAAAAAGGAAAAAACGATGCCAAGATACCAGTTTTTTTACCAACCCGACTAGCCGGAGGGAGTTGGGTGATGGCTGCGGCAGCCCGTGTCTATCAGCAAGGCAGTGGGCGAGCGGGTCCTGTGGCAGGGGGTTCGCAGGAGGATAGATGGGAACAGATCCAGGAGAATGACACTGCGATCAGAGAGCATCAGTCTCGGGCTTGGAGCCTCCAGCCCAGTGCTCCAGCAGCAGGCATGTCCCCTATAAGTCCGCCAGCGTGCAGGGGATGACACGGTACACGAATATTTGTTGTCACATCACGTTCAATGGCAAAACAGTGGAAACAAGTAAATGTCCAGAGTTAAATAAATGGCAGCAGCTCATGCTGACGAGTTCTAGCTCCTCGAGAGCGGCTCGGTGAGGAGAGCGAGGTGCAGAACGACGGCTTCATACATTTCTATACACGCGTGCAAAGAACATGCATGCATGTGCCTGTACACACACACACACAGCAGCCCTAGAGACACATACAAGAACTAGTAAGAGTTCCCCTCTGAGATGTCCCCAGGGAGACCGACTTCTGGTCTTCACACCTTGTCTGGTGCCCCCCAGCCCGCCCTGCAGCGGGATTGGTCCGTGTGCCCGAGAGAAGACATTCCCCTTCTGGGAACAGAACCTCCGAGGCTATGTTGGGAGCCAAATGGGGTCCCCTCCTCACTTCACATGTTGACGTCCTGATCCCTCAGCACAGCAGAATGTGACTGTATTTGGAGAGAAGCCTTTAAAATGGTCGATCAGGCAATATGAGGCCACACGGGCGGTCCTTACCCTCTAGAATGTGTGTCTTTATAAGAAGAGAAAATCCGGACCAGAAACGCACGGAAGGAAGAAAGACCGTGTGAAGACACGGGCAAGGTGTGCACGCCAAGAAGCGAGGTCTCAGGTGGAACTGGGCCTGCGGCCCCCGGATCTCAGATTTCCAGCCTCCACACCTGTGAGGAAGGGGTATTTCCATGGTGGAAGGCCCCTCTTCGGCGGTGCTGTCACAGTGGGGGACAGCACGGAACACAGGCCAGCTCCAAAAGGCACTGAGGCTTCCGGCCTGCGCTCCCGGTCTCAGAACACTGGGTGTGGGGGAGGACACTCCGGCAGCCTCCCAGAGAAGCCCCCTCCCGCCAGCAGCCTCGTGACCAAGCCACCTTGGAGTGGCTTTGACCGCCCCAGCTGACGGTATGACCGCGACTTCCGGAGAGACCCTGAGCCCCAACCACCCTGCTAAGCTCCTCCCAAACATCGGACCTGCCCAAACCCGAGATGATAAAGATCCCCCGTTGGGAGCTGCCACGTGTGGGGCTAACTTGTTACCCAGCAGCAGGTCACCGTCACGGCGGCTGTCCGGTCTGGTACCGAGGAAAGGCTGATTCATGGCTCCCAAAATATCCAGCTCCTAATCCCTGGGTCTAGTGAATATAACCTTCTATGGCAAAAGGGACTGGGCCAATGGATGAAGTTAATGATCTATTTTATTTTATTTTATTTATTTTATTTGAGAGAGAGAACAAGCAGGGAGTGGGGGAGAGGGAGAAGCAGACTCCCCACTAATCAGGGAGCCTGACACGGGACTCGATCCCAGACCCCGGGATCATGACCTGAGCCGAAGGCAGACGCTGAACGACTGAGCCACCCAGACGCCCCAGAGTTAATGATCTTGAGATGGGCAGATTATCCGGGATTTTCTGGGTGGGCCTTAAATATAATCACGAGAGCCCTCCTGAGACGGAGGCAGAAGGAGATTCGACCACAGGGGAAAGACAAGGCGTGGGGAACCTCGGCGGAGACAGAGGTGAGAAGCGGCCGCTCTGCTGCTTTGAAGACAGGAGAAGGGTCACAGGGGATGCGGTTCTAGAAGCCGAAGCAGCAAGAAGGCCGACCCTCCTGTGGGACCGCCGTCCTGCTGACTGCTGGGTTCCAGCTCAGCGGGACTGGTTCTGGATCCCTGACCTCCCGAGGAAGACATGAAACGTGCATGGCTTTACACCCCCAGGCTTGTGTCATTTTTTTCCCCGCAGCCTTAGGAAACCGTCCTGGGACCTTCTGAGTTTTGTCATGAATATACGCGTCTGACCAGGTCAGTCCTGGCTGTGCGCCCTCAGATCCATTCCCCGCCTTCTGGGCGCTGAGCTCTGGGGGTCTGAGCCCCCACCGGCTTTGCCGGGGCTCCCCTCTCCGAGGGCTTCCGACTGGTTTCAGGCCACTGGTGGCCAAGGGGAGGGTGGGAGTACAGGACAGCCTCGCCCGCCCCCTTCCTCCAGCCACCCCCACTTGGAGTGGCTCTAATTCTCCACGTGGCCCCACCACTGACCCTGGTCCTGAGGTGCTGGGAGCTCCGTGTCTGTCCTCCGTCCCTCCTGCCCCAAGTGGGGTAGCCACTCCCTCTAGGTCACCTTGCCGCCTGCTTTGGATCCTCACCTCTTCCACCACCCCTGCAACTGTTAACGTCAGTGACACCTGTTCCCGCCCCCCGGAGGGAGCCCACAGCTGGAGGACCTGCCATGGGCAGCAGCAGCCCCAGGGGTCAGCACCGTTTGCAGGTGTCGGACTCACCAAGAAAGACGCAACCCTCGCAGGCATGGTGTGGAGCTGGGCGTCAGTCACGCAGAGAACCGGCCGCGCGAGACCAGCCTCGGGAGTGAGCATCAGTCCCCGGTCCCCGTGGCTACAGGTCTGGCCCGCCCTTGGCACATACCCCTCTCTTGGTCCAGCCACAAGCCGACACAGCAGGGGGGTCGCACAGTAGGGGGCCACACACACGCAGAACCGAGGAGCGCATTCAAGCCCAGATCAGAGAAAGACACCCCCAAACGCGGAGAGCCGCCCGCCCAGGTCCCGGGAGCTCTGTCTCCCTGTGAGGACACACGCGGGCCCAAGCATGCTTCTCTGCGACGGAGCAGGGGTGGAAAGCAGGCACATTGTGACCAGCGCTCCTTCCAATTTTCACACCTGCGTGTTTCCCATCTCCCTGCTGGGCCCTCATCGATATTCCAATCATAGAACAAGCAGAAGAAAAAGGTCACAGAAGTGAAACAATCATGAGTATTTGGCCCAGAGAACCTCTTCTGTGGCATTCCCCAGAAGGGGGCCGCCTGTGGGGGCTCTTCCGTACCTCCACGCTGGGCTCTCACCACCCCACCCCGCACACCTCATCCCTCTCACGCCCCCCAGCTGCCAGCATCATCTCTAGGGGCCATTCTAGCAGCGGCCCCCAATCACTGCCTCATAAGGGCCCAGTGGGGTGAGGAGGGGGGCGCCCACGAGAGCCACAGAGATGTGGAAAATAGACAAGGGCAGTTGAACTCGTGTCTGCACATTCCCGTGTGGCCCGCTGGGGACACTAGGGCCCAGCCCAGGTGCTCCCCCACTGGAGGTGGCCCCCACCCGGGCAGCCCCAGCCCCAGCCGCTATGGCCTGAGGTGGGGGGGGGTCTTCGTGCTCCATGAAGCCGAGGCCGGCCACCCACTTTCAGAGCAGGAGTGATGTTCCCTTGCCTGCCCGGCCTTGTGTTTTTAGTGTCTGACACGGGAACATTGCTAGGTGACCATATTTCTCAAAGCTCAAATTGAGACAGATGGTCTGCCCAGAGATGTTTTCCCGATTTAGCCACTTACTTATATAAAAAGCCTTACGAAAAAGCGTGCACGCCAATTTGCATTCGACTGTCCATTTAATGAGTCACCTTTGAGGAGCAGGACTGAGCCTCCACCACTGGGGGAGACTGTCTGGCCTGGGCGGGGGACCAGGGGAGTGTGGAGAGCGGGAGGGGGTCTTCAGAGAGGGGCGATGCCAGGGGTGGGGTCTCCAGGTCGCAGCATGATTTGCAAGGTACACAGAGAGGCTTAGTCTGGGCCTGGCGGTGGTAAGTACTTGGTAGAGACCTGGGGAAATCTCTGCGCCTCCTCAGAGGTCCTTTGACCCAAAGTAGGACCCTGCCCCCCAGGGAACCTGGGAGAGAGTGGCAGAGAGCCCGCTGGCAACTCAGAGGGACTCCCATTCCTGGGGCCCCTGCCAGGCCGGGAGAAGGGCCAGTCGTGACCCTGGGGCCCTCCCTGTCCGGAATTCCAGATCCCATTTCCAAGTGCTCAGTGAGGCCTCTGCTCGGTGTTGCAGACATTAGCCCCGTGTGCTCGTGGTGCCCCATGGACGAGGGCATCATTAACAGCTCACTTTACAAAAGGCACAGAGAAACCAGTGACTTGCCAGAGGACACACAGCCAGTAGGCAGTGGTGGTGGTGGCGGTGGGACTCAAACCCAGGCCCCTCCCCCTGCTGTAGGGCACCTGTTATGCACATCTTCTGCTTCCTCTCTGTCTGGACTCGCAGGTTCAAGGACTCCGGGAAGGGTACTCTTCCTGACTCCCTTCCCCCTCCCATGCCTTAGCCAATGCACAGGAAATCCATGGCTCCCCCCTTCAAAACACACTCAGAGGGGGACCAGCCCTCCCCTCATGCCCCCCAGCTCCCATCACTGCCCCACCTGGCCGTCACTATCATGGGTCCTGGATGCCACCTCGTGACAGCCCTCATGGTGCATTCTTAGCACAGAGGACAGGAGCTTTCTCACATACAGCAGCCAAACTCTCTATGGGCTTCCATTTCACCCAGTAAATGTCCTTCTGGAGGCTTCCAAGCTCTTCACAATCGCACCCTGTCACCTCTGTGCTCTTGTCTCCTCCCTCACTCTGCTTCAGCCACATTGCTCTCCTTCTTATTCTTCAAACACACCGGCCACACTCCTGCCTCAGGGCCTTTGCACTGGCTCATTCTTCTGCCTGGAATGCTCTTGCCCACATGGCTAACATCCTCATCGCCTTTGTGCCTTGGGATCAAGTGTCACCATTTCAGGGAGGCCTGCTCTGACACTCTGTTTCAGGGTGTGTCCTTTCCATCCTCCCCAACCCCCTACTCCTCTCCACCTTGCTTTGCCACACCACTTAGCACCTTGTAATGTTCTGTTTAGTTTACTTGCTGTTCTGCTTGTTTGAGGTTTGTCCCCTACAGCTGCAGAGCAAGCTACACGTATCTTTGTTTCGTTCACGGCACCATTCCCATACCTGGAGAATGCTTAGCACATAGTATACACTCAGTAAACACTGGTTTGATGAATGAATTGTCCCTAGTATCCAGCAAGCCTCACGGTGGCCTTCATCTCCTTTTGCAGATGAAGTTTGGCACCCAGCCCAGTGACACACAGCTAAGAGGAGCAGAGCAGGGACTAGACCCAGGTTTCACCCCTTTGGTGGGTAGACAGCTCTCCTCCACCCTCCCCTCCTACCCACATTCTTTGTGACAATGCGGGAGCCTACTGCCTTCCCCACCCCTTGAATCTGGGCTGGCTGCCTGACTTGCTTCAGCCCCAAGGTTGGGAGCAAGTTAATGTCAACTCCGAGCCTCGGCCTCTGCTCTCTCCTGGGACACTGCTGGCACCCTGAGCACAAGCCCGGGCCAGCCCGGGGGAGCACGGCGGTGATGCGGAGACCGGCCACGGCTGTCCTTGACCCGTCAGCCTCCAGGCACCTGCCAACCGACAGCAGGTGCACACAGGTGCAGCTGCCGTCAGCCAAGCCCAGCCCCTGGCAGCAGAGACATCCCACCAAACGCAAATTCCTTGGGAGCCGAAGTAAGTGCTCCGCGTGGAGTGCCACGGAGGGCTGGATGTCGCTCAGGCTTCCCGCAGCAGTCGCTGGTGGATACACTTGGATTCCAACCAGAACCTGCGTCGGGTGAGTCAGCCCATCTAGGAGGCCCATGGGGCGCTTTCTGGTGGGTTTGGAGCTGATAAAGGGCCCTGGGGACAGAGGGCCAGCTGCCAGCCTTCTCATCCCCCCCCCCCCCCCCGCTGACATCTGTGGTGAGGCAGAGGGCAGCTTACTGTGACTGGGGAGTTACCCCGGTTACAACTCCAGGGAGCTCTGAGCCCCGGGCTTCTCTTCAGGGTGGGAGTGGAAGGTGGGGCTGGAATTGCCTGTCTTAGGCACAGCTCCCGGCCACCATGTGTGTCTCAGAGAAAGCTTTGTGTCCACCTTTTTCTTCTCGAGGTTTGGCCGGGCGAAGAGCAGACTCGTGGGGGTGGGATGGTGAGGAGCGTGTTTCTCTCCCTCCGTTGGTTCCCTCGAAAGCAGAACACGAGCCCAGGACGTAGATGTGTGTCATTTATCCAGGGAGACCCCAAGAGGCAGGAGCACAAGCGAGGGATGTGTCAGGGACTCCGACTCAAGCCTGCTGGGGCCCCAGGAGCCACATGGACTATGCCCCAGACTCACTGACCACCGGGCAGGAGGCTGTGACTCCCGTCGGGGGCCAGAAGCTGTCTCTGGGGGTGTGGGCACCTCCGTATTTCAGGGCCGCTCTGGGCTTGAGCTGGTGGAGGAGGTGGATCCAGGTAGCCCCTGGCCATCCACGAGGACTTGGCCCCACAGTCTCACTCTCCCCTACAAAACTGAGCTCCGGGTCACCTCCTCCGTGAAGCCGCCCTGATCTTTGAGGCAGCAGTCATTGCTCCCTCTGCTCCCTGTGGCCCTTGTACAGGCCTCCCGGCGACAAAGCCCACATAGCAGAAGCTCACTTGGTACCAAGCACAGTGATCAGCAGTCCCCTTGTGTGGCCCATTTAAAGCCACGACACCCTAACGTGTGTACAGGGGTATCGCCCCTTTATAGTCAAGGGGATCTCAGGTTCAAGGTCTCATGGCTACAGAGGGCAGGAGGCCGGCTTCAAACCGACCCTTAGCCCGGCCGCAGAGCCACAGCCCTCGAGGGGCGGCACCGACCCCGCGGCTGGGGGTCTGTCTCCTCCTCTGGACCGCAGGCTGCCGGTTCATGTGCGGGGCGCCCAGTGCACGTGGCGCGCACCCCCGCGGGAGGTGGGCGCACACGCCGGCAGATGGAACGCACAGCTCTACTGCGTTCCAAACTCACACTCCCACGGCGGCCAGCGGCAAAAATAGCCGGCTCATTTGAATGGAGTGACAGGAGGAAGGAACAAGAACCCAACTTCAGACAAATGGACATTTTCAAAAGAGGAAGGGCAGTGGCCCGGCCCCCGGCAGAACACAGCTCCGGCCCTGCAATTTAGCACGATTAACCGAAGCCGCAGCCCCAGTCGATATAATAGCGGGAACGTTATCAGTTTTGCCACAAACCATTATTCATTATCTCTGCGTTTCGCCGGCTCACCCCGGCGGGCTGGAGCGCTGCTGCCTCTCCCGCAGTCAGCTGTATTTTAATCAGCTACGTTACGGGAAAATGTCCTTAGAGGAAGCGGGGCCGTCGCTCGGCGTGTCAGCTGCTCGCGGATCGGGATGGGGATGTTCCAAGGTGCCGTAATGTGGTGTGACACCGTGCAAGTTCATTTAGAGAGAAATTAAACATCATTTGGAGGCGAGCGAGGGAGATGAGCCGGGGACTGGCTTGGTTTCAGACAATATTTAAATGGCCCTGGGGTACTGATTCTGGAGGCCGTCTTTGCAAGGGCTGCTGGGGGTCTGTCAGCGTTTGTCCAGAATTCCCAGGCTCAGCCTAGGTGTGGACAAAGAACACTGAGAAAGCAAGACAGATCCCCAGGTTATAAGGGTTGACTTGGTCCCATGAGTCTTGGAGGGAGGAGGGGCTTTGGGAGAGCTGGGGTGGAGCAGGGGAGGGAAGGAAGCGTCTGGTCCACGCACGTTCCTGGAGCTGACTCCATGGGCCAAGCAAGGTGCTGGGGCTGCCAAGATGGAGCCAGACTGTCCCTGACCTTGAGGGAAAGAGTGGTAAGGGCCAAATGTGCCTAATCAACCTCACCAGAGCAGGAAGGGAGAGATTCTGACCGTTTCCTATGTACCCCATGGGGACAGAGGGAACCCCACAATAAACAGTGCGAGATGGCCAAGCACAGGACACCTGACACTGGACACATGCACAGCCTGGGCTGGGGAAGGGCCTTGCCCACTACGGAGGGCCTCATGGGGGCCCACACTCAGGAGCAGTGAAGAACCAGGGGCCGTGGGTGGCTGGTTTTATAGTAACCAGAGGGTGAGGCGGATGTAATTGGCTTATTTGTGTGATTCTGCAGGCAGCAGGGAGAGGGAACCCATGAGGCTGAGGACCGGGGGAAGTGCAGCTGGTGGGGCTGGTTGGGGAGCTACTGGGGGAGGTGGGAGGGGGTACCTGGTGCGAGGAACCAAACTCAGGCTGTTGTGGTCTTGTGAGGCTCAGAGATATCAAGGCAGCATCTAATACACACCTTACTGTTGGGTCTTACATCACAGGAGGTGCAGGTGAGAAGGGAGGGTGGCCTTTGAGTGGTGAGACATGGAAGGCTTCCTGGAGTAGGCGGCATTGAAGGTTGCCTTGAATGAGGAGGAGTATTCCAGCACATGGAAAGTGAGAGAATGGGCATGTAGAGCCGTGAGTAAAGCTCCAGAGTGGGTAGGAGGAGGCACAGCCTGAAGGAGGAATGGAGTCACAACGGGGTGGCAGGGGTGCCAGGCTGGGGGCTGGATGGGAACAGCCTGCAGCAGGACTGGAGGGCCATGCTGGGGGATGGGAAGTCTTCGACACTGGGGAGAACACTTAGGAAAAAAACAACCACCATCATGGGACACCTGCGAACTCTTGATCTCAACTCACGTCTTGATCTCAGGGTAGTGAGTTCAAGCCCAGCGTGAGCTTATTTAAAAAGAAAAAGGAAAAGAAAACAACTATCAGCGTATAATGGCCGTTATGATCAACCAGCCCGTGAAGGAACATTGCAGAGAAGTTGGTTTCTAGATGTCACGTGACCACCCGGATCTGGATGACCCCCGGCCCTTCCAAACTGTGACTCCAGGCCAGGGCTTTCCCTGGAATTCAGATTCAAATGCCCAGGCCGATCCCAATCAGCTATGCATTTCCTGAGTGCCTATGGGGGACTGGGCAGGTTTGGGGCACAGAGAGCCCTGACCATGCACCCCCCTTCCAACGCTTTCGCTCCCCAGAAGGATGTTGGTGATGCCCGGGCATTCGTGTTCCTCCTCCTCACATCAGCATCTCCTGATGTCTCAGGAGAGGTTTGGTGCCCACAGTCCCCGGCTGAAACCCGGAGGCTCTGCCCTGACCGCTCCCATCACCTGATATCCCGCGCCCCACCAGTCGCCATGTCAGGCCTTCAGAACTGCTAACGGATTTCTCAAAATCGTGTCTGCTGCCTTCCTGTTTTTTTCTTACGACCACAGGCTGGTTCGAACGTGTTCAAACAGAGGACGGAATGCACGGGTGCGTGCGTACACAGACTCACAGATACACGCACACACAGTGTATCACGACTAGTCTTTCCGCTTCCCACCTCTCCTGCCCGGTCACTGGGGCAACTTCTAGAAACACAGACCTGGTCGTATCACAGGGAAGCCTGAAGCCCTTCACAGGTTCTGCTGTGGTTTCCATCGGGTCCCCTCCCCTCCAAATTCGTATGTGGAAGCCCTAACCCCCAGTGAGCTGCTGTCTGCAGATGAAGATTCTGGGAGGGGGGTGGGTTTCGATGAGGTCAGCGGGGTGGGGCTCTCCTGGCGGATTAGGGCTCCTAAAAGAAGGGACACCGGAGAGCTGGCTCTGACCCCTCTGGCCGTGAGGACGCAGCTGTCCGCGAGCCGGAGACCGGGCTCTTACCAGGAACGGAGTCTGCTCATCGTGGACTTCCCGGCCTCCAGAGCTGAGAGAGAGAGATGTCCGTCGTTGGAGCCCGCAGGCTGCGGAATGCTGGCGGAGCAGCCCGTGCGGGCCAGGGCAGGCCCCCGCTGCCCACGCGGACAGACCGGGCTCCTTGCCCGGCCCTCGAGGTCCCAGCCGGGACCCGTCTCTGCAGTGCCTTCTCCTTTGACCCCGTAGCGCGAGCAGCGCTCCGGCGAAAGGTCCAGTTGCTTGCAGACGTCCCTCCGATGCTGTGGTAGACGCGTGTACCGGCCGCAGCGCATCATCTGTCTCCGAATCCGCCCTTTCTAAGACGCGCCTTGGCGGTTCTTCCCGCCAAAGCTAAGATGTACTTCCGGGCCCTAGACCTTAGGCTGGCCATGTGACATGCTTTGGCCAATGGGGAGCTGTTTGGCCATGTGACTTGCTTTGGCCAATGGGAAGTGTTTGGGGGGCATGTGACTCGCTTTGGCCAATGGGAAGCAAGCAAGCAGGTGTGACACAGGCCGGTGCGCCAAGAGCCTTGCCCTGGAGCTTGCCTCTTGCGTTTCCGCCATCTCCAGGGAAGGGCTTCCTGGGGGTGGCTGCCGTGCGGGGCCCCAGATGGACGCCCGTGGAATCCAGTGCCCTCACTCCAGCCCTCCGCACGGACCCCAGCACGAATAAGTGATTCTTGTTCGCAGCCCCTGCGGTGGGCGTGGCGGGCTGACGCGGACGGAAAGCGTCGTGTCCCGCGCGCCCCCGACGGACGTCCTGCCGCCGCTCGCTTGGTCTTCGGCCCCGACGCCCTCCTACTCTCTTGTTGGCGTAAGTGTATTTCCAGACTGAGCTCGCGTTGCGTTCTGCTGGGAGCCTCCTCCACCACTTTCAGGGGCGATGCCGCCTTCGTCTCTGATCCCCCACGTGCAGGAAAAGCATCGCGGCCGGAAAGAGGCGGGGAAGGGATCCGTGGCTCCTCTGTGTGCTCGGACGGAGGCCGTTCTCCCTCGCCTTTTCCCGGGAAGGAGGGAAGAGAACCTCTCCCACTCTCTGAGGTTCAGCCATGGGAGCTCGCCAGGGGCTCTCTGGGCCCACCTGCTGTTTGCTCCAACCTAGGAATCTGTCGGAGGCACATGGGTCTGCCTGTCCGGTTGCTCCTTGTCCGTGCCCAGCCGGGGTGCCGTGTAGTTGCTAGGTGAATAAGACAGAATTACACGCTACTCCGTGTTCTGGAATTGAAACAGCTGCTAACACCTCCCAGGAAACACTGTGTTTAGTAACTAGCCAGCCTGTGTTTTAATTCCAGTCTCCTTGCTCTTCCCAGCCTTTATTACACGCCAGAGATTTCTGTGCAAACACCACTGCGTCTTTGATACATCTTTGGCAGACTTGACAATCCCTTTGCCTTCTTTGCCTGGTGTTGATGGAGGCCTTACTTATCCCTGCCCCCCTCAGGAGTCTATAAATAGAGAGATGCACACACACGCGCGCACACACGCACACACAGGAGAACTTTTAATGCTGCAAGACTGCTCAGCTCAAAAAAGCTGCAGGCACATTTTCCTAGCCTCCAAGTTTCCCTGGGCCCCCATGAGGGCAGTCAGCAGCTGCTGGACTCCCATGTTAGTTACCTGCTTCTACCTCCTTCAGGGACCCATGGAGGGCAAGAGGTCCAGAGACAGACCCTGCCTAAGCCATTGCTAACTGGAATGTATCCTGTTGATTTCCCCCTCCCATCGCTGTCTTTCTCAGGACTGTCCTAGCTATAATACAGACCACCTTCCAGGTAAATTAAATTACCGTTCAGCAAGTATTCACTGTGTACGCTGTGGGCAGAGCATACTTTCCTGCCTCACTGTTATTGAGCTTGACCTTGGGACTTGCTCTGACCAATGAAATGTTAGCAGACATGGTATGAGCAAAGGGTAGAAGTAAACTGATGAGCATAGGCTTGCCCTTTAGGTCATCTGCCTTCTCTTATGACTCGGATGTGCCCTGAGTAACTCCAGGTCCGGTGAGGACAGGAATGCACAGAGCAGGTCTAGACCCCACTCAAATCCTGGAGCCGAGTCCAGCTGAGCCCAAACGAGTTCAGCCAAATCCCCCACTGACCTACAGAAAAATGGGGGGAAATAAATGCTTATTGTTGTAAGCCTTTGAGTTTTGCAATTGGTTGCAAAAAGTCGGCTAATTCAAGGGGGCAGGCTTCCTCTCCTTCCACATTCTCCCCAGCTGTTCTTTTGAATATGAAATTGGCAGCAGTTGGCATTGCTGATCATCCCCAAAGAAGAGCATAAACTTGCAGTAGCTTTGCCAAGAATGAGGGTCCCATTACATAGTGTCAGGCCCATTATCTTACCAGGCTTCCCAGAAAACAGCTACCTCCTATTGCTTATCAATATGGCTACAAGCAGAGCAAACCCAGTTCAACTGCTCAAGTCATTGGTCAATGCCAGGCTCCAGGCTGGGGCTTTGGCCTCCGTTAGCATCGTGTGCTAACCAGCTGAGTTAGCCGGCTCTAACAGGGTCCATCCCAGCACTCAGGGAATGTGCAGCGCTGAGGCTGACCTTCAGAAACCTGGACTCCCCGAGGCTGTGTCCAGCAGTGGAGGTGCTGAATCCACGGCGGTCCCTTCTGGTGGGTCTTGGAGAGCAGAGCTCAAGGGTGGAGTGCTCGCGGACATCACTGACTTTACTGACATTAGGCTCTCCACCCTCTGCCCTAAACACTCCCTTCTTTCTTGCCAGTCTCTCCACCTGACTGCAACCCTCCTCTACCATGTCTCTTGCTCACCCCCTGTCATGGCCCTGATCAATTACCCAGGAAAAAAATTTGTTCATCCCGAGAGTCAAATCTCCAAATCACCCAGATAATCAATATTCAACTGCTGTGCCGCCGAGCGGGGGATCGATTTGCTGCCAGCTATTGCTAGGCAACTGGAAGCCTTCACACCATCCTCATGCACTGAAGGGAGCTGTCGAAAGTGGGGCAGCACATGGGGCTGGCTCTTAAGGATCAGCAGCACGTGAAGCCAGAGAATCACATCACAGGGTGAGGAGGGACTCACTGCTCTCAAGACTTTAGTGATGTCTCACTTGATACCCTGGCTTAAGCAAACCACTTGTTTAAAAATCCTTTTTATTGTAGAAAATTTCAAATATACACCCACAGAGACACTACGGTGGATATCCATGGACCTGTCACCCAGCTTCAATAATGATCAACCCTTGGTGAATTTACTTTCATCCTATCACCGCCCTCCCATGAGATTCTATTTAAGCAAATCCTCAACCTCATCCATGGGTACCTCAGGAGGCATCTCTGAAAGGCAAAGACTCCTAAAACCAAAGACGAAAACCACTGCCTCATGAGTGGTTTCTCACCTCTGAGAAATAACCTTCATTTCTTCACAACATCAAACATCCAGTGTTCAAAAGTCTCCAGGTGTCTTAATTTTTTTTTTTGCAGCTTTATTGTAATCAGGATCCAAATAACTTCTGAACATTGTAATTGGTTGGTATGGTTCATCAGTTTCTTGTAATCCACCCTTTTTGTTTATTAGCTGAGAAAGAGAAGCACCTGTCCTGTGGAGATTCCCAGGAGCCGAATCTTTTTTTTTTTTTTTTTTTTTAAAGATTTTATTTATTTATTTGACAGAGAGAGATCACAAGTAGGCAGAGAGGCAGGCAGAGAGAGAGAGGAGGAAGCAGGCTCCCCGCTGAGCAGAGAGCCCGATGTGGGGCTCGATCCCAGGACCCTGAGATCATGACCTGAGCCGAAGGCAGCGTCTTAACCCACTGAGCCACCCAGGCGCCCCCCCAGGAGCCGAATCTTATACCCCGTCCATGCTGTGGTTTGCCAGCTTCCCCCATCCCCCATGTTTCCTGTAGATTAGTAGTTAGATCAAGCAGCTTGGTCAGACTCAGGTTTGACGTGTTGGTAAGACTACTTTAAAGTAGCCTTTATCATTATTCTATAATATGTGGTTCTCTCTCCTTTTTGTGAGGTTGGCAGGCACTGATGGCTTATTAAGGACTGACAACCCACAGAGTGGAGGGAGAGATGTGCACACGTATATTTCACAAGAGAGTCATGTCCGGACTATATCAAGAGCCCTTACAAATCATTAAGGAAACAGTAGACACCACCCTCTTTTTAAGTAAAAGGCTCCTTATTCCTTTCTCCTAGAACTGAATCTAAACCTGAAAGCCAATGAACGAAAAAGACTTGGGCAGAGAGGGAGTATGGCAGGTTGTGGGGACGTGATGACAACACATCCTCCTCCCTTCATCCGTGGAAATGAACATCTTGCGTGTTTACGGGAGGAGTAGAGGGGCTACTTCGTAGAAACCGATCAATTTACCAAGCCCAACTAACCAGGATTCTTCTGAGTTACTGAAAGATCAAGAAAAATCAATGTTAATAATTAATCTCACAGATTCTCCTGTTGCAGTCAGCAGTAAGAGAAAGCCACACAGTCCCGGAATTCAGTATATCCACAGAGACCACTCTGGGACAAAATACATAAACACAAGTAAATTACTTCAAAGCTTTTCTTTTTTTTAATTAACTGAAGTAATTTTGTAATAATCCCCACAGCTTGTGTCTTAAAATGGAAATCAGTTAAGGATCGAATCTGTCTTCTGATATTGTTCCCCTAGTTCTGGGGCTCAAACCACGAGAGCGCAGCCCCACGGGGTGGTGGTGACTTGAGGCTTTAATAAAACACACAGAACTTTCAGACTTCACTCCAGCTCGGCAGATGGTAACAAGTGTCAGAAGCATTTAATTAGCCCCTGCATTACCTCATGATTTAACGAGCCCTGTCTAGCTGCGTACCTGTGATGTGTGGATCTGCAGAGACGTAAGCCTATGAAAGACTATAAAAAGCTTTTTAAGAATGATGGATTTGAGTGTTTCAAATTCCCAGACTGCCATGAAAGGCAAAGGCCAGCCCCCCCACCTCTGTTCCTCTTCTCTGTGCACACACAACAAAGTGAACCTCCAAAGGCAGTGAATTCTACAGTCTCCAGTTCCATGGGGGATCATGAGCTTCATAGCACCACCGAGCCCGTGGGACCTCGCCCTATAATCCCTTGTGTTTATGTGCCTTGGAAAAGCTTTTCAAAGCCAATTCACTCACACTATCATGTGTGAGCCTCACAAAATCTTGTTAAGTCAAAAAAGTATTACCCCATTCGACAGGGGAGAAAACCGCTGTCCAAAGTCTGAGGTCAAGAGTGAGGGAGTGAAAATGCCAACAGAGACCCACCTGCTTCTGTGCTGAGCCGGGGCCAGGCTCCAGCCAGCATGGCCCCAGGGGAAGGTCCTCAGGACAAAGACAGTGCCCTTCATTCAGGAATTCTGGCAGCTCGACAGTGCCTGACATTTAACCATTAATTCGGGGATGGTGAATCCAACGGTTTGCAAGGACCACCCCAGGATATTGTTGTCTTGATGACCAGGAAGTGGAACCCAAATCCTTCTGCTTTGCAGCAAGCTTCAGTCCTCTGTGGACCAGGAGGTGAATGGATTTATACACCCTTTGTGAGGGTCCTCCATATACCTTGAGGCAATAAGCAAGTCATGGCTCAGAGAGTGGGAAAGTTCTCCGCAGGAAGACAAAGCCAGATTCCTTACTCTCTCTCTCTAGGAAGAAAGGGTGTCTTCCACTCTCGATAACCACCAGCCCCCGATCATGCTATGCTCATAGGGGTGAGATGTTCTGCGTGTGATCTCCGAGCGTCCTCAGAGTCCAGGCTGACCTCTCCACTACAGTGGGTAAAGGAACCAAGGAACCAACCCGAGACTCTTCTGCAGGCACACATTTGGGAGGCATACCCCCCAGCCCTGAGTCCTCCCACTTTGCCAACAGAGCATTTTCCGCCTAGGCTGGAAGGCTGTAGTCTATCACCCCTAGGTTTGCAAGGTCTGGTGCACTGGGAGTGACTACAGCAGAAGAAATGGTTTGGAAAGAAATGCCAGTGGCAGCTGTGGAGGCAGAACAAGCAGTAGAGAGATAACACCAGCTCCCCGTGGCTCCTCCAGGCAAAGCAAATTTTACGTCTGAGAGCTCCGTGGATCCCAAGACACCCACACTCAGCCTCTGCCCTCTAATTCCTGGGGGTCTCAAGAAGGGGAGGGTGATAACCACCTTAGAGCAAAGTTCCTCTGTCTGCCTTCACATTTGAATCACCTGGCTGCTTTTGCCCCAGAGCAAATCAGTCACTCTCCAGGGTGAGTTTCCAGCAGGCATCAGTGTTTCTAATGTCCCCTTATGAGGGGGATTTGAATGTCCAACCAGAGCTGAGAATCACTCCCTTAAGGGAACCTTTGATATAAGGGTTTCTTAACTCTGACTGCATTTGGAACTCTCTGGGAGCTTTCTTTCTCTTTCTTTCTTTCTTTCTTTCTCTCTCTCTCTCTCTCTCTCTCTCTTTCTTTCTTCCAAAGATTTTATTTATTTGACAGAGAGAGAGAGATACAAGTAGGCAGAGAGGCAGGCAGAGAGAGGGGGGAAACAGGCTCCCTGCCAAGCAGAGAGCCTGATGTGGAGCTTGATCTCAGGACCCTGAGATCATGACCTGGGCTGAAGGCAGAAGCTTAATCCACTGAGCCACCCAGGCACCCTCTTTCTTTCTTTTTTTAAAGTAGGCTCCACACCCAGCATGGAGCCCAGTGTGGGGCTTAAACTCGCAACCCTGAGATCAAGACCTGAGCTGAGATCAAGAGTCAGACATTTAACCAACTGAGCCACCCAGGTGTCCTGGAACTCTCTGGGAGCTTTAAATAACACTGATGTCAAGACCCTGCTCCAGAGACTCTGACTTAATGGGGCTGGGGCACAGCCTAGGCATTTTTCAAACTCCCCAGGTAAGCCTAATGCTCAGTGGTGATTGTGCTGCTGCTCTAAATACTTTTATTCTTGTGCTTTAAAATGAGTTCCTAGAAACTCTGGGTCCCTCTGGCTTTAAGAAAGTCACTCCTTTTTTTTTTTTTTTTAAGATTTTATTTATTTATTTGACAGAGAGAGTATACAAGTAGGGGGAGTGCCAGGTAGAGACAGAGGGAGAAGCAGGCTCCCCACTGAGCAGGGATCCTGACACAGGGATTGATCTCAGGACTCCAGGATCATGACCTGAGCTGAAGGCAACCACTTAACTGACTGAGCCACTCAGACGCCCCGAAAGTCACTCAATTCTGCTTAGACTCTGCCCACAGGTAAAATTGACCTTGAAAATCCCAGTAACTTGTCAAATTAACTGATAGACTGGACCCCTGGGAATGGCTTGATTTCCTTCAAGAGTAATAATCCCAAACTCTGTGTCATGTTTAAACACCATATAAGCCCCTTTGTATATGTTCTTATTTGACCATGGAGAAGTAAGAATTTTTGAGTTTCTATTTCCCCATCTGTAAAATGGAGTTGAGTGACTTATTCATGATTGCTGGGTCTACAGGCCTCTGACTCTGAGCTCAAGGCCTTGCCACCTGAACTACCTTATGACACACAGTAAATACAGGCCTGGGGAGGGAAGTAGGCTGTGTAGGGGTGGGAGGGAGTATTCTTTTCTGCAGAAAAAGAACATCAGGCTATAGGGAAAAGCCTGTGGCCACTGAGTATGTAAGGCCCGCCCAAAGTTGGACCTCCAGGTTGGTGTCCAAGGCAGGAGCTCACTCCATATGATCTTATAGAGGATATAAATCATGTGATAGGTTAACACTTGAGTAGTCGGTTGGGAGGACAGGGATTTATCTGCAAGGCCAGATCAGCTGGGGTGACTCCTGGGCGGCTGCAGGAGGCAGATTCCTCTGGAGGCTAAGGACCCATAGCTTGCCCTCCTCTTGTGACACCTGGAACTCACCTGACTCTGGCCTGACATTTGGTTCTAAGTGACTTTGTCTCTTTGGATTATGGAAGGAGTTGGTGGGAGGACTGAGCAGAGGAGGACTTTCTATATAGAAGGATTTCAGAGTCACTAGGACACTTACCCCTTCTATGAAAGCTTCAGAGGATGTGCTCCAGCAAAACAAAGACAGAAATCAAGTTAGACAAAAACTTGGGATCCAAGTAACAGGAAACTCAGCATAGGAAAATGTTGAAGTCGCAGAATGATGGAGAGGGAGACAGTGGTGGAAAGGATGGATTCAGATCAGAGCAAAAGGAGAAGTCTCCCAAAAAGAATGGAGTAGATATATTACCTAATGTCTCTGAACATTTAGAACATATTTTTGATAACCATCTGAGACCGTTTCAAAGCATGTGGGAAAATATTATCAAGGAGAAATTGAAAAGTATACAAATAAAAAAAACTGAGGCAATGATTAACACCAGGAAAAACAAAAGGCTGTAGAAGAAAGAAAACAGCAGTATTTAGATAGGCATAATAATACAAACACTGACTATTTAACTAAAAAAAAAAAGCAATATAACCATATTGGGAAAGTTTGGGAAAGAATAAGTGGTGGAAATTGGAGTATAAAAGAGCTAAATCTTCACCTACCAGAAAAGGAAATAAATAGACAATATCTAAACTTAATAAATCAAGAAAATAACAAGGTAAGCATTGCATTTAGAATCACGGAGACAAAATGCAGAAAGGAAAGATGAAAACGCTGTCATTGGCTGTCCCAGAACCGAGGGTTGGGGCTGTAATTTTTTGCTATTATTTGATCTTTTCAACTACAGGCACAGTAACATTCACGTTGGATTTCACTTAAAAGTAAAGCGGAAAAGAGAACATTTTCTAGGACAACCAAGAACAGACAAGTAGGTGCTTAGTCTACTCCACCGGGAACCCCAACTCTGGCCCTGGTTAACCACATTAACCCATTAGTGGGGTGGAGAGAGAGTTAGAGCATGCTTGACTATGCTAAGGATGCCTCAGGCATTCTGCTTCTTCCCTTGTTCACGCTCTGATGCCAGCCCCAATCAATTACCCAACATCTGTGAACATTTGGAAAGTATTATTGATGGGCACTTAAAACCTCTTCAAAGCATTAGAAAAAAAAAAAAAAGCAGAAGATAAATTGAAAACTGTGCAAATAGAAAACTCCCTCAGTCGTGCTGTGATGTCAGCCACGTCAAGGCCAAGCTTATCCAAAAGGCAGTGACAGAAGCTAAATTCCAGCCTCCTCCGCCTGCCCACGTACTCTGTCAGCGGAACAGGAGAGGCAGCCTTGCAGCCAGAGCTGCGGCCTGCCTCCCTGTCTTGCCAGGCCTGTTGGTTTAAACTGTCACTTTGAATACTACCTGCTGTCCCTGAAAAGGAGCCAGGCAGGCAGTCCAGGGGCCCAGGGACCCAAGCATGATGCCCATTCCAACTGCTCAAGGCAGGGTCTCCTCTCCAGGAGACACCACTTCAGGATCCCTGATGAGGAGCATCTCCCCAGGGCTACTCCCCAGTCTATGCAAATGAAGGACAAAGAGCCAGTGGAGATCCTGGGAGCGGGCCGGCTGAGACCCTGGGTCAGCCTTGGCCACATGACACTGTCCTCCTGTCACCTGCTGGAGGCAGCACAGCCAGCGGTGAGGGGTCGAGCCTTTGTAGCCAGACAGACATGGGTTTAAAGACAGACTCCACCATCCACTAGTCTGTGTCTGTGGACCAAGGACTGGCCTCTCCAGCCTCTGTTTTCCTCACCCACAAAATGGGAAAAACACTTGACTTTGAGGGCAAAATTGAAAATTAGATGCACTTCTTCCTGCAAAAACAAACAAACAAAACAAAACACCTGACACAGCCATGCTCTATAAAAGCTCCGATTATTATTGTTAGTGAATAGCCCCTATTCTTCTTGAATTCCTTGGAGAACCCACTCAAGAGAAATGTCTACACCGCTCCCCCCTCCACCCGCCCTCCTTCTTCCAGCCCCACCTTCCCCGAACTCCGGTCCCATCAGGACCCTTCGCCCACCGCTCTGCTTCCCCAGGACTCTGTGCCCTTTGCTCCGGCCAGATTCCCAGGGACAGTCTCCTCTCTCTGTGCAGCCCCGCCTCATTCAGAGCCGCCACCTGCTGTCTTCACCACAAAGGCCCATCAAGGCATCTTTGCAAAACCAAACACACATGTTGCATCACCTCCTCCTGACCCTGTCGGGGAGGGAGGACTAAACACACAGCACCCAGCCCTGGACAGATGATTATCCACAGTTTATTAGTCACGTGTACTCGGAGCCTGGGGGGAGGACCCTGCAGGCCACGTGGGACCACACACCACACAGGGGCTGCCTTCAGGAACAGAGTGAGCGTGGCGATGGGCTGTGGGAGACAGACACTGTAATATTAAAAGGCTGAGGTGACCTCTGTTTCCCTGGTAGGATGTGATTGGTTTGTTTGAGTAATTCCGTGGACCAGTAGAAAGCTAAAGCCCACTACTTAGGGATGAGCAGGACAGGAAGAACAGGTGTTTGTCTAAGGAACTTACATGGGCTTTATACCAGAACCCTCCCCAGGGATGGACAGAAATGGGAGCACTTGGGTTTCATTTAGTGTTGTCGTAAATGCCAATTTTGTTCTTCCTACTACAGAAGGAACTAGCGCTCCCCAGCGTGCTAGAGTGGGAGGGGCACGGGAAGGGCACGGGAGGGGTTCTCCGTCTGCTGATCGTCCCGCCCCTGGTTCCAGGGGTCCTAGGGCTTCTGGAGAATGTCCAAATTCCTCAGAATGACCCGTGAGTCCCCCCACCGGCAGCTCCTGCCCACACCACCTTCATGGCACACCAGCTACCCTGTTCCCTACTGCATCGGGAGTTCTTGGAGTGAGGGACGACCGTGGGAGGGGTCACCCCATAGCGCTGAGTCGGGCACGGCCCCTGGCACGCTGCTGCTTGGACAATATCTCCCAACGGAATACCTGCGTGGCTTCTCCAGTTCTTCCCTCTCCCTGAAATACTCCCTGTCCAGTCCTCATTTTGAACCCTAATTCCATTTCCTTGTCCATAAAACAGTGGTTCAGTGGCGCCTGGGTGGCTCAGTCTGTTAAGCCTCTGCCTTTGGCTCAGGTCATGATCTCAGGGTCCTGGAATCAAGTCCTGCCTCGGGGGGGGGTCCCTACTCAGCGGGAAGCCTGCTTCTCCCTCCGCCTGCTGCTTCCTTGGCTTGTGCACTCGTGCTCTCTCGCTCGCTCTCTCTGTCAAATAAATAAATAAATAAAATCTTAAAACAAACAAACAAACAGTGGTTCAAACGGCCCCGGGCTCGCTGGCTGTGTGAGGGCTAGAGGAGGGAGGAACAGAGTCTGGCTCCGGGAAGTCTCCCCCTAGCCCTCAGCTACCACGGCCATCCACAAGGTCACGTTCACAGCGCTTCAGAGTCAGAGAGGTCTGCGTTCAAATTCTGACTCTGCTCTTTTGGGCTCTGGGAACTTGCCGCAGGCCTGAACACATGGCCTGCTCGGGCAGCAGCGTCACGAGGAAGGACAGTCTCGGGGCCAAGTACTTGGAAGTTCAGCCTTTATCCTGAGTGCTGAGGAAAACCTGGTGAGGAGGGCTTGGGCTGTCCATGGGGCAGGTCCGGGCCACCCCTTCCAGTGGGTACCAGGCCTCTTGCTGAAGTACCCGGGACCCCTTCTCACCCTCCCAAGGGCTGCCCAGAGCAGATATATTGGAAGCTCTGCTGTCCTGCCCTCCCCACGCCCCTGGGTGGCCCTGTCCATCTCTCCCTTTCTGCCCACTCTGGTCCCTGTCACTGACATGGCGCTGCCATCCGCACCCTCGCCCCTCACCCTGGGCAGGGGGCACCTGGTGCATCTGGACGCTGGTCTGGGATTGGGGTCTCAGAGTCCCCAGCTGTGTCCAGCAGCATCACTTTTGCCTGCGGGTCACCAGCAGGCTGTCCCTGCAGCATCGGGGCCCAGGTGGTGTGAAGATGCTCTAAGGAGAGAAGGTCTCAGGGTTGGGGCGCGCTGGCCCTTATGGTGTCCGGAAGGCCCAGTGCAAATACTCCTTCACTCCCCTGGGCTAACATCTAACTGGGAAGCCCTTCTCTCCCTGGCTTCCTCCCTCTCTCCCCAACACCCCCCTGTCTCTTTCTAGCTCCCTGGCTTCTCTGCCTCCACACCCCTTCTCCACCCCAGGGTCCCAGCTCCGTCCTGGAGTCAGACCCGAGAGGACAGCTGGTTCCTACAAACCTCTGCAGGCTGGATGCTCGTCTCTTCTAGACCGACTCTGGCTGGAACCACGCGAGGGAAGCTCTCCTTACTCCTCCTTACAGAAAGCCTCCTCCCCGGATGAGGCGGGTGCAAAGAGAGAAGGGGCAAATCTCATGAGAAAAAAAAAAGGTTCCTTAAAAAAAAAGTGTGCAAGGAGGAGGGACCAGAGAAGAGGGACCTCGGGGTGGGGGTCCCAGAATTTGAGGAGAGAGGAAGGTGGATCCAGGGTGGGAGATGTCTCGGCCCGAAGTCAGAGGAGCCTGTTCCTAACCCAGCTGCCAAGGAGGCGAAGGCAGGAGCCTCCGGGCTGGGGGCCAGCGGGTGTGTGTGGCGGGGTGCCCCCCAGCACCCAGGGTGGAAACAGACAACTCCCAGCTCTATTTTCAAGATGCTGCAGGCCACTGAGCAGAGCTGGACCGAGGAGACAGCTCTGCAAGCCGGCAGGAGGGGGACATCGCCCCCCTCTCTGTCACTTGCCCCGGGGGGCAGGCGAAGGGGGGGCCTGGGTTTCAGCCAGCTATGCCGTCAGTCTGGCCAAGCCCAGCTCTGCTCCTTTCCTCCCAGGGACCCGGCTCCCCAACTCAGCGAGTGGCCAGAAAAGCACAGCCACCAGAGCGATTGACTTTAGGGCCCTTCCGTGGCCTGTCAGCAGGCAAATCACTGGGTTTCTGCTTCAGTCACGACTCAGCTCCATGGGGCTGATTACGGGGAACCAGGAGCCTGCAGGTTTGGCTTGTACCAGCCTCGACATTTTTTTGTTCATTCTGGAGTGTCTTGTCGTGTTATTTCCTACTGGAGATGGGTGTGTGTGTACCTGTGCACCTGCGTGTGTGTGCATGTGTCTGTGAGTGGACCGCCGGTGTGCGTGTGTGCGTGTCTGTGTGTGCCTGTGTACGCACTCGTGTGTGCGTGTGTGCACATCTGAGCGTGTCTGTGCATGCCCGTGTACGCAAGCACGTGTGTCTGTGCGTGTGTCTGTGAGTGGACCGTGTGTGTGTGACTGTGCATGCCCGTGGGTGTGTCCGTGTGCGTGCGTGTGTGTCACCAGCTCTGGGCCGTCCTCCGGTTCTCCGCTGGCCGGGGTGTGATCCGGTTTCATCTCATTAAGCCCGAGGCGGAAACATCCCGCTGGCCCCAGCCAGGTGCTCTGCAGCTGTCCGAGCGCGGGATGCGCAGTCACGCGCAGGGCCCCACTCGTGCCCACCTTCCCACACACGTCCCCACACACACTTGGGTATTCGGCACCGGCGTGGCAGGGCCCTGGAGAGCCCCAGCAGCCAGGCCTTAACTTTGAGCAGATGTTGCTCAGGGCCCAAACCACACTGTTCACCCCAGAAGCTGCTGCCCCGGCTGCCCCTCGCCCCCGCCCCCCACAGATGGGCTGGGAGGGGCCAGCTCTGAACCCCTCGGCCCTCTGGCCTCGCTGGGCACCTGGAGCCTCTGCCTCCGGCCTCCCGCCTCCTTCACAGGCCGCTGCTCTCTGGGGAGGAGCGCGCGGCCCCTGCGGATGGCCTTGCGCCGTCAGGCCCTGTCCTGAGGCCGGGCGGAGAAATGACCCCAAACCCACTCCTCAGCGCCCCCCTCAGCCGCTCGGCACCCCTGCTTGCAGCACCCGGTGTTAGGAAGGACCTGTGGCTGCGGCTAAAGCATCGCCCTGCCTTAAAGAGACGGTTTTCCTTCTTCTACGCGGGCACAGCCAAGCTCCGGAGCTCCGCCTTGTGGCAAAGCCGTGCAGGCACAGCGGCGGGACGTCTGGGGTCGGCGCCTTGCGGGCACCTGAAGGGGGTGCTGGAGGCAAGGGGTACTAGCGCACCCCCTCCTGTCCCCTGCTGGCCCCCCTCTTCCTCCCAGAATCCCAGGTATTAGAGGATGAAACCTGTCTTGGGGTCCTTTTCAAGGGCAGAGCCCCCATGGATACCTGGAAATGATACCTCCCCTGGGACAAAAGCCACCCTCAGGTGTCCCCTTGGACTCCAGCCCGATGCAATTGTACACCTTTCATAGCAACAATCTGCCGAGAGACCTCTTTGCAGAATTTCTAGAATGGATAGGGGATCTCAGAGGTGACATGGAACGAGGGGAGGCTCTCACCCCATCCTGGGACAATTGCCCAGGACAGGAAGGGCTGCCTTCCTTCCCACATCCGTGCGGCCAGCCGCCGCCCACCCCCAGGGTCCCCCAGACCCTCCCTGCCCTCTCTGAGGTGCACACTCCAATCCTCAGGAAGGGTGGAAAGAAGCATTTTGTCTTTAAAAATGGTCTATTTCTAAGCAGAAATCATTATAACGAGAGCAAAGAGTTCTATTACAGTTCTTCTGCGGTGAGCCCGATTCTAAGTCTTTTAGATACATTAACTCATTTAATCCTCCTAACGTTTTCAATGCGGAAAATTTGTAAAATACAAAATTACAAGGACGGGAAATAAAACCCAGAGTCCCATCATGCATTTTCTTGCAGCTCTTCATCTGTGCACAGGGATTTTTAACAAAATAATGATCATATCGCATATTAGACTCTGGCTTCCTGCCTCTTCTGCTGAACAGAATCTCATGACCCAGGGGCATCCGTCTTGGAAAATTGTCTTAATGGCTGCATTGTATTCCATATTCTGATTGTACTAGCACTTACTTGGCCATTCCCAGGGAAGAAATTCTGTTTCTACTAAGTGTGGAGCCTGCACGATGCCAACGCACAGGGTTCATTTCATTCCAGTCCCTAAACTGCTTGTGTACCAACTTGAGAGTGTAAGAGCGGTAACATTCTGGTTTCGCAGATGTGTGTGTGGGCACGAGCATGAGCAGGCACATGTGTGAGCGTGTGTGTGTGCCTGTACGCTTAGACTTAGCCTCGAAGAAGTTCCTAGAAATATGTCCTAAAATAAATAAAGGAAAACACGTCCCACAGAATTAAAAACAGGTATTCAAACAAATACGTGAATAGGAATGTTCAGCCAGTATTATTCGTAAGAGCCAACAGGTGGAAACAACCCAGATGTCCATCGACAGGTGAGCGGATAATCGAAATGTAGTATATCCAGGGGTGCCTGGGTGGCTCAGTCGGTGAGTGTCTGCCTGTGGCTCAGGTCGTGATCCCAGAGTCCTGAGATCCAGCCCCACGTCGGGCTCCCTGCTCCAAGGGGAGCCTGCTTCTTCCTCTGCCCCTCCCCCCCAACTCGTGTTCTCTCTCTCTCAAATAAATAAATACTCTTTTTTAAAAAATATGGTATATCCAAAACAAACAAAAACCAAAATGTGGTATATCCATACAATGGAATATTATTCAGGTATAATTGTATTCAGGAGTGAGATACTGATATGTAATATACAGACGAGCCTTGAAAACGGGATGCTAAGTGAAGGGAGCCAGACACTAAAGGTCACATGTTGTAAGACCCCATTCTTATGAAATCTCCAGAAAATCTCCAGAAATCTCCAGTAAATCCCTAGAGACAGAAGATTGGTGGTGGCTGGGGGGTAGGGAGGAAGGGAGAGTGACTAGCCTAGTGGGTCTGGAGTGCCCTTTTGGGGCGACTACAATGTCTTGGAACTAGTTAGAGGCGGTGGTCACCCAACATTGTGAATGTAGGCAATGCCACCGAATTGTTTGCCCTTAAGTTGGTTACTTGACATGATGTGAGTTTCAGCTCAATTTTTAAACAAAAAAAGAGTCACACTCATGACTCCCGATTCACTGATGAGTAATGACTTCAAGCCTGGCTTTCACACAAATTACCCCCTTTATGGTCAAATTACTTCTTCCTGCTTCGCCGCTCGTTTCCCAGAGCCCCGCAACAGAGGCTCTGACCGCGTGCGACCCAGGAACCCGGCTCCCTCGTCCTCTTCTCTCCCCTTCCCTCGCTTTGTTCCGGGACCGGTATCTGTCAGAGAAAGGACTTCAGTCAAGCTGCGGCATCTGAATGGCCTTTGCTGAGGACTTTGGGTCTTACTTCTTTTATTTTTAGATCATGTGCTAAAGAAAACAAAAAACTGTGCAGCTCCGAGGCAGGGTTTGGCCAGTGGCCAAGTGCTTTTGCCGTTCTAGTGTCCTGTTCCCGAGCACCCAAAGCAAAGTCGGATCGGCCGCTGCCCCCGCGATGCTAATCCAATGACCGAGGGTTTGTCTCCTTAAGCCATACCCGGGAGTGTAAATCCCTTTTAATGCTCCTCACATTCTGTAAAGACGTCTCCCCACATGAAATGAGTGGGGAAGCAGCCCCACTGCCTCCGTCCCACTCCACGGGAGCCTAGAAGAGCTGGAAGAGCCCCCCCACCCCCACCCCTTGCCAGCCTCCCCTCCTCGTCAACCTCTTGCTATCCTGGGGCATCGGCGACTGAAACCTTCGGTTGATCCCATGGCCGCCCAGGCAGGTGCACACAGCACTCCTAACACCGGCTGCCAGGGGGTCCCGGCCATTCTGACCTTGGGCCCAGGGGGAAAGACCGACGTTGCCTCCCACCTCACAGGCCACCATCTGATCCCCACATCATGTCCAGCTCTGTCCCTGAGAATCTTCACGAAGCCCTAAGGGAGCCGCCCCAGATACAGGGTATAGCTTCCTTCTGGCATCTGCCTCGCCGTTTGGCAATTGCTTGCAGGTAGGTAGGTCCGCTTAGGCGTTTTAGCGGCGGTCCCAGGGGCCCTGACTCCACCTGGCTTTATCCATGAGGGACCTTGCTGTGTCCAGAGCAAGAGCAGCGGGGGAAGGGCAGGGAGCAGGTTCGTGTCAGCGGATCAACAATGTCACAAGGGCTGGGCCCCTTTCTCCCCCAGCCCTCTCCCCTGGGGTGCTGGCCGTGGCCCCAGGCCGGGCCCCCCACCCCGGGGGTACTAGACGGCTGAGGCAGCTCCAGGCACCAAATCCAGAGGACAGCATCCAAAGGAAGAAAAGAGGCAGGAAACCCTTTCCTAGAAGCGCATCCGCAGACTTCCTCGGCACTCATTGGTCAGGACGGAGTCACATGCTCCTCCCTGGGCCAATCACCGGCCACAGAAGCAGGGTTGCCTGGTGGTCCAGGAGTGGTACCCAGCCCAACCTCCTCAGTACTGGGGGAGAACTTGGTAGAGATGCAGATTCTTGGACCCCTTCCCGGAGCCGCTGAATCAGAAGCTGTGGGGGTGGACCTCAGCAGGCTGCACTTTTTAAAACGATATTTCATTAGCTATACTTAGTCTAATTTCCAGGGTTTAGCCACCGTTCAACGCAGGATGAACTTCCAATTTCCTATGGAAGTGACGATGTCTTAAATACAAATCTCTACGATTGTATACGTGAGAAGCACGTGTTTTTATGTAAAAACATTTTATCTAGGTGAAACCTGAACATGCTATTAATTTTTTTCAAGTGGCATCTTAATAGGCTTTCCAGGTGATTCTAGCAGGTGGTGAAGTTTGAGAATTCTGGTGGAGACGAACAAACACCCCCCCCCCCAAAAAACATAGCATCCTACACAGTAACCATTGATTTGCTCGTGACTCCATAGGTTAATAGTTCAGGCTGTTAAGACCCACTGGCTGGGTCTTCTACAGTCTCACCTTTGACAGGACTGCCAGATTTAGTAGATAAAAATGCATGATGCCACGTTAAAGTTTAATTTCAAAGAAATAACAAATAATTTTTTTTAGGACAAGTATGTCTTGGGTAATAATTAATGCTTAAAAAAATTCATTGTTTACATAAATTTCAAATCGAACGGTGTGTCCTACACCTTCTTTGGCAGCGTAGCCTAGGGTCACTTTCGTGGGTGCGGTCATCTGGTGGCCGACAGAGCCTGAACAGTCTGATGGCCTCACTCATCCCGTCTGGCACTGGGTGCTGGTGGTCCCCTGGCATCTCTCTCCACGTGGTCTCCCACCCTCAGGGAGGCCAGCCTGGTGACAGGAATATTCCAAGAAGGCACAAGTGGAAATTGAAGGTCCCTTGAGGTCTAAGCTCAGAAAACCCTCACCCAGAGAGAGGTCTGGTCTCTGCCCTCGGCTACTGGGAGGTGATCTCTGGACACTTGCAGTGTCCTGCCTGATGGGGCTTTGGCCCCTGGGAGTTGACCATGTGGTTCATGGTGGGTTTTGGGACATACCATAGTGCTTGGAACGCCCAGAGGAGCTGGTGACTGAAGGTCAGCGCGTGGTGGTGGGAAGTCAAGCTCCAGTGAGACTCTGCATGCTAAGGCTTGGCGAGGTTCTCCCATTGGCAATACTCTCATGTGCTCTCATAAATCATAACCAGGAGGGGGTTACACCATCCAGGACTCCATGGGGAGGATGACCGGAAGCTTCACGTTTGGACTCCTACTGCCGGTCGCCTTGTCCTTTGGTTGGTTCTAATTTGTATGCTTTTGTTATTATAAAACCGTAATCCTAGGATAACAATTTCTCGAGCTCTGTGAGTCATACCAAGTGAATTGTCCAACCGGAGGTTGCTTGTGGGGACCCTCAAGTTAATAGCCAGCCCCTGAACTTGCAGCTGGTGTCTGAATTGAGGGCAGTCTTGTGGAAGACAGCACCTGCAAACCACGTGGTTGGCTTCAACTCCATCACATGCTGCTTCTGAAACATTCTGTTGGTCAAAGCAAATCGCAAGTCTAGACCAAGTCAAGGACCCTTCTGAATGGAAGGGTTGGCAAAGTCACATTGCAAAGGGATACTCATGCAGGGATGGAAGGAACCTGTGACCAATGTTTGCGTCTCTGCTGCAGACACAGTGGGTGTTGGAGAATAGACACCAGGACTGTTCCGCTCGGTGGCCTGTTCTCGCCCTCGGGACTTGCACTATAAGCTCCTCAGCTGATGGGTTCTTCACCTATTTTCCCAGTGTCAGGGTCATATCAGGGACTTGACACACAGAGGGTATCAGTGTCTGAGTGAACTGACTGATACGAACCACACCTCGACATCATCGCACATTAAACCACCCAAGGAGTTTTTAAACCAGCCATTGTTGGATACACCCAAGAGCCAATAATTCCAAATCTGGGGATAGCCTATAACCCAGGCCTCCGAATTTTTTAAAGTCTCGCGGATGATATCAGTGTCCAACTGAGGCCAAGAATCAATAACCAGACATCCAGGAGCTTAAAAACCTCCAACTAACGCTCAGACACTGAGATTCACATGGAGGGCGTGGAAGGCGAACAGAAATCCTAAATCAGGGCACAAAGATACAAAGCATTAAATCATGCACGAAGAATGGGTGGGAGGGCACCGAGGGAAAGTAAGCTCCCATTTCCCGGACCAATGCCCTGCTGAGGGTCTGCTTGTTCCATTTCTGCCTCCCCCAGGGCTGTGTGCTCTCGGCGGAGAGCCTTGCTGAAAACCCCACACTTCTCCGTGGCTTGGCTACTGCCCAGACTCCCAGCTTGGAGCTCCTCTGGCTTGTATGTCTCTGGGATTTGGTCTAACGGTGCGGTCCTGGAGTCGGCTCCTACTTGCTCACAAGACTGAAATTTTCAGGACTCTGGCAAAGCCATTGTTAAATGAAGCCATTATCAAAAAATATAAATTATGCAAACTTACAGTGACCTGGGTTCTTATAAAGAGATCATGAACGCTCAAGCTCATCACCTTCTTAACCACCCTGTTTTACCGTTCTCGGTGCTCCTGAGGTTATTTAAGTCCGCTGTATCCATGAAGTGGAAACACTAGGTGAATGGTATCGCCTAACTCTGTTCATGCTGATAGATTGGAATCAGCCACAGGGGGAGTATTTACGCCGCAGAAATTGCGAGGTACTATAAATCACGGCTGTTTTAACTTTTGGTCCAGAGAGTCGGTAATTAAAATTTACGAATGCACCCCTAGATCTAAAGGTTAAAAAAAGAAAGTGGAATGAGTTTACATTGAAACCAGCTGCTCTCAGTAGGACGCGCATTTGGAAAGATTCAAGCGCTCTTACCGGGCCCTGCCCACCCTCGAGTGCTGCCGGCACCTCTGAAAGGCTCTGTTGTCTCAGGACCTGTCCAGACTCTGCCTCCCTGCCTCCTTCCTGCTAGTTGTCAGCGCAAACCTCCAATTTGACTCCCCCTCCGGAGTTCTGCCCATCCACCCCTTAGGACTGATGATGGGAATGGTCCTGTTCCCCAGGTCTGCCTGTGGGGGCTGGGCTTCCTCTAGGCACACAGCCTGCAGCCTTGACCCAGACCTTCCTGGCATCCACACACCAACCCTACCGAACCCTCCTCAGCCCTGCCAGAGCCCAGGTCCCTGCCTCCTCGCAAGGGAGGTCAGATATACCCCTTCCCCTTCTTGCGGTCAGAACCAGCACTCGGAGGAGCTGCAGGCCGGACCACGGGAGCTCTTTGCCTCCACCAGCCCCCTCCCAAGAACACCGCCCTCCCCCACCAAGGTCAGCAGGCATTGCCAGGTCAAACCCAACCTTTAACGTCAGTAGGGATCACCCAACACTATAACACCCCAGTGCTCAAGGAAGTGTTTTCTCAACACCAGGGGACCCCTCTGAACCCCAAACATTCTCCCAGTGTCTCCCGCACACAGGTGGCAGCTGGGTGGTGGAGGGTGTCCCCAAACCCACCTGACAGGCACCTCAGAACGTCCTGTGCTCCAGCCCCTGCTTTGGGCAGACCTAAACCACACACCAGAATCTCCCATTCTCTCTCAGCCCATGACATGTTGATGAACTTCCCATCCAGTCAGACCCGCTGGGGACGGAGCAGCAGAAACAGACCATCTGTCAGTCTCCCTTGGACCCCAGAGCCAATCCTGCCTGCTGAAGTGTGTTATTTAGATCCTGGAGAGAAATGTGTCTTCCTTATCTGTAAGGCTATAGCATCTCTCCTCTAAATGACATAGGTTTGTTCACAAGACTAATTTTTTTTCAAGCAATTATTTTAATTTTTCCTAATTTCTAAATCCAAGTATAATTTACATACATTGGAATGTGTCTATCTTAAGTATACAACTGGATAACTTTTGACAAATACAGTGTATCCCACAGTCTTACCAAAATACAGAACATTTCTCTCCTCCAGGAAGTTCCCTCCTGCCCTGTGCCAGTCAATCCCCACCCCCCCCCCAAACATCCCCACCCACCCCCACCTCCCAAGACAAACACTGTTCTGATTTCTGTCACCAAAGATTAGTTGTGCCTCTTCTAGAACCTCACAGAAATGGAATCGCACAGAATGAGTTCTTTTGTGTCTGGCTTCTTTAACTCAGCATAAAGCCAGATAATTATATTTAAGCAACTTTAATTTTCCATGCAGTCTGTGTGCTGGAGAAGGATTCTAGATTTGGAATCTTTGTGTTGGAATCCAAAATAGCTTTTGTGGGGCCAGGCACATCTTCCCTGCCTCCCTGCCTCTCCCTCCAGGCTTCAAAGACCCTACTTTATACAGACAACTTCAAAAGGCCCTCTGAGCTTTGGCTCTCCAGCCTCACCCTTGGAGCCAGGACAGAGCGAGACAGACCCTGGAGACACTCCAGATGGGACATGACGGCGTAGGGACCAAAGATCATGCAATTCAGTCCAGAAAATGGGAACAGGAAAGAATCCATGTTGGGTGAGTGTGTTAATTTCCTATGGCTACTGTAACAAATTGCCACAAACTTGGCAGTTGAAAAGGAAAGAGATTTAGTAGGTCGCAGGTCAAATGTTCAGGCTCCCCTCATTTCTCTGCTCTAGGTTTTACAAGGGCAAAATCAAGGTGTCAGTCAGGCTGGGCTCTGATCAGGAAGTTTCGGGAAGAATCATTTCCAAGGTCGTTCGGGTCATTGCCGAGTTCAGTTCTGTGACTTGTAGGACTGAGGATCCCCCTTCCTTGCTGGCTGTCCACTGGGGCCAGTCTTGGTTCCTCGAGGATGCTCGGTCTCTTTCTCCTGTGCCCCACCCTCCCCCCCAGCCATGGCAGGTCGTGGTCCACGAAATCTCTCTGCTTCCTCTTTTGACTTAAGCTGGAAAGAGTTCCCCACTTTGAAGGGCTCGTGGGATTAGATTCCCTCCCGCCTACCACTAATCCTGATCTCTCTATTAAGATCTCCAATTTTGTTAAAAAAAAAAAAAGCTTAAAATTTAATAAAAAAATAAATTTAAAATACCTAAAAAAATATTTCCAATTTTTATTATACCTGCAAAGTCCTTTTTGCCATGTGCAAAGTTTGGGAGTCCCCAAGACCACCTTCTGGTTTGATAATTCACTAGAAAGACTCACAGAACTTAGAAAAAAAAAATCTGTTATACTCATGGTTATGGTTTTTTGCAGTGAGAAGACACAGATTACAAACAGTGGGAAGAGGCTGGTGGGGCGGGGCCTGGGAGAGGTGAGTTTCCAGGTGTCCTTCCGACAGCGGCAGGTGGACAGCCCTTCGTTCTCCCAGCACCCGTGGAGTACTGCTAGCCGGGGACCCTCTCCTGAGTCTCGGTGTGCACTGTTTTCAGTGGGTCTCGGTCATGTCAATATAGCTGACTGTCCACAGGGCTGGCCTCAGTCTGCAGCCTCTCCAGAGGTCAAGTTAGTACCATGTGGCCCAGGGCCCCAACCCTAAAACTCGTTGTTATCATACACTATCTGGCTGGCCCGAGGTCCCCAGGGAAACAAAGACACTCTTAGCAGACAGGACCTTCCAAGAGCTCAGAGGTACTGTCCCGGGAGCCGAGGGCAAAAGCCGAAGACCAGATCTCTCCTTGGGCCAAGTCAGTCTCTCCCTGCACACCACGAAACTAACATTTCCTCGGGGTCCAGGGTAGGGAGGATGTCTCCGGGGAGCCATTATTCTGCTAACGCCTTGTGAGTGTCAGTCTTCCAGATTCCAAGGGAGCAGCGTTACCCAAAGTGTGTCCTTTGTAAGCCAAGTCCCACCACCCTCCTTTCTCAGAGATCCGCTTGGGCGTCCGTGGAAGGGAAAATCCCGCCGCAAGGAGCCCCGTTTCACGGCGCTTAACCCAGTGTTGCCCAAACCGTCTTATCTGTGGAGCCATGCTCATGGGCTCTCCCGTAAGGCCCCTCGAAAATACTCAGGGGAAGTGGAACTGTGCCTGAAGCAATCTTTGCAACTTAAAGCCTTTCCACCAACCCTCCGGACCTCAGTTTCTTCATCTGCAGGATGAGAGTCACTGTTTCGCATCTTATCCGAGCAGGTCATTGTGAATTAAATTAGGTAACACACACAAAATGCTTGGTTCGTCGTATACATCGGACAGATGGTAGCTATTATGGTCATACTTATTTTTAGGAACTAAAATGTCTTCGCTAACCTTCCCTGTTGCTTCTTCCTCGCTGTCAACCCCGGGTCCAAAGAGCCCGTGAAGCCTCTTATGGGCTGGTCATGATTTGGGCCCAGGGACCCTGAATGTGGTGACGCATGCTGGTGACCGTAAGTGGTTCTGCCCCCGAGGTTTGCGAGGATCCGAGGAACTAATTAACCTGCAGGCATCCTGTCTGCTGTGCGGGAAGGGAATGAAGGCCAGGATGCCTCGAGCTTTTACTCATTGGCCCTTTCTCTGCTAGAGCGTTTATTGAAAGTCTGCACTCTGGGCGGAGTTGCTCCTGGAAGGGACACAGAGGCCTCCGACGGGACCCCTGAGCCCCTGACTCCCACGCCCCCCCCCCCAGAGAACCAAACAATACTCCCCACCGAGCCTCATTAAGCAGCCGCCCAAACCAGCCGCAGAACGACCTGCAAGGTGGCTGCTCCCACGGTTTCTCTCCAGACTTCCTGCCCAGCCAGTCGGCCCTCTGAGCTCCGAGCCCTGTGACCTCCCACACCTTCTGCCTGGCCTCATTCTTTGCCCACGGGGCTCCACGCAATGGCTCCCACTCCCAGCTTGGTCCTTAGGCCAATGTCTGGTCTGAGGCTTGTTCTCTTGGCTTTGACCTTGGGGCCCCTTCAGGATACAACTCCTTTCCGTTATGGAAGGTAAAGGCGGGTGGAGACGCCTCCCCGGGGCCCCAGCACCCAAGGTCCTTCCTCCTTGACATTCAGGGAGGGAGTCTGAGTACATCTTCAGGTAATGCTGAGCCGTCCACGGGAAGGGGCCATCCCGGGAAGGGCTCTAGAAGAGGCCGGGCTGACCCCACTACAATGCGAGGCCGGGCTGACCCCGCTACAATGCAAAGCCGGACTTCCTGTGTGAGTCGGTTTCAGTTTGGTTTGCTTTTCATACACCCGACTCCTCTGCGAAGATAAACTTATGCCGTTAAGAATTATGCACATGAGGGCACCTGGCTGGCTCAGGCGGGGGAACGCGTGACTCTTGATCTCTGGGGTTGCGGGTTCGAGCCCCACATTCAAGGTAGAGATGGCTTTAAAACAAAACAAAACAAAACAAACTTAAAAAAACAAAACAAAACAAGGAGAGCAAGCATCATGGAGCTGGTGATGTCGCTAACATCTCTGAGCTAAACGGGGTATCAAGTACTGTGCTTCTCTTCCTTACACTGTCTGGGGCGACCCTGCCGCGGTTTCCCCAATTCACAGGTAAGGAAAGGGTAAGTGGCCTGTTTTGGGGTCACAGCTGGAAGATAACGGTGCCAGGCTTCTCCCCCAGGCCCGTGCGCCCTGGCAGCCTCTGCTCTGCCCGGCAGTGCTCCCCCCATCTCCCTGGGTCTCCTTGCCTGACACGCAGATGCGCACAGTCTGGCGAGCAGCCTCGGGCTCCGTAATTCCTGCGAAGAATGCCTGGGGCTCTGGAAAGCCACCTGCTTCAAAATGGAGGAACCAGGTGGACCCCCAAAGACCTCCTTCCAAATCCAAGACCCCAGCTCATCCTTACCACCCGTTGATTCTTTGAGCCCCTTTCCTGGGTCCCTCACGAGCACCGGTGGCTCAAGTGCCCTCCCTTCTCCTGCAGTGGGTATTCTGGGTCTCCCCTGCCCGCCCCCCTCCCCAAGCATCTCCCAGCGGTGAGACTAGTCCAGGCTCGGTCTTTCCTGCCATCTAGTGGCTCCCAGGCTCACCGCAGGGAGGAGTGTTCAGGACAGAGACCAGAATTCTAGGCACCATGGAACGGCTCAGAGTCTCCGCTGGGCAAACCCAGGGCCAGCTCTCTGGAAAGCAATAGGCTTGGTGTGACCGGGGGCAGAGGGGGCTGCGCGAGGAACAGGGGGTGGCAGGAACCTGACCCATCCCCTCTGTGGGAGGTTTTTCAGCCTCGGATGGAGGGCTGCACCCCTCTGCCCGCCGGAGGCCAGAGGGAGTGGAGGGCAGTGTGGCCAAACGCAAAGGGGTGGGGAAGGAAGAGGTTGGCCCCACAGGGGAGGAAGGCATCGCAGAGGTGGATGCGCTGGCACCGGTCTGTGTCGCCGCAGGAGAGGAGAGGCACAGAGCCATGTCCGCCCTGGGCTGGCCCTCTGGGGAGTCGGGTGGCCAGGGTCCCCTCCTGACCCTGGTGTTCACTCGAGGATCTTGGGAAAGGAGCCGCCATCCACCTCCCAGCTGTCGTTAGACTCTAGGAGGCCGGCGTGTCGGCTCCCTGCGGCTGCCGTAACAGATGACCACAGTGGGGTGGGGAAAGCAGCAGAAATTCTTCTCTCCCCATTCTGGAGGCCGCGCGTCCCGAGCCGAGGAGTCAGCGGGCTAGCTTCCGTCTGGAGGCCCTGAGAGAGACTGGTCCAAGCCTCCGCTCTCCTGGCTCCTGGGAGCTCGGGCAATCCACACGGCATTGCCCCTGGGTCCATGTGCGTGCGTGCGTGTGTGTCCGTGCGTGCGTGTGTGCGTCTCCCCTTCTTACAAGGACACCGTCACAGCGGAACGGAGCTCTAATCCACGCTCACCAAGCCCGTCTTCCTCTTGATTCGGTCACATGTGCAATGACCCTCTTTCCAAATAAGGTCACATTCACCGGGGGTTAGGGCTTAAACATGTCTTTTGCGGGGGGAAACACCATTCATTCCGCAGTAAGCCTCTGGCAGGTCGCGTACTATTGGGTTCCCCCCTTAACTTGGGGTCGAGAACAAGCTCCGTGTGTGTCTGAGGTCCCCTTCTTTGCACGCATACCTGGGGCCCTCTACGCTGGGTTTGCCCGCTCCCACCACAAAATATCATTCACATCCGGCTTGTTCACCTCCCACATTCAGCTCCCTTGTTCCCCATCTTTCCAAGGCTACGGAGATGTCCCTATCCCATGAAGTGTCCCCAGATCTGTCCCCAGGCTTCACCACCCTCTCTCGCCAACCCCCAGGCCCTGCAGGTCGTCGCGCACCAGCTGTCATCCCATGGGCGGCTGTCAAGCTCGTGTTAGGGTCAGCACAACAGAGTTCAAGCCCCGCAGCCGAGGGCCAACTCCCCATGGTCAGCAGGGCTCGGAAGATGTCCACGCTGCCCGACTCATCCAGGCGGACCTTGGAGGGGCAAGCGTCCAAACGATTGTTCTGAGTGTGAAGGAATGTTCTAGAAAGTCAGGCTTTTCTGGGTCAAGGGGTCAGCCACTTTTGTATGCTAGAGACATATTTGGGCCAAGAGCCGCGGGGAAGGTGAAAGGCGGCGGTCAGGGCTGTGCTGACCAGGGGGAGATGTTTGAGACCTCCAGGCCCTCCAGGATCAGCCCGGAGGAGCCGGTATGGAGCCGAGAACAGAGCCAGACAGCAAACTGCCCTCACCCCTACCTGGTCTCCCGGCCCCGTGGCCCCGCTCCCTGAGCCCTCGCACGGGGCTCTAATGACATGCTAGTTTAAAAGCGCCTGATCTACGGGAATGTTCCCGGGAAATTAAATACACAGCATCCGAGCAGCCAAGTGGCTTGGAAAAACGCATTTACAGCTTAACAAAAGAAGGAGCCGTTGGACGAGCGAGGAAGACACGGCGCTCATTGGCAGCCGCATTTTATCTGCTCCCCACAACTGCCTCATGGATTGTAAAAAAAAAAAAAAAGAAAAGAAAGAAAAAGGAGGGGTGCCTGGGTGGCTCAGTGGGTTAAGCCTCTGCCTTCGGCTCGGGTCATGATCCCAGGGTCCTGGGATCGAGCCCCGCATCGGGCTCTCTGCTCAGCAGGGAGCCTGCTTCCCTCTCTCTCTCTGTCTCTCTGCCTACTTGTGATCTCTGTCTGTCAAATAAATAAATAAAAAAAAATAAAATAAAAATAAATAAAAGCTCTTCAAACCTATTTAAAAAAAAAAAAAAGAAAGAAAAAGGAAGGAAAGAAAGAAAAAAGGAAGGGAAGGAAGGAAGGAAGGGGATGTGTTGAAGCCTTGAAATGAAAGTCTTTTAAAAATAGGTTAATGTTCCCGGAGACCATGTTTTAAAGATAGCTTTTGTTCCGACTCAGGGTTTTCTCAATCAGCAGGGGACACGGTCCCCACTTGACGGGGGGCGGGGGCCGGGAGATGACAGGAGGCGCTGTCTTAAACACAGGCAGGGCGATTTTCACCTCTATCTTATCACCGCCTTCAAGACGTATTATTTTCATCTAAAGTGAGGTTCCAGGTTTTGGAAGGAAGAAAAGCCGTTCATCTCTCCCAACCTCCTTTTCTCTCTCTCTCTCCCGAGGGAAGCGTGGGGGAAAGGCATTCTTCCACTTGCTACGGTTTGGGAATCCCACAAAACCCACCAGCGACTGGAGTGTTTTGCGCGATAAACCCCTCTCTCGGCCCGCCAGGGGCCTCCTGGACACGCTGTCACCGGCACTGTGCAGAGCTGGCGCTGGGGACCCACGCGGTTGGGCGAGGGAGCCGGTGCCGCCCTGTCCCCATGCTCCCCCTCAAAAGCCGGGGGGCCGAGGGGCGGGTAAGTGGTGGCTGCCCCAAGCATACTTTATCCGTGAGCATGTGCCCACTCCCTCCTCAGGCCCGGCAGACTCTCTCAACGCCAAGGGCTGCTTTTGTGTTTTCTTTCACCAACGGGACTGCAAGCCAGCCTTAGCACTCCGCTGGAGCAGCGCCTTTTCCTCTGAACCCGTTAAGCAAATCGGAGGAACTGGAGGCTGAACGTCCCCTGTCCTTTTTCATCTCTGCCCCCAACAATGGGATGAAGGAGATTTCCAGAACAATTTGAGGTGGGGGATGGAGGAAGCAGGCAGCCTCAGGATGGTCTGAGCCCCGGAGACCTCAGAGACCACCCAAGCCGTCGGAGCTGATGAAGGAACATGTGTCCAAATGGGCCACGATCCCTGGGCACGTGGTTCTCAAACTCTGGCGTCTACGCAGGAAACGTGGGGAGTAACAGCGTCTCGTGAGACCTCCAGGAGCGTTCACTGTCTTCCCTGCTGATTCCTTCCTTCCTTCATTCCCCAAATATCTTCGGTACCACTCTGTGCCCTGCTCTCATTACTGAGGATGTAATCATTTAAAACATGCTCATGCTCATGCTCATGAAACCCAAGCTTTATGGGGTGAACAGACCGTAGACCAAACATTTACACTGATGACGCTTGGTGACCCATCGGCAAGGTGTGGCCGGTGGGTTAGAAGTGTGTCCACGAGGCCACGGACGAGCCTCGGCAGCACCCACGGTCTCTGTGGCTGCATCTCCTCCCTCTGCCTCCAGCCGGTGGTACCACGGTCCCCCCGTGTCACAGGATCGCCCGACATCATCGCTCCAGGAACACTCCGTCAGGGCACTTAGGCGGAGGGACCGTGTTGGGACTTACTCTCCTCTCCTGGTCCCACTGCCTTGTCTGCAGGAGCGTTTCCAGCAGGAAGGAGAGCGATCCCGTACGCGGGCGTGGGTTTAAACACGCCGCTCCCTCCAATGGTGACTGAAGGACAGCGTGCGGCAGAAAGCTGGTCAACACAAAGCGGTGACAGGTGACCATACTCAGGCTGGCGCTGGGCACACAGGATGACCGTTTTGCACTGACATCCGCGGCAGCCTGAGAAATGGGAACCCGCAGAAGGGCAAAAATTGGTGTTTTGTTATCTCGGGAATCCTTCCTTAGCGTGCACACCCGCTCTCTCCCTCCCCCTACCCCCGCCATCTGTCTGTCTCTCCTTTCCTCCTCTCTGTCTCTCTCTGTCTCTGTCTCTCTGGCTGTAACCATGAAACATGGAAGGAGAGGTGACTAATGCTCTTGTAGCTTTCGGAGATGATTTCAAGATCTGTCTCTTAGACACCTACGGGCCATTCATAGCTGCTCTAGGTGATTCAGATTCATAGCTGACAGCGAGTGACACTTTCGAGAGCTGAAGAGGCGTTCCGGAAAACCTGGCTCACTCATAACCCTTTAGAAATCAGCTTTGCTGGTGCATCTCGTTTTATTTCATTTTTGTTTTGTTTTGTTTTCTTTTATTTTATAGATTTATTTATTCATTTGAGTGCGGAGGTGGGCAGAGGACAGAGGGAGAGAGAGAATTTCAAGCAGACTCTAAGCCAAGCGCAGAGCTGGACAGAGGGCTCAATTTCACAACCCCAAGATCATGACCTGAGCTGAAACCAAGAGTCAGACACCCAACTGACCGAGTCACCCAGGCACCCCATATTTTATTTTACTTTATTAAATTTTAATTTATTTTCAGTAATCTCTACACCCAACGTAGGGCTCGAACTCAGGACCCTGAGGTCAGGAGTCACATGCTCCACAGACTGAGCTAGCCGGGGGGCCCCCCGGTGTGTCTGTTTTACAGGAGATGGGTCCACGTGGAAATTATTTTGCTCCAACCAGCTGGTGCCACGTTGGTTCCCAAAGTCCCCACTGTCCTGACCCCGTCGTTCCCTCCTCCAAGCAAACAGATGCACATGGGCTGGACGCGGCACCCTGGGAAGGGCACAGCCCCTTTGGGACTCCGTTCCCTTCCAGGGTGGGCGTGAAAGGGAATAACTGCTTTACAGTGCCCACACCCACAATCTTGACACACCATCTCTGGCCTCCAAAGCAACCCACCGACAAGGACTTTTAACCTTTTTACCTGAAGAAATAATGTATCCTTGGGTTTCCTGCTACAGCTTCCCTCTTGTGGAATTCAAAAGAAATGGGGGTATGGGGCGCCTGGGTGGCTCAGTGGGTTAAAGCCTCTGCCTTCGGCTCAGGTCATGAGCCCAGGGTCCTGAGATCGAGCCCCAAATTGGGTTCTCTGCTCAGCGGGGAGCCTGCTTCCCCTCTCTCTCTGCCTGCTTCTCTGCCTACGTGTGATCTCTGTCTGTCAAATAAATAAATAAAATCTTTAAAAAAAAAAAAAAAGAAAGAAAGAAAGAAATGGGGGTAAAGAGAAATGAGCTAGCACATTGGCCTCTCCCTGGCACAGGGCACCGTCCTGGGAGCTCACAGAATTCTCATCTCATCCTTAGAACAAGCCCAGGGACAGGCATCGAAATGAAGACTTTTGTGGGAGGGTAGTTAACCAGGTCAAGGTGACGCAGCTAGACTGAGCCGGAGGCAGGATGACAGACCCCAAAGCCTGTGCTCCTGCTTCTACAACAAGCCACCCCCCGAACGCTGATCCTGGCTGCGGCAGAAGCAGTTCCAACCGGCAGGCCGTCCTGCGAGGCCTCTGCCGACTACACGAACCTTGTCCCTTCTTCCCTTAGCTCTCCAGCCCCTCCATCACCGTGAGGGCTCTCCTTCCTGCTGCCGCTTCCTAGGCTTGGCAGTGCCCCTTGGTTCACGTCTTTACACCTGCTCTTCTCTTCCTGCCACTGGCCTTGGAGGACGCTGCCCTCCCGCGTACTCTCTCCTGTGCGTCCTGTGTCTGCTTAGCCCTGCACGGGCTCCCGGGGGCGTGTCAGCCGCGCATACAGTAGCTGTCGGTGCGACGGGGAGACCCGCCGCCTTAGGTGATTCTGGGGAACACAGATTTGTCTCGGAATCTTGCCTCTTGCCTCCATCCTTCCACTCGGATTAATACCCACCGGAATCATCAAACTCAATGAGGAAAAGGAAACCATCGAGTCTGAGAGGAGTACCGCCGATACGGATGCTTCTAGGTTCTGGAAGTTGCGAAAGCTTTCCAAGTGTATAGGGCATAAACCCAAGCCAGCAAACTTAGGAATACAATAACACACCTTTATGTTTTGTAACTTAATTTGCATTTCCAGCAGGTTGGGGGGGCCTCAAGTCCGTGAGCTGGGGGTTGTGCCTCCCTTCCAAAGTCTGAAACTGCTCGGTGGGAAGGCATAGTGAAAACAGGGTCTCAGGTCACGCAAGGGAATTTTTAAGGGAACAAGCAGGGAAAGGGACCCAGAAAGAAAGCAAACATTTGGCTCATTTGGGCTCAGAAGTGTGAACTGTCCTTTGAGCTGGGTTTCCACGTTTTTATCACCCACGTAGGTCATAACCTGGAGTAAAATCCTGTTGGCGGTCAGGAAACCGCACTCACCAGCTCAGGGGAGATGGACATAAGTAGCACGTCCTGGGCCCAAGTGTGTCCCCGCCGATAGCCACCCGCCCTGTGCTTCTCGCTCCGTCTCTCCCTCTCTTTCCCTCCTCCAGCAAGAGGCTGAAACCCTGTGCAACATTTCCCCACTGGCGGGGAGTGGGGAGACGGGGTGGAGAGGAGCCGTGAGGATGGCAGTCAGATGCGTAACTGGTTTATGGAGCAGCCTCGGGGAATAAACATAAAAACACAAAATGGTTTTACATGTTCTCTGATCAATGCCTTCAGCCGCGCTCTGTTAAATTCTGCTTTCCGGGTCCTGTTGACATTTCAGGCAGGCCCCACTGCTTCCCGCTCCCTCACAGTTACTAGAAACTCCCTCTCCTTTCAAACCACAGCCTCCATCCAGTTCTGAACCCTGGGTCCCATCCCCCACCCCAGCGTAGCCGCCTGGCTCTCTCTGACTTGGTCTGGTTCCATGCGCCCCCCAGGGAGGGCCAGCCCCACAAGGTGGTCTCCACGGAGATGGCAGGTCCCTTACCCGTCCACCTCCCTAGGGGGACGTTCGGACTCCTGCTGGACATCTCCATGGCTGAGAACACCCTCCCAAATGATGCCCATGTCCCCCAGGCCATGCCAATGGTCTGGGCCCCCAGCCCTTTGTGGGGCGTTCCCAGGCGGTTCCCGATTGCTGCCTGTCCTCAGTGTCATGGTCATTCACAAAAACCAGACGAAGCAGTGAAGAGCTCTATAGTGCGTCCTAAGTCCTGGGAAGATGTGGGCTGGGGGAACCTCCATTCTCTCTTTCTGGGCAACGGCATCCCAGTACCTGCTTGCCCAGCATCAACAGCTGCTCCAGCCAGAGTGGTGGGAAGCTGACAGCAGTACCTACGTTTGCCTGCACGCTGTACTCCAGAGGACGCAAGCTGGGCTCTCCCAGGGACACCTTCTCCATGCCCTGGTCTGTCCTCAGAGCAGAACAGGGAAGACTGGAGCTCAGCAAGCCCCCAGCCAGGAGCCTGGCCCCCATCCCTCTCCTCACAGACCCTCAGTGCTGGGAGTTAGCCCCCGGAGTCCCACTGTGTGCTTTGCTGGGGGGGTGGAAACCCTCCTTCGCTTGGCGCCCTCCCCACCCCAAACCACTGGAACACAGAATAAAATCACAATAGATTAAACACTTATAATGAAGCAATTCCCATACATTGTTTCATTTACTCTGAGAGAAATAGTCTACTTTTGCCTCCATCTTATGATGAAAAAGTTGAGATTTGGGGAGGGTGTTCTGCCCAAGATCGCATCGTTAGGATGGTGTATTAATCTGTTTCTCTGTGTATCAAAGAAATCTAACGAATCTCAATGACTTGCTGGGGGCAGGGGGGCGAGTAGGCAAAGGATGGGAAGAGGGCCAGGTCCAGCCCAACACCAATTTCCCACAAGCTAAGAACGGTTTTTATATTTTTAAGTGGTCAAAAAAAAAAAAATTTGCAAGAGGACTATTTTGTGACATGAGAGATCTGTGGATATTCCAAATGTCGATGTCCATAAATAAAATGTTATTATAGACGCGGCCACCCTCATTTGTGTACAGATCGTCCATGGCTGCTATGCCCTACACCTTCGGACTGAGGGGGTTGCAACAGAGACCATCTGGCCTTCACAGTCTAAAATAATTAGTAGCCGGTCCTTTAAAGAAGAAGTTAGCCAAACCCTGCCAACATTGATTTTTCTCACTCGCAGTTCTCTGGGTTGGAGAGGGCTATTTCTGGGCTGCAGGCTGGTTGGGGTGGGGGGGCTCCGTCTGCACCCGTCTGGGGCCAGCAGGAGCCAGGGCACGTCCGTCTTGGGGTGGGCAGAGGAAGTACAGCAGAAATGATGTTTTGGAACGTTGGTGAGGTCCAGAGCCAAGGGCCCGGAAAGAATTCTTGTGATGTCTTTGGTACCAAAAAATGTGATTTTTATAAAAGCCAGTGGACAGGATCTGTGGGCAAAAAGGGCTGCTGCCGCGTGCTGCCCCGGGACTTTGGGGTTGGGGGACATCAAGACAAAGCAAAGTTTCAAACGGACTTTGATCTGCTAAACAAGACTTCCAGGACCCCGGAGGCCTGGCTACTGCCAAGCTAAGGTTGTTTTTCCCTCTAGCAAGGCACGGATATGAAAACACTTGGTGGGGGGTGGGGGACACCTGGGTGGCTCAGTAGGGTAAGCTTCCGCCTTCGGCTCAGGGTCCTGGGATCCAGCCCCACATCGGGCTCCCCACACATGGGAGATCCACTTCTCCTTCTCCCTGTAGTTCCCCCTGCTTGTGCTCTCTCTCTCTTTGTCAAATAAATAAATAAAATCTTTAAAAAATTAATAAATAAAACTAAAGCAGGTGGGAGTTTCCTGGAGGAACGTTACACTCTGCCTGCCTCGGGTAGTTGTCGACGGGCTGCAGGTTCTAAGGTCACCTCGTTTTCTCTACATTTCCTTCTACCTTTGTCTCCTACATCAGAAACGCGACAAACTGAAGGCCTCCACCTGGGGCCACGGGGTCCCTTCCCCCACAGCCACCTGCGCTGCCCATTCCAGCAGGCGGGACTCCGAACCCACACGCCCAAGGGCAGCAGGGTCTAAATCTGACACAGGGAGTGCGTGGAGAGTGGGAAGCCAAGATCTCATTCATCGACCATAGGTGGGGACCCTGGATTCGAACTCAGGGCCCTCTGACTCAAGAGTCTGCGTTTGTCCTCCTGCCTCACTGAGTTCTACCCTGGGCAAACTGTCTAGGTGCAGTAAAGACAAGAAAGAGTGGAAAAGCCTTTGGGGGTGGGGGGAAGAAGACAGGACGATTTTCCCATCGCTCTCCCGCCACAAGGGTTATTCCTGAGCACCGCTGGGCACCGTCTCAAGGAGCCACACAACGAGTCAGTGCCTGGGGACAAGCAGAATGGCTTCGGGAGCCGCTGGAAAGCCTGCGGCCAGCGCTGGCCAGAGCACTCCATTCCTTAGGAATTCCATCGTGGGTAACTGAATAGCGGCCCCTGGGAAGCCGAAAAATCCCAAAGACCATTCCTTTCCATTCCCCAGCCAGGCGTCCTTCCGAACAGACTGCTTGCAGAGTCAGACTAGAAGCAGGTCGTGTGTGTCTGGAAGCACTTACACACCAGAGGGAAAGGAGGGGGAAGGGAACTCTACGATCCACCTCCCCCACCCCACTGCCAATTTCTCACGGAAGCAGGAAGGAGCAGACCCCCTCCGGAGCCTGCTGCTTGTGAGAGATGAGGCCGGCCGGGAGGTGGGGGGGGGGGGGAGTGGGCGGGAGTCGGAGTCGGAAAGTCTTAGCCGTGGGCACGGGAGAGGGTGACGAATGGGCGCGAGCATCACCGCAGGCCTGTTCTCGGTGTCATCACAGAATCGGAAGCTCCCCAAGCCATCGACAGGAGGCAGCGAGAATTTATAAAACACGTACATGCTCCTCGCTCCCGTAGCTGCTGTTTTGAAAGGAAGACGCCGGGAGAAAAGACATGTAGCAAATCGCAGCGTGACGCTGACATGTTGTGGAACTCCGGGAGACGGAGCCGATTTTCTTGTCAAGCTCCAGTGAAAATCGAAGATGCTGAGAAGGGGTGGACAGAGAGGACCCGCGAACAGCACATGCCGGAAATGCTGGACTTCACGAGATGTCTTCGGGGCTCAAATCCCGACATATGCTGTCCTTCTGAGTCGTAGTCCGGATACAATCAAATACAATCAAATACTTCCATACGGAGAGGAATAAAAACTACCCCTTGCTGGGAACTCGTCTGTGCCAGGCACAGCAGGTTTTCAAGCCCGGGTTCCCGCTAACCCTATGTGTGAGGGAGACGTAACTATGCCACACGACACATGGGGGAACGGACCGAAACAGAAAGGTTCAGTGACTAGCCCGAGGCAGCCCGGCTCACGGGTAATAGAACCCAATGTTGAAAATTGGATTTGCCGGAGTCCAGACCAGTGTTTTTCATTTATGACCCAGCCTCCTAAAACATGAGGTTAAGACACTTTCCCTCTAAGTGGTCATAATTGAGACAATTTATGTCACTGCAAAATTGTTTTGCAAGATTAAAAGCCTCCCAACTGTGAGCTCCCGGCAGCTCTGACTCACTACAGGTCAAGATCAGCATCTGTCGAACCAACCCTCCCAGTTTGTCCCGCTCCGTTTACTACCATGATGAGCCTCACTGGGCAGGAGTGAGCCTTGGGAGACCCACACCCAGGGGGCTCTCCCCTAGCTATTTCCTACCCTTTTCCCCCTACATTTGTTATGAACATTTTGAAATATGCAGCAGAGCTGAGGACATTGACATGAAGACGCACAGACCATCTGGATTCTACCCTGAACGCGTAACTGCTCTGGTGCTGTTATCCATCTCTCCCTGGGGCCAGACGCTTGGCTCCTAGACCTGTCTTGAGAACGTAAGCAGGACTATAGTCGTATTAGTTGCATTATTAACTCAGCTCCACGTTCTGTTTTGGTCCCTACTTAATTATGTTTTATGCACCTGTTAGCCTCATGCACTGTCGGTCATTAACTTTGCGTTTTTACCCCAACTCCCTGTTTACGCATGGGTGGAAACCTAATGGGGACCAGAAGGTGACATTCGTCTTGACGTATTTGCTCATACCAGATCCCAAACAGGGCGTCGTCGTCCAGAAGAGTTTCTAGAACCCCCCCCCCCCTCAAGCTTTCGAGAGCTCCCTTACCCACCTCTCATGTATATAAGCTGTCCTGGACTCAGCAAGGCAAGCAAGGCAGCTTTGGGAACAATCCCCTGCCTTCTGGTCCGTCCAGCTGCCCTTCCAATAACAAAACTTTCTTTGCTTCAAAACTGGTATCTCAGGAGCTCCTCGGTGGCTCAGGTCATGATCCTGGGGTCCTGGGATTGAGCCCCACATAAGGCTCCCTCCTTTTGGGGAATCTGCTTCTCCCTCTCCTTTTGCCCCACTCCCACTCCTTTTGCCCCTGCCATGTGCATGCTCGAGCACACGCTCTCTCCCTCTCTCAAATAAACAAATAAAATCTTAAAAGCAAAAAAAAAAAGAAAGAAAGAAAACTGTAGCCAACTGAAGCAAGAAAAAAGACAAACAGTCTCAGGAATAGAAAGGGGGAGCTAACTCCAGACTTCGTAGATTTTTAAAATTATATATGAATGCTGTGAGCAACTCTATGTCAACACGTTTGAAAATGTAGATGAAATGGAGAATTCTCTGAGGAAATGTAAATTACCAAAACTGACTTAAAGAAGGAAAACTTGAATAAAACAATGAACATTGAAGAAATTGAATCAGTATTCATGTTTCTCTGCTTCCCACTCCTCAAACACCGGGAAGAAAACACTCGTTTCAGGGGCATCTGGCTGGCTCTGTTGGTGGAGTGTGAGACTCTGAGTATGGGGTTCAAGATCCACGTTGGGCATGGGGCTTACTTTGGAAATAAAATGAACAAATACTATACTTGTTTCAGAAGAAAAAGGGGGAGGGAATGGGAGCCGCACCACCCAATCTTGTCTAGAGCCAAAACCAGACAGAGGCCATCAGGACAAGGAAAAGTGAAGACCTCTTCCTCCTTCTGAAGGTACATGCAAGATACGGAAATTAAATAACAGTAAATTTAACTTTGCTGACCTCAAACAAAATTGGTTGTGTTTTATTCCAGGTATGTGAAAATAGTAAGATCACAAACTCTCTTACTGTCCTTCAGGTTGAAAGAGAACAACTCTGTGACCATCTTTTTTTTTTTTTTAAGATTTTATTTATTTATTTGACAGACAGAGATCACAAGTAGGCAGAGCAGCAGGCAGAGAGAGAGGAGGAAGCAGGGTCCCTGCTGAGCAGAGAGCCCGATGCGGGACTCGATCCCAAGACCCTGGGATCATGACCTGAGCCGAAGGCAGTGGCTTTAACCCACTGAGCCACTCAGGTGCCCCCTCTGTGACCATCTTAATAATCCCAGAAAAAAAACACCCAATACAAATCACAGTCACTCTTTTTTTTTTTTTTAAGATTTTATTTATTTGACAGAGAGAGACACAGCGAGAGCGAGAGGGAACACAAGCAGGGGGAGTGGGTGAGGGAGAGGCAGGCTTCCCACCGAGCAGGAAGCCTAATGCAGGACTTGATCTCAGGACCCGGGGATCACGACCTGAGCAGAAGGCAGCTGCTTAACTGACTGAGCCACCCAGGCGCCCCCTTGACTCTTGACTTTAAAACACTCTAACGAACTAGAATTAAAAAGTAACTTTCCAGGGCACTTGGGTGATTCTGACAGGTTGAGCATCTTTGGGATCAGGTCATGATCCCCAGGTCCTGGGACAGAACACTGCCGTGGGAGTGGGCTTCCTGCTCAGCGGGGTGGGGTGTGGGGTGGTCCTGCCTCTTCCTCTCCCTCTGCCCCTCCCCCCTTATGCTCTCTTTCTCTCTCTCTCTCTCTCTCTCTCTCTCTCAAATAAATAAATAAAATCTAAAAAAAAGTAACCTTCCTACCTGATTAACGGGATTCATCAAAAGCCTACCATTAATATACATAATGGTGACATTTTTAGGAAGAGTTTCAATAAAGCCCTAGGGAAGGGGCACCTGGCTCTCTCTATGGTAGGGCACACTCTGTTCATCTTGGGGTTGTGAGTTTGAGCCCCATGTTGGGTGTAGAGATTACTTTTACAAAAATCTAAAAAAAAAAAAAAAAAAAGCCCTTGGGAAGACGATGGTCCCACTTCTGTTAAACCTTGTATTGAACATCCTGAGTGCACTTGACCCGTGCCAGGTGCAGGGCACACAAATATCATAGGATCTAACCGGCAGGGCGAAATGCAGGCCCTCGTGGGCCTGATGCATTCAGGGAAACAAGCAGGTGGAGACAGATCGTGTAATAGGATGAAGCCACAGTGGGGTGGAGGGTAAGGTGCCCGAGAGGAAGGGGGCACCCCACGATCTCTGAGGGGGGCTAAATTATAATTTCCCAAACAGGTTAAAAACAGGAGTATCACATCTAAAATGAGTATGCAGAAGTAATTTTTCCAACATGTTAATTAATGAAGAAACCACTAAGATGTTAAGAGCAGTTGAAAAGAGAATGTGAAAATCCGGCCATGTAGGCAGGCAATCAGGAATGCTGGGATGGCTTTGCTGAGTGGAGCCACAATGCTCAGTGTCCTACGGGGCGCTAACACAGAAGGTTTGATGGCATCTTCTCCCGAGGACAGACACCAGTTGTAACTCTGTGGGACAAAATGCATTTGCATTGTTATGGACAAAAATGATCTCCATTTCCTATGACAACTTCCCCCTATTCCGAGGTGTAAAACAGCCTCCCGTACATACTCCTCCAGAGCCGGGTGGGAGGGGGCTGCGCCCACACCCCAGAAAGCGTACTCGTATTTGCATCCCTCTGCCCATTTCCAAGTGGACAGTCCCTCTTGGCAGGGGACGTCTTGGGTCTGCTCACACCTGCGAGACTATCTTAGAGGATCTCAATCCAGCAAACTACGACCTGGGAGCTTTCACTTTTTATATTTTTAAGATTTTATGTATATGACAGAGAGAGAGCACCAGTGGCAGGCAGAGGGAGAGGGAGAAGCAGACTCCCCGCAGAGCAGGGAGCCCGGACCAGGCTCGGTCCCAGACCAGGCTCGATCCCAGGACCCCTGGTCATGACCTGAGCCCAAGGCAGACGCTTAACCAATGGAGCCACCCGGGCAGCCCCGTGAACGGGGAGCTTTTAAACATTCTGATTCCCAGGCCACACCCCAGACCCACATCAGTATTTGGGGGGGCGGTCCCTGATGTCAGGCTCCTTAAAGCTCTTAGGTGATTCTGATGTACTTCCAAAGAACCACCGCCTGGAAGACAAACAAGCAGGAGCAGAAGGCCAGCTCCCCCACTGCCCCTCCCACTCTCCACTTACCCCTGGGCCCCGCCCCTTCCCTCCCCAGCCCTGCCCCAGTCCTCCTCTCCACTCCTCACCCAGGCCCAGCCTGGCTTCCACAGTGCTTCTGGGGTGGGGGGAGGGATTGGAGGGGGTGAGGGGTCCTGAAACTTGCCTCCTTTTGTGCAGAAAGCACCAGGTGGTGGCATCCCAGGACCACCCCCTTGCACCCCTAGGGGATGGTCCAGGAAGATGGCATCTTTTGAAAATGTTTTCCTCCAACACCCAGAAGGAACCCACAGCTTGAGAGCAGCAAATGAGAAGAAATCCATCACCCTGAGGAAATTGGTTCTGGCAGCCCCGCAGAGCGGCAGTAATCAGAAGCCCTTTGAGTGCCGGCTAAACAAGTAGGTTTAAAACTAATGCACCAGCTGCTGCAGGAAAGCATGCACCCCAAGATGGGTGGGCTGTGGGGCTGCCCATTTCTGCTTGTCAAGGGCATAAATCTGGGCACATGAAGGGGCCCAGCTCCCCACTGGCTGCTTTCACGGAAGGCAGAATGAGCCGATCCGCTCTCGGCCTCCAGAATATGTTTTCAGCCCTGGGAGAGCTGCAAATCCGGGGAAGGGTGCCCACTCCCCAGAAAGGGGATGTGCTGGGGGGCATCGGGTTCAAAGGCGAACAGTACCCAGGACTCCCTGGGCCCCAAAGGGAAGTCTCCTAAGGTGGCTCCGGGAGGCAGCCCTTGTCTGCTGAACCCCGGGCTTGCTGCCATCCCTGGGCCTCTGAGCGAGGACACTGAGAGCCATTCAGAGTGGTGACGGGCTTAGCCAGGTCCTCCTGGGCCTCTCTGAGCCACCGGACTGAAGAGCATTGAAGAGTCCTCACTAAGATGAGCTGCGAGAGTCACTCTGAACTACTAGGCAGCACTCCAAGCCTGGGCACTGCTCCTCTCCCTCCATCGCGACTCTTGTAAGACAAGCCACTACTCTAAGAGCTCGTTTGCTACATCAAAGTGACAGCGGGTCTTGCAAATCAGAGAATCACAGCCAATTTGCAGAGCTCCTGTTATAGGTACCAATGTGCCCGGTGTTCGGAGGGGACATTTTGAAAAGAAGGACACAGAGAAGCACATCTGTGATTTCCGAAAGCATCGCTTCCTGGGCACCAGCTGTCACCTGGCCCTTTCATCCTCCCGCCTCCAAGCACCCTGCGCAGCGCCAGGAGGCGGAGACCAGAGTCACCTCCCCTTTCCCTCCCGCCACAGGAACACACAGTTAAAAGAGTGTACGTTTTGCAAACTCCCTTGTGGCCAAATGTGACAAATCAAGGTGCCTGCAGGGCTGATTCTTGCTGGAGGCTCCGGGGGAGAAGACTTTCCTTGCTCCTTCCAGCTTCTAGAGGCTACTGCGTTCCTTGGCTCGTGGCCCCCTTTCCCCACCTTCAAGTCCAACAGCTTCCAGGGTCACGTCTCCTCTCTGTCTCACTCTCCTGCTTCCGTCTTACAAGGACCCTTGTGATGACGTCGGGCCCACCTGGACAGTCCAGGACCACATCCCCATCCCGGGGTTCCTAGCTTCATCTCATCTGCAAGGTCCCTTCTGCACTGCGAGGTGACACGCCCGGGGTCCGGGGCCTAGGGCAGGCACAGCCAGGAGAGCCATTGTGCTTTTCACCCCAGCCCTACTACACCCTGTCCCTCTGACCTCACACACGCAGATGACTTCCTGTGGGAGCGGTCCCCGCGGTGCCCGCCTCACCCCCACCCTCCCTGCACCGGAGAGGAGGGGGGCGGGGCCGGGGGGTGGAGCCCGAGACCCAGAGGCCCGACCCTATCGCTCCAGGGGGGTCTTGAGCCCCTGCAGCTGCTCCGCCCGGGGACACCGGGCACAGGAAGGAGTAAGGGCACTTTCTAGTGCGACCCGGTCTGGGTTTCTGTCACCTGTACCCGCGAGACCACACACTCCGTCCGGAGACTCAGGACACCTGCGATCCCTGTCCGGGCCGCTCGGGCCGTCCCTGCTGGAGAGGCCAGAAGGAAAGCAGAAGGCGGGCGGCGTTTGCCTTTTGGCCGACTGGAGCACGTCACCATTTGCCCCGAGTGGGGCATCTGGCACCTCCACAGTCCTCCTGACTGGAACATGACCTTAAAAGCCCGGTCTTTTAGCGTGGGATGTCATTCAGCCCTAACCAGAAGCGAAGCACCGATACGTGTCACAACTTGGACGAGCTCGGAAACAGGGGCCCCATCGCGGCTGGCCAGGACCCGCCGGCTTCAGCCCCTTTAAGACGACCTTGGAGGACCCAGTTTCAAAGGCCGGGGCGACTCTCTGGCCCCCGCCTCTATGGTGCGTCGTCACTTCCGGCCGGAAGTGCGTGGGCAGCGCGGCTTCGGCGCAGGGGGCGTGGAGAGCGGAGGCGCGCGCTTCCTCGTGGGTAAGAGCGGGGAGTCCCGGCGCGGGGTTGGTGGGCGACCCCGGCCCTCGGGGTGACGCGGGGGTCTCCGCCGCCACCGACCCCGGCCTGGGCCGCAGGGCCCCGGACGGGGGAGTCGGAGGGGGCTTGGGCCGAACTCAGGCTCCGACGCCGGGGCGAGGCTGCGGCCGGGGCGGCCGGGCCGGGGGCCGAGCGGGGGTCTGCGGAGCGCGTGGGCCGCGGGTGAGCCTCCGGTTCCTGGAGCAGGCCGTGCGACTCTCCCTCCCCAGGGTTCGTCAGGAAACGCGAACTTCCAGTCCCCGGCCGTGAGACGCAGGCAGGCCGCGGGCGGGGCGAGCCCTCCGCGCGCGGTGCGGGAGTCCAGGTGCGTCCGTCACGCGCCGGGACGGAGAGTCTCGAGGCCGATGGTCTGGGGAAAGGCTCCTGCGTTGCTGAACCCGCGCGGCTGTGGGTGCAGCCTTGTACCAGGCAGCCCGACCCTGACCTAGAGAAAATTCCCGGGAGCAGTTCCCCCCGGGTTTGAATTTGCAGTAACAGGTGTGAGCATTCTAGCAGCAGTTTGGTGATCATGTATGATACTGCAAACAGGACGCACGCTGGGGGGAAACCTTAGAGTGGGTACCGCGGAGCAGAGTTGACTTCGTGAATACCGATGGATACCTCGGCCATGCGCCATTCCGAATGTTCGTGCGCGCAGAGACGGACGAGACAGCCCGGGCCCTTGTGCTCGGGGAGCTTCAGCCCCGCTGGGGAGATGAGATCAGATGATGGCCCTGAAGAGGGTGTAATTCAGGCTGAGGCCAAAACCCCGGAGGAAAGCGCGGTCCTGTTAGCAGCTACATCACGAGGAGCGGAGCGGATGGCGGCCTCCCTGAGCTGGACTCTGAAGGATGAGCAGGAGTTCTCTGGAAGGCGGGGGCGGCCGCACGTCCACAGGCCCCGTGAGCTCGCAGACATGGCCAGTGTTGGAAGCGGAAGAAGGCCATTGTAACCCCAACAGCAAGGGGAATGGCGTGGGGTGAAGCTGAAAAGTGGGGAGGGGCCAGACCACGCAGGGCCTGTGGGTCACACGAGCATTTCAATCTTTCCTAATTACGCGGGGCGTTCTGGGTCGTAAACGTTTCTGATTTTAAAGAGGATGAGGTGCTTACGTCTGTAATCTCACAAGAACACTAGGTACAAAACAGTGCCGTCCAGTGGAGCTTCTGCAGTGTTGGAAATGGTCTAGGTCTGCCCTGTCCTGTAGAGCAGCCACAAGCCACGTGTGGCTGTCGAACACTTGGCAGTGTGGCCGGTACTGCCGAGGGACTAGGGTTTTCATTTTAGTTTAAATGTCTGTAACCCCGTGTGGCCAGTGGCTCTCATGTTGCAGAGCACAGGTCTAGCGGGTATCGGAGACGCAGGAGCCCCTTCATTGGAATCAAGCCGCACAGAGACTCATGTCTCCTGCACCTCATCCCCTCCCGGGTAAAGGCTGAGAGGGATTCTGCTTTTCAGAGAGCCCTCCCGTCTTCTGACGAGCTCACACCTACCAGTGCCTTTGTGCTCTTGGCTGGAAGGCAGCGTGCTCCTCGTGAAGTGACTCCGTCCCTTGGCCTCCTGGTTGGTCGTGAGCCCACGGATGGAAGAGCGCCTGTGGTGGCCCGGGCGTGCTGTCTGTGACGGGGGGAGTGGGGGGGCTTGAAGGAAAAGCAGTCGTGGTGTTGGGGGGGGGGCTTAGAATCTAGAGAGGTGGGCATGGTAAGTGCTGTGGGGCCACAGGAAGGGACATAGCCAATAGTACATAATAGCGTGTGACCCCGTGGGGACATAAAGGCTGTTTCCTGCTGATGACACGTGGCAGAGGGCAGGAGGGGTGGATGTGCCTGAGGATGTGGGCAGCTCGTGAGTCGGGGCCAGTCTGGGGAAGCCTGGGGTTGCGGGCAGGGAAGAGAACGTAGGAACACACAGGCTGGGGTGGGGTTTCGGGCCATTGTCAGAGCCCAGCTTCGTTGCGGATTCCATGCAGGCAGGTGTCTGAGGCGGGCCCCAGGTGCTGTGCAGATTATAGCCGGAGAGGGAGGGGATGGGCAGGAAATCCCTGTGGTTGCCTCCACCGACCGAGGAGGTGGCCAGCCCCGCGTGGAGCCTGCAGACCTGGAAGGAGGAGGGGCCGGTAGAGGCGGCGTCACTGCAGGGCGCCTTCCGCAGTGTATTGTGGGTGGTAAGATCTTGGGGGGTCTTTTATGGTGCTGACAGACTTAGGAAGGTACAGTGAAAACTGACGGAGTGTACTTTCTTTGCAGGTGAGTTCACGGGAAGATCTGTGTGTGGGGCGCATGGTTTCTTTGCTGCCTTCTTCCATGCACCCGAAGTATCATTGGTGGGGCCTTGGAACTTTCCAGCTTCCTTGGGTTCCATTTACTCAACCATGTAGCTTCTGAATGCCGACCTGCTGAAGACCCTGTTTTGTATGGATACAAATAAAAGGGGTCCGTCCCCAAAGAGACTCTTTCATGCACTTTATGGTCTTGGTCCCAGCTGACCTTGCACGCAGCGTGTCACCTCTGCTGCTGAGATGCACAGTTGGCGACACGGTTCCCAGCTGAGGAGACTGAGCTGTTCATGCTCCTCTGTAGGAAATGTGGGCGCTGGGGGTACTGCTCATCCTGGAGGAGCACGGGCTGTCTAGAAGCGGGGGGCACATGGAGGGAGGGGACCCCTGTCTCCGTGATCTAGGAGGAAGGGTTGGCGAGTGTAGTTTAGGGTCGTGTTCACCTTGTGCAGACTTCACTTTGGATAGAATTTTCCAGAAAGCGGCTGCTGGCCTCAGAACTGGTTGCTGGTAGCTGCTGGGCGCTGCCCACCCTGCTTCCTCACCTGGGTTGCGGGCGCCGTCTTCCATGGAGAATTCTCCCGGCCTTCCTCTCTTTGAATGTTTGCCAGGTATCAGTGTGAGGAAAGGAAAAGCCTTTCCTCTATTTCCTGCTGTCTTTATGTGACAGGGTACGACATGTAGGTGTTTTATGTAGTCTGGGAAGGTTATCCTGATCTTCAGACCCAGTGCCACACCCAGAGTTCCTACCTGTCGTCCTCGCTTGTGTCTGTTTTTGCCGTACTTGGTCAATCTCTTCCCTCAGCGTCCTCTGGCCCAACCCTCTTCTGGTCCAGCTCAACTCCGGGAGGGGCTCCCCCACGAGTGCCTGCAGAGCCAAGAACGTAACTTCAAACCTTGCCAGGGAAGCCGTTGGTGGGCTTTGTCACAGACCCGTAGTCTGAGAGCCCGTCACTGTGGAGAGGAGGCATGGCCCCCCCGGGGGACGGCAGCCGGCCTATCAGCCCTGAAGGGCAGAAGTGCCCGCGCTGTCAGCAGCCCGAGTGTTAGCGGGCCTCTCCCACCCCGGCTCTGCCCCTGGCCTGCTGTGTCACCTTAGGCTGGTCGCCTCCCTGTTTCTTAGTAAAATGGGGACCACGGGGACGGTGACTCCCAAAGGTGGGCACCTGTGAGGAGTCAGGAAGTCGTGTGACGTGCTCAGGAGCAGGGAAGACCCACGGACTGGCTGTTGCCCCTTCTTAGATTTTCAGGGCGTTTCACGGTGTTTCTGGCCACGAGCTTCCGGAGCACTGGCGTGCAACGGGTCCTGGCAAACAAAGTGCCATCTGTCGCAGGAGGGTCCTGCCTGCTCCCAGCCGTGGGAGCCGGGGCGGGTTTGCTACAGCCTCTTGGCTTTTTCACCCTGTTCGTGTTCATGATTGGGCCACTCACGAGAGCACAGAACTCTAGGGCGGGCCCTGCCCTCCTCTGCACGCTCGACCTTAGAGGAAGCGTGATAATTGCCCAAATTAACATTGGGTTAGGATCCGTGTGCTGGGGGAAATCATACGTACTGGTATTTCTGGAAGAAACAGGCCGGAGCCCGCTCGCTGCCTTGTTCCTGGGTGTCTCTCTGGAACGTGAACGTCCACTCGGGCACAGCGGCTGTGGACGGGGCCTCGTGGCCTCGGTGTGTCGTGGAGCAGCGGTGGGGCTCTGTCTGTAGACTGACTCAGTGAGGTTCTTCAACCTTTGCTTCGATAGATGAATCAGAAGCATTAGCCCCCACACCCCCCCCCCGCAGGAACATCGTGTTTCTAGCACGGAAAATGATGGCACAGGAGTACTTCATGTTGGTGGCATCGGCTGTGGTGTACAGGGGCCTCTCGTTCTCGTTTGGTGTTGGCGTCAACAGAGGAGGGTGCCCGCGTGTCCCCGGTGTGTCCACGTGGCTCACTCTGAGACCTCTCAGGGCAGGATAGCCTGTGGAGAACAGGAGAAGGACGGACGAAGAGAGCGCCGCTCTGATGCAGAGGGGTGTGGGCTGAGATCCTGCAGTCTTCCCCCGGCAGCCCCTCCCCTCCTCACCCCTCCAGATGCTTCCCCAGTGTGGGTGCTTCACACTGAACCTCTGCCCCTTTCCTCTGGGGCTGCGCCCCAAGATGACAGCCTCCATCCATCCTGCACCTTGGTGGGATGTGGGAGGCTCTGTCGGTGATGGGAGGGAAGCCCGGAACCCACAGGAGGGGCTCGGGATTGCATTTGGCTGAGGCCCTACCTGAGAATATTCCCCAGCTGTCTCCTGCTCGGTCACTCGGTTCCAGCTGGCCTGGGCGCGGCGATGGTGTACTTGCTTCCCCCAAAGAACACGTAGCTAAAATAAATAGGCTGCTATGACGTGGACGGGCTTCAGCGTTTCTGGGTTTTGTTCCTCTGGATTATGTAAGAGAGGGTTGAGGCCGGCAGGAGTCCAGTCTTTTCAAAGAGCTGGGCCTTTTAATAATAGCAGTGGGTAATGAAATGCACAGTTCGTAAGAAGCAATGTTTTTTAATGTTAAAACATGGAACACAAAAGGCCTGTCGCAGAAAAGTTCCTGAATGAACATCGGAATAAGAAAACAGTTACCCTGCTGCACGGTTTTGAACTTCTCTCTTTGTCCACTAGAGGACGCAGTTCTGATGAGCCACCCTGTTCGCTTTCGTAACTTGGTCCAGTTTTAGTTTTTTAATTTCGTCAAGCCCTTATTTCACCGGAAAGTTCTGCAGAAGTTTAATCTGCAGGGTTGGGCTCCCTGTTAGGACTCTGCCAGGAGGTCCCCATTGCACACAGCTCCTGGGAAGCATTCGTCATGTCGTGGACGAGCGGAGCCCCCGCCCAGGCACGGGTGGCGCCCTTGGGGAGAAGAGCACGAGAGCATGTTCTAACGCAACTTTCCGTCCACACTCACTCCGGGGGACCAGTTCTAGTCGGCGTGAGAGATCTTTCTTGGTAAGGACTTGCGGGCAACGCATACCAGTCCTCGAGGCCTCAGACGGTATGGTAAGGGTTCAGAAGCGCCTCTCGGGAGGACGTCGCTCGTACTTGCCCTTGAAAGGTACACGGCAACACGGAACAAGATCTGTGCAGGGCCCCTGTGGTTCAGGCTGCCGGTCCTCGTCCGTTCAAAAGATGCTGTTGGATTGGAAAAAGAGAATTACGATCTCAAAGTGTCGTTTTAGGTGGAGTTCTAAATGTCCCCGGGTTTGGGAACCTCGTTGACCGCTCTCTGATGCATTCAACATCCTTAACTGAGCACCGACCGCTGGCACATTAGGCTGGGCTGGGGAGCCAGGCACGGGCAACTCCCCGCCCTCCGAGAGGTCACAAGGGAAGGGGAGAAGTGTGGGGTGTCCTCTGGAGGAAAGGAAAACAGGGACAGGATGGAGCCGGGCATGAAGTTGCCGTTTCAGACCAGGGTGATCAGGAAAGGGCCTGCATCCTAAGGGAAGAGAGGAAGTCACGCCAAGTCTGGCAGCGCATCCCGGGCAGGGGGAGCAGGGAAGGCGGGTGACCAAGGCGGCTTTCTGGGGAGGGTTGGAGGTGTCTGGGCGTCTGGTCTTCAGAGCCTTGTAGGAAAGTCTCACTTTTACTCCCAGATAGGAGTTGGTAGCTCACAGTTTTCTCTCCTCTTAGGGACCATTTTCCCCTGCTGGTAGAGTATTGGCCTTAGAAGCATTTCCTGTTCTTGGGCTAACAGACTGGCCCAGTGCGGGGACCCGTGATCTATGCAGAGGGAGTGTGCAGCTGTGGGAGGCGCCCTCTCGCTTCTGTTGAACTGGAACCATGTTGTTCCTCAGGGAACTAACCTGGACTTGGGAAGAGACGTTTGGATAGAAGTTCCTGGGACAGCCTGCTGCCTTTCACCTTGTAGATGAAGGCAGAGACCGCCCAGACGTCCTGTCTCACCCACTGTCTGTTCTCTAGCCTCTTGCCTCTTCTAGGAACCATGTACTTCTTTTTTGTTTGTTTGTTTGTTTTCCCAACAAAGAGTAGATCTGTGCCATTTAAATTACTACCAAGAAGACAACAAAGTATATTCTCCTCTAACCTTCACAGGGCAGGGGCCTGTTTTGGTTTTACGTGGTTACACATAATGACTGTGTTTAAAAGCGATTCTTCATTCCAATATTTTTTTCAGATCAATTATGCAACTGCAGCAGAAAACTAGTTCTTTTCTTGCAAGTATAATTAAAAATGGAGCCGAGTGAGTCAGGGGAAGGTCACGTGTCTCAGGCTTGGCAGCTGGGCCGTCGTGTCCTGGTTACGCAACACTGTTTTCGACCTGCGGCCCCCGTCAGCAAAACCTTCAGATGATCGTATGGAATTAAAATAAGACTTTAACTTTCTTTGAACAACACGTTCTTTGTTAAAACCAGACTTGGGCTTTTAATGCTGACTTCCACTAGAGGCTCTGTAAACCGTATTCCATGCCCACGGCTGTCCCCGTGGAACACATTTCTTAAAGTCAAACTCCCCACTTTCATGCCCCTTTGAAACCTTGACTTGGCTGTCATCCGTCACGAAGACTTATGGGCAAAGCGCCCCCAAATCCCCTTCACTCCTGTGCCGTCTCTGTTCCAAATTGCCACACCCCTTTGAAAGTTAATGGAGGAGATAAAAAATATTAAGAAGTCTAAATGAGGGGCGCCTGGGTGGCTCAGTGGGTTAAGCCTCTGCCTTTGGCTCAGGTCATGATCTCAGGGTCCTGGGATCGAGCCCTGCATCGGGCTCTCTGCTCAGCGGGGAGCCTGCTTCCCCCTCTCTCTCTCTGCCTGCCTCTCTGCCTACTTGTGATCTCTGTCAAATAAATAAATAAAATCTTTAGAAAAAAGAAGACGTCTAAATGAAATAGAGGGGTTCCTTCCTCTGGTTGCTTTAACATACATGTAAGCACTGCTTGGTGTTTGTTTTCATTTTTAATTTTTTTCCAAAAGTAACTACACAAGTTTTTTTGTTTTTAGAGAGGTGGGGGAGGGGCAGCGAGAGAACCTAAGCAGCTCCAGGACCAGCGTGGAGCCCAGCGCCGGGATGATCTCACAACCCCGAGGTCATGACAAGCCAAAATCAAGAGTCGGATGCTCAACTGACTGCACCACCCAGGCGCCCCAACAATGCACGAGTTTTAAAGCTCAGGGTTAAAAGTCTGGCCCCAACAGCTGCTCCCCGCACCACTCGCGCCGGGGCCCTGCCCTCGACAGCCGTTTCACATCGCTCTGTCTTCCAGGCGCTCGTCTCCCCGCTTCCCACCATCGTGTATGTGCTGCTGCTTTTGGCTCATCGTCTTAAGCCTCGCCTGTCGACTTCCATTCTGGGGGATTCAGGCCAAGTGCTCACAGACCCCCTCTGTTTCCCCTTCCCCTTCCTCTGGTACAATCATCCTGGGTGAATTCTGTTCGGCTCAGCATTCTGTGTTGTCTTGCAGGCAACAATGCTTACCGTCCTCCCGGCTTCGCCTTGCGAGACCCTCCTCGTTTCCTTCTTGCTCTGCCCTAGTTTCTGCTGTTTCTCTGACTGAGCGTTCTTTGGTCACTCGCTCCTGCTCCCACGGGCCGTGCCCCGGAGCTTCTCGGCCTAACTACACGAGGGCAACCACATGATGTCATGTGTCCATTCTGCTTGTTCCTTACATGTGTGAATGCCAATTTCCCCAGAATTTTAATCAGGCAGAAAAAGGCTCTGTCCCAAGCCAGGTTTAGACCAATTTTTTTTTTTTAAGAGTTTATTCTTTAGGGTGCCTGGGTGGCTCAGTGGGTTAAAGCCTCTGCCTACGGCTCAGGTTGTGGTCCCAGGGTCCTGGGATTGAGCCCCTTGTAGGGCTCTCTGCTCAGCGGGGAGCCTGCTTCTCCCCGCCCCCCGCCCCTGCCTGACTCTCTGCCTACTTGTGATCTCTGTCTGTCAAATAAATAAATCTTTAAAAAATATATTTTATTCATTTATTTGACAGAGAGACAGCAAGAGCAGGAACACAAATGGGGGAGTGGGAGTGGGAGTGGGAGAGGGAGAAGCAGACTTCTTGCTGAGCAGGGAGCCCGATGTGGGGCTTGATCCCAGGACCCATGATTATGGGCTGAGCTGAAGGCAGACACTTAACAACACCACCAGGTGCCCACCAATTTTTTTTTTTTTTAAGATTTTATTTATTTATCTGACAGCACAAGTAGGCAGAGCAGCAGACAGAGGGAGAAGCAGGCTCTACACTGAGCAGGGAGCCCTGCGGGGCTTGATCTCAGGACCCTGGGATCATGACCTGAGCTGAAGGCAGAGGCTTAACCCACTGAGCCACCCAGGCATTCCTGGAGATTTGATTTTTAAGTAATCTCTACAACGTAGGGCTCGAACTCAGAAGCCCAAAGTCCGGAGTCACACATTGCACCAACTGAGCCAGCCACGTGCCCCTATATCAGTTTTTTATATCCTCTCTTTGGCCTGGACATTCTATCTGACTCGCTTAAGAATGCATCTTGTTGGGCGCCTGGGTGGCTCAGTGGGTTAAAGCCTCTGCCTTCGGCTCAGGTCATGATCTCAGGGTCCTGGGATCGAGCCCCGCGTCAGGCTCTCTGCTCAGCAGGGAGCCTGCTTCCCTTCCCCTCTCTCTGTCTGCCTCTCCACCTGCTTGTGATCTCTGTCAAATAAATAAATAAAATCTTAAAAAAAAATGCATCTTGTTGCATTTCGGTTTTAAGAACATAAATGAGGGGCGCCTGGGTAGCTCAGTTGGTCGAGCGACTGCCTTTAGCTCAGGTCATGATCCTGGAGTCCCGGGACGGAGCCCCACGTCAGGCTCCCTGCTCAGTTGGCGGGGCAGGGGGGGGGGTCTGCTTCTCCCTGTGACCTTCCCCCTCACGCTCGCTCGCTCTCATTCTGTGTCTCTCTCAAATAAATAAATAAAATCTTAAAAAAAAAAAAAAACAACCATAAAGGAAAGTTCAGCATTTCCCAAACAACGCGCGCACAAATCCCTGGCAGATTTGTCAAATGCAGATCCTGGTGCAGCGGGGCTGAGGTGGGGCCTGGGACTCTGCATTTCTCACCAGTTCCCTGGTGCTGCTGGTCCGGGGACCACACTTTGAGGAGTAAGGGAGGGCATTTTTGGTCGCCTGGTGCACCTCCCACTGACGGTAGACTTGGGTGTAGGTTTAATTTGTCTGACACATGCCAAATTGTGGTTGTTAGCGGTAGCTACACATATTCATGAGCCGGCTTCCTATATTAGGGAAGAATTTCCCGACACGGCATGCAGTGGTAATGATTTCTTACCCTTTGTGCACCGAGGCCTCTCTAGTATGTCAGCTGCATTCAGTGAGGCCGTTCCGTACATCGGTACGGCAGGGGGGTCTGTGAGACGGTAAGCATCTCCTTACTGTTTGTCTAATAAAGCTAAAGTCACATGAAAGATCACTTAAACACCTCCCAGCTGTCAAAAATCAGAGCTGGATTAAAGTGGTAAAAACAGATTTTTATTTAGAACTATTGCAGTAAAGAGAGCTCAGGATAGAATGGGGTTCAGTTCCAAATGTAGCAGGGACAGGGAGCAGGAGTAGGGCGGCAGATGGAAAATCACTACGAGGAAATGTCACGGGTGAGGCGGCTTCTGGCTATACCGACCCAGCGGGATTCTGGCTGAAGGCAGGCCAGGGCGTCAGGCATCACCCGGGGCGGGTGGAGGATGAGGAACCGGGTCAGACATCCAGGAAGCGCAGGGGGGCGGGGTGGAGGCGGGCGGGGGTGGGGGGGGGGAGGTGTTTCTGATGAAATTGACTTAGCACGGTTCTTGCTAAAACTGGATTTTATAAGGAAGTGCACAGACAGGCCTAGGAGACGGTCCAGGAGTCTGACAAAGAATCTTTGTCCTAACCTGACCTTCATTAGTCCCTTTGTGGTTAATTTGAACATTCTCTAAAATTTGAGAGAAAACGAAATAGTGTATAACTGAGAGAGAATAGTAAGCAAACTTTATGACAGGTCCAGGAGGTGCCAAGTAATTTGCAAACGTTACCTCGTTGAACCTCTCACTTTGCGTGGGGGGAGTGGGCTCCTTGAGGACTTGCCCCGGGTCACAGGCTAGTATCTACCTTCTCAGTCACAGATGTGGGTCACACACTTGGATACCATGCTAAGCCCTGGGGATACGGGGGGAAACGAGACCATCACCACAGCCCTGAGCGGGCTTTCTAGTTGAGGGAAGATCCTTCCCCCCCCCCCCAAAAAACCAAAACGTCACATGGAACACACAAAGAGGCCTTCAGGGACGGTCCCTGCTCTGACTGCTGCTGGGGCTCCTACTTTGGCTTGGCAGAGGGGACAGGCCTCATGGGTGGCAGCTGCACTGAAGGGTGAATCACAAGAAGCAGCGGGCTGGGAGGGCGGAGGGCCACGAGGCAGGACGCAGCTAGAGGCGGGCCAGGGGCCTGAGCCTGGTGCTGCCCGACTCGGACGTCCCTGGTCTCCCCACGGAGGCCTCTGCCATTTTGTCGCCCAGTGTCAAATAAAAAACAAATCCAGACTTAGGGAACAGACCATCTTACTAAGGATGATTGTTGGGGTGGGGGGGGCCACCCCACCAGGTGGGATACCGTGACCAGGGGGTCCTGCCCCGGAAGAGTTCAGCACAAAGGAAACCGCCTTCATGGCAGGAGTGCTGTGGGGGAGGGGGCGGAAGGGTGGCGGCAGGAGGGAGTTGGCCAGAGAAGGTGTCAGCTGAGGTCACCCTGTGAGGCTGTGGGGACGGAAGAGGTTTTCTTCTGCCCCTTGTGGTTCTTCGGCTGGGCTGATAATTAAACGGACGTGAGACGGATTAGCGGGAGAAAAACAGTTGTTTAATAACATGCGTACCTCCTGTATACGTGACAGGAAAAACCGAGTTACTCCCCAAAATGGCCAAAGCCATCACCTTGAAAACCACCTCCCACTAAAGGCATAGGGAATGTTGGGGTGGGGGTGGGGGGTCTGTGGTGGGAAGTGATCGGGAAAAGCACCGAGAACGGGGTGAGGGTGTTGTGAGGGTTTAGGCCCACACCCTTCCCACTGATGAGTTTCCGGAGGCCTCAGGAGACACCCGCACGCGTGGCGCTTTCCCTCAGAGTGAAATGTCTCTTTCGAAAGGGTAAGAGCTTCTCCTGTGATGCAGTTTCTTAAAAAGACCCGGTTTAAGGTAATATGCCAAAGAGGCGTATTTGGGGGGGGGGGGGTCTGTTCTCCTCCGTAGCTGTTTTGACTCGTGTCAACACACATTCTCCGAGCAGAGGCTGGGCCCGCAGGCCACGGGTGGCAGACACGTGGCTGTGGACTGGTGCTTCCTTCCCGTGGAAACACTTCCAGGTGCTGCTCAGGGAGCGAACGCAGCCGAGCGCTCTCACGAGCACCCCGTGCCTTTTGGTGAACATCGTAAGACTTTGATTTTATTTAGCTCTTGGTAACAGCAGGAGGTGGACGGGAAGCCCCAAAGCGGGTGCTCAGATCAACAGTTTGTTCAAGGTCTCCCACCTGGTTCTGGAGCCAAAAAAACAAGATTTGGGGACTCCTGGGTGGCTCACTCGTTAAGCATCTGCCTTTGGCTCAGGTCATGATCCCAGGGTTCTAGGATGGAGCCCTGCATCGGGCTCCCTGCTTGACAGGAAGCCTGCTCCTCCCTCTCCCACTCCCCCTGCTTGGGTTCCCTCTCCCGCCGTGTCTCTCTCTGTCAAATAAATAAATAAAATCTTAAAGAAACACACACTCACTAAGATTTGACCTTCATGTGTAAGTTTGCAGAGTCCATCACAATTTACAAGAAATTTGGCGTCAATAGATGGGCCCTGTCCACAGCCTCTCCCTGGCAGTGATCAACAGTGCCGTGAGGCTCCCCTACTCTTCCTGGCGAAGGAACTAGGTGCATCGTCAGTGAATCGTTCTCCTTCCTTCTTGGATATGATTCGATATGTCTGATCCAGAGCCGATGCCAGAAGTGTCACATTTGGGAACTCGGCTTCCCACGGGAAAAGCGTGAGCCCCGTGTCACAGCCGGACAGTCGGATCTGTCCCTTCCAGAGGGCCGAGCACACTAGCGAGGTCTGGGACTCTCGGGCGGGGGCGGGGCCGCACCCCCAGCTGCTGTCAGTGGTCCTCGTTCCCTAGTCTCAGAGAACACGGGGGATTAAAAGCAGCTGGAAAAAGGAAGAATTCCAGGACATTCCTGGTGTTCCGGAGTCTGGCTTCAGGAATCCTATACTGCGTGAAAGGGCAGAATGCAAACAGAAAGTTGGAGGTCTCGTTCTCCCTGTGGGAAACCGGGGAAGGGTGACGGGTGTGGTGATCATTTTGCAGTCTATACAAACATTGAATCATGGTGCTGGGCACCTGAAACTCATATAATGTTATATGCCAATTATATCTCAATTAAAAAAAAAAGATCTGAGATCCTGTAAAAATAAGCCATTGTTTAAAAGTAGGAAACAGGGGGTGAGCTTCCCCCACCCTCTCTCCCTTTGCTCTCTGCCTTTCTTTCTCGGCCCTTCTCGCAGATATGCTAATCTGTTTCAGGGCTAAATTAGTCTCTGGCCCATCTCACAACTCAGGAATGTCTTCCCTAGGACCAGAGAGCCTCCTCTTTGAAATGTGAGGAGGATAATGCTCTCAGTGTCCTGGGAGGGGACAGTCCCACTCCGCTGTCGCCTGACTAATAGCAAACGCACAGGTGGACCCATTGTCTTGCAGCTGCTTGGTTCTATCACAGACGATGTTTTCTGTGTCTTGGTTCCTTCAGTGGCTTGCGTGGGGGTTCCTCACAGTGTGGTGGAATGCCTAACATGGCTTTCTTTCTACCTTCATGGACAGCTTTCTTACCCAAGGCTCCTAGGCCCGTCCATGGACTTCCGTATAAAATCCAATTTTAGCAAGAACCGTGCTAAGTCATTTCACCAGACCCGCCCCCCTGCACTTTCGGGATGTCTGTCCTGGTTCTGCATCCTCCACCGGCCCGGGTGATGCCTGACGCCCTGGCCTGCCTTCCGCCAGAATCCTGCTGGGTCGGTTTAGCCAGAAGCCCCCTCCCCCATGACGTTGCCTTGTAGTGGTTTTCTACTTGCTGCTCCGCTCCTGTGCTCCCTGGTTTTAAATCCCCGCCTGTCCCCGCTGTACTCAGGAGTCGAGCCCAGGCTCTCTCTCCCGCTGTAAATCCCAGCACCTGGTCCCTACGCCCATCAGCCTGTCATGAGTGTCCCGGATAGAGCTGCCTCACCATTCTTTTTTTTTTTTTTTTTTAAATTTTATTTATTTATTTATTTGACAGAGAGAGAGAGAGATCACAAGTAGGCAGAGAGGCAGGTGGAGAGAGAGGGGGAAGCAGGCTCCCCGCTGAGCAGAGAGCCCGATATGGGGCTCGATCCCAGGACCCTGAGGTCATGACCTGAGCAGAGGCAGAGGCTTAACCCACTGAGCCACCCAGGCGCCCCCTGCCTCACCATCCTTAACAAGTGTCCTTGCACTGTTTTTCTTTTCCAGTAGTAAAGAGGTGTGAACTCCTCTATCCTCTTAGGTGCTGTCTTTGGAGTCCTGCAAATTAAACTGACAAAGACAGTTTAGCAAGAAAAAGGCAAATTTGTAGTGGAGTTCACAGAAACCTGTGCCTGGAGGAGGCTTAGAATCCAGGGCTCATCTACCATCTTGCGAGGGGTTAGAGGAGGGGAGAAGGACACTTGCAGGAAAGCAAGACTTTTAGGAAAGGTGAGTGAGCCTTGAGGTGGCAGATATGAGGGTCCTGTGACAAGGCTGATTTCTCGCCTGGGTGTGGACTGCTCTCCTCAGCTGCTAGGAGTCGGTCTTCTCCGGTCGTGATCCTAGCCTGGGAAGGGCATTTATGACACTTGTATTCTTTTTTTAGAGATTCTATTTATTTATTTATTTGAGAGAGAGAACAAGTGGTGGGGAGGGGCAGAGGGAGAGAGAGAGAGAAGCAGACTTCCTGCTGAGCAGAGAACCCCATGTGGGACTCGATCCCAGGACCCTGAGATCATGACCTGAGAGGAAGTCAAACACTTGACCACCTGAGCCTCCCAGGCACCCTGACACTTGGACTCTTTCCGGGGGCTCTGTGTTGAGGCAGATAAGGGAACTCAGAAAATCAAACAGTACCAAAAAATAAAAACAAAAACAAAAAATGCCTCTTGTTCTCGGCGTCTTCCCTGGCTTTCTCCTTATCTAATTTCGCTGGGAGTCAAGGAAATCCTCCACTTCCCTCCTCCCAAGTGAGGGGAAGTTGAAATTACTCAGGTCCGCTCTCCAGTCGGGCAAGAAGCCGGCCCCGGCCTCCAGTCCCTCCCAGTTTCCCCCGTGCCCTCGCCTCACCCCACAGCTAACTTCCTGTGAGCCCCTGCACCTGCCACCCAGTCCACGCCTGTCCGTGACGGGCGCTCATTTATGTCCCAGAGCTGTCATCTACCAGGGAGGAGTCCCTTCTGTCCTGGGGAAAACCGGCTGCCCACGGGGGAGTTTCTGTGCCTTCAGATCCTGGGGCAGTGATTCGGCCCAGCACTCTGTAGACCCCCAGGAGAGAAAACAGGCAGAAAGTAGCTGCCACCTCAGGACCCCTCACCCCTTATCCCGCAGCCCCGGTGGCCCAGCAGCACCAAGAGCGGCGAGAGGGGCTCTTCCTGACCTTGGCAACAGCGGCACACAGGTCGACATGCGGTGCGGTCTGGTGGTGACGCGGCCCGCACAGTCCAGCTGTCCCAGCTCCCTCAGCCTGAGTCCCCAGCTGCCCAGTCGAGGTGTCAGCCCAGCCCGAGGTCCGCAGCCGGGTCACCTGTGCGTCTCGGGGACAGGCAGGGAGGGTGTCCTGGGGCCAGGTGGCTCTCACTCCCCCCTTCCCCCACTCTTGCCCCCGGACATGACACAGGGCCAGAGGGAGGGGACCCCGGTTTTATAGATCATCGTGTGCGCGAGTGGCCTCTTCTGTCCCAAATGACTTGTCATCTCGGTTCTGTTAGAACTGTGGTCATCCCAAGAAAAAAAAATCTGAGACACAGTCGCAAAGGGTGTTCGATCACTTTCTACCTGCTTCCCTTTGAAGGAGAGTGAACTCAAACTCCCTGTGCAAAGCTCTACCTTCCGTTCACTTTCTGGGGTGTTTATATTCTTTCTCCAGCCCTGGAAGCGTGTACCGCTGCCCAAGCTCTACGAGGACCGAGATGATCCGCAAGTTCCTCACCTGCTTCCGGCTGCCAGTTTCACCCCTGCCCCGCTGACCCGTCTCCACTGTGTTCCCCCAAGGCATGAAATGCCAATCTCCTAATATGCACATTTCGGAAAGCGGAGTCATCCCTCATAGTGATTTGTCGGCTTGCAAACATTTTCCCTGGGATATGCTGGGCTCCCCCCAACCCCTCCCACCACCAACCCCCCCCAACCCCTCACCCCCCACCCCCCCGCCGTGCTTCCTAATTCCGTGCAAACACAGTAGCTGCAACCCACTGCAGGCAAACTGCTTTGGTTTTAACTTTTGTCCGGTTACCCAGAATAGAGGTGTGGACTTGTTTACTGGGTTTGCATTCCGGAACGTTCTTTGTCTTCCAAAGCACCCATGAGAGAAAAGTTCCTGTCTGGGGACGCGAAGCTCTGCACGGTGATTTACCCGCTGGAGTAATTAGATCGGCTGACGGAGCTCGGGGAGGAAATGCCTCCTCCGTTGCCTGGCGCTGGGGACCGGCAGGGGCCGTATTGTGGGTCGTGGGACTGTGAGAAAACTATTGTTTCAGCAGGGGACAGTCTCCTTTCCATCAGTTCCGGAAGTGGAAGTGGCTGGAAGGGCCACTTGCTGGGGGCTGGGGGGGGAGGCGGGGGTGTGATAACCAGGCACGAGGACCGGGCCCTGTGAGTGGATTTTGACCGCCGGCAGGCCCGCCTCTATGACTCAGAGAAGCCTGATGTGTCTCCGATCCTTTGTTCTCAAAATCAACCAGAAATCACAGGCAGCCAGAGACAGAAAGGGGGGCACCGAGTAAACAGATTGTGGGAGGGCTGTGCCATGGAAAGGGCCCCTGGTATTGTGGTGAGTGAGCAAAAAGTTTTCTGCAAACTGTCTGATTCCACTGACACGACGTCCCAACTCAGACAAAAGTCACTCTGCGGTGACAGAAGTCAGAAAACCCGTTATTCTGGGGGAGGGGAGGGTGCTTGTGGGACCTGGTCCTCATCTTTACCTTCTCAGGGCAGGTCATCAGTGGGTGCAAATGTGAAAACACGCCTAGAGTTTGTGCTCCTCGCTGGGTGTGAGTGAGGGCTCCGTAGAAAAGGAAGCACGCGGTGGGCAGATGGTGCGATTTCATTGGCGAGGGTCATGGGCAGCAGCAGTAGGCTGCGGTTGTAGAAGAAGAGGTTCCCTCTGGGAGGTGGGTGACCAGGAAGGGGGTGAGGGGGATCTGGGGGGGGACAGTCCTGGAAGAGCTCTTGGCTGGGGCTATGGCCACACAGGCACGTCTCTTCGTGATAGCCACTTACTACCTGAGGATCTGTGATTTTTGTTTGAATGCTATACTTCAGTAAAAGATTAAAATCTTATGTACAGTTCGGTCCTGTTTTCTCAGTTGGAAACGTGTGTGCAAGGGCCCCGGGGTGGCTCCGCTGGTTAAGCGTCAGTCTCTTGCTTGTGGCTCAGGTCACGATCTCAGGGTCGTGGGATCGAGCCCCGTGTTGAGCACCTGATGGCGTACGTTCAAAAAAGATGATTTAAAAGCACTTAAGGGGCATCTGGGCGGCTCAGTTGGTTGGGCGTCTGCCTTTGGCTCAGATCATGATCTAGGGGTCCTGGGATGGAGCCCCAGGTCGGGCTCCCTGCTTAGTGGGGAGTCTGCTACCCCTTCTGCCCCTCCCCCGCGCATGCTCTGTCTCTCTCACTCTCTTTCTCTCAAATCAATCAATCTTTTTTTTTTTTTTTTTTTTTTAAAGCCCCTGAGCCTTGAGCAGACCCACCACCCGTCGGCACTCCCCTTGGAAACTCACATGCTCCTTCCAGGCTTGTAGAACAATCTTCTTCTTATCCAGAAAAACAGATTTTTCTGCTTAAAATTTTGATGCAACTTTATTTTTTAAAAGATTTCATTTATGGGACGCCTGGGTGGCTCAGTTGGTTAAGCGGCTGCCTTCGGCTCAGGTCATGATCCCAGCGTCCTGGGATCGAGTCCCACATCGGGCTCCTTGCTCCGCAGGGAGCCTGCTTCTCCCTCTGCCGCTCTGTCTGCCTGTGCTCACTCTCTCTCTCTCTCTCTGACAAATAAATAAATAAAATCTTAAAAAAAAAAAAAAAAAAAGATTTCATTTATTTATTTATTTGAAAGAGAGAGAGAGAGAGACACAGCGATGGGGCGGGGAACACAAGCAGGGGGAGCGGGAGAGGGAGAAGCAGACTCCCCACTGAGCCAGGAGCCCGACTCCAGACTCAGTCCCAGGACCCTGGGATCATGACCTGAGCCGAAGGCAGACGCCCAGTTGACTGAGTCACCCAGACATCCCAAGTGACGCCTTTTTTTACAATACGGTGTGGCCCCTCTGGGTATCCGTGATAACCGACATTATCCTGGAGTCCCGGGAGCTGATCCCTCCACTGTGTTCTTTTTCTTCTCGTCCTTCTTTTTAAGATTTATTTATTTACTTATTTGGCAGAGAGAGAGAGGGAGAGGGAACACAAGCAGAGGGAGTGGGAGAGGGAGAAGCAGGCTCGCTGTAGAGCAGGGAGCCCCGATGTGGGGCTCAGTCAAGACCTGAGCCAAAGGCAGAGGCCTAACGACTGAGCCACCCAGGCGCCCCTGCACCCCCCCCCCCTCCTTCTGATTCAGGAGTCAGGAACCATCTTCAAAAAATGAAGTAAGTCCCAGTGTTCTTGTTTTGTCTGTAATCGGTCGCTCCAGAGAACCATAGCCTTCTGGCTCCTTCCTGGGTCTGATGCCCGCCAGCTGCCGATAAACTGCTAAATGCAAATGTGGGTTTTTCACGTGGGGAATGTCAGGCAGAGCATTTCTGTGGTTGTAGGAGCTGCCTAAAGCCCCAAGTCCCCTGGGTTCACCTTTAGCAGCTACGGTTGGGCGAGGGGGATTTCCTCAAGGACCCCACCTGTCTCAGACCCTTTTGGGAACCAGACCCTGGCTCTGTGTATGGTGGCTGGGTGGGAAGGGCTCTCGGGCCCCTCACTCGGTGGCTCCAGCCCTTCTGGGATGCTGCCCCCCTCCCCAAAGAGGGACGTTGTGAGCTCTGACTAGCCTGTGAGTTGTGGCCACCAAAGCGGCGTGTTCTCTTGCTTTCCAAAACCCAGAAAGCAAGTCACTGTTTCCTAAATGAAAGGGAACAAAATTAGCACTGGGAGAGGTCGTGGGAGATGTTTTCCAAGTATCTGAAAGTGCTTGGCAGAAGAAAGCAGGAGCACTTATATGTAAAATCCTCTCCGTCAAGGGCTGCTTTGAAGTCAGATCATTGTGCAGGAAAGAAAATGAACGAAATGAAAGGGTTTGACTTCCGTGTCTTTATAAACCCTGCAAAAATTCACAAAGCTGTAAAGATGCGAAAGAGCTCATTTTGGGGGGGGCTCGTGCTGCCGGAGGGGGACTTGGTGGGCCTGGGGACTGCTGCCCAAGGCAGAAGCTTCTGAGAGCTTGACTGACAGTCTGAGCAAAAGCCGACCCAGAATCCGGAGGAAGGAGGAGTGAATTCTGACCGTTGCATCGGGGTGTTTCGTGGGGGAACTGAGCCCTGAGGGATGGGGCCGGATTTGGTAGAGCAGATCCTGGGACAAAAGCCCTCCCAGGCAGGAGAGGCTCAAAGTCCCAGAGGGGGCAGCGAGGAGAGGCGTGTGCTCCTGGGACAGATGGCGTCCTCAAGCAGCAGCATGACGGACTCGGCTCTTGGGGCAGAGTTAAACCGAAATTCGGTATTTTTTTTTTAAGATTTTTTTTATTTATTTGAGAGAGAGAGAGAGAGCATGAGAGGGGAGAAGGTCAGAGGGAGAGGCAGACTCCCCAGGGAGCTGGGAGCCCCATGTGGGACTCAATCCCGGGACTCCGGGATCATGACCTGAGCCACCCAGGCGCTCCAAAATCGTTTGTTTGTTTGTTTGTTTGTTTTTTGTATTGTGCTTTACAAATCTGAGAACTGACAGGGACGTAAATTTGCTACGAGGTTGGGTTTTTGTTTGTTTGTTTGTTTGAGATTCAAAGAGACATTTTTAACAGCGACAGCACGTTTGAACAACCGTGGAATTCCACAGACTTTTCCACGACCTACCCTCTGGTTCCTCTGACGACCCGCCGGGCGGGATACTCGGTCTTTCACTGTAGAATTCACCCACATGGACAGTGTGGGTGTGAGCGGGGATGAGGCTGCGGGTAGGGGGAGTTTTGGGACCGTGATTTCAGGCCGACACCCCATCTTTACAAAATTAAATGTTCAGCGTCCTTTTCATGCCATACTTGGTGATCTCTGGGTCTTTTGAACACCGCTGACCCCTCTGTTTCTCTCTCGCCTCTCTCCTCTTTGCAGTAAATGCTAGTGAACGAATCTGTGTGCAAAGACACTTTTTGGGTGCATGAAGAAACCCAACCAACATCTTTGCGAAAGACTGGTAATTTTAAAAGCCCTAATAAGCTCTTCTCATCAGCTAAATGAATGTTTTGACAGCCTCATGGTGATCGATGCGTTCTACAGCGTTTAGGCAGAGCTGCTGAATTACAGAGCAACTTCACAGATCAGGCCCTAGATGAGAATGTTCTCCACAGAGCTGGCCTGTCCCCAGGGATTGCCCAGGAGAACCCGTCCTCCTGTTGGTCCTGGCCACCTCCTGCGGGAAGAAACCTCGTAGGGCTGAGGGGTTAGACTGGCCTTCATTACCATGGAGCTGGAGGCAAAGGGCTAAGTGTGGGGGTGTCAGGTCTTTGAGACTCCCCGAAGACCCCTGCCCAGCCCCTCCCTCTTAGTCCCATCTCCCTAGGCGAGAATCTGCATAGGATGGTGGAATGGGCCTCCCCAGGAGGAGTCGCTGCGCCGGCGTGGGGCACTGATGTTTTCTGGAACCTACGACCAGAAGGCCTGAGGCCTGGAGGCCCAGAAGCAAGACCAGCGTTTGATCTTGGCCAGCCGCAGGGTCGGCCGGACGGCAGGCATGAGGTGGTGCTTCCAAGCCAGACGTGCTGAGCAGGCCAGCAGGTCCCCCTGGCTTCGGCAGGGCTCCCCGTGCTTCAGGAGGTGGGGATCTGGCTGCTCAGAGCCATGAAGGGTGGGTGCAGCAGGCGGCTCTTTGGGAGGGTTTAGAAAAGCTGCTTCTTCCATCAACCTAATGCCTCGGACCCAGGCAGGCTCTCAAGGGGGGTCTGTCCCCACAGAGAGGGGTTGTCTCCCCCTGTCTCGACATATTACAAATCGATGATCTTAAAATTTACCATCCAACCAGGTCACTTCTGAGAGTGACAGGGGGGGCATTATGAATAATTACCTTGAGTCACAGGCGTACACGGAGATCGGCACCAACCGGGTCGTCTGGTCACCCATGTCGGACTGTCCCTTGAGCCCCGCACATTCCAAGGGACAATGAACACTTTTCTGTTATGGAAGACAATCCCAAAGGTAACGAAGGACAGGGTATTGCCAGATGCTCTTCCGGAAATGGCATTTGACCTAAGGAGAGCCCTGGCCCCAGCCAGGGCAGGTCGTCTTTCCTCAGTCAAGGTGTCATTGCGCAGGCGCAGGAACCTCTTCCGTCTGATTGTTCTAACGTGTGTGTACCTGCACACGGGCGGCGCGTCTAGAAGCCACGATCCCTGCTTCCTGCCGTCGGCCTTGCCCCTGTCGCAGCACGCAGCACGATGTGCAGGGAGCACAGGCTTTGATGGGCCAGGTACTCCCCGGGGCTTTAGAACAGGAAAGAAATTACTAGTACCTTCCAGTAACCGTCCCGTCCCCTTCCACAACAGGAAGGCAGCGCTGGCAGTGCTGTCTTCCTGTGTAGAGTCCTAAGAGCTAGAGTGACATCCAGGAAAATGAGCCTCTACGTGCAGCGATGGGGGAAGGAAGAGAGAGTCTAGAAGGCCACTTGGGCACCTCTCCTTAGGGGTTATGGCTGGACTCCAGGCTTCTGTCCTACCCTGGAATGAACAGCTTCCATTTTGTTTGTTTGTTTGTTTTTTAAGATTATTTACTTATTTATCGAGACATAGAGAGAGAGAGAGAGTGTGTGTGTGTGTGTGTATGGGAGGGGCGGGGGGGGGCAGAAAGAGAGAGAATGTCAAGCAGACTCTATGCCAAGCACGGGGCCCGCCACCCTATGATCATGACCTGAGCCAAAATCAGGAGTCAGATGCTCCTCCGACTGAGCCGGCCAGATGCCCCAAACAGATGCTGCTTTCAGGAGTTGAAACGATGAAGCTCACATCAGCGGCTTCGATGGAGAATCTCGCGACTGAGCCCGCGCCCCGCGGGACAGCAGACGGCGGTGGTCAGGGACGCCAGCTCCCCGGCACAACACGAATCAGCCTCCCTTTTACCCACCTGCGGAGCGAAGGAGTGTTTGATGAAATCATTCACGCTGAGGGAGTGCAAAATCTCCAAGTGCGGGTCCTTAACAACATCACCCTTAAGAAGAGGGCCGGTCCGGCTGGTCCTGGGGGGCCTTTCCAGAGTAACAGTCCGTCCTTGTGCTGAGTGTGTGATCCCTGGATGACGTCAGCCAACCGCGCTCACACCTGCTGGGACCCTCGCCCCGGTGCAAAGGCAGGAGTATCAGACAAATTCGCGCCTGTACGATCCCATGCCAGAGAAGAGGCCACCACCTAGAAAAACAGCAACGGTTTCAGGAACGTGACTGTGGGGACGTTTCCCAGGCCTCACTGACCCTCGGGCTCCATTTGCCCCTTACTGACAACATTTTCTTTTATTGCACTGAAAATGATGTTGGCTCATTTGTGACACTGCCCCAGAGTTCATCAACTGGAGATGAGAATGGACAAACACAGGGAGGAGGAAGCTTTCCTGGACCCTGGAGGGTCCCCGGCTAGGTCTGAAAATGAAACTGACAAAGATAGTCACAGGAGAGAAACACGCACGATTATTTCATAGAAGTTTTGCGGGATGGGAGCTGTCATAAGAAAGTGAAGGCTTGAAGGACCAGTTGAGTCTGAGTAGTTGTTTTTGTAAGATTTCATTTTTTTTTAAATATTTTTATTTATTTATTTGGCAGACAGAGATCACAAGTAGGCAGAGAGGCAAGCAGAGAGAGAAGGAGGGGAAGCAGGCTCCTTGCTGAGCAGAGAGCCCGATGCGGGGCTCGATCCCAGGACCCTGGGATCATGACCTGAGCCGAAGGCAGAGGCCTAACCCACTGAGCCACCCAGGCGCCCTGTAAGATTTCATTTTTAAGACATCTCTACCCTCAACGTGGGGCTCGAACTCAGGACCCTGAGATCAGGAGTTGCACCCTCCACTGACTGAGCCAGCCGGGCGCCCCAAACCTGAGCGTTTTTGTGCAGGGTTTGATGCTGAGTGGACAGTCGTGGAGGGATGGGCCAGGTCAAAGAATCTGAGGTAGGGGTGGTAATCTGGGGTAAGCTCAGCAAGGCCTGTTGGTTGGCATTTCTCCTGGCACCCCCCCATCATCGGAGGGAAGGATGCTCTGTGGCCCCCGGGTGTAGGGAGGGCACCTCGCATGGCAGGATTTTAGGACCTGTGTCAGGGGAGAAGCAGGGGAAAGTCGGAATGGACTTCCTGCTTCAGCTGTTTTCTCAAGTCCCCTCAGTATCCACTATTTAACGTGCTAAGGTGCCATAATTGGGGGTAGTACGTCCCGAACCCCATCCTGAGCCTGTTTTTAAAAGTGTGAATGTGAAGGACCCATCAAAACCTGTGCCCCTAGGCATGGCCTGATCGATCCGTCTCCCGGCTCTGCCTCCTGCGGCCAAGCTCAGCTGGGGTCTAACTGGGTCACGTGCAAAGCCATTTCCAACGGACCAGGACACAGGTGCATGACTCCCAAGCGTGTATCCTTGATCTACTCCCCACCACACTGTGAGGCTGCCCCAAGGGTTTTGAACCTGGTCTCCACGCCCTGATTGTACTCAGATTTCCAGATTGTAGGTATCCCCTTTCCAGTGTAGACACATAAACCCCGCTGGGGCTCAGAGGAGTGATTTCGATGCCACTAACTGCGTGCTCCTGCAGGAGACTTGGGCTTAGAACAGACTTACGCGGAGACAGGACAGGGCATCGTTTTGTTGGCATGGACGGTTGGCAGGGCCAGCCCGGTTCTGGAGGCGGGAGCCGAGGCAGCAGCATCCTGACTTGGCAGCTTCCCGATCCCGGGGAGGTGACGCCGGGGGATGGTTCTTCAGTGTGATTCGGGGAGTCGGTCGTTCCCGGCCCAGGCCCAGGCCCAGGCCCAGGCCCTGCACGTCTGGCCGTCTCAACAGTTCTGTGAGCTCTCTGCCCCTCCAGAAATCCCTTCGGCTTGAGCCAGCTGCGGCAGCCTCTGTTGTCTGTAGCTAAGAACCCCCGGCCCATACAGACGGAGCAAGGACAGCAGAGGGCAGGGGAAAGCATGTTCAGCATATGGTAGAAGTGTCGAGAAAGAGATATAGGACATTGACAAATATTTTGAATAATGGTTCTACCTTGTGCATTATCTCCAACCCTCACGAAAACTCTGTCAGGCATTAATTGTTCCCGTTTTCCAGAAGAGCACATAGTCTCAGAATGGTTAAGGGACCTGCCCAAGGCCACACAGCCTTCGACAGTGACTCATGAATTTGAACCCAGATTCTTTTGCTCAAAACCCAGGATCTCTCCACTGTTACTCTGCCCAGGCCAACCCTGGGTGCAGAAGGGAGTGGAAGCTCCCATCCTGTTCTCTTTCCACCTCTTGATTTCTCCTTCTCCCGCCCGCGTCTGAGGCACTCTACAGTGTATGTATGCGCGGGCCTTCATCCGTCGGGAGCAGACACCCTTCAGAAAAAAACACTGCAAAGGGTCCATCACTGAGGCGGTGGCGGGATGAGGGGGCGGGGGGTTCCCAGCAGCTTTTTTTTCCTTTCTGCATAAGGCAACTGCACTGTTGGAATTCTTCACCGGAAGCAAGTGGATTCCTTGTGTAATTAGACATCAAAATTAACACTGCCGAAGAGTGATGGAGAAGCACCAGGACGTAAACTGTGGTCATTACCGTGTGGTGGGATTATAGGTGGTTTTTTCATTTTAAATGTGTTTGTGCATTTAAATGTGTTTCAAAAATGAGAATGGGCTCAGGTTGCTTTTAGCCACAAGGAACAGAAAACGCTTCGTCCAACTGGATGGCCCAGCGAGGACGCTGATGGGTTTGTAGGACCTGATGTCTAGCGCACGAGGGAGGGCCCCGCACAGGACCAGGGCTTGTCACCAAAGACTCCCACTGCTTCTTCCTCCTCTCCTCCCTGTGGTCCCAGCACCCTCCCCAGCACACGCTGGCTCCCCTCGGGCACACAGCACCCGTGGAGCCCGCCCTGGAATGAGAGCAGGCACAACAGTGTCCACACACAGAAATAGGGGACTTCTGTTCAGGTGTCTCCTTGTCACCGTGCAGGGACCTTTCCAGAACCTCCGGGCAGACTGTCCTGCGGATCTCATTGGTCAGGACTGGGTGACACGCTCACTCCTAAATCAGTCCCCGGCAGAAGGGATGCCTTCGCCTCGTCTGGTCTACCTGCCAGAGCTGGGGCAGCACCCAGTTTCCCCTGGGAGCCCCAGAATGTGGACGAGGGCAAAAGCCCGAACAAAGCAGGCTTTAGGAGTGAAGACACGCGGACATGGGTGCCTTGTGGAGAGTCTCCGATGGCAGATATTATTTGATTATTTAAAACACTACATTAACTTTTTAAACATTTAAAATTACCCTTGTGTGATTGGACCCGCCGTGGAGGGCTTTGGTGGGAACTGCGTTGCTGGGTGCGCTCTGTTTAGGAAACCTGGCGGCTCCCAGCAGGAGATAATCATGGCCTCAGCAGCCACAAAAAGCCCGTGCTGGGTCTGCTCCAGGGAATCGTTTGATCTCTGGGGACATCAGGAACTGAACGGGACCCACCTGGCAGCCGTGGGGCCCGAAATTCTGCAGGTACAGCTGTCACTTGGGTCACGTGAGCCAGACCACTGATGGGGGCTCCCAGGCTTGGCTAAGAAGGTCCCAGTCTCAGGGCGTCAAGGCTCAATTTTAAGTTTTGTCCTTGGCCATGAAGAGTGCCAAGCTTTCAGCAGACATTACCTGATGCAGCCTTCTTCAATGTCAAAGGCTTGGCCAAGGTGAGTGACGGGGTTTTGGAAGCGTTCCAGGTCCCAGCGTTGCAAATCTGAGGGTCGAGGTAGCAGAAACCACTCGGAGGCCCCTCGGGTTTTCCTGCGTTCATAAACTTCCTCAGGGTTGTGTTTTTGTTTTTGTTTTTGTTTTCAGCTGGGGCTGAACCAGCTGCTGGGAAGTCCTTGTTTCCTTTCAACTTGCAGAGTTGCTCAACCGTTGAAAGCAAGAGATACAGAAGTTAAGCCAATGGTTTCAACATCTTCTGTCAGAGAAGAAGCTTTACTCTGCGTTGAGATTCGAATTGTCCTTGCAGTCTTTGCTGCTAGGACGTAGAAAGAAGTGGATTTATTTTTTCGTAAGTTAAAAAAAGTTTTTTTTTTTTTCCAAGTAATCTGTATACCTAGTATGGGGCTCGAACCCTGAGGGCTCGAACCCTGAGATCAAGAGTTACATACTCTCCCGACTGAGCCATCCGGGAGCCCCACTTTTTCTTTAAATCCACTTATCCTTAGGGTGCCCGGCTGACTCAGTCTGGGGAGCAGGCAACTCTTGATCCCGGGGTTATGAGTTCAAGCCCCACACTAGGGAGAGATTATTAAAAAAAAGGGAGGGGGGAATGGAAGGGAAGGAAAGAAACTTCCCCATTTTTGGGGCCAAGTTAAGGGTACCTTTAACTTCACTCAGCATTCTAAAGCTTGAACGAAATCCCTCGCTTGCAAAGTTGCGAAGTTTCCCTTCCCTCCATTAGGTCGTGTGTTAGGCGCTCGAGGAGCTCCACGATTGTAAATCTCAGAACAGACGGTTGGAAGAATAAATGGACCTTAAAAAGTTGTACAGGGTCTTGCCACTTGTCATTTAAAGAATTTATAAGTCAAGACAGTTCGAACTGCTACCGAGGGCCCATATGGAAAGACCTGAGGGCCAGAGACGTTCTTGGTTTGCTTGCCAGGCGGAATGTCCGAGAATGTCCGCGCCCCCGCACCAGTCGGGTGTTTCCGAGTCCAGCATTCCACAGCCTGATGTGCTGGCGGCTGATGGACTTCTCACGTGGCACACCTGCGCAGACAAATCTCGAAGCTGGGGACCCGGAGGAAAGAACAAAGTGCAAAGAAACTGAGGGAAACAGAGAGAAGTTAAGGCCGTGGGAGCACCCCCGTGAGCATTGGAGTCAGGGCTGGGTTTAGGGTCTCTGCCCTGGAAGTTACTTCTCCTGGGTGTACCTCGGTGTCCCCATCTATAAAATGGGCTCTTTTGAGGATTGATGAGGAGGTGTGCTGGCCCAGTATAGTTGGTCGGGGGCCGAGGAGCTGTTTTTGTCTTCAGCCGGAGCTCTGCATTTAACTAAATTAAGTAGGGCACAGTATTTAGATGTTGTATGGGAGGAGAGACACGGTTGGCTGGCTCCGAAGTTCTCAGTTCTCTGTAGGGACTGAACAACCTGGCCTCCTTGTGCCTCAGTTTCCCTGCGTATGGAATAAACTCAGGTTGCCAGCGTCACAGGGATTCCTGGAAGACTCTCCTGGGCAGCCAAGAGGCTGGTCCCCAGAGAAGTCCTTTGCACACCTGCCTGTGACAGGTGCACGTGCCAAACCTTTGAACAAGGTCAGTCCGGACACAGAGGCCAGCCTTGGTTACCAAGGACAGTGACGTCTTTGTCCTCGGCTGCAGGGGCTTCCTGAACCTGCTGGTTAAAAAGTCCCTTCTCCCTGCCACGTCAAGTTCAAAGGTGTAACTTGTGTCCCTGGGGGTATGGAGGAAGGTTGCACGGGCTCTTGGTTTTGCGTCAGCAGAATACCCCCCACCAGTGTCCTGGGGGCAGCTTCGGGTCATGCCTCGCAAGAGCACCATACCTGACAGAGGCCACCACGTGAGGCAGGGCTGGGTGGCAGGTCCCTTTTAGGAAAGGTTATGCATTCACACGTTAGCGTTTTGGAGTGGGGTGGGCTCTCTCTGAACTTGGAGGGTGACAGGGGCTCTCGTGCCCCGCTAAGCAAGACAACTGCGTCTGCCTACGTTCCCTGACACCTTCAAGTGCTATGTAGCTTGCAACTATAGAAGGTGGTTCACCAAGAAAGGGGTAAGTCTGCTTCTAGCCATTCACACGAGGACTGGTCTTTTGATCAGCTCTCCCTGTTTTACTCTTCCGTTTGGGGGAAATTTTAGATGGGGAAGGACTGATCTAAATAAGTAGAGGATGGTACTAGTAACAAACCAAAGGGGTAGGCAGGGTGAAAATAATCTATGGTTACAGAATGTTCCAGAGGCAGAGCTGTGAGATGCCTGGCTACGGGAAGCATTTACACGGAGGCTAACTATTTACGAAGTGTTTTCACGAACACTGTCTTTTTTTTTTTTTTTAAAGATTTTATTTATTTATTTGACAGACAGATCACAAGCAGACAGAGAGGCAGGCAGAGAGAGAAGGGAGGAAGCAGGCTCCCCGCTGAGCAGAGAGCCCGATGCGGGGCTCGATCCCAGGACGCCGGGATCACGACCTGAGCCGAAGGCAGCGGCTTTAACCCACTGAGCCACCCAGGCGCCCCACCACGAACACTGTCTTATCTAAGCCTTACAACCCTGTGAGATGCATTTTCTGACATCAAATCCCATGAACATCCAATCTAAAAAAAAAAAAATTTTTTTTTTTCCTTTGGAAGAGAAAGCTCTCAAAAAGTGCCCTGGGCTACAGAGATGGTCCAGTCAGGCACTGCCAAGGTGGGAAGGGCTGAGAGACGGGGTTCTCAGCGTGGTGTGAAATGAGCAGATGTGTGGCTCTCAGCGGGAGGTCACAGAACATTCTGGAGGCAGAGCTGCGGGATGCCTGGCTGTGGGTTGCACTCCCAATAAGGAATCAAACAGAAACACACACCCCTTTCCCCCCAGACTATGGCCAAAAGCCTTTGGGGTGTCAGGAGATTTCGGGGCCCGAGGTGGCTCTGTCTTTCATCCATGTCAAAGAGAAAGTGAGGGAGATCTGGGCCCTCTCTGCCTCTTCTCTGTGAGGTCCTCTCTGCCCACAGGACTGAGAGTGGAGCAGACCTTTCTCTTCCCTCTGTAGCCTTGGGGAAAATGCACCGTGGATCGCATTTAGGATGCTCTGCTTCTGTCCCTAACTCGGCGTCATCTTGCTGTGTGACCTTCAGCCTGTCCCTTGTTGGCACTCTGTGGCACCTGCCAGGCCAATCCCGCCTCCATCTTGTGCAACCAGCAAGCAGCAGCCTGGGAGCGATCGCTGACTTGCTAAGTCCCGATCTGGCCCACCAGAGAAGTGCCACGCAGCTGCATCGGGGTCGCGGAAGCGAGGACTCTATTTTGCGAAACAAACAAACTACAAAGAAGTATGATTGGGTTGGCTATTTGTGGGTCTCTGAGCTGGAAGCCGCAAGGCCTCAGGTCACATCCTCTGTCGCCCTAAATCTCATCGGATGAGCGCCAAGCTTCCCCACAGGGTAGCAATTCTCTCGCTCGGCTGCTTCCCCAGGCTCGGTGTCCTAGCTCGGTGACACAGAGGACAGAATGGGGTGGGGAAGAGCACCACCCCCAAGGATGCTCCCGCTCAGTCCATGGGACAGAGAGGTGTGTTTACCGCACTCAGAATGAAGATCTAATGTAAGGGTCGTGACTTCAACCTACCCAATATTTAACAGGGTTCTGGAAAATGGCAGGTGCCATGACAAGGAGAAGAAAATGAGTGGATACCGTCCTAGGACCCAAGCAACTTACAATCTGATGAGATACAGACCCGCTTCTTTTCCAGTCTCGTTGAAGGCGGTATGCCTTAAGTGGCAGTGCCAAGTTCATAGGCATTATGGAAAAAGAACAGGTGACAGGAAAGGCTTCAGGGAGGGCTGCAGAGCTTACCAGCTACATCGTCCCTGTTTCCATGTCTGCCCTATGCAGCAGGCTGAGCCCCTGGAAGGCAGATCTGCTTTTCTATACTGTATCTTCCCACACTCCTGTGCTTAATGTGGTGTCGGAATAAATTACAGAGCTGAATAAATGTTTGCCGAGTTAACAAAGGGATGAATAAATGAAGAGACAGAGTGGAGATGGAAAGACAAATCATTCTGGACAAAGGAAAGCTGGGGACAGGGTTTATAGAAGATCTCAGATGGCAGCGTTTGATGCTTCATTTATTTCTGTCATCAGTGTAGTTTTCGAGCCAAAGTGTGAGTTTTGTGTTTGTGTTGTTTGGAAACGGAACTCTGCCAGCAGCACGAAGAGGGCCCTGGAAGAAGGAAGACGTTTTTTGGCGGCGAAACCAATTAAGGAAAGGGGAACGTTGCCTCTCCGGATTGAAATGAGGTATTTCAGAAATGTGTAAGGTCAGATGATAACTTTTGCAGTTCTGGCTTCTTGGCCTGAAGTTTTCCCAGGTTGCGAATGATGCAATGGTATTAGCTCAAGGCCACGGGAAGGCTGCCAGAGCTTCATCAGGAAATTGTGCCTGTAGGGTGAGCTACATTGTCCGTGCTTTTCCAGGCTGGAAACTTTGCCAGATGGCCCATGTCAGGAGACTCTGTCATGTTATGCAAGGCTGTCTTTTACCATCAAATGAGAAAGTGAACTCTTCCAGACGTGGAGGAGAGCCCACATGTCCCCGGGACAGATCGACGTTCAAGGGGCAAATGCCAGGGTGGGGCGGGCCACTGGAGAATAAGATTAAGAGCCACTGGGCCTCTCACACAGCCTCGATGTTTAATTGACCCTGACTCTTAGTTACATTCAAAGGGATCATTCGGACCTTATTTCTCGTTGCTGTGGCTGTGGTGGGGAAGATGGGGCTCTGCAGGCTGAAATTTGAAATTTGAGCTAGGACTGTCACCTGCCTCCCAGTGTCTCTCCTGCCACGACCCTCCCCTTAACCCATTCCCCCAATTCTCTCGGTGTCACCAACTTCCCATGTGTTCCTTGGGATGACTCCTGAGAGTGCACTAAGAGCGATGGGGAAGATGTGGCCGTAGGGAGCAGGGACAGTGTCCCCAGCTCTGGTTAATCCTGTTGGCTCAGTGTCAGTACCCAGGCAGGTGTGAACAGGCCATTGATACCACGTCCTGACCACATCAGCCAGGGGCGGCCCCGTGGTAACTCAGCTGAGAAACCCGAAGGAGCCAGAGGGTCGCTCTGTGAAATGCAGAACTTGGGAATCTTCGGTCTCCATCCCAGGATACCCATCAAGGCTTCCATCCACCAAATGAGAGGTGACAACGGATAGGCGAGGATTTACTAATAAAAATGCCCATTGACCTGGGGCCTCACTCAGGGTGTCTTAGAACACTCCCGTAATACGACTTTCAAGAGAGCCTGAGGAAGAGAGCAGGGGTGCTGCTGCAGACGGGGGAGGCCACATCGTGTCACCCCCACTAGTGTTGCGCCATCCCATCAGTCCTACCCTTTGCTGTGTGTTCACACACATGCTGCATCGATGAAGTGTCTTTCGAGGAAGGGCTTTGATCCTCTTTGTCCTCTCCTCCTACCTCCTGGCTGGGGGCCGAGCTGACATTGAGATAAGGGCAGGGCAGCAAGACAGAAGGGACCCACGGTCCTGATGATGAGGAATGAGACCACCGGAATCTACATAGCTTAACTGTCAGGACTCCTGTGTCAACACGGACTGACTGTTTATCTAGAGAATTCTTGCCTGGGCAGATAAGACTGTGAACCAATAAAGAGCTTCACCATTTGCTTCAGGATACTCATGAAAAATAAGATCTTCTAACAAAAGGTGGTTCATCTTGGCAAACGACCCTCTCAGGAGGATAGTTTGCTCACCGGGGCAAATGGCTTGTTTATCAGACAACTGTTCCCTTATCGAGACTAGAATTTTCGAGACCTTCTGCTGGTTGTGTCCACCAGGCCTTAACAACTACATCACAAAATGGCCTGGTCCTTCTGAGGTCTCAGCTTTGAGAGGCCTGCCTTGAACACTTAAGCCAAGACCCTTACACCCTGAAATGTACCCCTGACCTCCCCCAGCTGATGGACCATGAGTGTCTCTGGGCTGACTCTGGTCCAGTGGAGCTCTCCCCTGCTGTCGTTGCTTTAATCACCTTGGCCTTGGTTTGGTTCATCAACCCGTTATTCTGATGGTCCTTTGGGGAAGCTGGCCATTGATATTGGTGATGGAGGCACCATACCAGCCTTGGACTGAGTTCACAGGTGGGGGGCATACGCTTCTATGTTGTCATGACACTTTTTTACTTTGGGGGTTCTGGTCACCGACCGCCAACCCTGATCCCCTCACTTCTCTGCTCTCTCTTTCACACCATACTCGTCGTTATGCCTCACACAGGATCTGCCATACAGTAAGAGCTCCACGTACGTGTGCTAACAAGATGGGGACTGGTTCTTTTCATTGAACTCTGTAGTATGTCCCTCAGTAGACTTTCTTACGGGTTTCAGACACTTGCACAGCAAGACTGATTTAAAAACAAACATACCATAATTTATACATCTGAACAAGGGTTGTTTCCTTCAAATAAGATTCCTTGGGAGTCTGTTCTTGTGGGATTGATACCACTATTTCTTGAGACATCTTCAAATACCTCTTTTGCAATTATGTCTTGATTTGCCAGCCTCAGGGGTGACAGGCCATCTTTTTTGTGTGTGAAAAACGTTTTGTTATTGGTGATTACAAACATATACAGATGTGGACACAATCACACAATGATCAATACCAACTTAGGACCAGTCTTATTTCATCTAAGCCTGTACTCCCTCTTCTCCCCACCTGGCTTATTTTGAAGGTAATCCTGGACAATACATCATTTTGCTCCAAAATATTTCAGCGTGTCCCTAAAAGACAGGGCTTCTTTGAAAAATGTTAGCCATAATACCGTATCCCGCCTTAAAAATTAGTAACTTTTTAGTATCACTGTATGTTCAAAGTGTTTAAGCTCTCTGGTTTCATAACACTTCGTGAAAATCAGGATGGAAATCAAGTTCATATACTGCAATTGGTTGATGTCTCATGTCTGTTTTTTTCTTGAAAAGTTTTAACTGAAGTGTACTATATACAGACAAAAGTGTAGGAGTCCTAAGGGTACAGCTCCGTGATCTCCCAGTCCCTTGTAGGCCCGTCCCCCTTTCCTTCCTTTGGAATTTATCTGGTGAAGAATATGTGTGTCTTGCAGGGTTGACGCTCAGGCAATTGTTTTCCCCATGGTATCATTTGGCCTGTTCCTCTGTCCTCTGTGTCCTGTAAATTGGTGGTTACACCTACAGGCTTATCAGATCCGGTCAGTTTTCACCAAGGCCATTTCCTAGGAGCTGCTGTTTACTCCCAGCAGGAGGCTCGTCATTCCCGGGATGTCTCTTTTTGAAAGCATCTTTCGAAGGTGGATGTGATTTTTACAAACAGGCGAAAGCCAGTCGGAGCTGAGCGCCGTGGGCAGTGTGGGCGCTCCAGCTGGAAAATGATGGTTTGCGAAGAAGGAGGCGTGATCGAGTTATCAGCGATGTCCTCGATGTCCTCGTTCGGCTGCTCAGCTGGCCCTGAAGGAAATCCCGCAGCCGCTCCGGAAATGGGCTGTGCGTCCCACGTGCGGCCGCCCAGGGTGACTCAAGCGGAGGGCGCAGCAGGGACACCGCCGGGGAACTCGCGCGTGGGCGGCAGAGCCGGCCTGGCTACGCGGGCGGACGAGCGCGGTGGCCCTCCCCGGTCCTTCGCCCCTCAGGGGCCGCGTCTCCGCGTGCATCACACTCGAGCTTCGGAGCCGCGGCTGGAACTGCGCTGTCCCGCCGGAACGCAGCCCTCCTGGCCGCACGTCAGCTCCACCGCGGGGTCCGGACGTGTGGCCAAGACGACGCTCGGCTCCACCCAGCCCCTCCCGAGCCCCGGCACTCGCCCCAGCCGCCTTACTCGGCGAGAATGTGGTCAGGGCACTGCCGCGGGAGGCCTGCCGCTCCGGAGCAGTGCACAAAAAATGAGGGGCCCCGGCCCTCCGGCGCCGGCCAGACCTGGGGGCAGGGCCCTGGCCCCGGCCCCAGGGAGCCGCAAAACCAGAAGGCCGGGCGGGGATCCGGGCCCGCGGCCTCCTTTGGCATCTCGCTCCGCCCCTCGCCCTCGCCCCGCCCCGTGACGCAAGCAGGGCGGAGCCAGCGGCCTCTAGTGAGACCCGCCGGTGCGTCAGGGCCGACGCCAGCTCCGAGCTCCTCCCACGCCCGCCGGCCCCCGAGATGGCGCCTGCGCAGCGCGGCTCGGCCCGGGTGGTGCCCCCTCCCCCTCCCCTAGCAACGGTCGTCGGGCCCGCCTCCGTCCGTCGGCTGCGCTCGCGCATGCGCGCTCCTTCCGGCCGCCCGGCCCCGCCCTCCCCGTCACCCGTAACAACCACTCGAGCCTCGCCGCGCCCCTCCCGCTCCCGCCCCCCCCGCCCCGGTCCACTCCCCGGAACCGGCGGCGGAGCTGCGGCCGCCGGCAGTGGAACGGCGACGGCACCACGGAGCCGCCGGCATGAGCGCCCCCCGCCGCCCCGCGTCCCGGGCCCGGCCTTTCTGACAAGAGGTAGGCGCGCGTCTCCGCGGCGGGCTCCGAGCGCGCCCCCGGCCCGGCCCCTCCCAGCGCCGCGAGGCTCTTCGCGGCCCCTTTGCTTCCTCGGTCCGGGCGGGAGCGGGCCCCACCGCCCCCGCTGCCCCGGTAGCCCCCACCCTCGCGCCCGCCTTCGCACTCCGGGAGCCCTCCCTGGGGGAAGCAGACTTTGGGGTCCACGCCCGCCCTCGGCTCCCCACCCTCGGGCTGGCGGGGGCTGGGGGCCCGCGGGAGCCGCGGCGCTGGACCCTCCGGACCGGCCCGAGGGCCCGGCCGCCCCTCCGCCTGCGTACGGCGGACTCCCTGGTTCCGGCCATTGGCTAATTTTTAAGCACCGATTGTCATGCAATAGAGGCTGCTCTGGTCCGGGATGCCACTGGCCGTGGTAACTCCGGAGTCCCACGTAGGACGGTTCTCTGGACCTGAGCATCCGAAGCGGGGCGCCGGCGGGAGTTGAGAAGCTCGTGAATTAGCAGGTTCCCCGGCGTAGTCACTCTGGGTTCTTCCGGGCGGTGGAATCCTGAATGGGTGTTAGTGTCTCCGCCGAGCATTCTGCTTTTCGAGTCTCCCCCAACCCCCGCATCCCTTTTTATACCCTGTAACCAGCCTCCCCGTCTCTGGGAGATGCTCTAAAGTTAATTTTCCCCGTTTCAGAATTGTGCACCAGCCTGGTCAGGTTTGCAGAACGGAATAGAACGTGGTCCCGGCGCATCGGGACCTGCCAGTCCCAGACCCAGTATTAGTGCCGGGCGGGGTGAGGCGCGGGACTCCGGAGCTTGGCTCTGAACGTTGTGATTTCAGAGTTGGACGTTCTTCGAGATTATCTCACCCGAAACCTCATTTTACAGAGGTGAAACCGAGTCCGAAGGACGTCAAATGACTGCTTTGAGGTCACCGGGAGTAGTTCTGTAGCAGCTTTCAGACTGCCAGTGTTGTCCAAGATAACCTGTTCTTGCCGGGAGAGATACGCTGAACAAACACACCAGAGAGTTCCAGACCTGGTGAAATGGAATGATAGAGATAAGAATCTTCTGAAATAAAATATATCTCCTTTTTTTTTTTATTACAGCTAGACTTTGGGCACCTTGAGGATCCGTTTTGTAAGTTAGAATATTCTCTGACCGTATTCAGCATGAAGTGACATCCTTAATGATTATTCTCAGCAGGACAGGTAGGCTCTTAGGGTTTATTTTTCTTCCTCACTTTTTTTTTTTTTAAGATGATTTTATTTATTTATTTGACAGGGAGGAGAGATCACAAGTAGGCAGAGTGGCAGGCAGAGAGAGAGGGGGGAAGCAGGCTCCCCGCTGAGCAGAGAGCCCGATGCGGGGCTCGATCCAGGGACCCTGGGATCACGACCTGAGCTGAAGGCAGAGGCTTAACCCACTGAGCCACCCAAGGTGCCCCTTCTTCGTCACTTTTAAATGGGAAAGTAAAGTCACACAGAGAACTCCAAAAAACGTGTGTTTTTCAGAAAAATACTTGTAGACTGGCACCAGAGTGGGAATAGGTTATCTTGTAGGAGGAGTCCTTTCTCTGGGAAGTAGGCAGCATCTAGTGATTATTGACAGTCATCAACATCGGCCTGAGGCTGGAGGTCCGCTCAGCCAGAGTGCTTGGTGTTGCTGTCCCTTTGAAGACAGGTCTCTGAAATTGTAGTCTACGCAGTTAGAAAACAGGGATTGACAAGTTTACTTTGAAGCTAGCTTTTGAGGAGTATTCCATAATTTGAGATACTGTAGGATTTTTTCCCCATTTTTATTTTTGTGTGTCACCAGGCTTAATATCTTGAAGTGCCATCACTTTTATTTAGCTTCTTGTAGAAGTTGTGGCAGGGAAAATGATTCAGGAACTAATTATTGGAGCATAACGTTTCAGTGCTGGAAAGAACTGGGATCCCGCACCCAGGCCAGCCCCTGGAGAGGCTCCAGCAGGGCCGGAGCAGAGCTGTTTCCCTCATGACACTTGGACTTCCTTCACCCTTTCTTACTGTCTTGTCACCTTCTCCTTCCTTGTACAGTCCAAGTGTCCTCTTCGGGATTTTGTGTGTAGGGAATTATGTGACCTATTGAGGTCCCTTTCTACAGTTAGACTGTGATATGATGAGTAAATGCAGACGTAATTTTTTCCAGACTTAATCATGGCTTTTTTAGTCATATATGTTTGTGTTTTGCAGGTGTGAGAGGATTGCTATTGTGTTACAATCATGGTGCAGAAATACCAGTCACCGGTGAGGGTGTATAAACACCCCTTTGAATTAATTATGGCTGTAAGTACTTGACATTTTAATTTAGTCTTTGGCTTTTTTTTTTAAGTATTCAAATGGGATGATCTGTAAACAGGTGTTAATTTTATAATTTGTTTCCATTGCTCTGCTGTTACTTACTCTGTTTTTATGCTTAAGATCCGGATCTAGAGTTCTTGAAATGTTTTTAAACCGTTAATCTCTAAAAATGAAAACCTGCGTGTTTTGTTTTTTTTTAAAATCCACCTCTGGTTAATATGTGAATTTGAGTTAATTCTCTCTGAAAACACAGAAGTGGGTTTCTGACTAAATACTTCTTCTTCTGGATTTTGCTCTTTTTGTTTGTTCGTTGAAGTAGAAAAGGGATGTGGAGATTGGCTTTTCTTCCCTCTGCTGCTCGTTCGGAAGCATGTTCTGGTTGTCGAAATTCAGTTATATAACAATGAGCACTATGGGATGGAGTTTAATTTGATGATTCTAACGACTGCTGAATGAGTTTTTCCCCCTGAAGTCAAATTCGTGTGGCATAGCAGAACTCCACCAACGGATTAACTCAAGTCTTAATTTTTTTTGTTACTCATCTGAAGAGTTTGGCTGAAAATAAGCATTTCATTAGATGCAAAACAAATCTTTTTCAATCACTTTTAGACTATTCTTGGGTATTCTTTCTTTTCTGTGTTACTGTTAAGGTGTAATACAGCCTAAGTACAGGAAATGCTTTGGTCATGAACATAACGATGGAGATGCCCAACTGGACCAAGATCAAGATCCAGAACATACCAGCCCAGCGAGGAGTCCCACTTGCCCCCTCCCTCCCACCTCAGAGTTAGCTGCTGCTCTGACTCGGAACGCCATTGATGAGGGTTGGCTGTTTCTGTTCTATATTTAACTAGAAACTCAGGTGTTTTTGCATCTGGCTGCTTCTGGGCAGCCTCGTTGGTGAGATCTATCCAGAGCAATATAGTTTTGAAAAATAACCCCCAAAACGCAAGCCCTGTCAAGGAAGCAGTTTAGATTTAAGGAATCTTTAAAAACTGAGACGTAATTTACATACAGTGAAATGGTCGCATTAGGTGAACAGTTTGATCAGTTGTTTTTTTTTTTAATATTTTATTTATTTGACAGACAGAAATCACAACTAGGCAGAGAGGCAGGCAGAGAGAGAGGAGGAAGCAGGCTCCCTGCAGAGCAGAGAGCCCTACGTGGGGCTCGATCCCAGGACACTGGGATCGTGACCTGAGCCGATGGCAGAGGCTTTAACCCACTGAGCCACCCAGGCGCCCCAGTTTGATTAGTTTTGATGGAAGAGTGACCCACGCCTCTGTCAGGACACAGAACCTTTCCACCCATTACCTCAGAAAGTTCCCTTGTGCCTCTTCTCGGTCTGTGTGAGGTTTTGAGGGGTTTTCTTTTGGCATGGGGGTGGTGTTTTTAGTTCTGCATTTCCTTTTTTTTTTCTTCTTGAAGATTTCATTTTTATGTAATCTCTACACCCTGTGCGAGGCTCGAACTCACAACCCCGAGATCTAGAGTCCTGGGTTTGACTGGTGGAGCCAGCCAGGCGCCTCCGTGTTTCCCTTAAATACTAGGACTGTTCAGTATTTTCTGTGAATGGTTTATCAGAAAGGCTTGTTTCCTGTTTGCATGTTGTGCGTGCTGCTTTGGCTTTTGGTCATATGCAGCAAAGACCCACTCCAGAGAGCCTGAGAAGGGGTATTGTTCGTGGGAACACATGTGGTGCGATGGGGTGATGGGAATCGCACAGAAATGCAGGAATGCGAACTGGCTGGGCTGAGCTCCAAGAACCCGGCCTTGGAAGGTGGTTCCCGGCAGCTCTGGGAGCCTCGGCTGCACTTGTCCCTGGAACTTCACCCCGCGGGACTCGGCCTTGCTCCATAGTGGGGAGCCTCTCTCCCCCTTCTCCTGCCAGTCTGCTGCTTTGCCCACTCCTGGTTTTCCCTCCCCTGTGGCTTCAGCTCTTGTGCCCTTTTAGCTCTTCAGAGCCCCTCCAGCCCTAGCTCGGCCTGGTCACAAGTTCTCGATCACTGCATTCTTTCAGTTTCTAAGTGACCGAGTCTTGTCATGTTTCCCAGTTCAGATTCTAGAGAGACTTGATCTGGGCATCCTCCCCCTCCCCCCCGCCCCCCAGAGTGAGGCTGTAGGTTATTGGCCAGCCTGTGGGTTATTGGCCCCCGGGTGGTGGCAGAGGCTGGTGGAGTTGGGGGAGAGGTGTGGGGAGCAGTGGGGCCCAGTGGAGCCCTGGGAGGCTGTGAACTGCTCCAGGGGCTGGGCCGGGCCAGGTCCGCAGGGGGCACAGGAGGCAGGAGTGGTGCATTCTGTTTTGTGAAACTTTTGGTAGATCTTAAAAGCTCAGTGCAACCCTGATTGTGGGAGGCAAAGGTTTTTTTTGGTCTCTTCTGCAGACACTAGATCCATAACGAGGAGTTTTGACTGCCTAATGATCAACTTCCTTATTTTCCTTGCTTGACTATTTTCAAAATGGTAACGTTTGTCCTGCCCATTTTATGCGTGGATTTATAGGAGAATTTGAAATTGAAGTTCTGATCCATCCCCCTAGGCTTTTAAAATTAACTCATTTTTAAATTGCTTTTGTTTTGAGGCAAGTAGTCGTTTTCTTTTGGGTTGTGGAAAATATTTTATAATCTGCAAATGAAATATATTCTCTTTCCAGAATTAGACAGGACCTAGAATGTTTTAAGTCCTTAGTGATTATTGTATGGTGTCATCGGCCACTTTTCGGACTGGAATTGTATGTCATAAAATTCTCTTTATTTACCTTGCTTTATTATTATTTTTTTCATTGAGGAGAAACAGTAGTATAATAGATTTAGTCTGGAAATATTCTGTGCAGTTCTTCAGGGTGAAGAGAGACATGGTTGAAGCAGGAACAAAACTCTAGCTTCAAGGGAATTTTTTTTTTTTTAAGATTTTATTTTTAAGTAAGCTCCACACCCAGTGTGGGGATCGAACCTTCAACCCAGAGACCCAAGAGTCCCATGCCCTACCGACTGAGCCTGCCAGACGCCCCTCCAAGGGAAAGGGGTTTGAGAGAGTGCCGCAGCGAGGGCTGGGTAGTGGTAGGAGTGCTGGGCAGGTGGTCGGCCTGGGGAATCGATTTGAGCCTCCAAGTCTTGCTTCAGGGGGGCCCCTGGGGGGAGGAGACTGTTAGGGAAAATGCCAGTCAGTTGACACATGGCCTTGTCTGTCAACTGGGAGAGTGACTGAGTTCAGTATTGCCAGAAAATGGCTTGGGTGGAAATTGCCTAGTGTAACTAGGGATAGGTGGGCCTCCTATTTGTTAATTGCATTTGATTGATTTAATGAAAATTTACCTTTTGGGATCAGTGTACCCGTAGCATGAAGAAATCACGTTGATATGTTTTCACTAACTCCTTTGAATTAGGTGGCAAACAAGCAAGATGGAGGGGAGTTCCCCCCCCCCCCGCCCCCGGGCCCTTAGGGCATTTTAAGGGCTTGCTTTTGTGAGAAGCAGCAAGTTAATGCTTCAGTGAGTGGAGAAATGGCCTGAGATCAGCCCCTGTCTCACCTTGGAGGGTGAGGAGCCCGAGGCGCACGTAGGGCAGAGATCTGCTCCCGAGTCCGTCGTTCGGCAGCCTGCAGGGGCTGCCGAAGGTTCGCCTTCCCCAGCCTGCCTCTGGCTTGTCCAGTCTCTGCCTGGGCTGCTGGGAGGCCTAGTAAAACCTTGAAGGACAATTAAGATTTGGGGTCTCACCCAGGCAGAGCGAGGGGATCCCACAGACCAGAAGCTTGGCGTGGCAGGGAGGACTCTGATGCGCTTGCAGGAGAGTTTCATGTTGACATTTCTGGGGGAAAACACAGTTTTGAAACGAAACATTTTCAAGCACAGCTTTCCCCCTCTGATGCCGCGGGCCTCTTACTGCCACCCAGGGAGGGGTGAAGGAGCCGGGTGCGGGTGGAAGATGGTGTGGGAGGGTGGCTGGGAGAGGGCCCCGTACCTCTGGGTTGCTGGCAAAAGGTCTGCCCTCTGTCCTTCGCGGCCCAGGGAGCTTGGCACCAGTGCGCACAAGTGGGGTGAGGACTGGCCCCTTATCCCTTCCGGCCCCAGACCCCAGGACAGCTATCGTTTTGACCTGGTGGAGCCCATGATGGGAGAGGCCCTGTCGCCCCCCCATGCCAGCACCGTGTGGCCCGGGGCTCCGCTCTCAGGAGCACCAGCCGCCTTCCAGGCTCCCCTGCCCCTGCCATCTGTGGCCCAGCAGATACAGCCTCTGATTGTGTCCTCGGGTCCCGCGTGTCTGTCCCTTTGTCTCCTGCTTGTTCCATCTTGGATGCCTTCAGGTCACCCGTGTTCTCTTGCCAGACGCTGTGTCCGCTTGGTCACCCGTTTGAGTGACCTCTTACTGTCTGTCTCACCTGCTGTAAGCTCCCGTGCTCTTCCTCGAGGCCCTTCCTGTCCTCCTTTCTCCGTTTAACCTTACTTCACAAACGTGCATTTTTAAATACGTCCTGTGCTGTTCTGGGCGCCGCACGGTGTTTTTCCGAAGGCCCGTGCACCCTTTTGACAGTTCCTCCTCCCCTTCCCCGCTTGCTTCTCCCCATTCCGTTTGTGTGAGTCCCGGTCCTGCTGACCTTGCCCGCTTCCCCCGGCCTTGGAGGGGCGGCCCGGGCCTCTCTCCTGTTCTTCCCATGTCTCGTCATCAGGCTCGTCAGGGTCAGCTGCGTCCCCTGCTCCCCGGGGTTTCTGCTCCGGGTTCCGCGCAGCTCTTTCATACGTTCCTCGGGGGCGGGGACTTTGCAGAGTTTTTCTCGTTTCCTCAAGCGTTGGCGCTGAGCACGTCGTAGGCCCCAGGTGGCACCTGGTCAGCGGACGTCTGTGTGCAGAAGCTTTGGGCGGTGGATCTGCTGGAAACTCGGATCGCACATGTAACTCTGTGGCCTGTTTTCAGACGAGAGACTCTATGTTTTCTCCGTGGAAGAGAAGTAACGCGCTGTGATTTTCAGTTAGTCAGCGCTGCCCTTAGGAGCAGAGCCCTTTTGCGATGAATTTGACTTTTTTTTTTTTTTTTACATCTTCATAAAGTATACAGAGTTCATAAAGTTGACCGGCAGCTCACCGGTAGTTCGAGCAATGCACTTTTGTAGGTTGAACAAACAGAGAAGCCGTTTGCCGGTGAGCAGTCGCCACTGAGCGTCCCACCCCTGCTACGTTTGCTTGTGCTCTTCTCTCTCGTATTTCTGTTTGTTTCATTCTTTGTGTTTTTAGCCCCTTTTCCCTTTCCCCAGGTGTCTCCTGGCTTCCCGCTGAGACTAGATGATGAGGGCAGGCGGGAGAGATTTGCTGTGAGTTGGGTGCACATCGAGTTCCTGCCACAGGCCTGCTGGGGGCCCAGTGACTGGGCCCGTTACCTGGTGTCGGCTGTGGTGCGGAGGAATTAGCCCGCAGACAGAGTAGGGACGACAGGGCCTAGCGATTCCCACACCCTCCCCTCTTCCCTACCTCCAAATACGAGGTGAATTGAATCAGTAAGTAAATGACTTCTCTGAATCTGTGTATTTCTTTCATTTTTAAGATTTCTTTTAGATGAAACAGGAATTCATACTTATATTTAGGCTTTATTCTGTCCATCAAGTTTCCTGTATCAAAACAGCAGGGGACGCCTGGGGACCCCAGGCAGACTTGTATGGGGGGCTGCAGTGAGAAGAGCCCCACGTTGAGTTGAACCGAGGCTGGTCTTTTTGGGGTGAGAGCGAGGTGTGCAGAAATCCGAGAAATACAGCGCCTCCTGGGGAGGCGGCCCGGCACACGAGCCACCCCACTTCCATTGTTGCTCAGGTTGGCTGGGGTGGGGGGGCCAAGTCCGCTGGAACCCGGCCTTGCTTTGTCCTTGCTCACTCTTCCTGGCAGCCCCCCACCTCCTGAAGCCCCGTGCATCCTCCCGAAGAAATTTCGAGCCTCCTGTCCCACTTTCACCGTTTCTCCCTCTGACCTGAGTCGCACGCATGTGGGGCTTTGAGCAGCATTTTAGATTTAAGTGTTGTCGTCCCTTCTCTCGTTGTTGTTGTGCTTCTTTTTTTTTAATATTTTATTTTACTTATTTGACAGACAGAGATCACAAGTAGGCAGAGAGGCAGGCAGAAAGAGAGGGGGAAGCAGGCTCCCCGCGGAGCAGAGAGCCCGATGCGGGGCTCCATCCCAAGACCCTGGGATCATGACCTGAGCCGAAGGCAGAGGCTTAATCCACTGAGCCACCCGGGCACCACTCATTGTTCTTCTTGAAGCACATCTTCTTCCTCTCATCCTAGAGTTCATCCCTGGGCCTTTCAGCATCCCTGACTCTGGTTTCCCAGTTTCTCATGGTGATACTGAAACACGTCCTCTCGTTGATCGAGGCGGGGTTTTATCTTCAGGCAGCCTGATGGGCAGTGATTTGTTTTTACTCAGAGGTGAATAATCAGTGTCATGTATTTTGGGTAGCTGACTTTCAGCAATTTATTCAAGTCCAGGAATGGAGGGAAATGATCCAGTTTCTTTGATGGCGTATTAAGGTCAGTTTTCAGTGGGGGGATATTGTAGTCTTCTCATTTATAGGCTGTTTGAGTGCCGTAGTGTGACTCCTGTTGCATTTAATACAAGCTGGGGTGTAATTAGTCAGGCTCACTTAGTTTTGGAAATGGACAATTATAGTACACTTTCATTACATGCTACTTTGTATAGAACTAGGCATTTTCCCTTCTCTTACACCCACTTGCCAACACATTATGCATTCCAGATTATTTTTAATGTGGTAGGGTGAAGATAGTTGTGGTTCGGTACGAAATATCCAAAGGAGAAATAAAGCAGGATCTGACTCAGCTCCTTGCCTCTTTGATTTACCTGTTTTTGTGAAAACACAAAATACCAGACAAAACCCCCGAAACCTTGTATTATGGACATTTTCAAGCATATGTGAGTAGAGAGGATGAAGTGTCCAGTTAGTGCGACAGGCCCATGACCCCGTGCCAGCAGGAGCAGCGCTTTGCCCCTACTACTGTGTCATCTGTTCCCCCCCTCCCACCACCCTTTTCTTTGCCTGGTGTATTTCAGGTAGATTTCAGACATCTTACCAACTCATCCCTAACTCCTGAAGCATGTATCTCTAACCGATAAGGACCTTTTTCTTTTGTAAACACGATTACCATGTCCTCATCATATAAACGAAAACACTGTGTTCAGACTTATCTTGACTGTCTAGGACAATGTCTTTTCGGAAATTGTTTGGATCCCACTCCAGATCAGCCATGGCTCTTGGTTTTTGTGTCTTCATTCTCCACGCTTCTCCCACATTCTCCCTTCCCTTTGTTTCCTTTCAGGCCCTCACTTTGTTAGAGAAACTGGGTCATCGTCCAGTCCCGTCCCCCTGACCTTTGGCTGACTTAATTGTTCACAGTAGCGGATAGAGCAGGTGGAGCCTCGAATCAGGTCAGCGACTCGTAGCATCTCTGGCTGAAACGCTCGATGACGGCGGTCGCCCTGACTGATTTAGTGGCGAAAACCTGCTGCTCCTCTTTGGCCCCAGTGACCCTCTTCAAGAATGTGGACTTGCAAATAAGATGCAAAATATTCTTTCCCATTAAACTGGGTCTATCCATAGTTACTTTTTAACCTACTTCATTGGTTCTAATTTTTCACACAGAAAGCACTTGAAAGGAGTTCATCTCCTGGCAGGTCTGACTGAGAGTGGAGGGTGCTGGTGGAGGCCTGGCTGGGGACCAGTGAGGTCGGCGCGGAGGGGGCGTGGTCTGAGGGGTCTGGCTAACGGTGCTGCTTCCATGGGAGCCCCGGCTAGGGATATCAGGCTGGCTGGAGAAGTGACCACAGAGAAGTTCACTGAAGAGAGGCCGTGGCTTGCCTCGTGTCATAACTGAGTCTTCGTTCTTGATTTTAACCTGTGTAAGAGGGAAACAGTCTTGTGTATTTTTCAGGGAGTGACTTACACGTTGAAACCGAGAGCATATGCCGCATTCAGATTCTTTTGCTGGGTCCAATCTGATGTTAGGTGAATAGCCTTTTTTTTTTTTTTTAAGTGAAAAGTTTATGTATATGTCATTATCACTCTCTATAAGGTAAATGCTTTATGTGTCTTGATGCGTGCTGGATCCCTTTTCCATTCAGAAATCTTGTCATCTGTTGCACAGCCCGCCTGCATGTTTCCACACCGGTGTGTCCAGAGCGCACTTGGAGTTGCTGATAAGCATGTGGTGTGTCAGTGTCTTGGATATTTTTTTTTTAAGATTTTATTTATTTATTTGACAGAGATAGAGATCACAAGTAGGCAGAGAGGCCGGCAGAGAGAGAGGGGGAAGCAGGTTCCCTGCTGAGCAGAGAGCCCGATGTGGGGCTCAATCCCAGGACCCTGAGATCATGACCTGAGCCAAAGGCAGAGGCTTAACCCACTGAGCCACCCAGGCGCCCCAGTATCTTGGATATTTGATTAGAGGCTGCATGTGGGACTCTCCAGCCTGCACCTCTGACCGATCTCGCCTCTCTCTCCCGACTTCCATGCGTTTCTGGGGGCAGACAGACGACTCCTCTCATGATACTTGTTTTGCTATTTGGGGACCACCGGTTGTATATTTCGTATTTTCTGGGCCTCATAAACATCATGGTGTTTTAATTGGTAGTTAATGCTGTCTTAGAACCATCCAGTTCTCTCTCACCGGACATCTCTTCCTGGGCAGCCTCAGTTAAACCCATGGCTTCAGCTGTTACTTTATAAACAGAAGCTCTCAAAGTTTATCTTCAGCCTCGACTCCCACTCAGGAGCTTCCAGATTCCCAGCCAGCTGCCTGCTAGGACATCTCCATTTGACTATATACAAATTTAGTGTCTCTGAAACAGAATCCACTCCCTCCTCCTGCCTGTGCAAAGAACACAGCCTGACAGAAAACAAATACACAAAAAAACAAACCAAAAAAACCCCAGTAAAATGCCACTCGGAAGTTCTGCCTTTTCCTGTGATCTGCTTCTGACGAGTGCCACGCCACGTGGCCTGCTCTGCCCTCAGACCAGAAACCTCGGCGTCCCTGGCTGCCTTCCCGGCTCACCCTTCAGGCTCAGTGATGACCAGACCCTCCCCGGTTCAGAATGTCTCCTGAACCGTTTGTCTGTCTTTTTCTCCCTCCCTCCCACCTTTTGTTTTTTTTTAAGTTTTATTTATTTAAGTCATCTTTACACGCCAGGTGGGGCTTGAACTCACGACCCCGAGGTCAGGAGTCACGTGCATGCTTCTCTGACCCAGCCAGCCAGCCAGCCAGCCACCCCACCTGAACTGTTTCTGAATCTGCCCGTCTCCAGTCACGTTGGCTCCTCTCCGATGACAGTTCCTGGCGTCCTCGGGGCCTCTGGACTCGCACTCCTGACCCCATCTCACCCACCTACTCTTTGTCCGGGCTGCCGCCAGGGCCTCTCATTGTAAACCTGAACACGTTCCGTGTTGGAGTTCTTAAGTGTCTGCCCCGAACCTTTGAAGTGAAGCTCCAGCTGGTACCCAACTTGGTGCCCGGGGCCCTTCCCCCTCCTCCTGCCTCTCTCCCCAGCCTCACCGCCCCGCAGGAGCCCCCCACGGCTGCCGCACGGCCAGCTCTGTCGGCCCAGTTGGAGTTCGGTCAGCGTGCTGCCGTTTCCCGCGGCCTCTGGGTCTTTCCGCGAACTGCCCGGGGGTGTCCCCCCTCCCTCTCTCCCACCTGGTGGGCTCTAGCTGGTGGGACTCACGTCTCCCAGGTGGGATTCCCTGTCTCTGCTCTCATGGGCTGCTGTCACCTCACTGGTCTCTCCACCTGCAGCTTGTAACGTGCGCGTGGAGTAAGTTCTCCGAGGCCGACTCGTCTGAAGAATCAGTCAGTCTTGGGACCTGCGCGTGTGCTCCTGCGATCCTTCTGCTTCTGGTAGCAAACATTTTGACAGAAGGTCACATTGGATCATATTCTTTTGGTTGGACGTATTTACTACATATACTCGAATTGTGTTTTGAAGGAATCTGACTCAGATCATGTTTTGTGGATAAAACGGCGTCCATATTCAATGAAGTTTACAGTCGCTATAGTTGACTAAAAAATGTGTCCTGGCTTATGTATCATGTGGTGTTTTGAGTGGCTTTTCTCCCATAGTGACGAATACCAAATATAAAAGAATTTCATTTCTCTGGTTCTCCTATAGAACGTAAAATTCATTTAAAAATTATTGACTCTGGGGCGCCTGGGTGGCTCTGGGTTAAGCCTCTGCCTTCAGCTCAGGTCATGATCTCAGGGTCCTGGGATCGAGCCCCGCATCGGGCTCTGCTCAGCGGGGAGCCTGCTTCCTCCTCTCTCTCTGCCTCACTCTCTGCCTACTTATGACCTCTCTCTGTGTCAAATAAATAAATTAAATCCTTAAAAAAAGAAAAAAAAATTGTTGACTCTGGTAATACGGTAGTCTAGTATTTGTGTGTGTGTGTGTGTGTGTGTGTGTGTGTTTTGAGATATCTTCAGGTTTAAATCTGAAAGGTTGATTATTATATGACTCTTTTTCCTTAAGGAATAAGTTATTCTGTAATATTAGGTAGTCCTAGTCATAAATGTGTGTGTTTCTCTTCTTTTTCGTAGTTTAATCCGTGTGTATGTCTTAAAAACCAAGTCCAGCCTAAAAGCTGTAAGGTACAGATTTTTCTTTTTTAGTTTTTTTTTTTTTTAAGATTTTATTTATTTATTTGACAGAGATCACAGGTAGGCAGAGAGGCAGGCAGAGAGAGAGAGGGGAAAGCAGGCTCCCTGCTGAGCAGAGAGCTCATTGCGGGGCTCGATCCCAGGACCCTGAGACCATGACCTGAGCTGAAGGCAGAGGGTTAACCACTGGGCCACCCAGGCACCCTGTAAGGTACAGATTTTAAGAAGCAAATTCATTTACGTCTTTAAGAAGTCGTTGGTTGTATTGCAGGATTTATGCTATTAATATTTAGAATTCTTCCCCAAACACCTGTTGTCTTCATTTTACTTTTAACACAAAGTTGGTGTAGAATGCAAATTCTGGCATTTCTAAGTTCTGATTCTCTGCCGAATCAGGATCTTCTGAGAGTCGGCTCAGCGGCGTGGCCGGTTCTGATACCATCTCAGGTTTGAGAATCGTGGGTGTAGCTCTGCTTAATTAGAATTTGTAGCAAATGGAATAGGAGGAAGGGAAGTTGGTTTCAGTTATAACTTTTACATTTTTGGAAAGGACTAGAGCCTGCGACAGGCTGTCTCATAGAGACCCTTGTTACATTCTGTTTTCTTCTGAAGGATTCGGCGTGCCAAGAGAGAGACTGTTGGTTTGCTTTTTGTGCTTCTCCAGGCCGCCGTTCTTGAGTTTGTTCTGTGATCCCAAAGTTACAGCATGCGTTTCTTTGCACTCGTCTTAATTTAATTATTTGTGTGACTTTCCTAATTTTCAGATGGAGGAGGTTTGTACTGTATTTGATTGTGGTAAATAGACAGTTATATAAAATCTGCCATGTTAACCATTTCTGAGTGTGCGGTTCAGCTAAGTGTGTGCACAGCGTTATGCAGCCGTCACGGCCATTCATCGGCGGGACTTTTTCACCTTTCCCCACAGAAACTTTGTGTCCATTACACACCAGCTCCCCATCCCCCACCCCCTGGCAGACACCCTGCCTCTCTTTTTACTTTCTGTTTCTGAATAGAACTATGACTGTTCCTTATGTGAGTGGAATCCTACATTTGCCCTTTTGTGATTTGCTTTTTACCCAACATCATTTCTTCATGGGTCATCCATGTTGTAGCAGGTGTCAGAATTTCCTTTTTAAGGCTGAATAGTCTATTTTATGTATATACCACATTTTGTTTCTCTGTTCATCTGTCAGTGGACACTTGGGTTGCTTCTACTTTTCGGCTGTTGTGTTTACTGTGCACTTTTAAGGTCTAGTTTTTGACTGTAATGTCAAGAAAAAAATGTGGCTCTCTCTAGGTTTCTTTGTCCTTTGTATTTTTTTTTAAAGATTTTATTTATTTATTTGACACAGAGAGAGAGATCACAAGTAGGCAGAGAGGCAGGCGGAGAGAGAGGAGGAAGCAGGCTCCCTGCTGAGCAGAGAGCCCGATGCGGGGCTCGATCCCAGGACCTGGGATCATGACCTGAGCCGAAGGCAGAGGCCTTAACCCACTGAGCCACACAGGCGCCCCTGTCCTTTGTATTAATAGATTCTAGATCCAAAAGACAACTTCCTTGAAGAATTCTACCCCTGAATTTGGTCCCGTCTATTCAAAGTATATCTGTAATTTACATCTTGTGGCTGCCGTTGCTGTTGGGTTCTGAAGAAAGACCAGCACCTAACAGCAGGGGTAGAGCCCCCAAAGTACAGTGGTGGCTCCCACTGTAGGGGGCGAGAAGCGGCAGAGAGAACAGGGAAGTGGGCGCTGGAAGGCCTCGGCAGTGCGACTTGCACATCAGGCCTCCAATAAATAGCGCGCGACAGATATGTTCCCGTCGGGCTGATACAGCTCCTGCTTCCGGCCTCCTGATGATGGAGTTTTTATTCTGGTTCATGAAGCCGGATAATATTTCCGCAGCTCATTACATTCTTTTATGTGGGCAAACACATGGCATCTTTCAAAGCTGACAGCTGCGATTCCCTGGAACACCAGATGCTTTTCTGAAGTCCATGGGTTTATTTTTTACACTCTGGAAAGTCAAACAGTACTCTGCCAAATCCAGCTTGATTTGAGGAGGAATATGCAAAATTGCTATTTTTGTTGCCACCTATAGACTCTTTTTGCCATTGATGAGATGGAACAGTTTATGGATTAGGAATGGTTCTGGTAAGTTGTGGTGTGTTGCGGAGGCCATTGGATCTTGCGTGGCTCAGTCATGTGATTGCATATGAAACCTGAGAGAAGAGAAACCTTTCGTAGCACTCCAGACACTCTTACTTGCCTGGGGCTTTAGTAATTGTGGCCTGTGAAACATTCGACCTTCAAGATTTATTGACGGAAGTATCTTAAGTATAAAGATCTACTTAAAAGATGTGTCTACCCCGGTTTTTTTCTAACCACAGTTGACCCTTGAACACAGGGGTTAGGGGCATGGGCCCTCCCCTCCCCCCAGTGCAGTTAAAAATCTGCTTATAACTTTTTTTTTAAGATTTTATTTATATATTTGACACACACACAGAGCACAAGTAGGCAGAGCAGCGGGCGGAGGGAGAGAGAGAAGCAGTCTCCTAGCTGAGCAGGGAGCCTGACATGAGGCTCAATCCCAGGACCCTAAGATCATGACCTGAGCTAAAGGCAGCTGTTTAACCGCTTGAGCCACCCAGGTGCCCCAGAAATCTGCATATAACTTTTTTTTAAAGATTTTATTTATTTATTTATTTGACAGAGAGAGACGCAATGAGAGAGGGAACACAAACAGGGGGAGAGGGAGAAGCAGGCTTCCTGCCGAGCAAGGAGCCTGAGGCGGGGCTCGATCCTAGGACACTGGGATCATGACCTGAGCCAAAGGCAGACGCTCAGTGACTGAGCCACCCAGGCGCCCCTGCATATAGCTTTTGCTGGTCCGGAAGCTTAACCAGTAATAGACCGCTGTTGACTGGAGCCTTACTGGTCACATAAGCAGTTGACTAATGCAGATTTTGTGTCTGTCATATACCATATTCCTACAATCAAATGAGGTAAAGAAAAAATGTTAAGAAAGTCATAAAAAATACATTTACCATACTGTACCTTATTTATTGAAAAAAATCTGTGTATTTGTGGGCCTGCACGGTTCAAATTTGTGTTCAAGGGTCCATTGTCGTGTCCTTTAATTCTCTAACAGGGATTGGCTAATGTTGTGCTTTTTATTTTGATGGTCAAAAAAAAGTATGAGATCACCTGGATGCCTGATATAGCTAAGTGCTATTGGACAGAATGTGGTTTCCTGCTAGGGTTATTTGGGGGTGCCCAATAATACTGTTCTGTTTTGTTTTTTTTTTTTAAGATTTTATTTATTTATTTGACAGACAGAGATCACAAGTAGGCGGAGAGGGAGACAGAGAGAGGAGGAAGCAGGCTCCCTGCTGAGCAGAGAGCCTGATGCAGGGCTGAGTCCCAGGACCCTGGGATCATGACCTGAGCTGAAGGCAGAGGCTCAACCCACTGAGTCACCCAGGTGCCCCCAGTAATACTGTTGTTTTTTTTTTAAGATTTTATTTATTCACTTGATAGAGATCACGAGTAGGCATAGAGGCAGGCAGAGAGAGAGAGGAGGAAGCAGGCTCCCCACCGAGTGAAGAGCCCAATGCGGGGCTCGATCCCAGGACCCTGAGATCATGACCTGAGCCGAAGGCAGAGGCCTAACTCACTGAGCCACCCAGGTGCCCCCAGTAATACTGTTTTAATGGTTGAAAGTAAATGCGAAAAGAATTGAGGTGGAATTAATATGTAGAAGATGTGTTTGAGCCAAGTGTAGGCTAAGGTGCCTCGCAGACAGGGAGCTATACAAATAAAGATTTAGCTGAAGAAAGAAGTGGGCATGGTGGGTCGACGTGCAGCCCCTCCCGGTGGGCCCGCAGGTCTGAACGCACCGTGCCGGGCTGTCAGTTTGTGTCTGCGCTGAAGGAGACGTGGGCTCCAACAAATTGTCGCCCTTCCTAGTAAACGCATGTCGTGGGCTTTATAATTGTATGAGCTTTTACCTAGTTTGTGCATATTTAAGTAACATAATAATAAAAATAACTGGTCAACACCAGAGGTCCAAAAACCTTTTCTATCTCAAAAGGCTTGGTACGCACTTACCTGGAGTTCGATTTTGCTGCACTTGCGTGAATCCGTGGCAGCTGGGTCCTTAAGTTGGGTTTGTTCAAAACCCAGCCTGAGGCTGAAGACAACCAGAGGCGGGGTGGGGGTTCACCTGATGGCTTGTTGGCTCCGACTGTTTGACATAGCAGTGTGCGGCCCTTCTGTGCGGTGAACTGAGCCCGTAGTGGTGGTTTGTTTGTTTGACTGTCCTTTAGTTTGATCGGCGTGGCGGCGTGGCCGAGAATGCAAAAGAGGAATGCTCGCGACCTCGGCTTCTGGGTCTGACTTAGAGCCGTGGAAATTTACATCGTGTACACACTGTGACAATGTCACCTTACTGTGGAAAGGTGTGTGGGGGGGTCCTTTTATGTTCATGATTCTTGAAGTAATGTTTCTTTTTCATGAAAGGAATTTTTTATTATTTTGTAAATGGTCCTCAAAAACAACTGTATCATATTTTTAACTTTAGAAGTTTAAAACTTTTGGGGCATCTGACGGGCTCAGTTGGAAGGGCATATGATTCTTGATCTCGGGGTTGTAAGTTTAAGCCCCATGCTGCGTACAGAGATTACTTAAAAATAAAATCTTAAAAAATAATGTCTACACTGTGTTAATTCCACAGATCTAAGTTAGACCAGAAGAAATGGAGGATGCTGCCCGCATCTCATTTACTGCTTATACTTACTTTGTGGGTAGGGCCCCCACCAGCTTTCTTTGAATATAATTGATATTTAACATTGTATTAGTTTCAGGTGAACAACAGTGCTTTGATATATGTACATATTTGTGAAATGATCATTATAATAAGTTAATTTAATATCCATCACCTCACATAGTTACACATTTTTTTCTTGTGATAACATTTTAAGATGAACTCTTAGTAGCTTTCAAATATGCAGTACAGTATTTTTTTTTTTAATTTGTTTATTTGACACAGAGAGAGAGATCACAAGTAGGCAGAGCAGCAGGCAGAGACAGAGGGGAAGCAGGCTCCCTGCTGAGCAGAGAGCCTGATGTGGGGCTGGATCCCAGGACCATGAGATCATGACCTGAGCTGAATGCAGAGGCTTTAACCCACTGAGCCACCCAGGCGCCCCAGCAGTACAGTATTATTAATTATAATCGCTGTGCTGTGCATTACATCCTCAGGAATTACCAATTTTTTTTCTTTTTAAAGAGCTATTTATTTATCTATTTATTTTAGACAGAGAGACCAGGCGCTGGTGAGCAGGGGTGGTGGGGTCGGTAGAGAGAAAAAGAGAGAAAATCCCCAAGCAGACTCCCCACTGAACACGGAGCCCAACTCAGGGCTTGATCTCATGGACCTGAGAGCCTGACCTGGACGCTTAACCGACCGACTGACTGAGCCACCTGAGTGCATGCCCCCCTCTTTTTAAATAAGCTCTATGTCCACCGTGGGACTTTAACTCCTGGCCCTGAGGTCAGCAGTCGCACACACCACCAACTGACTGACTTACAACTGGAAGGGTGCATTTTTTGGAGTAGGTGTTCTCTGATTCCATTGAACAAAGGAGAAAACTGAGGTTGAATTTGTTCCTCCAGTAGTAGTCTTTGACCTGGCTGCCTCGCCCAATGACTGTGGGGCCACTCGCCAGCATGTAGGGGTGGCCCGGCTGCCGCTGGCTCACCTCCAGACCAACCTGGATCCCACCAGCCAGCCGCCCACACCCCACCTTTGCCTCTCCTGATTCTCAACGGGGCTGGGGCTGGCGTATGGCCTTTGCTTTAAAATTCCGCTTCCTTTCTCCTCTGGGTTCCCCCTTTGATCTGTGTCTGACCCAGTTCCCTGCTGGGCAGGAAAACTTCTCTCCCCAGTGCCCTATCTTCCCAGCTTTTCTCTTTAACAGAAGCCTCTTGCTCGTGGGTGGGCACCGCTGGCGTTCAAATCAAGGTCTGTTGACTCCGGAGCCAAAGCTCTGCGTGGGTTCTGTGCTGGGGCTCCCTGGTTTGTGCCTCAGTCCTGGGGGGACGTGCTGCCAGAGTGGAGGGAAAGGTCACTGGGGAGTCGCGGAGTCAGACACTTGGTAATTGACGTGGTCAGGGTGCGGGGTGGGTCGGAAGTTGCTGGCGCTCGGAGTTTGAAATAGACCATTTGAAAAATAAATAAAAAAGAAATAAAACAGAACAGTTCATCTGAGTCCGTAAGCACAGGTGCGGCCTCCTGTCTTTGGTCAGCGGTTGTGCGAGATGCCCCAGGGAAGACTTCGCCTGGGGACGGTGGGGCAGGGGACGGTGGGGGTGGGGTGGCTACCGCCCCCCCACCCCCGCCCCGGGGAACAGCGGGCAGTGTTTACATTTATTCTGGCCGTGGGAGCTGGGCAATTAGTTTCCCGACATGCGTCCTTTCCCTTCCAGGTATATTGTATTTCCTCGTTCTGTGGAAAACGTTAATACCGTTGACAGCAGGCCGGATTCAGGGCTGCCTGTAACCGAAGCCTTTTCAGGGAACATCTTGTTACCTGGCCCCCGCCAGCCCCCGTGCATTTTGCAAAAGTCTCTTCCCGGCTCCGGTTATGTTTACCTTCAGCAGCGTGTTTTCTGCTCCCAGTAACTGAGTGTTGTATATTTAGCTAATTAATTGGTTGTTTAACTAGCTAAACCCATTTATGTCTTACATTTATTTCATATTACAGAGGGAGTATTTTATCTGCAATGTCTAAATGAAATAAAGATTATTTCTGTTTCGCTTCTGTTTGCCTTTTCTTTTCCTTATAGAAAGTGGGAGACATGTATGATAGTACTTATACCAAGGTTGTTTTTTTTTTTTTTTTTTACTGTTGGCTATTTATAAACTTGACACAGTCAGTTTCCACCAGAGCCTCATGAGATTTGCATTTTGTGTTTCTAGGGCCACTGGGGACATATTTATCATTTTAGTCTGGTGGACACATGGATTTTTTGAGGGGTGCATTTTCGAAGTATAATAGAAAAGGTAAATGTTAAAACAAATTTTGTGTTAGAAAGGTGTCCTTCCTCTTCGTGTGCATCGCCAAGTTTGCTGCTTGGGACTGTAGGGCGGCCGTGTCCTTACCCGTGGTCCGTCACTCTCTCCCTCGTTGCGGGGCTCGCAGGCAGCGGGGAACGGTAGCCGCGAGTTTTGATGATTGTTCTTATTCTACGTCAGGATCTATTAAACGTTTCCTCTTTTAATCTTCCACAATTCTGTACATTAAAGAAGATGAGGACATTTAGTAACCTCCCAAGGCCATCTTCCGGCCGAGGGCAGAGCTGGGATTTGAAACCAGTCTCTTGTCCCAGGGTCTGTGCTCTGAGATAGAAAGGCCAAATGCCTCAGGAGTGGGGAGGACCTGGGTTCAAATCCCGGAATAGTTGCTCCTCTCAGCCTCCCATTTCCTCATTTCAGAATAGAGAGAAACATTTCATAGAAAGATCCTGTCTAGTAAACGCGTTGATCTCGGTAACCTTTCATGGTGCGTAGGCCGGGGTTTGGGAGTCTGTTCTCAAGCTCGTTTCCCCCATGGTGTGTGGTCTTCGCAAACGGTCTTTGCCTTCTGTCCGTGCCCCCTCAGCACGTGCCTTCCAGCGCCTGTCCTAGGGAAGGGAGAGAGAGTTTTGAGGAAGGGATCTCCTGAATTTCTCTAGGTTCTTCTGAAAAGAAGTTCGTCTTTTTGTTTTCTTATAACACAGTTGATAGGTGTTTGCTCCTTTTCTTCATATTTAATAGGTATGGGGTTTTTTTAGAATAGTTTTAGGTTTACAGAGAATTGAGCAGATACTACCAAGTTTCTATATACCCCTTTATAACTTCCCATTTATTTATTTGAGAGAGAGGGCGGGCACACGTGCTCACGTGAGCAGGGGCTCTGATAGAGGGAGAGACAGAATCCCAAGCAGTGAACGTGGAGCCCAACGCTTGATCTCACAGCTCTGAGGTCAGGACCTGAGCTGAGATCGAGTCTGACCCTTAACCCACGAAGCCACTCAGGCGCCCCTTCCCCCATTATTGACATCCTGTATGGTGTGTTCGTTTTGATTGATGAACCAATAGTAATACATTATTATTAACTGAAGTCTGTAATTTACATTGGGATTCCCTCTCTGTGTTGTACATTCTGTGGGTGTGGACTCGTGTAGAATGTCATGTGTCCACATTACAGTATCGGACGGAGCAGTTTCAACTGCCCAAAACCCCTCAGTGCTCCACCCACTCCTCCCTCCCTTCTCTCCTCCAGTACCTGGGAGCCACTGAGCTTTTGGCTGTGGCCTTCGTTGTCCTTTACCAGAGTGTCATGTGGTTGGAATCCTAGGGGACGCCGCCGTTTCATTAAACAATAGTCATTGGGGTTTCTTCCGTGTGTTTCTGTGGGTTGATAGCTGGTCTGTCTTTATTGCTGAATAATATTCCATCGTGTGGATGTGCCCCAGTCTGTTCATCCCCTGTTTATGGGACATCGTGGCTGCTTCCGGTGTTTGACGATTAGGAACAAAGCCTTCCACGCTGCGTCCCTTTCAAATGCCCTTGACCCGCGCCTCCTCCGTGCTGGATGATGGAATCGGGTTCCTTTATCAGGAAATCCTGGGCACTGCTAGAAAATGCTTCCCTAAGTTGGCCTGTCAATTAAACCTATATATACTTGTGTTTTTATTTTTATTTTTTTAGCTTTACTGAGGTAAAAATGATGAATACTAAACTGTGCATTTTAAAGATGTACAGTTGGATAAGTTTTGTCATGTGTATATACCTTTGAAACCATCACTTAATTAAGATAATTAACATATCCATCACCCCAGAAGTTCTTTATGCCCCTTTGTAATTTCTCCTTTTTCCTACCGCCAGGCAACCACTGATTTGCTTTCTATTAGTATAAATTGATTTGCATTTCCTAGAATTTTACAGAAATAGATTCACATGTACTTTTTTGGGTCTGTTTTCTTTGATTCACCATAACTATTTTGGATTCATTCATGCATGCATAAATAAATAGTTCATTACATTGTATTGCTGAAGAGTGTTTCGTTGGGTGGGCATAGCACAATTTGTTTATTTTTATATATTGCAGCAGAAAACATTAGCATTAAAAAAAAGAAGAGTTTTTAATTCTGTAGGGCTTTTCTGAGCTTTTTGGATCTGTTAGAATCGAGAGTAAAACCTGTAATTTATTTTTTATTTTTCCTATAATTTATCTTAAGACTCTGGGTTAATATTTGTGAACTAGAAAATAAAAGGGATACTTTTTAGGCTGTCAGCAAAAGGAAAAAAGAGAAGCAGTTACTAAAGTCATATTCTAGGCAGAAAACAAAACTAGGTCTAAGACTCTTGGGACCTAGAGAGGGAAGGAATACCAGGGATCAAGCTGGGGGGAGAGTGGAGCAGGATTGGGGGGTGCTGAGAGGGAGGGGAGCAGCCTCAGAGGGGTTGAAGAGAGCTTTGAGCCGCCCCGGTAGGCTGTCCTTAAAGGAATTAACCGATGTTAAGTTACCTTTGTGATCGGTGTGTGGGTTCAGAGGTTGCCTGTTTTCTAAGAAATTCCCTCTGCTGCCAGAGGTTGTTAAATAGGGTTACAGCCTTCTAGTCTGCCCCTGGACAAAAGGCTTTAAATAACAAAGCCTAATTAATAAAACAGATTTGCAACTCAGACTAATATAATTAGCTTATCAATAAGTGTGAATGACTCTCTGGGTTTTGTGGAGAGAAGAAATTTATCATAAGACTTACAATTTGGGGCATCTGCCGCACAGCCCTGCAGACATTCTCAGGACTTTAACTAGGCCAAAGGGGTGGAATAGTCAGGTCAAAACGTTTGTCACGGGATTCGGTTATGTACTGTAAGTCAGCCGAGAACAGCAGAGCAACTTCTTAAACCTTAAAAGTGGCTCTTGAGACTGAGGAACTTTTTTTTTTTTTTTTTAAGATTTTATTTTATTTATCAGCACATACCAGCAGTGGGGAGGGGCAGAGGGACCGGGAAAAGCAGATCCTCGCTGAGCAGGGAGCCCCGTGTGGGACTCGATCCCAGGACCCTGAGATCATGACCTGAGCGGAAGGCAAGTACTTAACCAACTGAGCCACCCAGGCGTCCCGAGGAACATAGGCACATGTGGTTAGGGCTGCTGGTTCCCAGAGTCCCTTGTTCAGTGATTGGAATGGTGTGTGTTTTCCTTGCTATCCAAATTCGTTCCCTCCTCTCCCCTGCCCCCCACTTGTTTTTTGGGTGAAATGTATGTAGTCAAATATGTGTATATAAGTTAGATGAGTATTTGTTGGAATTCTGTCATCAAATGGAGAACGGTTTAGATGAATATAAATACAGATATGGTAAGTGGCAATCTATTGGCTTTACAGTTCTTCCTGTTTTATTGAAAGTTTTTTTGTCCTTCACAGTGTTGACTGATTGGCATTTTAAATAACTCTTGAGTTTTTGTGAGAAAATAATTAAATGGAACCTGTTACAATCTCTGATCAGGAGTGGGCAGACGATGTCCTGCTGCCTGTTTTCTAAAATAGAAAGCTAAAAAATAGTTTTTACATTTTTCAATGGTTAGGGAAAATAGTTTTTTACATTTTTTAATGGTTAGGGAAAATCCCAAAGAATAACGTTTCCTCACATGTAAAAAGTGTTTGAAGTTCATTTCTTGGTGTCTGTAAGTCAAGTCTCATCGGCGCACAGCTGTGCTCGTTGGTTCCCGTGTTGGCGACGGCGCCGTGTTCGCGACAGAGCCTGTCTGGCCTGTGAAGCTGGAAATGTTTGTTATCTGGCCCTTCACTTACAGGAAAAGCTTGCTTGCACCTCTCTCGGATTTTTAAAGGTCTCTATGCAGACACTGGAAACTTACTAGAACACTGGCCCTTTGTTTTTGATAGAAAGTTTGACGGTGGAGGATAATCGATTGGATGGAGCTCATTTGTTTAGATTTTGAATGCCACCTCTTTACACAGGCAGAAGAATTTGTGAGCAAATGAATACAGTTCAGAGCACTTGGAGCCACAGTTCTCTCACTGTTCTGAGGCTCCCAGAGCACCACAGGACTGTAGGATATTTTTAATTTTGGAGGAAACACGGGGATAGTCATCATTTCTTGGACACCGCGCAAGCTTCCAGCCCACGGTGGCTCACATTTTAAGATTAGATCACACTGCATTTTTTTTCTTTTTTAAGATTTTATTTATTTGAGAGAGATAGAGGGTGCACATGCACAGTTGGAGGGGGGACAAGAAGGAGAGGGAGAAGCAGGTTCCCCGCTGAGCAGGGAGCCCAACGTGGGACTCGATCCCAGGATTACGCCCTGAACTGAAGGCAGCTACCCAACTGACTGAGGCTCCCGGGCACCTTTGAATTTCTTTCTTTCTTTCTTTCTTTTTTTTTTTAAAAGATTATTTATTTATTTATTTATTTGACACACAGAGAGAGATCACAAGTAGGCAGAGAGGCAGGCAGAGAGGGGGAAGCAGGCTCCCTGCTGAGCAGAGAGCCCGATGCGGGGCTCGATCCCAGAACCCTGGGATCATGACCTGAGCCGAAGGCAGAGGCTTTAACCCACTGAGCCACCCAGGCGCCCCTTGAATTTCTTTTAATGGTGTGATGATCTTTGTGGAGCCGGGTTTTCGCTGGTTGCTGTGCTAAAAAGCCATTGCCACCTGAGAACAGTGAGCAAGCAGCAGGAAACCCGAGCACGAGTGTCTGCTGTGATTCCAAGCCTCTGTAGGACCCAAGTACACATGCTCCCAGGTAATCCTGGGTATTTAGGAAGGAAACAAAAACACGTTTTCCCTCAACTTAAATGGATTATTGTTTCAGATGGTTACTGAGTTATTAGGACGCGAATGCTTTTTAAGTTGTTTGGCCCTAATAATAAATGGTATTTCGTTTGGCTTTGGGGCACCGTGGAGAAGTTATTGTGATTTTAAGGATGCTGTGAAGGGAAGTTTGGAAAAACCTCTGAGGCCGAGTTCCCTGTGACCAGGCCTAAGGACGAAGAGTCAGAAATGTCATCAGTGATGATCTTTAAGACAGTAAACAAACTGAAATCACCCCGGGCTATTTTGTGAGATGTCGGTCTCGAGGGCTTTGCAGGAACAGGACACAGTTGAACCCGGGCGGGCCCCAGCTTTCTCATCCAGGCCAGAAAGCAGAGGGCACAGTTAATCAAGCAGGCTGGATCGCTAGATCATACTTGGAGTTGGACTTGAAAGCTCGAGAGCTCTGTGTCAATCCATTAAATTGCGTTATTAAAAGTTTCCAGCTAGTCTTACTTGGAAATTCTTAAAAGGAATACATTACGAATACTGTAAGATAGAGGATTCTAGAAGACCTTACTAAATCAAGACTTCCACTGTACGATTGGCTGCATACCTCATGGAGAGAAGAAATGGTTTGATGTTTGTCTTTAACCAGGAACAACTGAAACTATCCCGCTGTTATGAGTTGGTAACTTTGCTTTAGCCAAATGTAAACATGCTATTTTTTTTTTTTAAGATGTTATCTGTTTCTCTGAGAGAGAGAGCACGTGCGCACGTGCGTGCGTGAGCTCGGGGAGGGACAGAGGCACAGGGAGAAGCAGACTGCCCACTGAGCGGGGAGCCCAATCCGGGGCTCGGTCGCAGGACCCTGAGATCATGACCCGAGCCAAAGGCAGACACTTAACTGACTAAGCCACCCAGATGCCCCTCTAGTTTTTTTTTTAATTAACTGAGCTCTGCATTGAGCATGGAACTTGCACTCATGACCCTGAGATCAAGAGTCACATGCTCTACCGACTGAGCCAGCCAGATGCCCCAAACGTGCGAAGTTTTTAATAGATTTACGTGATTATTTTTCTTCTAAGGATAATTCTTTGTCTTCCTGCTTGTTTTGTTCTTAGAGCAATGGTTCAGATGCTGAGAAGTCCTGGGACTTCTGCCAGTTGTGTAATAGTGACTTCTAGTCATTTCTCTGCTGTGAACCAGGAACGGTTGGTTAGTGGGATCCTTAGTGCTGTGTGTGCAGGATAAAATCCAGCCTGGGGCTCACAGGCCTTTGTGGGGCGGGGCAGGGCAGGGGCACTTTTGGGGTGCCCAGCTCTTGCTGGGGTTGTTCCTGCTCCTTGGTCCTTTGCTCACTATTTTTTTTTGGGGGGATCATGTACTAGCATTTATTTCTAGGACCCAAAGCGTTAGGAAAATTTATGGTAGAAAATCTTAAAATGGGCAGAACTTCCTGTAGTGCTGATTCGTGTTACTCCTCGGGAGAGACCTTTGCCAGGCGCCTGGGGTAAGGGCCCTCCCATCCCACCTTTTGTTCAGGTCTGTGACAAAGAGTGTTGTCTCTTGGAGTGACGTTAAGCTCCGGTTGGGTCTCCCTGGCCCCCGTTACTTTACGAGGACAGAAAATACCCTACCATTGTGTGGTCTTTTGGACGCTATTTAAAATGATCATGGTATGGGTGAATAAGATTAATGACTTCTCTGGAATGAAGACTTTCTACATGTGAAGTCTTTTTAACATTGTGGGTAATTTTTACCACGCAGTTCTTGCCAGGCCGTGGAGAACCGTGCCGCTGCTGTCGCTGCTGGTCGTCTGAAGGCCAGTGAAGGGGCAGGTGTAGCGGAGCCCGGTGTGGGCTGCGGGCGGGGGCACGGATGGGCACTGCGCAGTGACTGCTCCCTGAGGGAGGCCCGGCACGCTCAGTGGCTCCATGCCCTGCGTCCGCGTGCTGTTTTCTAACTGGAAATACGTGGATTTTAAAAGAAATTCTGAAATTCTTCTGTCTTTTCACAATACTGTTTCCTGTGGAGAACTCTTGGAGCCCGGGAGTAGAGATGTGAGTGGGGGCACCGGTGACACGCGCGCACGCCCTCCCAGTATTTGCACACTTCTCCAGAGCACCGCGTGGCACATGTGTTTTCACAGTAATATGGCTGGTTTCCGTCACGGTGTGGTGGCGGTGAGGGCGCGTGTTGGAGAGAGGCATGGCAAAAAGAAGGTGCTTCTGCTGGGAACCGTCTCCACTGTTTACAGTTGGGAGCGTGTCGGCGCCTGGCGTGTGAGCTGCGCGCCTGCCACCTGTTCTTCGCCTTAGCTGTGCCTTCCGCAGCGCGGCGCACTCCTACTCCAACGGGGAGGTCCTAGGAGAGAATCCAAGTGCTTTCGCCTGATTACTGGGGCATTCATCTCCCTGCCCTCCTCGTCCTTAGAGCTCACAGCCCTGGAGGCTGAAGTCACGCCTTCTCCACACTAAATGGTCCTTGGAAAGAAGGTGTGATCAGAACCATGGGATTTGAGGTTTTCTCAGATGAAATCCATAATTTAAACTTCAAATGTGTTTGATCTCAGAGGGAGATGGCTTGGGATCGACCGGATTTTTACAGATTTCTTTTTAGCTTTAGTAGAGCCATAGTGTGTTCTTGTTTGAGCTTCCCGGTGGGTGTGCCAGTCTGCCGCGGCTGGACATGTGGCTCTCACTGAAGACCGTGGTTGAGGACAAGGATTTGGCTGTAAACGCAGCGCTTCCCTCCCCCAGTTGTGCGCTCTGTGCTACCCTCGTGCACTTGCTCATGCCCCTGAGCTCCTTTGAAAATTCGCTCCTCAGACCGGGGTGTCACTTAATGAATTTGGATGAATGAAGTATAACGTAGCCAACCAGGACCACAGCTTTTCTTTGAAAGGGCTCACCCTTTCAAAAATGTATGTTTGTAAATATCCTGTTAAGTATGAACACGTGCATTCCCAGGTAGCCCGTAACTCGGAACCCCTTCTGTGGACGAAACAGAAGTAGTAGTGGAGGTAGAGGAGCCCACCACCTGAGCACTGGCTTGTGAGGAGACAGTGTCAGGCCCCAGGTTCCCGGACGGTGGACGCTTTCCGTATCTATAGTTCGCCGAGCTGTTGGTATGCTTTTGAGTTTCAGCACCAGACCTCGGGCTTGGAGCTCTTCTCAGAGGGACCTCCTGGGCCTGGGCCCGTTTCTGAGAAACCGCCCTTCTGTAAGCAGGTCTGTAAGGCCGCCCCGGGCTGTGCTCCCTCTGCTCCCTTCTGCGGGCGCACTTGTGGGGAAGGCCTTTCACCACCCGGCCTGGAGCCCTTCCCCCGGGCTCTCTCAGGCAGCTGTAGCGCCAGTACAGTTCCTTGACACTTGTCACCTCCTCCCTGTCTTCTCTCCCACTGCTGTCTACAGGATGTGCGTTCCTGTCTTGTCTCTAAAGCAGCCCCGTCCCTGTGACCTCCGCTGTTGTGTTTGCTGGGATCGTAACACGGTGCTTAGATGGTAGGCCCCTGCCTGTCCCTGCCCCTTCGACAGTCTGTGAATCACGGAATCCTAACTCTGAGGGACTTGGGCCACCTTGCTTTTATATTTGCTTCCTTGAGCCCTAGTGACTTCTGACACACACTTCAGCCACGTTTAGTTTTTTCCCTTATGGATTCTTCCTGGGGTAGAACCAGATCTGTGTCTAAGTGAGTTTGATGGTCGTGTCCAGTGCCATCGAATATCCAAGTTGTCACACGGAAAGCAGCTGGCTTAGTTTGTTGGCTAAATTGTGTACGGACATAGTTCAATTTAAGGCTAGATTCTTTAAATGGAATTTCTTTTAAATGGGTTTTCCTGCCAGAATGTGCTGTTAAGCTCATTAATTCTCAAGTTGAAATGTCTTCGCTAAAATATGGTTTTCTTCAGCACAGTGCAAGCTTCTCACATCTCCAAATTGCATCCAAAGGTTGGTTAAAAACTGAAAGTACTGTTGCCAGGCTCCCGAGTTACAGGCTCAGAAATCCCTTTTGCAAGAGGAAGAGTGGGTGTAGGAAGGTGGGAGGGAGCTGAGTTACCCAGAAGGCCGCGCTCCTCCAGGGGCGAACGGGCCAGGCCCCGGTTTTGTTTTGTTAGTGAGACAATTGCTGTGTTAAACGAAAAGAGTGAGCGGATGATGGTAACAGTTAGTTCTCTGGCAAAAGCAACTTTTCCTTTTTAAGAGATAGCGAAGAACATTTCTCTCTCTGGGGAAGTTCCCTCTGGAAGAGTTAATCCTGTTCAGCCTTTCTTGATTTTTGTGTTTGATTATCATGCTGAGTGCAAGGAAGTCACTTGACGATACCGCGGAGGGTTGCGAGAAAGAAGACATTTGGAAATCCCTGCGGCTCTCCTTGGGCGATCATCTGAACCCAGTGCGAGGAAGCCTGGGTTCTCGCTCTGTTCTCCCAGAGAGACTTCTGAGCGCCGAGGGAAGACTTGCCGGCCTGCTTATTTGGGCTCATTGGCCCAAACAACGTTTTAAAAATAGGGAAGCTTCATGCAGAAATTCCAACTGCTTTCTTGTCTTGAACAGCCGGAAGCTGGAGCTCTCTGGGCCTCAGAGGTCTGGTGGCCGGACTGGGCAGGGCGCCCCTGTACGGAGGCGCGTGTCCCTCGTGGGCCGCACACCCAGCCGCTCCTTGGGCCGGGGCCTGAGCATACTTCAAGTTTGTGCAGTTCCACGTATCAGGTATGATAGTGTCATCCTCAGTCAGTTATGTACAGAAACATTGCTAGTTTCCACATGCCCCCCCTAAGGTGCCTTCTCCTGATAACATTTTTCCCAACTTTTTCTTTTGAGAAATTTCCATTTTTAAAAAACTTGAGGAAGTATAGTGAATACGTGTATAGATTTCCACTTCGATCAGTTAGCACATTTGCTTGCTTTCTTACACACACACACACACACACACACACACGTGCACCCACACGGCATATGTTTGCAGAACCATCTGAAAGTCAGTTGTGTATATCGTAACACTTTTGACCTAAATGCTAATGCACGTATTGTCTAAGAAGAGAACTTCTGCCTGACAGTCACCATCATCACGAGGAGAGATTTAACACCGACAGAATGATACTGTTTATGCGTGGTCACATTTCCTTAAGTCGTCTGTACAGCTATTTTATTCTAATCAAAGAGCCAGTGTGTTCAATGGTCTTGTCTCTTTAGTTGCCTTCATTCTAGATCGTTCTCTGCTTTTTTTTTGTTCATCTTTCAAACATTAGCATTTTTCACTTAATTTTTTTTCCATTTATTTTTAAGAGTGCAGGCTGGTGGTTCTGCGCAGTGTTCTGTAGCCTGGCCCTGTCTGATTGGTTCCGTGCGATGAGCTCCAGGCTCACCATTTCGTTGTGAGGACCGCGCCAGCTGTGCGTGCTCCCCGCGTGGCCCGTCAACTTGTTGGTCCTGAGTTGAAATGTTCGGTCCAGGTGGTGTCTGCTAGATCTTTCCGCATAAAGACCCCTTTGTCCCCTCGCACCTGGTAAGCTGCGGGATGATCGTGTGAGACTGTGATGCCCCATCTGACAGCCACCCCCAGCAGTGCCATTTGAGGGTCCTTGTCTGCACCCGTGACCGAGGATTGGTGCTTGAGCAACCGGGATTCTCCAGTAGTGTTGTTCGCTCTGGTGGTTATTAGGTGACGTTTTCCCGCATGATTTCCTCCCCTGCCCGTTTTTCTTGAGTATTACTCTGTGGCTTATAAAGCTTCACTATCTTTTCTCTTTCTGGTGCTCAAATGACCCCAGAGTTGGGGAGGGGAACCCCTTCGGGTTGGTTTTTGTTTCCTTTTCTCCTGTCTCTGTCGGTCACCGAACACATCCTTGATTTCTGGTAAGTTCTTCAGATTCACCTTGACCTTCCCTTCTTCCAGCCCTGTCATCGGCCACTTCATGGTGCATGTGTTCCTCTGTGGTAGGGGTGGTATTTAGAAACCACGATCCAGACGCCATGTTTCTCGTGGCTGCTGAGATATCGTTGCTTCTAGGCCCTTCCTGTGCTAAAACTAGAACATGTGTTCGTGTTTGTAATTAAATTGAAGCGCTGCTATTTTTCAGAGGTTGTGGCAGCGTAGTAGGTTGTAGTTGGGACTGGAACCCGGAATCTGGGGTCTGTAAGCAATTTCAGAGACTAAAGGCTTTCTGCAGGCTTCTAGAAAGTTAGGGTTCTCTGTGCCAATGGTATGCAGAATTCATTAACCTTTTATGTATCTCTGAAAGATTGGCCCAGGTTAGGGGAGCACAGAAATGAGAAGCTGGATTCATTGGTTTATTTAGGAAGGTTTTGTTCCAAAAGTCAAAGAGTGTTTATCGAACAGTGACGTTTTAGGCAATGCCAAGAGAAATGGCACTTGGTGTCTGCACTGTGGCTGAGTAACGCGCCTGGGGCAGGGTGACCAGCGCGTGGAGGAAGGGAGGTGGATGCTTCCGGCCCCGTGCTTGCAGGGCTGCCGCCTAAGGTGCGGGTGAGCGTCTGTGCACAGGCGTCTCCGCAGCCGGATGGCTTTACCGGGAACGCGGTGTTTGTACTGCGTTTTGAATCAGAGGCCAGGCTGCGTGGGAAATGCCCTGTGCCGGCCATTCTCTTTCAGGAGTTTAAAAGCTGTTGTGGGTATTTGGAAAGTGATCTAATAGACCTTTGGGTAGGAGAGAGCCTAGCTTATGTCGTTTCTTGGCGAGTGTTTGCTTTTTCCTTTATGTAACCTAAAGAGAATTGTTTTGGGGCGCCTGGGTGGCTCAGTGGGTTAAAGAGAATTGTTTTGCTTGAAGCCCTCGTGTTCTCGGGTTTTCAGTATGTCAGGCTGTTGCAATGTACAAAGCCAGCTTGTTTGTTTGTTTGTTTGTTTGATGCATTACAGTTTGGAAGTTGGTTTAGATGGTTTTCAGTGTCTGTAGAACAAATGACAGCAAATTTTTTTTCTAGAATTGTTCCTGTGTGTAGTGCTTTAACAAATTTTAGGGCCTCCTTGAGACTTATCTGTGGTGTTATCTGAGCAGTTGGATAAACTTCTTAAATGTTGTTTATTTAAAATGCATTAAGAGACAAATACTGTGTGATTTATCAAGACTAGCAGTAATGGAATTCAGAATGTATTTGAGTGGAGGAGGGGAGTAGATAAATACGAAGAATGTTTCTGACTTTCAAAGTAAAAACATTCAAAAAACCAAATACAACTGGTGGCCACATAAATTTTGCCTCCCTTCCAGACTACCCTATGCAAGACTGTCATTAATTTTCTGAGAAGGCGACTCTCATCACATGGTCCAGTTCCTTCCTTCTCTATCCTGTGCAGAGGTGGTCAGCTCCAGGGCGACCAGCACTGCACCCCCAGGGCCTGGCCATGCAGTCAGTCCCAGTAGAGACCTGCCTTGTCACAGTGTCACCGCAGCCCACCATCCCCCCCCCACCAGCTTTGGGTGCCTCTTTGCACCCCGACATTCCCTTGAGGCGTGCTCCTGGGTTCTCTTTCCTGGACATCTCTCCCCTCCTTGCTGATTATAAACAGACCAGTGTCATTGCTTCCTCTTCCGTGCAGCCTTCCCAGACCACGAACTCTCCAAAGCTTAAGGGTGTTCTCTTTCTCCTCAAGCCTTTATGCACTTGCTTATTCTTAGGACACGCTTTTATGTTACCCTGACTCCCTTTCCTGAACCGTCTGCTTCCGTTTCTCCTCCCTCCCACATTCGCTAGTGTGGGATCTGGTAAATATGGAGATGGCAGCAGCACAGACCAAAGGTTTCAGGTTGCTGTAACCCTTCGATGTTACGGAGCGGGAGGAGAGATGTACGGGGGTTGTGGGTCACCCGCAGCAGGACTAGTGAAAACCAGCCGGAGCGGGGGCTGGTGGGAGGCTCTGGTGCATAACGGGGTTTCAGCAAAGCTGTTGTGATCGGAGTATTACTTCTGTTCACACATCAGGCCTGTTCACGGGGCCCATCAGGAAACTTCTGCAGAAACGGCACTCTCGTTAGTTTGCTGATGCCCCAGACCACTCGCGCCTAGTCCGAGGGAGGATCAGAGCAGTTTGCGTTGCCTTCAGATTTTCATTCATCTTTTTAACACCGTACAGTTCTTAAGTCTGTGCTTGGTTGTGATTGAGGTGGGAAGTCAGCCTCCCCTTCCCCCCATTTTTAGGCCACCTGCTGGAGGAGTGATGCCCCGGCCCTGGGCTTCTTTTTTATCCTCCTTCTTACAGCCCGACACTTGTCATCCCGAGTCCAGTGGTTTCCTGCTCATACACCCCTGTGAGCTGCTGGGTGGCTTAGGTTTTAGTGTGAATGTAGCAAGGTCTTCAGCGAAGTTGTCTTCACAGATGACCACACACACACACACACACACACACACACACACACACACACAGCAAACTCAGGTGCCTGAGTGCGTGTTCTGAAAGCTTGGATGAATTATATAACAACTGAAACTTTCTTTTCTTAATTAAGTTTTTTATTTTGTGATAATCGAAGATTCACGATATATTGATAATACATTATTCATAAGGAATAATATGGAGAGATGCCGTGTGCTCTTTAACCATTTTCCCCCACTGGTAGCATTTTGGGAAACTCTGGTACATCGTGAGAACCAGGGCTTGATGTTGATGCAGTGAAGATACAGAACAGTTTCCAAGCATCTTTCTTTGTTATCCTGTAACGGTCACACCCCACCTGCCCTTACCCCACAGCAACCGCTCATCTGTTCTTCATTTCTACATTGGTGTCATTTCTTTCTTTCTTTCTTTCTTTAAGAGTTTATTTAATTTCTTTTAGGGGAGGAGAGGCGGAGGGGGAGAGAGAGAGAGAGAATCTCAAACAGACTCAGTGCTAAGCGTGGAACCCAAAACGGGGCTCAATCCCATGACCCTGAGATCAGGAGCTGAACTGAAACCAAGAGCCAGACACACTCAACTAACTGAGCCCCCCAGGTGCCTCTATAGTGGTGTCATCTCAAGAAGGTTACAAAAATGGTTACGTCCTTGATCCATTTTGAGTTAATTTTTATATAAGGCATGTGGTTTAGGTCCATTTTTAGTCCCGAGGTCCATTTTTTTTTCTTGCCTATTAGTGTGCAATTTTTCCAGTAATATTTGTTGGAAAAAAAGGCTACACTTCTTCCATTGAATTGCTTTTGCACCTTTGTCAAAAATCAGTTGGGCATATTTGTGTGGGTTAGTTTACGGCTCTCTGCTCTGTCCATTGATCTCTGTGTCTATCCCTCTGCCAGTACCAAGAGCCTGGATCACTGTAACTATGTTGTCGGCGCTAATACCGTATCATGTAGAGTGACTCCTCCCAATTTAGTCTTCTGTTTCAAAATTGTTATAGCTATTTCAGTTCTTCTGCTTTTCCTTATCAATTTTAAAATAATCTTGTCTGTAGCTTAAAAAATAATAAGCCTTTCTGGGATTTTGAAGGAATTATGTTAAACCTCTATATCCATATGGGGAGAGTTGACATCTTTACTGTGTTGAGTCTCCCAATCCATGAACATAGAATGTCTTTTTTTTTTTTTCAATAAAAGTTTATAATGTAAAGAGGAAGATGGCTCTGATGTAACACGTTGACATGTATTAAGAGATGCTTTTTTTCCCCAGGGAGAATATCAGTGTTGCATCTCTGTTCAATTTCTTTTTTAAAAAATTCTTTTACAGGCCTATGAAAGGAGGTTTCCTACGTGTCCTTTGATCCCGATGTTTGTGGACAGTGACACTGTGAATGAGTTCAAGAGTGAAGACGGGGCTATTCACGTTATAGAACGGCGCTGTAAGCTAGACATAGACGCACCGAGGCTGCTTAAAAAGGTGCCTGTGGGGACACCTTAGGCCATCCCCAAACTAGAGGAACTTATATTCAAAGCCCGTGTTGCATTTGGTGTTATTAATAAGCCCTTTTTCTCTTCATTTTGTTTTCTAAAGATTGCAGGAGTTGATTATGTTTATTTTGTCCAGAAAAACTCACTGAATTCTCGGGAACGTACTTTGCACATTGAGGCCCACAACGAAACCTTTTCTAATCGGGTCATCATCAATGAGCACTGCTGCTACACCGTGAGTAACCGGCCTTCGGGGACAGACGTGCGTGCGGCCGCCGCACTCTGGGTGGGGGGTTGCTTGGCTCCCACTTGTCACCGCCATCCGCTGCCTTGTCTCGGAGGGTGGCTCCGCAGCAGCTGTGGTCCCTCATTTCTCATTGGTGGGATCAGCAGGGTGGCGGGTATGGTTTACTGCAGAATGGACTACGTTATCGTAGCAGTTACGGGAGCCTGGTGATGCCTTGATTTGTCTTTAAATGTTACCTTAATGTGTCCCTTCCTCTCGGGCGCCACTCTGACACTCTAGAAGTATATACGGAAGGGCCCGAGCTAGTTTTCCTCCGCTCTCTGAAAGTAGAGCGTTCCTGTGAACGTACGCCAAAATGGGGCAGAGTGAAACAGCAAATTACCATGAATTTGTATGGAAAAATTTGTTAGCGTTCCTAGACTCAAAAAAAAATAACCGCTTTAGGGTTTTCTGAGACCTTAGGACACATTTTGCTAACAAATGCACAAAGTAAATGCAGATAAAGCCCAGATGCTCAGAGACTCGGCTCTAGGCTCCGGAGTCCTGATGCTGGGATGCTGAGTGTGGCTCTCCAGGAGGGGCCTTGGTGCCCGTCTCACGGCTTGGGCTTGGGCTGTGAGCTGCTCTCTAATAGCTTTTGCAAAACAAACAGTGAATGCTGTTTTTGCTTTTTGCCCTTTTTCCTAAAAGCAGAAATCCTCTTTGGATTTCTTTTGGTTATCAAAACTAGGTAAATACGTAGATCTTTCAGAAAAGCAAAGTGGTGGAATGCAGACTCTGGGGAGGGGGGATACCTATAATGCATTCCTCTAGGATGAGGCTGAGGGCTTTTATCTGCCGCCCCGTCTTCAGTAACTTCTGTTACCAGATTATTAGAAGGATCTTATAGGGTCTCTCTGCTTCTCTGGTACCGTCCTACAACATATCCATAGCACTGAATCCAAAATGATCCTTCTAAAGTATATCGGATCATGGCATTCTTTGTGCAGTGTTACTGCATTTCCCTCAAAGGAGGAGCCCAGGGGCCTTCCAGTGGCTTATAAGGCCTTGCATTTTCTCGTAATCACACATCTGCTGTCCTGCCTGCCTTGTGCACAAGCCTACGCACGGTCTTGCTGCTCCGATCTCGTAGGCGTGCTTCCCTAAGGACCTTTGCTGCAAGCGCGCCCTCTGCTGGGAGCCTCTGCCCCGGGTCTCTGCTTGACCACCGAGCTGCAGGCCCCACCCCCCCCACCCCCCCCACCCCCCCCCACCCCCCCCCCCGCTTCAGTCTCTTCTCTGTCTGCCCTTCTGTATGCTGCCGGCCTGAACACCCTGTTTAATTCAGCTGCCTCCCTGCGCCGCGCCCCACCCCAGCACACACCCTGGTCCTTTTAGCTCCACCTCCGTACCTTTGTCCCATGGCACTTGTCTTCCAACAACGACAGAATTTCTTACTTCTTGTGTTTACGGCTAATTGCCATTCTCCCCCTCCAGACTGTCAGCTTCATAAGGCTGGGATCTTTGATTTGTTTATGATGGAGAACGCTGCTCAGTAAATACAGTGACGGGTGAACCAAGAATGAAAAGGAAGCTCTCCTTTTTTTTTTTTTTTAAGATTTTATTTATTTTTTTATTAAAGATTTTATTTATTTATTTGACGGAGAGAGAGATCACAAGTAGGCAGAGAGGCAGGCAGAGAGAGGGAGGAAAGCAGGCTCTCCACTGAGCAGAGAGCCCGATGTGGGGCTCGATCCCAGGACCCTGAGATCATGACCTGAGCAGATGACAGAGGCTTTAACCCACTGAGCCACCCAGGCGCCCCTGAAGCTCTCCTTTGAACAGTCATTTAAAGAAATTTTTTAGAGTATTTTAGAAATATTATTTAAGTCTTTTCATGATTTTGAATCTTTCTGTACATTTTTCCATCTAGTGCTTTCATGATAATAACATTATTGGTCAAATTAAATGTTTTCTTTTGTTTACCAGTTGATTGAAGAGCAAATGACCTTGTCAGTTGTCAGCATAGTTAATGGGAATATCTCTCATTTATCTATAGGTTCACCCTGAAAATGAAGATTGGACTTGTTTTGAACAGTCTGCAAGTTTAGATATTAAATCTTTCTTTGGTTTTGAAAGTACAGTGGAAAAAATTGCAATGAAACAGTACACCAGCAACATTAAAAAAGTGAGTCCACATTGGGATTTTATGGAAAGGGGAGGCAAGAGCCTCTGAGGTGCTTCGAGCTGGCAGTGTTTTCAGAAGGCTGGAAATGGGCGTTCAGGGATCCCCGCCATTTCAAGACAAGGACTTGTCTTGAAGGACTCTTGAAGGACTCAGGACTTCGGCTTTTCCCCGAGCCTTGTGTTCCAGGGCGGTGTAGGGTAGGATGGGGTCTCAGATGATGCTGGCAGCCAGTGCAGTCAAGGGGGAGCATGTGGCCACCCACCGTGGCACCCTGCTTAGAATCACTGGCAGGCTGGGGTGGGCTGGGTGAAGCGGGAGCATCCGGCGTACAGCAGCCCCAGCTGCCACCTTCGGGTCTGTGGGGAGGAGGCACTGCTCGAGGAGATGCTTGCCGGGGATCTCCTGGGGGTCCCCAGCCTTTGGATTATTATTATCCATGGAAAAACTTTCCTTGTCATTTTTTTTTTAAGATTTATTTATTTGATTGGGTCGGGGGAGTGCGTGAGCGCAGTGGGAAGGCACAGAGGGAGAAGGAAAGAGAATCTCAAACAGGCTCCCCGCTGAGCCCAAAGCCTGATGTGGGGCTTGAACTCACAACCCTGAGACCATGACCTGAGCTAAAATCAAGAGTCAGAGGCTTAGCCGACTGAGCTACCCAGGCGCCCCACTTTCCTTCTCATTTTTATCCCACTGCTCAGTGTTGGTGTGGAATATGGTTGTGAAGTGTATCCATGTGGGGTTCTGAGAGCTTCTGGAAGGCTTGCTTTCTTCTCAAGGTGTTCGAATTTGGATGGAGACACAAAGCATACACTGAGTACAAGTGGGATAAATCAGTGCTTCTAACTAGTCCTAAAAAGAAATTCCGTCTCTTTAGATATTATTTCCTAGACCTTTGGAGAAGAGGGAGTAAAACAATTATGAAAAACAAAAACACAAAGGCATTTCACTTTTCTTTTTATAGGTTTATTCTGTAGCAATTCAGTTTTTATTAGTGTTTTAAAAACCTGCGGGAGATGAAAGATTTGAACGTTGAATATATGCTTACCTTAAAATTGGTTTTGTCTTAAAGGGAAAAGAAATAATCGAGTACTATCTTCGCCAGCTGGAAGAGGAAGGCGTAACGTTTGTGCCCCGCTGGACTCCGCCTTCCATTGCCCCGTCCTCGGAGGCCTCCTCGTCGTGCCAGAAGCAGGCAGCGTCCTTGGCTCTTGTGGTTCCAGACGCTGCTCAGGCGGAGGGGCCGGGCAGCGAGGCCCTCAGCAGCCCCAGCGGGCCACCCGAGCCCGCGGCGGGGACCCCGGACGGTGCGTAGGAGAGAGGGTCGTCCCGCGAGCCAGGCCAGGGGACTCCGTGCGGTCCTTTCCCCTCTGCTTCCTCCACCCGTGCTTGTTTCTTGAGGACGCGTGGAGATCATTACTGTCCCTTTGCCACCTCTTATTTTTTTCCTAGAATGAAGAAACATTTAATGTTTTTTAATGGGCAGGAAGAGTCATATCAAGTTATTCTTTTGATACCAGGAAGTGTGTTTATTTTGAGGGCATCTTTAGTGAATGAAAGGTAGCAACTAATCCTTTTCACAGCTGTATCACCATCAAACACCTTATACTCACTCTGTGCTAGGCCCTGTTGTCAGCACTTAATGAAAATTTACTCACTTGACCGTGGTTCCGTCTCACTACAAAGTGCTTATTACCCTCATTTTCTGCATGAGTGAACTGAGGCCCAGAGGAGCTGAGTAACTTGCACGGAGTCACACAGCCGGCAGGTGGTGGCACTGGGACTGAGCTGAGGTGGCTGGCTCTGGGGTCTGCACATAGCTGGTGTGCTGTGCTAAACACATGTGCGTACACACAACACGTGCACGTGTACACACAACACGTGCACACACCTGTTTATTTCTCAGAGCGACGCCCACTGTGAAACCACCCAAGAAAATTCTACCACTCCTAAGTTTTGTTGAAGTATTGGTTTCTCTTTCCACGCTTTCTTCTCTGTAGCGAAACTGTGATTTGTTTGCCATTCAGTAGGTCGCACGTGGCGGAGACTTAATTTGGTTTGGGGACACGTTTTATTTTTCCACCTCGTGAGCGTTTGCTGTATTTTAGGTACCCGATCATGAAGAAGAAGATGTCTTGTATTCTTTTTTTCTTTTTTTTTTAAGATTTTATTTATTTGACAGGCAGAGATCACAAGTAGGCAGAGAGGCAGGCAGAGAGAGAGGGGGAAGCAGGCTCCCTGCTGAGCAGAGCCCGACGCGGGGCTCGATCCCAGGACCCTGAGATCATGACCCGAGCTGAAGGCAGAGGCTTTAGCCCACTGAGCCACCCAGGCACCCCTCTTGTATTCTTGAGCACAGTAGCTCTTTTCAGAATAGGTTTAAGTCTACATGCTTGGTTTATTTCATAGTTTTATGTCACGTAGGTCTTCTTTATATAAGTTTGAATTAAAATAGCCACTCATCATCTGTTACAGATTTTCTCCTGTTGTGAGTAGTGTTGCAATTATGCAAATAGAGTTGACCACACAGTGATCAGGGAATATAACTGAATCACTAGCTGGACCTGGGGCTCGGTCAGTGATTTGATCTTACAGACTATCACCGAGGGTCTCCAGGGTGCCGGCTTGGCTCTGCGGTCCTTGGGGTGTTGTTCAGTTCTTCGACTCAAGGAACCACACTTAAACTTTGCTGAGCAGGACCAGTTTGGAAGCCTTCACGTTCCAGTGTTCTCTGTGTAAATGTTGTCCTGTAACTTCTGTTGCAGACAAACTAGACGCGGATTACATCAAGAGGTACCTGGGTGATTTGACCCCGCTACAGGAGAGCTGCCTGATCCGGCTTCGCCAGTGGCTCCAGGAGACCCATAAGGGCAAAGTGAGAACCCACACCCCCTGTGCACGGTGCTGTCTTTGTTGCTCTGGACCTGGTCCTGTTCATAGTTTCGTAGAGTACATGTTCCCAATTGCCATAGCTGGGGATGTCCCTCTCAGTCCCAGTGTCGGGGGATCTGTATTTCTGGGTGTGGCATCCAAGTCCCTCCTGGCGAGTCAAGATGCCCTGCTGTGTACGATCAGCTGTGCTTTTCGAGGTTTACCAGAGGAGGGTCTCCCTTAAAAATAATGACAGGTCAAGTTACAAGGCAATATTATATTCCAAAAATTCAGGTTTTTAAAAGATTATTTTTTTTAATTTATTTTATTTATTTGACAGACAGATCACAAGTAGGCAGAGAGGCAGGCAGAGAGAGAGGAGGAAGCAGGCTCCCCACTGAGCTGAGAGCCAGATGCAGGGCTCGATCCCAGGACCCCGAGATCACGACCGGAGCCGAAGGCAGAGGCTTTAACCCACTGAGCCACCCAGGCGCCCCTAAAAGATTATTTATTTATTTATTTTAGATAGAGTGGGGGGAGGGATAGAGGGAGAAGAAGAGGGAGAGAATATCCAGCAGACTCCCTGCTGAGCGAGGAGCGCAACCTGGGACTCGATCCCACAACCCTGAGATCACAACCTGAGCTGAAACCAAGAGCCAGACACTCAAGCCATCAGGCGCCCCCAAGGATTCAGATGGTTTAATTTTCAGAAGCTTTGGAAGGATTTCACAGATGGTTCCAAGACCAGAAGTGTTTGAGCTTTCATTTTGAGGTTTTTGGTAGAATTTTAGCCTTGTTAAGAAATCCGGTTTTTCTGACAAGCTTCATACCGGTAGGGGACTGGTGGCGAGCACCGGCAGACTGGCATGTCCGGCTGGGTACTGGTGTCACTTAGTAAAGGGAAGTTGGGGTTGCACGGAGTGGGCCCACACTCGAATTCCGTCAGCCATCAGCCCGGGTTACAAGAGCCACGTTCTGAGGACTGTTCAGTGTCACTTGTCGAGACCACAGCAACTGTCGTCACAGCTGTCAGTTGTGGTGCGCTCACCCTGCCCCAGGCGCTCTCACAATCGATGAGGTCCTCCCTGAGGTGGTGGCGTTTCTGTTGTAGAAGGGAACTGAGGCACAGAGCAGTGAAGTCACTTGCCTGAGGTGAGTGAGCACTGGGGTGAGGCTTTGAAGCCAGGCTTGGGCGGCAGCGACGCCATCTCTGTGCCTCGTGCTCTCCCAGCGGGGCGAGTTGGCAGGCTCCCCTCCCGCCGCCCTCCTGTCCCCTGTGGACCAGCGGCGAGCACGTGGCCACAGAGGAAGACGGCCAGGCCAGAGGAGACTCCGACGTGGTTTTGGTCACCTTACACGGTAGCAGACTTTAGAGGAGGAGTGCGTTACGGATGTCACCAGCCTGACCACAGTCAGCACTTGTGTATTGTCACACTTGTTCTAGTGGCCTGAAAGTGCAGAGAAGCGCGCCCGGCTCATAACCCTCAGTCAGTCCCGGAATTGAAGCATCTGATGTTTAACTAATTATTTATGCCTTTGCTCTACTTGGCCAAAACTGAAATGGGCCACGATAAAGATTATTCCGATTAACGATACCGATTTTCTAAAGCATTGAGGAAGGTTTTCTTTAGTAACGGTTAGTTTTAAGTAGCGCGATAATGCAGCTCCCTGTGGTGTTTTAGAGTGTTTTCCCTTAGTAACTTGGTTTTTTTTTTCCCCCTTAGCAACTTTTAACATTGCTTAGAAACATCTTTTCCTCTCACTAGATCCCGAAAGATGAGCATATTCTTCGGTTCTTACGCGCCCGGGACTTCAATATCGACAAAGCCAGAGAGATCCTGTGTCAGTCCTTGACTTGGCGAAAGCAGCACCAGGTGGACTACATTCTGGAGACCTGGAGCCCCCCGCAGGTCCTGCAGGACTACTACGCGGGGGGCTGGCACCACCACGACAAAGGTGGGCTGGGCGTCCTGGACACGCTTCAAGGCCACACTGCATGCGGTCGAAGGGGCCCGTCCGGGGAACAGAGCGGGGGGGTCCATCCATACGTCTAGCCCCTCTCCACCCCTCCCCTCGGAAGCCCCCCAAAGCCCCCCATAGAGCAGCAGGGGCAGGCTATCTGCTCCTTCTCTCGGCTCGTGGCCCCTTGGCCACCAAGTTTCTTCCCCTCCTCTCTTGGTCACAAAGACTTTGTTTTGATTCATTTAAAAAAACCGGCATGTTGGAAGGCAGCGTTTTTAGGAGCACAGTGCTAGTAAAGGAACATTCATTAACTGCAATCCCTACAAGATCTAGGACAATATGTAGCCAGGTTTTCTATATCAAAACAGTGAGGAACTTCAGCTGTGTTTTGGGCAGGAAGCAAAACACAAGCCAAGGAAGTGATGCCTCGAAAACGAAGGGTAAGTTAAGCCGAGCGCAGTTCTCTTGGATCGCTTTCTGTATGTAGCGCACCTTGCAGGAAAGCCGGCGTTTGCCAGAGTCATGCTCACTGTTTGCTGGTTCAGAGCTGGACCGTGGACAGAACAGAATCGTGGGTGTAGAGCGGGCCCGAGGATGGCCCTGGAACTGCCCCCCCCCCAGCAGATTCTTCCAAAACAGAGTAGCTCGGATTTGTCTGTTTTCCGGACCTCATCTTCTATACTTTCCCAGATTAATTGTAGCTCTGTGTTTTTCCTAGCGACATATGTTTATCGTACTTTCCCACCCTTCAAAGATTAAAGTTTGGTCGTGAAACATTAACAGATGTATTATATAAATATGGGAGACACCTTTTATAAATCTTCCTTTCAACAAGATTTAGGAGCAGAAAGACCTTTTTGTTTTAAGTAGAACAGATCTAGACCCATCCCGGCTGATAAATACAAGGAAAATTTGGACTTCTTTGTCAAGATGACAGGGCTGACCCTCCAGTATCAGAAGACAAGTCTCAGTGGCTTGTCAGTAGCAGATTCCATCCCTGGCCTTTCTGTCGCTCCCCTGTGGCACCGAGTGTCAGGAGTCCAGGCTCTAGAGACTCTGCAGACTCCAGGGGACACTGGCCACCGAGATCTTTCTCCCTCTGTCGCTGGCCCGTGAAGACAGGGCATTTGTATAGTGAGGGAGGTTCCTCTCGGGTTCCATCTGCTACACCTCCGGGCTGTAAACACGTAGAGCCAACATGTGCTGCTTGGGGCAGATTTAAAAATGTCCTGGAAGTCTTCATTTATCCTGATCCTGGGGGCGGGAATCAGGGGACCCTGGCTTTTAAAAAAATCTAGACGTTAACGTTTTGTTAACTCGTGAAATGGGAAAAAAAAAAAAAAGGTGTTTTCTCTAAGAAACAAAATTTTAAAATACTCCATAATCACAGAAAAAAGTTTCTGTGGATATTCTGAGGTGTACCCCCCCACCCCCGCCACTGAAAGTCAGCTCTGCTCCGCCCCCTGGTGGTTGAAGTGAGGAGGCCTAGCGGCGACCCCGTTCAGTACCGGTCGTTAGAGCCAGATGAGAGGCTGAGAAGTGACTGGTGTGTCTTATCCTGGGCACAGGGGCAGCGGCTGGGGGGAGCTCCTGTCCACACACAGCCAGCCGCGGCTTCTGAGTGGGAGAGCGCGCTCCTTGTTAAGGCTGCTCGCGTGGCACTGTCAGCTTCTCTTCAGGAATGCAGCCGATCATCCCTTTCCTTCCCCTCCTGCAGACGGGCGGCCGCTGTACGTGCTCCGGCTGGGGCAGATGGACACCAAGGGCCTGGTGAGAGCCCTCGGGGAGGAGGCTCTGCTGCGATACGTAAGTGCCTCCGGGGGAGGTCGCTGCCCCCTCCCTTTGCCAGCAGCGTGGGGATCTCACCGTGTTGTAGCGAGCATGGAGAGCTTTCGTCACTAGGCCAGTCCCTTATCTGTGGAACATGAGGAATCGCATGGAGGACATTAGGAGACGAGAGGGGGAAATGCAGGCGGGGAATCACAGGGGGAGATGAACCACGAGAGACCGTGGCCTCCGGGAAACAAACAGGGTTTCAGAGGGGAGGAGGCTATGGGGATGGGTGGGCCTAGTGATGGGTATTAAGGAGGGCACAGGCTGCATGAGCGCCGGGTGTTAGATGCAGGCAGTGAATCATGGAACAGCACTTCAAAAACTAATAAAAAAAAAACTAATCAGGTACTGTGTGATGACTAATATAATAAAATTGTAAAAACTGCATGTTTTCAAAGCAATGATAATTAAAACATAAAATTCCCATTTAAAAACAGGCCAATCTGTTAATGTATTTCTAAAATTTCAAAAGAGGGCACAGAAGTTATAAAAATGTTTTTCACAGGGAAGCATCAACAAAAAAATCTGTATAGTCACTCAAGGTGACTTCGTGGGGACCGGTTTTGGGTCCTCTTGTTTCCCTGGCTTGGTCCCACCCCTGCCCTCTCCTCTCGAGCTGTCTCTCAGGTCAGGCTTCTTCATAGTAGTCTTTGCCTGGCACTTCCTTACTCGCAGGTCTTCACATCTCTTACCTGGACGATTATAAATGCTTTCTTCCTGCCCCCCGAAGTCCAGGCTCCCCCCCCCATTTCAGCCTCCGCAGTGTGGGCAGTTATGAAGAGAAGGATGTGCTTAAATTAAAAACCAAACAAACAAGGGCGCCTGGGTGGCTCAGTGGGTTAAGCGTCTGCCTTCGGCTCAGCCCATGGTCCCAGGGTCCTAAGATCGAGCCCCGCATCGGGCTCTCTGCTCAGCGGGCTGTGTGATTGTCACTTTGTTTCATAGCTTGACGCGGTGCCGTTACTTAGACTAATCGTGGGCTTTGTGGCCATTTCACACACAGGTTCTCTCCATAAACGAAGAAGGGCTGAGACGGTGTGAAGAAAATACAAAAGTCTTCGGTCGACCCATCAGGTAGATGTTGATTTTGTTTTTCCTTCCAGCTTATTGAGAATGTGGGGTAAATAAATATCTCTAGTTGACTTTGGGGGCCAAAATCTGGTTTGATTTTTAGGCTTTTAGATTTCTAGAACCAAGTCTAAATAGCTTCCCGTTTTCTGCAGTATTCCAGAAGGTAGAAGACAGAAAGCCATGCAGTTGGGTCAGTTGGGAGGGATAGGTGCTGGATTTTGGTATTTGTAGCCCTGAGTGAGGCACTGCTGTCCCCTCGGCCTGAGTGGGTCGGCCTGTCCGGTCAGTCCGCGGGTCCTCGGGAGCCCCGGGGCACAGGTCGGCTTTGTCTGTCTTAGTAGCAGGGCTGCGAGGACGTTATTCTGCATTTCTGAGCCATACTTGTCGCTACGGTGAACTGTTTGGGAAATGTGCGGTGGCGCGGGGGTGGACATAGGAAGGCCCAGCGGGGGACCTGGGAGGGCAGTGCCTGGGAGGGCAGGAGGGAGTCTCGAGGGTCCGGTCCTGGCTGCAGCGTCGGCTCCAGTACGTGTCTGCTGGGGCAGAGCTGCTGGCGCTTCAGGCACGCCGGGCGTCAGAAGCCAGACTCGTGCCCCGCTCGGTCCGTCGAGGTGGCCCGGCGAGTCAGGCCCAGCGCGTCGGGCGCTGTGTCTGCGGGGTCGCGCACGGGTCCGAGTGGGGTTCGTCGCCGCCAGCGAGCCGCTGAGCTTCTGCTGCTCGGGGATGGGGCTCCCCCACGGGTCCGTGCGCTGTGGGCCACGGGCTGGAAGCGCAGTTCCTGGCGCCTGACGGTTTAGAAACTGGTCTGGTTTTGGAAACGGCTCTAAATGGCGGTTTCGTACTGTCAAGAAGGAGATCGCTTAGGACGTGGTTTGCACGCGTGGGTGCCTAGTGCGTGGCTCACACGTCTGCACCCCTGCAGCTCGTGGACCTGCCTGGTGGACCTGGAGGGGCTCAACATGCGCCACCTGTGGAGACCCGGCGTCAAGGCCCTGCTGCGCATCATAGAGGTGGTGGAGGCCAACTACCCCGAGACGCTCGGCCGCCTCCTCATTCTGCGCGCTCCCCGCGTCTTCCCGGTCCTCTGGACGCTGGTGGGTGTGGCTGCGCCGCTGCCGAAGCCCGGAGCCACTTACGAGGCGCCTGGGCCGGCTTTCCTGTCCCCGCGTCTGTTCGTCTTAACTAGTCAGGAAATAGCAAATGTGGAAACATACAGGCCCCCTCAAACCACTGAAGGGAGGAAAGAGCTCCTGAGAGTCCTTTTGTCACACAAATAGACGTTACGGAAAAAGTGTGTCAGGCTCCCTGCCCCCCCCCCCCCCCGACTCATTCTGTCACATGGTAATTTTAATCTTTGGAAATCACACAGCAAAGCGAAATGACTGCCTGGTCTTTTCTCATTACCTGCAGGTTAGTCCATTCATTGATGACAACACCAGAAGGAAATTCCTGATTTATGCAGGAAATGACTACCAGGGTCCCGGAGGCCTGCTGGACTACATCGATAAAGAGATCATTCCAGATTTCCTGAGCGGGGAGTGCATGGTATGTATCAAGGCGAGCCGCTCTGCATTTGGCTGCTTTACGGGGGTGGGAAAGGTGGGTGTTGGTTGGTATAAACGATTTTCAGACTTTCAGTTCGGATTATTGTTTTTTGTTCTGTTTTGTTTTTCTTTATTTGGCTGACATTTCTCTGACCCGGGGCTAAACCACATAGACCCATTTTGGTAATTGTTGGCAACATGTGTTATTTCTTCATTGTTAAATATAATGAGAATTTGTTTTAGAGCCTAATGTAATTGCGCCTTTATTCGCTCAGTTCTGTGCAGCTCAGATTCTTATAACTGTTCTGAGGAGCTATGCATTTTATAAAAACACTTTGAAAAGCTCCAAGTGGTTCTGCCAGATCGCCCCCTTGACATTAAATAAGGGTGACATTTTGAAGGGGACACGTAAAGAGAACTACTTCTGTCATCTGGGGGCTTTGATTCACGGCGTGGCTAGGCTATCGGGCAACCACATCCGCCTCTGTGCCCTGGACTGTGATGAGGCGTCCTTGAGCACCACAGCCCCTGGGGCGCGCCCGGCTCCCGTGAGGGTGAGGGAGACCGAAGGCTGCAGAGGCCCAGGTGGGTTCCTCTGTTAACAGCTAAAGCCAGAGGGGAGTCTGGTTGTCCTTAGAGAAAGGATTTCTATCAGCCTATGGAAAATAAAGTCCTTTTGAGAGGTGTACACACTAGCTTGGATACACGTATTTAGCTAACAAACCAGGTTTTCAGGGGAGTCTTCGGGTTGGTTAGAGGAGTTTGGACAGCAGCAGGATTCAGCTTTCAGGGCCTCGGTCCCGCATCAAGAATGGCAGATATCGGCACGATGCGGTGCGAGGGGCGGGGGAGCCTCAGGACCCTTCCTGACCAAGGGCCGGGAGATTAACCTGGGAGGTCAGCTGTGGAGAGACCCCCAGACGACTCACATTAGGAACAGTCCAGAAGTGGTTGGTCCTTCTGACTGTGAGCTGGAGCAGAGGGAGACCTCACTCACGGCACGCCGGACCAACCGTGACGTGTTCCCCACGGTGAGAGTCCTCCTCATCCATCCGTGGGTCCAGGCTCTCCTGTGCTCCCTGCTGGGTCCGTCTGACAGAGGCTGCCTCTGGCTCACCGCCTCCCAGGCTGATCGTGTAGGAGGTGCTGGGATTCTCTGAACCTCAGTGTTGAGTCACTAGGTCAACGTCAGTTAGGAAATGTCTAATTAACCTAGCCCATTGCAAGTGGACTCAGAAGAGGCTCTCCTTAATTACTTTCTGTCTGGTGTTGTGGATTGATCTGACTTGGGTTAGACAACAAAGCTTTCATCGTTGATTATATATTAACTGTCATAACTCATAATAAAAACCTGCCTGTAGTTGCTGAGAGTAAAACTTTTTTTTAAAGATTTTATTTATTTACTTGACAGAGAAAGAGAGAGAGATCACAAGTAGGCAGAGAGGCAGGCAGAGAGAGAGAGGGAAGCAGGCTCCCTGCTGAGCAGAGAGCCCGATGCGCGGGGCTCCATCCCAGGACCCTGAGATCATGACCTGAGCCGAAGGCAGAGGCTTGACCCGCTGAGCCACCCAGGCGCCCCCTCGGATAAAACATTTCTTAGCATCGTGTTTTCTCTTTACCGTGCTGTGTAACTTCTTGTCATTTTTCCACGAAGCAGCGCTAGTAATGGAGTCCCGTACCTCTTACGTAGTGGTATAAATTCTCTGGGAGATTAGCGTCAACCTGTTCTCATTTAAAGTAAGACACATAGATCTAAGAAGTTTTAAAAAGTTACGTTGCTCAGTCCTGCAGCCGGCATTAGGACGGTGCCGGCGTGTTACATTCCCAAGCGGCCAGGGTCACTGCGCCTGCCAGGACATGGCCTGCCACGGAGTGTTGGTTCTCAGAGGACCCCTTCCGTGTGCACAGTGTTCACTGCTGTGTTTGTGTTTGCAGTGTGAGGTGCCCGAGGGCGGACTGGTCCCCAAGTCTCTGTACAGGACTGCGGAGGAGCTGGAGAACGAGGACCTCCGGCTCTGGACCGAGACCATCTACCAGTCTGCAAGTGTCTTCAAAGGAGCCCCGCACGAGGTGCGCCATCCGCGCCGCGGGCCTGGGTATCAGGGACCCCATACCCCCGGGGCCCTTCCTCAGCGCGTCTTCCCAGCAGGAGCCCCTTCGGAAGCATCAAATGCATTTTGTGGTCTTGGCCTTTAGGGTTTATTTTTTTTCCCCCAAACCTTTGGGGTGAAAGTCTGCGTTGAGGGACAGGCGTCTCTCGAGGGACCTGCGCCCAGAAGGCGATGAGGCCTCTTGACCTCTGCTCTGCCAGGGACCGGCGGGCCCGGGGCGGGTGGCTGGTGGGAGGCTTCCCTGTGGGACCCGGACTCTGCGCCTGAGGTCATCTAACGACTCTGTGGGGCTGGTTTCCGTGTCTGTCTCTTCACGACCGGGCGTTGGTTATTTCTGTTTGTGGAAGAATTTGCCCGTTTTTGTAAGCCAGGCAGGGTCTGGAGAAAGTAGCACTTTTCTGTTTTCCCTTCTTGCGGTCACATTAGGGGCGGAAGCGAGAGGACTGCCGTGTCCTGCTGACGCTGCGCATCCTGTGACGCTGGCGGTCTGGGCGCTGAGGGCTCACGACCGAGTGCGCTTTCCCGAGCTCTGGGCGGCGCCGTTTGTGCCTCGGGGGTGGTTGCTCCGGACGGCGGCGCGGGGCACCGAGCCAGCGCTCAGCGCGCTGGGGCCGTGCGCTCAGGCCGACCCCTTACTGCCACCTGCCATCCGTCCTTGCTGGCGTGTGTCCCGGCGTGGCCGCTTGTGGCGCAGGCGGCTGCTGTTGCCGTGTTTGAGCAGGCAGGGGCAGATCTGGTCTGCCGCACGCATGGGTTCGGTGGGGAAATCTCAGATTTTTCATGGCTGTGTCTGGAGGATTATTTCTAGTAATTCCGTATTCGGAGGCCCGGTGCGGGCAAAGCGGAGTCCTTCTTCCTCTTAGGTAACTCGCTCTCGTCTGTGGTGGGGAGCTCCGGTTGTCACGTGTCGCAGGGCATGTGGCAGGTGGAAGTTTTCTACATCGGAATGCTAAGCCCTGCTCTGGGGGTTAAGTAAAACACAAGTCAAGGCCACAAGAGCCCTGAAATAAGGGCTGAACTCCGTGTCCCCGCGGTGAAGGCGGGGTGGGGGGGCCTGTCCGCACAGGGGGCCGCGTCTGCGGAGAGCTTGGCCCCGGGGGAGCCACTGCGCTGCGGAAAGGACGGTCGCGGCGCCCAGACAGGACTGTCGTGCCCCGTGGAATCCACTGTTTAGGGAGATCCCGAGTGGGTGGCTGTGTGGTGAGAAGCCGCAGTGCTGGAGTCACGGGATCGGCCTGACGGGCGAAGCGCCAGCCGGGTCGCCCCGGGACGAGGGGGCGTCGCCGCCTGAGCTCTGGCCACCACGCTCAGTTCTCCCATCGCGCCCCCAGTAACACGCTCAGGTCTGACTCTGATCAGTCCCCGCTGGGAACCTTGCCTGGGGCGCTGTGAGGAGGTTCGTGTTTGAGGTGGGCGCTCAGTCCCCGCGGCCCTCCCCTGCCCCGGCCGCTTGGCGGGCCCCGGCTGCCACTGTTCCTTGTGAGTCTGTCCCCTGCCCCTGCCTGGAGCGCTTCCTTCTGTTCCTCCACGTGCCCTTTACTCAGCTCCCACCTGCTCTGGGACGTCCTTGTGCTCGCCAGCCTAGAACAGTCTGTGGAACCACTTCCGAACCACCTTGAGTCCCTTCGGCTCTGTGTTGTTACGGCATTTCTACGGCCGGGAGCTGGCGTGTCGGGTGCTAAGGGTCGTGCAGTGGGGAGTCTGGGCTGCAGGTGCAGCTGGGGGGGGGGGCGCGGAGCTCGGCCATTGACGTGGAGCAGGAGGGCTGGGAGGAGGGAGAGCAGGAGAAGCTGGGGGCGGAGCGGTGGGTGCGGGTGAAGAGGCGGCTGATGGGCTGATGCGACAGGCCTCCCTCCCTCCTACGACACTCATGGCCGGGCCCAGAAGCTCTCCGCAGAGGCGAGGCTGCCACTGTGTCGGCCCAGGCCCCGGGGGCTGCCGCTGAACGCACTCTCTCCTTCCAGATTCTCATTCAGATCGTGGATGCCTCTTCGGTGATCACTTGGGATTTTGACGTGTGCAAAGGAGACATCGTCTTCAACATCTACCACTCCAAGAGGTCGCCCCAGCCGCCCAAGAAGGACTCCCTGGGGGCACACAGCATCACTTCCCCAGGAGGGAACAATGTGCAGCTGATAGACCGAGTCTGGCAGCTGGGCCGCGACTACAGCATGGTGGAGTCGCCTCTGATCTGCAGAGAAGGGGAGAGCGTGCAGGTAGGCCGTCCGAGGCCCTCCACAGCTCGGGGGTTTTGTCTTCTAAAGGGGGGGTCTGCTGCCGCCTCGCTGTCCTGCGTGGCTGGTGCTCTCCGTCTGCGGGAGCGCCCGTGGCTGTGTGCAGTGCTGGTTACGGTCAGAATGACCCGAGAAGCCCAGGGAGGCTCCGAAGACAGGGAGCTCAGACCTGAGCAAGGGTTCTGGAAAGAATTCATGACTTTTAGCTCAAGTGCCTGAGTTTTCTTGAGAAGTTAGTTTCACAGAAGCGACGCGGAAGGCAGGGAAAGGTGTTCTGTGCCCGTGGACAGCTGGGATCCAGCCTTCCCCGAGAGGACAGTCACCCTAAACAGCAGGGAGACCAGCACGTGCTGGGGGAGCTGTTAGCTGCCCTCACTGAGCCCTTGCATTCGTTTAGAAATTCTGTCAGTTCATTCTTCAAGTGGTGGCCGGTTGTGTTGAGTGCTTATGCTAAGAGCGGTGGTTCTCAGGTGCTTCTGGCCCGCGTGATAGATGCGTAATTCTGCCACAGTTACAGTTCTCAGGGAGGAGCCTGTCAGTGGGGGGACCGAGAAGTAGAGGAAAAGAGAGTGTTTCATTGGGTTTTATAATAAATAGTTCAAGCTCCAGAATTAGTGAAGAAGATAATTTTCAGAGGTTGACATTCTGCCCTAGATCGCATTGTTAGCCAGAGTGCTCTAGCAAGATCGTTAGAAGCAGGTCCGAGAGAGTGTTGCCGGGTCAGATGGTCTCTTTGGAGCCTCTGCAGGCTAGATGAAGAGCCCCCAACCGTGTTCCCTCATCCCATCCCACCAGCCACCTGCTTCTGCAGCGGCTTTTCTTCCCCGTAAGCTGCGAGTCCTGGGGGCGGACAGACACCAAGAGTCCCTCCCCGAGGCCACGCGGCACCTGGGAGGGGCCTGGCTGCAGGGCCCAGGGACCCCGAGTGGAACCAGCCCAGGAGCGCGTAGTCGACTCTCTAGCCACTGGGCTGGCCGGCCGTCCTGCTGCATCCAGCGTGCTCGTGCTCGCGGAGGGGTGCGGGCGGTGTGCGCTGGGGCTTGGGGCCAGGCGGGGTCTCGGGAGGGAGTTCTCAGCCAGCGCCACCCGACTTGTTCCAGGGCTCGCACGTGACCCGGTGGCCAGGCTTCTACATCCTGCAGTGGAGGTTCCACAGCATGCCTGCGTGCGCCGCCACCAACCTGCCGCGGGTGGACGATGTGCTGGCCTCCCTGCAGGTGTCGTCGCACAAGTGCAAAGTGATGTACTACACCGAGGTGATCGGCTCCGAGGACTTCCGGTATGGGCTCCCCGTCCCCGGCCCGCAGCAGTGCAGGGGGTTGGGGGGCGGGGGCTCGGGGGACCCGTGGGCCAAGCCGGCAGGGAGCCGCGGTTCCGGGAGAGCCTGCCGTGTGACTGCTGGGGGTGCCAAGTGGGGCAGCCTGCCATGGGGTCCTCACACCTCTCCCTTCCCTGTACCGTCCGCAGAGGCTCTATGACCAGCCTGGAGTCCAGCCACAGCGGGTTCTCCCAGTTGAGCGCCGCCACCACCTCCTCCAGCCAGTCTCAGTCCAGCTCCATGATTTCCAGGTAGTGCCGCGGCGCCCTTGCTCAGGGCGCGGAGGGGACAGCGCGCCTCCTCGGACAGCCCACCGCGCCCCGCCACCCGCCCAGCGGCCACACTGTGCAGACTCCTCACCCTCTAGGTAGCAGATAGCTCTCCGGATGGCAGGCGTAGGCCTTGAGCCCAGACCGTCTCAACGGGTCGTTTTAACTCGCACTCTTTAGCCATAGATTTTGTACACAGTGTGCGCAAAAGCAAACCAGAGCACAAGGGCTCTCTCGAAAGAAAAGTAGTTTGTATACAATTAAGAGGTTGACTTCATCTCAAATGTTGATGCAAAAAATGTTTCCAGCCACCTCCACATCCTGTCCATTAGCGGATGAATTGCTACACCATCCGTCCGTCCTCCGGCGGTGGCCCTCCTTCCTACACGGAGCAGGAACGACTGGCCTGTCCCCGCACCGCATCATGGTGTCACGTCCTGCTGTCCCTGGCACAGCCCGCGGCTCGGGGGCCTGCCCACTGGCCCCTGTCCTCCGAGCAGCGGTGCTCCCGTGGGGAGCGCTCGGGGACAGCCTGCGGGAGCAGCCCGCTCGCGTCCCCTGGGCAGGTGACCCGCTGTCCTGTGGTGGGTGCGGGTGGGGCCGGGGGCTCTCGGGGGCCCCCACGGCAGCAGGAGAGCACCGCCACCATTAAACAGCTTCTCTTTCCTCCTTTCCACATCTTTTTGGTACTTTCAGAGCAGGATTTTTCTGTATGTGAACTCGCGCGGGGGGCTCCTTTCCCTTTTCCTTCTGCTGTCGTTTTTACCTGCAGATGCTAGTTCTGAGCTCACTTGAGACTCGCGTGCCCTCTGCCCCCTCTCGGCTCGATAGCATCAGGGCCCTCGTGGTCTTCCTCGTCACTAGAAGGCTGTTTTGGAGACTCAGTCGCGTTTGCCGCTTGAGGTTGTCCAGTGTTCATCTGGGCTGATGAGTGTTCTCACTGCACGGCCGCCTCGGGAGAGCGAGGGGCTGACGGGGACCCCGCTCCCGCATAGACAGAAACTGCAGGCATGCAGAGCTGTGTCTGCATGTGCAGGCATGGGGGGGTGCACGTGTGAGTGTGCCAGTGGGTTTGTGTGTGAGTGTGGCAATGTGTGGGGCATGTGGGTGTGAGTGTGGCAGTGGAGGGTGCGTGCATGAGTCTGGCAGCATGGGGCATGTGCGTGAGTGTGGCAATGGGGCACGTATGAATGTGGGGTGTGTGCGAGTGCGGCAGTGTGGGGTATGTGTGTGAGTGTGGCAGTGGGGGGCTTGGGAGTGGGTGTCAGAGTGCGGGGGGCACACATGGTGTGTGGCAGGGCTGGACTGGGTGGGGTGTGGGGTGGCCATCGGTGTGGTGTTGGTGAGAAATGAGGCAGGTGGAAAGTGGGGTCTAGTTACAAGGGAGTCTTCTTAGAAGCAGATCAGAATATGAGCCGATTTGCCTTTTGTGTTTTGTTTTGGATTCCCAGTTCCCAAGCATGGTGTTCTTGTGTGGGTCCGTGTTTTTTTAAGCTTTTTATGGGAAAAGCAGGTCATTTGCAAATCTATCTGGATGTTGCGTTGGGTTAGCGTTTGTGATAAGGATGTGATGTGTGGTGGTGGGTGTCGGAAGAGGTTGTGTTTCTAAAGATACGAGCCCAAAGCCACGTGGCTGTTAGCGACAGGTGTGAGGCACGGAAGCCTGGGCCGCGTTGCTTTCCATCTGCTCTCGGGGCCCGCGACGGGCGGCTGCGGTGTGGACAAGTGTGTGGAGGGCGGGGGTGCCCCGTGGGTGAGCCCAGCGGCCTCTCGAGGAGCGCCCGGGCGGTGAGGCCCGTGAGGCGGCCCGCACACCGAAGACGGGGCTTCTCCGTGGTTGCCGGCCTTCCCGGAGTTGTTCCCTTTGCAAAGATAGGTTCACCGCGGCACCTAAAGCCTTGTTTCCAGAAAGCACGTTAGGGCTAGGTAGCGCCCCTGTGCTGCTTCCGATCAGTGCTTCCTGGTTCTAAATTATAAGGACCTGAAGGTGGTCCCTTTCCTCTCTCTCTCTCTCTCTCTCTCTCTGTGTCTCAGATGGCGGTTTTGCTGACAGCTGCCAAGAACATGCTTCCCTCCACAGGCCACCTCAGCCCAGGGATGTTTGTAGAACTATCTGAGTTGCAGCCATCCCTCCCTCCCCCAGTCTGAAGACGTGTTCGTTTTAAGTTGACTCAGAAGTGGCCCTGTCTTGTCCCCAGAGAGTCGAACGCGTCTCTAAGAGTTCAAAGCACATCACTGCGCAGACGCCGGCAGGGTTCCTCATGAGTGACACGGCACCTGCTTCTCCTCGGAGGGGACTGCGGGCACGTGGACCCGGCCGTCCCCCTCCTTCCGCGCCCTGCATTTCTTACTCTCCACCTTTCTTCTGCACTAAGGGTTCTTTTGGTTTCCCCTGTTACTAGTGTCTTAACTCACTTTTCTTCCTCAATCCATTATTTGCATATCAAATTCTGTAAATGTTTTGTAAACATATTACCTCACCTTTGGTAATACAATACTGATAGTCTTTAAAAGATTTTTTTACTGTTACGATAATAAATGTGAACTGTTTAAAGACGAGCATGTCTCTTTCTTCCTGTGGGATCCTGTGGGACGTGACGTGGCAGCGTCCTTTGGAGAGTGGGACCTTAGGAGATGGGAGAGGTGGAGGACAGATCTGGATCCAGGGTGCTGGGTTCTAGAAGTTCCAGAGTGGAGCCCCGCGTGTGCGGGACCATTTGCAGTCACGTGGGCGGTCCTGCAGACGGATGGCAGCTGTGAGCGGCCGACCCGCAGGTGCCACCCAGAGCCGACAGTTCTCTCGCTCCTACGACAAGTGTTCCTTGGACTCCGTGAGGCCAGACATGGCTCATGGCAGACTGCCCAAGACTGTTTCTTCAGTAACGACACGGATCCTCGAATCACTTGGCTTCAGAAAGAAGAAAATGGACAGGTGTGGACCTTCGGAACCTGGGCCCCCTTGTTGCCGGCTGCTTGCCGGTTGTGTGTAGGGGTGACAAGGCCAGGACAGCCCGGGACAGACACCGTGCTGGCCTGCCCCTGTCCTCGTCTGCTTTCCTGGTCAGGGTGTGTGGGAGCCGGCCGAGGGGACGGAACAGAGGCGTGACGTGGCCGCGCGTCTGTGGCCACACGTGAGCTGTACGTTTGCCAGCGGCCGAGAGAGGCGACCTGCGTCATTCCCACCGCAGCGGCCCCCACGTGCCTCCCACCGTGGCGTGTTGCAGGGGGAGGGCAGGGCGTGCAGCAGTTCCTCTCGGGCGCGGAGGCCTCTGCCAGCCCTCGGGTCGGGCCTGCTCCTGCCGGGCAGTGCGGGTAGCGTCGGGCTCTCACGGGGACCACATGAGCAACGGGTGAGCCTGGGTTGCCTGCTGCTGTCTCTCGGCCGTCTCAGAGCGAGGCAACGAGTGGGGTGTCCTGAACAACGGTCACAGTGTTCTTCTGTTGGGTCGCCGAACCTCCAATGTGTAGTTCTGCTTAAACACGTCACTTCCTTTCATACCTGAGCACAAGCATAGGGCGCCTCTCAGGTCTCTGGTCAAGGCAGAGGTGATCTCAGTAAAATGTCACGACACACCCGTGAATCTGTTTTATTTTATTTTAAAGATCTTGTTTATTTGAGGGACAACTAGTGAGAGAGCACGAGTAGGGACAGTGGCAGAGGGAGACGGAGAGGGAGAAGCAGACCCCTGGCCAAGTAAGGAGCCTGACGCAGGACTCGATCCCAGAACTCTGGGATTGTGACCTGAGCCGAAGGCAGACGTTCAGCCGACTGAGCTGCCCGGGTGCCCCCCCCCACCCCGGTGGATTGGCTTGGTTTGATGAAAGGGCTTCGGAAAGCAGGGTTTCTGGGAACAGGACTGTGGCATGCTGGGTAAAGCAGCAGCCGTCTGAACTGCTGGCTTAGAAAGGGTTAAAGTGGCAACGTTTGTTATTTATTTTCTACCACGACCCGCCCTGTATGGGCACCTGCGCAAACCCTGAACGAGGTAGGCCCAGAGCAGCACAGTCCCGAGCCCCAGTGTTCATCAGCGCATCAGCGCTCAGTCTGGCGGACCGGAGCAGGGCCCAGCGAAGCCCTCCTCCTGGTGTGGAAGCCCGTCCCCGCGGACTGGACGGTGTGTGCGCGGCTCAGGGCACCGGGGCTGGGGCGTGAGGGAGGGAGAGGAGACTGAAGCAGGGCAGGAGCCGGAAGCTCCGGCCTCGGCCTCGGCCTCGGCCTCGGCCTCGGCCTCGGAGGGAGGGTTTTGGTGACCTTCCCCGGAACAACAGAAGGGGGAGCTCTGGAGAACCAAAGACGCTTTCTTGAAGCCCCTTTCATTCTGGAAGTTTATGATCTACTTTCACATCAGAAAAGCGTCCAAGGCAAGTCCATCCGAAGCTGAGTGCGAGCAGAGCGTCCTACAGACCAGGGAAGGCCGGAAAGGTGCGCCTGCGAGACGGACAAACGTCAGCGGCTTCCTCCGAACACACGACGTCCGTCGTGTCAGTGCCGGGGACACGGCGTAGGGACTCAACAGTTCTGTGCCTGCCTCCGTGCTCGCCGCGGCCGCTGTGGCCGCTGCCTGGTGCAGGCCATGTCGCCACGGCGTCATCCGCATCCCCGGGCGGGGCCACTCGTCTCGGGGACCGTCCGACCGTGTGACTGGAAGTTCGTCCCTCGTCGCCCCCGCCCCTCTGGCGACCACCAGTCCTCTGGGTGTGCGTCTGCGTTTGGGTTTTTTTTTTTTTTAAGGAACTAAAGGACATTAAGAGAAACAGGACAGGAAAGAAAGCATTAGAAAAGCCCAGAAACAGAGTGACAAGAATTAGAAATGAAGGAAACCACTTCAGAAATTCAGACAGAACTAGGACGCGGTGAAAAATGCGGCAGATAAGGCTCTAAGAGGAAAGCGCAAAAGGGGAAAATCATATAAATCAGGAAGGACAGCGGCGAAGGGACGCGGCTTGAAGGTGAGCGAAGCAGGACAGCGCCGGGGGTTGCTTCGGCGAGACGGAGGCCTCCGGGCCGAAATCAGGCTTTCCAAAGGCTGAGCTTTATGGGGAAGAAATAGAATAATTGGGATTCTTAGGGGAAGAAAGAGGAAGCCGGGGGATTTCTAGCCAGCAGCACTGCGTGTGGGTGTCCGCGCGGTGCGTTCAAGTCGGGGGGCTGCACGCCCTCGGGTCGGGCTGCCAGGGTGCGGGGGGAGACCGTGGACGGGGGGTTCAGGGCTGTATTGCCTGAAGACCCGAGGCCAGCGAGCCTGCAGACGGGGTGGTACATGCTTGCCACCGCTCTGTGTCTGAATCAGACAACTTTTTTTTTTTAAGATTTTATTTATTTATTTGACAGAGAGAGAGATCACAAGTAGGCAGAGAGAGAGGGGGAAGCAGGCTCCCCGCTGAGCAGAGAGCCCGATGCGGGGCTCGATCCCAGGACCCTGAGATCATGACCTGAACTGAAGGCAGAGGCTTAACCCACTGAGCCACCCAGGCGCCCTGAATCAGACAATTTTTTAAAAAGGGGCAGGAAACAGGGTCGACGTATGCGGAGGATTCTGTTCTTCATCACCATATCAGCCTCAGCGTCCACGTGGTTGATCGGGAGTCTCGGCCTGTGATAGGGATGCGTCTGGCTGGGACCAGACCAGCGGCAGTGAGAACCCCAGACCCCCACGGTGTCTCGACAGCCCCGTGGGCGTGGGGCAATCGTGCAGCTCCTGAGCGTGAGTCATTGGTTAGACTCAGGCGCTTCTCTGGCTCCGTGTTTTGTTTTAGAAAACAGGTTTGTGGGTGGTGGTATTTTTGGTTAGGACTTCAGACAGGTAATTTGCCTTGAGGGAGAGTCACAGTGGCTCTCTTGCTGGGACTCAGGGTTTCTTTCCTTTGTCCTCATCACCGGAGCCATGGCTGGAGCGGCTGGGAACAGCATCTCCCGTCTGATCTCGGGCTTGTGTGCGTGGGACAGCGAAACGGAGCCCTCTCCCTGGCGGCAGGGGACCGCACAGCTCCCAGTTGTTCTCGTGGTGTCAGGCCGGTCCCCGAGAGCCCTGCCCCTTGCCCGTGCTTCTCCAATAGAAGCAGCCATACTAGTGTCCCACTCTGACCTTGCCTTTGGGTTTAAGAACTCCGTCTCCAGGACCCATGTTACACCCACTGAGAAACAGTCACGAGCCTCGGATATGCAAATCACTGGGAATCCGCGCACCAGCCCGCCCCGTGTCCTGTGACCCGTGAAGGACAGAACAGTGTGCTGCCTGCTCTCCGGGCTATTTCTGGGAACCAGCGAGGGGCAAGAGGCCCAGCTGCAGGGAGGACGCCACCCCCAGCTCCGTCTGTAGAGCAGTGTGGGTCTCTGTGGACTTGAACCCCGTCTACACGCATGATCTGACAGTCCTGGTGCTACAGCCAGAGTGACACCCGAGGTCAGCCCCCAAGGGGAGCCTTGCCTTCTGGCCTGCTTAAGCTGAGCACCCTCCCGGCTCCTCCGGCCAGGGAAGGGCCTCCCCCACCCCCGGCCACCTTGTGGCCCCATAGCAGACATGCATCCTCCGTCCCCACATGGGGTGGTGGCGACGTCCTTTCTCCAGCTCCATCCTGCAAGTCAGCGCCGACGGTGGACATTCTCCAGCCCTCATGGCTCCTGAAATCTCTCAGAAGGGGAGCCATAGTTGATGGGTCAGTTTAGCTGGGCCACGCGGTACCCAGATACTTGGTCAAACGTTATCGTGGGTGTTTCTGGGGTTGTGCTTTTTCGGATGAGAGTAACAGTTAGATGGGTAGACTGAGTGAAGCAGACTGCGCTCCCTAATGCAGGTGGGCCTTACCCAATCAGTCAAAGGCCCCAATAGAACAAAAGGCTGCCCTCCCCAAGGGAAGAGAGGATTCATCCTGCCTAACGTCTTCAAACTGGGATATCAGCTAATCTGCCTTTGGGCTAAAAAGTTGTCTCCTGGATCTCAAACCTGCTGGCCTCTGGACCAGAAAACACCACGAAGCCCTCCAGTCTCCAGGTGCCGACTGCTGGTCTTGGGACTGGTCAGCCTCTATAATCATGCGAGCCTATTCCCCACTTCAGATCTCCTTCCACGAATGCATTCCCTTGATTCCTACTCTTTGGAGAACCCCCACTAATACAGGAACTGTGCTCCATACCCCCAGAATTGCAAAGACTTTGACATTTACCAAAAAAGCTGGTTAATCTAGAATCATCTTTCTCTGGATTGTGTCTATGTGTTTTGGTTTGGGTTTTTTTTCCTTCCATCAGTAGGCTTGTTTTCTGAATGTAGAATAGAATCATGGGCTGTTAAAGCTGAGGTGGCAAAGTCTAGAAGGTCTGTTTGCAGCTCTTGCAGCTCGGGGGTGGTCAAGCCTGGAGGGGGGACAGGGCTGTGTCTGAGCGGGTGGCTACGAGTCCAGCAGGCTGGGGGACGTTGGGCAAGCCACTTAGCCTCCCCGAGCCCCACTCCTCACTGTGAAGGCCAAGTCCGAAGACTCCAAAGCCCCTCCATCTTGTTGCCGTCATTTACCACGAAATGGGAAGAGGCAAGCCCGTCTCATCGGGGTCACTGTAAAGACACAACGAGCAAATGATGATGAGGCCGTGTTGTTCAATTCCAAGTGCTCTGCAAACGTGGCGTGTTCCGTACAGTTCTGGTCTTGCTTAGGGCAAGGGTGTGGAGTTCCGTGCCCACGCGAGGACACATCAGTGCCTGTGCCTTCCTTGCCTACCGGGGTCCTCTGGGAAGAGAGCACACTGGACGTCGGTTGGAAGACACACCACTAAAGGAGGCGCCAGGAACAACAGCTCGCAGTTAGATGCAAAATAAGAAAGCTCAACGGCACGCTCTCCTCCCTCTTCCCAAGAGGGAATGCGATGGCCACAGGTTGGCAGGGGTCATGGGGCGGGGGGGGGAGCGTGTCCCCTGACTGCCCCTCTGTTCCGACGCCCGTGGAATGGGACAGACAGCTTGGTGGGTTGAACATCTGTTGGAGCCAGGGGCTGTGGAGGGGGACAGCGGACCCCTTCTGGCACCTTCTCTCTTTCCCACGTGTCACCTCTGTCGGGGGGCTCGACCAGCCAGAAGGCAAGGGAGGCACAGCTCCGCAGGGTCATGAGGTGGGATGTTTGCTGTTCTCATGCGTCTGTCCCCGTCAGGGCTCAGGACAGTGCCTGGCACAGGGTGGACGCCCCCAGAGCATCTGGGGAGTGAACGTGGGATGAGTAGATTTCACGAGTGGGTTGGTCTAAAGAGGGGTGTGACCCAGCCTGGATTCCTTACAGACTCAACATTAAGATACTCTCTGTTTTCTTCTTCTTTTAGAAGAAATTAAAGTTAAAACGTTTTTGTGGACCCCTAAAAGAATGGTGGACCCTGGGCCCTGCTCATAGAGGCTAGAAAGCCTCTGCGGACTGCTTTGCCCCACCCCAGAAGGGGGCCGGGGAAGGGACCTTCCCCACCGCGCGAATCCTGAGCCCACCCGGCTTGGCTGCCCTGGGAGCCCCGCAAGCTCTTCCTGCGGGGATGCCGCTGCCCTCGCGTGCCCCCGGGGTTGGCGCGGGTGAGCAGGTGTGCTGGGTCTGTGCTGACTGCACACCAGGACGGGCACAGAGCTCAGCACCCTTCGGAGGTGTGTGGAAGGGACGTCCTGGTCGGTGCGCTCAGTCCTGGGAGCTGATGCTTCCTTGGGCCTGGGGGCTCTGGCCAGTCTGCGGGGTGCTTGCCCCGCACTCACTGTGTGATTGCTCCCAGGTGGGATGTGCCGGCCCTCTGTTCACGCCAAGCCTCAGAGGAACACAGTATGCTCTGCTTCTAGAAGGCTCCATGGCTGTATGTGGAGAGACCCCTGGAGTTCTTTAGTGAGTCAGAGTCCCCTCCCAACACTCGGACGTGCCTACCTTGGCTTAGCTCGCAGAGGCTAAGAGCTGGGGGGTGTCAGGCATCGCGACAGCCCACGCCTGGCAGGGCCCACACCCTCTGCTCTGGAGAAGCATCTGGCAAAGGGGTCCCTGTGCCGGTGCCAGGGAGGCGCCTGGGGCTTGTGCTCAGCCTGTGCTGTTTCTGAGCTGCCCGTGGCCCCTTGGGGGTCTTCCTCTCCATACCCTTCTGCCTCCAGCGCGTCTCTCCTTATCTTTACTTTTCTGCCTAAGTAACACTCACCACATGCCACAGAGTCTCCGGCTTCAGCCCTCCCGGTGGCCCCCAGCCTGAGGGGGCTTGGACGGAGTACCTAGAAGCTAGGCAGAAAGACAGGGCTGGCCAGGGAGAGCAGGCTCAGGATGGTGGCAGGTGCCCTCCCCGCCTGGTCCTGGGGGCGCAGCGGGCAGACCTACGGGCCGGACCCCCACTTGTTGCCTTTCCTCATGGCCTCTGACTGGAAGTTTCTTCGTGAGGTTGGGGTGGGGGCTGACTTGGTGGGATGACCGCCCACTGTGTCCCACTCCCAGGCCTCATGGCGGCTCGCGTGTCCCACCCTGCAGCCCCAGCGTCCAGAAGCCCCACTGCTGCTGGGTGAGTGGCCGCTGCCTGCAGATGGGAGTCCCAGTGTGTCTCTTTCCACTTCCAGACATGAGCAGCCGCTGCCTCTATTACATCCTTCGGCTCGAAACAGCTAAGATGATCTCCGTTCTCCTGTCATCTCACATGGTGACGTGTGCCAGGGGAAAGTAAGCGTGACGACGGACAGGGCAATGGGGTGGGATGGGGGTCGCAGTCTTCAGCTGGGTGAGCAGGAAAGGCCTCACTCGAGGTGAGGGAGCCAGCCTGGCAGATTTCCAGGAGAACATTCTAGAACGAGGGAGGCGCTAATGCAGAGGCCGTGGGACAGACATGTGTTCAGCAGGAGGGCTGTGGCAGGGAAACCTCAGTTCACCAGGTGTCGGGACCGCCCGTACCTCCCAGGAGCCCAGGAGGTCGCTCCGGCCAACAGACGACGTCACCTCTGGCGGGGGCAGGGCGCACACTTCCCCAGGTCAGCCCGGGTCGGTGTCACCTCGGGGTGTGGCTGCTGCCTTGCAGAGCTGCCTGAGCCTCAGGGACCTCGTGCGAGTGGGAAGGAATCGCCTCCGTGATGTCAGGGTTTGCTGTCACCCCTGCGGAAAGGAGCTCGTCCTGACAGAGGTGTGAGGCCAGTGGTGGGGGCGGGGCGGCCAGGCCCCAAAGGCCCCGTGGGTCCCTCGAGGCCACCGGCTGGCGGCTCTAGCTCCGACTGTGCTGGGAGCGGCTGTCTTGTTTGTCACGGGGCTTGGGCTGTTTGCTTGTTTTCGAGGAGAAAATTTTAATCTCTGTGACGTCAGATTTCTCTTCCTTTCCTTGAGAGTGTCTGGATTTTACGTCCTGCTTGGAAAGGGCCTCCCCATGTGAAATTCTCCTTCATTTTCTTCAGGTACTTCCGTGGTTTTATTTTTTTACCTTCACATCTCTGACGCGTCCAGTGTTGGTTCTGTGTGAGGAGCGACGTGAGGACTGGATTAGTCCTAACTGGTTCTCCAGACTTGGTACCTGGAGGACAAAACTTACGTCCAGGTTTTTTTTTTTTTTTTTTTGAGAATATTTATTTACTTATTTATTTGAGAGGGAGGCAGAGAAAGTGAGAGAACACGAGAGGGGCGAGGAGCCGGACGCGGGGCTCGATCCCTGGACCCGGGTTCCTGACCTGAGCCGAAGGCAGACGCCACCGACTGAGCCCCCCAGGCGCCCTCCCTTCCAGCTCTTTAGAGCCCTCTTGGGGGCGCCCGGCTGGCTCCGACGGTGGAGCGTGCGACTCTTGGTCTCAGGGCTCTGAGTTCGAGCCCCCAGCTGGGTACGGAGATGACTTAAAAATAAAATGTTTAAAAAACACACACACACACACAAAAACTCTCTTTAGAAATGCTTAGGGACTGGCTGGCAGGGGCAGGAAGGCGGAGGTGGTCGGGAGCCCCAGGGCCAGCTGGGCAGCCGCCTGCGGACGGCGAGACCGTGACAAGTGTTGAAATATTGCAGGATCAAATTGCAGTGCTCGGCGAGCCCAGTGTCCCTGGACACCTTCCCTGCTGGCCGAGAGCGCCCTCGCATGGCCCGCGTCCCCGGGGTGGGGCGGGGGGCGCCCTGCTGCTGGCGCACGTGGCGGGCAGCCCCCGGGCCCCGCCGGCAGCATTCCCGGCCAGCGTTCACTCAGCGCGAACGCAGAGCCTAATAACCAACGGGCTGTCTTCTGAGAACAAGTGATTTATTTTATTGCCTCATTTTTAAACACTCCAGCGTGCCTCCCAAGAAGCTGCTTGGTTTGCGGAGTCACGAGAGAGGAGGCCAGCTGCACGCGGGGAACCTTCTCGGCCCTCCTGTGCCTGGACGCCAGCCTGCGCCGCTGCGGACGGGTGTCGGGGCGACGGCTCTGGCTCCCAGCGCGCGTCGGAACGAGGCACCCAGGTTGTCATTAGAAGAAAAGGCAGACTGTCGCTCTCTCTGCCTCAGGAAGCACCGACTGGACACGGATCCATTTCAGGGGCGTCGCAGGGGCCGCCTGCAGGGACCCCAACCCGTCTCCAGGTAGCCGGGCGGCCGCCACCTTTAAGATGAATAAACCGAAGCAGGGTGCACTGGGCCTCGGTCACCGATACTCCAGGGATCCCCGAATGGGACATTCTAGCCTCGCGGCCGTCAGCCCTGACCTGCTCTCTGCTCTTCCCAGAGTGGAGGAAGCTCCTGAGAGATGTCACCTGACTCTCTGGAAGGCCTCAAGGACCATGGAGAAAGGGCAGTGGACCTTCTCCACTCCCCCAGTTTGCATCCAGCCCAGTAAGTCATGTCCGTCCTGTCGTCCCCATAGCCTGGTCTTGACCTGGCATGGGCGGGGCTTTGTCTGCTCCGGGGTCTCCTGACATCAGCGCTGTTGATGTTCTGGGCGGGATAATCCCTTGCTGTGCGAGCTGTCCCATGCACTGGGGGGTGTCCAGTGGTCTCCCTGGCCTCTCCCCTCTAGGTGCCACTGGCATCCCCTCGTTGTGACAACCAACCTCGGTTCTAGAAGTTGCTCATTGTCCTCTGGGTGGTAAAACCATCCCTGGTGAGAATCACAGTTCTAATCCAACACTCTTATGACTGGGAGGAAGAAGCTGAGGCCCAGAGAGGTTAAGACATTTGCTCAAAGTAACACAGTAAGTCCGTGGTGGTGGAACTGGGGTTTGACCTCTTGCCCTGGGCTCCTGGTTGGTGCTTGGTCTATTGCAAATGCAGCGGCAGATGTGATGAGCGTGATTTTAACAAAAGGTGTAACGGGACTTCTAGGGACCAGCTCTCTCCTGTAAATCGCAGAGATCATGAATGAACCTCATTGGCGGTGCAGAGAGCCAAGAGTGTTTGAATGCTGGGCCCTGACCCAGACCCGCTCCCACCCGATCCTGCACAGAGAACAGAGCCTTCTGGCTGGGGAGCCTGGACACTTGGCCGACAGTGAAGAGCTCCCCTCCACGCGATGCCAGCCTTCATACTGGCTGTTTCGTGGTAAGCTTCATGGTGGTACTGCATTCGTCGTTCTCCCCGATAAATACCGCAAACTCCCGAGTGCACAGACGTGTCCCTTGTGCGAGACTAGTGGCCCACAGTCTGCTCGGTAAACACCTTCCCGGGACACCGGCCCGTGGGTTCAGATGTGTCCTGGGCAAGGCTGTCAGAAGGGACCCCCAGTCAGAGTCCTTTTGTGATGCCAGATTCCCCTGGTAATTTCTCCTGACTTGGGGTTTAATAAATGACATTCAGCATGGTGTGGGATTGTCTTAAAGCACCGACACATTTATTTGGAGGTGGAGATAGAAGCGGGGTGTGTGTGTGTGTCGTGTTGGGGGGGTCAGACACACCCTAAGGACTGAGTTTGATGCATCTGGTCATCACGCGTTGGATTCTCTAGTCCTCGGGTTCGTGACTCTGACCCACAACAGGCAGCTTGGAGGGATGTTAACTCTCAAAGGAGCAAACACCATTCTGTTTTCAGCCCAGTTTCCTGCCTCCCTTGGGACGCCATCTGACAGAGCCACGTGGCCGGGCAGGGGTGCGTCTTGTCTGTCCCAGCACCTCCGAGAGCCCCGGGCTCTGCGGCGTGGGACCTGCCCCTTGACTGCAGCCTTCCTGCACGGCGGGCCGCATGACCGACGACCGCCGACCGAGAGACAGACGGCCCCGCCATGGCCCATTTTCCTGCCAGGAGCCAGTGAAACCCGGGGTCCCAGTCCTCAGCCCTGGGGAGGCTCCCAGACCTCTACACCTCGGGAGGGTTGGTCTCCGGGTGAAATGAGCTTGCACGCATCGTGCCTGGCCCATCCGTGGGAAGGTTCTAGAACTATTAGCCGCAATGAGGAGGCAGATAATGATAGTGATGGCAGGTTGACTCGAGGCCTCACAGTCGCACACTCGGAGGTGATCACAACCGGCCCGAAACCTCCAGAGCTTTCGACTGCGGCTGGGCCCCTGGAGGCGCTGCCTGTGCCAGCCCCAGCCCAGCCCGGTGCGGTCTCCGCTGTGCCGCGCTGTCCTCCATATCCTCTCCCAGCAGATGGAGACGGGTTTGGCGTCCAAGGGAAGACACCCAGCGAGAACGGGCGGCCGGCCCTACAGCTGTGGCCTGGATGAGCCCCAGGAGGGGAAAGGGGGCCCAAAAGCTGGGGCTCCTCCTGGCAAGGGGCGCAGGCTACCTCGGGGGTCACCCGATGTTTGAGAGACAAGCTAACGAGCACAACCACTGTGTAGAGGTCAGCAGTCACCGATGTCTATCTCTGAATTACGTTAGATGGGGAGCAGCCCGGGAACTTGGCCCTAAGAACCAACACTGCCTCCTGGAGACATGACCTTGACTGGGGATCTCGCGGTATGCCCCGGTCTTTCCAAAGGGCCGGCTCCGGGCTCGCGCACGGTCCAGCACTTCTGGGCCTTCTGGTGGACGCACGGCCCTAACCCAGACACCCGCGACCCTCCTGTCCTTATGTCTGGTTTCGGGGGTGGCTGTCGTGGGGATAGGTCACCGTGCCTCCTCTTGTGGACAAGGACTGCCCTGCAGCTGCAGCGCGGTGGCCTGGGAGGACCCACGGACTGGCCAGCCCGCTGCGTTTGTCACCATCACCAGGAACCTCCCCATGCAGGGACTTCCTGGCAAGGCTCCCGCCCCTCCAGACCTTTGGGAACCAAGACTGAGAAGCTCTTCGACAGAAACCGCTCAGGGGGCAGCCCACGGCGTATGGCACTGTGCTCCAGAAGATTCCACCTGCAAAAAAAAAAAAAAAAAAGAAGATTCCACCTGCCTCAAAGGACAGCTTCCTTCCAGAAACAGAACAAATCCTCCCCAGGAGTCTGGAGATGAGTTAGGGCATGGGCCTAGTCTGTAGGGGCATGTGATTCAAGGATCACCTTGACCTTGGCCAGAAGCCTCGGCAGGTGGACGGCAGCCTGGCCTCCCAGCAGATGCAGTAAAGGGATGAAGAGAGCCGAGGTCTTGGGGTGGAGAGCTGTTGCCCCAGGACAGTGGCCTCTCCACAGTTCCAGAATCCTCTGGGCCGGTCTAAGGCCTGGGTCACCCTGGGCAGCTTTTCTGGTGGGACACGTGCATCCGAGAAAGTGAGGAGCCCCCCAGGGGCCTCAGGGGCTCTGTCCTCTGATGAGCACCCACGTGCAGTTTCCAACACAGCTACTTCCCTTCTCTTCGGCAAGAGCCACAAACTTCTCTTTATTGCTGCCACTGTGCATTTATCCTGGGTCCTATGTCCTCCAGGTGATCTGTACTTGGTTTTTATTAAGTTTGAAAACCATTATGTGAAATTTCAAACACAAGGAAAAGCACAGAGTAACATTCTGAATGCCTCCATGTCCGTACCTGTGTTTAACAGGCGCTAACACTCTGACACACTTGCTTCATTCTGGAAAAATCGAAATCATTTTAAAATAAATTCTGTCTTTGTGACATTTCCATCTAAAGTATCTGAGTATATGTATCTTCAGAACAAAAACATTTTTCTACTTCACATATAAGGCCATTATCACAACCAATGAAATCCACCGTAATTCCCTGAGGTCACTTAACACCCGGTCCACATTCAGGTCTGTCCATCACCCCCAAATGTCCTCACAGCTGGCTGTTCAAACCAGGACCTGATAAAGCACAGTGCCCAGCCCTTGATCAACTGTCTCATTGTCATCTAAAGCAAGACCCACCCACCCCCCTTGGGTTTTTATGACATGGACCTCGGAAGAGACTGGGCCCGGTGACTTGTGGAGTGTCCCCCTTTGGGGTTTGTCCGATCCTTTCTGCTTACCGTCCCTTGCTTTGTCACTGATGTTGCTGGGAATAGGGTGTTAGATCTGAACGAGGCATGAGTAGAAGACCTTTGGCCGGAATGTCTTATGGCTGATGTGTTGTACGTGAATGATGTTCTGTCAACTTGGTTCCTTAAAAACCCACTTCAGGCCTTTGTGTCCCCGGGGATTTGACTTACTCAGAGCAGTGAGAATGGATGGTGATGGGGCCGGGAACCCAGCTAGAGCTGGCGGCAGGGCCTCAAGAACCAGGATGGAGCATTGAGGGGGAGGGGAGAGGCGGCACCCAGGAGGGAACGCGGAGGGCCCGGGCCAGAGGGATCTGTGCAAGGGAGGGACGGGCAGCTAAGCTCTGCAGAGTTCAGGGCAGAAGGGGAGGCGGGGGCCAAGACAGCACATCATGGGGAAGAGAGCAAGGGTTTCCAGTCAGCCCATCCAGGTCACGATTTTCTAGCTGGGAGGCCTTGGAGAGATGCATTTCTCACAAGCGCATGCCCGTTATCTGCAAAATGGAGAAAACAATGCGCATTGCCCAGCACTGAGATAGGCGGAAGGTTACCTTTGCCAGTGCCCGGTCTCTTGTACAAACTTGGTTTGTGAACAGCTAACACACACCAGCCCTGCCCATCCGTTTAACCTCCTCTAAAACCCTCCCCCCGACTACCTCCCTCCCAGAGCAGTTCAGGCTGGTCCCTTCCCCAGGGCCTTTGCACCTGCCGTCTCTCCATCTGTGGTATTCACTCCCAGGTCTTGGCATGGTGGTCCTTTCTCTGACTACCTGATCTATAAGGCGCCACCCATCCAGGCACTTCGGCACTGTCCTCCTAAGTGCCCCAGGTGTCTGTCCCCATCAAACTCACGCCCCATGGGAGAAAGGGCCTCCTATATGGTGTTCAGTGCCGTGGCTCCTGAGCCCGGAAGGACGTCCAGCAGGTGGGAATGGCTGAAGGTAGATGGTCAAGGTCCTTAGGTGCATGAGAAGGCTGTGGGGGCAGGGGGCTCCAGGTGTCTGGGGCCTTCAGAGCATGTGGTCCAGATGCTGGCTTGGGTGAGTGAGGTCAGTCCCAGCCTGCTGCCTGGCCGTGGGCCTGGAGGGAGCCTCTCACCTGCCCGTAGAGACCTGCAGTGCGGGGAGGCTCGCTCTGAAGGTGAAGCCTGGAAGACCCTTCAGCCACAGGGGCGCATGCAGAGGGCAAGGCATGGTGGCCTCTGTGTGTCCGCCCTACCTGCTGCGGCTCCCGGATAATGACCGATCCGTGCGTTTCCCGTGGAGTTGACGTGTCAGCTCCCGCAATGAGCAGGGGCGCAGATCTGCTTCCGTCACTGGGACCTCTGACAGAGGGCCGTGGAGACCACAAGGAGAGGCTCAGGGACTCAGCTGCGGACTGAGCTAAACCCCCAGTCGGTGGGCTGCTCGGGCCGGGCCCCTGGGACCCCCAGCCCAGGCTTCTGCCGCCAGCTCTCACCAAGTTGGACTGAAGCTCATGGTCTCTACCAGCTGGAGGACACTAGAGGGACAGATTGGCCTGGCAGGAAGGACATGGGGCGGGGGCAGGGAGAGCAATGGCCAGTCGGGAGGGGCTGGGAGGTGACTCACCATGTGACATTGGAGCCCGTAGGGTAGCTCGCCGCAGGACATAGAAAAGAAAAGCCCAGAAACAGCATGTTTGGGTGGTGCCTGCAGAAAGGCCAGTGCCTGGGAATGGGAGGGCTCCCAGCTGAGCGCTGCACACCCTGTCCCCCAGGGTGGCGTGAGATGGTGTGTATGGAGGGGACACATGAGCCGCGAGGAGCTGCCACTTCTCTGGGCCTACTTGAGTCCTAAAGTGTAGGCTGCGGGCTGCTGGCGCCAGGGGGCCCCCCAGGGTTGGTCGTCATTCTGCCCGGCACACCCTCGGGACCTACAGCATTTGGGGCAGCTCGTGAATGAATGCCTCTCGGGGTCTGGTGAGATCCTGCAGGCGATGCTGCTTGGAGGTGTCATCATCAGGGCCCGAAAGGGAGGGGAGGTGGTGGTGAGGGCACCTGTGGTCCCAGGAGCCCAGAGACCGCACTGCCTGGCTGTACAGGGTGGAGGGCCTCCCGCCCTCCAGCGAGGCTCTGGTGGGCAGGGCGCTGTGGATGGCCCACGGCTCAGGTGGGACGGGAGGGTGGCAGGGGGCGCCTCACCCATTGCTTCTGTCCGTGGAGGGCAGGATTGCAGCCCCCAAGCAGAACTGGGCTGGAGGGGCTCTTCCAGGGCATCTAACTCGGTCCCAAGCTCCCCTCTCCAGCAGCCCTCACTCGGTCGGAGAGCCCTGGTCTTAGAAAGCTGCTCGCAGACGTCCAGCACTCACCTCCCCATGTGCCTGGCATGGGAGCCAGCCACAGGGCACTTGCACACCCAGAGACCTCGCTTCCCCACCCCAGGCTTCCCTGCTGCCACCACCAGTACGTGCATGCACATGTGCACATATGCACGAGTCTGTATGTACGTGTGTAGTGTGTCTGTGCAGGTGCACGTGTCTGTATGCACGTGTGTAGTGTGTGTCTGTGTGTGCACGTGCACATGTGCATGTGCGTCTGTGCACGTGTGTGCATGTGTGCCCCCACCCCCGTCCCAGCCTCCTCTGAAGGTTTCAGCTCCGCCCTCTGGAGCTGCCCGACCAAGTTCCCATGGGCCACAGCGCCACCTGCTGGAACGCATGCGGTGCGCCATCCAGACCTGGCCTGAGGGACGCCTGCCCAGACCTGGTCCTTCCCCACCCTGGCCCCTCCCCGCCGCACGGGGGTCTTGTGACATCCTGGGAATCCGTGAGGAAGCACAGAGGCCTGGAGTCCTGGGCAGCATGCGTAGGGGTCCAACCCCCAGAGCTGGGCTTGGAATGTTCAGTGGACGCTCCCTCCAGGACTGATCTCCCCCGAGCCTCATTCCACCAAGTGCAGGGTCACTGCCCGGCAGTCCTCCTGCAGGCACCCAGGGCTGTTCCTTCCCCGGCTTAAAGACAGGAGACTGAGGCCCAGAGAAGCTGCAACCGGTAGGTAGAGGACCTGAGATTCTGGCCCAGGTTAGTTGGCTCCAGTCCCCCATGGCTCTCTCTGCTTTGCCTAACCTGAGGACCTTTACTTAGAGGCCACCTCCTCCAGGAAGCCTTCTCTGACTCCTCCACATGAGGGTGGGTGCTCCTGCTCTGGGCTCAGCTAGCAACCCGTATTGCCCATTTTAGTTGCTTATGCCAGGTTGCTTACCTGGACCAGGTTGACCTTCCCCCCAACCTCCAGCCCGAGTCCGTGAGCTTCTAGAGGGGTCACTTGTATCTTGTTTGCCTGCCTTGTGTAATGACCCAAAACTTTAACTGCATAACTTTAGTTAATTATGAGGGTCAGAGAGCTGTGAAGAAGGGGTGAGGTCAGAGGTTGTACCCAAAGCCCATTTCTTACAGTGTTTCCCTGGACTCCTCAAGAAGTGCTCCTCCCAGGAAGATCTGAGTCAGGCTCTGAGCAGCATGGTGGCAGGACCCACGTCTGCTGTGCTCACAGGTGGTGGCCAGGAGCCTTGTCTGTCAGCTCAGGGGCAGCCCCGGAAGCTGGTCGCATCTCCCTTGTAGCAAGGCCACTGACTTGTCACCCGGGGCTTCCTGTCCCCAGGCCTCCCCCACACTCTTCCTAAACCATGTGGGACCAGCTGCACCATCGCCCTCCGAGGTGGCCCCCACTGATGCCCCCAGGTGCTGGGAATCCCAGGGATCGGCCGCACGCCTGGGCTCCTGCGCTGCTCCCAGGCCGGATCCTGCCCTTCTGCTCCCAGAGGCCAGAGCTCCCCATCCGACTCAGGCTCCAGCACCTCCCCGGGGCTCTGGGACAGACTCGCTCTTTCAGCCCAGAACTTGCTATCTTCCTTACTGCGGATGGACGACTCAGCCGATGGCCTTGGCTAAATGACATCAGCCTCCTCCACTCAGTGTGCAGGGACAGAATCCCAAGGTGTCCTGACTCCCAGCCCTGCTGTGCCGTCAGCTCCTCCTGGTTGTGCCGCCAAGTGCCAGTCTAGACATGGCTCCAACAGGTTAGCAGGTGCTCTGGGGGTCCCCAGGGAGCTCACCTTGAAATGGGGAGATTATCAGGGTGGGCCACACCTAAGCACAGAACGCTTTTCCATCTGGGGTTCCATAGCTAAGAAAGCAACTGATGGAGTAAAAGCAGCCTGTGGAAGGGGAGGAAGTATTTGCAAACACAGCCACCTCAGGGTCGAGCCCAAACTCCATCAAGGGTCTTAGAAGGCCCCTCCTGCCTGGCCTCCACCGACTGTGCCCTCATGGGCCACATTCTCCTTCCTCTCAGCACACTGGGGGGAACCCCACTCTGAGCACAGAGTGCCCTCTCCCCAGTGAGGCTCTCCCTTCGGTTGCCAGGACTCAGCTCACTATTGCCTCCTCCAGGAAGCCTTCCTTGGTTCCCCCAATCTGGATACGATGCCTCTGGTGCTCTCCTGGCTCCCTATCATTACCCCCCATGGAAGCCCTTGACTTCACTGCACGTGTGGTTGTCGTGTCTCTGCTTCTGTGTCCATCTGGGCCGGAAGCCCCTGGTGTAGGGAGGCCCTCACCACGGTCACCTCGGCACACCGCACCGCGTCTGCCCGCATCTCTACTTGACCTGAGGCCGCCTCCTCCCGGCTTCGTGCAGTGCCCCCTGGACGCCAGCGCGGCGGCTCCCCACGCGCCTCGGCCCGCCGTGTATTTATTTTCACTCGGCTCCATGCTTACATTTCCTTCAAGACTTCCTCTTTGAGCCTGGATTATCTAGAAGTGTGTTGTTTCATTTCCAAGTGTTCCGAGATTTTCCTCTTGTCTCTCTGTTGTTGATTTTCCAGTTGGACACTGTTACGGTCAGAGAACGTGTCCGGCGTGAGTTCAGTGGTAAAAAACGTGTTGAGGTTTATTTGGTGGCTCAGGACCCGCGGGTCTTGGAGAATGTTCCCTGGGCACTTGATCAAGATGAGTCTTCTCCTGGGGCGCCTGGGGGCTCAGTCGTTCAGCGTCTGCCTTCGGCTCCGGTCATGATCTCGGGGTCCTGGGATGGAGCCCCGCCTCGGGCTCCCTGCTCCGCGGGGAACCTGCTTCTCCCTCCCCCCGTGTCCCTGCTTGCGCGCTCTCTCTTTCTCTCTCCCCATCTCAAATAAATAAATGAAATCTTTTTAAAAAATTTGTCTTCTCCTGTTGGGTGGAGTCTTCTAGGTCTGTAAGCAGGATCCCAGGAGGGATGGGGCCATCAGATCCCCCACAGCCTGGCCAACTTTCGGTCGGGTCGCTCCCTCGGTCGCAGATTGGGGCGGGGGCTGAAGTCCCCAGATGCGCCCGTGGGCCTGTTCGTCCTTTCAGCCCCGCCCGTCTCCGTCCGTGCGCCGCGAGGCTGCGGGGCTTGGTGCACGCACAGGCATCTGAAGGATGACTATGGCTCTGATCCATTCATCTTTCTCTCGTCATGTGACGTCCCTCCCGGTCTCTGGTAATTTTCTCTGCTCTGAAGCCAACTTTATTTCATATGAATACAGTCACGCGTGCTTTAAAAAAAAAAAATCATTGGCACAGCGTGTCTTTTTCCCCTGCTCACTTCCGGTCGCCAGGCTCACCTGGCTCGAAGAGCGGCTGTGAGCGGCATCTGGCTGGTCCCGCATTTTCCCTCTGATCTCACGGTCTCCGCCTTTCGTGAGTGGGTCGAGACCGCGCACCCGTTTAAGGCTTAGCGCCGCCGTTTGAGTGCGTGAGGGTTTTTGCTGTGTTTTCTGGGGATCGGGTTCTCCGTCCTTTCCTTTTTTCCTTGCCCACCCGTGGCAATATTTTAGGACCCCGTGTTGGGGTTTTATGGTGTCTCTGAGGGGTTTGTGTGCGTTTCCGCGCAAAGGTGGGCATGGCCCCCCACACGGCGAAGCACCCAGGGCTGACACGGGTGCGTTAGCATTTCGGGGGGAAACTTACTCAACTCCCCCCGCGGGGGCCGTGCCCCTCCCCTCTTCAGTGTCGGAGCACGGGACGGCCCTAACCTCCCACCGCATCCGCTTCGGGAGCCTCCCGAGGAGGCACGTCTGTTGTCCCTAAGCGCGTTTCTGCTCTTTCCATCATCCCTGATTCCTTCCTGAGGCTCAAGATACCTTCTTTTATTATTTCCCTTCTGCTGGAAGAGCTTCCTCTAAGCCATTCTTCGTGGATATGCCCGCTCGCCAGAACCCCTCGCGTCTCCTCCGTCAGAGGATGTCTTTTTCCGCCGTCACTCCTGAGGGGGACTTGGGCCGGACTGAAGGCGGACGGTCCACAGCTCTGCTTCCGGCAGCATCTCTGGGGGCCGCGCTCCCAGCACCGGGGCTGATTCACAGCCGGGGCTGAGCGGGGACACAGGGCCGCCCGCCCGCCCGCCCGCCCAGTGCCGCTCGGTGGGAGGGGACCTCCGGCTTGCGGGGACAGAGAGCACCCCTGGGCCCGTGCTTCTGGTGGGGCGCCTTCCCTGGGCCCTGGGTGTCTCTGGGTGAGTAAGGGGAGCCCTTGTCTGGCCAAATATGGTTGGGGGTTCCCAGTCCCTTCCCGGGCTGGTTCTGCCTGGCAGGCCTGCCGTTTTAGGGGCCTCTCCCTGGGCCCAGGACAGAATGAGCCTACTTGGCGGCCTTCTGTTGCTGGGTTGGGGCTTGGGAAGCACGTGTCTGGGTCTGGGGCGCGGTGCAGGCAGGCGGTCCTACGACGCCTGCGGCTAATCGTTCCTGATCGGTCTCGGGGTCCCGGCCACCTCAGCTTCTCCTTCTGCTCTTTGGGATCCCTTGTGGGTTGCCTCTGGTATCACCCCTAGGGCGTGTAGGGCTCTTAGCAGAGAGGGCGGGAAGAGACAGGTCCACACCGTCTTTTCCAGACTCGGAGTCCCTCGATACAAAGACTGAGTGATGGAGAGTCTGTTTGAAGGAAGCGGTGACCACAGGCTCCTGTGACAAGCAGGGTGAGTGCCTCACGCCAGAGTCATGCGGTCCGGGCTGGATGGCAGGTCAGCCAGCTCTTGTCACAGCCCTGCAGCCGGGGAGCTCGGGAGCAGCCGTCCCCACGGCGTCCAGAGGGACCGCCACGCATCTACTCTCCACTGGTGGCTGGGGGACCGGCAGACAGCCGACCGCGGCCCGGCTACAGCTGCCGAGAGACGGGGAGAGGGGAGAAGCCCCAGCAGAGACACCTGGAAGACACCCCCCACCGCCCACTGCCGATCTCCCCGGCGACTGGAGGGGTTTGTGGGGATGGATGCGTGCTCGCCTTTCTGAGCGGCCTCCCAAGACAGAAGCTCCTTCCTCTCCCGCCCAGACAGCCGTTCCCTGTGGCCTGGGTGCTGAGGCTCGTTCGGCAGCAAACGGGGAAATGGGGTGGGGACCGCACACTTCCAGGGGCGCTGCGGGCATCACGGGCCACTGTCTTCCCGCCGTAAGCTGGAGGCCTAGGAAATTCGGACAGAGCTCAGTGCTTGTCCCAGTTCCGGAGGAACCTATCAGCACCCCCCACCTCCCTACCCCTGCCTTCTCGCCCCTCTGCTGGGGCAGCCCTTGGGGGATGAGGGCAAGAAGAAAGGGTCCAATTCTTTCCCTTCCTGTTCCCTTAGTTTCCATAGCAATTGCCTTTCCGCGCCCCACCGTGCGCTGCGAGGAAGGGGGGAGTGGGATGCCTGGGTCGCGCACAGGTGAGTTGGACCGGCTGGGCCCTGGGAAGAGCTGGGGGGGGCCCAGGACGACGTGAGCCCCTTGTCCAGTCCCGCCCCAGGCTGCAGCGAGGCAGAACCCTGGAAGGTTTCCGACGCCTGGGTGTTTGCCCAGGGCCGGTCCCTCCCTCTCTCTCTCTCTCTCTCAGGCGGCACCTGCCTGGGCCAGGAGGGTTGATCGCACCCCCAGTCCTGGTGGCTGCCTCCCGCCCCCCGCGTCTTTCCTGCTGGAGCCTGTCTGTGGCTCCCCAGGCACAGGCCCGGCTCCCACCCCCAGGCCGCCGGCTTTGGTGCCGGCTCTGCCCTGCTCCCCTCCTTCAACACGGGCGGCTTCCCCGACAGGCACCCACCGTTCCACGGAAGCCTGTAATTTCCGAGGGCTGAGTCACTGCTGGCTGGCTAGACAGTTCAGCGTGCTGCCCGGCCCGGGGCAGTGATGTGAGCAACCGGGGCCTGTGCCCTGAGGTGAGGTGCCCAGGGACCGATTTCCAGGAAGGCTGGTCTGTGAGTAAGTCTTCAAACGCAGAGAACCAGGCGGAAAGTAACTGCACCTTCGTTCCCTCCCCCCACCCGAGTCAGGAGCCGCCGGGCTCCCTGTGACTGGGTTCCAGCATGTCCAGCGGGCTCTCCCTGATGCTCTGGGGTGTGGGAGGAAGCCTGCACATTTCGGGGAGGGTGCTGGCCATAGCCATGCAGAACAGTCCAGTGAGGGCTACTGGAGAGCCTGGGATGGAGTTGAGGCTCACCCACGGAGGGGCTGTGTGACCTTCCCCAGGTGACTTCACCTCTCTGTGCTTGTGTTGATGGGACTGTGATGGGGCTGCAGTGAATCAGTGCAGAGAGACCACACGGGGCAGGTCATGATCCCAGGGTCCTGGGCTCAAACCTGCTCCACGAGGAGCCTGCTTCTCCCTCTCCCTCTGCCTGCCCCTCCCCTACCCAGAGCCAGAAGAACTCTCCTTGAAAGGCAGGAGGGGGCACCGTCTTCTGTCCGCTTCACGCCCTGCCCCAAATCCTTGACACCTTAGAATCGGGGTTTGGGGAAATACAGGGAGAAGATGTGTGAATTAAGGTCTTGCAAAATCTTCCCCACACAGGGGCCCTTTGGCAGCCCTGGTGGTCTCTGGGGGCGATTTAGTCCAGTTACAGGATTTGCCTGGGTTGGTCCCTCTGGAGCACTTCAGCCTCTGCTGCGTCCGTGTTTGTCCCAGTGCTGGAAGGGGCTGCCCGGGGGCGGGGAGGGGAGGCCCAGGGGGATTTCGGGAGTGAGGGGACGAGCAGATCTCAGCTCCTTTAACGTTAAATGGCCATTTAGGAAAACGAGCCATCACTGTAGACAGCTGCCGTCACCGTCTCTCTCTATCCAGGAGCGCCCACCCCCCGGGGCGCAGGTCCTGACCCGCTGCCGGCGAGTCTGCGGGACATCCTGGGAGCCCCGGAAGCTGGTGTGGGAGGAGGACGGTGCTGGCCAGCTCCGAGCGCTCACAGGGCTGGACGGTGAGTCGGGGCCCTTTTATTCTATTGTGGTAAAATACACATAATGCAAAACTTACCACAGTAGTCCCTTCTCGGCATCCTGCTCCGGGGCACTGACACTGTCCCCACCGTCTGTCTCCAGAGCTCTTCCATCTTGCAGAACTGAAATTCCGTCCCCATGACATATGAACCCCGAGCCCCCGGCCCCCACCCTGCTGTCTCAAGGAATCCGACCGCTCTAGGGACGTCAGAGAAGGCGAGTCCTACGGGGTCTGTCTTTGTGGTCCTTTTAGACGTGGGCTTCCTGTGTGTGGTTCCCAGTTCCGTCTTCCCGACTTGTCACTCACTGGCTAGAAGCCCCTTCCCGAGAGCCGTGACAGGAAGGACACTGGCCCCCCGGGCCCCAGACTGGAGCCTGACAGAGTCACGGAATTGCGCAGGTAGGGCTCAGGGAAGAGGGTATATTTTGGGGCCCCTGAATGTACACCGGAAAGATGAAATACTTCGGGGCACCTGGGCGGCTCAGTTGGTTAAGCGTCTGACTCTTGATTTCGGCTTGGGTCATGATCTCGGGGTCGTGGGATCAGGCGCGGCGTGGGGCTCTGCGCTCAGCGGGGAGCCTGCTAGAGGATTTCTCTCCCTCTGCCCCTCCCCCACTCTCTCTCTCTCTCTCTCTCTCTCTCTCTCTCTCTCTCAAATAGATGAATCTTTAAAAAAAAAGATGAACTATTTCAAGCATCAGAAAAATGGAGAGCCATACAGTAGACACCTGTGACACCGCCTAGCGCCAGCAAAGGTGAGCGTCCGTCACATGGGAGTCACACCCTCCTTCCCTCTCTCCTGATAAATGTTAACAACACGATGCTACAACGTAAAATTGAAGGCCCCTCTGTATCCGCTGGGACCCCGTTCTTCCTCCTTCCCCAGAGCTAACTGTTGTCCTAATGTCTTTGCTTTTATAATTTTATACTTTTTTTTTCCTTGCAGACGTATTTGTACGCAGCGCCCAGGGTCGTGTGTGCTAACCTTCCTGTTCCGGTCGTGCGGCAGGACTGGCTGTGGGACTTTCCTCGGCCGTTCCATTTCATGGCTTTACTTACCATGTCTGTCTCCTCTTCCTCTCTTCAGTTGGATTGAGAAGGTTTTCACATTCTCTCTCTCTCTCTCTTTTTTTAAGATTTTCTTTTTTTTTATTAAAAAAATTTATTTTAAAGATTTTATTCATTTGACAGAGAGAGAGAGAGAGAGAGAAAGACCAAGCACACATCCACAAGCAGGGGGAGCGGTGGGCAGAGGGAAAGAGAGAAGCAGGGAGCTGGGAGCCCAACGGGGGCTCGATCCCAGGACCCTGGGATCATGACCCGAGCCAAAGGCAGACGCTTCACCCACTAAGCCGCCCTGGCGTCCCTAACTATAAATTTTTATAGCAAAGTTGAAAGTTACTCGGTATTTCTCTCCTCCTCTGGGAGCTTGAGCTTCCCACGGAACATAATTCCCCACCACCGAGCCCAGGCTTCATTCTTACTTTTAGAATTTCGGTTCCACTCTTTAACACACTGAATCAGTTACTGGATTTTCATTATCGATCGCAATTAAATTAATCGATGTAGTTTCTGTGTTCACCCTCGTTTTTCACCGCCTTCTCTTCCCTCCTGGCTTGACTTTCCTTCTTGCCCAAGTTCACCCTTCGGTAAACTTTCAGGGATGGTTTGTGTTTAGGGAACCCTCTCCTTAGAGTTTGCGTGTTGGAAATGGGCTTTGTTCTCACTGCAGAGGAAGAGCGTAGCGCGCTCTAGAATTCTAGGATGGGAGCTGGGTTCCTGCGGCCCTTGCACGGATTGCTCCAGATTGCAAGAAACCTTCTGAATTCCCATTTCTCTGTGGATGCTCTTTTTGTCTCTGATAGCATTTCAGACTTTTCTCCGTGTCCTCAGATGGGCTGCAGGTTTGCCAAGGCGTCTCTAATTATGAATGGGTATTTATTTTTCTGGTACAGCATGTTTCTTTTTTCGTTTTTAAGAGCTTTCAGCAGTTGTGTTTTAGAACATTATCTTTTGTATCCTTCCTTCGATTCTCTTCTTCTGAACCCCCTGTGAGATGTGTTCTGAAACTTCTGCTCTGTGCTCCTGCATTTCTTGCCTGTAACTTTTTGTTCTTATCTGCTTCGTTTGTCTATTTCTGGGTCACGTTCTCCATGATGTTGCCAACTACCTCTTTCCTCAGTGTATCCAAAACATACATCCTGTCTGTCGAGCTTTAACTTTCCTCCTTCTCATTTCCAGGATGGCCAGTTGATTCTTTATCATGACCATTCGGTTCTGTTTCATTTAAGCTGGTTTTGCTTTCATAATTTTTTATCTTCTCTGATGTTTCTTTGATGTTCCTAAACACTTCATTTGAAAATCATTTTCAGAGGCGTCTGGGTGGCTCAGTTGGTTAAGCATCAGACTCGTGATTTCGGCTCAGGTCATTTCAGATTCCTCTATTATTTCCACTTCACCGGGAAGAATTTTATATCTGCACGGTCGATCTTCTTGATTGTCTTTATCAGCATTAGCTTTGCGCATGCCTTGGGGATCAGGTTTGTAGGTTCATCTCGAGCTGATGCTTCTGTCTCTCCAATCTCTTCCCCTACACAGCCATCCCCCATTGTTCAGGTGCCTCCACCTGGCCTGCTGGGGGGGCCCAGTGCAGAACAATGAAGCCATGTGTTGTTGGCTCAGAGTGCCCATTTCCTGGGGGTATGTTGGGGACCCAGCTGCTGAGTCCGTGGGTGTCATGGCTCAGAAACTATGGTTACTCCCTTCCATTTCTCCAGGCACACGGCTGGGAGCCCTGACCCAGCCCCTGCCTCCTTTCAGTGTCTGTTCCTTGGGGATGGGGATCTTAGGTTTTCTTCCGGCTATGTCTCTTAAGTTTCTCTGTTTACAGTTTATCTGCCTTTGCTATATAAATGACTTGGAAAATTGAATTTGAAGTGCCATCTACTTTTTTAAGCTTTAAATATTTCCTTTTACTGTAAACCCATAAAAAATAGAGAACCAGTGTAAATTTTCAGTTTCCTGGAATGTAATGGGTTTGGAGGTTCACTTTTAAAAATGAAACCTCATCAAGATGACCCAAATGTGAGCTCAGCTGCACATTTTTTCCCCCTCCATAGTGGCGGACCCTGCCAGCTGCACGTGGGCAACAGATAATAAATTAGTGTTCCCATTTCAAAGTTGGAGGCAATAATATCTCCTTGTAAGATAAATGGGATAAGCGTCTTTCTGTTGGAAGACTCTTTGCTAACTGAACTTAATTTTTTTAGAAATTATTTTATTGAATTACAGCATGACACGGCAAAGTGCACACATCCTATGTGATCACGTGACGAGCCTCTGCACGGGGACGTCGCGGGGTGGCCTCCATCCAATCCTGGGCAAGCCTGTGGCCTTGGGAAGGTCATGGTCTCCATTCTGTGGGTAAGGAAATGAAAGATCAGAGAGGTTAAGTGCTTTTTCCAAGGTTCCCAGCTAGGAAGAGCCATAACAGGGAGGGCACAGCCAGGCCTCAGGGAATAGCTCTGAGAGGTCCAGGCCGCTGCTGGGCAGGGGAGGGGAGCCTCTACACAGGAAAGGAAAATTTCAGAAGAAATACCAGTCCTTTGAACATCTTAGGCTTTTCCAAAAGAAGAAAAAAAAAAGCAAACTAAAACAAGAAACCCACATCTCTGCATTGTTCTTATTTGTCTCATTTTGCTTCCGATGGCCCCAGCCCCCAGCCTGGTGTCTGGGAACCCCGACTGGGGGATGGTCAAAGCTCCTTTCCAGGACTGCCAGCCTAGGTCCGGGGGCTGAGGCCCGAGTTTCCAGATTTAGCAAGTAGAAGTACAGGATGCCCAGTTACATGCTAATTTCAGATAAACAATAATTTTTTTTCAAGTATACCTTTATGTCTTAAAGACTACTTGGGACGTAGTCATGCTACAGAAATTATTTGCTGCTCACCTGGAAGTTCACATCTCACGGGGCGTCTGTGTTCGGTCCTGCAACTTGACCGAGGGACACCCGTAGAGCACAAGGGCTGAGCGGAGCGCGCCCAGAGCACCGGAGGGTGCCTGCCCCCACCCCCTCCCCCGGCTCTGTGACCCGAGGCACCTGCACCGCAGCCCCTGGCAGGCCTTGTATTTATTTATGCTTTTAATGAGAGCAAATTAAGATTCACTTACTCTGGAGAACTGTGACATGATGGCTCTTAGGAGAAGTGGAGACACCTGGCTTTTCTCTGCCCGGCGTGTCCCGCGTGGGGCTCCGCGGTCCCATGTTTATGGCACCGGGGGAGGGAAGGCCGCTCCTGCCCTCACTCACTCGCCGTCCACCTGGGGTTGGGGGGAGCCCGCCGTCACACCGCAGCCCCACCACAGCTCGGGGCAGGCGTTGTTCTCGCCATGGGACAGGGGAGGAAACGGAAGCACAGACTTCGCTCCTGCAGGGGCCTGTCTGGGTGATGTGTAGAGCTCTGGGAGGTCCACCCGGGCGCCCGGGTTTCCCTGCAGCAGGCCGGTGGTTTGAGCCCAGGGAGCACTTGGGAAAGCTCCACCGCCAGACCTCCTGATCGAACGGGCCTGGCCCAGGGCCTGGTGGGGAGCTCTGAAAGCTCACTGGGTGATGCCAAGGGACAGAGACGAATCTGGCGTCTCCCCGCAGTTCCTCCTGCCCCGTGAAGGAGGAGGAGGAGGAACTCCGGGCGTGCTGGGGGCACAGGGGGGCATGAGCAGAGGCACAGAGGTGGGCTGTGCTCCCGGGCCAGTAGAGGGCTGAGCTCCAAAGGCGGGCTTGCCTCCGGCTCTCCTATCCACCTTGCTGGGGATTCCCGTTACCTCCACCCCCACTCCCAGCCGAAAGCATGGGTGCGGTGTCAGCGAGGGTGCCAGTCTCTTTCCCACCTCGCCGCGGGGCCTGGCGGTTTTCCCATCGGAAAGCTCATCCTGGCTCCTCCTCCTGGAGGGCAGTGGCGGGGAGAGGAGGAGCGGGCAAGGCCCGCAGGAAGTGACAAGGGCAAAGGAGAGCAGGCCCAGGGTCAACGAGCCTTCGTCTGCAGCTGACGTCGGAGTCGGAGTCTGGCAGACTCCCCTGGCGGATGGGTGGCCCTCCCATGAGCATCCTTTCCCAGAGCATGTCCCGGGGAACCCGCAAGGCACTCGTAACAAAAGAGTCCTGGTGTCCTAAGTTCGGGAAACGCTATGTACTGTAACTCTGGTCGGAGCCTCACGACATCCACGAGCACATTAAAGGCTCTGAGAAGTCCTACAGCAAAATGCTGCCCCGTTAGTTTTGTTTGATGTAAGTGTGGACGCTTAGTGACCTCAGAGCCCTTCTCCGTATAACAAGGAGCCCCGAGAACGTCGTGGAATGCGTCCTGGGGACAGGCAGCGGCTGCTCCCCGGCGTCCCGAGAATGGGTCCCGAGAGAGGTGTGGGAAGTGGAGGTGTCATTTGGATCCATGGTGCCAGGTCAGTCTTCCAGAAGGGCCCCCCTTCCTCGGGTGCCGGTGAGGAGGGAAGCGCCTTCTGTGAGGGGTGGCTGGGCCCGGGTCCGGGACAGATCTGCCTCGCGGAGCCTCAGTTGCTGTTTGCGGCCCGACCTGGAGGAGTGACGGATTCGGACTCAGGACCTGCGGGCCCAGCGCTGGCTTTCGCGGCCTCGGGAGGAGCCGTGCTTCGTGGGGAGGGAAATCCCAGCGTGGGGGCCCTGGGTGACCTCGGACTCCATATCCCATGTTCTGCAGAATGGGCTCACGAGAAAACCACCCCTGCAAATGAAGGTTAAAGTCGCTTTGAAAGTCGGCCATCCAGACTGCCTCGAGGTAGAAAAAACCTTGCTTGAGGTCCTGATAATGATGAGTTTGAGTGTAAAAGATCTGAAAGTCAGGCAAAGCTGGAAAGTGTACCAACGCCGACCTCAAAAACAGGTGTCTGTGGACACAGCTAAGGATACCAATTGACACGAGCCTGTCCATATGTGCGCCCACGGCGTGGATGGCTGTTTTCTCAGATGATGAGAGCAAAGTGCCTTTATCATGGAAAACACAGAAAAATACAAGGAAGAAACCAAGTTACCCATAATCCCACGATGGGTGGGCACTGCTGTTAGCCTCTGGTGCAGCATTTCCTATATTTTAATGTTTTTCTCCTACTATGCACATCACGTTTCTGTTTTCTAGACGAGATCTCTATGCAGCTACAGCCACTGAAGCCTTCTTTTTGTTTTTTGGTAAAGTCTGTGCCCAACTTAGGGCTCGACCTCATGACCCCGAGATCAAGAGTCGCATGCTCCCCTCCAACGACTGAGCCCAGCCCGCGACCATCATTTCTTAAAAATAACTTATTGAGATGAAAATCACATAAAATAAAATAACCACGTAAGGCGAGCAAGTCGGTGGCATTGAACGCTTTCACGGTGTGCAACCAGCACCCTATCTAGTTCCAAAACTTTTCTGGAGTCTTACGAAGCTGTGTGTACTCCTCTACCAAAGAAGGGGGCTGTGACTTCTCGAACACTAAAGCTGTTACCGAATACTGGCTTTAATTGCCTGCAATGCCGACAGCTGCTGAGAAGGTCCAGCCTGCACCTGTTGCCCATGTGTCTGTCTGTTCCCCTCCCACCGTCCAGTGGATTCTGGGAGGGATCATGACAGCCGAGACCCGCCTCTGAGGCCCAGACACAGACACCACTGCCCAGCTGACGGCTCCCCTTGGATGCTTGAAAGCCTCCCCAACACGACGTGCCTGAAGCCCAGCCTGTCCTCCGTCTCTCTTTCCTCTCTCTGAGCCGTCCTGATTTAGCCCATCCCCAGGCCCAGGTGACTTTACCTCCGGGGCGCCTTTCTGATACGCTGCAATTTCTTTCTTTGAGTCTTGCCATCCTCCTCCCCTGCCCCTATCATCGTCCTCGTCTGGGACACTGCCTTAGGCTCCCCCTGGGCTCTGGCCCCCTCCTGTCACTTGCAGTCCATCTAGAGCTGCTGTTTCAGAGTGCCGGTCTGCTCACGCCAGCCCCACTCCTCCATTCTTGGAACTGTCCCATGACCTCCCATTCCTTTTAGGATAAAGGTCCAAGTTGTTAATGTGCCTATAAGGCCTGCTTCCTCCACCATTTTTCCAGCTTCTCTGGGCTCAAGCCTCCTGTGTCCTCCTCCAGTTCCTTGCGAGGACCACATTTCCACCCACCACAGGACCTTTGCACAGGCTGTCCTCTGCCTGTCATCTCTTTACCCTCCATTGCTCCTGGTTAATCCTTGCTCATCTTTCTGATCTCAGCCCAGTCTCCCCTCCTACAAGAAGCCCTCCCTGCCCCCCAGACCACATGTGAAGCTTTCAGTGTCTACTCGGATTGCATCATCTTCCGTGTTGGTTTGGTTAATGTCTGTTTTCCCCACCCGGCTCGAAGCATTAGAGGGAAGGGGCCATAATGAGTAATCAAGAACTATACGTTGAATCAGCCAACGAAAAAACAATGTAGTTAAGAGGACAAAGCTCCTGACACGTATTTGCCACAGTGCTTTCCGGACAGGTGCGAGCAGGGTACACTCCCACGTTGCATATGCTAGTGTCAGAATAGCCACACCTTGACCGTAAATTCTGCCCGTGCGGCAGGGCCTCAGCCATCTGACAAGTTCAAGCTCAGGGATGGCACAAGTAGGAGAATAGTCAGCAGCAGATATGCTGAGCTGAATTGAAGAAGCAAAGATAGCCACCCACCTGGTGTGACCGGGATCCACTCAGGACAGAGGACAAGAGTGATCCCCCTGGATGGCCTCTCAGAACCGAGGCTGACCCCTCAGGCCTGGAAACCTGGGTGGGATGTCCAGGAAAAGGACTGGCAAGACGTTGACAGGAGGCAGAGAAGAAAAGGTGAGCAGGGGCGGTGGGTTTGGAAGCAGAGGCGGCTGGCATGGCTGGTGTCTGGAGCTGGAGGTCTCAGGCCCGCAGATGACGTGGGAGGTGCGGCGAGGGGAGCACACGAAGGCTCACCCCGCTGGGACCCGGGCTGGGAAGACCCAGGGACCAGGTCTGCCGGCCAGATCTCTCCTTGTGGCCTTCTTGGAGCAGGTGGCTTCTGTGATGGTCCCCGAGACATCTGCTTCCCTCCCGGTATTCAGGACGGCCACGTCCGTGACCAGAACACGAGATCACAGTTTCCGTCTTCCCAGCAGACTGTCTTCCGCTGATGGACAAGTTGCTGTGTCGGGGAGTCCCACGTGTCAAGGTGGCACTAGCTGGTGCCAAACTGAGACCTTCCAAGAGCCTCCGAGGAGCTCAGTTCTGGCCACCATCCCATGAACTTGGAGGGGGATCCTTCCCTAGTGGAACCTTTAGAGGAGACCCCCCCAGGCAGCCCCTTGACAGCCATCTGTGAGACCCTCTGGAGCCCAGAGCCCAGCCAAGCCACGCACACAGTCCTGACACACAGAATCCACGGGATGTTAAACGTGTCATTTTAAGCCACTAAGTTTGGGACGATTTGTTTGCACAAGCAGTTGACGAGTACTCTCCCGTGTGCCTTGGTGTCTGCGTCTCACGGGAAGTCTGGAGTGGCTCAAGTTCAAGGGTTACAATTAAACAACAAGCCCTCCCACGTTCAGACGGGAGGAACGCCAAGGTCACAGTGTGCAACGGGGATGGAGACCGTACCGTGGCCGGTTTTTGGGAAGTACTCTCGGACACAGCCCGACCTTGGGCCACGGCAGCTCGCGTGCTCCCACATGCCAGGGACGCTCGCCCACCCCCGAGACGTGTCCCGGACGTCTGCTCCACGTGCTGTGGGCCAGACTCCAGGTGCAGGATTCAGTCCAGTCGCTCAGGCCACCTGGTGCGGATGGGATTGGGAGGGGGGAGGGCTCCTCCAGGGCTCTCCGGACCAGAGGCTGTTCTGAGTCACGCTTCCTCCTTCATAAGAAAGCAGAGTTTGCAACTGAATAGCTTCCCCCCACTTCTTCCTCTAAAAGGCTGAGAATCCAAAGGCCTCTTTTCATTTTGCCTGGTCTTTATCCCCGTTCAGTCCAAGCCTAATTCCTTTAAAAGCTTGGGGGCTGCCTGTGTGTTCATTTAAAATTGGCTCCTTGCATTAAAAACCCCAGCCACAAAACTTGAAAAAAAAAAAAAAAAGTGAACAGACTTTGTGTGTGAAGGGTTGTTTTAGGTTAGAGAAAAGGGGAGCAGAAGGCACAGAGCGTTCCCATGGGCCCCGCCCTGCCCCCACCGTGCCCCCAGCATCCCATCGTCACCTGTGTTACAACTGTGGAGCCAATACTGACACACGATTAGTAACCAAAGGCCCCAGTTCCCACTAGGCCGCTTGTTGCGCTCTCCGTGGGTCTGGACAAACGCGGGGTGACGAGGACAGCCCACGGCAGCATCCCACGCACTAGTCTCACGGCCCTAAAAATCCCCTGTGCTCCACCTGCATCCCCACCCCCTCCCGTCTACCCCATGGCAGCCCCTGATTACCGTCTCCGTAGTTCTGCATCTTCCAGAATGTCCTAGAGTGGAATCAGACAGCATGGAGACTTTTCAGACGGCTGCCTTCCCTTAGCGCCACTTAGATACGCCTGTCCCTGTCCTCCTGTGGGGATGCGGTGGGAGAAGCCCCGGAGACCATCTCTTTAAGAGAGGGTCTGCCGAGGCGAGATCCTCCGAGTGCCTCTAGCGGGAAGCAGTTTAGGAAGCACCTTGACATTTTTCCCGAGGTCTTCCCGGAGGATCTGACCGTCACATCTGGACTGGTGTGTTCTGAGGCCCTTTCCTACTCTGCAAACCTTTCGCTGGCTGCGGACACGGTTCTGGCTTTTCCCGTGACCTCCCAGTTCCACTGGAAGCAAATCGTTTGCTCTTAGTTCGTCCGTCTCCTTTTTCATTTTATTATAGGCAGAGACTCCTGCCTCCACCCAGAAAGCCCCTTAGCTACAAGTTCACAAGCACACTTTCCGTCTGTTTTCTCCACCACTGCAGGCACCGGGCTATGCTTTCTGCCACCACTTGGTGAAGACTTCCTGTTCCCCAGGGCGCAATAGCACTCCTTTTTTTTTTTTTTTTTTTAAGATTTTATTTATTGAGAGAGAGAGAGAGCATGTACGAGTGGGAGGGGGAGAGGCAGAGGGGGAAGCAGATTCCCAACTGAGCCGGGAGCCCAATGCAGGACTCGATCCCAGGACCTTGTGATCATGACCTGAGCCCAAAACAGACCAACTGAGCCACCTAGGCGCCCCCAGTAGCACTTTCTTTACCCCCTCCAGGGTCTCTCCAACCTCCTGCAAGGCTCTCAGGCTTCTGCCCACCGCCCACTCCCAGCCAGTGCCACACATTTTAGGTTTACTGAGAGTAGCATGTGAGGCACTTAATATAAATAAAATATTCTTTTATCTTTTTATGTGGGAGGGACAGAGGGAAAGGGAGACTTTTTTTTTTCCCCAAAGATTTTATTTATTTATTTGACAGAGAGGGATCACAAGTAGGCAGAGGCAGGCAGAGAGAGAGGAGGAAGCAGGCTCCCCGTTGAGCAGGGAGCCCGATGCGGGGCTAGAACCCAGGACCCTGGGATCATGACCTGAGCCGAAGGCAGAGGCTTAACCTACTGAGCCATCCAGGTGCCCCGAAAGGGAGACTCAAGTGGGCTCCCAGCCCAGCGTAGAGCCCGACACAGGGCTCAATCTCAGGCCCCTGAGATCATGACCTAAGCCGAAATCAAGAGTCAGCATCTTAACTTAGCCCCCGAGGCACCCCTTTATGTTGCTTTTTTAATCAATACATCTGCCTCGCAAGCTACGTAAGATACTGTCATTACATTTATAGGGGGAGAACCTGGGACTCAGAGTCCTATGGCTTGTTAAAAGCCACACCCTGGGTGACACAGGAGCTGAGTGTTTGAAAAAGAATTTTTAAAAGGTGGCAGGCACAGTGGTCTGGGGACATTTCGCGAAGAAGCCACATAGCAGTATATGAGTTAGTAACTGTTAAAGGTGTCATTTAAGATGGTCTTGAGCTACGAGAAAGTTTGGTATACTCTAGTGAGGCAGGTGATTTTGTTATATGTTTTATCAGAGAGCTGTACATCAAAAGAATGAAAATAAAATTTCTGTGCGTAAGCAACCTTCATGCATCTCGAACATCACGCATGTATCGAGAACACCTCACTGCCCCTCCCTCCCTCCCTCGCTCCCTCTCGTCCTTCCTTCAGAGTCTGGGGAATGTTAGATGTCCAGTAGCACTACAACACAGATGCTCCTGGTTCCTGGGTGCCCAGGTACATGTGAATGATGACCCACAGGCAGGAAGGTGAGAGTCGAGAGAGGGGCCAGCGCGACAGACATGCGAAGGTCCTGCCTAACTCCAGGATCCATCTGTCCCGAGGACGGAGGCGCATCCGGGCATCGCTAAATAAAATGAACCAAGCCAACAATTCGACAGACTCCTGAGAGGTCCTTGGGCTCTGGGAACCAGAGGCCTCAGTGTCCGGGTCGTATCGTGCATAGTGGCTGAATCTGAACGAAGCTGGACCAGAGTGGAATGTGCACATGTGGCAATTAGGGGTATTGTGCTAGCGCAAGTGATGGTCGGGGGGTGGTGTGTGGGGTGTGCAACAGTCGCTGCTCATCCCTCTATACGCGCCGGCCTGCGGCTGCTCCCCTCCTTCTCACCCCAGCCCTGCCTTAGCCTCCCCATCCCTAGATAAGGAGTGGGAGCTTGGCCGGGGCGGGAGTCTGGGGTCCACTCTGGTCCCGTCGGCTCTAAGAGGGGTTGGGGAAGGTCGCCTGGCTGGACGGATTTCTTAAGAAGGGGAGCAGGTGGGTGGGACTCACCCACTCAGCCACAGGGACCTGAGCTCCCATTTCTAGGAGTTTCCTCTCTGGCAGGAAATAAAAACGCTTCTTGGACCCCCATGGAGCGTAAAGGAGAGGAGGGGAAGAGAGCGTTGGTGACGCTGAGCATACTTTCTCCTGTGGGCTGATTGGGAAGGCGGCCAGGCGCAGGCAGCGTTGCGACCTTACGGAGAGTTTGCGCGGATCTCCTCCCCCGCTCCTGTCTTCACCTTGGGGCCTGGGCTGGCAAACCTGGAAGGGCGGGCCCGGCGCGCCCCGGTGAGTTTGTGATACATCGCGCCTCCGGCTCCGCCACGCCCTTCCCCCTGCCCGGAACCGCGCGCCTCCCCGAACCTTGGCTCCCTGGCAGATTCCTACTCATTCTTTAAACCTTGCTTTGGCATCACCCTCTAGACAAAATGCAACACTTTCTCCTCTGTACGTTAAAAAAAAAAAAAAAAAAAAAGTTTTATTACGGAAAATTTCCTTAAGGATCCAAAAGCAGAGAGAATTCTTCTGTACAACTTTTGCCAGGGAACGCACGCGGTCATCGCGGCCTGTATTGCACGGGTTGGAGCGCTGCGAGTCCCGGCGTCTGCCGTTCGGAGCGGCACACGGTACCCGGCACAGAACGGATAAATGCGTCTCAGATGCAACAGAAATGAGCTGACACACGCGCCCATTTTACAGACGCAGAAACCGAGGCCCCCGTTCATCAGAGGAGTCGAGGCTGTCTGTTCTTTTGACTACTAGATAGACAGAGAGGTACCCGGCCCACTCTGCCCTGCCCTGGGCAACGAAGCGGGAGGCCGGCTGTGCCCCCGGGGCTGGCCCGCCGGGCACCGCCTCGCCCCCGCGGTCACCTGGGCCCCCAGCGCCCGGACTCGGGGCAGGGAAGGAGCTGCGACGGCCCGGGACCAGCCCTTCGCCCTGGGGGTGGGGGTGGGCGGTGCGGGAGGCGCCGGCCCGGGGGTGCCTCCACCCTCCGACGTGCTGCCGGGAGGGGGTGCAGGGCGGGGGCCGCGGGGCCGCGCCAGGTGCAGCGCGAGGCGGGGCCGGGCGCGCACCTCCACGGGCGGGGGCGGGGCCGGGGCCGGGGGCGGGGCCGCCCCTCCTCCCGCCCCACCCCGCGCACTCGGGGCCCGGGATTAGCGACCCGGGAGCCCGCGCCCCGCGGCCTCGCCGCCACACTTTCCTGGGAGCGGCGGCACCATGAAGAAGTCGTACTCAGGTGGGCGCCGCGGCCGGGGCGGGGAGGGGTCGGTGTCCCGGGACGAGCCCTCCCCACCTGGGCCGAGGGGGCGGGGGTGGGACGCCGCGGGCCGCTGCGCTCCGGCGCAGGCTTCCGCGCGGGGGGCGTTCGCGCCGGGCCCGTGTTCGCAGCCCCCACCCGGGACCCGATCCAGGGACCTCCGCGCGCTGAGCCCCTCGGCGGACTCGGCGCTGCCCCTTGCTCGGAGGCCGCGGGGCCCGCGCGCCGGTCCGGGACCACCCGTGCGGGGGTCGTGGTGAAGTCCCGGCGCTCGAGGCCTCTGACCCCGCACGCTGGCCCCGCTCCCGGCCTGGCCCGGGGTCCCTCGCCGCCGTCAGCCACTGCTCGCTCAGGTGTCTGGAGGGGCCGCCGGGGGGCCGCTGCCCCAGGCCGGCCGGACTTCCTGCTCGGCCCTTGCGTCTCGTCTCGGCCTCTCCAGGCTCCGCCCCTCCCGGTGTGCGGGCCCCGGTGTGCGGTGTGCGGATGCGTGTGTTTGCAGGGCGTGGTGGCGTGGAGGATTTCCTGGGGCTCAGCCTCCAGGGCTGGTGGTGGTCCAGGCCTCAGCATCCTTTCTTCAGATGAACTGTGTGTTACCCCTCTACCCGCTGGAGTAGGGGAAGTTCGCCAAAGGGGACCATCCAGTAAGGCTCGGGCTTAGTACCCCGGGTTCATCCAGTGGGTCTGAGGGCGCTCCCCCCAGGTGCTGGTACCCTAACTCCACCGGCCGGTGTGCCTCGCACAGGTTGGGCTGAAGTTCCATTTCACAGATGGGCAAACTGAGGCCACAAGCATGGGAGGGCAGACAAGGGTAACCCAGATCTATTGTCCTTTTTTTCCCCTTTGTGGTCTCTCCCCCTCCCCCCCAAGGGATCCTGGCAGGGTCTGTGTCCTCCTCAGTTCTCAGATAGTAAGTGGAATCTTCTCTTTTGCTCACCTTGCAAACTGTGTCCCTCCCCGTCATCTATTTGGACGTGAAGTTTTCTGCCAAGGACTCAGGAACTGATTTTTCTTGATAAGAGGACAGCATCATGGGACTTAGTTGGCGCTGAGGAGGCCATTCGGGCCACCTCCCTGCCTCTGGGCCATTTCTCAGTTGCCTGCTTTCCACATTCAGGAACTGAAATGAGTAATAAAGAATAGCTTGTCCCAAAGAGGGTTACTCAGAACTTCCCTGAAAATACCCTTCTGGGTCAGTGGCTTAGAATTTCAACTTTTACCCCGTAGCTGCAAACAGCACGGCCCTCCAGGCACCCCCAGCACAGCTCTATCTGAGGAGCGTGGGCGCGTTGATGTAATGGGGGGGTGGGGGGGCTTCCAGGTGGCATATGCTGGGGTTTGGCACTTGGCCTCCCTTCCTCCCTAGCATGCTCCAAATACTTGAGATGGTTGTGGGCATTGCTGCTGTGTGCGGCCCTCTCCCTGGGATCGCTGGCCCAGGGCAGCCCAGGGACCTCTGTTGGCTCTCGCCCGGGGCTCCTTACGCTTGACCTCCTGCTGGTGGGTCTGGACAGTGGGGGCGATGGGGGTCCTGCCAGGTCATAGGTCCTTGGCCTATTCCTGGGGAGACTTTGAGGCCATCCTCCGTGGAAGCCGGGGGGCCCCCAAAGCAGGCTTGGGCTCCTCTCCTTCCGCCTTCTCCCCCTCCCCCCAGGTAAATTAAAAAAAGAAAGATGAAGTAGGGTTTATGGGGTGAGTAGGAACCAGCTCTTGTAAAGGCAGCCTGCGCGGCTCCTGTGTTTACCTAACGGGGCGGGACCCTGGAGGATGGGAGCAGGGAGGGCTTGGACCCCTTCCAGTTTGTTTCCCTGCTGGCTGCAGTCCAAGGCGGGCTGGGTCCCTCTGTTGCACTGGTGTGGGATGGGACTGGAGGGGCCTGGCCCAGGGGCGGGCTGGCCTCTTGGCCTCATTTTGAGCATGCCCCCGTTCTCTTGGTGCACCCTGTTCCGGAGGGGTGCTCTGCAGAAGTCAGACTGACCCCTACGTAGCATCCATGCTCTGAAATTAAGAAGAGCCCAGATGGTGTTAAAAATCGCCCCCAGGGGGGCACCTGGATGGCTCAGTGGGTTAGGCCTCTGCCTTCGGCTCGGGTCATGATCTCAGGGTCCTGGGATCAAGCCCCGCATTGGGCTCTTCACTCGGTGGGGAGCCTGCTTCCTCCTCTCTCCCTGCCTGCCTCTCTGCCTACTTGTGATCTCTGTCAAATAAATAAATAAAATCTTTAAAAAAAAAAAAAAAAAAACCTGTTGCTCCATTTAAAAAAAAAAAATCGCCCCCAGGGTTGAAAATCCAAGGACAGCCAAGAAGGCTTTCCTTTTCCGCCTGGACTAAATGGGGTTATTGCTTCTGGACCTATTTATGGGCTCGGAAAGAAGTTGAATGATTGTAAGGGGGTCCTTTGTAGAGCTGGGTTTGAGCACTCATGAGTCTCTGAAACGGGGAAAATTGTTAAGCTATGCTTTGGGGTGGATCCCAAGCGTCTTGGGTCTGGGCGTATTCACCGAACACGTGCCATGTGTTGGGCACGTACTGCGAGGGTACAAAGATGCTGAAAAGACCGGGGTCCTTGCCGCGTGCTCACAGGGGAGACAAGAAGCAGGCGAGACGCCAGCTGGATGACACCCCCCACCCCACCCCGATCTGAGCCACATCCAAATGCTACCGAATGTCCTGGAAGGAGGGACCATGGGCGTGTCAGGAGGTCTGAGTGGGAGGCAAGATTGAGAACTGGGCCCGAGAAGTGAGAGGCGGAGCGTAGGGAGAGAATAAGAAAGGGCTTTCCGGGTGGGGGGCTGCGGGCCGGGGGGGCTTTTCCTGGACCCACTTCCCCTGCTGTTCTGTGGGGGGCAGGGCGGGTGCCGGGTGCAGGCAGAGTGGCCTGGGGCCGACCGTGGGGTCCTTGGAAGCCAGGACGCGCCTCCCCGCTGTGGGGCGGGTGCTTGATCTCGCTCGTCCTTTGAACACGGCTGATGCTGACTTGGGAGGATTGGGTGGGCCCCTGCGCGTGATAGGCCTAGAAACGTCTGCCGGGTACCTCGGTGGCTGTGACTGTCTTCATCATTCGTCCCCGCTGCAGGAAGGCCGAGAAGGCCGTCTGTTCCTGGCCTTTCGAAGGAAGCCCGGGAGCCTCCCATCCTCCCTGCGTCCCGTGCGGCTTCAGAGACCCGGACCCAGGCCCGGGCTCCTTCCTCGGCCCCTCGGCGTCAGAGCCGGCCGGGGTGCGACCCCTCTGGTGTTCCGGTGTTCTGAGCCTGGGGCTTCTTCCTGCACGCCGGTCACGGGGCCCGGGCCTCTCAGTGTCCCCGGCTCCCCCGGGAGTTCTCATGGGCACAGGCGCTTCCCTGAGGCCCTCGAACCACAGAAATGCAGAGCAGGGGGTGGGGGTTGGTCTGGGGTGCGCTTGGGAATTAGTCTGAGGTTCGGCTTTCGGGATATTCCCAGAGGGGTACGTTGCCTACCAGAGGTTCCAAAGACCTGGGTAGCTCCAGGGGCCTGGGGAGGAGGCTGGACCCCAAGGGAAGGGCCTGACAGAGACCGTGTCTGCGGCTGCCCCTGAAAGAGTGTGGCCTCGCTTACACCCAGTGCCCTAGGAGCTGACTTCCAGGAAGGGAGAGGAACCTCCCAGAACACTTCCGCAGTGAGCTAACCCCGGGTTGCCGGGTGAGCGTGGGCAGGGGGCTGAGGCAGGTTCTTCCTCTTCTCTGGCCCGGCCCCACCCCCCGACCCCGTCCTCGCTGCCCCTTGTCTCTGGCTCATTCGGGGACCCGGGCAGAGAGAAAGAGCCGCCGCGTGCAGCAGTTAGTCCGTGGCGCTGTGGGCTTGTGCCCAGGACCGCGGGACTCATGGACCCCGGATGTCCCCCTAGTCGTGAGCAAGCTGGCCGAGCCTGAGACCCGGGGCCATCGCTCTTGCTGGCCTGGTGCCGAGGCGGGGAGGCACGCTCAGGCGCGGGGGTCCGCCTGCCCACCCTTGTGGCTCACCCTGGCTTGCAGTCACCTGCCCGGCAGCATTGCCCCCGCCAGTCCAGAGGGCTTTGAGAGTCCAGGGGCGTGTGCCTGAGTTTGGGGCCACCCCCCTGCTTCCTGGAGATCCACCCCCTTCCAAGTAGCCGGTTGGAGCCAGGACAGGTACAGAGGGGACAGAAGATGGCCCCTCGGGAGCAGAGGCCTAGAGCCCGCGAGCCGGGTGCACGTGCTCAGACCTCCCAGGAGGGCATCGGCAGAGGGCATCTCACCTGAGGACTCAGGGACCCCGCTAGCGGGAGGAAGTCTGTCCCCCCACCCCCCACCCAAGCCCCGGGGTAGCCCTCGGACACAGGCCACCCTTCGTGGAGGGGACCTGGGGGTGGGACCTTGTTTCCGCACTGCTGTTTGTCCATGCGCAGTGTTGCGTGGGCTGTGCTGTTTGTCTAAGATGTGCTCGATAAGGAAGCCTCCGTGCCCGGCGAGGGCCCAGCCTGGGGCGAGGAGCGCCAGTTCCTGGGCGGACCGGCCCGTGGCCTTGGGGGAGGGAGGACTGGAGAGAGAGGCCCCAGGGCTCCGGGGTGGGAGCCTCCGTGTGGGGGGGGGGGGAGGTGATTGCTGGGTTCCTGGCTCTCTCTGTTGGAGCTATTATCGTGGAATGCCCAGCTCGAGGTGTGGTCCGGGGGTCTGGGGTTGGGGGGAGATCCGTGGGTGTGAGTGGTGGTGCAGGCCCCTGGGGACCAGCGCAGAGCACACGAGGGACGAAGCCTCCCAGAGGGAGCGGGGGCTGAGCTGTGGGGTGCCTGTCTCCCCAAGCTTCCGGGCCTGTTTTGACTCTCCCTGTGGGTTCAGTCACTCATTCCCAGAGCGCCGCTCAGTGCCAGGCTCTGAGCGTCCTTCCGGCCCTCTGGTGGCTCTCACTGCCTCTCTGGAGGGGAGGCCTGGCCTTGGGTCTCTAAGGTTGAGTGTGGCCCTCTGCTCCCAGCCCGGTTTCTCTCCGCCTTATCTCCCTGTCCCGGCCCGGGCCCGGGTCCATTGCAGCTTGCGTGAAGGGGGGCATTGAGCTGCTGGCCGTGGAGGGGGGTGGTGGCCCCCGGGCGTCTTGCTGTCAGTGGCCTTTTGGAAGCTCCGCAACAACTGAGCTTTGTTCCCGGCCTAATCTGACCTGGTTCTCTGAAGCGTGACTGCCGGCCGCCTGCAGGCCTCCGGGACGGGAAGACGAGAAGCAGCAGGGAGAGGAAGAGGGTCTGGGCCCCAGGGTGGCCCTCGAGCCCCGGCTACCTGCCTTCTCTGGCAGGAACGCACGTCACCGGTCATCCTCCGAGGGCTGCTGGTTCCAGGCCCCGTGTGGCCTGTGTGGACCCCACAAAGTGCTGGGTGGGGAGAGGGGGGCTGGGGAGACCGCTGTCCTGCCGGCTGATGCCCCTTGGAGAGTCGGTCTTCTGCTGGCCTGGGATTTCACAGTGGGGCCGAGACAGGGTGACGGGGCAGGGGGTTGTCCACGGTCCTCTTTCTGCCTCCCGGAGAGGCCCTGCTCATGAGGGGCGTGCAGTGACCCCTGGGTGGCGCCCAGGCCTTCGTGGGCCCTCCAGGCTGCACCTGGGAACCAGGGGATGGTCCCGGAGCCATGCGAGTCCCTGAGGGCTGAGCCAGGGCCCCTCGGCCCGGCCCGGCCAGGCATGTTGGGGCAGCGGCTGAAAGGCAGGCGGCAGCGACTGTCTGCCCGGGCTGGAGATCGCTCCTGGGGACTGTGGTTACCAGGAGGGGCCGGGCAGAGGCAGGCTGGCAGGCCGCCTCCGGCTGGGCCCGCACCTCCATCTGACCGGCGTCCTGGGGCTTTCACAGGCTTCCCAGGGACCGCGCTCCTGTTTCCCCCCCAGGCCCCGGGCCCAGTGGGAGAAGAATGCTCCTGTAACCCAAGCCACTTGGAAGTGGGTTAACTCCAACCCCTGTTGTCTTCCAGCCTGTCAAGGACTGGGCTAATCCACTGGGGAGGGTGGGATTTGGGGTTCACAAAACGCACTAAGAAAACCTTGACTTTGGTCCTGTAGCCGCAGGTTCAAACGGGTGGGCGTCGGGGGGCCGGGGTCGGATGTTTGCATACAGGGGAGCCAGTGTAGACGCTGTGGGGGACACAGGTGGTGGCGTCCCCTCCCGGGGCACACGGCAGCAGCAGCGTGGGGCTGGGGAGGGGGCGGTGGCGGACTGCTGGCGGCTGCAGTGTCCCGTGGCCTCTGGCACGAGGGGCCGAGGTGGGGCAGCCCCTCAGCGGGGTGAGCCGGTCATTCTGGACGGCGGCGCCTTCCCGCCCTCTCGGGTGCCGCTCCAGCTGCCAGACCTTTGCATCCATTTGGGGGGTTTGCTTTCTTAAAGAAGAGCTTTCTACACACTGTGCATCTCTTTTTTCTCTTTTGTCCTCCCCCCCGCCCCGTGGGTCGTTTTGTTCATTGCTTGCTGCCCATGTGAACAGGAAAGTGAATTCTTCAGTCCCATCAGTCGTGACCTTGCTTTCTGTGCGCCCTCGGCCGCGGGCACAGCGTCTGATCATCACAGGGCTGGCACGGATTTTCCCAGGGGTACGCGCTCCCCCCCGTTCTGATTCTGCTCTTCTACCTGGAATCAGATCTCGTGCGTGGACGGCTCCGTCCCGGCTCTTCGGAGTCCCGTAACGGACTTAACCACCCTCTTACGACACGGACCCTCTGTTGCCAGCTGGGATGGGGGGGAGGGGCGCCGTCCCTCGAACCAGGGTTCCGTGCCGAGCTGCAGGTGTGACAGCGGCCGCGCTCCCGGCGGGGGGACGCGGGCTGCTGGGAGACCAAGACTTCCCCAGGTAATTAGCTTAATAAAACATTGCGCACGATGACTCCTTTTTTCCGTCATGCCTGGGATTGTGTCCAAAACCAGACAAGTGTTCTTCCCGCAGCGTTCTGTAAGGAGGCTTGATGAACAGAAAATGCCATTTGCTCTGCGTATCAATCTGCTTTGAGGACTGACTCGTTCCGAAGATGGGCCCCAGATCCGTACGGTGGAGCCAGCCCCCCACCAAGGGGGATGGGATTTGGAAGTGGGGCCTTGGGGAAGTGATTCTGTTTAGACAGTCTTGAGGGTGGGGGCCCCCATGGGGGGATCGGTGTCCCCATAAGGGGAAGAGGAGGCTCCGGGGCTCCCCCTACCTGCTCTGTGAGGATAAACAATTTTTTAAAATTAAAAATCAGTGAAAGATTAACCCTCCTGCCTACAGGGCTTGGTTCCTGCCTCGGGCTGGTGTGCGGTGTCAGGGCTGCCGCCCCGGGCTCTCCTTCCCTTGGTCCCTTCTTTGGCCCCTACAGATGGACGCATCTGTACCCTAGGAGGTGTCCCCTGGCTTCCTTGGGCCAGTCGCCCCAGGGGACTGACCGCCTCTCCTGGCGACCGTTCCCTCTGCTACCTGGTGACTTGTGCGGCGACTCCTTCTGGAACTCCAGGCTCCAGGGGTCGGTCAACAGCGCTGCCTGCACAGCCGGCACTGCCAGGGCCTCTGTACCCCGGCCCACCTCCCCCCAAGGCATGACCTCCTGTTACACTCCCGCCACCCTCCGAAGCCGGAGTGGAGCGCGTCTGGCTCTTCGGTGACTTGGGGCGCGGTCAGCGGCGGGGCCCGGAGACCGGCAAAGCCTCCCGCGCATTCTGGGGGCTCTTGCTCCTGCCGCTCCTGCTGCGGTCAGCAGGTCCTGATGGCTTCTCCTCGGTTCTCGAGACCTCGGGCCCCCCGGCCTGTGGTCAATCTCGTCTTTATCACGGCCATGGCTTGTTCACGGCGTGAGTTTTGGGGTTTGACCGGGACTGAGAAACCACTCGAGGACTTGGGACAGGACTGCAGTGTCGGGTCTTTGCTGACACGGAGGATGCAGAGCAGCAGCCGGGGGCAGATCCGGCTTGCACGGGGTCTCTACAGCCCTTGAAGAGCATGCACGTGATTCCTCGTTTAGATTGAGGAAAGAAAGAACACCCGATTGTAGATTTTATTTTATTTTTTTAGGATTTTCTTTTTCTTTTTCTTTCTTTCTTTATTTATTTTTAAGATTTTATTTATTTATTTGACAGATCACAAGTAGGCAGAGAGGCAGGCAGAGAGAGAGAAGGGAGGAAGCAGGCTCCCCGCCGAGCAGAGAGCCCGATGCGGGGCTCGATCCCAGGATCCTGGAATCATGACCTGAGCCGAAGGCAGAGGCTTTAACCCACTGGGCCACCCAGGCGCCCCGGATTTTCTTTTTAAAGTCAGCTCTACCCCCACCGTGGTGCCGAACTCACAACCTCGAGGTCAAGAGTCATACACTCCCCCCACTGAGCCGGCCAGGTGCCCCCGAATGGTAAATTTTAAACAACTGGCAAATACCATAAGTACCAGAAAATCTTGAAAAATACGAATGCTTTTACTAATCACCTACCTGTGCTCTCCCCAAAGCCCTGGTTTTTTTCCTACTGTAGTTTTGGCTACGCACTCGGATCGCTTATTTACACGATGACTTGCTAACATCACTTTCTCATGGGGGACTGGAAAGGGCATTCATTTTCTGGTTAATCAAAGTTTGTTCTTTTACTTTTGGTAGTTGGGATACATTAAAAAGTGGGATTTCAGGGGCGCCTGGGTGGCTCAGTCGGTTGAGCATCTGACTCTTGGTTTCGGCTCAGGTCGTGATCTCAGGGTCGTGGGATGGAACCAGAGCGGGGCTCTCTGCTCGGATCAGATCTGCTTATCCCTCTCCCTCAGTGCCCTGCCCTCCCAACCTGACTCAAGCGCACACACTCTAAGATTAAACAAAAAAAAAGTCTTTAGAAGAGTACTTGTGGGGCTCCTGGGTGGCTCAGTGGGTTAAGCCACTGCCTTCGGCTCAGGTCATGATCCCGGGGTCCTGGGATCGAGTCCCACGTCAGGCTCCCTGTTCGGAGGAGAGCATGCTTCTCCCTCTCCGTCTGCCCCCTTTTTCCTGCTATGCTCTCTCTCTCCCTGGCAAATAAATAAATACAATCAAAAGAAAGAAAGAAAGAAAGAAAGAATATTGCTACCCTTTAAAAAAGAAGTGTGACTTCACACAGAGTTTGTGATCCCGCCACAATTCTTGCCCTACAAACACAAGGATTCTGATAAAGTCTATCTTGAAGATAGTCTCCTTTTAAGAATGAAATAGGAAAATGTGGGGCGTTTGTAACTGTGTGTTTATTTCCGACCAGAGATGCTTTTCCTTTTGACTCACCGTGGAAGAGAATCGAGTTCTCCACTTAAAACAATGATTTTCCGTGGACTTTTCCGTGGCCTAGTTTCTGGCCTCACACATGCCATATCTCGCTTTCCCCCCACTGTCCATATTTTTCCGCCAGGCGCTCAGGTCGTGCTCACGTCTTACCCCTTCTGATTCCGCGCAGCACACAGATCGGACGGAGCGTAGCTGGACGGCCACCTTGGGGTGGTTAGCAGTCCCCTGAGCAAACACAGACATGACGGTGAACCATGTCAGTATAACCGAGCCGGGTCCAAACTCTACATATCTTTCCATCCAACCTGTTCTGGGTGGGAGCCCCACCCTCCCCTGGTACTTACGCAGGAGAAGTGTGATGGGCAGGAACTCAGAGTGGACACAGACAGTGATTTTGCCAGATCGGATTTACAATATGTTCTGTTTTGCAAATTTTATGAAAGTGTTTGGCCCCGTGGCTGTGTTGTTAGGGCCCTTCTCCTGTTAGCCAAGGGTCTGGAGCTTAAGGTTCCTTGGCTTCCTGGAGACGATCTACGGATTAGCCGCAGGAAGCCACCACCCCCCTCCCAGGTCAGAGGGTCAGAGGGTCAGAGGGAGGAGGTGGTGTCCCCAGTCCTCCGTCTCCTGATGGTAGTGGGGCAAAGGTGGGCCTGCCCGGCCCCAGCTGCTGCTTTCAGCAGAGACAAGATCAGGGGCCAGAGAAACCTTCCAAGGCAGAGAGGCGGGAAGGATCTACCCCATTTCTCCCCTGCTCCCACCTTCCAGTCTCCTTCCAAGCCCCCCACTGGGTGGCAGACCTGGGGACCAGGTTGTCCTGTGGACCACAGCTCTTCTGCCACGCCAAGGAGAGCCTCAGAGGGGCGAGGAGTGGAGGGATATCCTCCTGCTTAAAGATTAGCTGTTGTTTACCTGAAATTCAGGTTTAGCCGAGTGTATTTTCTTTTCTTTTTTTTTTTAGCTGAGTGTATTTTATATGGCAATGTCGTTTATAGGGGTGGGGCCCCGAGTCCGGACGCCCAGCTGGTGAAGCTCTGAGGGAGAGGCCCTGTGGGACCTTGGGCAGCACCATGTCGTGGGGGATGTCGCTGGCTGCTGTCTGGAAAGGGCAGAGCAGAACCCCCCCCCCGCCCCCCGCCATGTGCCTAAGCTGCCGGCACCTTCCCAGCTCGTGAGCTGGACACCCGTGTTGGCTCCCCACGAAGCTGTGAGTGCCGCCAGGAGAGCCCAGGTCCCCTCGGGTCACTGTTGTATTCCGTAGTCCTTGACCAGTGCCGGGGGCCGAGTGGAAGCTCGGTGACACACACTCACGAGCCTGCTCCACGTAGACGCGGACACCCGGGCTCGGAGAGACAGCACTTGCCCAGAGACGCGGTCAGAGCTTGGGACGTGACCAGGAGGGCGTCCCCCCCTCCCCAGCGCCTCCGTCCGGTGCTCCCCTCTGTGGGCAGCAAAGGCTGAGGGCGGAGGCTGGGAGAAGGCGGAGGAGCTTATCGCCTCATCTCAGGCTCTTTGCACGAGAAGCCTAGAGTTTGACTCTCCGCTCCCGCTGCGACCCTTGACTTTGTGGAGCCCCTCCCCGCTTCTGTGGGCACGTGAGCCGTGGAGAAAGGGGGGTGAAGGCTGTGCGGCCCGGGGGCCCCCATCCTGGGCTCAGAGGTGGAGGGACACGCGGCTCCGGGCCGAGGTCGCTGGGACCTCCCTGTCCTTTCCTGAGAGACTCGAACTCAGAGGTTGGAAGACCAAAGTTGAAAATGGATTCTTCTGTTCTTTCCTGAGAATGGACGTTTGTGTGGGTTTTCATAGCGGCCTCTTCCTGCAACACGGTGTCTTCTTGACTGGAGGAAGGTACCGGCCGGACTTCATTTGTTGTTGGCACAGAGCAGAACGGGGTGCATGTGTGTTGGGGGGGGCGTCATCGTCCACCCGGGTCAGGACGTCCCGGTGGGGGACAGCCTCCGGATCCTGGGCGGAGACACTGTGGCCCCGAGGCTGTGCGTGGTCGTTAAACTCACAGCTAATAATGACCCGTGACCTCGGGAGTCTACTTAGATGTCTCAGGGCCTGTTTAAGCATCTCGCACTTAGAATTTACTGGGTCCCGTCATAAAAACTTGGCTGGAAGGAGGACGTACGGGGCCTTCATGCCCACTGCACCCCCTGCCTGCCTCCCCTGTGCGGGCTCCCCGGGTTGCAGGCCAGGGTGATGCCCACCAGACAGGCCGTGGGGCTGCTATGCGGGGGGAGGGGGGTTAGGGGTGCCCTGGGGCCACGTGGCAGAGGGTTAGCTGGGCGGTTTCCCGTGCATGCGGGTTTCCGCTGCCTGGAGGTGGGCTCTGCCCCCGGGGTGCTGCCACGGTGGCTCCTCCTGCCCTCCCCGCAGGCTGTTTCTATGGGAAAACGCCTCCCAGGCCATCCCCCTTCGCCCAGCCCTGCCTGGGATCACGGCCTTTCTCCGCTCCTGGTCTGGCATCTTCTCTCCGGCTCCGGAACGCTGTGCTGTCATCCCGTTTAAGACGCCGGCCAGGGGGGCACCTGGGTGGCTCAGTGGGTTAAGCCTCTGCCTTCGGCTCAGGTCCTGATCCCAGGGTCCTGGGATCGAGCCCCGCATCGGGCTCTCTGCTCAGCGGGGAGCCTGCTTCCTCCTCTCTCTCTCTGCCTGCCTCTCTGCCTGCTTGTGATCTCTGTCAAATAAATAAATAAAATCTTAAAAAAAAAAAAAAAAAGACGCCGGCCAGGGGTGAGTCCTGCTTTCTGCCCCCTGCTCCCCCTGCCCCGACTCACCTGAAGGGTGTTTCAGTCTCCAGGGCTCGGGGCTCAACACGTTACACTTTACCGGTGTGTGTCACGGGTCCGCAGTTCGTGACCGTCTGTGAAATGGCCTTTGCGCCCGGCCTCGGAGTTTCTGGGGTGCCCGGGTCTGGGAGAGCGCCCGGATCCTGGGTTCCACAAGCAGGACGGTTCCCTCTGGGTCTTACACGAACTTACAGGTTGTTCAAACGCATCAGCTCGGGGCAGCCAGGCTTTGTCGATTCCAATTTATAGATCCCGGGGTTCAGGCTGGCGTGTGTGGCTGGGGAATGATAACCGTGAAAACGATTTTAAAATTATGATTAATATGCTACTAATGATAATAATTATATAATTTATTGAGTGCTTACTTCACGTGAGGTGCTGTGCCGAGTCCCCACGGCGTGTGGCCCCATTTAACCTCGGTCACCCGTGTGCGTGCGCTCCGTTCTGTCCGCGGGCCGCAGGCCGGGCAGCCGGCGCTGGAACGGGGACCGCATTTCCCCGGGTGCTGGGGTGCAGCTAGTGCCTGGCGAACCCCGGATTTGAACCCTCCGCCTCCTCGGACTGCTGGCTTCCCTGCCTCCCGGGCCTCCGGGAACTTCCTCCAGACAGCCAAATTGCAAATTGCCTCCTCTCCTTCAGAATATGTTTTATTTTAAAATCACATAAAAATAACTCATTTCTCAACTGGAGCCACTGAGCACTTAGACGGCTTGGAGGCCTCTCCGGCTCCCTCTTCGCTGGACTCCGACGCGGGCCCTGAGGAATGAGGTCCACGGAGCTGGGCTTCGGTAGCTCTTGGCTGTGTGTCCCTCCCGGGCGGAGGCCAGGCCGAGCGGGCCGGCCGCGCCGGGCGGGGAGGTTGTGCGAGGGCGGGAACCTCAGGCCGCCACCAACCCGGCTCGGGAACCGGCGTGCCCGGCATCTCTGTGCCAGGGGCTGCCTGGCACCAGCCGCGTGTTTTGGGAAATTGGAAAAATAAACAGCACAAATAAAACAAAACTCCACCCAAGAAATCTGAGACAGATGCTGTTTTCCTCCTGGCCCTGGCTGCAGCCCCAGCCTGGGTTTGGGGAGCAGCGAGCCCAGAAGGGAGCTTGGGGACCAGATGCCCAGGGGGAAGGGGGGGACTGTGGAACCAGAATGGGACCTCTTTTACCTTTGCCAGAGACAGGGGCAGGGGCGCGGGTGGGCGTCCCGCCGGCCCAGGGGGAGTCGCAGCCGGAAGTGAGTCAACCCACAGGAATGCTGGGCCCGTTCCTTGTCTGTTCCTCGCCCCGTACGGTTTCCATATTGGGGACTCGCTGGATTCACGGGCACAGCGTGGCTCACTGGTGCCACTCTTAGCCCGGCAGTGGGACCTCTGAGTGGCTCGTGTGTGTGTGTGTGTGTGTGTGTGTGTGTGTGTGTGTTGAGGGCGTGATGATGAGATGGTGATTCTCCTGCCGTGTCGCTCCCGCTCAGGGGAGAGGTCACAGCCATCGTGGAAGGGAGGCCTGCGGAGGCCGGGGATGCCCGTGCTCAGGTCTCAGCAGCCCTAGGAGCAGGGCCTGTCCCCTCCTGCCCCTCCCTGCTCTGTGCTCTGGTTGGACGTCCGAGGAGGGATCGCAATCACCGCTCGGCCGTGAGCAGACATGAGTCCGAGTAGGTGGGGACGGTGGAGGGAGGCCTGTGTGTCTGCCGGGTGAGGTCACTGTAGTCGTCGGGGTTCGCCAAAGAAACAGACCAGTGGGGGACGGGCTCGTGTCGTCCTGGAGGCCGAGGAATGCCACAGGCCGCAGTCAGATTGACATGGGGTGGGGTGGGGGGCTCTGTAGGAGAACGTGGCATCAGGGGATGTCCGAGCCTCCCTGCCCTGAAATGGCAGTGGTGGCATTTGCCTGGTGGGGGTGCATGGGGAACGGATATGAGCTCGTGACCATCCCAGAGCCTCGGTGCATGGATGTGGCCATGACTGCCCAGCGTCCCCCGGCCTCCTGCAAGGGTCAACGTGGCCCTCCCTGCCTCCTCAAAGCCTTGCTGGTCACTTCAGGCCCTTGGATCTCCTGCCACATGCATCCCTTGGCGTTGTTTCACGGCGTCTGGGTTCAACATTTGGGGTGCATCTTGGGGTCCTTCCCAGCCCCAGAAAGAGACCTGGGCTTGGCAGCAGGTGTCTGTCAACACTAGACCCTGCACGACGAGCCGCACACGTTCTCTTCTTGGTGCTCAGTCCATCCATGTCCTCCAGACGTGGAGAGCATGTGAGTCCCAGGGGAGCTGGGCACGAAGGCAGCTGTGCAGGTTGGCCCGCCGGGAGCTCTGGAACCGCTAGGAACAATGCCGGCTGCATCCCCTCCCCGTGGCCCGTCTTTGAGGAGTGGGTTTGTGGAATGAATGCGGGAATGAATGAATGTTCCAAGGGCCTCTCTGGAGGACGGCACCTCTGACACCAGCGTTCTGGGTGGGGGTCCGATGGTGGAGGCTGCCGGGAGGTTTCTGGGTTAGCCCCGGGCCCCTTCTCTGTTCCTCTTGCTGTCTGCGGGGAGGGCCTCTGCTGGCCAGCGTGGGGTGTCCCTACAGCTCCAAGGGATGGCTCGGTTGCCCGCTTCTGGAGCAGCAGTCACGCTCCCTGCCCCTCCCATGGATCCCCTTCCCGGCAGCCCCGGGTTTGCTTGGCTTAGCAGCTCCACAAATCCCCTCGAGTCCAGACTTGCCTGCTTTAAACCTCTCCAGGGAGCACGTGCCGGACCCAGGGGGTGCGTGTCGGGACCGAGCGCCTGCAGCACGAGGCCATGTTCACCTGGGGCTCTGTCCTTGTCCCCTCCTGCGGTGGTGGGAGAGAACCGCTCATCCTTCACGCTCCCAAATCCAGTCCGGCTCTGCCCAGCCCCAGAGCAGAGGGGCTGGGTCCGCAACCCGGATGCAGGGAAATCTCAGTTCACGATGCGGGTCAACCTGCTTTATCCCAGGGGGTGGCCGGAGCCTGACTGGGTGCCAGCACCCTCACCGTCCTGCAGACAGTCGGGGTGGGGGGACCACTTGGCCAAGCCTGGATTTTCGAGGTTGATGGGCTCAATTGCTAGTAGCTGTGCGGCCTCAGGCAAGTTGCTCAGCCCCGCTGAAATGCAGCTGCGAGACGAGGAGTGAGAGTTGGGTGGGAAATGTTGCGCCAAAGGCTCGGCCTAGTGCCCGCCAGCCGCTGGCATCCAGAAGGCAGTGGCTGTCCTTGCGGGTGGCAGCTGGGTCTGGGTGTCACCTGGGAGGACCAGGGCCGCTGGTTTCTGGTCCTGGAGCCCACTGCAGAGCACAGGCGAGGTTATGCCCAGTATGAACTGCTCTCCAGCGGCCTGGTGTGACCTTTGCCCTCTGCCCCTGTCTCTAGGAGTCACGCGGACCTCCAGCAACCGTCTGCGGAAGCTCGGCGACGCCACCGGCCCCGGTGAGTAGCTTGTTCAGCCGTGACCCCACCAGGTTTTCTGGCCCAGCCCTCTAGCCCAGCTGGCCTTCTGAGGGGAGCGGGGCCCCCTCCTGCCGCCCAGGGAGGCCCGGTCTTTGACGGCTCCGACTCAGGTGGCTTTCAGGCGCGTTGAGCACAGTCTGCCAGAGGTGGGCCTCGTGGGAGCGGGGGCCTCTCTGTAGCGAGGCAGCCCTGGCCCAGGGAGCAGGCCGCGTGTGTGGGGGACAGAGGACAGAGGACCGAGGACCGAGGACCGAGGCAGGTGTGGATGCTGTTGGGCTGCCCCGCGGAGGCGCGGAGGGACGGGGAGCCCATGGGCGGGTCGCGTTGACTCTGAGCAGCCACGGACCCCTGCTGCTTCCCATGCCCTGCAGAACTGAGGGGCTCCGGCGACCGAGCGGGCGAGCAGCGGTGACCAGGGTCCCGTAAGTGGTCTCCCGGTCGTCTTGGCCGTGTTCTTCTCTCTGCTGCTTCTGTGTGCGTCCACGCGGGCGGCCACTTTCCAAAGAGTACACTGGGGCCCAGAGGTGAAGGACGAAGGGACTAGCCTCCCCTAGAGCCCACACCCTGCCCTCCTAGGCCAGCCCCGCCCTGCGGAGCGCTCCGTGCCGGTGGGACTGTCCCACGTCTAGCCATAGCGGCCACGTGACTACCAGCCACGTGAGGAATACGCGAAGTTTATTCACTTCATTCATTCACTTGCATAGAATGACGCAGTTAACTTCTTTTAAATTAATTCCACGTAACATCTGCGTGTAGCTAGCAGCTGTGCAATTAGGCCAGTCTGGATCATTCCGGCTGCCCCTAGAATTCCTTCCCCGGGTGTTCTGAGCCTTCTTCGGGGGCCGTTGCAAACCTCTGCAAGGGTTGTCCGTCTGAAGTGTCACCTGCCCGCGGGCCGGGCGTCCCCAGGCTTGTGGGGCAGCCGAGGGGCAGCCTGGCAGGGAACCGGGGTGGGCGTGTCAGGGGCGTGTGGACGCACAGGTCAGGATGTCCCCACGGCTGTGTCTGAGGCCCCTTGTGGTGCAGGACGGGGCTGGGTGTGGGAAGGGAAGGGTGACGCCCGACTGGAGGTCTCCCGGGCGGCTGAGTGATTCACATCCGCGGTTACGCAAGAGCTCCGCCCCCTGCAGCCACGTCGGGCCCCTAACCACTGGACGGCCCGGCCTGTCTTTCTGGGGGACTTTCCTCCGGGCCCGCAGCTGGTCTGCTGTTTTGCCCGTCCAGCCGCCGGGCTGGGTCTAGGGGCCTCGCCTTGTGCCCGGGCCAGGGACAGGTTGCTGAGCTCTGGGGTTGAGGTCTCCGGAGACTGGCGCCCTGGGCCACGGGGACACAGTCTCCTCTGGCCATTGCTTCCCTGGGCTCAGACTGGCCAGTTCTGTGCCGTCAGCACTTGGCAGCCGCCGCCACGGTCCGCTTGGAAGCCTAAGGCATAATTTGCCGAAGCCCAAAGCTGTGAGCCCGCGATCTGGGTTTTCTTGGGGCCGCCTGCTGACCCACGAAATCCTCTCTGTGGGGGCCTGCGTGGGCTCTGCCTCGGGACACCCTTTCCTTGTCTTCCTGGCTCCTTCTGTAATCCCAGCCGTCCCGCAGCTAAGACTGGGGTCCCGATGGGGGTCTTCCCTAGGCCCCAGCCTCTCGGCGCCCCGGTCCCTCTGACCCTTGCAGGACCCCCGTTTGGAGCCGCCGCCCGCCCTGCCCGCCCCCCAGCCCGACCTCTTGTCGCACACTCGGCCTGGCCTCCTGCGTCCCGGACCTGGGACCCCCAGTCCTCCCAGAGGGCCAGGGGCTATATCCCAGCACAACCTCCGTGAGCTCAGGCTCTTTACGCGGCCGATGCTGGCAGAAGCCACAGGCCACCAGCTCAAGCTGTGCCCACAGTCAACCCTTCGATGAGCTTTCTCACTTTCTGCCGTTCTTGGAAAAATGGAATTGGTAGACCCAGTGAAAAGACTGGAAAGAATGAAATAAGCCAGCCATGTGCCCACCGTCCCTCTTGAGAAATAAAGTGTTCTAGGTGCGGTGTGAGCGCCCGGGGGACCCTCCCCGTGCCGGTTCCTGCCAGGGTGACTCCCTGGTCACTGCTGGCGCACGTGTACTGCGTGTCTGGACGACGTGTGTCTCCCGTCCGAGGGGCGTCGGCTCGGAGGTGCTCTTTGCTTTTTCAGGCGACGGGATGTCTCTGAGATTGTCGCCCTGTTCGTGTGTACTGACCGTGGGCAAGGGCTCCTTGGTGTGGGCCTGCTGCTGGAGGTCAGCAGAAGCCTTCCTCTGTCCTCGGCGCCGCTGGAAACATCCTCACGTGTCCCCATGCACACATGTGTGTCCCCGGGCGGATGCCCAACTCTGACCTCCCAAGTGGCCTTCTGGCGTGTTCTCCCACGTGCCTCGAGTGGCCTCTCCGGGCCGCTGTCTCCAGGCCACTGTCTCTGGCCAACCTTTGCCCTGGTTCCCACAGCTCGCACGGCGTTTCCCCTCGGCCGGCGTCCTCACCTCCCTCGGCCGGCCCCGCCAGCCTGCCCGACTGTCCCCTGGGACTCCTCAGAGCCTCTCTTTGTGCCCGGACATCCGGTGTGTTCCGCGTCCCGCTCTTCCTCCTCCCAGTGCCTCTGAGATGGGTGGCCTCATCCCTGCTGTAGGGGGTTGACTAACGTCCCCCCAGAATTCATGCTCACCCGGAACCTCAGAAAGCGACCCGACTGGGACATGGGTCTCTCAGAAGCGCGGTCGGTGAAGGCCCCGGAGATGAGATCCTGCCGGACTTAGGGTGGTTCTTAAGTCCGACGGTGGGGGGCCTTACAGGAAGGGGAGAGGTACAGGGGGGCAGGCCACGTGAGGACACAGGCAGAGATGGAGGGAGGTGGCCACAAGCCCGGGGACGCTGGAAGACGCAGGAAGGGTTTTTCCCGCAGCCGCTGGAGGAAGCTCGGCCCCGCTGATACCTTGATTTGGACTTCGGCCTCCCGAACAGGGAGAGAATCCGCTTCTGCTGTTTTAAGCCACTCCGAGTGGCGATCTGAGCCAGCAGCCCCAGGAAGCCCGTGCACATCCCACTGGGCCTGGGTGGGTGGACGGCACTCTCACCGCCGAAGGGTCGCCCTGAAACGCTGCTGTCTGGGCCGTGTCTCTGCCCTTACGCCTCACGAGTAGATGCCCCATGGCATCCCTGGTGGGTGTTCCTGCCCTCCCCCCAGTCTTTCTGTCCAGGCTCGAGCACCCCTCCTTGCTCCAGGCCCCGGGGAGCTCTCCGCCTCTCGCTCAGGACGCCCGGCTGTACGCAGGGCCCGGCTGCCATCGTCCCAGCCATGTGGGCCTGGGGAGAGAGTGTGGCTTGGTGGCGGGGCGCTGGTCAAGGAAGACACTGCCGGAGTCTGGCTGCCTGTGGGCCTTGCCCGAGGCTCCCACGGGTGCCCCTTGCTGGTGCCGTCCTTCCCACCCACGGACACCCTCTCCTCCTCTGTTTCTCTCGGGTCTCAGCCTGGCCATCCACTGAGGTCCTCAAGCAGGAAATCTCAGCCGTCGCCCTTGACCTTTGCCCCACCCCCAGCACCCTCAGGTCGGCAGGTCACCGAGATCTTCTCAACTCCCCCTGCCCTCAAATGACCGTTGGATGGGCTGCCTCGTGGCCTGGGCGCAGTCAGGCATCAGTGCCCACCGCGTCTGCACCCTTCTCCCCACAGACGCTCCTCTGGTCCTGTCGGCGTTCAGTGGCATTTACCAAGACCCGCCTGCGCCCACCGGCTCCATCCGTGTGATGATCCGAAACAGACCTGGTCGTGGCCTCTTGCTTAAAGGACCCTTAGTTGCCTTTTCCACATGGGATGAACTAAAGCACAGGACGGTGTTCATGACGCTTCCCAGCCTGACCCGTGTCGCCTTCCAGGCTCTCACTGCCCCGTCCTCCCTCCTTGCTCTGGGCGCCCTGGCCTTCCCCCTGGCCACGGCGCCCGGACAGGCCCTGTACCTTCGTACTTCTGAAGGCCTTGACTTTGACCCAACCTGTCCATCTCCAGGGTTGGCCTTGGGGGTTTCTTTGTCCTCCCGCCCACAGGGCTGGATGTTCTTATGGCCCATGGCTCGCAGGCTGCAAATATTGTTGAATTCAACTGGGAAGGACAAGCTTGGGGTGATGGGCCCAAGAATGAGTTTAAAATAGAAATGTCAGCCTTCTTTTGCGTTGGCTGAAAAGTAGCTTTTCTCTTCGTGTTCTGGTGAAGAAATTCATTGAGAATGCGGTGTCTCTGGGGAGGAGGGTTGGGAGCAGCACACCCCTGCAGCAGGGGGCACACGTGGCTCCCACATTGAAGGCGGTCGATAGAGCACATTGACGTCATCGCAGAAAGTTCTGTCGGGCCGTACTGGTCGGGAGAGCCGACACGTTGGCTCTTCAAGTTCATTGTTCTTCCTGTGAGCACGTGTTGGGCACCTAGCGAGCGAGCGGGCTGAACGTTGGGCTCTCGAGAGGCACGGGAAGGCACTAGCCCTTCGTGGGCTTTCTCAGTAATCTGGGGAGATGTTTCAACCCCAGGGGCTGCGGGGCAGATGCTCCCGAGATCCGGGCCTCCATGCTCCTCGATCCCCTTGTGCCGCACGGGCCGCGGGAGCCTCCTGGAGGCACGAGGCTCCGGCTCCGGCCCCAACCCGGGATGGGAGACTGAGCATGAGACCTGTTCGCGGTGGAATTTGGCTGCGCCTGGGCCGCCCCTCTCCATTGTCTTGGTTCCCTTCCACACTGTTCTGGAAGCACTCCCACACCAACGGCCGGCCGGGGCTGTTTGCACCAGTAGACCCCGCAGCCATCCCCAAGGCAGAGAGTAGCTGGGTTGTATTTATTTAGGAACAGCCGAAACTTGCTGCTCAATAAAGAGTGGAGAGAAGGTTCCTGAGCGGAATGTAGCCGGCCCCAGCCCGCCTCACCCTGGGCCTTGCTTGCCCTCTCTGCCGGCAGGTACGGGAGGGGCGGCGGCCGCGGGAGGGTCAGCGGGGGGCATCAGGATGGACCGCCTTCACCTTCGTTGTTGACTCAGGGAAGCCGACCTCAGTGCTAGAGTCTGGGGATGAGCAGGAAATGAACGGAAAAGTCATTTTTTAGAGTGAGAGTTTCCCATAGCTTGGAGCTGATTATGGAGGATTTGAGAGCGTCTGCGTGGAGCAGGGGGCGGCGAGAGGGGGTGGAAAGCCTGAGCCCAGGGCCTCAGGAAGTCTCCTTTCGGCCAGGCTCCTCTGTCCCCATGTTCCCTCCTCAGAATGCGCACCCTGGGAACGAGGCGACGAGGCTACATTGGTCCAGGGGTCCCTGCTGTGCGCATCATGGGAGTCGTCCTCCTGGCCTGGCGGGGGTAGTTTGGGGCACCCGGGGATGCCTCGTAGCTGTGTGTCCTCCCCCTCCCCAGGGTGCAGGGGGCTTGTGGCTGTGCTTCCTGGAGGGCCCTCCCCGGCCCTGCCTTTAATGAGAAAGCCATCCCCCAAGCCATCCCCCAACTCTTCCTCCTCTCCCCTACCACGCCCCTCGCTCGGAATGGGGACATAGATGGTGGTCAGGAGTCTGCAGACGGGGGCGGGGGGGTGGGCAGATCTGTTGGGGGGGTAAAGGACAGAGATACCATCTTGGGAACGTCTAGAAGAGGCTGTGGGGCAACGGTGCCCACCCCAGGACACGGGGTGGTGGGGGAGTCTGGGAGTGGGGGCAGTTTCCCAAAGCTGTGGCCACGGTGGGGGGAGGGGGTCCTGCCTCCCCCAGGTGGCAGGTGTTGGTCCAATTTGGGAAGTGCTGGGTGGAAGGAAGCCAGCCCCCTCACAGGGACTGCTCTCGAATTTACTATGCTAATGCGCCAGAGGCATCTAAGGCCTGCATCTAGTTTATGTAACCACAGAGCCTTGTCAGGGGAGGAGAGAGCCACGTGGGGAACCCACTTCGGGGATGCAGGTCCGGCCTGGCCTGGCCCGTTGCTCCCCTCCCCCGCTGGGTGTGACAGTGCTGGTGCCTAGACACAGCCTCGATGAGCACTGGGGGGTTGGCTGCCCTCTTCTCCCACGGCGTGGCCTCACCCCACCTCTGCGCCTGGCCTCTGAGCTGGCTCATGACTAACATGGGCCTCCTTGGAGCCAATTGGTGCTGCCAGGTTTTTGGTTTCAAACGCTCCCCTGCTTGGGCCAGAATGCTTGGATTTTTAGGCATGGAGGGGGGGGGGCATAGACGTTGAGCCAAACTCTGCCGGGGAAGCACCGAGGGTCAGAGCTGTGCTCAGCGCGCCATGAGGACGACGGCAGTGAAATCATAGCCTGGGCCTGAGCGCTGGGCGCCTGCGGGAGGTGGCGGGGAGGGACGGCGGGGGGCGGCCCATGGCCAGCCAGAAGACTGGCCTACCCCGGATTCCCACCCGAGGACCTGTCTGTGGGGCCCTCCTGGGCTGGCTTGCCCTGCGGAGCATCCCGCGTGTATTAAAGGGGTTTCTTTGTATCTTTTCTGTCGTGTCTAAATTCAATACAATGAACAAATATTATGTCTATAATCAGGAAAACCAGTGAGGGATTTTTTTTTCAAAATCGGGGAAGAGATTGAATGGATAACCCCCCCCCCCCATTCTCCGTGATTGCCATTGTCCTCGCTCAAGGATTGTTAGCGCTTGGTGGGCTTGCGGGCTTACAGGGCCTGTCTGTGTTCCCTGGGGGCCCGAACACGTGGCCACAGATCCGGTGGGTCGCAGCAACAGAGGTGTGTTCTCCCGAGGTTCTAGAGCTGGAGTCTGCGATCCAGGTGTGGCGCCCCGCCGCCCCCCCCCCCCAGGCTCCAGGAAAGGATCGTTTCCTGGCCTCTTCTTGCTTCTGGGGGCTGCATCCAGCCTTCAAAGGTGGGGGCGCCAGGTTTCCGCTCTGCCTTCACATCCCTTTCTCTGTCCATACCGCAGGCCTCTCTCTGCCTCCCTCCTGGGTGAGGTGAGAGGCACCCATCTGCACTGAGGGCTCACCCTCCTAACCCAGGCTAATCAGGACCCTTTGTTTAATGCCATCTGCAAAGACTCTCCAAATAAAGTCCCACTTGCAGAGATTAAGGTGTGTGACATCTTTGGGGGCCATTATTGAGCTCGTGGGACCTCCCTGGGCTGAGACACTGTCCCCACCTTCCCTTGGCAGGCAGGCCACTTTTGGGGCTGTCCTCCAGGCTCTGCTTAGAGGGGGTGGGAGTGGGGAGATGGTTCCTGTTTAGTGTCCCCTGCCACCAAGGAGACACCCTTGCTACATAGGAGACTGCGTTTGAGGTCCCATCCCAGGCAGGAGGGGAAGGGACTTTGTCCCCACCATCCAGCTGGTGTGCATGGACAGCACCCCCCAACTCTGACCAGGTGCTGGTCCCCCCCACCCCGAGTTTGCCAGGTGAGCAGCACCCCCCCCAGTCCAGGGGAAGAGCAGGAAACAGCTGAGCCCCCCCCTCCCCGAGGCCTTGGGGGGGCCCCTCCTAGAGAAATGCTGAGTATGGGGAACCGCGCTGAGGGCCAGGCTCCCTCCCTGGGGACAGCTGGGGACTCACTGACTCATGAGTAACTGGGACCTTCCAGGAAGTCTCCTTCGGGCCACCTCCCCACCCCCACCAGCCTGGGCGGGGACAAGCCTGCGGCCTGTGTCACCGGGCAGCCCCAGGGACAACTCCTGGGGCTCATTGGGGCAGGTGCTCTGGAGCCCTCCCTGGCCGCCTGCGTCCTCGGGGCCGAGCAGGGAGAGGGGTCGGGCCAGGCCCCTTCGCCTGGCGAGGCCGGCTCGCAGCGACGGGGCTTCTCTCAAACGCTTCAGCCAGAGGAAGCGTCGCCTCGCGGCCCGGGGAAAATGAAAGACTTTGGAAGTCGCCAGGAATTTGACTGCGAGCTGGTTTCCAAGAGGCTAAGTTAAGCTTCTCCAAGTGGATATTAAAAAGGAGCAGCAGGCCTGGCGGAGGGGCTGGAGGGGGTGGAGAGAAGGCCGGAAGCCGCCCGCTGCACCCCGCGCCTCCGGAGCCTCCCCGCGCACAAAGCCCAGACGGGCCGGCCGGACCGGGGCTGCGGGAGCCTCGCGGCCGCCCCCGCCCCGCTGCCTCTCCCGCGCGGCCACCGGCCCTTCTCCCTCCGGATTCGAAGAGACAATGCTACCTCAGTTTGGGGCACAAACATATGATCAGCACATGGAAATGTGGTAATTTGGATGCGTTCGTGATTGCAACAGATTGAAGAAATTAGACCAGACAAAGAGTGTTTTTGGAGGAGGAGGAGGAGGAGGAGGAGGAGGCCGAAAGAGGGAGGGCGTCGGGGGTGAGAAGGGGAGGACGCCTCTGGAAAGGGGGACGCCGGGACTCCCGCCTGCTGCTAAATATATCCGTAGTAATGGAGAGAGACCGGATCACAGGTAGGCCCCCCGCAGCCCCCTCCCCTAACTCAGAGCTGGGTCTGCGCTTCGGGAAATCAGCCCCCGGGGGTCACTTTTATTCATTCGTGTGGACGTATTTCTGTTCCTTTGGACTGTTCTGAGGCCGTGGGACGCAGTGTTCCCAGAGCGGAGCCTCACCAAGTCTGGCTCTCACTGAGGCTCTGCTCTCCTTCCCCTCGCCGTTCCGCCTGGTCCCCAGCGGGCCACTTCTGCTTCTCCAGGCGCTGCGAATGCCCAGACGGGTGGTGGCGGCTCCAGGAAAGGGCCGGGCGGGGGGCGGGTGGCCGGCTCAGGTCTGGGCGGATGGCATGTGGGCCCTAGCTGGTTGGTTCACCCACTGTGTGGGCTGTGTTTCAGCTGCCAGCCAAAGTCCGTCTTCAAGGCCGCCTGGTCTCCTCCCTGAAACAGCATTTCGGTGCCTTCCCAGGCGCCCATTGCAGGGGTGGAGCTCCTGGTGCTCAGGGATGTGCAAACGTGTGCGCGCGCGTGTGTATGCCCACGCACAGCACACACAGCTGGTCCCATTCGCCCAGAGGCTTGGGTCCTTAGCAGCAGCGAGTCCCCCTTGGGGCTGGGTGTGTCACTTGGGTCCTCAGTCACCTGGGAACCCTGCAGTGGGGAGGGGGAGTGACATCTTCTAGGGTCACCGAGGGACGCTCTAGGCCAGGACGACCAGCGGATGTGGGCTCCACTCAGATTCTGGAGCAGAATCGCTGTTTAAAACATCCTGATGTCACCTCAGGGCATGCAGTGAGGGCAGATGGCTGGTCCTTGGGCTGGAGGGGCCTCGAGGGTCTGGGCCCGTCCCTGCTCCCCTGGGGCATCCCGCCGCCTCTAGCTGGGCCATTCTCACTGGCAGCCCCCAAGGAGCGGGCACGGAGCCGTTGGGGCGGTGTGAGAGCCCACTCTGAAGAGAAAGGAGGCTGTTCTGGCTTGAGTCATCCCGGTTCGATGCCCCCCCCCCCCCCGTCCTGGGTCAGGCTTCCCAGCCACTCAGCCGGCCATGGCACACTCTGTGACTCGGTCGGTGTCTGACATCATGAGTCAGTTCCCCTTCATTACAGCGCCTGCTGCCTGCTGCGGGCCCCCGTCAGGGTCCTGGTCCACTGGGGAGGTCTGGGCTCTCCTTGGGCTTCAGCTAGTCTGTGCTGACCCTGGTGAGCCTCAGAATGTCACCCCACAGATGCCGTAGCCCTCGTCTGTTGCTTGCCACTGCGTGTGTTAGGGGGCTCCCCGAGAGGCCAGAGGGAAGTGTGGCCTGTCCTGAGGCTCCTTCTCTCTGCTGATCAGATCCTTATGGGAAGAGAGCTGCTGAGTGGCCATGTGCGCGCGTGCGTGCGTGTGTGTATGCATTTGTGCCACTGGGACCGCCACAGGATGTGGGGCAGCCATAGAGACCCGTGGGAGGCAAGGTGTGGACTCAGCGACACGGGCCAGCTGGTTCAGGGCTGTGGAGCCTGAGTTCCCTGCGCAGAGGGGACATTCACGGGGTCCCTGTGCGGCTCGGGAGGACGGTCGCCTCAGCAGCCTGGCTCACAGGGCCCCGGTGGCCGTGGGTCCAACCTTCATTTCCCAAATGACCAAGCCATGGCCCTGATGGGTGAGCCAGGGGAGCAGAGAGCCAGGACACACAGTGGGGACACACACTTCTTTGGGAAGTGACAGCACTCTTGGAACATTCTGGGCTAGTCAGACCCCAGCAGCTTTTCATGAGCTGAACCAACTGCCTTGGAAAACGGTCAGCTCTGCGCCTTCACGGCCACACTAGGCACCGCTGCCCTCGGCTGGGACTGCCCCAGAGGGATGGAAACGGGACCTTCTCTCAGGACGTACCTGAGGAGGAATGGGTACTATCGGTGAAATTCTTGTAGGGATGTGTTGTCGCTAAAAATTTCTTATTTCTTTCCAAGCTTTGTTAGAAACTGGTTACAAATGTGAATGATGATGGAAAGCCTCAAGCCCTTTCCTTACATGTTCCTCAGAACTGCTCAGACCTTGACTGTGGTCTTTGATTGTAACTCGGCTTTTAAGCAGCCCCCCACCCCACCCTGGGAAATGAGTTCTATCCTGTCCCTCTGCAGCCCGGGGCCTCAGTTTCCTAGCCTGAAATGTGAAGGGGTTGGACCGGCGTGACCCCAGGCAACACCCCACAGCCGTGGGCCTCTGAGCCTGCTCTGTGGGGTCCCCGGAGGCTCCTTCCTTCTCCCCTTGTCTTGCTGTAAGGCACTGTGACTACTGTCTCAGTCCCCACCCGCGCAGCGGGCAGAGGCAGGGCTGGGGGCCGCGATGTCCGGCCCGGCCCAGCGCCCCACCTGACTGCTTCCAGACAGGCCTGCCACTGCCTGGGCCCCCCTGGGCTGGTATGTGAGGTGCATCTGGCTGGTTCTCGGCCACTGCCCGTTGCTGTCCAGGAAGAGCTGGTGGGGCGGGGAAGGCAGGTGCAGGCAGCCGCAGGCAGCCGCAGGACCCTTCCCTCTGCTCGCTCCTTCTCTTGGCAGTGCTGGGCTCCTGCCAGGTTTGTGAGTCTGGGATCTGGGTTCCTCCTGGGCAGTGGGGTAGCCCCGGCCCTCTCGGAGGCTGCCCCTCCCCCCCACTGCCCCGGGAAGATACCAGAGGGCTTGTCAGCAGGGCAGGGATGAGTCATGGAGCAGCGACTGGCCGCTGAGACACAGAAGGCTGCTCCTTCCAGCCAAGGGTCGGGTTTTTTCCCTTGTTCTGGACGGGCTCTGTGGCTTTTACAAATTAAGCAGTTTTATCTCGTTCCAAGCGCTTGTATTTCAGCAGGGAGAGAATCTCCAAGAAGGGAACTTTCCACTGGGGAGCTGTAACTTAGCTCCGCTGGGCCTCGGGGAGGGTGGGAACAGGCCTCGCGGGTGAGTTGCAGGCAGGGAGCGTGGAAGGTCCTGCTCGGTCGTGGACGTCGGCGGAGGTCCTGGGAGGGTTGCTCCGTCACTGGAGCGCTGGTCCGTGGTTGGGCGTCTGCCCGGCACAGTGAGGCACAGCACGCTCGTCTGGGAGGTGGGGGTCTGCTCTTCTCAGGGGTGTCCACTGTCATGGGGAGGGCAGGGAGCTGGACACCCCTCACCTGTCCCTCCCCCAGGTACTTGTCCCCTTGGTCCTGGACAGACACTGCAGGTCCCAAGCTGCCTGGACCCGCTGTGTCCTCTCTGGCTTTATTTCCCTCATCTCCAAGACGAGAAGTGTGGCCAGTAGCTTTCCTGGGCCCCTTCCTCTTCTGGCTCTGACCCGCAAGGGACTTGGCCCCCGGAGGAGTTTCTCAGGGCTGCTGAAAGCAAGTGCTACAGACCGAGCGGCTGGAAACAGCAGCCACGGACTCTCCCACAGTTCTGGGGGCTGGAAGTACAAATTCAAGGTGTCGGCAGGGCTCGTTCCTTCTGGAAGCCGTGAGGGAGCTGCTGCTCTGTACCCCTCTCCTGGCTTCTGGGGGATGCCTGTGCTCCCGGTGGTCCTTGGCCTGTAGGACATCATGCAGTCTCTGCCTGTTGTCACAGAGCCTTCTGTGTCCCCAAGCTCTGCCACTGCTCTCTTATGAGGACACTCATCCCTGGACTTGGGTCCCTGGGTAATCCCAGGTGATTGAATCTCCAGATCCTAAACTTAATTATACCAGCAAGATCCTATTTCCAAATGGGACAGTGTTCAGGGGTTCCAAGTGAGCATGTGTTTTTGGGGGTAGGAGTCACCATTCAACCCACTCTGATCCTGGGGTGTCAGATGCACGGATGACTCCATGTCCCAGATTCCTCATTGTCCCCCTCTGAACCTTTTGGTGTGGCTGCTGGCCTTTGCCACTGTGTCATGTGCACCTGGTGGGGTATGGAGAGCTCGGGCTTGTTGGAATTCCAAGAGCCGGTCAGCAGATGGCCCTGCTTCCTCCCTGGAGCTCCCTGGTCCTGCCTGCCGGGGGCCCGGGATCCCTGGAACTCTGTGCTGGGCTCTGAACTCTTTTTAAAGATTGGGGCAAAATATGCATAACACACAAATTGCTGTTTTAACAATTTGGGGGCCTACAGCCCGGTGGCATTTAATGAGATGCACAGAGTTGGGTCACCATCCATCCGTCTGCACAACTTCATCTTCCAGCGTGAAACTCTGCTCCCACGGAACATCAGCTTTCCGTTCTCCCTCTCCTCTGCCCTTGGCCGCCACCACCCTCCTCTCCGTGTCCGTGAGCTTCACTGTTCCAGGTGCCTCGCAGACGTGGAGTGGTGCGCTATTTGTCCGTCTGTGCCTGGCTTGTTTCACTTAGTATCATCTCTTCGGGGTTCATGGTGTTGTAGCAGGTGTCCGTTTCCTTCCAGTTTAAGACAGAATGAGGTTCCATTCTATGGATAGACCACATTGTGTTTCTTCTTTTATCTTTGGCTGGACCTTTACATTGTTTCCGCTTTTGGGCTGTTGTGACAGTTACTGCTGTGAACACGGGTGTGCAGATATCCGCTCCAGGCCCTGCTTTCAGACATACTGGGTCCACACGCAGAAGCGGCGCTGCCGGATCGTGTGGGAATTCTATGTTTAATTTCGGTGGGAAGCTCCGTCCTGCTTGCCCGGTGGCTGCACCACTTCCCATTGCCACCAGCAGGGCACAAGGGTTCCAATTCCCCCACCCCCTCAGCGACATTGCTATTTTATTGACTTGTTTATTTCTTTTGAGCCATCCTCATGAATGCCAAGTGGTATCTCACTGCGGGTTTGACGTGCGTTTCCCTAACTGCTTAGAGACGATGAGCGCCCTTTCCGGGGCTTGTTGGCGTCTGTGTGTCTTTGGAGAAATGTTTCTTCGAGTCCTTTGCTAAGTTTTTAATTGGGTCATTTGTTTTTTGGTGGTGGTGGTGGTGGTGGTGGTCATAGGAGTTCTTTATATATCTTGCATATTAATCCCTTACCTGATGCTCGACCTGCAAGTATTTTCTCCTACCCTGTCAATTACCTTCTCACGCTGTTGATGGTGTTCTTTGATGTGTAGAAGTTTTTAAGTTTGATGAGATCCAGTTTTACTATTCATCCTTTTGTTGTCAGTGCTTGTGATGTCATACCCATTGTCACAAAGCTTTTCTCTTGTGACTTTTCCTAAGAGTTGTATAGTTTTGGCTCTGGCGTTGAGAACTTTGATCCGTTTTGAGTTAATTTCTGTATATGGTGTGAGGTAAGGTTCCTGATTCACTCCTTTTCTTTTCTCACACCCAGGCTGGCTCCTCTGGGTGGCAGAGAGTGGGGAAATCCTGGGCTGGGCCAGGCCTTGAATCTCTCCCCGCCCCAGGCTGGCCAACAGAGCCTCAGCTCTGGCCTGGAACATGGCTGGACATGTGCTACATCCCGGGGCGGCCCAAGCCCAGCCCTTCTGGGCTGACAGTGGAGGCCAGCCTGGGACGTTCTGGGTTCCACCGTATGGATGTTTCTGTAATTCTCTGTGGTTCCCCCTGCCCAGCCTGCATGTGACACTGGCTGGCTGTGTGGCAGGGTGTGGGGCTCAGGGTCCATTGGTCTGTCCCCATGCTCCTCGGGAAGCCTGTCCACCCACACCCTCTCACGTGGCCTCTGCCGTCCGAACTTACGCCTCCTGCTCAGAGCTGCTCATCCCTCTCGTCTTCCCTTCCAAGCCGGCAGAAACTTCCGTCCTGAGGCTGCTGCTCAAACCCCTTTGCCCGAAGGCCCTCCAGCACCGGGCACGCCTTCACCAGCCACACACGGATTCCGCTGACGGGGTTGGCTGTGGATTCAGCTCCTTTTGGGGCTGGGCGTGTGACTGGGCAAAGGGCAGGGTGGGACCTGACCGAGAAACAGGGGAGATTTCCTCCTGACAAGTGGCCTGAGCTTGGAGAAGTGTCTCGGCCACAGCTTGACCTCCGGACAGAGAGCACCGCGGATTTCAGCTCGCAGGGGACAGCACTTCCGCCTTTAGACCGTCAGCTCCTCCTTCCTTGTTTTCTTTTTTTCCCCTTTAAACAAATGAGGAAACTCTGACTTGAGCAAAGCTGAGTAAACAAACCAACACACCCCTAGGAAATTAGCAAAGAGGCACCAGCTCTGAAACTACATGCTTTTGGGGCTGGGTGGGTCTGTGGGAGCAGATGGGTGCGGCGGGGCCGCGGGGTGCGGGTGGCGGGAACCCGCTCGCCCTGTGCTTCCCGCCTGCTCTCCTGCCCCCTCCCGCCAACAATCTGTGTGGTAGCTTCTGCTTGGAGTTCACCTCCTGTCATTCCCTGGCGGGGGTCCTACTTGCAGTCCCAGGAGGCCCCCTTCATGCCAGCTCACTTTTTGAATATTTCTTGAGGTCCCGCAATGTGCAGGTGCTTGCTGAGGTTCTCGGCCCCCCCCCGGGAGCGAGGAGGTTACAGCCCTTGCTCCCCTGGGACTCCGTCTGAACCAGGTGTCAAGCAGCTAGCCAGTGAGCGCATCGACAGGTGATCTAGACGAAGGCTGTGAAGGAACCTAGAACAGGTTGATGTGATTGTGACCTGGTGCGCGTGTCCGTGTGTGTGTGTCCGTGTGTGTGTGTGTGTGTGTGTGTTGGGGGATTAGTGGAGGCCCTCTCTGAGGAGGTGACACTGAGCTGAAATGTGCATGACCAGAAGGACTCCACCAGGCCAGCGTTCAGAGGAAGAGCTTCCAGGTAAAGACAACAGAAAATGCAAAGGCCCTGAGGTTGGGTCATCCAGGTGAGGGGAGGGGCCGGGTCGGATGGTGCTGGGGAGGCCCGTGGGGTGCCCCGTGGAAGGAGCTATGGGCCCTGGATGCCCGGTGGCTGCTGTGTCCCCTGCGGTGGGCTGGGAGGGGGAGCCGGGAGGCCTGGAGGGGGAGAGCTGGTCTTCGCAGTGGGAGAGGGAGGGTCTCTGATTCCTGGGGGGACCCGGGTGGCTGACGAGGCCACAGATGCCCTGACCCGCTGCCCAGCCCTGCCCCGGCGGCTGCTGACTCGAGGAGGGGGGCTTGCGCCGTCTCAGCTAGGAGGATGCCAGCTGTGGCCTGGTGTCTGCTTGGCCAACCGTGGGGTGAGGCTAGGCTGCCTGAGTCCTGGGAAGGTGACCCCGTGGCAGCAGGCGTGGGAGGGGCGGCGCGCTCCTTCCCGTCCCTCCAGCTCCCGCGTCCCTGGGCAGAGTTATTGGGAGCTCCGCTTGGCGCCACGTGCCCGCGGGGGACCAGCACCCCTCCTGCGGGCAGGGACTGAGCAGCCGCCTCTCCCGCTCACCTGGCAAGGGCTCGGGAGGGGATGGAGACTCAAGAGCTGCTCTCGTAGGACAGTGGACAGTGGGTGCCCGTGTGTCCTCAGTCCACACGGGGGACATTTCGGTCAAGCCCTGCTTGCTACTTCGTGTGCCCCGTAACCATCCGCGGGCCCCCAGGCGGGGGCGACACAGGCACGGTGGGCGAGTGCAGGAGGCTCTCCCAGGCCCGAGACCTCGCCTTTCGGGGGCTTCGCTTTGGGCCCGCGCCCCTCTCTGGCCCTGCTGCTCCTGCAGTGCACGTGGGTGGCTCCCCGCCATCGGTCTGGCCGGCCTGCCAGGGGCCGTGGGGCCCTTTCCAGGTGGCATTTCTGTTCAAAGATGCAGGGCTCTGGGCTGTAGGGCTGGGGAGATGTCCCAGGACGTTGTTATCTGGTAAGAAGCCAGGCACGGCTTTCGGAGGGTGGACATCTGCATGTTTCCAGGCTCCAGCATCCTCATTCAACGAGCGTGTCCTGATCCCGACGGCGCCATGCCCGAGGGAGAGGCTGGGGCTGGGGGGCGACCGTGGACTGGGGGCTTGGGCTGTGCCTCTGTGCCGTGTGCTGAAGGTTTGGGGGGTGGGGGGTACTCCAGGGAACGCCCTGTAGCGCCCCCCCCACCCCCGCCCCAGCTCGCACCTCTCTGGGGAGGAGTGGACAGTGGGGTCTGGGTTCTGGAAATGTGCATTGTCCGGGCATGGGTGCCCCCATTACTGCAGTGAGGGGCCGGGCGGGGCCTGGGGAGGGAGGAGGCTGCAAACCTGAGAAGCGAGACGGACTGGGCTGCAGAAAGCCTTTCCCCCAGAAGGTGGCGGTGCAGGCCCTCCAGCGCCAGCCCCTGCCCCGTCTCCGCGCTCACCCTATTTGTGGGACGAGGCTGCCCCTGCCTTCGTTCCCCTTCCCGGGGCCGCTCACCGCCGGCTGGCGCGGGGAAGTGGCGGGTGGAGAGAGTGGGAATCGCGGGGAGGGTGGGAAGGTGCCGGTGCTGGAGCGAGGACCCCCTTGGAGACTGAGACCCGCCGAGGCCGTGGACTTTGAGGGCTTCCTGCCTCGGGGGGGGGAGGGGCTCTGGCTACATCCTTCTTCCCTATTTGTGGTTGATACATCTCAGTCTCTTCTAAAGTTTTCCAACTTTTTACTGTGAAAGATTTCAAACACACAGGAAAGCTGAAAGAATTCTAGCATCCCCCTGTGTCCCCCTGCGTCCACCCGCGGGATTCTGTAATGCACATCAACCGTGTCCCCCAACAACCCGTGCGATTTGGGGGCTCCACGTCGGAATAAGTTGCCGATATCCGCACACATTACCCTTCAGACACCTCAGCTTGCATCTCCCTAGCTGCACTCCAGTATTGGTTGAAGTTTCTGTTTCTTTCTTGGTGGTAAAACTGATGCACCATGGAACGCCCAGAAGTTAAGCGAACCCCTCTGAGTTCGGACCTAGACTCCCACGGTGCGTCCTAAGTGCTGTCGGGCTGCAGGGCGTCACCATCCACACTCCTCGCCAGTCTGTCTCTGCCTCCACCTGCCTAGGGGCTGCCAAAATTCCGGCATTTTCCGCTATCGATTAATTTTGCCAGTTTGTGTGTTGTTTTCCATCTTGTCTATGTTTTTGCCGTAGTTTGTCCCATGATTGCTGAGTGGTATTCATTTCATGTTTCCGGTGTGAGGCTCTTAGGAATAAAGCTGTGGTGAGCATTCCTTTTTTTTTTTCTTTTTTAAATATTAAAAAAAAAAAAAAGTTTTTTCAGTAATTCTCTACCCCTAGCATGGGACTCGAACTCATGACCCTGAGATCAGAAGTCGCATACTCCACCGACTGAGCCAGCTGGGGGCCCCTGCCCTGAGCGATCTTCTACAATTTGTGGGAGGTGGGCAGAGGGGGACCATAAGCCTCCGTTTGTCTTGTCTAAATACCAGGTAGAATTATCGGAGCAGGGGCACCTGTGGCTCAGTCATTAAGGGTCTGCCTTCAGCTCAGGTCATGATCCCGGGGTCCTGGAATCGAGCACCGTGTTGGGCTCCCTGCTCAGCCGGGAGCCTGCTTCTCCCTCTCCCACTCCCCCTGCTTGTGTTCCCTCTCTCGCTGTGTCTCTCTGTCAAATAAATAAAAATCTATCAAAAAAAAAAAAAAAGAATTATTGGACCAGAGGGTAGGTTGGTATGAGTTTCCTTTTAACAGGAAACCGCCAGATCTTTTCCTAAGGTGGCCGTACTGTTTTACACGCCCCGCCCGCTGTGTCGGAGAGTTCCCGTGGCTCCACGTCCCTGTCACTCTATGATTCCATCCTTCGGGTGGGCATGTCGTGGTGTTTCGTTAGGGCTGCAGTTTGCATTTTCCTGATGACGAACGCCGGAGAGCACATTTTCGTGTGCTTACAGGGGACTCAGCCATTTTCCCTTTGGAAAGTGCCTTTTCAAATCTGTTGCCAATTTTGAAAGTGGGTTGTTTTGGGGGCATCTGGGTGTCTCGGACGGTCAAGCGTCTGCCTTCAGATCAGGTCATGATCTTGGGGTCCTGGGATTGAGTCCCGCATGGGGCTCCCTGCTCAGCAGGGAGCCTGCTTCTCCCTCTGCCAGATGCTCTCTCTTTCTCCCCCACCAGGGGGCAATTAAATACATAAAAGCTTTAAAAAAATATTAGAAGTGCATTGCTTGGCTTTTATTCTTTCTGGATACTGGTCTTTTGTCAGATATGTGTATTGTAAATATGTTTTTCCTGCTCTGTGCCTTGAGTATTCATTTCTTTTTTTTTTTTAAAGATTTTATGTATTTATTTGACAGGCAGAGATCACAAGTAGGCAGAGAGGCAGGCAGAGAGAGAGGGGGGGAAGCAGGCTCCCTGCCGAGCAGAGAACCCGACGTGGGGCTCGATCCCAGGACCCTGAGACCATGACCCGAGCTGAAGGCAGAGGCTTAACCCACTGAGCCACCCAAGTGCCCCTTGAATATTCATTTCTTAAAGATCTCTTCCAAGGAGCAAAAGTTTATAATTTTAATTTTTATGTAATCTAATGTAACAAATTTCTTTCTTTGTGGTTACTGCTTTCTGTGTTCTTTATAAGAAGGCCTTGGCCTGCTCCCAAGTGGCAAAGGTATTTTCGGTGTTTTCTTCTAGAAGCTTTATGGTTATAGCTTTTATGTTTGGTTTAGAAATTATCTTTTGTGTATGGTGTGAGGTAGGGGGTTAAGGTTCATTATGTTGGGTTTTGCTAGCTGGTTTATTTTTTCAGTATAGATACCCAGTCGTTCTAGTGCCATTTTTGAAAAGACATTGGAGTACCTTAGTGCCTTTTTTGAAAATCAATTGACTTTGTATATGTGGTTCTATTTCTGGAGTCTATCCCATTGTATTGATATTCTGTCTATGCTTTGGCCAAGACCACCATGTCTTGATTAATGCGGCTTTATAATAAGCCTTGAGATAAGCTCTCCCAGTATATCCAAACCACTGCTTTCGATGTTCTTATTAAATTTTTAAAAGATTTTATTTTTAAGTAATCTCTACCCCCAACGTGGGACTTGAACTCATGACCCAAAGATCAAAAGTTGCACACTCTACTGACTGAGTCTGCCCAGTGCCCATAGATGTTCTCAGTCTATTAAATTTCCTTATAAATTTTAGAATTAGTCGTCTATAAAAAAATGCTGTGTGAATTTTGAGGTTGCATTGAATCTATAGGTCAATTTAGAGAGAATTGATTTTAATGACATCAGCTCTTCTAATCTTATAAACATGGTATGTCTCCATTTTTATTATTTATTTATTTTGTAAACCAACATATAATGTATTATTTGTTTCAAGTCTGTCTCCATTTTTAAAGGTGTTTTTCTTCAGTCTCTATAGAATTGTACTGTACTGTAGTTGTCAGTGAAAAGATCTTCATGTCAGTTGTTAAATTTATTTCTAACAATTTTATTTTTTTGGTGCTGTTGTCAATTGAGTATATATTTAAAGTTTCATTTCCAATTGTTTGCTGCTGGTATATAATAAGATGCAGTTGATTTTTGTATATACATTTTATATCCTGTGACCTTGTCAAAGTCATTTTTTAAAAAAACTTTATTTTACTTATTTGACACAGAGAGAGAGATCACAAGTAGGCAGAGAGGCAGGCAGAGAGAGGAAGGGAAGCAGGCTCCCTGCTGAGCAGAGAGCCCGATGCGGGGCTCAATCCCAGAACCCTGAGCCGAAGGCAGAGGCTTTAACCCACTAAGCCACCCAGGCGCCCCTCAAAGTCATTTTTAATCCCAGTATTTGTTTTACTTATTTATTCCTGACCTTGATTCCTTTAATTGTTTTTTCTTGCCTTATTACACTAGCTAGAACAGCCAGTATCATATTGAATACGAGTGAGTAGGTATCGTCGTCGTCTTGTGCCGGAGCTTAGGATGTTAACTACAGATTTTCCAAATATGCTGTCAGACGGAGGAGATTCCTTTCTGTCCCTAGTTTGCTGGAGTTTTTAGCATGGATGGATGTTGACTTTGATAAGGACTCTTTCTGTATCTATTGAAAAGATCATTATTTTCCCCTTTGTTCTACTAATAGGGTGAATTACAACAACTGATTTTTGAACATTAAACCAGCTTGCATTCCTGGCGTTAAGTCCTACTTGGTTACAATACGCAATCCTTCTCATACATTGCTGGATTTGATTTGCCTAATTTTTTGTAAAGGATTTTTTATGTAGATCATGAGGGATATTATTGGTTTGGGGTTTTTTTGGTTAGTTAGTTTGTTTTGGTCATGCCTTTGTCAGCATTCTTTCAGCCTCATGAAATGAGTTCAGAAGTGTACCCTCCTCTCCATTTTTTGTAAAAGTTTGCATAAAATTGGTTTTCTTTCTTTTTCTCTTTCTTTAAGAGATTTTCCTTATATATTTGACAGAGAGAAAGATAGCAAGAGAGGGGACACAAGCAGGGGGAATGGGAGAGGGAGAAGCAGGCTTCCCACTGAGCAGGGAGCCTGATATGGGGCTCGATCCCAGGACCTGGGATCATGACCTGAGCCTGAGGCAGTTGCTTAATGACTGAGCCACCCAGGCGCCCCGGTGTTATTTCTTTCTTAAGTGTTTGATGGAAGTGAGCAAGGAAGCCGTCTGTCCCTAGAGTTTTCTTCTTGGAGAGTTTTTTTTTTTTTTAAGATTTTATTTAATTAATTAATTTATTTATTTGACAGAGAGAGAGAGAGAGAGATCACAAGTAGGCAGAGAGGCAGGCAGAGAGAGGGGAGAAAGCAGGCTCCCTGCTGAGCAGAGAGCCCCATGCGGGGCTCAATCCCAGGACCCTGAGACCATGACCTGAGCCGAAGGCAGAGGCTTTACCCACTGAGCCACCCAGGCGCCCCAGAGTTTTGTTTTTTTTTTTAATGACAAATTAAGTATGTGTATTAAATATGTTAAATGAATTTAATATTTAATTGAATACATCAAATGCATTTGATATGTAGAGAGAGCTATTCAAGGTTTTTACTTCCTCTTGTGTCAGTTTTGGTAAGTTGTATTTTGAAGGAATCTGTCCATTTCATGTAAGTGGTTGCACTTATTCATATAAAGTTCATAATTTTCCTTTATTATCATTTGAGTGTCTGTAGGCTCCTAGGGATAACCCTTCATTCTTTTTTTTTTTTTAAAGATTTTATTTATTTATTTGACAGACAGAGATCACAAGTAGTAGGTAGAGAGGCAGACAGAGAGAGAGGAGGAAGCAGGCTCCCCGTGGAGCAGAGAGCCTGATGTGGGGCTCGATCCCAGGACCCTGGGATCATGACCTGAGCCGAAGGCAGAGGCTTTAACCCACTGAGCCACCCAGGTGCACCCCCTTCATTCTTAATACAGGTAATTTAAGTTTTCCATCTTTCTTTCTTTCTCTCTCTCATCAGTCTAGCTTTGAGCTTATTGATCTGTAGATTTTTTTTTTTTTTAAAGATTGTATTTGTTTATTTGACAGAGAGAGATCACAAGTAGGCAGAGAGAGGGAGGGAAGCAGGTTCCCTGCTGAGCAGAGAGCCCGATGCAATGTGGGGCTCGATCCCAGGATCCTGAGATCATGACCTGAGCTGAAGGCAGAGGCTTGACCTACTGAGCCACCCAGGTGCCCTGATCTGTAGATCTTTTCAAGGAATGAACTTTTTTTTTCTTCTTTTTCTTTCCCCTTTATTTCTATCCTTATCTTCATAATTTCCTTCCTTCTACTTACTTTGATGTATGTGTCAGGTCCCAGGCAGGAAACAGAAACCACACCACACCAGTAATTTGAACAGCAAAATGTAACCTACAGCATTATTAGCAGGTAGAAGCTGGTTAGCTGCTAAAAGGATAGAACAAGGCTCTGGAGAACACAGAGCTGCAGACGCAGCAGCAGCTACTTTTGAAGGAAACACAGGGGAAAGAAAGCTTTGTGACATTGGGTTTGGTCCCAGTTTCTTGACTAGGACACCAAAAGCACAGGCGACAAAGGAAAAAACAGATAGGTTGTATTTCATCAAAATTAAAAAAAAAAAACAAACCTTCTGTGCCTCACAGGACACCTCGACAGAGAGCAAAGGCAATCCACGTAAGCGGGGTGGGTGGAAATATTTGCAAACCGTATATCCATAAGGGATTAATACTTAGAATATATAAAGAACTCCTACAATCCAAGAACAAAAACCCAAACAGCCCAATTTAAAAAAACAGACAAAAGGACTGGTGTGGCCCTTTCTCCAGAGAAGACACACAGATGCCAACAAGCCCGGGAAAAGATGCTCAGTGTCACCAGAAGTTACAGACACGCAAATCAAAACAACAAGGAGCTGCTACTTTATACTCACGTTATCCAAAAAACAGAGAGTAACCCTCGGTGACCGGGATGTGGGGAAAGCGGAGCCCTCGCGCTCGGCCGCTGGCTGCTGTGGAAAACAGGGTGGAAGTGCCTCAAAAAACAAAACCCAGGATTCCCACGTGCTCCAGCACAGCCACTTCTCGTGGGATCCCCCAGAGAACCGAGGGCCGGGTCTCCTGCAGAGACACATGCGTCCAGGGCAGCGGCTGGCGGGCTGGGGCCAGGGGAATGGGAAGTTCATGTCTGAGGGGCACAGAGTCTCAGTGTGATAAGACACAAAGTTCTAGAGATGGGCAAGTTGATAGCTGCACAGTGACGGGGCAGATGCCACGTCCCAGAAACCCAGGCCTAAATATTGTTAAAACGGTGACTTTTGTGTCAGGGAGGTTTCACCGCGCGTGCGCACACACACACACACGCACACACACACAGGGGGCCGCTGTGGCCCTGGGGCTGGGGAACAGTACGTGAGAGGACGGGAAGAACCAGGAGCCCCAGCTGCCCTGCCTCACTGGGTCTGGGGTTCGGGCCTTGCTGGAGAAAGGGTGGCTGCCGCAGACACCTGTGGTCTCCTGGTGGAAACGCTCTTCCCAGAGGGTGTGGTTGGAGCCGGTCTGTGGAAGCAGCTTACGGGTGGCAGAGAAGCTTCTGGAGGGCGTGGGCAGGTGGGAGCTGGTCCACGGGAAGTTTCTGGGCAGTGGGCCGGGAGCTGGAGCAGGTGCCCGGGAGGGGGGCCCCCTGGGTGCTAGAGAAAGGCCGAGAAGGGCAAGCCCCGGGCTGCTCGGGGCCCCGGGAGCCGGGAAGAGGAGCCCCTTCCCTTGTGCTGCCCAAGGGAGCCTGTCCCTCGCTCCCCCCCACCCCTCCACATGGCCCGTGTGTCTGTGCGTGTGCGGAGGAAATGATTCACACCCAGGGGCGAAGGTGGGGGTCAGAGCAGGCAGCCCTAGGGTTTGGGGAGCCCAGAGGAGGAAACGGGGGTGGGGACAGGAGATGTGACAGATACCGGGAGACACACCGTCCACACCTAGAAGGCCCCGGGGGAGGTTTCCGCAGTGCCTGGGACGCTGATTCCGTCACGTTGTAAGTTTACCCTTGTTGCATGAGGCCCGGGATCCTCCGAGGTGAAAGGAAAGGAAGGAAAAGGGCGTCCCCTGCGGGTTGTGTGCGTGTGTGCGCGTGTGTGTTCGTGCGCACGTGTGTGCGTGCGTATGTGTGTGCGTGTGTGTGCGTGCGCCGCCCTCATTTCCATTTTACTATCTTCCTGATCACCAGGAAGAATGTCAGCGAACCTCCCCCCACTGCCCAGCCCTGTGCTGCGTGTGGTGGGACGTGTGGACGTGGGCACACGGGTGTGTACACACACACACACACACACACACAGGCAGGGGCGAGCAGTCCTACAGATTGTACCTAGGCCTGGCAGGAAACCGGGCTCTGGGAAACTTCAGGCCCCACCTTTGGCACAAAACTGTGCTTTTTGTTGCTGAGCAGAAAGTGGGGGTGGGGCCCGTCGGTGCGCAGAAGAGCAGGTCGGCCCTGGGCGTCCAGAGCGGCTGCGGGCCTGTTGGGGGGGGGGGTCTTGTCCCAAGCTCTGGGGGGCTTGGGGGTTCTGGGCCAGGATCATGGGGTTGCCCCTGAGAGGAACCTCGGCCAGAACTCCCTCCACCCCCGCCGCCCAGGGGCTCCCCACACTGGCGGAGGGCAGGCGGCTGAGTTGGTGGTCTGGGCAGGCTGTGCGAATACGGGGTCCAGGCCGCCCCACCAACCCCAGCTGACCGTGAGTGGGAAGGGGGGCCCCCGCCGCAGGTGCTCTGGGGGCGCGGGGCCGCCCGGCCTGTGGGGCGTGGGAAGGTCTGCGCGTACCCACTGACCGACGGAGCTCGGGGTAAGCAGCCGCGTGACCTGGCAGTCGGGACAAACCAGCGGATGCAGGCTCTGCTGCAGGAGGGAGGGGACACCAGCCACCGGGCCATCCCTGCTCAGTCCCTGTCATAACAAAGGACCGCAGACCGGGGCTCACACAGCAGACACTCCTCTCACAGTTGCAGAGGCTGGGAGTGCGCCCGGCCGGGCTGGCTCCTTCTGGAGACCCTGAGGGAGAACCGAGAGCCTCTCCCAGCTTCTCTCCGGGCTCCGGTGGCCACGGCCAGTACCCCACGGCCGTCTCTGCCTCGGGCTCCCCAGGGCTGTCTCCCCCGAGCGTCTCTGTGTTCAGAGAGCCATTCCTTTCTCTTACAGAGACACCAGCTCGTGGGTTTAGGGGTTTAGCCCCCCCTGCAATCCAGGATTCCCTCCTCTTCACTCCATCACATCTGCAAACCCTCATTTACAAATAAGGTCGCTTTCACGGTTCGGGGCATTAGGGTTTCAACATACCTTTTTGGGGAATACAGCTCAGCCTCCCACAGGCTCTCTCTGCAGAGGGGGCCTCTCTGGGGCTCAGTCGTGAAGGAGGATGTGTAGGACAAGAGAGGGCCCCAGTGTGGGGTGTGGGTACCTGGATGCTGGGGGGGGGCTTGAAGGGGGTCAGAGCAGGGGAGGGGAGGGTGCTGTGGGGTTGTCTGGACAGGAGGCACAGAAAGAGAAGAGCTGCCGGGACGCCTGGCTGGCCTAGCCAAGCGTGTGGCTCTTGATCTTGGGGTTCGAGCCTCGCCTTGGGTGTACAGATTACTTGGGGGGAGCTACAGTCACTGGTCTAAATATTTGGAGGGTTGTCACATAGAAGGAGGAAAGGACTTAGTCCGAGTTCCTCCAAAATGCACCCTCAGGACCAGACGCCTGGCAGGTCCCAGAAAGTGTAGTTTGACTCGTCACATAAAGAGGCATTTTGCCCACAAGCTGGATTTTCTGACAATGGAGCAGACCAGTTCACAAAGTAGTGAGTCCCCCATGTCTAGAAGTATTCAAGCGGGGACTGTGTGGGGATTGTTCAGGAAAGCTGTAGAAGGGGCCTCTGAGGCTCCTGCCAACGTGTCTGTTACTTGATGGGAACTTTACCCTCAAGGTGTGACGATGTGGGGAACATGCTTGAATCGGGAGGGGGCCTTCTGCTCAGGCCCCACACATTCTGCTTTGTCTTTACAGTTGGGGATCAGGCCAGGCTTGATCCTGCCACGCTTCCAGCCCTGCTTTTTGTCTTTGGCGGCCTCTGGTTCCTATGGCAACGGAGCCTCCGCCCTGTGGCCTACCTGCCTGATCCCAGATGTCGTAATTAAGTGGGGTGTCAGAAGGGTCTGGGGAAACGAGTGCGGATTGTCACGTGTGTGGATGAACATATGCTTCGGTGTTGCACGTGTGAACACACACACCCCACCCCCGGCCGAGGGTCCCTGGTGCAGAGCCCCTGCATCTGGGCCCCCCCCACCGGGCCCCGCGTCTGAGAGCTTCAAGAACACCAGCTACGGCGGCTGGCTGCATGCCAAGCTCTGTTTAAGCACGGAATAACATGTGTCTTAGTTTTTGACTTATTTAGTAAACCTGTAACACTTGTACTATTCTAAGCGCTTTACAAGCATGAACACATTTTTTGGGACACCTGGGTGGCTCAGTTAGTTAGGCCGCTGCCTTCGGCTCAGGTCATGATCCCAGAGTCCTGGGATCCAGTCCTGCATCGGGTTCCTTGCTCGGCAGGGAGCCTGCTTCTCTCGCTGCCTCTGCCTGCCTCTCTGCCTGCTTGTGTGGACTCTCTCTCTCTGGCAAATAAATAAAATCTTAAAAAAAAAAATTTTACAAGCATGAACACATTTTAATTTCATGATAACCCTTTGCAGTAGCTAATGTTATCCCCGTTTTAGAGATAAAGAAACTGAGGCATGGGGTTACAGGGACCTGCCCGAGGCCTGCCTCGCTCCATTGTGTGCGCACACATACACACACCTGTCCAAACACACTCGCGCGCATGTACTCGATGGCAGCTGTTCTCCTCGGACGTGCAGCGGGTCTCGGAGTGGCCAGGGTCCTGGTCGGGTTTGAGTCTCTCTCTGGCCTGTTCTGCTGCAGACGCTGAAGGGCGTTCCTGTAGCCTCACCCCTCTGTCTGGCCTGTCTCCCAGGAACTGGATTTCCCCGAGAGCCCCTGCCCAGCCCGGAGGGAGGGCTGAATGACCCCTCACTGCCTGGAGGTGACTGGTTAGGCTCAGATCCCCTCCTGCCAGCCCCTTCGCTCACCGCTCTGTGGGCTGCGGGGCCCACTAGGCTTGCCCCTGGATCCGGGGACCCAGCAGCTGTCCGGGAAGGAAATGACACTTGAGCCTCTGGGAAGCTTTGGGAGAAGCAGCTGCAGGGACGTGTGGCCTCCTGCTGCCGTTTCCCTGCCCCCGAGGACGGGCATGAATGGATTACTGTGTGGACGTTCCCAGTGGGAGCACAGGGTGGCACAGGCGTGATGCCTGCTTGTCCCATGTGTCCACGAGGACTTGCCCTAGTCCTGTGTGCTGCCCACTCACCCGCCCAGCCCAGGGCTGCCTGCAGACACCGTCCCATCGTCTTGCCGAGACCTGCTATTTCGCAAGGAGACTGAAGCCTGGAGATGCCGAGAAACTGGTCCAGATTCCGCCAGCTGATAACTCAGCTGAGCTGGGGTTTCTATCCAGGGCCCTGCACCTCCAAAAACCCAAGTTCCTCCTATGACATCAGACGCAGGGAAGGATTGGGTGTGTTTCCACGAGCTGATTCTTTGGCTGGGCTGTGCTGCTCGGCTCATTATAGTTGCTCAATAAAATGCCCAATGAATGGGTGCCCCCCTCCCCCGGACCAGCGTGACTGAGAGTCGATGGCTTCGGCCCAAGTGTCTGCCTCCGTTCCCTGGCCCAGTGCCTCCCTTCGGGGTGTGTGACCTTGAAAACAGTGACCTTCTCCGTCCTGCCTTGGACGGCGACTCTGAGTGGCGTCAGGGGAGCAGCTGGGGATTACCAGCGCCCCGTGGCTGGCGGGCTGTGCGCCAGATTCCTGGCAGGGACACGCGGGCGATTGTCAGCCACATGTGTGGGGAGAGCTGCCCACGTACGGCTCATGCACACGCCTGCCTCTGCCCTCCGGCACGAGCCCCCTGGGGGGCTGCCAAGACTCTGCTCTGGAACGTTGGCCAATGGGGGGTCCTGCCTGGTGTCCTGGCTGTGGCGGTTGTTCAGGGTGGTCACGGTGTTGGAAAGAGCCTGCCCGTGGATCGTGGGACCTGCGTGTGTCCCGTGCCCCTTCTACCCGTGCTGTCGTGGGTGGAGACCACCGCCACTCACCCAGGGGCTATGGCCTCCGAAGGGCCTTCCACGGTGGAGGGCTGGCGGGGGACCCATGCAAACACTGGCCCCGGGGGAGGGGGGGAATTTAGAAGCACTCGGGCCCCTTCCTTCTGTGCCAGGGCTCTGAGTATCTGTCCTCAGGGGAGAGCCAGTGTCTGGGTCTTGGAGTAAGAGTAATACAGGGTGGGGTGGGTCTCCCTGCTGGTGGGGGCGTTCTTGGACCTAGATGTGACACCGCGCCAAACAGGACCTCTTGGCTTCGGCGAGCAAGCTAGGGCTGCCCGGGCAGCTTTGCTCTGCAGAAGTGGGTAGCGTCCTGCCCCCTTAGCACCCCTGCTCCGCTGGGGTTAGTGAACGCCCGCTTCCCCTCCCCCCAACCCGAGCATCGCACGTACTGTGCACCCGGTCCCCTGGCCTCAAGAGCCTTCTGCAGGGACTCAGAGCCACAGCCCCTGCTGCCCTTGGTCCTGTTGAGGGCCACACGGATGGACGTGGGGATTGGACAGGCCGAGTTCATGTCTCCCAGCAACTGCCCTGATCCCTGGGGCCTGGACAGGCTCCTGCCTTCCTTGCCCCTCTGCTGCCCATGGAGAGATGAGGGGATGGGCAGGCTACCTCTCGGCAGCTTCTCCAGGGCTAAAGGGGGATGTCGTAGTAATCATGAACGTGATGAGTGCCACAGGCTGCAGGCACTTGGGCCGCCCTGGGGAAGTGCTGGCTCTTCTCCCCCCGCTTCTCTCTGGTTTCCCCTCCCCCTCCCTCGCCCTCCCCCCTCCATTCTCCTCCCCCCTCCCCCATGCACCACCACCAGGACTACATCCCCAGTGGCCCCCTCCTTTCCCGTCCTCTCTCTGGTTCTCTGAGTCGGGGCTGGAGGACAGAGAGGGGCTGCCCCTCCTGGGGGGCTCCCGGCGGCCAGGCACCGAGCGGGCCGTCTCCAGTCTGCTTCTCCATCCACCTTTGGCCTGCTGGGGGCTGGGCGCAGCCTCAGGAGACACAACCCCGGAAAGGGGCTCTTGGACCAAGGGTTGGCCGTCAGGACAGAGCGCTGGGGGGAGAGGGGTAGGCGCCATGGAGGGGAAGCTATTGTGACATTCGCTAGTGCTTTATTTATGACTTAGGATGTTTGTGGGGTGACTGGAGCGGAGCTGGAGACGTTGCTGGCCAGAAGTCCAGAAGCGTCCACTGCGTGGCTGGACCCGGCCGCTGGGGGAACTCTGGGCAGGCAGATAAGGCGTGGGGGCAGGGGCTGACGTTCGCTTAGCATCTATCCCACGCCAGGCACTGGGTGCAGAAGGGCGTAAGGAGAGCGGGCATCTGGGCCGGCCCACACCCCTCTGCAGAACCTTCCAGGTGTGAGTGGGGAGAGGACAGTCAGGACTGAGAGGCAAGGGCCTTTGAACCTCTAAGGCACGAATGTGGTCGATAAGCATCCCTCTGGCTGTCTTCAGGAGGAGAGAGAAGGCGCGTCCGCGCTTACAGGGCTGCGCTCCTGCACGGACTCCGCGTGGGGGTCTGCCCCTGCCCCGGCAGCTGGTGTGGTTCTCTGCACCTCTCCCCTCCCTCCACAGACTGTGAAATGGTCCACGCGTAGCACAGGGGGGAGCACTTTATGATCCACACCCACAGGCTCATCCCTCTGATTCCACCCCGACGCGGAACTTTGCTTTATCACCTCTTTGTCCGCCTGCCCGTCCTTCCATCCATCCGTAGGTCCACTTTGTTGTTACTCCTGGTGCGTTTCAAAGTAAGTCACAAATGGCCTGATGACCTACAGAATCATTGCCAGACGCTCCCAGCGTCACCTTCGGAATTTCTCACCACCTGCCCACTCCGAATACTTGTCCAGGGCTGCTCCTTCCCCAGCAAGAGCCCGGTGGGGGAAGTTGGGTGGAGCCTGGGTTCCAGTCCCGGCTCGTTAACAGCTGGGTGGAACCATCTTGCTTCTCGGGGTTCAGGGATAAACGGGGTTCACCTGTATGTTACAGGTGACGAGCGCTACCAATGATCAGCTCCTGTTTCGCGCCTGACACTTGCTGTCACGAATACCTTCGATATAGGGATTGTCATTCCTAACATTTGGGGGAATCGGGGACGGCTCAGAAAGGTAGAGTAACCGGCCAGTGGTCCTGCGGCCTGGTGAGTGGTCACCCTCGGTCTCCGCCCAGCAGTCCGACCCAGAGCCCAGGCCTCGGCTCCTGCTGAGGCCGTGATTCGTCCCTGGAGTGGCCAGTTCTGCTCTGTTTGTTCTGTCTGTTGGTGTTGGTGAACAGGACTCTCTTTCTCAAGGTCTGTCTCAACACAGAACTTTCCAGAACCGTCCAAGCCTACTCTGGGCATATATTGATTTGGTGACCCCTCTGACTTATGTTAGCGTTTGTGCGCTGTCAAGCTCAGACCTTTATTTTCCAATTTCAAATGCCCAAACAAGCGAATAAAACGAACCTGGGGTGGACTGTTCATCCTGCTGTAATTGTATCAGACTCCGCCAGGGGCTGGTGCGTAAAGCTCAGGTCTCTGCTTGCCTTCAAAGGAGCTCTCAGACTGGCGGGATGAGGGACACAAGCCCTATCAGCCAGGGAGCTGTCTGGCTGTGTAACAAAGACCGAAACGACAGAGGCTGACACAGGAGAGAAATTAATTTCTCTTCCACTTCCCCATCCAAATGTAAGCAATCAGGGCGGCCCAACCCAGCAGGGACGAGGTGTGGGGCCGCTTTGCTGCTCTGCCACTTTCAACGTGAAGTAAGATGGTTGCTGCGGCTCCTGCCGTCACATCTGCACTCCCGCTGGGGGAGGGGAAGGGGCCCTGAAAGTTAAACACTTCAGATCCCCTCTCGCTGGCCAGAACGAGGCACATGGGCATGCCTGGCAGCAAGGGCACCTGAGAAATGTATTCTTCCGATGGGCACTGATATGTCCAGCTGACACTTTGTCACCGTGGAAGAAAGGGAGAGGAGATATTGTGGAGGACAGCGAGGGTCTGTGCCACACTTGGTATGTAGTATGATGGTCAGCCCTGTGGCAGGGATCATTCCCGGGAAAGGTGAGACTGGGAAACAGCTCATCAAGGAGGTGACATTTGCACTGAGCTTGAGGGGCAAGAGAATGGCAAGTGTCTTGGCACAGGTGCTGCCAGCTGCCTGTCCCGAGGCCGGGGCAGACATGGTCGGTCGATCATCACAGCTGTCTTTCTCCCTGAGCACCGAGCAGCCCCGGAGACCTCCCCCCCCCACCCCCCCTGGGTGGACAGGCGATTGGCTAGGCCTGCCCGTTGAACCCCACCGGCCCCCGCTATTTTGTGAGGCAAGGGGGCTCCATGGGCATATCACCCGTCCCCCCAGAACGAATCCGCTGCGGCTGTCCGCTGAGTATGCGCCCCATACTCGCTCTGCATCCAGTCACATCCTCTTGGTGGCTTGAACTTGGTCACCGTGGGGTCCTTTCCAACACCGCAGTTGGCAAGTGTGATCGGATCAGGCATTTCCCCGCCTTTGGGTGGGTCGCTAGACATTCACCAGCCCCCTGGAGGCAGCACCCGCCCTATCTTTCATCTTTCTTAACCAAAGTCTTCCTGAAAGGTCTGAGTGCAGATCTCTGTCTTAGTAGGGGTTCCCGCTGTGCAGCGCCTCCCTCCTTTTGAAGGTCTTGTTTTGCCTTGGGTCCCGGTTTGGGATGTCAGCTCCTCCTGCGCAGAACTAAGGTCGCGGGGATGAGCAGGGAGCCCGGCGGGATTGACATTGGTTGTGTGGTGCTGCTGTGTCCCGGGCACGTGTCCCGGGCACCTGCGGCTTGGCTGGATGCGGGACGGGTGCCAGGGAAGCCACGTGGTTCTGCAGAAAGGGGACGCGTGTTTGGGGGCCGGAGGTCCCCGACAGGACCGGGCTGGACGTCTCCTAGATAGATGGTCTAGATCATTCATCATCGAGTGGGAACCACTCAATCCTGGGCCTTGCCCAGCCTGCTCGCCCAGAAGACCACACGCGCCACGTGGGTTCCATCCGTTTCTTCACTCCAGCCGTGGGGTGGGCCCGGGCTCGTGAGATGGGCTGACATGGGGTGATTCACTGGCCTGGAATGTCCGCATTTACCTCCGTGAACACGATGCCCCTGGTACCAAAGGCTCCGCTTGGATTTGTGTGCTGGTCTGTGTACCGCGGGTGCTGCGGCTTCGGCTCCCCTGCCCCCCTCCCGTCCCGGGGGCCGTGCAGCTCCAGATGTGCGCTCGCTTGGGCAAGATCGGCAGGCCCGGGGCCAGGTCTGCGGGCATGTGGATGGAACGAGCTGCAGAGACCCAGACTCCACGGTCTCCGAGACCAGTGTCGACGTGGCCCCCTCTGGCATGCCTCCGCCCTGCTCCCCGGGGTGGGAAGTTTCCCTCTGCTGGAGAACAGCTGTTCTGATGAGGTAGCCCATCTGGCCGGCAGGACGGTGGGTGGACGGACTGGGGGTGCTCAGCGCCTCCTTCTTTCTCTGGCTGTGACTTTCCCTGCGGCAGGAGAGGACTGTCACCCCCGCAGGCTGATTCCTGGCTTCCCCCTCTAGCGAATGGTCTGGGTCAGAGGCTGCCCTGGTCCCTGGGAAACCCACCAAAGGGTCCGGGAGAGAGTCCCTCCCCCCGGGGGCTCCTGGGGGGCTTCTCAGAAGTGGCGTCTGAGCCGAGTACCTGAGGGCTCCAGAGTGAGCCAGCCAAGGGACGCCTGGGCGGCTCAGTCCGCGAAGCGTCGGACTCTTGATCTCGGCTCAGGTTATGATCTCAGGGTCGTGAGTTGAAACCCCACATGGGGCTCCACACTGGGCATGCAGCCTGTTTAAAAAAAATTAAAAAAAAAAAAAAAAAAAAGCGTGAGCCAGCCAAGGTTGGGGGGAGAAGGGGGATGGCTACCAGACAGAGGGCACAGAAGAGGACAGGCACAGAGGTGTGACACTGGCTTGTCCGGGAACTAGGAGCAGCTGGGCAGGGGCAGAGGGCATGGAGACAGAGGGCCTAGGACAGCCTTGGGGGCCCTGCTCGGCTCTCACCACCTCTGCAGGTGAAGGTCGGATGCGCATCCTAGAAATGGGGTCCCATCAGCAGCTCCGAGTTAGGCTGGGAGGAGCAGACGCCCTGCGCAGGGAGGCCGGCTTGGGGCCTGAACGGTTCCTCCTGGAGCCTGCAGCCGAGTGCACGAGGGAGCCTGGGCGTTCAGCAGGGATGAAAGACACCCCAAACCTGTCTCTGACTTGGGGCCGCTCCAGCGGTGCTGGGGAGGGGCGCTGGCCCTTAGAGGCCTTGGACTGTCTTGTTCCTCTTCCCTCTGGCCGTTTTCCAGGTCAGTCCTCCCCCTTAGCTCCCCAGGAGTTTCCAGGAGTCTCCTGGAAGACTGTCTGTCCCCACATGGGCAGGAGGGGCACGGCTGCCCAGGTGCCCAAGGAACCAAAGAGACACACAGAGGCCTTCTGTTGGCTTCAGGGGCCCCGGATGTAGACAGTCTAGGGGAAGCCTCTGCAACCCCCCCACCCTCCCCCCACCCCCCGCTGGGGCCTTGGCACTGGGCGGCCTTTGTCCTTGGGGCTGGTCTCTCTCCTCACGGCCTGGCCAGAGCTGGCATCCCCCTGGTCAGGGCCCTCAGCCCAGCCTTGTCATCTCGGCGAGTGACTCATGCTGGGGGCGGGGGGACCCGAGCGCCAGGCAGGCTGTGGTAATAGCAAACCCATTACGTCCCCGTCCCTGAGGTCACTTCACACGAGGGACAAATGGTTCATTGAGGTTGGTTTGGCTGCCTGCTGGCCCCGGCAGCCCTGGTCGAGGGGACATGTCATTACCCGGGAAAGCAGTGCTGGCTCCCGGGGAGGAGGCTGGCCAGCCTCCCTCCCACGCGGAGCATTCTGTTCCCAAGGCTCCGGGCCCAGACCCAGAGGCTGCGTCTCAGGTAGAGTGAGGCACCGTGGGTGCCCTCCCCCGGGGGTCACGCCGGGCCGAGGGATGCACCCGGTGGTACTCAGCCTCCTCTTGGTGCGTGGCGGGCAGGAACGGGCAGAAGAATCCAGGCCACAGGGAGCGCCCCCCCCCCATTTTGGCTACTGACGTCGGGCCCTTTGTCCCCAGATGTCGTGCTCCTGAGCGTCTCCTGAGTGAGCTGACCCGCTCCTCTCCTTTCTTCCCCGTCCTTCCCCGGAGGTATGGGGCGGGTGAGGCATGGCCCAAGTTGCTCAGTGGAAATGAGGGGTGGGGGGAGGGAGGCCTGGGGACCTGCCCGCTCAGGACTGTCCCCACATATGGGTGTCTTCCCGCTGAGCCCTTAGAGGCCTGGCCCAGACAGAGGCCGAGGCACCCAGCCTCCTCCTCTCCCCCCGACCCCAAGCCTGGGTTTGAACCCTGGGCAGAGCCCCGCAGCACCCGGGATCCTGGGGTCGCCGGTTGAGAAGGGGCACGGAGCCCAGGTGTGCCTAGACACTTGCTCCTCCCCTGGCTCCCGTTTCTAGGGCCTGTCTCCGGCCCTGGACCGCCCCCCCCACCCCGGGCTTACGGACTAGCTTCTGGGGACATTTCCCCACAGAGGCCCGTTGATGGGAAACGAGTTCTCTTCCAGGCCCCAGAGCTTTCCCGTGCAAGCTTCTGTAGTCAGGTTTCTGCCGTTGCTAGGGACGCCTGGGAGCTGCTGTCTCCCTAGGGGCTCCTCCTCCAAGCCTTCCCTGGGGGGCCCGTGCTCAGCCCCTTCCTCAAAATGGAGGGGCACATGCCCGAATTCCAGGCTGCTACACAGGCTGTTGGCAATCTCTACCTCTGCATCTTCTTTCCGCTCTTCTGGGGTTTTTTGCTTGCTTTTCCACTGTTTAATTTTTTAAAAGTTTTTGTTACTTTTTTAAAAAAGATTTTTATTAAGATTTTATTTATTTGACAGAGATAGACACAGTGAGAGAGGGAACACAAATAGGGGGAGTGGCAGAGGGAGAAGCAGGATCCCCACTGAGCAGAGAGCCTGATGTGGGGCTCGATCCCAGGACCCCGGGATCATGACCTGAGCAGACGACAGACGCTTAACCGACCGAGTCACCCAGGCGCCCCTCACTTTTCTGTTATTGAAAAGAGTGAAGTTGATAACCTCCTTCCATGGGCAAAAGCTATAGTCTCTCCCTCCGCGCCCCCCGCCCTCTTTCTACCTCTGTCTCTACCATTCTCTTTTAAACAGCCCAAACTAGGGTGCCTGGGTGGCTCAGTGGGTTAAGTGACTGCCTTCAGGTCATGATCTCAGAATCCTGGGACTGAGTCCCATATTGGGCTCTCAGCTCACTCTGACCCGCTACCCAATCCTCTCTCTCTCTCTCTCTCTCTCTCTCTCAAATAAATAAAATCTTAAAACAAAAGCAGGGGCACCTGGGTGGCTCAGTGGGTTAAGCCTCTGCCTTCGGCTCAGGTCATGATCTCAGGGTCCTGGGATCGAGCCCTGCTTCTGGCTCTCTGCTCAGTGGGGAGCCTGCTTCCCCCTCTCTCTCTGCCTGCCTCTCTGCCTACTTGTGATCTCTCTCTCTGTCAAATAAATAAATAAAATCTTTAAAAAACAAGAGCAAAAACAGAAATAGCCCAAACTGAACAAAGACAGAGTAAGCAACATTGAAAGGCGCTGAGCTCCCCGTCACCAGAGGTATTCAAGGGTAAGGCGAAGGGGCATTTAGGGGGCAGGCATTGAAGGGGGATCCCAGCAAGGGCTGTATGTGCCCCTGGAAGCCCTGAAGACCCTTGTGAGAGGGTGCAGGGGGGTTTCCCCCTTTCCTGCCCTTCCTGTGTTGACGGCTGCCACTCGGAGCCTCGGTCCGCTTTTCCTCCCACCTGCTTGCTGCCTGTCTCCTGGGGGGGACGAGGCCAGGAGCACTGTTAGGGCATATGTCCCGAGTCCAAAGGGGCAGGCGGATGGGCAGCTCCCTGGGCCAACGTCACCTCGGTTATTGCGGCGACTTTAAAAATAAGTTCAGCCACTGAGGGCCTGTTGGCCTTTCTTCTCTGCTCGGATCCCGCTCAGATGCTATTGTTTATGCTGACGTGGAGCTGGGGGAAGGCTGGTGACTCAGCTCTTGTCCCCACGCTGCGGCGGTGTGAGCTGCCGCCAGCTCCTGAGCCCTCGGAGCAGGGTGCCTGCTCGGGAAAGGCAGCGAGGAGGGCAGGACGCCGAGGGGACAGCCTGTCCTCTCGGGTATGTGGCCCAGCCAGGTGTCCTGGCAGCCACGGGGTAAGGCCCAGCCACTGGCTGCTTTGAGGCTGGGTGGATACCAGGCCGGCCCCTCCTTCGAGGCCCCTGTGTGACTCTGGATGGGATGCAGTGTGCCCCCGGCCCCCCTCTGTACCTCTGGCCTCAGCTCACTGCCAGTGGTCTGGGGACTCCAGATCCTTCCGAAGCCTTGCTCTGGGGGCTAGAGTAGGAACAGACCCGAGTAGGAATGGACTGTGTGAAGAGGGCACGGATCAGGGATACAGCGTGAGCCACCGTCCTCCTCCTCCCCCTTTCCAGCTGGGGGATCCAAAAGCCCATTGGATGTGCCAGAGCCCCTGAGATCACCTTGGGGGGTTACAGCTTCCAAGCAGTTTTCCGTCCCCCCCGCCCCACCCCAGCCCTATCCCCATGTTAGCAGCTGCTGCCCCCACCTTGCACGGTGGTCCCAGTGGCTCTCCTGTCCCTGCAGGAAAATTTACAACTGAGACAGAAAATGGGAGGGCCAGGCAGGGCTGCCGGCCCCCTGGGAGCCGGCCATGGCCATGGGAGTGGCCAGCTGCTGGGGTCCTGAGCATCTGTCCCCGGGGCTGGGTGGCTTGGGCGGGGCATGGGCGGGAGGCCGGCAGCCAGGGAGCAGGGAGCAGGGAGCTTGCCCGGGTCTTTGCCGGCCAGCAGCTTCCTTCCGTGACCCGAAAGCATGAATTTAGAGGCGTAATACTTTGTTTAAAAAGCTCCCTGCCTCTAAGATAAGGCGGGGGCTGCTGTGGTCAGAGTTTGCTGTAAATTTTCTGAACAAAGCAGGCTGGGGCGATAGCTGGGGAGTCTGGGGAACAGATTAATCATGTGCTAAGAAAACGGCATTCCCCTTTGAAGTGAAACCTTATGGTTGCGTTTAAGCAGCCGGGCAGATGGAGGAAGGGTGTTCCGTGGCATGCAGGCTCGTGAAATGTCAGCTGTACCCGCAGACGGGCTTCACGGGAAACTTACACCCTGGCAGCTTGAGAGACGCGGTGGTCGGACCCTGACGGCGTCCCAGGGCCATAGAAAGGGAGAGGGGTTCCCGGTGCCTTGGTTGGGGTGCAGAGGGCGCCCTGCCTGTCATCCCGAATGCTGGGGCTGCTTGGTGGCTGGCGGGCATTCAGGGAGTCGGCATGAATCCTGGATGCGCCCCGTGCCCCCGTGAGCGGATCCTCCGTCAGGAGTCACCGTGACCCGGCCGCCCTTTGAAGGAAACCGAACTTTGTCATTCCCCAGGGATCTGACAGGTTCTCGAGGAATCCTCCTCGCATGCCGGGAGGCGAGGAAGCAACTGTCTCAGGGCGTCTCCTGGGAGACCCTGGGATGGTCACACTGATATTTAAGATGGAAATGACAGATAGGGAGCCAGCCGGGGGGGACACGGTGGGGATGCTGCCCAAGGCAGCGGGAGCAGCAGAGGCAAAGGTCCTGAGGCAGAAGGCGGTGTGAAGGAGTGGGCCGGTGAGCAGACCAGGTGGAGATGGGCGCAGGCATGTGGGACCTTGGCAGCCAAGGTAAGGCGTTTGCAGTCGATTCTGAGCGTGAACGAGGGCACGGGAGGTGACGTAATGTGATCTTGAAGTGTCACTGAGATCTGGATGGAGGGGGCAAGAGTGGAAGCAAGCTCCCGGCTGGGGAGGCTCTGCAGGAAGGCAAGCGGGAGAGGGTGGCCGGGAGGGGGTGGCCGGGGGCGACGCCCATTGTTCAGTTCTGAGGTATCCTGTGAGCCGGCTGTTAAACACAACCGTCATTAGAAATTTAATCACGTAACATTCGAACACGTAATTCATATTTTGGGGAATGTATATACAATAAAAAGTAAGTTACATATAAATTATTGCTTAAAATTAAGTGCCGTGGAATTACTGTATGATCCAGCAGTTTGGGGTCCGGGTAAATGCGTGAGGGTGGGGGCGCGGGCCTCCGAGATGGGCACATGCCCGGGTTCCCAGCAGCTCATTCCCAACAGCCAAAAATTGGAAACAACCCAAGTGTCCATCGACGGCTGGACGGGTCTGCAAAATGTGCAGTGGGCCTACAGCAGAACATCAGCCTTAAAAAGGAAGGAAATCCTGACACACACGGCCACATGGACGAACGTTGAGGACCGTGAGTTCAGTGAGCTAAGCCCGACCCAGAAGGACAAACTCTATGATCTCACTCGTGTGAAGTTCCCTCGAGCTACCGAGTTCACAGAGACACAAAGTAGAGGGGAGACTGCGGGGGCTGGGGGGGCACACGGAGAGACAGGGGTGGATGGAAAGAAGTTTCAGTCGGGGGGGATGGCCGCAGTCCTGGGAACGGCCGGGATTGATGCGCTCAGTGCCGTCGCTGTGGGCTGAGGTCTGGTTCGAGCGCTACGCGTTACGTTCTGTGCATTTTGGCGTTGCCCTATTAGAAACAAATCACATTAGATTAGAAACAAATCACAGTATAAAACTAAGTTATCTGCTCGATTTATATAATACAGATTCCTTTGGACATGAGGCAGCATGCACCCCTGGAGGGGGGTTGGGCCTGAGTGGGGGCACTTGAGGTCAGAAGCAGCCGGACCCACAGATACTTTGGAGATGGAAAATCCCTGATGGCCTGGCTGTGGGGTGAGGGGACCCAAGGCTGATGCCTAGGCCCTTGGCCTGAGCCGCTAGGTGGATGGAGGGACCGTTTACAAAGGTGGCGGACGGAGGGAGCTTGGGGGCTGTGGAGGGTCGGGCAGCCCACGGATCCAGGGCTCTGGAGCTCATGGAGGCCCTACTGTGCGCCAGGCGCGGGCCGGGCTGAGGCCATGGGCGCCTGTCCTGGTCTTTGAGGAAACAGATGGTCCACTTAACAGGGTGTCCTGTCCAAAGGCTCAGGGCAGCCGGGCAAAGAGCCACTGTCCTCCCCCTGCTCCCCCGTCCCTGCATGGAGTCCCGGGTCATGGATACAGGGGTTGAGCCAAACGGCTGTTTCCGCCCATCCACTTCCTACCTCCCTCTTTCCCAAGGCTCATCCCACCAGGGCCTGACACATGGGGTTTCTCTCCAGGCCTGGTCTTTCCCATTTCCAGAAACGTCTAAAACTGGACTTCATGCTAGACCTTTCTTATCCACCCCTGGCCCGTCAGGGATTATTAAAACTTGCCGCTTGCTGCTGGAATGTCCCCAGCCCCCCAGTCCCCTCAAGACGGCCACCTGCACAACAGCGTTCCTTATCTACAGCAGGTTTGGGGGCTCACGCACCTCTTTGGGACGTGCACACGGGGTCAAGGTCCGCAGAGCATCTGGGAGTCACTGTTACAAAGGACCCCCACGCGAGGGGCTTCACACAGCGGAAATGTCTTCTCTCGTGGTTCTAGAGGCCACAACCCCGAAATCAAGGTGTCAGCAGGGCCCCACTTGCTCTGAAGGCTCGGGGGAAGAATCCTTCCTCACCTCTTCCAGCCTCTGGGTCCCAAGTGTCCCCAGCTTGTGACCACATCCCTCCAGTCTCTGCCTCTGGCTTCACATGGCTTCTCTGCGTCTCCTCCTTTTTGGCCTCTTACAGGGACACTTGTCCTTGGATTTAGGGGCTGTCCTCATCCGGGGTGATCTTCTCTGCAGGGTGATTACATCTGCAGAGATCCTCATACCGAATCGGGTCCCATTCTGAGGTTCGCGTGGATGTGTGTCTCCTGGGGGAACCTGGGAGGTGGGTGTCCCCTCCGGTGTCCCCTCTAATCACTCTTTCCCGTTGGGCCAGGCCTACAGTCTTGCCTTCTCCGTGGCCATCACAGAATGCGGACGCCTTGTTCTGTTTTTCTTGCCAAATTTAAGCTCGCTTTCCTCTCTCTGCTGCGGCTCCCTTGATCTGCCCAGCGCCCCAGCCCAGCCTGCCCCCCCCCACCCTTTGCCCTGACTGTTCTGCCCTGAGAAGGGGGCTGGGAACCCCTCCCCTCCCCAAAAGGCCTACTTTGTGGACTGGACGAAGCCATCAGAGGTGATCGAAGGCTGGGCCGAGACACCACTGATTTCCATGGGGAAAGCGAAGGCCGAAGCGCGGCCAGATTGTTTTTGGATTTGGAGAAGGTGATTATTATGTGAAGGGTGGTGCCCAGCTGTTTCCCATCGCCTCTGAAGACAGACAAAAAGGAGGAAATCAATGATGTACAATTAGAGCAGTTGGTTAGATACAAGGGTGAACTTCCTGGCTGGGAGTGTGGCCAAGTGCTGGGTACGGTTTCCCGAGGGAGCGTGGGGAAACACTCCTTACCTGGAGGTGTCAAGGCCCAGGGGCAGCGGTGGCCCGGTGGTTAAGCCGAAGGCACGGGTGTGGACCGGATGGGCACTTTCTGGCCGTGGAAGTCGGCTCCCCCCTGCCATTGTCCTTTGGGTTCCCACAGGGGAGCCTTTTGGCGAGGGGTGCACCCGGGCTGGGCTCCCCGAGGAGATAAGCACACATCTGTTCAGCTCCGAGAAGGGGACACGAAGAATGCATAGTAAGCCGACTCTGTGCTAATCTGGGGGAGCTCCAGGCCCGCTCTCTGGAACAATCGCATGGGTGTGTCTGCACTCCCCAGGGGCTTTTTATAACCACATGGGAGAATAATGCCATGGACCAGCACCTTCCCAGGGGCCTGTGCAGTAAGGCCTCTTCGCAGGGGCAGTGGACCACCCAGCTGCCCAGTACTGGGTGGACAGGTGGCCCAGAGAGCTTGGCTGTTTGGCCGACCCGGTGCTGGCTTTGCAAGCAGGACATGCCGGGGCCGCTGGGAAGGCTGTCGGGGTGCCCGGGATGGCAGCGGTGACTCCCTGGCTGAAACCCGGGCCCCAGGCAGAGGAGGGTGTGTGCGCATCCGAAGTGTCTGTGGTTTTGCAGCTCCATGTGCACAAACTGACTTAGTTGAAAATAGTTCAAGATATCCAAAGCACGAGGGAGGGAGGGACCACTTTTTTTTTTTTTTTTTTTTTTTTAAAGAAAGTACTCGGTTTCAGCTGCTTGATGAAGCCACCCAACCCTGTGTTCTCGGGAAGAGATGGGGAGTGACTGGGATGTCAGTCAGGCCTCAGTATCCCCTGCCGTTTCGGGATCTTTCCAGACTAGAGGTGTGGGGGCTGGGAGGGGAGTGGCAGTCATCAGCCTGAGACCCAGGACAGCTCTCCAGCAGGCACAGGCCTCACGGGGAGGGTATAGTCCCTGCCGGACGCTCTCACTGGGCTTGAGGGCCTGACTTGGGGCAGAGGTTCTGGGTCTCAGGTAATGAGCGGGACAGCAGGCCGGAGCAGACCGCCTAACTGACTAGCCCCGGGAGGGACAGGGAGGCCCCTCCGCTGTGGGGGCCAGCCCTGGAGGGCCCTTCCTGGGGGCTCCGTCCTTTTGCTCCGCCAGTTCCAACCCGGCCTGGAGGACCTGCCTGCCTTCCTCGTAGGTGACAGAATTTAATCAGTGTTTGCCAACGGGTGGGCACAGTGTAGAAACGGCTGTCTTGGAGGGCAAGAGAGGCTCCAGGTACAGCGGAGATGGGGAGCCCCCTTCCTCCCCATTCCGGAGCTCCTTCCTTCAGACCCTATGAAACATCGCCGCCCTACCAGGGGGAAAGGCCGAGGTTGATGCTCGCTGCCACCAAGCAGCCCCCCCCCCTTACTGTGGAAGCTGCGGGCGGCACACTTCGCCGGCCGGCCGTTCTGGCAGGGGCGCTCCTTCCTTGTCCCCCCCCCCACCCCACCAGGGGCTGGCACCTTTTCTGTCACCTGGCTCGGAGGGTCCAGCAAGGGACCCGGGGGGTATACGGGTGGGGGTGTGGGGGGAGTCGCTGGAGGGGCGCCTCCCCCCCTGCCCCCGCCCCCGGGCCACGTGACTCGGGCGCTCGCCCCTCGCTCCGCGGCTCCCGGCCCACAGGCGGGGGTCCCGCGGCCCGCCAGCTCGGGCGCTTAACCCTTGCAGGCGCTGAGCGCGCGCAGGCGGCGGCGGCGGCGGCGGTGAACTTTGTTTGGCTGCGTAAATAAAACCTCCCGCTGGAGGAACCCTGCGCCCCAGGGAAGGGGAGGAATCTCTCCCCCCGCACTCGGCGCCGCCCCCGCGCCGCCGCCCGTCCCCACATCCGCCCACATCTGGCCGCGGCGGGGCGTCCGGGGGGGAGGGGCCGAGTCGCGTCGGTCGCCGTCCCGGGGCGCGGGCCAGGCGGGGAGGAGCGGGGCGCCGGATCGGGCGCCCAGGACTCGGCCTGTCCCCGCGGCGGCGGCGGCGGCGGCGGCGGCGCGGGCCCCAGCACCCGCCCCCCCCACCCCCAGGCCCGGGCCTTGACGGGCGGGCGGAGCAGCCAGTGCGAGCCGGGGAGGCCGGGCCGGGTGCGGGAACCTGATCCGCCCGGGCGGCGGGGGCGGGGCGGGGCGGGGCGGGGGCGCGGGGAGCCGAGGCCCGGCGCCCGCCCGCCTCCCCCATTCATTCAGCCGAGCCCGGGGGCCGAGGGGCTCGGGCGGCCAGCTCTGCTCGGCGGGAGCGCGGGCGCAGGGCCCGGGCCGCCGGGGCGCTTCCTCGCCGCCGCCCTCCGCGCGCCGCGCCGCCCGCCAGCCACCATGTCCGACCCCGCGGTCAACGCGCAGCTGGACGGGATCATCTCGGACTTCGAAGGTGGGTGCCGGGCGCGCCGCGAGCGCGAGGAGGGGCGGGCGGGACCCCCGAAGGGGCGCCCTCCCGCCGCGCGCCCCCGGTCCCGCGCCCGCGCCGGCTACGTGGAGGACCCGGTTCGGGGGCCCGCGCGCCTCGGCGGCCCCCGCGCTGCCTCCCGGCTTCCTTCCTTTTATTGTATTTGCCGAACGGCGACAGCCCCCTCGAGGGCTCGCGGGGCGCCCGCGGTACTGGCCAAGGCTCGCGGCTCCCTCGGGGCCGTCGCTCGGTCCCCTCCCTGCGGCGCTCCCCGTCGGCCCTCGAGCCCCCGCGGCCCTGCGGCGGGGCGGGGAGCTGGTCACCCGCCTCTGCGTCCTGCCCGGAGCGCGGCCGCCCTCCCCCACACCCGTTTCGGGGCCGGACCGAGTCGAATCCCCGCCGGGGAGGCCGCCGAGCGGACACGGCTCGGGCCGGCGGGGTCTAGAGGAGGGCGCCCCTTGGCCCCCCATCCAAGCCCGGAGACACCCCCTTCCGCCTCCCGGAGTCGGGCGGCAGGGGGGGGGGAGGAGGGGCCTGCGTGCGGGTGGGGAGCGCATTTTGGTCCCCTCCCCCCTTCGGGGTTTACGGAGTGTGCCGGGACTTGGGGGCTCTTCCCTCCGAGTGCGCCGGGCTCCCCAGCCCTGAGCCTGCGTGCGTGCTTGTGTGTGCGCGCGCCTTCGTGCGCCCTCGCGGCGGCCCGTGGCTCTTCGTCCTGGCGTCCTGGGGAGTAAATAAAGCGGTCGGGAGGGAAGCTCACACAATAGTCTGCTGCGCTTCTGGGCCCGGAATTCTGAGGGGCGGGCCTGCCTCCGCTGGGACCTGGAGCCCCCGCCTCTCCAGGGGGCTCCCAGGCAGCCTTGGGACGAGCCGTCTGGTGGGCCCGGCCTTGGAGCTGCTAGGCTGGAAGGAGTTTTAGACGTCCAGGTGCCAGGCCGAGCCAGGAGGTCCTCTAACAACCCCCCCACCCCCCTCCCCAGGATGTGTGTGTCCCTGAGCTCCGAGGTACACATGGTCTGCTGGGGTCAGCCGCATCTCTGGGGGCTTCTGGGGACCAGAGCCTGGCTGGATCCCAAGCAGAGCCACGGCGGCCGTGATTCTGGGCTGGGCATGGGCTGGCCCGGGCAGGGGTGTGAAGAGACGAGAGTGTTCGGGGTCTAGTGGCCGGCACGCCCATGCAGGGGACGGGCCTGCGGTCGGCGGGCTCGCTGGCGGCTGCACTTCTGTGATTGCGACCCTGAGCGCCAAACAAGGGGGGGTGTGGTCTGCAGGACTTTGACGGCTTCTGCCCTGCTCTTGGGACTTTTTGGGTAACGTGGTCCTGCTGGAGTGTCCCTGCGTCTCCTCCGTTCTGTTTTGCCTTCTGCGGGCCCAGCGTGGCTGTCTTTTGAGACTCCCACTGTTGCTCTCCGGGCCTCTCATCTCCTAAGTGTCCCAGTGCGAGAACCCGCCGGGCTGCAGGCGACTGCCCCCTCCAGGTCGCTCGATGTGTGCACACCCTCCCTGGGGCCTGCGCTAGCGAGCTTGGCCTGCAGTCCCTGGCCCGGAAGCGTCCTGCGGGAAGCGGGGATTGGGGGGGGGGGAGAACAGGATTCCGTGGTAGCCCCGAGGCAGGAGGGGGAGGTGGAGATTTGGGGATGGTGTGGGCCTATAGCCGGCCCAGTTCGCACCTCTGCCTCCGGGTCTCCGTGTGTAACTCCATCCTGACCCCAGCAGGCCCCATCGAGTTGCCGGCCGCCTCTATCCGCTCTCCTAGGCGGCTTCTTGACCCTCGCATTTGGTCGGAGACAATGGCCGTATTGAGACCAGCCTGGTGCGACAGTGGGCAGCCCTGTGACTCCAGGGGGAGATTTCTCACTCTTTGGGACCCTCTGGTTCCCTGTGGTCATCAGTCGCCCTGTTGTGTGCTCTGACAAGCTGAAAGGGTCCTGAAGGCCAAGGGGTCGGGGGTTCAAGCCCCCCAGGCTTTGGGCTGGAAGGGTGTGTGAGGACTCTGCTCAGCCAGCTCAGGGACCGGAATGGTCTCCCTAACGTGCCCCAGGAGCTTGGAGTGGAGTTGGCTATTGGGTGTTGGGTGCTGGGCCTGGATTGGTCGGAGGTGGGGAAGGGGCCATCCGTGGAGGAGGACAGGGCACGACCCAAAGCGGCGGTGACAAATACAATGTGGCAGGGCCCAGGCGGAGAAAGGTCACCATGGAGGAGGCAGAACTTGGGCGAGGAAAGTCAGAATTCAATTGCAGGAGGGAGGAGGGGAGCACTCAGGTCCCGTGCAGCGGGCAGAAGCGGGGGAGGCCGGAATGAGCTGGTCCATTGGAGAATGGGGCACAAGGAGGGGCCAGTTGGAGCGGATCAGAGGACCAGGCCAGGCGTGGCTGCCTGGAGGTGGGACTCTCCTGGGGAGGCAGCCGGAGTGGCGAGAGCAGAGTTGGAGGAGCACTGGTCTGGGTCCGTGTGGTTTCTCCAGGTTTCTGCAAGGTAGGACGAAAAGGGTTAGGAAGGAGCCGGCCAGCCCCTCAACTGCTGCTGCACCCCCAGAGTCCTGGGGCTGGCAGACACGGCGTGTTACGACGTGTGTGCTCACCGCTGTGGAACAGAAGCCCCTGGGCCGCCACCAAAACCCGGCGGGTTCCCAGCCACAGCGTTGCTGGGGGCGGTTTGCAGGGGGCGGTTTGCAGGGGGCGGTTTGCAGTCCTCGCAGACTGGAACCCTGCAGGGGGCCCAGAGGGCCCTCCCTGGGGGTCTTGGGAGATTTGGAGCTAATGGGAGTATCCAGGCCAGGGTGGCATGCCCTGCGGGGCAGAGGGGAAGGCACCCGGGGTGGGGTGCAGGGTGGGTGTCCCGGCCAGAGCTGCGCGTCCCTGCAGGGCCGACAGGAAGCTGCCCCAGGTGGACGTGTGTGGGGGTGTGGATCTACCAATGCCCCACTCCCGGGCACATCTGTCCCCTGCCCCGGGGGCGGCGCTCTTCTTGTTTTGGCTCTGTCCCATTGTCGGGGAGGCGCTGGACTCAGCCCGTCCTCTCTTATGGAAGTGTCTGCCAGGTTCACATCTCCCCCCAGGCACTGAGAGGGCGGCCGGCCGTGGTCTTGATGGGCCTGAACGTCCCACACTGGCCTTGGCCTTCCCTTGAAGGACGACCTTGGGGTTTTGTGGAGAATCCGCATGTGGGGGAGGGAAGAGAGTTTTGTATTTTGCTCATGTGAATTTTTTAGAGAGTTTTGATCCCCCCCCTCCTTATCCCCTGGGAGGATGAGCCTGGGACAGGTGACTCCTTCCCTGATCCCACCCCTGGTCGGGGAGGCAGGGAGCCGTTGGACGGCGTGTTCTTGGGTAAGAGCAGGTCAGATCTGTTATCGCGGAGGCTATTACAAGTCTGGTCTTTGTGTAACAAAGCCCTTCCAAGTGCCAGCTGCGGGCCTGCCTTCCTCGGCGCTGTTTGCTGGAACCCTGTTTGCCTGCGGCGAAAGAATCCTGAAAGTCCTTGATGTTTGTGGGAACGCCGTCTGGCCCAGAACCTCCGCACTCCGGTCCCCGCAGCTGAGCTCTGTCGCATACAGGTGGTGCCTGTTCTTCCAGACCCTCTGCTGTCTGTTTGGAGGACCCTCCTAGAGGGGTCCTGGAGGCCATGGGCCCCAGAGAGCAGGCCGGTGGGGCTGGGGGGCGGGGGCAGGGAGCAGGTCTCCTGGGGGCGGGGGTGGGGCCACACAGACAAGCCCGCTCATCTGGGAGCCCAGACACCTCTGGGACGGGTGCTCCCTCGCCTGCTGGATGCAGGGCCCCCTTTCCTCCCAGGACAAGGCCTGTTGCTTGGTGATGGGTACAGACCTGTCCCTAATTAATGCCAGTGGGCCTCTCAAGTGATGCCTCTTGCTTTTCAGCCACACGCGGGGCCCCTGTGAGTACCACCTCCCTGTTGGTGGCACCTTGGAGGCAGGAGGGGGGAGCCAGATGGTGGTGAGGTCCCTCGGCCGTACTGGAGGAGCCGGGCCTTGGGGATTCGGCTGATGCCTCTTCCGCAGCGATGACGGGACAGTTTCCTCAGGATCCAGCTGACCCTGCAGCAGGGGCCCGGTGCTCTTTGTGGCCCGAGCAGGGGACTGAGCACAACCCAGGCTTCGGTGCAGGGAGGAGAGCTGAGATGCATGCTCAGGGTAGCAGAAGCACCTGTGTCCTGGGATCCTGGGTGGAGTGTCACACCCGGGCTGGGGAGGTGGGGGCCCCCCCGTCTCGCGCCGCAGGGCGTCCAGCTGGAAGGGCTTCTGGAGGTCAGGGATCTCCGGGAGGGTTTGGAACAAGGCAGGTGGGCAGAGCTTGCTTCCAGAGCGGGAGGGCCCTCCAGAAGCTGAGGGCTGGGGCAGCCGAGAGCCCCCGTGGTGCAGTGCTCAGGGGGGCGAGCCCACTGCCGTTGAACGCTGTGTGGCGCACGGGAAGTCTCTGAGCCCGAGCCTGCCTCAGTTTACTCTCTCTGCAAGGATTGTCCTGGGATTTTACGTGGATGTGGCTGGCAGCACCGAGCACAGGGCCTGCTCCTGGGAGCTTGGGTGGGGGGGTGCAGTTGCCGCTCGTGGAGTTGGGGCGGTGTTTGCAAGGGATGGGTGGGGGCAGGCGCGGAGATGTTGGGATCTGGGGGATCGAAGGTGTTCCAAGGCCACAGGCAAGGGCCTGTGTGTTCACCCTGGGCTGAGGCTGACAGTGAGGTTTGTAGCTTCTGCGGAGCTCCCGGGCCCCCTCTGAGTTCAGCAGATGCTCAGGCTGCTGGCCAAACCAAGGGACCCCCCCGACCCCCAGCCTGGCAGAGCTCTCCAGAGGTGCCACAGCCCTGTCCCTGTCACGGCAGAGCCGGGCTCGTGGGGGCTGTGGGGCTGCTTCCCTGGAGAGGTCGTCCCACCTCCCCTGCCATTCCCCATCCCCGAGCATCAGTGATGCGAGGCCACGGGCTGGCGCTGGACGGCCTGACTGAAGACGGGTGGTGGGCTCAGGTGGCCCACCTCCCTGAAAGGTGAACGAGGCAGGAGCCTTGGTCAGGGAAGGGTGGACACATGGGGCTGCCTCCTGGTCCAGCGGCCCTTTGGCAAGTCCTGCTTGTGTGTGGGCTCTGAGCCAAGAGATGAGGGGGGCAGCAGGGGCAAGCTAGGTGTCCTGCCTGGGCCCCGGGAGCCTGTGAGCTCTGCCCCCCTGCCTGCCAAGGGCCCGGGGATCCTGGGCATGGGGTGGGGGCTCTGGGGCTTCCCTGCCTGGAGCTCAGGCTCCCAGCGCCAGTGGTGGGCACAGCCAGCCCAGTACCTGGCACGACGGGGGCACTTGCTCAGGCGACACTTATGGAGGTGGCCATCTTGCTGGTGGGGGCAGTGACATGGTGACCCACATGTGACGCGGTGACACCAAGGGCCACATGGATGGCAGATGGTGGGCCGGCCCCACTGGAGTCAGGGATCTCTCCGCCCAGTGCCAGTGGCCTCAGCCGCCCACTTGGTGCCGTGGGCCACAGACGCTGGCCAAGCAGAGCAGCGCTCCCTCGTTCTCTCTCTCCTGGTGTGCCTAGAGGTCGTGGGAGGTCCCAGTCAGAGATCCGACCCCCCACGACCCCCTCAGTCCAGTCGGGACCAGCACTGGCACCCCGCTGGGTTTACCGGCCTGGCAACCCTGGGGTAGGGCCAGTTTGCTGCTTGGAAGTCCTTGGGGCGCAGATAGGAGTGTACCCGGGTTTGGCAGCAAGGACCTGGGGACCAGACTTGAGCCCGTGGTGGCCCCCAAACCCAGGAAGGAGTCCCAGCTGCCTGCCTGGCCAGACCAGGGCCTTCATGCTGGGCTCGGAGCCCCCTTTGCTCACTGTTCTGTGGCCGGAACAGTGGGCTACGTGCTGAGTATCCTCAAAGATGGGGGTGGGGTGTGCAGAATGGAGGGGGTGGTGAGGGGCAGGTGCAGCGGGGGGCTCCAGTGGGAGATTCTTCAGAGGGTGGAGGCCCTGGGAGATTTCATTTTTTTTTTTTTTTTTTTTTTTAATTCATCCCCGAGACTCAGCCAGGAAACGAGCTTTTGTGCTTTCAAAGGCACTGAGGAAGAGTGGTCAAATGGTGGCTTTCTTTCCAAAGTCCTCTCTGTTTTTCCCAAATTTGGAGGCTCTCTGAGTTGCTAATGAGACCAAACGGTCCGGAACTCTCTGGAACATGGTCCCAGAAGCCTGAGGATTTGTAATCTCCAGCCAAACAGACCCAGCCGTGGGCCCCTAGACACCCCTGGCGCCTGGGGGCAGTTCTGGGCTGGGGCTGTTTAATTCGGTGGGGACAGATCCTGGAGGCTCCCGTCAGCCTGGACCAGGAGACGTTCTGGAAGCTCCCAAGCTTGTTGTCATTTTTAAAAGTGCTGCCAGTGCCCAGAAATTTAGGCGGAGGGACGAGAGGACAGCACTGATGCCTGATGTCGTGGAGTCCCCACGCCCAGCCCAGGGCTCTCTCAAGAACCGGGGCCACAAGGAAGGTGGTGAGCCTGGAAGGAGGCTCCAGCCTGCCTCTTTCTTGCTTGCTGTCGGTGTTTTTCCTTGTCTTCCTCTCTTTCCCATGTTCCTGAGTTTTTAATAGCCCTTCCCGGGAGGGTGAGCCTCTACGGACTCTGGCCTTCTCCCTCCCCTGGGCCAAGTTGCAAAATCCAGAAAACCCAGGGCGCTGGCCGTAATGCATAAACGTGTGCTCCCCACCCATGGCTTACAGCTTCCTGTGCCCTGGCCCCAAGGAGGGGAGCCTTTGCCTTCAAACACTTGGAATAGCCTCCTGGGAAAGCGGGGGGGGGGGGAAATGGGGAAGGGGAAGCAGAACTGCGACCCCACCCCCCACCTCCTGGCCTTTCCACTCCTCCTCTGGTCTCCAGGGGCCCATCTGGCTGGCTGGGGTTTAATGATTGTTCCCTGGGTACAAATGGTGGGGGGGCGTGGGGAGGTGGGGGGTTTTGCAGCCTGGGGCTTATTTGGATTAAGTGGGGGGGGTTCCTTCCCCTCTAGGCCCCACTTCCTCAGTTTTCCAAGGAGGGGCTGGAACACAGAGCTCTTGCAGGCTTTGTCAGGTCTTTTTTGATGATTCTGTATCTGGTCTCCTAGCCAAGGCCACAGCCTTCCCTGACCCTTCGAGGAGCGTGGGCTCCCTTTGCTGATGGGCTTAGCGTGGGCTCCCTTTGCTGATGGGCTTTTGGCTGTCCCTTGGGGCAGGGTCTGGGGGTCCTGGCACCTCCCCGTGGGAGGCTACAGCTGAGGGTCCCCTGGAATTGAGGAAGGGAGCCACCCGGGCCCCAGACAGCCCCCTCTCTGCCCGTGGGAGGTTAGGCAACAGACGGCATCGTTCTTTTTGGTGGGAAGAGAGAGATGTCTCCAGTATGGGCCACCTGGCCGTCTGCCCTCTCCCAGGCTGTCTTCCCTCCCCCAGACACTGACCTGGAGATGTTTGTTGTTCTGACCATCGGTGGGCAGCAGCCTGGTGGATTTCCGTACTGTCCCAGGCAGGGTCTCATTCTGGGTCTGGGCTGGCTCCCTCCCTCCGTGCAGGCAGTTGGTTCTGAGCCGGGATGTTTGGCCCTCCTTTCCATGTGGGTGGGCAGTTTCCCTGTGAGTGGTAGGCCGGGCCCCTGCCCCATGTCCCCTGGAGACCGAGCTTATCTACAGTAAAAGCATACAAGTTTTCTTGGCTCCTAGCCAGGCTTGGAGGGGCGGTCTTCTGTGCTGTCCCCTGCCTCCTGCCCCCCCCATTAAAAAGTCAGGGGAAGGCGCGCTCTGGGAAGGGGCTGGGTTTTGGCTTTTCGTTCGGCTTGAGAAGTGCTGGGGTGGGCCGGGAGGAGCGTCTGTGGGGTGGGAGAAGCCGTTGGCTCGTTCCTTTGATTCAACAGCTGTCCGCGGACGCCGTCTTGTTCTAGGTTCTGGGGGTCCAGGCGTGAGCCCAAGAGAGGGGTAGGTTCAGGAGGGCTTCCTGGAGGAAGGAGCATGTCACCAGAGTCCCGGGTGGGAGGTCACCAGGTAGGGTCTCCAGGGACATGGTGCTGGCTGGCTTCTCTTGTGATTTCTCCCAGCTCATAGTCTGGGGGATCCTGTTGTGCCCACACCCGGCAGAGGTGCTGGCACATGATGGGGCTGCCCTAGGGGCTGTGTTTGCAAGGAGGGCCCGGGCTCCACCTTTGCTCCTGGTCAGGAGGCTGGATGAGCCGCGAGGGACTTGGGTGATGAGTGATCCCGGTGGGAGCCGCCAGGTAGCTGAGTCGTTTGCCTCGCAGGGGCGCAGGCTGGGTGGCGAGCTTCGTCCGGGACCTGCTCCACAAACCCTCAGGGAGGCCTGCTTTGCTTTTCTGCTAAGCTGCGAGAGAAAGCCTTGGCAGGGCTGGGGCCCCTCGGGAGCCAGATGGGGACGGCCGCCCTTCGTTCTCACCTTTGGAGGAGGGAGGTGGAGTCGTCGCGTCCTCTCCCTCCTCGGTGGCTGTTCCCACCGCAGCCCCTGGCCCTGGGGGACACTGAGTCTCCGGGCAGCCAGGGGAAGGGGACCCTGGTGAGGGAGGAAATCTTCCCCTGCCCTGCACTCAGATATTTACATCTCTCCTAATATTTAGGTGATGAAGCCAGGCTCCTGCAACAGCTGTCCCGGAGCCAGCTGTCGGGCTCCGGCCTCCCTCTCCCCCTCCTCCCCGCCCTGCTGCATTCTTTGTTTCTGACCCAAGTCCGGGCCCTTCCAGCTGTCCCCCTTTGCTCACAGGCACTTCCTCTGACCGTGCCCGTTTCTTGTTAGTTTCCATAACCGTTTGCTTTATCGAGCACCTACTACATGCCCGGCACTGGGGGCTGGGCACTTCATATACTCAGTCTTCCAGTCTTCCCCGAGTCCAGCAAGGTGGACGGGCTGCTGAGGCTCACTCGGGTCACCCCTGGCCCCAGGCCACCCTGGACAGCAGACCCAGGCCCTCCTGACCTGTACCTGTCTCTGTCCCATCACTCCCTACTGCTGAGTCCTGTCCTCTGGCCCTCCCTGGTGCCACCTAACCCACGGGCTGACCCTGCCAGGCTGTGATGGAAATCAGCTGGAAATCAGATGGACAGCTGAGTGTCCAGAGCCGGCAGTCTGGGCTGGGGGGGCGCCCCTCCTCCGGTCCTGGCCTCACGGCCCTCCAGCTCTGTGACCGCTTTCTGTGAGACGGGATTCCCAGCGCCCATGTTACAGGGTGGCGGGGAGCTTGGGAGAGGTGGTGAGAGTTCGGGGCTCAGTGCAGTGACCATGGGGGGTTAGCGGGCGTTCTCCCCTTGAGGGTGTGGCTCTCGGGGTGGGGGCTGGTGGGGTTTGGAGTCAGAGTGGTGGTGAGCCCATTAGCATGCTGGCTGGGTATCTGGCTTCCCCACGCCCTGGGTGGATGCTGGGCCAGTCGCTTGCTTCTCCATCGGTGAAACGGGGAGGGCATAAAGTTGCTGGGTCTTGGGGTGCCCACGAGGATTGAATGGGCCTCGGAGCTGTGCCGTAAGCACTCCGCGACATCGGCTGGTAGAAATTCAAAGTGATGGGCCTTTGTGGGTTTGTAGGACGTGCCAGGCGGTGTCCGAGGCCCGGTGGAGATGGGGACTGTGCTGGTCTGTTTGGGCCTCTGTTGTGAAAGCCCAAGCGTGGGGGCTTAAACCGTGTGTCCGTCTCTTGCCGTCCCGGAGGCTGGGGATCCAGGCTCACCGTGCTGCCAGGTCCGGGCTCGCAGACGGCTGTCTTCCCCGTGTCCTCCCCAGGCAGAGGGCTCTCTTGTGGGGACACTGATCTGTTCCCGAGGGGTCCACTCCCACATCCCGAGCACCTGCGAAGGCCCTGCAGCCTCATACCATCACACCGCGGTAGGATTCAGTGGAGGAATTTGGCGGTGGGGTACAGCAGACACCAACGAGCTTCATTCCTGCCCCAGGACAGTGACCGTCTGTGGGCAGGAGTGGGCAGAGGACCCCCTGATGGTTGGATCTTAAGATTTTTGCAGGATTCTCAGCAGGGGGCGGTGGTGGAGAGGAGGCTTGTAAGGTCCCCCCCTTCCCCTGTGATGCACCCTGGGGTGCGAGGCCCACCCAGCCCTCCTGACTCAGAACCTCCAGGAGGCTAGGACTGGCAGTTGACTTTTTAATAAGCTCCAGAGATGATTCTGACCAGCGTTCAGCACGGAGAACGATCGGATATCGGGACCTCGCAAGTACAAAAGAATTCAGAGCGCGGGTGCTGGAATGAGTAGGGATTTGACCTGCGTGATGCTACCCGGAGGGCAGCTCAGAGCGTGCCCCTGCACGAGCCTGCCTACGAGACACGTGCACAGATGTGCGCAGCAGGATTGGAAGGACCTTGGCCAAGATATTGACCGTGGTTCTCTGGGTCACGGGTTTATCGATGTTTTTTTCTTCTGTTTTCGTTGTGTCTGCCCAATTTTCTGCATTGTCTATGAATTGCTTTTAGGGTCAGGAAAAGAGCAATAGATGTTACCTCTGCAAGTTATTATCCAAAAGAAAAAAATCACTCAGCGCCGTCTCCCACGGCGGCTAGCAAGGTGGGTGCCCACCGGCTTCTCCTGCTCCAGGTTGGGCCGCTGGGTTGAGGGAAGGCCAGCGTCACAGGCATCGCTGCCAGCTGTGTTTTTGGCCCCAGAGGAATGTAGCCACGCCTCGGTCCTTGACCTCAGCCCCGGGGAGGAGGTGGGCTGGCCCTCCCTGTCTGTCCCTGGCCGGGCCCCTCCGGCTCTGCTGATGGCGGAGACGGCTGGTCGGTCTGGGAGCGGCAGAGTGGCCGGAGCTGGTGGCCGACTTCAGAATGGTCCTCGGGTCGGAGGGTGCCGGAGCTGGAAGGGGCTCTTCAGCCTGCCCTTTTCCAGGTCTGTCACCAGGACACTGAGGCCCCAGGGGTCATCTGTCCAGCCCAGACAGCCTTCCCAGCCCTGGGTTCAGTGGAGCTGCCCCTGCCCCTCCCACACTGAGCTGCTGGTTGACAGTTGAGCTAAAATCCTCTCTTTTCAGTTAAGAAAAGTGTCATTCCTGTAGGCAGCTCTGCTTCCTGCCCCTGATGGGGGTGTTCGGGCGGGGTGGGTTGGGTCCCTGTTGGAGCGGTGGGCCCTGGGCGGTTCCTGGGCAGGGGCACGGCTCCTGCAGCTGGCGGCCCGGGAGGGAGAGGGCCTGGCTGCCTGGAGGCTGCAGAGGCGGGAATCGGGAGTGGCGGTTGGCAGCCTGGGCCCTGCGTGTGTGGGTCAGGCCTTCCGGGGCTGTGTTGGCTGCCCTGGGCGGTGGCGGTGGTCTGCCAGGAGCTCTGGCACAGGATTTAGAGCTCGCTGTAGACCACGCTTCCGTTTCTCCTGCTCCTGCAGGCCACAGGCAGAATGGAGGGGTGTCTCTTTATGGGGTGTGGCCCTGGAGGGGGTCCTTTCTCGGCCCCCTTGCAGCCCAACAGGCAGGTAGATGTGGGTCACACCCCACCTGCCACAGAGGCGGCAAAGGGAGGACGTTCCGCAGGGTCCTGTGCCCGCTGCTGGGGCGCGCCGGGGCCTGCTCTGCCCGGAGCCGGGTCTGGCCTGTGCCCGGGAGGCGTCTTGGCCGCCGGGTGGGCACTGGAAAGTGAGACGCGGACCCCACAAGTGTGTGTGATCCGCCGCGGTGCCTCGGGGCGCGGGTGGGTCAGGGGCACGGGTGGGAGAAAGACGGCTTAGTCTGGGAGGCAGCATGAGCGTGTGGGTTCGCCGCAGCAAAGCTCCACGGGCTGGGGGATAAAGCTCCGAGTCCAAATCCAGGCATCGGCCGGGCTGGTTCCTTCTGGAGGCCCCGAGGGAGAGTATGTCCCAGGCCCCTGTCCTGCCTCCTGGGGCAGCCGGTGGTCCTTGGCATTTGTGGCTTGTGGACGTGCCCCCGCCTGCCTCGTCTTCACGTGGCCCCCTCCTCTGCATGGCCTGTCTCTCCTGTCTCTTAGGAGCTCGCTCAGTATGGACTTGAGGACCCACCCGGTACCCACAAGGCCCACATCTTGAGATTTTTAGTCACATCTGCAAAGACCTTATTTCCTAATCAGGTCCCCGTTCACGGGTCCTGGGGGCTGGGACATGGACATGCCTTTTGGGGACCACTCTTCAGCCCGCCAGTGACCCATCTGAAGGGCAGCAGAGTGTTCTAGGCTTGCTGTGGGATGGGCGGGTGGGGAGCGGGGGACCAGGCTCCGAGGGCCGTCGGCCCGCCCGGGCCCCAGCCCCGGTGTCCAGGCATCAGGGGTGTGGTGTGTGCGGCCCTCCGAGCCGCTGCCCATGGCCTGCCTGCTGGACCTGCCCAGGGGTCTCCCCACGTTCTGGATGCATGTGTAGAGTTGACCAGGAGCTTGCCGTCCCTGGTGAGAGCCCAGTGAGGCCCTGAGCAGGAGGGGCCCTGGAGGCTGCCTGACTCAGCACCCCCCACCCCACCCCCCGGTGGACGTGCTCCTGCTCCCAGGGGCCCCTTCCAGAATCTTCTCAGTGTCCAGCTCTGGTCTCTTCCGCACAGTGGACTCACCTCTTCCTTTTCGTTTGCTGTGCCCCCTCCCCTTCCAGAGCCCTCCTGTCCTTGAGGATAGAGACCAAGTTCTGCTCCCCGCTCCGTGTGAGCATCGCGTGAACCCACAAGCCCATGTTAGCGCAGGTGGGGCTTTGTGGTCACTGCGTCCCTTCCTCCCCCCGGCCCCCCCCCCGCCATTCCTCCGGAGGCCTGGGGAGCAGCTGGACTCCTGGGTGCCGCTCTGACCGGTGCCTGACCCCTGCTCCCTGGGGTCACTGTCCCCTGTAATTAGGCCGCAGCTCCCGTTGGCCTGGGCAGCACCCGCTTGCCGCCCGCCCCGAGGGCTCCATCTGTCCCCTTGGCGTCCCTCAGCGGCCCGCGTGATTAATGGAGGGCTCCACCTGGGCTGAGTGGCTCCTGGTAGTGAGCTGGGGTGTTTTTCCTTTTTTTTTTTTAAGCGCATTTACCATCTCCCCCAGTAGTCAGTGAGTTGAGGAAGGGGAGGGGGTTCCTCCACCCCAGCAGATGGGGAACAGCCAGCCCCCTGGGTGCCAGGTTCCTTGGCTGAGCGCCGAGAACGGAGGAGTAGCTCCCCTAGGCTGCTGGCCCCCCACCCTGACCGCGGCCCGGCAGCTCAGCCTCCCCGGTGGAGCCCAGATGTCCTCGGTGCGGCGAGGGTCCCGGTCTGCAGGGAGGGTCCGGGTCTGCAGCCCAGGTGGCCCATGGGAGAGACGCTCCCGGGGGTATGGCCGGGCCCCGTGGGAGGGCTTGTTTGCAGGGTGATTTTCACGGACTGTCCTTGCTTTGTGGTCAGGGGCTGCTGAGCCAGCGCTGCATCCGGGTAGCACTTGGGGGCCTCCGTGGGCCTGCGGGTTAGGAGGAAGGTGTGTTTGGGGGAGAGGTGGGCGGTTGGAAAGTGCGGGTAGAAAGGAGGGAGAGGGCTGGGTCAGTGGTGGGGACCCTCTTGTGGGGACAGGGGCCATACTCCGACCTGGAACCAGCAGTTCTATTCTCTTTCTGGGACAGGACCCCCTGGAGACCCCCGCAGGATGTCTGGGGTGCCCGGGAAGGTTACAGGGCTGAAGGGCTCTGGGCTCTGGGCTCTGTGACCTCTGAGGCACTGCAAGCTGTGGCCCATGGTTTTCAGGTTTTGAAGTCGGTCTCCTCCCAGGGGCTCCCTCCTCCCTTCCCTGGCTGCCATTTATCTGAGAACCTTTGACCCGAGGAGGCCAGAGAGGTCCTGTGTGCCCTCCCCTCCCTCCAGGCTGGGCCCCTCCTCCGCCCAGGGAGCTCTGGTGTCCCCACCCCGGGGCAGGACATTCTTGCCCTATCTCATCTGCCGGCAGCTCAGCTGGGTCCCCTGGCTCTGCGCTCTCTGGGTTTGAGAGCAAGGTCTGGTTTGCAGCGCCTGCCGTCCGCAGGAATTCTTTGCGTGTGCACGTGTTCCTGTAACTTTAGTCAAGAAAGAAAGGTGGTCCAGTGTCTTAGAGGACTTTTAGACCTGCCTGGAATGCCACTGGTGTCACCGGGACCAGGGGGACTGGGCAAGATGGCAGGAGCAAGCACGGAGAGGCCTTCCTCCGGGAGAAGAGGCCCCGTGCCCGTGTGTCATCATTCTGCTCTGTGTAGAGAGACTTCCCGCAGGAGGAGCTCCACGGCTGTCCCCCGCTGCCTGCCGGGTCTCCCGGACTGGACAGCTGTCACCCCGAGGCCCTTCTCTGGTGGAGGAGGGGTGAACACCAGTAATGAGCCCTCTGAAGGGAGGCCGACCAGAGCACTTTCTGCCCCAAGGGGCACGGTGTTGGGAGCGAACAGGTACCCTCTCTGGTGACACTGGGACAGCAGGTGTGAGCTGGGATGTCCTAGGTGGGCGGGATGCATGGGCCCCGGCCCCAGGTGGACGTCAGGGAGGCTCTGAGGCCAGGGAGGGAGAGCAAGCAGCAGGAGGGGCCCGGGGTGAGCCACTGGCCTGATGCAGGAAAAGGCTCCTTCTCTCCAGGCCAGGCGATTCCAGGGTACCCGCGTTCCCCTTTTTAGAGCAGGTGAGAGGTGGCGGGAGGTGGCTTCAGCATCAGCAGAAGGTGCCCACAGTGGTTGCAAGAGCTCCCCTTCCCTTCCGTGCTCGTTTCCTGGGGCTGCTGTAACTAAGGACCACATGAGGCCTTTCAGCGGTCCCTGTTCCAGAGCCCACAGCCCCAAGTCATGGTGCGGGCAGGGGTTGGTTCCTGCCGGGTGCTCGGAGGGAGCGTCTGTCCCGGGCATCTGCCCCAGCTTCAGTGACAGCCCTTGGCTTGTAGACCCCATCCCTCCAGTCCGTAGTACCCCCGTCCGTGACCATCTTCTCCTTTTTTGTATCTAAGGAGGACACCTGCCCTGGGATGTAGGGCCCACCCTTATCCGGGATGATCTCATCCTTGATTACTTCTTAATTACTTAGATTAATTAGATTAATTAGATCCTTAATTACTTCTGCAAAGACTCTTTTCCCAAGTAAGGTCCCTTGCAGAGGTTTTGGGAATTAGGACTCGGGACATACCGTGTTGCGGGCTGTTTGACCAGTGTCTCCTGTAGGCCGCATGGCAGAATCTGGAAGCTGTTGTAAAGGCATCAGGTAGGACCTTTGGTCCCATCCTGGGGGGACTGGACTGTGTGAGGCCGGGGAGGGCTGGTCCCGCCTGTTTCGGTGCTTGCCTGCCGGGCTGCCAGAGAGCCTGTTCCAGGGAGAAGTTAACATGTGAATTTGGGGAGTAAGAAGGGATCTCAGGATCTGGGGGCTGCTTTTGACCCTAGCTGCCACTGGGCCCCCCGCTTCTAGCCGAGGGGTGTCGTGTGTACATACTCACATGCATGTGTATTGGGGGTCACTGCCCTCTATTCCTGGCTTTTGTATTATTTTTGTGCCTGGAAATGTCATGACCTACGAAGGGCCAGGTGCCACGTAGGCTGTGCAGTGGCCCCCCCCTGTGCGGCGGCCCCCCCTGTGCAGCAGCCGATCTCCTCCTGCAGCCCTGCCTGGGAAGGGGGTGGGTCGTGTTTGCTGCTCTTGGCCCGTCTGGGAAACTCACTTTGCCATTCCAGAACAGGGGGCCAGGCCTCACGGGTACAGGCTTTGAGGAGCAGGAAGAACCCCGAATGCCTGTGTCCCCCAGGTCCAGGGCACTGGCAGGGGCGGGGTGGGAGGCCAACACCCAAAGCAAAAGACAGTCATACACATAAACCAAGTTGGGCGGCGGGGGCACCTCACACGCTTGGTCTGGGGCTGCGTGGCCTCCCGGGGCGCAGAGGCTCTGGTCAGTCCTGAGCAGTCAGGGATACTGTTGGCTGTGCCTGTCCCCCTGAGGCTCATGGGGGATCACCTGGTTCCTCCATGTTCAGGGAGCCCAGGCCGGACCCTTGGTAAGACCATGCCTGGTGTTGAAGTGCAGGCCGGCTGGTGGTCCCCGAGGCTGGGGAGAGGGAACGAGCGCGTGCTGTCCACGCTCCCCAGGCCGCCTTCAGGGCGGCCCGTAGGCTTTAGCCACCTCGATGGCGCCCAGACCCGAGCTGGAGCGGGACGTGGCTCTCAGGCTGCGTCCGGCCCTGCAGCCCGGCCAGGCCTCGCCTTGGGGAGGCAGAGGGAGCGGGGCTGGGTGGAGGGCTTGGGCCCGTGGGTGCCCTCCTCTCCATCCACTCCTCCTTCGTTTGTACTGGCTCTTGCTTGTTAAAACCAGCATGTGTCTGTGTGTGTGAGATCTGAGGGCCCACCGGCCGGGTTGCCGGGCGGTTTGCATCGGCTGCCCAGTGCAGGCCCCACTCAGCCAGTGTCCGTTTTTAAGCTTTTCCTTTTGGACTGGTTTGCTTCCTGAGGACACACTCCTTTCCCCTTCCCCACCTACCCACTTGGCCATCTCCCCTCCACCAGTGCCCGGAGGCAGCTCCGGAGACTCCGGAGACCAGGGTCCAAGTGGTGGGGGGGTATCCCAGGTGCTGTCCTGGCCGAGGAGGCCGGGAAGGGCATGGCCTGCAGGGGGCAGCCCCAAGCACGTGTTAGGCAGGAGGGGCCCACTGGGGGTGCTGGGGGACCCTGCCCTGTGCACCCCAGAGTTGTCCCAAGGTGGGACAGCTGGGGTATTTGCCCTCCATTTACTGCCTAAAGACTGCTGGTCTGGAGAGCGGTGTTAACCCCTTCCTTCCTTCTGGGCCTGGGCACCAGGGGGCCACCAGAGCAGGCCCTCGGGCTGAGGGACAGTGGTAAGGACCCTGCAGCCTTGGCAGCACACGGGGGACCCCACAGGCCTGCCTGCACACCCACCCACGGGTGCACACTTGAGCAACAGGGATAATTAGGTCACAGGCACCATCGTGTCATCCCGTCACTGCCACAGTAGGACAGCCGAGGAAGCAGAGACTCAGCGATGACTGAGGTCGTGCACTCCCTGTGGGCTCCTTCTCTCCGTGGCCCTGATGTGACGGTCTGCGTGAGTGCTGTCCGTCCCACACAGTGCGGCAACCCAAGCCCCTCCAGGGGCGCTGGGCCCTCTGCCCTGCGGCGAGACCCCGTTCTGTCCTTCCCCAAGGCCTTACTGAAGTTCTTGACCCAGAGCCAGCGGCCTATGCCAGGGCCCAGCCCCCACAGGAGAACCAGGGCCTCTCGGCTAGCCCTGCGTGTCCTGACACCGAGCTGTCACCTCCGGGGTGGCGTTTCCCTGTGGCCTTGCCCTAGAGGCTCGGGACGAGGGCAGTACTCCCTGCCTGGTTCCCTGGGCCGCGGCCCAGGCTCCTGGGTGGCCACCCGGTTCAGGGACAGAGCCTGCTCTACCACTACCTCGAAGAGGCTCCCTTGGCCGGGGCGGCGGTCCTGGGGCCGGAGCCCAGAATGGGACCCAACGATCAGCCGCGTCCCCAGCGCTCTGGCCCCTGGGAGTTGGGTTCGGATTTGGGGGTTGACCTTAGTCTGTGACATTCCTTGCATAACATTTGTCCCCCCCACCCCTCCCCCGCTGGAGCAGGGCTCCATGATCACCCCCGGTGCCCCCTCCCCAAACCGGCCGCTCTGTGCACCCGGAAACGGGAAAGCTTCGCCGCAGCCTGTGGTCGGAAGGGGCCTGCACAATGGCCCCTTGTGTGCCCCGCATTCCTCCTTAAACAGGCCCAGATCCGGGCTGCTCCTGCCTCGACCCCCACGGGCACGGACGGACGAGCATCTGGAGAGGCGGCCCGGCCTCCGCGCGCCGGCTGGGCCTGGAGGTGGTTAGTGGGCGGGAGAGGGCCGGGCTTTGGGGCAGGAGGAGTGGGGCTGGGCCGGCGTGTGATTACCCACAGCCTCCCCTGTTCTCAGCAAGGGCTGTTTTTTAAAAACAGTGTTGATGGTCTTACTTCCTGAAAGTGTTAAGCGGCCCACACGTGGGGCAGGCGTGCCGGGAAAAGGCAGGAGGCCTCGTGGAGAAAAGCCCCCACGTGAGCCCCCTCCGGAGCGGGCGTCCTCCGCGAGCGTGCGTGTGCACCGCACGTGTGCGTGTGCGACGCAGCCCGATCTGGGCACGCGTCTGCTATTTTTACTCGATACTCTCAACATCTCTCATCTGCAAAACCGTGATTTTGATGACTGCGCAGGACTTCGGCATATGGGTTTAGAACATCTACGTAAATCCGGATTGTTTCCAGCGTTTGCTGTTTTAACGCTGATGGGAACGTCCCCACGTGTAAATCTGCTTCGGATTATTTCCTGGGGGTGAATTCCCAGCAGCAGGCCAAGGTGCATGGACCACCGTCTCCAGGCTCCTGGTGCCCTTTGGCGGGGGGGACCTTGGGGAGCAGCTGAGGTTTGAGCCTGGCTTTGGGGGGACTTGAATACAGAGGAGGGAGAAGGGGGGCAGTCTTGTTTTGGGAACTGTGTAAGCAGAGGGGGGGCGCCTCCTGCCGGGTGGGGGTGGATGGCAGGATCGCTCCCTCCCAGACGATGGGAAGGGGAGAGGGACCTGCTGCTGGGGGAGGTCACACCTGTCTCCCTTGGAGCTGGTGGAGGGGGCTTCCAAGGATGGGGGGCTGTATGTGTGTGTCTGGGATCCAGAGTGTGTTTTTAGGATTCTGAGGCAGGAAGCTTCAGGACAGTCTGCTAATTTTTCCCAGCTGGGTGCTGCTCCTGTCAGGACATCCTCCGTGGGGAGGCAGCTTTGTACAGGGCGTCCCTTGGGAAGCCTGCCCTGAAAAATGACCTTGTTTCATCACCAAATTTCCCAGTGTAAATCTAGAGCGGGGTCACTCCTGACGATGGCTCCTACCATCTGGGGTCTGTGTGATTCCAGAAGAGGAAAAGGAGGTGGCTTTTTCTCCTGGGTCCCTGGTGGGGGGGGTGGGCTGGGGTGCAGGGCGGGGTGGCAGCACCATCGGGAGAGCCCAGGCAGAGGTCTCAGCCCTCCAGAGGTCCCTGTGGTCACTTCTTGGGGCTGCCGTAAGAAATTAGCACAGACTGGGGCTCAAACCCCGGAAATTTATTCTCACAGTTCTGGAGGCCTGAAGTCCGAAGTTAAGGTGTCGGCCGGGTCATACTTTTTCCAAAAGCACGAGGGGAGAATCCTCCCTGTTTCCCCCAGCTTCTGGTGGCCCCAGGCGTCCCTTGGCTGCATGACTGCTGGTCCCCACGGTCTCCCAGGGCCTGACTCTGTGCCTCAAATCCCCGTTTTCTGTCTTGGGGGAGAACACTTAGAGGATTTAGAGCCCCTCCTACACTCAGGATGGCGTCGTCGCGAATCCTTAGCTTATCTTCCCAAGTTAAGGCCCCCTTCACAGGTTCTGGGGGTCAGGACTGGGCCATATCTTTTGGGGGGACACAGTTCAACCCCCTCTAGAACCGTACGGGGAGGTGGAGCTTCACAGGCTGAAAAGGCAGTGAAGACCCTGTTCCTCTCCACTCCGAGACCCCTGGTCTGGGGCTTCCCCAGGGCTCCGTGCCCATGGGTCCAGACCTGGGACCTGCTCCCACCTCATCCCAGCTCATGCAGAAGCAGCACCTGAGGCCCATGAAGGGACGGAGAGGTGGCTCGTGGAGTTAAGATGTTTCCGGGGACCCCAAACATCCCCCCCAACCCTGAAGCCAGTCGCCATATTCCTGACATGGCCTGGATGACATTGAAGGGAGAGGTGTGAACTGGGTTGGGGCGGGGCAGGAGGCGACAGCGAGCCTGGTTTTGGTGGTGGTGGTCGGGGGTGGGGGTGGGGGGGACACTTGACATTAAGGGAGGCGGTGGGGGTGGTGTGCTTGTTTGGGGGGTGGTGTAAGTTGGCAAGAACAACCCTAACAACCCAGAGGCTTGTGGGCAGTCCCTGCCCCGACAGTGGGAATGGCTCCCGTTCCCTTGGAGCCCAGGACTGACCCGGGATGGGAGGGGGCCTGAAGCCCAAGGGTGAGCACCTCGGCCGATGGTGTGCGGGGCGAGAGGCGCACAAGTCATGTAGGGCCCAGGGTGAAGGGTGCTGCGACGGGGCACGCAGTGGGTGGAGAGGGCGGCGGGTGGGAAGGGGCGTGGGCGTCTGTGGAGGCGGCCGTGGCAGCGACCTGCAGAGGGAGGAGGGTTACTGACTGGGCCCACCGCTGACTGTGTGTGGGTCGGGGCCCAACTCATCACTTCCCCCAGCAACCGTGTGTGCCTGAGTCAGGGAGGGCTTCGCGTGGGGCATGGTCCTGCCTCCCGAGTCGGTGGTCGAGGGCACCTCCAGTGGGCTTCCCACGGAGGTCGTCTCGTTCTGGGGCAAACCTGGGCAAAGGCCGCCGACCCTGATTTCTGTTCTCCACCTCGGGCCCCAGGGATTAACCCCAGGGACGACTGGAAATGCCTGTGCCCAGGTGGGGGGAGTGCGGACGCCTCCTCTAGGGAGCTCACAGACATTTGTGGGGGCAGTTTGGACAGTGCTCTCGAGGCCGGGGCTGGACCAGATGCCTTGAGGCCCCGGGGAGCCCCAATGGCCCCAATTCCAGGTGTTCAGCTCTGGGCTCCCGTCCGGTGGGAGGCACCCTGGCCCGTCCTTTGTCACCTCAGCCTTCTTTGGAACGGGCAGTTTGCACTCCGTGGTTCCCTTAGGGGCTAGACCCCCGGGGAGAGCTGTGGTGTCTCGGACACATCCCTGCCACCTGGCACGGGACCCCGGTGCCCTTGGCCATGCTCTCCACCGGAGGTCACTCGCTGGGCCCCCAGGCCAGTTGCAGCCTGGGTGGGATTCCGTTTGACTGCTCCGTGTTTGAAGAGGGGTGGTGTTCCTCTGCGCCCGCATATTCCGATCGGATGGCCCAGACAGAAAAGCAGATTTCCAGATTCTCCCGCTGAGTCTGAAGCTCTGGCCACGTGGGGCACCCGGGTTGCCCGGCGGCAGCGGAGCTGAGCGGCAGGCAGATGGGTTCCCGGGACAGAGCGCTCAGTGGCAGGCTAGGTCCCTCGGACCAGCGACGTGTCTGTCCCTGCGGGGCCTCTGGGATGGCTGAGCTTTGCAGCTCGGGATTTTGTGCTCTTTGTGTCCCGAGAAGGAGGCGTGCCCAGGGCTGAGAGTGGTGCGGCTGGGTGCTGCGGTGGGGGAGCACGGCCGCTAGACGTTGGGGATGAGGGCCTCCTTCGCTCCCTCACTCTTGCCGACGAGCACTTGCTTCCCAGGCCACCCACCCACTCAGCCACCCGCCAGGCCCTGGTCTCTGGAGGAAACACCATCCCTGGGAAGAGACAAGACTATGCTGGAAATTGGCAGAAGGAAGACGCGGGGTTGGGGGAATGGCGCTGAGAATGGCCCCAGATTGCTATTGTTGGGACCCTGGCCAGCTGGGGGCCCAGGAAGGAGCTTTGTGGGGTCCCAGGAAATCCTGGGCTCAGGGAGCTGTGTTGGCGAGGTGGGGCGAGGGGTGGGAGAGACACTATGGGCCGCCCAGCCTGCTGGGGGCCGGGCCGGGAAGCCGCTGGCGAGTGTTCCTGCCGTGTGGGCCCTTCCTACTCTGCTCTTGGTAACGGGAGTGACTGGTTCTTATTGGGACGGTAGTGCCGGGACTGTGGGGATGGGCTGGTGGCTTCCCAGGCACCGTCCCCTGGCCTTGGAACAGGTCCTGGCGGAGGTGGCCGGTGGCCGGGCGGGAGCGCTGGGCTGCAGAGTGGGAGTCAGATGGCCAGGTTCCCCCCGGGGGCCGAGGTCTGGCTGGGGCAGGTAGCCAAGCGTGGGGACAGATGCAGCCAGGGGAGAGGACAGAGAGAGTGGGGTGGTGTGGACCATGCCAGGGCTCCGTTACGCCACCTGAAACGGGACAGCCAAGCAGACGGGACCGCGGGCCTCGCAGCTGGACAGACGCATCTTCTGGCCCCGCCGCTCCACGTCCTCACCGTTGGGCACATTTCTTAAGCATGGGGGCCTCAGTTTCCCCATCGGTACCAGGGGCTAACAGCAGTGTTTACAGCAGAGGGTCGCGGGAGGCATCAATGTACGCAGTAAACCCAGTGCCTGTGCTAGAGGTTCCGCGCCGCTGTTGGTGGCGGGTCGTCGTGATGACCTCCTTGCTGTCGTGATTCTGCAAGTTACGGCTGTGGCTGGTGTGACTGGGGACGCCCCCTCCCTGCCCCCATTGCTCTGCCCAGTTGCTGTCTGGTGGTGTCTGTGTTGGGTGGAGGTGAGGACAGGTGAAGGCCGGCAAGGAAGAAATCACAGCTCGCCTAGAGCCAGAACATCTTTGTAGAAAACGTGGCTGGCACGTGGACCCCGTGGCCGTGGGGGAGCGAGAGGCTGGTGTCCTGCAGACTCCAGCCTTGCTCCCTCTCCTCCAGTGGGCACGATTGCTGGCGGCGGGGTCCCCTGGGACAGTGGGGCTGTTCCCTTTCTTCCCAAGAGGTGGAGGGTGCGGGAGTCTCCCGGGCCCCTTGCCCAGCACCCCTGCCCACTACCGTGCAGCGCGTTCCCCAACCGCCTGCTCCTCACATCCCCCCTCTCTGTTTTCCAGCCTTGAAAAGATCTTTTGAGGTCGAGGAGGCCGAGACGCCCAACTCCACCCCGCACCGGAGGGTCCAGACCCCCGTGCTCCGGGCCACTGTGGCCAGCTCCACCCAGAAGTTCCAGGACCTGGGAGTGAAGAACTCCGAGCCCGCAGCCCGCCATGTAGACTCCCTCAGCCAGCGATCCCCCAAGGCTGCCCTGCGGAGGGTCGAGCTCTCCGGGCCCAAGGCCGAGCCCGTGTCCCGGCGCACGGAGATCTCCATCGACATCTCGTCCAAGCAGGTGGAGAGCTCCGGGGCCGCCGGGCCGTCCCGCTTTGGGCTCAAGCGAGCTGAGGCACTGGGCCACAAGACGCCGGAGCCCGCCCCTCGGAGGACGGAGATCACCATAGTCAAGCCCCAGGAGTCAGCCCACCGGAGGATGGAGAGCCCTGCCTCCAAGATCCCCGAGGTGCCCGCAGCTCCCACTGTGGACGCGGCCCCCAAGAGGGTCGAGATCCAGGTGCCCAAGCCGGCCGAGGGGCCCGCCTCCCCGCTCCCGCCCCAGACCCTGGAGAATTCAGAACACGGCTTGATGTCTCAGCTGCAGAGCCGGCTGGAGCCCAAGCCCCAGCCCCCCGTGGTCGAGGCCCCCCCGAAGAGCCAAGAGGGTGAGTAGCAAACGCGTGTCCTCCGCGCTCTGGTGCGCGGGGGTGGGAGCTCGCTTTGCCTGGAGTCTGGCTGGTGGGGGAGGGATGGGTAGCAGGTGGTGGAGACACGATTCCGGGGAGGCCAAGAATACACCGGGGCAGGGGTCCCAAGCCCGATGGGGGCACTGGCGTCCTTTTCTGTGCGTGGGGGTTGGACCAGGATGCGGCAGAAGCTCAGCTTGTGTTGGACTTCGGGCAGAATCTTGGGGGCTCAGGGGGCCCCCTTTGCTGGTCAGAATGCGCCATGGTGTAGAGCTTCTGCTGGGAGAGTCCCACACGGCGGGGATCCCAAGTCTGGGAAATGGGGAGGCGGCAGGCTCACGTCAGGACGTGGGTAGAATGGGTTTGGGACCCAAGGACGGGCTCCCACGTGCTGCTGGTCACCGGGCCGCGGGGAGGCAGGCTCCTGCTCAGGAGAGACTGTGGGCTGCCCTGTGTGGCAGGGCCTCGGGTGGGAGGAGGGAGTTCGTTCCCTCTCGAGGTTTTGTCCTGGAGGGTCTTCCTCCAGCTCTTAGGGAGGGAAGGTCGTGGCCGGAGGCACAGGAGACAAGAACGCCTGATCTCTGTGCCCTGATTCTTGGGGCCGCTGGGAAGGGGTCCTTGCGCCAGGGAGCCCTGTGATAACCTGCGTGCAGCTCCGCGTGGGGTGCTCCTCCAGTGAGGGAGGGAAGCCAGGGGCTTGGGTGCTGCTGTCCTCTGGGTGCCCAAACCCGGAGTTGTGCTTCCGTGGGGAGCTCGCTGGGGCCTGCTGGGGAACATCTGGCCATGGGACACCGTATTCTGGGCCCCTCAGCGGTCAGGAACCGGCAGGGCTGCAAACCCTTTCCAAGCACAGGACCCAGTAAACGTCCAGTAAGTATTCTTTGGGTCGGATAAACAGAACGTTCTAGGCGTTTGATTATTCCTTTTTATTTTGGTAAAACACGCGTAGCGTGAATTGACCACTTGAGCCGTCGTGAAGTGTGCGGCTTGGCGGCATCGAGCCCGCTCACGCCGTCATGCAGCCGACTCTGCCGTCCGCCTCCAGAGCCTTCCCCAGCCGAAGCTGTGTCCCCAGCGAGCATAACTCCCCGCCCCGCCTCCGCCGGCCGTGGGCGCCCCCCCATCTACCTTCCGTCTCCGCAGACCTCCCGGATGTGGGATCCGACCATGTTCGTCCTTCTGTGTCCGGCCGACTCCTCCGAGCACCGTGTCCTTGCTGGCCCTCGGCGGTGTCACACGTGTGGGCACTTCCGTACTCTTTACTGCTGAGTTAGTAGCCCGTCCTGTGGGTGGACCCCGTCCTGCTGCTGCTCCTCGGGCCACGCCCCACCACGCCCTGCTTTCAGTTTTTCTTGGTTTTCCTTTGTGAATGCAGGTTTTCCCGTGCTCCACGGGCTTAGGGACTGGGATGGCTTTTGGCGTTGGACGGGGCGGGGCATTGGATGGGGGCTCCCCGTGCTCCTCACGCTTTGGTGGGAGCAGCTGGGGATGGGGGCAGGGGCCGAGACTTGGCGTTGCCTGCAGTGCTGGGCCTCAGCCCACTCTCCAGTCTCCCTGGACATGACCCTGCAGGGCCACGCCCACCCACTCAGGTGCTGTGGTGCTGGCACGAAGGCGTGTCCAGTGTGTGGGGAGGGGTCTTCTGTTGGTCCAGGGCCTTTGCCACCAGGTATGACCCCCTCCCGGGGGTGAGGTGTTGGTGCCCCCGTCTGTGTCCAGATCTCGATGGTGGCTGGTGCTGGATGTGTGAGGAGGCGGTCTGGCTCTGGGAGAGGGGCAGGAGGGGGTCTGCCCAGGGTGGTACTGCCCTGGGTCAGCAAGGCAGGCGGGGCACAGCCTCGGAAGTGCAAGAATGTCTTTCTCCAGCACCAACGTGGCTCGGGCCCCACTTGGCCCGAAAGACGCTGTGCTGGGAGCCGGGGCCGCTGGGGCCAGCCAGACTGGCTTCCGCCATCAGGAGCCATCAAGGGGGCAGTGGAGGTCTTCCCAGAGCCCAAGCCCTGTGAGCCAGCCTTGGAGAAAGTAGGATTTAACCAGGCCAAGAAGGGGAGCTGAGGCAGCTGTCCCGAGGTGCCCGGGACCCTGGAGCTCAGAGGAACTATAGAGTTTCTCCGTGGAAGAAAGTTTAACTGTCCAAACCCAGCGCCAGAGCTCTGCAGTCAGCAGCCCTGGTGCCCCTCCGAGAGCAGCTGGTGGGCCCAGCAGACGGGGATCCAGGGGCTATCCTCCTGCCAAGGAGCATAAGCCGGGGGTGTGTGTGCCAGGCACGTGTGTACGTGCGTGTGCCCTGACCCGCTGCATCGCATCGGCTGGGTGGGGAAGGGGCTCTCTAAGACCAGTGCTCACAGGTCGAGAACCTTCAGGCTGGACAGATCTGGTTAGACGGGTGGCTGCCAAGGGGCGGGATGCTGGTGGGGTGTTGAGGGGGTACTGGAGGAAGTGGGGGGCTCAGATGGCTCAGTTGGGGAGGACTCTGTTCCCTTCGGGCAGCACTGCGGTGACTCTGGTCCTTGAGCCCTCGAGTAAGGCAGGGTGAGACGTCGGGTGAGGAGAAGGAAGCCGGGCCCACTGTGGGCCGGAGGACTTGGCCCTGATGGCCTTGGCCTTGGATGTCCAGTCTTAAGAGTCCTGGGCAAGCCCGGGGGCGGGCAGGGCCTTCCCGGTGGAGGTGTGGTTCTGGAATCTGTCGCAGCCGCTTCTGGGGGCCCCTGCTCGGAGGCTGCATCTTCTCCCCTGCCCCTCCTCTGGTCACAGCCTGTCCAGTCCATCCAGACACAGACCTGGTTGTCCCTCAGCCTGGCTCCGCATCCGTCTTTCCCACCCCACTAGCGCTGCCATCCCCTTCCGCCCCTTCGCAGATGCCCCTGACCCCGACTGCCCCCCCCCCGTGGGCACGCTGTCCCTGGCACCCGAGGCCAGCTGCTCCGCAGGGGCAAAGGATCCAGGAGGGTGGGAGCTCTGTGTCTCCTCTGCCTTCTGGGCTGTGGCTCCTGTGTCCTCTGCCTTCTGGGCTGGTGCAGGACAGGGTCTCGGGGACCACAGCCGAGTTGCTCCCAGATGGAGCCCCCTAGGGCACAGCACTGATGAAATCCGCACCGGCCCCACGTCTTCCTGGCCCGCTTCTGTGGGGCCCTCCACAGCTGATTCACCCCTGCTCCCTGGGCTCTTCCTGCTCTGGTCCTGTCACAGCCTCCAGAGGCCCCCTTTCCTCACCTCTTGCTCTGACCTCCTGGCCCCTGGCCCCTGACCTCCTTCCTTTTCACAGCACTGCTTTTTGAACTCCTATGCATCCTTCAGAGCCCGGCTCAAATGGTGCCTCTTCCCTAAAGCCCTCCCCAGAAGTAGCCTCACTTCCTTTGACTCCTGTGCCTTTTTGCCTGTGCGTGTGTGTGCGCACACGCGTGTGTATGTGTGTGTGTGTCTTACCTTGTGTTTGGTTTGGAATGTTAATTGTGTTGCAAGAAAAATTTTTCCTATGCTAAACTTCTTTTTCCTTTTTAAATATTTTATTTATTTCTGTGACAGAGAGAGGTGTGCGCTTGCGCGAGCTTGTGCAGGGTGAGGGGCAGAGGGAGCGGGAGTCCTTCTAGAAGCTGGATCCCAGGACCCTGGGATCACGACTCCAGCCAAAGGCAGATGCTCAACTGACTGAGCCACCCAGTGCCCCTCCTCCACTAAACTTCTAACGTGAAAATAGTTTCTCAGCCATACCTTCTCTTTCAAATTCAGAAAATCTAAGAGCTAGAATCTCAAGTTTAGCTATAGTCAGCGATATCCACTCCCAGCATTCGCTCGGTGTTTCTCAGAATTCCCTCCATGCCCCCCACTGGGTTCTGAGATATTTGAAGGTAAGGCTGTTGTCTGTTTTTTTCAGGGTTGGTTGGTTGGTTTTGGTTTTGATTCTTTTAAACTGGCTGACTGACCCAGATGGAGGGAGGGCTCAGTCAAACACGGTTGGGGGGGTGAGGTGGCTTTTTGTGGCCCCTGCAGGCAGACGCAGGGACCCCGGGGACCCCATGGGACCTTGCAGGGACCAAGCAGATCCTTTCCTGGTCAACCAAGAACCCACAGGTCTGACCTGCTCCGTCCTGGCATGTTGGGGTCTGTGTTTCTGAGGCTGCTGACCTCCGACCCTGGCCCCTGACCCTCTTTGTCACCCTTTGGTCATCCCTGCTTCTCTGAGGCTCTGGTTGAGTACGGCCTTGTCCCCCTGCCCAGGTCCCTGCCTTTCTGCCGCCTCTGCATGGGTGGCTCTGGGTAGGGCTGGGCCGCGGGACCCGGAACCATGTCTGCACGGCCGTGAGCCGCTGGCTCTGCTCCCCACCGCCCCCCCGGGAACCACCCACCTCCGGCTCTGGGGCTGACAACGGCCAAGTTTCCCCCGAGGCTGCCTTATAAGGCGGGCAGAGGCTGCTCAGTCCCTGGGCTGCTGCTTTGCCATCTCGGGATGCTCGTTGGGAGCCCTGGGGGAGGCTGGGGCTGCCTGGGCAGGGTGGGGATCGCAGCACCCTAGACCGGCTCCCGCTGAGTTCTTGCCAGGGTCCTGGTGCCGCCCCATGGGCCCGCTGGTTCTGAGCCATCCCTTTGCCCGCCCCCAGCCTCAGTTTCTTGATCTGTCCCACGAGAGTGGTTGGGGCCTCTGTCCTGAGGAGGTGGGGTGGGAACCCGTCCCACGGGGCGGCTGGGCGTGGCTGGTGATGGTGGGTGTGAATGGGGTGAGGCGGACTCGCTAGGTGTCTCAGTAGGGTTTCCCTCTGACTAAAAGCTTCTAGAAATGGTGTTGGCTGGGGGTGGAACACTGAGGCGGGGGCCGCCGGCTCCCCAAGCTTGTGGTGTTGGGCACGGTGTCTGCGCACACGGCGGGCACCTGCCTGCCTTCCCGGGGGGGACCCGGGTGCCTGGTACCCCAGGCCTGCGTTAGGGGCTGAGACAGAAGGGAGAAGGTGTCAGCTCTGCGGGGGACATGGGGGGGCTGCAGGCAGGGGGCTCCTGGGGCCCCCGGCAGGGATGCAGGGAGGGAGGAGGCTGGCAGAGGCGTCAGGGAAAGACGGGTGTGTACTGAGTGTGAAGGGGGAAGAGGGCTGGCCAATGACATGGGTGGGAATGTGCCAGGCCCTGAGTGGGGAGGCGGGTGAGAGGGTGACCACCGTGTGATTAGGGAGGAAAGGCCCGGGCTCTGCAAAGCCTCCCGACACTCCCCCCCCACCCCGCCCTGTTTACAGGACACCCCCCTAGCTAGGGTCCACGCTGGGCCTGACGCTGGGCCATGAACTCCCTGGTGACATTTCCTCCAGCACGTGGCATACAGCAGGAGCTTGATAAATGCTGAGGGACTCATTTGTGTGTGATCAAGCAAGCAGAGCAGTGGGCTCGCACCTCACCGAGCCCTGGGCCCTTGGCCTGCAGGATTTCCTCTGTGTGGAGCTAAATGCTTCTTTTCTTTCTTTCTTTCTTTCTTTTTTTTTTTTTTAAAGCTTTATTTATTTATTTGAGAGAGACAGAGAGAGCACATGCACGTCTGCCTGCAGGGGGTGAGGGGGCAGAGGGAGAGGGAGAGGGAGAAGCAGCCTCCCCGCTGAGCAGGGAGCCTGATGTGGGGCTCGATCCCAGGACCCTGAGATCAGGACCTGAGCTGAAATCAAGAGTCAGGCGTCCGCCCAGGCGCCCCAAGTGTTTCTCTTCTGGCAGAACAAGGCCATGCCTCCAGCAGGGATGGTCCCCCCGCAGGCTGTCTTACCTGGAAGGATCCCTCTGCTCTGAGCTCCCCTGTCCCTGACTCAGCCCTAGAGAGCGTCCAGGCACCCACGTACTTTTCGGGATTGGGTTTCTTCCCCCTTCCTCCAGTAGGAACGAGCAGCCGGCCCCTCCCGGTCTGAGGCACGAAGTCCCCGTGCACAGGGGTGCAGGAGGACAGTGGCCAGGACCAGGGGTCTGTCCTTTGAGGTGAGCAGAGAAGGGGGCAGCAAGGACAGAACTTGCCTCCGCTGCCTGGACAAAGGGCCCCGCCTCCCCTGGCCACCCGGCCGGCTGTCTGCCCAGCCCAGCCCAGGGGTGAGAAGGACCCGTCAGGGAATGCAGCGCCAGCAGCTGCGGAATGCCTGATGCCTTACAGGAGCTCAGCACAGCTGCGGGGAGGGCAGGGCAGGGCAGGGAGGCAGGCGCTGGAGGCGGGTCTCAGTGCTTCTCAGCTTCGGGGGCTGTGGCCCTGACCACCCAGCCTGGCCCCAGGATGGAACCCGGGCTCCCGACACATGGCGCTGGGTGAGGCCTCCTGCGGGCTCATTCCGGGACAGCTGCTGGGAGCCCGGGTCTGCACAATGGGGCCGCTGTCTGTGGGACGTGCCCGTGCCAGACAGCCACGCACTGTGCGGCACGGACAGAGGACACATTCAGTGCTGGAGGAGCACGCTCAGACCCCCACCTGGTGCCGGGAAGGGTGGGCAGCCCTGGCCGGACTCTGGGTCCTGATGGTTGGCCTGGAGGATGCCCCTTGGTCCACACCGGTCTGCTGTGGCCCAGTGTGGACCTGTGGTGGCCTGCCCGAGTGCCGTGGCGGGTGGGGGGGGGCGGTGCGGGGAAGCAGGCCCGGAGGCTTTCCTCTGGGTACGATGTGCCTTCCTCTCCCCAGGTTGGCTTTCCCCGACCTGGGGCTTTCTGTGGGCATCACAGGTGCTCCTCCCCTGGAATTCCAGGGGTGCCGGGAGCTCTGGGATGTAGCTGGTGAGCAGAGGCCGCCTGTGCCTGGGACTGAGCTTCCAGTTCCCCGTGCCGTGGGACAGGGATGAAAGGGGACGCGCTTTTTTAAAGAGGGGGGCACAGAGGTCCCACGGTTGATCTCCCCTCCCCATTCCCTCTACTGCCACCTCCCTCCTTTCAGAAGGACACCCAGAGTTTCCAACGCTGCATAGAAGGTGAGGAGGCGGGAGTCCCCGGGAGGCCTTGCCCACCTGTGTGTGGGGGCACGACCGACAGGGATCGTCCTCAGGCCGCCTGGGCTCCCGCAGGCTGCTCCCTGCTCGCCCATCACTTTGGCCCCCGGGGCCGGTTTCTCGTTGTGCGCTGGGCACGGTTCCTCCCGCACAGCCTCTTAGAATGAAAGCGGTGTTGGGTGAAGCCGACCAGCGCGGGCCCAGCCCGGGAGCGCGGTGCCCCTCCCTCCGCAGGCCTGTCCACTCTGGACCCCAGGTTAGCTTTTCCACTCTTGCTCCAAAGAGCAGCGCGGCCAGTGTTCAAAGAGAAGAAATAATGATCCCAGGAACTTTGGAAAGGAAGACTGTCTTTCTGGACACCCCCTCCCCCTTCTTCCCCGGGGCAACCCGTGTTAGCAGCGGGTCGTGTTATGTGGCCTTTCGGGGTTTGTACGTGGGGACTGTCCTTCGGTGCCCGTGGAGAGGAGTCTGCGTAAGTTACAAGTGACATCAGACCCCTACAACTACTTCTCCATTATCCTGGGGCTGTCTTCGTGCCCAGCGGGTCCCTTTGGTCCTTTCGTCCTGCCCCGCTGGTCACCGGGATGCGTGAGGCTTCGATGAGCTGCCCCGTGTTCCTCTTCGTGTGCCCGGGATTGCCCGATTTCAGGAGGGGATTGTCTGCACCTCGGGGCCAGTGCATTTAAACTGTCTGTGCGTGGCGCCACACCGGCCTTGGAGTGGTCACACCAGATTTTGGGGCTCACGCACAGTGGTCCCGGGCCCTGGCCAGCTGTTGGACGGGGACTTTATCTGCTCTGTCTTTCTGGGTGGGAAGGGGAGTATCTTCTCCCATGTTTACAGGTCCTGGTTTCTCCCTGAGCGGCTCCTTCCTGCCCTTCTTAGCCCAGCTTGGGCTGTTTGTCCTTGTGCTGTTGATGTTTTCTTCCTAAGAGTCCCTCGTGCACCTTTGTTGTCTGTCGCTGAGTCCCTCGTGCACCTTTGTTGTCTGTCGCTGGTACAAGTGCTTCTTCCCGGTTGTTGACTTTGAATTCTATTTATAGTGTGGACTTCCAAACAGAGGTTTTTTAATCCGAAGGTTGTCAAGTGCATTCTTTTTTTTTTTTTCCCCTCTCTTGGGATCTGTGCTCTGCTTGGAGGCCTCCTGCGTTCCAGGATTATAGAAAACACGCCTTCCAGGTTTGCTTGTAGCACGTCTTTGGTTTCATGCTTTATGTACTGCTGTCATTAATCTACAGGAATTTATTGGGGTTTAAACAGCGAGGTGGGGACGTGTGGTTTTGCACAGATACACACACATGGGCCTGACCCGGTGTGTGTGGGGTGTGCTTGTGCCTGCTATATATATGGTTTTTTTTAAAGATTTATTTATTTATTTGACAGAGATCACAAGTAGGCAGAGAGGCAGGCAGGGGGTGAGGGGAAAGCAGGCTCTCCCCGGAGCAGGGAGCCCGATATGGGGCTCGATCCCAAGATCCTGGGATCATGATCTGAACCCAAGGCAGACGTTTCCCGGACTGAGCCACCCAGGCGCCCTGCATGTGTGCTATTTTTATCAATTTTGGTGTCAGTGCCCCACTGGCTTTGCAAAAATAATTTGTGTGTCTTTCTTCTCTGTGTCCTGGAACGTTGTAACAGCAACACAGTGTTCTTCCCGTTACAACTTTTAGAGAATTCCCTAGTGAAACTGTCTGAGCCTGATACTTTCATAGGGGCCCTCCTCCTTTTTAAAACCTCAACAAGGTTTTTTCCAGATCATCCTTTAAGCCACTTAAACCCTCCCCGACGGTTCGGAGGTGATAGTGTGGGCCCCATCGCTCCGTGCTCCTTGGCTACTGCCCTGGTCCAGGCGCCGTCCGCGGAGGGCCAGGTGCAGAGACACAGTGGACGCGTCTGTCTGGGGTGCTCCCTCCGACATGCGAGCAGTGCCACATGGTGGGTTCTGAGAGTGACCGGTCCAGAGGGCCACAGCCCCCCGGGGAGAGAGCTTCCACCACGCCGGCCGGGCCCTCTTGGTGGCTGTGCTGGGGGACCCGGGGCTCGGAGGGGGCAGACTGGTCCAGGCAGGTGAAGGTGTGCGTTCCAGGAATCCCAAGTTTGCTGTGGCCCAGAGAGCGCCTTTCACACTTTGCTGGGCCGCAGCTCCTGGTAAGAAACACATTTTACAGCACAACCCGGGGCACAGGATTGTGTAGATTGAGGCATGTTGGGGGGCGGGATGGGGGTGTGTGTGCAAATGTGGCATCTCCCGGAGTGAGCCTTAGCTCTCCGGTGCCTGCTGCGCTCTCCTGTTCTCCCTTCCTTTCACTTTCCTGGCAGTGGCAGGAGCTTTGCTGATTTCTTTCAAAGCAGGTTATCAAGATCCATGTTACAGACCCCGGGGTGCGCTCATCAGAAGGGCTCACGGGAAGGGCACGCCCACAGACTGGTGCAGGCATGGCTGTGTCCAGTTCTAGACTATTTCCATCACCTCAGACGGAGTCCCCGTACCCTTTAGCTGCTGCCCCCGACCCCTGCCACCGTTTCCCCCAGCCCTAAACGATGTGCCCATTCAGAACCTTCCTTAGAAATAGGGTCAGGGTCACCTGGGTGGCTCAGCCGGTGAAGCCTCTGACTCCTGATCTCAGCTCAGGGCTTGATCTCGGGGTGGTGGGTTCAAGCCCTTATGAATGTATTCCTTTAAAATGTGTGTGTATATTCATTTTCATTTGGGGGCTTTTTTGGGATGTCCCTAGGCTTTATTCTCTACTCCAAAATATCTCATTCTCAGGCTCAAATCCTCCCATCCCCGGGTCCCCTGAGCCCAGCTCCCCTAGTGGGGTTCCCCCCCCCGCCCCGCTCCCTTGAGAGCACCTGCTGCCCAGGTGTTGAGGTGTTGGCTGTGAAGGCTAAGGAAGATGGTGTGTTGCACCGGCGAGACCGCAGGTGCTGGAGCCCCCACGACACCCCGGAGGCTGTTTGGTCAGCTCGGTGGGCCAGGTTGAGTTCCTGGAGAGGATGGCTCGATGCTGGTGGTGATGGCGTAGCCTGGCCTCCCCCGGGAGTTCTACTGCAGATGCAGAGCTCGGGCCTGGGCCGGCCCCCCCCCGCTGATGGTGGGTAGGCAGCCGCTCCCCCTTCCCTCACTGCCCCCAGCGAAGTCTCGAGATGCTTTGCCAGGAGCAGAGGGGCATCTCGAGCTGGTGAAATGGCACATTCGCTTTCCAGGCAGCCCCGGCTCAGCCCGGCCCCACCATCATTCGAGACCCGTGGGCCCTGTGTCCCGTGCTGGGTTGCCCTGGGGCTTGTGTGGGCCAAGGCCAGACCCCCCCTGCCCCCCCACCCCAGACCATGAGGCCGGGCAGCCCCTCCCTGCTTCCCAGGCCCTCTGTCCCTAATATCCTGCGCTCCAGGGTCCAGCCTGGAAGCCTCTGTTCTCAGTCACTGTCACCGACAGTGACACCGCCGACAAAAGAATCACTTTTGTCCATCTGTGGGCACCGGGACTTCAGGCCTTGCCTCCCTTGTGGTCAGGCACACACAGGAGACCCCGTGGGGGCCTCCGGAGGGTGTGAGGTCTACAGTGGTTTTTCCCTCTGTTCCTCCCCTGAGGTGGGTCCGGCAGATTTTGGGGTGTCAGCTTCCTCTTGTGCATGGGCGTTGGGGAGCGGGTGGGGAGCCTGTTATCAACGGGGAACTGAGCTAGAAGGGAGGCGACACCCACGGTCTCCACTTGTCACTGGTGACCCCAGAGCTATGCCTGAGGCACGGTGTGACCCCTGCCTGGTGGGGGGGGCAGCGTGTCTGCGTCTCTGCATGGTCCAGTATCCCAGCCCTAGAGAGAGAAGAGGGGCTCTGTTTTCTTCCGCAGGGTGATCCCCACCCCCCGCCTTAATTCTGGTCGAAGAACGTTGGGCCTCCCTCAGGTCTGTGGCTCCCTGCCTGCCTGCTGACTAATGTCTGTTTGGTGCCTGATAGGAAGGACAGCACGGTGAGGCAGCAGGCCCCCAGCACAGGGGCTCAGGTTACTGAGGGTTGAAGCATCTCCTAAAACAAGGCCCCCAAGCCACTGACCCTCCTCGGCGGCCTGGATTTCAGGCCGGGCCCTGACACCCGCTCCCGGTGAGTTCAGGCTGGGGGCGTAGGGCCAGGGGGTTGTGGGTTTCTGGGGTGGGGCATGACTGAGGAGGCTGGGGTGGAGGAGGGCGGATCCTCCCCGTCCGCTGGGCGGGAGATAAGCCCCCTACCTGGGCCCCACCTTCTTCTGTGGCGGTGCTGGGTGGGGGTCTTCGCCGTGGGTTGGGCTGGTGCAGGCCCTGTGGGGCGGGGGCCACCTCGCATCCAGACCGTTGCCTGTGGCTTATCAGGGCCGACTCTGGAAGTGGACGTTCCGTTTTGGGGAGGCGGCCCAGCTCAGTGAGCGAGAAGCCGAATGCCCTGAGCTTTAATTCGGCAGCAGTCTCCCTCTGCCCAAAGCCTTGTGTATCATGCGAGCCTGTTCTGGACAGTTCTTAGCGCTCTGCTCTCTAGGCGGGGAAGGGGGGGGCGGGGGGGGCCAGCCACCTTGGCCTTGGTGGTGCCCCCATGTTAAACAGAAGCCTGGGCTGCACCCCCCACACCAGTGCCTGCAAACCGCTGAGACACTTGGCTCCAGTGATGGGGTGATTTTGTTCAGACCCTCGGTATCCAGAGGAGGCTTGGGGGGTGCAGTCTGAGCGGTCACAGGCACGGTTCCAGGCACTGTTCGGGTGGGTCCTCCCCTCCCCTCTCCCTTCACAGCCCTCTCCCTCCGGCACGTTCCTGCCCCTCCTCCCTCGCTTTTCCTTCCCTCTTCCCTCCCCCCCAGGCACTTTATCTGGCCCAGGCACCTCCCTTTCTGGATGGGACTGGATGGGACTCGGCCTTGGAAGACTCTCCATCCTCTCCATCCTCTCCATCCTCTCCATCCCGAGTCACTGCAGTTAGAGAAATCTTCCTCTCAGCCGGGAGGATTGATAATAACCTCCCAATTGCAGCGAGATAAGGCTAGCCTCTGGCCAAGTTTCTCTCGTTATCCCATTTGCTGGATTAGGAAATCAAGTCCGAGAGACACCAGCCTCTGGCCTGAGGCGCGGCAGCTGCTTACTTCGGATTTGAATCCCCGGAGAGCCTGGGTCCTCAGCTGGCCGGGGAGGCGGGCAGCAGGGGTGGGGGTGGAGGGGCCCCGGGCCAGTGCGTGAAGCGGCGCCCCTGCCCCGAGGCTTTGGCTGGGGCTTTGGCTGGGGCTTTGGCTGGGGCTTTGGCTGGGATGCCGAGGAGGAGCCCGGGCTGGCACCCTCCCCCTGCTGCTTTCTTTCGCGAGGCGCCAGGAGATGATGAAAGAAAACCCCGTTTAGAGAGGAGAGACTCTGGTATTCCCCGTCCTCTCCCAGCCCCTTCGCTGCCCTTGGTTTTGAAATAAGATACCGCTTGTCGGGGCCTTGAGTGGGAACAGATTGGAAGCCTCATTTCTCTCCCTCGGATCACAGCTGCGGGGAGCCCCGCGTGGCTGCTCTCCGCGGCTCCACCCGCCCCCCAGCTCGGGGCAGCCGCGTCCGCAAGCCCCGCCCCGCCCCGCCCCGCCCCGCCCCGCCCGCCCTTGCCCCGCCCCGCCCGCCCTTGCCCCGCCCCGCCCGCCCCTTGCCCCGCCCCGCCCGGCCCTTGCCCCGCCCCGCCCGGCCCTTGCCCCGCCCCACTGCTCCGGTTCCGTTTTTTCTGCTCCCTCCTCGTGACCTCGAGTGCTGCTAGGAGGGAGGGAGAGAGAGGTTTTGCTGGGCGCCGGTGGGGGTGTGCCTTCTTGGTTGGGGAGGGGCTGAGTTAAACCTGGGGTGTCACGCTGGCGTCCCCCCTGCCAGCTCTGCTCCCGGGCCTTGCGGCACGTCCCTCCCTGCAGGTCCCAGAGCGGGTCGTCTGTCCCGTGCACTGGCGGCTCCCGCAGGCTCGCCCGGGTTACCGATGTTCCCGGAGCTTGGGGTACTTCTCCACCCTCCTGATGGGGCTGAGCAAGGCGCCGACTTGGGCCAGGACGGAGCTTTCCTGCCCCTCCCCCCAGGGTGAAGGTGGGGAGCGGTGGGTCTCCCCCTCGGACCGACAGCTTCCGTGCTCGCTTCAGAGACCGGCGTGCAGGTGTGCGGGCACCGCGCTCAGCTCTTGGCGGGTGTTACCAGCAACAGCCCGGGCCCTGTCTGTCCCTGTTCCTGCACACCGTGGCCCAGGCCCTCGGGACTGTCAGACAGTGAGTCGGGTGGGGAAGCCGGCAGAAACGCAGGTCTGCTCTCCTGTCAGCGTCCGGCCTGGGAACCAGGACAGGAGCGAGGCCACATGGCTTTCTGGGGGCCCAGTGGGTCTGTATGGCCCCGGGGTTGGGAGGGGAGCGTCTGTCCTTGGGTGCCCTCGTTCCTGGTCTCTGGGGTTTGGGAGCTGGCCCCCAGAGTTCTGCCTGGGGATGTGAGGTGGGGAAGCTGGGGTGAGAGCAGGGTCCTGGGGTTGCTGGGGACCCCCCGGAAAACCATCTGTCCTCACCCCTCAGGGAGCAGGCCCCTGGCCGCATGCAGCCATGGGGAGGCTGATGGCGCGTGAGGCCTTCCCGTGGCAGAAGGCTGCTCGTTGTCAGCGCGCTGTGCCCTCACCTTTTGGGCCCTAGTTCTCTCTCCAGGCTCTGGAGAGGTCTGAGTCTGAAATGCAGCTTCCCAGGCCCGGACCCAGGCCCCTGGGGAGGGAGGGGAGCTCACCGAACGCTGCTGGGAACCGCCTTTCTGCGGCTTCCAGTTCTCTCCCCATGCCCCTGGGGTCTTGGTCAGGACCCCACTCCAGGGCCGGCCCCGAGTGAGAGCTGTAGGCTCTGAGACCTCACCGGCCTCTGGACCCGGCTGTGGTTGCATATGAGGAGCTGTAGCCCCTCTGAGCGTGTCGTGCACGCGGTGTTTGGGGGGGCCATCTAGGGGGGGTCCCCTCTATGCAGTGTCTGGGACCATGTGACCAGGTAGGGACAAAGGCTTCTGCCCCAGAGACTAGAGAGCCGGGGCCCTTGGCTAGTGCCTCATCGGGGAGTTGGGGGCCAGGCTGGCCTGGATCATTGCCCTGTGACCCTGCGGCCCGTGAGATCGTGGCTCTGCAGTGAGTAACCCTTCTGAGCGCCACTCCCCCTGGAGCGGCCGCGTTTCCTGCTGCCCAGAAACTTCTCCAGGGAGCCAGCTGACACACTTGGCCTGCGTGGTTTGTTTTTGAACAGGCCTGAAAGGAGAGAGTGAGTAAGAAAGTGTGGGGGGGTAACTGAGTAGGGGAAGGTCAGAGAGAGGGGAGGAAGGATCTGGAAAGTCCCAACATGTGCTTTGGAAGCAGGTGCCAACCATGAGCTACTCTGGAGGGTGGGGTCTGCCCACGGACGAGCAAGCGGAGACTGGGGTGGGGGGAGTGTTCGGAAAGGGGATCGAGGCTCGAAGCCAGACCTGGGAGCCTGCCCTTGGCCGGCTCTCTGCTGCTTTGGGAGCAGAGTTGTTTCCATTTTAGGGACACAGTGGGGAGGCTGTCATTCTCCTCCTAGCCTTTATTAAGATTCCATTAATCACAGCGATCGCTCCAAGTGCTGGACTCCGAGCTTCTTCATCTGCTTCATGGGACGTATCTGCACAGCAACCTTAGCAAACACTCACCGACGGTTGTTAGGTGTTGTAGAGAAGGAAGCAGGGCACAGAGCGGTTGAAAAACTTACCCAGGCCACACAGCTGGAAGTGGCAGATGCTGGCTTGGAGTTTGAACACGCACCTGTTGGACTCCAGAGCCCCAGCAGGTTTGTAACTCGGGGCCTGGTTTCTCTGCCCCTTGGCCAGCCTCTGGTTGGCCGGCTATGCTGAGGTCCCTGGCATGTCCAGGCAGCCCCAGTGCAGTGTCCCCATGGCTAGACTGGGGCCAGGAGAGGAAGGGCCTGCAGCTGGGGTCTCACTCCCAGTGGGCAGCCACCCCGAGGAGGAGGCCACATGTCCTCTCCTGGAGCTCTGGAGCCCACAGGTACGGGGTCGGGGCTGTCTGCCGCCTAGCAGGAGAGGGCCTATAGCAGCAGACCCTTGGAGTCTGGCCTGCGAAGCCTGGAGGCTTCCGGAGGCCGCTGGCCCAGCTCCCTGTGCAGCTGGTTCTCCCGCACGCTCAGTCCCCAGTCCCCAGTCCGCACGACCTCCCACATCTGGGACCGTCTTCCCAGGCTGGGTCATGTGGTGCAGGTCGGCGCTGCTCTGGGGGAGGGTGGGGTGCCAGGAACAGCCTGCAGGGAGGGGGGCCCCACTCCCCTGGAATGGAGTGAGAGCTCACTTTGGCCCAGCGCCCACTCGGCACAGGGGCAGGCTCCTCTCCCAGCGAGGGGGGGGGGTGTGGGGGTCCCTCCATGTGGCCCAGCTCTGCACAGGCCCTGTCAGTTCCCTGCCCGTCCCCCTGCCCACCTGTCCATCCGTCCACCCACCATCCCCCCAGCCCCCCCGGTAGGCATTTATATTGTACTTGTGGTCTGCGGGAGGAGAGAGACTGTCTGTCTGGCTCGGAGCCAGAAGTTGCGGGGCGATCCCAGGTCTGCTGGCCACCGGCCACATGATCCTGGGCAGAGCCAGGCGTCCCTGCATGACGGTCCGAATCTGTGGGAGGAGGAGCTGGGACGTGATGGTTCTGGGTCGTGCTGGGGCAGTCCCTGCTGAGAAGCTAAGGTCTGTGTTCACACAGGGGACCTGGACCAGTGAATCAGGCTGAGCAGAGGGTCCTGGGCTGGGGAGGGCACCCCTCCCAGCCCAGCACTCTCCAGCACAATCGGCCATTTCCTTCTGGGCCCACGCCTCAGGCCTCCTGGTCAGGAAACAGCGGCACCCTGTGAGCTGCCTGGGCCTGAGAAAGTGGGATCATCTGCCTCCCACAGCTGTCTCCAGCACGTCCCAGGCAGTTGCCCCATCTGGAAATGACCGTCCACCCCACGCTGCCCCCTGCCGTCCCCTGCTGTCCCCGTCCTGCAAGGCGCCTATGCCTTCTGACAGGTCACGTGCATGATGCTCGACACTGTGATCCTGGCGATCCTTAGTGATGTACCCGGATGGTTCAGATCACTTTGTGCCTCAGGCCTCCCAGTGGGCACCCCTTGTGCATGGGACACTCATCCCCCTTCCCCGGTCATTGGCGTCCTGCCCCCCTGGCCTGGCCCTGGCTGCCCCTGGGACACAAAGGCTTGTCCCCAATGAGACTTCACTCTGTTCCTTCTGGGTCATCTCTTTCCTGATTCTTCTCCTGGCTGCCTCATTTGGGTCCCTGCCTAAATGCCACCACCTGAGAGGCGCATCCCCTGCCACCCCAGCTGAAGTGGCTCTCTCACAGCAGTGGGTCGCTTGCTGTGAGCGTGAGTGGGGGTGCGCATGCATCTGTCACTTGCTGCCCACATGTGGCGTGCACACGGCACGAGGGCAGGAGAAAGCGGCTCGTGTTCCCGGGACTGGCTCGTCTTCCATGCTCAGTTGAGCCTGTTGGGCACTGAGCGGTAGGGGAGCGCAGGAAAGGAGGTTCCCTCTAGCTGGAGCAGTCACGGAAGACTTCCTGGAGGGAGTGGTGTGTGGTGGGCCTTGGAAAAGTGAAAGGTTTGTCTGGGGCAGAGATTAGGGTAGAAGGCCAAGGGGTATTGTCAGACCTCAGCAGACGGCCGCCAAGCAGCGAAGCCGGGGGCAATGAAGACAGTGCCAGAAAGTGGATTGCCACTGGCTGGTGCCTAGTGGGAGTCCAAGATGCCCGCGGGCTGGCATGCCTGGGGAGGCAGAGCTCCCGGAGCAGAGGCCCGAGGTGGGAATGACACCCATGGGTGTGGCTTGGTGTCAGGTGGAGCTGGATCCCAGGAGGGGCAGCCCTAAGCCCACCAAGCAGAGGGTGAGTAGAGGTGTTTCCAGGGCACCAAGTCCAGCGTGGGTGGGTGGACTGACAGGCAGAGAAGGGGCAGAAGGGCCCAGGGCTCTCGTCCGCCGAGTCAGGGGCTGCCCCACCTGCCTGGCCCAACTGGCTCTAGCTTTTGGGCTGGCACGGTGAGTGTGCTTTGGTTGTGGGACTGGCTCTGGCCCCGCGGTCTTGGCTGCTTGAAGCGCTGTGTTGAGGATTCTGAGGCCACAGGGAAGACGTCTGCTCTAGATTGGCGGCATCTGCCGCGGGTGCGGGGGTCCCCACTCTGTGCCTACCTGCCTCTGCCCCAGTCCTGGCAGGAGACCCACTGGAGCCCATCGTACCTGCTGGGGCAGACAGCACTGGGACACGGGGAGGCCAGGGGCGCAGGCTGGACGGGGCGGCCGGGACGGCACCCGGGCCCTGCCCCGGTTGCGCTTGGAGCTCTGCTCGTCATGCCAGCAGCACTCATTTGTCTGATCAGCACCGCATCCCTGGGCTCATTTGCCATTTTGATCTGTTCATTGTCACTGCTGTCCTCACCACCCCACGACTGGCTGCCAGGTATCCAGCCTTCCTGGCACGGCGGCCACTGGGCTCAGAGCGCTCCATGCATCTCCTGTGGCCTTCGCAGCAACCCAGGAGGCAGAGAGAGGCTGAGTCACTTGTTTGTAGTCACACTGTAAGTACGGGGGATTAAGCTGGACCTCTGACCCCGGGGCCTTTGCATGGCCAGGGTGGGACATTGGCAAGGAAACAAGGTATGTGGGCTGACCTCGCCTTGCAGCTCAGGCAGGATGGCCCAGCCGGCCCAGCGGACGCAGTGGCCTGGGTGGGCGGGGGCTGTTGACAGAGCATAACCGTGATGTGTGCCGTGTCTTTGGGGGAGATGAGCGTAGTAGACAAAAGCGTAGGCTCTGAGCTACATGCGCCCATTGCGGTGGGTGACCTCGGGTGCTTTCCAGAACCTTTTGGCCTCCTTATCGGGGAAGAGGAGGACTAATAGTCCCTACCCCTAAGGCAGGTGGGGGCAGCAGGCACAAGATTGCGGGAAAGCTGGCCTGTGTCCCAGGCGTGGTTGACATTGGCTGCGCAGGTGACCCCTCAGTGACCTTTTAGAGCAGGCCAGTGTTGCTCTGTCTTGGTTTTGAAGGAACAACCCAGAGAGGTTAGGAACTGTCCCAAGCCCCACGGCAAGAGCTCAGACGACAAAGAGCAGTCCGGGAGCGGCAGCCTGAGCACAGGAGGGAGGACGGTGGGGTCAGCCAAGGGAGGACGTGCTTTCCAGCTGTGGGGAGAGGGGCTCACCCACTCACTCGCCTGCTTTGTGCCAGTGCCTGGTGGGTAGGGAGGTCATTCCTGGGGCCGCTGAGAGCTGATGGAACTCAGGGCCACACAGCAGAGGGGGCAGCCTTGGGGCCAGGCTTCAGACACCCACTGTGTTGGCATTTGCCTGCGGAGCCGTGGGTGATCTGGTGGAGCCAGCCACCGACCGGCTTTGCCCTGTGACGTAAATGCCGTCCCCTGTTTTGCAGGAGGAAAGGGCGCCTCCGACGTCCGGCACCTGCCTGGGGTGCACCCGGGGCCAAGCACTGGGCAGGGCTGAGTGTGCCGGCCCTCCTTCCCACCATGCCTTGCAGCTTGCCTCCCCAGGCTTGCCCCTCACCCCGTGGCTGTGCCTTGCCGGGGTAGCCCATCAGAGGTGGCCCCGGGCTGGCCTTGCGTGGGAGGCTCACTAGCCCGGGATGGAGCCCCCCCCCCACCCCTGACCTTGCGCACCGTCCACAGCACGCGGTCATCATATCCCGAGAATGGCCTTGGGGGCGGGTGCTTCTGGGTTTTGCTGGTGGCCACGGTCTCCTCTGCTTGGAGACAGACCTGAGGTCTGTGGGGTGTGCTGTGCGGGCAGAGCCACTTGCCCACCTGGGAAGTGGGTATCCAGTCCCGTGTGGCCTCATTTCGTCATCGAGGAATTGGGGGCCATGAGGTTTTTGGAGATGGGAACTGCCCTGGGTAAGAGGCTCCCCTCCCGCCCCATCCCCGTGCTCCCAGCCCCACTCCCCACCTCCGTGTGCCCGTAGCCTCTCTGGACACGCCGCCCCCTCTTCCTCCCTGAGTCGCCACTGGTCAGTAGGGGGCAGTGGAGGTTGCGGGTCCTTGGAGAGGAGTGGACACAGCACTTTTGATCAGTCTCTCCCTGGAAAGTCTCTCCGATTTTGCCCACAGTGGCTTCCCTCCCTGCTAACATTTTTCCTGGGGTTGTCATGCCGGGCGCGGTGGGGGGAGTCCCTACCAGGCTGGGGACGGAGCAGAGCTGTGTTGATACAAACTCCAGCTGAACCCACATCCTCTGTGCAGCCCAGCGGGAAGGGACCTCGAGGCAGGGCCTGTGGAGCCACCACTGTGCGTCCCATCGGTGGCTCCTGGACCCGCTCTGTGCTTGGAGGCGAGGGGACCCCGGGCCTGGCTGATAGCTCTTTGGAACGTTCCGCCTGCTTGGCCGGCCGAGCCAGCGTGCCCACGTAGGGGCTGCTGAGAAGCTGCGAAGCATATATCTTCCTGGTTGAAAACAACCCTTATCTTTCGTGATTTAAAAATTATGCCAACTCATGGCAGAGAAAATTAAATCAGAAAACTCTATAGAGAATACACTCACTGATAATTGTGTCTCTTCCAAGCTGTGTTTCTAAATGTATGCTTAATACAAATGAGTTAAAAACAAAAAAAACCTCCAAAAAACACAAAAATGGGATCGGACACTTCTTTCTGCCACACGCAAGAGTGCTCCCTCCTGGGGGGTTTTCCTCCTCCTGCCTGCATCTGGCCTTGTAAAGACTGGGCCCACTTGTTCTAGGACAATGCGCCAAGTCAGAGGACCATCTTGGGGCCACGGGGACTTGGAAACAGGCTGGGGAGCTTTCAGCAGAGCGGGGGTGGCGGACCAGGGCTGGGCCCCCAGGATGCTTTCTCTTTTTATTCCGTGGAATTATCTGTGAGTGGTGTGGTCAGGAGTGTGGGCACAATGCTGGGCGGGGACGACCTTCTGGAAGCATGACCTTGGCAGCATGACCTTAGCAGCATGGCCAAAGTACTGTGTTCCCATCTGTGAAATGGGCTTATTGAAACACACACTCCAGAGATCTCGGTGAGAAACGGTTTTGTCCATCCGAACAGAGGGCTTCGAGGAGCTCTGCCATCGTGGTCCGTGATGTCTGCCTGCGTTCTGTCCTCGTCGCTGTTGCCACCTCCATTGTCCACTGTCAGGCTGTCTTTCATTCATTCACCTTTGGAGGTGCCAGGCCTGGAGCTGAGGACTAGGGGTAGATCCTGGGGTTTCCGGGGAGAGCATGAGGAGCTCAGGGACGGCCCCAGCTGCCCCGTCACTCCCTCCTCAGCCGGTCCCCACGAGGCCAGCAGGGAACGGGGCCGGCTCCTACCCCTTCTTGCTGTGTGACCTGGGACGAGTGGCTGAGCCCCTCTGTGCCCCGTTTCCTAACCTGTTGAAGGAGGCGAGCCACAGGAGGGTTCCAGTCGGGTTGCTGTGAGGACCCGAGGGGGTTGCGTGTGGAGCTCTGGGAACCGTGCCTGCCATTCATAAGCTCTTAGTCAGTTTTCACTCTTCTCGTAGTTGCGGTCCTGGGAATGTTCTGGATCTCGGGACACTGGCTACTGTAGATGGAATGCTTTCTCTGGGAACCGTCAAGGAGGGACTGTAGGAGCAGCGACTGACTGGGAGCCCTTCCCCGGAGCTCAGTGTCCGTTCTGCAGGGGGAGGCAGCCTGCCCTGGAGTCCCTCTCCCAGAAGCTTGTGTCCTGGCTCTGAGAGGGGCCAGTGGGGTGGGGCGGGGAGGGGTGTGTGTCTGATGGCTCTTTGCCAGGGATCTGGTTCTCCCAAGTTTAGACCTTCCCGGCTCTGACGCCGAGGGTCCTCCCTCCCTCGCCTCATGGGCCCACCGCGTTCTCAGCTGCTCCTACAGTGCTTTTGGGGCCGTGAGGCAGAAACCCCAAACCACATGGCCCGAGAATGTACTTAAGCGCAAAGTGGGAAGCCCAGAAACCGGGCATCTCTGGGATACTCCAGAGGATGCCCCATCAGCCGTCCTCGTCCTCGGGTGTGACTTTGCTGTCAGCTGGTCCCTGGGGTCACAGATGCCCCGGCGTTCAGAGGCAGGAGGACCCCCTCCTGTGAGCCCTGCCCCCCCCCAGCAGCTGGGTCCCGTCTTCGAAGCCCCTCTGTGTGCTCCCTCCTGCCCCCCTCATCCCAGGGTTTGTTTCCCAGCCCTGACCTCCAGCTGAGACGCCGCGGCTCCTGTCCCTGTAGCATGAGGGGTTTCAGGGCTGAGCAGAGGGGAAGGTGCGTCCCTGAGCTAAATGAGGGTTGGCTGGGAAAGGGGGGTTGAATTGAGAGACCCTCCTTCAGCAGAGGGAGCAGGGAGGAGGCCCCCTGACTCTGGCTGGTGTCCGCGTAGACACGGGGCACCTCGGGGCCAGTCCTTCCTGGTGGGGCGAGCCGGGCCATCAGTGTGAGCCAGTGAGGCAGGACCCGGTTTTGCCCGCCCAGGGGGACCTTGCTGTGGTCCCCCTTCCCCCTCACCCCCCATCCCTCATCTGTGCTGGAAAAACAGCAGCTGTGGCCCCGGGCTTTCTTGGGGCTGGAGAGGGCTGGCTGAGCCTGCCCTCCAAGCCGGATCCAGCTGTCCCAGGGACAGGCTGTAGATACAGACGCTGGGGGACGATCTGCAGCGGGGGTCAGGGAGGCCTGGCTGCTCCTCCCTGCAGGTTTGGCTGGGAGTGCTCCCTGCTCTTTCCTGGTCCCCCTCCTGCCCCTCGTGGTTGGTTTCCTTTCCTGCCCCTCCCCCCCGGCTCTCCCCTCAGCTCTGCTCCGCGTATGGTACTAATTAAGTCCTTCCGCCCGCTGCTCAGTGGACGAGAGCAGAGCTTGTGTGGGGCCTCCCCCAACCCTGGGTTCCCCCCGCCACATCCCCGCACCCCCGACCCTGGGTTCCCCCCACCACCACCTCCTCACCCCCGACCCTGGGTTCCCCCCCCCGCCACCTCCCCACCCCGACCCTGGGTTCCCCCCGCCACATCCCCCCACCCCGACCCTGGGTTTCCCCCCGCCACCTCCCCACCCCCGACCCTGGGTTCCCCCCCCCGCCACATCCCCACCACCCCCCCAGCCTTCTGGCCTTCAGAAACTAGACATTTTGCCTGTGCGTGGAGGTTTTGGTGCCGTAGAACACCAAATCGATGCTGTTCCGTGTGTCTGAGTTTCTCCCTTTTCCGCTTGGGGAGGGCCCCGCAGCTTGGGGTTCCCGGGCCAGGTCCCCAGCACTCTCCGGGACAGGCAGGGCTCCTTCCGCCTCTCTGGGCAGCTTCTCTTCGCTTCCCTAAAACAAGGCCACACAGTGTGTGGGGGGGGGCATGGCTGGGGCCCTGCCCTTCCCCCGCCTGGAAGTGGTGTGAGGGGTGGGGTGGGGGGGAGCCCCCAGGGAAGGCGGGAAGCCCTGCCAAGCCCCTGGTTCCTTGAAGCCTTGAGTCAGGGATATTCCTGGACTCCCCAGCCCGGCCTGGAGGGGTCGGTGTTCTCTCTTCCACATGAGCCTAAGGCTGGTTCAGAGGAGGAGGAGGGAGGAAGGGACGCGGTTTTGAAAAAGATGAGATCATTGTTCACCTTTCTCAAATGTGGACGAGGGTTGTGGCCTGGGGCATCTGTGGTTACCAGCTTAGGACGGTGGTTGGTCACCGGGAACAAGGGCTGGGTTCCAGCATCTCAGCTGCTGTCAGAGGGGAGAGAAGGAAGGAGGGTGGGGTAGCACCTTCTATGGAGCAGGGCCTCGAGCTGCCAAGGCTGCACAGGGCCCCCCAAAGACCAGCACGGTGGTCTTGGTGTCCCTTCGTGGTGACTTGGGCTTCCCGGGGACTCTGCCTGACGGTAGGACGCTTTACCTGGTGTATCTCCTTTCATCTGATCTGCCGCACTGGGAAGTCAGTTCTGTGATTCCCATTTCACAGATGAGAAAGTCAAGGCACAGAGAGGTTATGTAACCTGCCCAAGGCCACACAGCTGGTGAGGGCGACAGAGAGAAGGTTTGAATTCAGGAAGCCTGACTCCAGAGCCCCTGTCCCTACCGACCGACATAGCTCCTTGGACCTCTGAGCTTGTGGAGAACCCAAGGCCAAGAGAGGGGCAGTGACTTGGCCAGGGTTACCCAGCAGGTTCGTGGCAGAGCTGGAATCCTGTGTCTCAGGCCAGCAAGCAGGGCCTGTCTGTAGGTGGAGTGGGACGGGAGGGTCCAGGGGTCCCTGGTCAGTGTGGCCTGGTCTCCCACACGTCGTTCTAGAGAGATGTCAGTCCAAGATGGGGTGTCTGAGGGGCGCAGACAACCTTTGGGCTGATGACTGCAGTCAGTCACGGTCGGCTCCTTTGGGTATGGCCTCCCTTCGCCGTGCCCCTGTCCTGCCTTCGGTCTGAGGCTTGCCTCCAGCACGGGTGTGGGGCTTTGCACACGTTGGCATCAGAGCCCCGCCTTCATGTAATGGGTGAGGCAGGAACCTCTTGGGGCCCTCCGTGTCCTGCGGAATTGCACACGCTTACCCCAAGCACACGGCTCACCCAGGGCAGGGCTGAGAGCCCGGAGCGAAGCTTGGCCGCAGGAAAGCGAGCACTGGACCGGCCGGTGGTGTGTGTTCTTGGCCTGGACCGTGCGTGCATGAGGTGCGGGCACTGGCTGGTCGGCCTCCGCTGTCCACCTCCGGTTCCCGGCGTGGTGGGAGGGGGTGGGGCCGCAGGAAGTTGGCGGGCAGGAAAGGGTTAATGATGAATCCCAGGGCTGGGGCTCCTGCTCCAGCTTTTCCCAGGGAAAGGGCAGGACCAGAGGCCTCTTCAGAGGAAGGGGTGGGTGGGGGAGCAGTGAGAACGAGCTCTTCCGCACAGGCTCAGGCGCCCCGGCCACCGACTTCTGCAGGCCAGCTGTTCAGAGTGAGCCCGGAAGGTGGAGGGCGAGCTTTCGATGAGCAGAGGATGGAATGAATGTGGGATTCATTACTGGGGTTTGGCAATGCGAGGAGCCTCACTTTCTCCCTGGAGAGCGGATGGGGGACAGGGGGGGGCGGGCGGGGAGGCCCTGGGCTGGAGCCATGGGGAGCTGGGGGGGGGGCGTGTTGTCGGGGCCAGAGCCCCTGCCCATCCCCCGTGGCTGAGCTGGGGGTTGCCGCTTCCCTGTCCCTGGGCTCCCCTTGCCCTGAGAACCCAGGGCTGGGGTCACGTGCCCGGCTTGCCTCTGCTCCCCTGGCTTCTGCTGGAGGGAATGGCCCGGCCTCCTCGGCCCCTGCCACCTACGGCCTCCTGTTTTGCTGCCTCGGCCTCTCTCGCAGAGGCTGGGGTGGGTGTGGGCAAAAGCCACTTCCGGGCCGCCGCCCTGGTCCTGGAAGCCGCTGAAGTCTGCTGATGCCCCTGTAGGGTGGGAGGACACCAGGGAGAAGGCCCCGGTGTCACCGCGTGGGATGGCACGTAGAGAATGTCTCCAAGTGTTTCTTAGGCCAGGGCTGCCGCTGGGTTCCAGAACCGTCGTCTGCGGGTGTGATTCGTGGACTCCTGTAGCCCGACTCCCTCGGTGTGGGGAGGAGGAAGGGAGAGGCCCAGAGAGGCAGAACCTTGTCAGAGGACAAATATGTGTTGTAGGTCGCAGAGTTTGTGACGGTTTGTTACAGCAGCGGCAGGAAGCTGATACGGTCAGGAAGTGGTAAGCTTCTTCTGGAAAGATTCCGGGCGAGTTCTCTGTGTGTCCCGAGCCCCAGAAGACGCTGGGCTCCCCCAGCCTCTCCCTGCTCCGGAGTGGGCAGGAGGGCTCCGCCAGGCCGGGCAGGAGGGGATCCAGTGGAGCAGTGGGTTCCCCTTTCCAAGTGAAGGCCGGGGTGTGAGCTGGCTTGCCCACATCATTCTTGTGGCTTCCCCCCACCCCCTGAACGTTCCGTAGCTGAAAAAGACTCTGGGGCTCATCTGCCTGGTGTGCATGTGAGGAAAGGGAGGCCCAGGGCAGCTCCGCGCCAGGGTCAGGGGCACGCAGGGAGTTCGAGCCAGGCTTTCGGCTCGCCGCCTCCAGCGCTGTCCTCCGCGGTGGGTGGTTAGTGGACGTCAGGGAGCAGACTGGATGGGCCCGGGGAAGCTGGAAGAGCCGCGCCTGCAGCCTCTGCTCCCTTCCCCGCAGCCCCCAGGTGATTCGAGGCCTGCCTGGGCCACCGGCCTCCACCTTACAGTGCCTTGGCTGAGGCTGGGGAAGGGCCAGGTGCCCTACGTGGGCGAGGGGGCCTCCTCCACCGCCCTCCACCTCCTGCAGGTGCCTCCAGGCTGCCCGGGGCTCCCGGAGACCTCGGTGACTGGCCTTGCCACCCCTGCCTTTCCCCATCGGCACCCTGAGGCCAGCAGCTTGTAAGAGTTAAGCTCCTCTTTCTGGCCACGAAACCATCCCTTTCTGAGCAGAGTGGGACCTGCTGAGCAAGTCCCTATGATCCTTCTATCCCGGGATCTGGAAGAAACAGCTGGGAGTGACACTTTAGCACAGTGGGGACCTCCGGTCTCATCACTTGCCCCTTGGCCTCTCCTGACATCTGCGTGCAGGTGCCCCTGCCGGGGACGCCTGCCTTCTCCTCTCATGGGGCTTGGGCTGCTTTTAGGATCCATTGGGAACAGCCTCGGTGAACTGTTCTCGGGAGCCGGGGGTCCTTGCGGAGTGTTGCCAGACCCTTCACTGGGCTTCTGCCTACCGCTGCGGTTTAGCTCCGGGTCTCCTCCCTGATGAGATCTGAGCCGCCAAGGTCCCCGCACCCGGGACAGAGCCTGCGCCCCGGGCACCGTGCCGACGTGCACTGCATGAGGAGACGAAGGAAGAAAGTGTCCAATACCCCGTTTCCGACTCGAATATTGCGGTCAGTGTTCATGGCCTGTTACATTTTTGATGTGCTTTTTAAAAACTTTATTTTGAAATTGTCTTAGACTCTAGACTCACAGGACGTTGCAAAAGTCACAGAAAGGCGTTCCCGTGCCCTTTACCCAGCGTCCTCCCTCGTGACAGGTCATTATCAAAGCCAGGAAATGACCGTGGTCCAGCGTGAACTCAGCTGCAGACCTCCTTCAGCTCTCACCGGCTTCACAGGCGCTCCGTTGTTTTGACGTGCGGTTGCACGAACATTAACCACGTACGTGGATTCGTGTGCTGTCCGTCACAGTCGGGGAACAGCAGTGTTCTGTCCCCCAAAGAATTGTGTCCGGTTTTGCTCTTACACAAGGGTACTAGACAGCATGCTTTCATTATTTCTTTTTAATTTATTTTATTTTGCCTTCTTTCATGGATTATTGTGTATTCATCCTTTTTTCTTGTCTTTTTTAAACGTACTTTTAAAAGAGAAATTCCCCAGGAGATCCTGCGGGCGCCCTGTTAGGGTTGGAAAGCACAGATGCTCCGGCCTCTCTGTGCACCGGCAGTTTCTGCTTATTCCTGTTCGCATCTCCAGCTCACAGCCCCGTGCATCTTGGCGGCAGATGCTCGCTCGCTCCGGGCTGTTCCCGGCCCCACGCCCGCGCCGGGAAGAGGTGGGCGGCCCGTGGCGCTGGAGCACCTGCTCGTGCTGATCTGTGCACGTTCTGCCTCTTTCTCGGGTTCCGGGGATGGGAGGACCTTTTCCCCTTTTGGTGGCTGGGAAGACCGCTGCCAGGAGCTTGAGAAATTTGCCCAGAGTCCCTCAGCTGCTAGGTGGTGGGGGATGGACTACAAAGGAGGGGGGTGGGTGCCTGAGACCACAGGCTCCTCCGAGGAAGGGATCACTGGCCCCCCCAGCCCCCCCCCCCCCCCGCACGGGGAGAGTCTAGCGCTATGGGGTGCTGGGGCTTGTGCTGGGAGCCCGGGAGGAGCCCGGGAGGGGCAGCGTCCCCTCTCTGAATAAACAGCCGGAGGTGATGTGTGGGCTGCTTCACAGCCTCGAATTTCCTGAGCTCCTGCTTCTGGGGGGAGAGAGGAAAGAGCAGAGCTGGCTCACGCCCAGTTCAGACGGGCTTCTCCGTTGCTGCAAATGGTGGTTTCACCTCTGCCCCTGTCGGTGCTAAAGGGGTGAGGGGCTTCAGGCCCCCCCACCCCAACAGTGGGTCCGGGGCTGACGGAAGCCTCATGTCAGCCTGAGCAGCTGGCAGACCTCAGGCCCGAGACCAAGGCCTCTTCCCCGAAGGGAAAAACAAGGTTTCCTTTGGCGGGGACACTTTCTGCCAGGTCACGAAAACAGACCTGGAGTGGGGGGCTCCCCCCTCCGGGCTAGTTGCTTCGTGTGGTTTCCAAAGCCCTTTGAGGCTGTAAGCTCATTATCATCCTACCCAGAACCCCGCAAGGGAGGGCAGGAAATTCGAGCAGGCACCTTGCAAGCAGCTGATGAGCAAATGGGTTTGTTGCCTCGGTTTACAGATGAGTACACTGAGGCTTAGGGACGTTATCGGGCCTTTAGCCAGTTAGTCACAGAGAAGCGCACACCTTGTTACTCCCCCGGGGCCTCTGAAGATTTCTTTAGCTTTTAATAAACCTGCAACATCGAGGACCGTGAACACCCGCGTGCCTCCGCCCGACCCCAGCGGCAGCAGGAACCAGCCCTGTTTCCTTCCTCCCACCTGACACTCCTGCATCCTTCCCACGTGGGCCTTAGAATGTCTGCAGTGTCGCTTGCTGTGCTCCTCTCAGTCGTGCACAGTGGTGTGGTGTTTTGCACGTTGGACGACTGGGGGTATGAGGTATTAGCATCCTTGGGCGGCTTTTTGTGTTTGGAAATTGAGGTCATCGCGCCCCCCCCCCCCCCGCCTGTAGTTCTGGTCAGTGTGTATTCACTGTCGGAGGGTCGTGGGCGGGTGACCCCGAACCACCACGATTCGCTGTGCTCTCCTCCATGGACGACGCTCAGTTTTTGCCTTTAAACTTGCTGCTGCCGTGACACGTTCTTGTGTTCTCCGGTAACTTTGGTTTTGGATTTAAAACTGATACTACAAGATCTCGGGCAAGCCATCCTACTTGTGGGGCTCGTGATCTCTGCCCCCACCCCAGCTTTGTCCGGGGTTCTGGAACCAATCTGATGTCTGGCCTGGAACCAGAGCAGAGGGCTGGCAGGCTGAGAAGTCTAAACCAGTGTTTCCCAAACTGTGTTCTGTCTGGGACCATGAATTGGTATTAAAGTGCAAAGTGGTTCCATGGCCCAACAAGTTTAGGAAATAAAGAGTTTAAACTTAAAAAAAAAAAACACAAAAACAAAACCAAAACTCTAGAGAATATAATACTTATTATGCTAATAAATACTTGTGAATATCAAAAGAGGGGAGCAGTTGATGGATATATTTGTGGAAACCTTTTAGGACGGAAGCGTCCTGCAGGACAAATTTTCCTGCTTTAACAGACTTTGAGAAACAGGTCTGAATTGTTGGCTGAGGGTGGGGAAACGTGGATTTGTAGTGAAGAGAGGGGTTGCTTTTGTTTTTGTTTTGTGAGTGCTGGTAAGGAAAAACTTTCCCTCTATCCTCTTAGGTTCAGTACCAGGGGTCTGCAAATTAAACTGCAGAAGGCACCCCCCCCCCCAATTAAACTGTCAAGAGTCACAGTATAGAGAGAAAAGACAGCTTTAATCACATAGGTATGGGAGTTTACAGAAAAAATGTGACGCAAAGGGGCAGTTAGAATGAAGCTTATATGCTATCACCAGAGCCATAAGAACACTTACTGGAAAACAAATCACTTTTTGGAAAGATAAGTGGCCCTTAGGAGAATAGATGGGAAGTAGATAGTTCTGTGAATGTCTCTTTAGGTATGGTGTGAAGACTTTTTCCCGTCTTCTGTGATGAAGTCTGTGTTGCCTGGTTGCCCAGAGCAGGGGATTGGTGACAGCCAAGTCCTTCTGGGAAGTTCTGCTTTTAGACTGTTAAGAGATTTCAGGAGTTCAAATGGCTCCTCAGAATCACTTTTATGCCACAGTGATGTCCCCTGGACCCCTCCCTAGATCTCCTTTTTTTCTTGTTCTTTTCCAAGTCCCAGCCGGGCAGCGGGCAGCGTGGAGATGCTTAATGGAAATTCTGAGCCCTGCCCATTTAGTTGCTCGCCCCCCAGCTCCCCACTCATCCTGTGTGTGCCTCTTGTACATTTGGCTCAGAATGCTCTCGGCAGAGACCCCAGGATCTTGCCAGATTCCAGACCTGTGTCTGCATCTGTCAGACCCACACGGTGCCTTTTTCTTTTTTTAAGATTTTACTTATTTATTTGAGAGAGAAAGTGAATGCACAAGCCAGGGAAGGGGGGCAGAGGGAGCGGGACTGGATCCCAGGACCCCGAGCCAAAGGCAGACGGAGTGACCAGGCTCCCCACACTGTGCTTTTCAACCCAGAATGCTTGGTAGAGTCCCCTGAGAAGTTTTCAGAAAATACCAACCCCGGATTAGTGGAATCAGTGGCTGGGGTGGGGCCCCGCCTCTGTATTTCTTGGAAGTTCCCCTTTAGAGTAGTGATGTGCTGCTAGGATTGAGAACCTGCTTCTAGAGGTCAAACAGCCAGAGTCTCAGAGCCTTGCGCAACCCCGCCCCCGCCCCCAATCCCAATCCCAGTGTCTTGGCTGCTGGGCTTTGGTTTCTGTCCTTGTTTCCTGGAGGGAGGGCGTGGAGGCCGCCGCACTGCACAGATCGCCAACCTGGAGCGCCCCCACCTGGCAGCCCTCCCTCCTGACACCCGGAGCGAGCCCGCCCGAGACAGCTTGGGGTCTCTTGGTCTTTGAAACCGGCGCAGGGTTCGGGTTCTGGTTATTGCGTGGCCAGGCATCCAGAATTCTGGCTGGCTGTCACCGGGGCGGCCCCGGGACTCGCGGGTTCCCGAGGGAGGGTGGGCGCGGCTGGAAGTGTGCCTGGGGCTTCCCTGATCCGCCCCAGTGGCCCTCATGCCCGCCGGGTGGGGGGGGGGCGGGGACAGCGCTGGCTGGCGAGGAGGAGCACAATTTTCTGAAGTTAAGATATCATCACGTAATTTCCAAGACACCCTGTTGACATGATAGCTCTTCAAGGGGAGAAAGAAATGTGCATTAAGGTGCCCTGGAGGGGAAGAGGCAACCTGACAGCGGAGGTGGGAGGCGTGGGAGGCGCAGGCTTCTTAGAAAGGAGGAAATGGGGCCTTCCTGCCGCGGAGCTCCACAAACACGCATCTGCTACCTAGGAGACCAGGAGGGGGTGAGTAAGTCCCTCTGGCAAGTGCTTCAGATCGGGGTGTGACTCCAGAAGCACGGAAGGGTGGTCTAGTCTGAGGGAGGGCATCTGGAGGGCTTCCCGGAGGCGGTGATTTTTAACAGGGGTGGGGTTTTTAGGAGGGGTTTGGGAGACTGCAGGGCCTGTGCTGTGAGAGGTGGTGGAGCTGGGAACGCTGTCTCTGGGCTGAGGCTGGGGATGGAGAGGAGACCCTCGTGTGCTGTGGAAAACTCTGCCTTAGGGGACAGGGAGAGGATAGCGCCCGAGCAGTGCCTTTCCAGAAGGAGGGGCCCTTCATCTGTGCGCCTGCCCAGGTCAGCCTGGTGGAGCTGGATGTTGGTGCTGAGCATTTTCTCAAGAGGCTGGTTTAAATAGTGAGATGGGCGGACGCCAGACGGCAGAGGTTTAAGACGTGAGCAGGTGGTGGGAAGATAGGACCGCAGTGCAGACCAACTGTTAAGAGGTGGGGAGAACGCCAGCGGTTGGAGGAGGTCAGTAGCTGGGCCCAAGGCAGGGGCCTGGTTTTTGAGATCGGAGGCAGCCTGACCGTTGTCCTTGGTCACGTTGCAAAGGAACCCGAAGAAGGATGTCAATCAGATATGACCGAACCACCAGCCCACTAAGCATTGCTCTGTGGTGAGAGAGACTTTGCAGGCCCCTGCCCCCCAGGCTTGCCTGAGCACTCACTCTGGGCCCCTTGGGAGCCCACCCTAGGACAGCAAGACCGTGTGCGGGCTCCCTGCCCCCCGGGGGTGTGTGGCTGCACCTGCTGGCTGTCCACCCCAGGGGCCCCACGTTGCTAACCCGCCAGCCCTTCCCCTGCCCTTGTGTGCAGGGCCGCCTAGCAACCCGCCTGCAGAGCCAAGGGAAGGGTGTTTTCTTCTTGGCCTTTGATGGCAAGTATCTGTGCATCCCATGGGGGTTCATCCAGGGTGGGTTGGAAAAGAGGTCGTGGGAGGGCTGGGTGTCGTGTTTACAACCCTGCTTTGGGCTTGGCAGGAGAAAGCGGGGCGGGGGATGGGTGGTGCGCCAGGGCATGCTTGCTTGTGGGGGTGGGGGGACGGGAGGCTGCCACGTGACCACTTCCTTTCCTGTCTGCTGCCCTGTGCCAGAGGGGGGTGGTCTCGCGCATCATCACGTGGGTGTCCCTTCATGGCGGGGTGGGTGACACCCCCAGACTCCGCTTTCCTCCCAGTTGGCCCATTTGGAGGTGGGAGCCTGCCCTAACTGTCCCCCTGCCACTTTCAGAGTAGAACCCTGTTGCAGGCCACCTGACCTGTGCTGCCACCACTCCCTGATGACTGTTCTGGCGGGGGGCCCCCAGGGAGGGCAGTGGGTGCTGCTCGTGGGCAGGTGGAAAAGGCCCCCGGCAGGCATCCTTGTCAGGGACACCATGGCACCCCCTTCCCTCCCCCGCCCCACATGGCAGCCTATTGTCCAGCAGGGGGGCCAGAGTGTTCTGGAAGTGACAGCCTTGGAAAACCTGACCGAGACCCCCCTCCTAAGGGCTGGGAGGGATCCTGTTCGTGCTTCTGGACTGCCTTGGCCGGGAGCAGGTTTCCTTCCAGCTCTAAGTGTCTGTTTCCCCGATTGAAGGCGGAAGCCCCTACCTTACTCTGGCTCAAGTCAGGACTACAGGGCTGTGTGAGGGTCCTGGGGCCACAGTGACAAGTACCACAAGTTACCGTGGCCTTAGGCAACAGAGAAACCTACTGTCCTGCAGTTCCAGAGGCCTCGGGTCTGGGGTCAGGTCGCTGGGCTACGTACGGCGCGCTGTGGGCAGGCCCTGGGAGGAGGTGTCCTCGTCCCCGCTCCAGCTTCTGGTGGCTGCCGGTGGGCCTTGGCTTGTGGCCACGACACCCAGCCCCTGCCCCCGTCGTCACGTGGTCACCTTCCCTGGAGTCTTCAGTCTTCCCACAGGACACCCAGGATAGTCTCTGCGTCTCGAGTCCCTCCTGCCATATCAGGGGACCTCCCCGGGCTCCAGGCAGGGGGCATTGCTCTGTCTCCCCCAGCGCCCCTGCTTTGTCTCGGGGCCCTTGTGGTCTCCGGGTAGAAAATAACATGATGAACTGCCCTGCGGAGAGGAAAGGACGCATTAGACTTTTTCCTTCGAGTATAGTTTTTATGGTACATTTTTATGGTGCCCAGAACATGAAATTCACCGTCAGTAACACTTAGCACATTCACAGGGTTGGGCAGCATCACCATGCTCTAGTTCCAGAACATTCCCATCCCTTCAGAAGGAAACCCCATGTCCATTAAGCGGTCAGTTCCCATCCCCCCACCCCCGTCCTGGTGGCCCCCAGTCTGCTCTTCATAGACTCTTTTCTGATCGGCGCGGCTGTGTGTGACTTTGAAGTCGGTAAACAGAGGCAGGACCAGTTGGTTATTGGAAGGACGAAGGTGCAGGGAAGTCAGAGTGTGGAACGCCGGGGCTCAGAAAGGGCAAGGCCTGCAGGAGCTCAGCCGGTCCACGCTCTCCGTTCTTGGGGTCTCCGCCTGCGTTGCCCCCCGCGCTGCCCTGTCCCCCTTTGCAGTTGGCCCCGGCCAGCATCCCGCCCTGAAGTCTGCGTGGCCTCAAGCTTCTGGAGCCTCCACCAGAAGAGCTGCCTGGTCGGGGCTGCGGGGGGACGTGCCAACGGCCCAGCTCATCGCTTGCTCCAGATGGGCGCAAGGCCGGGCCGCTGGTCAGCCTGCGGTGGGCCGCCTTCGAGGCAGGAGTTCACCCTGGCCTGAGCACCTGTGAGCCAGATGGGATAGAGAACCCCAGAAACCGGTGGTGGTGTCACTGACGCGTGGCCCAAATACAGCAGAGTAACTTCTTTGGAGAAGTTGTATTCTTTGTGATAGTAGAATCTGGGAGAGATGTCCCCAGTACATCCCTAGGAGAGGGGCGGTGTGAGGTAGGGATCAGTGGTCCCCGTGATCCAGTAGAGGGTGCTGTGGCTTCCATCAGGCTGTATCCCGTAGCACCCCCAAACGTGGCTGCGCGTGCACCGCGGAGAGCGAGGTGGAGCGCTCAGATAACGGGTCGACGTGAGCTGCCCCCCAAGAACCTGTAGCCCCGGGTCGATCGAGACCCTCCAACGGCTGCCGGCACAGTAGCCACAGCAGCCGCGGACCGTGTGAAGTGTGCCTTGACCGGTGGTGCCCGGCTGACTGCGTCGGGACAGCGTGCGACCCTGGATCGCAGGGTTGTGAGTCCGAGCCCCACGTGCGGTGTAGAAATTACATAAATAAATAAATCCTGAAAAGAAGAAAAAAAGAAACGTGCCCAGTCCAAACCAGGGGGTGCCGTGAGTGCACGAGGCACGCTGAATTTCCAAGGCTCGGTACAGAAAGGAAAAAGAGTGTAAAATGTCTAAAAAGTTTTGGGACCCCGGGTGGCTCTGTTGTGAAGCGTCTGCTTTCGGCTCGGGTCCTGATCCCGGGGTCCTGGGATGGAGCCCCGCATCCGGCTCCCTGCTCCACCCAGAGCCTGCTTCTCCCTCCCTCAGCCCCTTCCCCTGCTTGTGCTTGCGCTCTCTCTCAAATGAATAGATTCTTTTTATAAAATTTAAAAATAAAAACATAGAAAGTTTTTAGAGGGGTGACATGTTGAGTTGATACTGTTTTGGCTGTATTAAGTAGAATACATTAAGCATCGCCTGTTTCTTCTTACATTTTTAAATGTGACTACTGGAAAGTTCCAGTGACAGATGTGCTGTGCTTATGGGGCCTCGCTTTCTGTTTCTGCTGGGGATTCGGTGGGCGGCTCTGTGGGCTCCAGGCCATTCCGGTAGATACTGTGTGTGGGCCGAGAGCGCTGAGCAGGCCCGGGGGGCAGGGCTAATTCATCAGAAAAGCGCCCCCCACCCCTGGGCTGAGCGTCTTGTCAGGCCTGGGGGTTCCCTCTCCTGCGCTCTGGAGACCTCCATCCCATGGGCGATGTGCCAGGGAACACGTGGGAAGCACCCAGGCCACGTCCCGGGCCAGCGGTCTGCAGGGGTGTAGGGAGAGAGGAAGAGGAAGGGCAGGCAGTGGCCTCGGAGAGCTGGCAGGTTGCCCACGTGGTGCCCAGGAAGGGGGTGGTGGGTCCTGGGGGACAAGTCTAGGTGAGAGGCAGGGAAGGAGGTTCCAAGGGGAGTGCTGGGAAGGAGGGGCCCTGCCCACAGGACAGGCGTAGACGGGAGGTGGCATCTCCATGGTTCCGTGTCAGCCTTGACACCGGGTGTGACAGGAGTCGCTCCTGCTGCCATTTGGAGCTGTCCTTCAGGGCCCAGTGGCAAGGGCCCAGCAGGCTGGGCAGGGGGTGGTTGGAGGGGCTGGACCCTCCCTCTTCCCTGTCCTAGGAAACCACCTGTTGGAGGAAAGAGAAGTCTACGTTCTGATTGGACAGTCTTCCTAGTTCCAGACATTACGTCCTGCTTTAGTTCTTGTAAGCAATGATCTGTGCCCATTTCACAGGTGGGGAAGGTCAGGTCTCAAAGGGTTGGGTAATGAGCCAGAGCTGATTTGAGTGAAGGGGACCTCGATTCTGTGTGTCTCTGAGGCCCTCAACTCAGGTCCTCCACGTCCTCCCTCGCCCTGAGATGGGACCAAGGACTCTGGACACGAGATCCCTCCCCTGGAAGCCGCCGGTGTTTGGCCCACAACCCAGAGACCCAGGGCTGCAGCTCTGCACTCTGAGCGGTGGGGAAGGGAGTGGGATGCCAGCCCCCCTGAGGCCATTATGGCAAACCTGGAGACTCGGGAGGCCCTGGGGAGGAAATTGGCCATCTGGAGTAGGAGTGGCCAGGCTGGACCGCCAGTGGCTGCTGCTAGGGAGATCTGGCTTCTGAGGAACTGGAGGGAGGACCCGCTGGACGTGATCAGCCTGCCAGTGTGGCCAGTGGGCTGGGTGCTTGGCAGGTGGGGGGGGGGGGCTCACCCACCAGCCATGGGGGCGAGTGGGGACGGGGAAGGAGAGAATGCTCGGGAGCGGGGGCCGGGCTAGAGTTCCTCCTCCAGTGGGTGGCCACCTGCTCAGGTGTCACTCAGGACTCCTTTGCGCTTGAACTTCTCGCGCTCTGCCCCTTCAAATTCCCAACATCAGCAAGAGCTCTCCCCTAGTGGGGAGTAGGTCTGGGGCTGGCTGCCTTGGCCCCGCCTGCGCCTGGGAGTGACTCACTCAGGGTCAGAGGTCGTGGCACAGGATGGGTCTGGCGGATCCCAGAGCCCAGGCCCAACCCCAAACCGGGTGGCTCCCAAGCTCCTCCTTCTGGGGACCACCTAGCCCACCCCTGGGGTCTGCAGGGAGGGTGACTCACTGCCTGGGCCCTTAGGGCTGTAGAAGCTGCAGCCCAGCTCCCCGAATCCGAGTCCTTAGGCTCCAGGAAGAAGACAGAGCTTGGGGTGAGCTGGGCTGGCACCACTCTTCCCTCCCTAGCCCCGGCCCATGGTCCCCTTGTGCTGCTTCTCCCTTGGGGGTGATTCTGTCACTGTGGCCTTAGGTAGTGGGCAGCACACAGGGCCCGCTGGGCTCTGGCCCCCAGTGCCCAGACCCTGGAACAGCCCCAGCTTTGGTTCTTGATGGCTTTCCTGGGGAGTCTGCAGCCCTGGGGGGAGGCCTGCCCGATAGCCTGCTGTGCCATCTGAGCTGGACGGGGTCGGGACCCATGTGGGGCTCACCTGGCAAAAAGGGTGCTGGGCGGGGCAGCAGGGAGAGGGGGCACCCCTGGGCCTTGTGCGATTCCTGGCACCGCCCTGCACTCCTGTCCCGCCTCCCCCGGGCAAGAGGACAGTCTGGGAGGAGAGGGACTGGAGGCTTCGCCGGTGCACAAACTTCTTGGCCAGGGCAGCTGGACTGGGTGTCCAGGTGAGCGCCTCCTGCCCTCTCTCCTTCCCGGAGCCCATGGCCCTTTCCTTTTGGGGGTGACTCAAGCCAGCTGGGGGGCTCAGCTCCTTGGCGTTTCGCAGGCACGGAGTGCACCCCACACCGCCCGGTTGGCTTCAGGCCTGCAGCCGGGCGCCCCTGGCCTCCTGGTGGGGGGGGCCTCCGCTCCCCTCGCCCTGCCCTGCCTCCGAGCCTCGGTTCTCAGGCGGTCCCTCCTACCTCTGCCCGCGCTCTGGGAGGCTCCTTGTTCCGCGGCCACAAAGCCCCTTTGATCCTCTGCTCGGCTCAGAGCCATGTGACCCGGTGGGCGGGCCGCGCTCTCAGGCGGCCAGCGCAGCCCGACTCCGCGGCTGGGGTGAGTCCTCCGCTCCCTTTGTTCCTTGCAGCCTCGCACCGGCGGTGGGGGGCCTTCAGGTGGTGCGGCCGCCCCGGGGCTCCCCGAGGGCACGGCGGCGGGGCCGAGAGCGGCGCCTCCCCGGGTCCCCCACCCGCGGCGGGTGGACAGCTCCGGGTCCCCGGGAGAGGGGCGGCGGGAGCTCGGTCTCCACGCGGGGCCCAGATTTTCGGCCGCGGAGCAGAAGAAAGGGGCTTTGTGCGGCCACAGCTATCTCTTTGTAAATATTTGGCCAGCTCGGCTGAGTGGTTAGGTCCTCCTCCGGCGGGAAGTTTCTTGGAGCCCGTTTCCCGTTCGCAGGGGGCTTCCCTGACTTCTAGGAGGCCCCGGGCTGGATGGGGGGGGGGGCTCGGGTTGGCCGCCGCTGCCGCCTCCTAAAACCGTTCCGCGCCGATTGTCAGCTGTTGGGGCCGAGGCTGGGCTGGAGACTGGCTTCGGTAGACGCTGGAAACGCGGGATCCGACGTGGTATCGTGGGCCGGGACGGCGGCGGCGGCGGCGGCGGCTTGTCTGGGTTCCGGGGCGCTGTGGGGGGTGCGGCTTGCTCCCACAGCGGGCAGGGGCCGGGACGTGTGCGCCGCGCTGGAGGGGGAGCGGGGCGGGCCTCCACCCCTTGTCAAGGAGCAGGGGTGAGGAAGCAGCTCCACGGGGACCTGCCATCCGAAGGGCCTTCCAGCTGAGACGCCGGGGAATACCCCAGGCTCGGATCCCACGCTGGCCCAGCGCGTCCTGCATGCCCCAGTGCTGGGAGGGCCAAGGTGCCCTGGGGCCAAAGCCATCTGCTCCTGAAACTTCATCCCACATGTGTGTCCTCTCGTCTCCCCCCCCCCCCCCGCCGGGGATCCCTCGGCCTCCAGGCACTCCATCCTGGTCCCCCTCCGTTTCCTCTCTGCTGGGGAGTCTTACCAGCTTTTGTCTGAGGTTTGGGGAGCATCTCTCTTCACCAAAGAGCAGTTTGAAATTCCTTTCCTGGAGAAAAATGTGCCGCCCAGCTCGTGGGTTTCTGGCTGTAGAGACAGCGCCCTGATCGGAATGTGGTTTGGATCCCTCATGGAAAATCCTGTTAGGGGATGAGGGAGAAAAAGCCCCCATGGGCTTACGATCCTTTAGATTCCCTTATAGTCCCTTATGACTGCGTGTGGACTTCCCACTTCATTCATTGTGGGTGTTTACATAAATGTCATTTCTCTGGCCTCTCCCCGCAACCCAGGGGGCCCCTTTTCAGGAAATGGGAAGAAGAATGAGTTTGTTTAACCATTTGGGGCCGGAGAGCCAGCATCTGCCTGAGACCTCTTGGATCGGGTAGGATTCTTGCTTCCCTCCTTCGGATCTCCTTTGGGCTAAGGTGTGACTGCGGAAGGAGACCTCTTCCGAGGCTGACCCCCTCCCAGGCATCCCCATGCCCCCCCCATCATTTCCGTGTTGGGGCACCTGCGGCACTGTCGTGTCTACTGGTTTGTGTGTGTTTCCTCCAGACTGCACCTTGTGGGAGGACGGTTGGCTGGTGTGTGGGGAGGAGCCTACTCTGCGTGGGGCCCTGGGCGCTCCAGGACCGAGGAGTCAGCACCGTTCTGGATGGGAAGGGGACACCCACAGGGCTGCACCCAGCCAGGCCAAAGACAGCTCTGGTTGGGGCCCGTTGGGCCATCCCCTGCGCGCCTGGCCCAGGCTGTCCTCCCCAAGCCTGGAGGACAGGGTTTACCCTGGGCTTTCTCCCCAGAAGCTCTATACCCGCTCGGGTGACCAGAATCTGGGCTGACTTTCCCTCCCCACCCCTCCCCACCTCCCTGGCCACGTACTGTCCCCACTTCCTGTTCTGCCACTGCCTGAGCGGCCCTTGTCATTGTCAGATAGGACAGAAGCATTCCCTGGGGGCCTTCAGAGAAGGGGGAGACCCCATCCTTAAGAGAGCCCCCGCCAGCTCGAGCCGGGCCCGGCTTCTTCCTGTGTTGTCGAAGAGCTCAGTGCTTTTTTCGGAAGCTGTTGGTTCACTGGGGAGCTTCCGTTATCCCAGGCCCCCTGCCCACCGAGATCTCGGGTGGCTTTTCCGTACGGCCCGAGGGTTCTGGGCCCCCCCCTCCTCTGCTTGGCCGAGGGCACGGGAGGAATGACTGTATTTCAGGGCTGGTGATGTGGGGAGAGCCCCGCGCCCCGCAGCCGGGCTCTGGGGAAATGCTTCCAGCACAGATCACAGCCCTCGGTGAAGACGGTGAAGACGCCATCCCCAGGCTTCTGCCTCCAGCGGCAAGCTTTGATTTCTCTGTTGAGTGCCAGCCTGGTTCCTTGGACAGGTCGGGGCCTGTTCTCAGGAGCTCGGTGGAGCCTTAGGAGGCCTGCCCAGAACCGCCGCGAGGGTGGTGGGCCGTGCAGCCGGCTGTATGGACGAGTGGGGGAGGCCCACGGCTAGTCACAGGCCTCCAGCCCGCCCCCTCCCAGCCGGCTCCTCTGGGGCCTTGTTTAGGGTTGGCGGAGGGACGGGGTGAGGTGGGGGCACGTCTTGCCTGCGGTGGCCTGTCGCTGGGCCGTGGGTGCATGAGTGGGGTCCACGTGCTCCCCTCATCTCCTTCTCTGTTACCACCTGTGGGAAGCATGGGGCCACCAGGCCTGTGGGGGCAGAAGAGCAGCCCTGCCAGGCCCGGGGGTTCTGAGTTCTGATTCTGCCTTTGTGGAGGGGCCTGAGCTACCGCTGGGCCTCCGGGCGGAGCAGAGTTTGCGCGCAGCTGGCAAGAGCTGGTTTCGAGGAGGAGGCCTGGGCCTCGGTGTAGGGGCAGCAGCATGGTGCAGAGGGTGTACAAGGTGAAAGCCGCCCTGTCCCGTCGTCGTCCCCCCCCCCCCCAGTCCTGGGTGTTCCATCCTCAGCTGAGTTCTCGGTGTTTCGGTTTGGGTGCAGTAGCTGGATCACGCAGGGGCACCCCGGCATTCCTTGTCCCTCTCCTGAACCTGGGGACGGGGGACAGCTCCTGAGAGGTTGGCTCCTGACCACCAAGGCTGCACCTGGAGCCCCAGCTCTGGGTCGGGGGTGAGTCACCGACACTGACCCGCACTTGGCCTTGGGCAGGGAGGCTCCCCTGGTTCCGCTGCCGTGCTCCTTGCTGGGCTCTGTCACACCTGGCTTAGGCCCTCCCCTTCCGGGACCTGTGTCCCCAGAGGCCTGCCAGCCCTGGCCCTGCCCTGCACGTGCCAGGCACCGAGTGGCCGGCCGGTCATCGGAATGATGTCCTTGCTGGTGTCCCCAGTGGAATGTGCGCAGACCTCCCCCGACCCCCCAGGCCCGGTTCTAGGTGCCTGTCACCAGGCCTCTGACAGCAGATAAGATTTTCCTAGCCCAGAACAGGACGGTGAATTCACCCTCCCGCGGGGAGGAAGGGCCCGCCTACGTCGGGTCGGGATGTTGGTGTCCGGTCTAGGGTCTTTCACTAGACGGTGGGCCTGTGGAGAGAGGGCTTCTCGACCTCGATCTCCGGGTCCGGAGCTTGCTCAGTTCACGATGGGATGAACGCACTCCGGTCAGCACGGGAGCACCGCAGCTGTTCATCTGTCCACCCGGTACTCCGCGGTTTCTGCGCGGCGAGCTCCAGGGGCCTCACACGAGCAGCTGTGGGTCCTGCTGTCCTCAGGCGAGCTCTTCTTGGAGCATTTTCTTCAGGCCCCAGGCCAGGCACTGGGCCAGATGACCCTGGCACCGCTCTGTGCCCTGGTTCCAGGGAAGTAGGGGACCAGGGAAGGGATCCATGTCACGCCCCAGTCGCTGGCTGTCCGTGGTGGGCTCCAAAGACTAAAGACGGTGACAGTGGCTCCACCGAGTCGGAGGGAGAATGGTGCCGGTTGTGGGTGGGGGGCCACGGGTGGGCAGCGTGGCGCCGGGAGCCGTGGAGGGAGGCGGCACGTCCGTGGCAGGGCCACGTGTCCTTCCAGGAATTCTCTTCCTCTTGGCCTCTCACCTGCGCAGGTGGCCGGCCTAGCCCTGCAGACCCAGACCACAGGGCGGAGGGGGGCTGGGAGGCCTTGGTCGGTTTGCAGACCCCACGCTCTGCTGATCGGGGGCTGGTACCCGTCGCTCCGGGACTTGGCAGTCGGTCTGCTGGGGCCGGTCCCTGTGGCCGGCGCCGTCCTGCTGACCACCGTCGCCTCTGGGCCTGGTGCCCGGGGCCCTCGGTCTTCATCTTGGGGAGTTTACTTAAGTAACGAGACCGCCAGCTTCCCTACCTGGAAACTGAGGCAAAACAATAATGTCGTGCCGGAAGCGTTTTTAGGTGGGTAAGAGTTTCTTTCCTTAAGTAGGGTTGCTTAGTAGGAATAAGTTTGTTTATTACAGAAGAAAGGAACTTTAAGCTGACCCCAGGAACCCCCTCACCCCAAGGCCGGTTTGGCCTTTGTGGACGCCGGCGCCCCCTCCCGGCCCTCCTGCAGCCTCTGCTCCCCGGAACCCTCCGGAGCCCACCTGGCCTGCTGAGGGCTTGCTTCCTGCGGGTCAGGACTGTGCATCTGAATGGTGCCCAGCGCGGACTGTGCGAGGGCCTCCCGGTCGCTCTTCCTGCACGCCAGGGATGCTGGAGCTCAGGGCACAAGCCCGTCCTCCCCTCCTTGCAGGTGGACGCCAGGGCCCAGACCCGAGAAGCAGGTCGCTGGGCCCCGTGGGTTCAGTAGCTTGCCCCCTGGCGGCAGTGGAGCTGGGACCCCCTTCCCGTGTGTCCCCTACGCGGGCTTAGTGTGAGCCCCTCTTAGCCCCCCGCTGAGGGCCCCAGCAGGCTGAGAACCCTTGGAGGCCGGATCCAAGAGAACACAGCCCCCTGCGTGAGGCCTGCCGTCCCTCGACGTGGTGACTCTAGGTGGAAGGCGGGAAGTTGGGGAGCAGTGGGGAGTCCGGTTGGGTCCAGCGGGCCTTGTGTGCCAGACGGGGGGAGGGTCGGACGGGGTGAGGTGGCCGGATTTGGTGGACACTGGGGCTAACTGGGTGTCCACCTCCGCTAACTTGGTGTAGGCTGGCCCCCAAGGACTGAGAGGGACTCTGTTTCCTGAGGCTCCTCACTGCGCCCCTCATTTTGCTCTGCTTATGCACTGGGACGGCCTGGCTGCTCGCACCCCAAATTCAGGGAGGAGGTTTCCCACGCGGGGCCAGCGACGTGCCCCGCCCCCTGTGCTCCTCTGGAGGACGCTGTGGCCTTACACACGTGGCTTGCCGCCTCTGAGCCGCCATCCAGCATCCAGAAGGCATGATAACAGTCCCCGCTTCATGGGGTTGGCGTGAGGGTGAACGGACATAAATCAGAGAACGTGTGACCCTGGCCACGAGATGTGCGTTAGCCTGTGACGGCCGCTGTCATGAGTTCCAGGCACGTGGCAGCCCTGGGACCAGCAGGGTAGGGAAACACACAAGGTGGGCCTTCCAGAAGCTTCCAGTCCAGTTAGGTAGGTGGTATGTACACACCAGCTCCAAGATGAGATGCCCTGGGACCCACAGCGTCCCCAGGAAGGCAGCTCGTTGGCGTCGGGGACTCAGCAAAGTCTTCAGGGCCCGGAAGTGTTGTACCGGTCGCTCTGGGCTCCCTGGACACACAGGAGGGCAGAGGAGGGGCGCGGGGGGTGTGGGGCCAGCCCCCTGTGCTGTTCTCAGGCCGCCCAGCTCCGTGCACACCCTCCACACCGCACCTCTCCGCAGATGCCTGCTTCCTGCTTCCTGCTCGCCTGGCACAGGTTCCTCAGCTGACCTTTGCCGTCCTTCCAGAGGCCTTGGCTGCCTCCCCAGCCTCCCCCAGGGCTCACGGTGGAACCCGCGCGCCTGGTCTGTCTCCCTGAGGCTCCTGGGACCTTGCGTGTGGGCCAGCAGCCACCTCTGTCTCTGTCACTTCCTGCTGCGCTCACCCAGCCGTGCATCTTGGACGCTGCTCGGCAGGAACGTGCAGAGAGACTTCTGGGCCTGAGACCGAGGCTTGGTCCGCCGGAGCCTCATGCCGCCGGCTCCTGGGGTGCCGCTGGGGCCCTGGGAGGATGAGCCAGCGGCCTCTCTCTGTACCTCGCTTTCTGCCTCTGGCTCAAGAGCAGAAGCTCCCGTCTGCTGCTCATTCACGGGGCCGTGGGGGAGACTGAGTCAGGGCTGGGAGGTGGGTTCTCTGTGGGTCCCAGGGTTTGCTGGGTGGGTTTGGGGTAGAAGAAGCCCCTCTGTGGGGGCTGCTCTGGGCTGCCTCCTCCCCATGGGGCTCTCCAAGGACAGCTGGGGAATAAAGAGCTAATTAACACCACGGGGCTCTGGGAGACCCAGTACTAAAGTTATAATTAAACCTTGAGCCACCAGAGGCCCCTCTCCCTCGGGGGCCTGGGCTGCCCCATAAAAGTGGGGCTTCAGTGAATTCTGTCTCTCTCTGACTTGTTTTTATGGAGCCTCCTCCCAGAAGCATCCCTAGGGCTTGGGATCGGGGAGGGAGTGGCCGAAAGCCTCTAACGCACTTGGGGTGGGTGCTGCCAGAGATGGCTCAGGAAATCCGGGGGCCGCCCCCAGCAGCTGCTGGCTCCTGCAATCACTTCCTCTGCCCGACCCGGCAGGCAAGACTGAGCACCTGCCCGGTGTGTGTGTCGGGCGGGGGGTGGGGGGGGGTGCCGGGTCCTGCTGCTCCCGCACACAGCTGGTTCTGGTATCGGTGTCCCCACGGCCGGGAGGGGATGCTGAGGGGGCTTTCCCTTGTCCCTCCTGCCCAGAGACCTCGGATGAGCCGAGTGTACCCTTTGTGGTCCCTTTGTGGCCCACAGTTGCTGCATGTTTACTCTTGACTCCTGCCCTTCAGGGTGAGGCTTAGGGCCTCCTTCGGTATTAAAGGGGTCTGCTCCTAGTTCACAGTGACTGACAGGTTCAAGGCTGGAACACTGAGGGCCCTTTTTCTGAGATGAACGGTGAGTCCTCATGAGCACTGCTGGTGAGAGGAGCACAGTGGGAAGTCACGGAGGAGCCCACCAGCGCCCCACTCCCAGGCTGCAGACTCAGAGTGGTGCTGGGAGCCGGCCATGGACGCGGACACCGTCCCCACGCTCGTTTACTAGGGATCCCTCATGGGGCCCCGTTGCGTTGTTAATAGCTTTGTTGAGATAGCATTCATACACCGTAAAGGTCACTCTCCCAGAGCGTACAGTTCAGCGGTGTTTCATGCATTTGCAAAGTCCTGTAGTTATCGCCACTGATTCCAGAACATTCTCATCATCTCAGAAGAGACTCAGTGTCCATCAGTAGCCAGGCTCTCCGCAGCCCCCGGCAGCACGGATCTGCGTCGGTCTGTATGAATTCTCCTGTTCTGGACATTCTGCATGACTGGAATCCAACGCGTCTGGCTTTTCACGGGGTGGGGTGTCTTCAAGGTTCGCAGTGTGGCAGGTGCCAAAGCTTCGTTCCTTTTCGTGGCTGAACAGTACTCCACGCGACGGCCACGCCACATTCCGTTTACCTGTTCACCCGTGGGTGGGCGTCGGGGGTGCCCTGCATTCTCTGTCGTGAATCACGCCGCCGTGAACACGGGTGCCCGGATCCTGGTGTGCACGTGTTTTCGTTTCTCTTGGGGACCTGCCCGTCCCGTGGTAGGTGGGGGGGGGGGGCGTGCTGGGTGTCCTGCCCCCCGTCCCTGCGTGTTTCTCGCACTTTCCCCCATGACATGTCTGAACAGTTCTCCAGAGGTGCAGGGCCCGCCTGGTGGGATATGGTGGCTGGGCCTGGGCATGGGTTTGGGGGTCGGCATGGGGGCACAGAAGAGCCATTCGGGTCTGCAGCTGAGCACTGGCGCTGGCTTCTGGTTCCCTTCGCCCGTGGGGCCCAGAACTCGGCAGAAGGGGGAAATCGAAGAAGGTCTGCCGGTCCTCCCGCTGGGGCGATAGGGAAGCAGCCGCGGAGCCCGTGAGAGGGAGGAAGTGGGCGGAGGGAGTGGCAGAGCCCCCTCCCTCGTAGGAAGCTGGGGGAGTGGCCGGGCTGTGGGAGTGGCCTCTTTTCCTGAAAGAACAGGCTCCCCTGACCTCACCAGCCCTGGCCCCAGGCAGACGCTTCCTTCCAGGGAGGGTGGAGGTGCAGGGGGCTGCGTCCGGGACCCCGGGAGGGGGTGCGGGCAGCCGGAGCATCTGCCCCCGCGTCACGCACAGAAAAGTTAGGCTCAAACAAACACGTGTCCTTTGTCATGTGAAACCAGCCCATGAGCGCAAAAAGCGAAGGCCGTTTGCCCTGTGCCCCGGTGCGCCCGCTCCCCCCGCTCCCCCCGCAGCCCGCAGCCCGAGCTGAGAGCCCCGGAAGGGCCTGGCGGGGCTGGGAAGCCAGGAGGGGGGCGGTCAGGCCCGGGCCAGGCTGCCCTCCTCCTCCGGCGGGAGCTGGAGGGCCCCCCACCGCTCGCCAGTTCCCGGGCAGAAATTACCATATGAATGTGGCTCCTTCCCGGAGCCTGGAGCTGCGGGACCTGGGAGGGCACAGGCTCCCACCCCCAGGGCCTCCTTGTTCTGTGCGGGCGGCCGGCCTAGTGGAGGAGGCTGACCTGAGGAGGCGGACCGTGACTCGTTTCCGATCCCTCTGGCGGGTACCCCCGGGGCGCCGAGGGCGCGGGGTGAGCGGGACACCCCACCGACGGCGCGCTTCAGGCTGGGCTTTCTTCCGTCCTGACGTGTGTAAGGACAGGTTACCCTGGTGCTGGTTCTTTTGGTCTCATTTCAAGAGTCGCAGGAAACGCGGGCTCCCAGGAGGAGCCGGCGACCGGGTGGGGGGTGGGGTAGCGAGTTTGAGCGCGTTTAGACTGAAGTGCCTTTGCGCAGCCCAGCCCCGGGGTCCGTGCTGCTCTGGTGGCCCAGCAGCCCCTTGTGTCCGAGCCCAGGCTTTGTCCGTTGTTCAGCGACTCTTAAGTTTGGGCTGGAGGTGTGTCACATGGAGCAGCTGGACGCAAGATTCAGGGACAGCAGGAAAAGTCCCCCTGGGGCTCCGCACCTCACCGACAGATGCCAGCTCCCAGGGGGCGTGTCTTCAGGGTTGCCCAGTGACCGATGGCCTGGTCCCCTGCACACAGGGGACCCACTTGGCGCTGTGGCACCTGCCAGGCCGCCTGTAGCTGGGGGAGCCACTCAGGGTAGTGCCTCAGGGTGGTCCCAGGTGTTCTGCTCTGAGCCCCTGCCCACCTGCTGGGTCCGCCTGCCCCTGGCCCTGTCACAGGCCACCAAGTGTCCGCCTGGTTTCCTTCTCCGTAGGCGCCCTACCCCCATTTCCTGAGCGAAATTTCCTGACCAGGCAGGAGCCACCCCCGGAAGCACATCCATCCATCCATCCTTCCTCTTGGGGGCTCGGTGCCTCTAGAGGACGACGGAAGCTGGACATGGTTAACGTCCAGCTCACACGCTGCTGCACACTGAAAGCCACCAGGGAGCCCGTGGGAAAGGATGCAGGCCAGCACCTCGGGGGCCAGGGCGGGAGAGGCGCCACCTGGGTTGGCTGGGGAGCAGTGGCCGGCCCCCCACGATGTTCTGGGAAGAGAGGAGGGCTGGAGGAAGGGCAGTGAGCTCCCTGTTCATTCATTCAGCAACCTGGGGGAAAAGGGGGTTTCTCCGGGAGCAGGAGGGCGGGGAGAACCTCTCTGAGGAGCCTTGTTTGCAGAGCTGATAGGAGCTCGGGAGACTGGCCACGCACCCAAGCTGGGGAGCTGAGCGGGGGCCTGTACTTCACAGACGACGACTTAGAGTGTTGACGGTGCCACGCGTGTTTCTGCCTCGGCAGTGATCTTTGATTCTTACAATGCTCTTGGGAGGCAAGTGTTACTGTTCCAATGTACCCGTAAGGAAATGGAGGCACAGAGAGGTTAAGTTACTTGCTCAGGGTCACACAGTAAGTGTGGTGAGGGCTACCAGTGAGTGGACAGAGGTTGGCATTTAATGCCCAGAGGACGGGCAGTCTCCTGGGGAGAGCGTCCAGCTGGGGACCAGGACGGATTCCGCCGGTGGAGGAGGGGCTGGTGAGCAGCCTTAGCCCCAGTAGCTCGGACAGAGGAGGCAAAGCAGCAGAGGCTGGCACAGAAGCCCAGAGAAGAGAGCACTTAAGGGAAGGAAGCGGGGCTGGTCAGAGCTCGTTCCCTACAGCTTGGGGTCAGGGGGTACCCCCAGGCACTTGGCTCTGCAGAGGCCCGGTGGCTGTGTCTGCTCAAAACGCCAGGTCCAGAGTGTACCCAGACTTCGTCCCACAGTGCGGGTGGGAAGATGGACCGGACCTGCTTCTTCCCCTCTGCTGTGTGACCCGGCACTGGGCACAGGGGTGTCTGCACCCCGCCCACGGCCAGCATCCCACCCCCTGCCGGTGTTTCGGGGCTGATGGACGTGTCTGTCCAGAAGGGGGGCAGCGGGCTTTTTCCTGGGAAGGGCCTGGGCTAAAGGGCCGGTGTGTTTCCAGGACTCCTTGGATGGGCAGGCAGTCCGTCCTGTGGTCCCGCTGGAGAGCGTGTGAACATAGGGGTGGGCCCTCCAATATCACAGCGTCCGTCTTTGGTTTATTCACTGGGTGAGGGGCTCCTGTGGGCGAGGGGGGGGGCTGGAGGGGGCAGGGGCGGGGAGCCGTGGGGTCTTGAGGGCATGGAGGGTCTGAGCAGCCCCACTGGCAGGTGGGCACAGTTGGGGGTAGGCTGAGGGCCGTGGAAGGGTCCTTGCTGATCCCCGGGCCCAGGGCCCGCCGCGTGCAGAGCCCCAGCCCTCTGGAGCAGGAAGGACCCTGGGTGGGAGAGCAGGTGAGTCCAGCTCCCCTCAGCCCGAAGCTGGAGCCGCAGACGGATGGGTGCCCTGGTTCCAGATGGTCTGGGGCTGCCAACCCCGCCCCTGCTTTCCCCCACCCTCCCTGGACCCTCGGCCCCTGGGCCTGTGGTATGAGACGTCCCTCTCCCTGCCTCAGGGGTCATCTGGCTGGGCCTCTCTTCCGGCCCAGGAATGTGCCCCTCCCTGCTTGGCCCCCTCCCAGGCACTGCACCCGCCTTCCCGGAGTGTGCTCTGGGCACCGGGTCGCCTTAGGCAGCGCCCCCATCACCCCACCCACCCTAGGCCTGACCAGAACTGCGCAGACATGGATTGTTTCATAACTTTTATTTGGGCGGGGGTGAATTTTGATTGTCTTTTTCCATGTAGCCCCTGGGGGTGGGGAGGCTGCCCCATCGAAGCCGGAGAGCCCTGTCTACTTTTTGTTTTCTCAGATGACTTCATCAGCTGGGGGAGGCAGCACCCCCAGCACCCCCAGCCTCTGTCCGGTCTCACCCCAGCTCTGGGGAGCATCTGCTGACAGTGCTGCTGATAGGAGAGGGGGCAGGGGCAGGGGAGGCAGAACCCCCCCTTCCTTAGGGGGACATCCCTGATAAGAGGAAATTCCATGCTGTGACAAATGGCCAGTTTCCATCCATCCACGGGGGCGGGTAGGACCTTTTCTTTCTCTTTTTAACTTGGCAAATATTTGCCAAGAACTAACGGAATCTCTGTGGTCAGCCGGCCCCTTCGGACCTGGTGGGCGGGCTGGCCGGGGCTGGATTCTGGGTTCGCTTGGGGGTGGGGGCCCATCATGCTGGAAGGTTCTCTGGGGTGGGAGGAGGCTCCGGTGGGTGGGTGGGCCGGGGGCACAGTCCCTGATCCTGTAAGGCCCGTGGGTGCTGGAAGACAAGTAATAAATCCTCGACACAGGAAGTCGGGGGGCTCATCTCTGGCCCTGGCTGCCTGTCCATTTTCCAGGCTGCCTTTTAGGAAGGGAGCACGGGCGGCTTGCAGGTCGGAGCCTGCTCTGAGCGAAGAAAGACGGATGTCTCGCCCGGCCGAGAGTCCCTGGGAGGAGGAGGCCGGCCTGCAAATCAGGAACAGAAGAGGGCCTCTTCCAGAAGGGGGTGGGGCGGCCTGGTGAGAGGTGGCCGCTGTCCAACTCGGACTCGGCCGGACTCGGGCCGGCGGAAGCGAAGAGATTCTTGAGATTTGAGACTCCCGCCTGCCCGACGGCGGAGAAGCTTGCTTTCACGCGTCCGGCGGGAGCGAAGCCCGGGAGCCTTGGCGGACGGTAGGAGCGGGGAACCCCCTCCCCGCCTCCCCGCCTTTGGGGCGCCTCCGGTCCTTGACGGAAGGAATGAATGAGTCGGACGGGGATGGCACGGTCACTGCCGTGTCCCCTCCCAGGTCCGCAAAGGGCAGGGGGGTCCTGGGAGATCTTCCTTGATTGATGCACACTCCCAGCGGGTCTCCCCACACGGGAACTGGAGGTTGCAACTTCGTCTTCCACCTCCGCTGCCTTCCCCTCCCCCCCCCCCTCCTCCTCCTCCTCCTCCTCCTCGGAAAAGGGAAGGAGCTCCGGAGCGGGAGAAAAATGCAGCCCTTTGCATTTGCAAATCCCTCCTTTCTCCGCAGAGGCGCGAGCCTTTGTGCTCCTTTTCTAAGCCCGAGTTTCAGGCCAGAGGGCGAAGTCTCCGATTTCTGGCATCCCGGTTCCCGACCAGACTCGGACGAAGACACTTCCTGCCTCGTACAAAGTGTGAAGTGTAATTTGATTTGAAATTACTTATCGAATTAGATGTGGCCATGTGTGCTTTTGAAATTCAGCCGTCGATCCCCGCCCGCACAAATTTGCAAAATTTGGTCATTTATATTCAGTGTTTCCCATCTTTAGAAGGGAATAGGAAGTTCCCCTGGGACATTTATGGGGAGCTTCTAGCGGCTTGGGTGGGTGAATGGGGGACAAGGAGAAATGAGCAAGGAGCAGAGGAAGTGAGGAGAGGTCCTGTTTTCAAAGCCCTGCAGGGGGTGAGGCCCCGTACCCTCCCTGCCCACCCCCTGCACATGGCTGGTTCTCACTGGCCCTCTCGCTGCAGCTCTGGGAGGGAGACACACCCCCCCCACCCCGCCTTGAATCATTTGCTGAATGAATCTGTATTGTGGTCCTGGTCCCCTAGGACCCTGTGATTTCCCCCCCCCCTCAAATATTTTATTTATTTATTTTTGACAGAGCACGAGCAGGGGGAGCAGGAGAGGGAGAAGCAGGCTACCCCCTGAGCAGGGAGCCCGACGAGGGGGTGGACCCAGGGAGGCCAGGATCTTCTTCCACAATTATTGTTTCTAGCCATTTTTTAAACATCTTGTTGCAAAGCAGTTCCGTGTGTGTGTGTGTGTGTGTGTGTGTGTGTGTCCCTGTCTGTCCGGTCCCCAGCCCCACAGACTTCCCCAGGTTGGCTAACAAGCACCTCTCCCTCCCCTGTCCCTCACAGCCAGGAGTGGGGAGTCATCTCTGAGGCCCCTGTGAATTTGTCAGCTCCAGCTCCTGGAGTTTTGGGATGGGGATGGGCATTTTGCTCCCTGCTGGGATGGCTCCATCGGGAGCTCTGCGGCAGTGTCCCAGGCCTCTGGTGTGGGGCCTCTGCTGTGTCAGGGCTTGCGTTCTTTGCACCCCCCCCTTCCCTGGGGGTTCTGCGGCCTGGAGAAGGCCCCTGGACTCTGGGACCCCTGTACTGGACCCTGCGATTACTGTCGAGGAGCTTGGCCAGCCAGGCTTGGCCTTTAGGCGGTTTTCTCCCAGGTTGTGGGGGCTAAGATGCTGTGCCCCTTGATAGGCCTGGGGCTTCCCTAAAGGGGACTCCCTTCCCAATCGGGCGGGCATCTCCCGGCAGCTGCTGGGGAGAGAGGAGCGAGAGATCCCGGCCTCCCATCCCTGCCCCCGCAGCGGACACTGCCTGGGTCTTTGCTGGAGGACTTGGCCTGCGCCGTGCAGGCTCTCGGGTGGTGCGTGAGTAGCGCCTGCATGACGGCTGGAACAGTGCCTGGGGCGCCGTGAGCCCCCCGGAGACCTCGGCCGCTGTGATCAGCGTCAGGCCTGCATTTGTTCTCTCATTTATTCCAGACAGCGAGTCTTGGACCTGCCGTGGGCCGGCGCCGCTCTGAATGTGGCGGCTGAGGGCTCTGGCTTGGGGACTGTCCTGTGGAGGGGGACGTGGGGGAGAGCATGTCCTAACACAGTCCCCGTGGAGGCTGCTGGGGTGTAGGGTGCGGGCTCAGTAGGGGACTGAGGGACACGGTGCCCAGGCCAGGGCCTGCAGGGCTGCAGGCACCGGGGAGGTTGGGCAGGAGGGCAGGAGCAGCTCCCGTCGCTCCACCCTGCATCCGGGCCTTGTTGCTGGGGACAAGGAGCATCAGCCGTCTGTGTCCACGGGCTTGGGTGCTCCGGAGGCATCTGCACGTGTCCCCTCGGCCTGCACTGCAGAGCTGTGCCGTGGTCCCAGAGGGTAGACTCCAGGCGCCTGGGTGGGGGGTGGGGAGCAGCTGCTGAGCCTGGAGGTTGCCGGCTGGAAGGCAGTCTTCTCCAGGAGAGGCCTTGGGGTGGGAAGAGAAGAGGCCCTGGTGGGCCCTGGTGTCCCCGGGAGCCCATCCTCTGAGCCCCGAGTGGGCCTACCTGGATCTGCTCGGTGACCCTGGTTCCCTGCCTGGCCCCGTCCGGTAGCCTTCTAGGCGTCTTCGGGCCGGTTGGCCTCGCTCTCTGCTCGGGCACTGTGGGTGGGTGGTGATTGAGTAAGACCTGTTCAGACAACAGCGGCAGAGTCCCCAGGCTCTGAGAGCCAGGCGTGGAGGGGAGTGGGGTGAGCTGGGTGGATGGCATGGGCCTGACCCGGAGGGCGCTGTCCCGGGGCCAGCTGTGACACAGGACAGGCCCCACGTGGCTGCTGCTTCTGCTGGGAGCAGAGTCAGGCAGCGGCCCAGGGCAGATGAGATTGATGCTGGGGAGGGTGGAACTTGGGGGGACGTTGCTGGGATGCAGAACAAGGCAGCAAGACCAGCAGGGAGGCAGCAGGCTGCTGGGCGACCCCTGGGCGTTGGCTTCCAAGTCAGGCCTCGCAGGCCCACACTGGTGCGCGCTCCCCAGTTGCCGCCCGGGAGCTGGATTGGAGTGTGAGTGGCCCCAGAGGCATCCCACCCAATAGCGGGCTCCTTTCCGGGGGGCTGCCTTTCAGCCAGGGGAGAACTGGTGGCGCGGGGCAGGAGGCCACGGAGGGGGCTGGCTCGGGGCTGCGGGCACAGAGAGGAGCCAGGTCACCAGGTCGGGCGGGGGGAGCCCCGCACCCCTTCCTGCGTTAGGACCTGCCACCCAGCTCTTGAGAAGAAGGCAGCCCTGCAGGTGTCTGTGGCCGCCAGGCCAGCTGCCACCTGCCTGTGGGGGGGCGGGGACTCTCCCACAGGGCTCGAAATGGGCATCTGCAGACAGAAACTGCCGCCATCCCCCAGGATTGCCCATTCTGGGAGCCTCAGGGCTGCTGACCCCGGGCACCACCCGGCAGGTCCGGGGCTCCCGACCTCAGGCCTGAGCATGGTGTCTGGGTCTCAGCCGCCTCGGAGCCGTAGAGCCGGCTGGCAGGCACTCGTGGGCACCGTGGGGCTCTTGTCAGTCCAGCTCCACCGGCAGCCTCTGCTGTTCCTCGCCAGTGTGACAGCCTTATTGAGATGACCGTCCCGCACCAGACAGTCTGCCCGTAGAGTGCGTGGTTCCGTGGCATTCATTCCCAGGGGCGTTCCGCCGTCCCCGCTGTCTGGTTCCAGAGCGTTTTCGTCACCCCAAAAGGAAGCTCCCCACACGTGAAGCCACTGCTGTCCCGCCCCAGCCCCCGGCACCGCTCATCTACTTCCTGTCTCGTGGACTGGCTGATTTCTGGACGTTTCCCATCAGTGGGATCCTACCTAGGTGGCCTTCTGCAACGGGCTGAGTCACATGCGGAGCCTCTCGGTGGCAGGGTTCCTCCGGGTTGGGGCCGGTGGCTGGCGCCACTGCTCTTGATGGCTCAAGTTCCATGTGTCGTCCGTCCGTTCCGTTGCTGGAGGTCATAGGTACTTCTCGAGGGCCACTCTCTGGGCGAGGGGTTGGGGGTACCACAGAGCAGGCCACGGTGTCAGGTTCAAGGAGAAGAGAGCAGCGGTGGGGGGCGGTGGTCAGAAGCCACGGGGCCCGTTTTCCGCCCAGGTGGACAGTGCCACTGTGGCAGGGTGGGGACCCTGCTAAGAGCCACGGGGAGCACGACTGCCACCCAAGGCCCGAGGCACGCACCGCGCAGGCCGTGGAGAAGCACTACCTTGCTCTGACGGTCGGATGACTGTGCAGTGACTGTGCCTCGCCGAGGGTCCCCTGGGTTCTGTGAGTAGTTAGGCTGGATGCCGGCGGGAGCCCGGAGCAGGGACTCCGGTCCTTGCACGGCCGTGCTCACAGCAGCATTATTTACAGACGGGGGAGACAGTGCAAGCGTCTGGGGATGGATGAACGGATAAACAGCGGAGTGCCAGGCAGACGTGGAAAGGGAGGACATTCCTGTGCCCTGCGGTGACACGCAGGCTCTGTGAGAGAAGCCGGACACAGAGGACAGGGCTGCACGAGGTCCGTAGGCCACTCAAATCCACAGTCTGAAGGTGAACGGGAGGCCACTGGGGGGCGGCAGGGGAAGTGAGAGGTTCGTGGGCGCGGTCCTTGTGGAGGGTGATGGACGCATTCCGGAGGTGGCCGGTGGTGATGGGTGCGCGCCAGTGGGGATGGGGCCCAGAAGCAGACACTGAAACAGGGTTTAAATGATTGAAACTTGATGTTATGTAAATGTTGCCACAACCAAGAGGATAATTAGGCTGGAGGAAGGGATGAGCCAGTGTGTAGGGTCACCCCAGCCTGGGTGGTCTCAAGCCTTCTTTCCACGGGGAAGGTTGGTGGCCTGGCGGGCAGTGACGTCACCCTGGGCCTGAGAGCTGCCGGCGGGGGGGGGGGGGGGTGAGGCGGGGAGGTTGACCCGGGGCTGCTGGGGAGGGAATGAGGCTGCACCAGGGCCCATGCCCTGAGATAAAACTGGCATCCCCTTCTCGGAGGAGGGGAAGGAAAGTCGTGGCAGTTTGTCGTCTTTCTTCATTGCCTTGTCCAAGAAGCAGGCAGGAACAGCGAGCGAAGGCAGGTGGTGCTGTGTGACCACGAGTCAGTGACTTAACCTCTCTGAACCTGACTTCCACTTTTTAAAAAAGGGCTCCTTTGGGGCACAAGGCTGGCCCAGTCAGTAGAGCATGTGACTCTCCATCTCAGGGTTGTGAGTTCGACCCCTTGCTGAGTGTAGTGATCACTTAAAGATAGAGTCTTTTTCTCAAATGGGGCTCAGGAGCCTGGGTGGCATAGTCGGTTGGGCCTCTGACTCTTGGTTTTGGGTCCGGTCGTGATCTCAGGGTCAGGGAATCGAGCCCTGTGTTGGGCTCTGTGCTCAGAGTGGGGTCTCCTTGGGATTCTGACCCTCCTTCTTCCTCTGCTTCCCCCCCCTCCCCCGCTCATACGCACTCTTTTTCTCTCTCTCGGATAAATACATCTTTAAAAAAGCAGGGCTTCCCCTGGTTCTGTTGAGCTGAAGAGGGTGCAGAGAGGGTCATCTGGAACATGAATGTAAAACTTCTTTCACGTGGAGAACATCCCTTTGCTGTTAGTAGCATCTCACGAAGTTCGGGTATGAAACGCAAATTCAGGTGCCGAGGCCTCGGGAAAGAGGATGAGGCCCTGGCCCCAGGGAGAGGTCCCTGGGGGATGTGGGTCAGATGCAGGTCTGACCGTTGTCGTGGCGGGGCTGTGGGCCAGGCTGGGGCCGCAGAGCCCTCCTCCCCCCAGCCCGCACCAGGAGGACACTCCCAAGACCCCCGTCATTCCATGAGTGTTGTTCGGGTGTCCCTCCCTGTACAGCTCTGGACGGACGGGGGGGTCCACCCAGGCCGGCTGCCATGCTCCCTGGGGCTCACGGTGTGTGTGTGGTGGGGGACACGGACGGTAGCACACGGCACAGCAGCGAATGGGAAGCTTTCGTGTTGAGTAAATGCAGTGACGGTCATCACAGGTTGGCCTGGCTGCTTCTGATGGTGTTTCAGGGAAAAAAGGAAAAAAAAAATCACCCTGCAGACTTTAGTTTCCCCATTTGTGAAAGAAGTAGGTGGAACTAGAATTCTTTGCCATCCAGTGTCTTTGCCATTTGCCCTGGGTCGCTTTTTAAATGTAAATTAATTGAAATTAAATAAAATGAAAAATTTGGTTCCTCAGTGGGACTGGCTGCATTTCCAGGGCTAGGAAGTCACATGTGAAAACAGGTGGCAGTTCCTCAAAAAATTAAAAATACTGATGCCACATGACCCCGAGATCCCGGAAGAACTAGAAGCGGGGTCTCCAGATCTCGCACACCTGTGTTCACAGTGAGTTAGTCACAAGAGCTAAAACACAGAAGCGCCCCAGGTGTCGATGGAGGGACGGATACGCAGAAGGGACTCTGAGCCTTAAAAGGACTTTCTGACACTCGCTACAGTATGCACGAGCCCTGAGGACGTGATGTTAGGTGAGATAAGCCAGCCCCCAAAGGATAAACACGGTAAGATTCCTCTACATGGGGATCCCTGGGCCTGCAGATTAGAGGGTAGAATGGGGGGAGGGGGTGAGGAGTTGGTGTTTAATGGGGAGAGAGTTTAGTTTCAGTTTTGCAAGACAGCATTCTGGAGACGCGTTGCACAACAGCGGGAATGTCCTTCATGCCACAGGACTGTGCCCGTAACGTGGGTGGTGGTGAATTTCATGTTACGTGTATTTTAGCACAATGAACACAGTAGCCCCACGTGGCCGCCGTATCAGGCAGCGCGGGCCTGGGGTCCTTCCATCCTGGAAGTCCTCTGGGACGGTGTTGGGGGAGACGGTCTCTGCTGTCCCTACCAGGCGGCTGGAGCAGCCGGGTCCCGGGTGACTCTCCCTGGAAAGCAAGGGTTCAGAGAAATCGTCTGGGCGGGTTGGCCTGATGGGGCCTCTGCTTCTCCCGTGGTTGGGCGGGCGGGATCCTGCCTCCTGGCCGCGCAGAGCAGGCGTGCTGGTATCTCCACTGGCCGGGAGAGAAGGGGCTTGCAGGAGGGGACCCTCACCTGTGCAAAGGCCAGGCCCTTCCATCAGTGGTGGGGGGAAGAATGGGGCTTGTCGCGTTTTTGTGATTATTTCTGAAGCAGGCGCTGGTGGCAGGATGTTTGCTTTGTGGTTTGAGTTTCTGCCTGGGGGGGGGGTGGCGGTCGCTGGAGCAGAGGAGGGAGGGGATGAGGGCTGGATGTGGGAGTGGGCGGGGCCAGTGTAGGCCCCCGACCAGACCCAGGGGCAGCTGGAAGCAATTTTTGGTCACGTGGGGCCGGGCCGAGCCGCTGGCCTGCAAGACAAGGCCCCATGTCTGTGTCCAGGAAGCAGCCCCGCGGCCACATGTTCAAGGCCAGCTGCTGCATTGGTCTTTGTTTATTTAAAGATGCTGGAGCTGGGGACAGTCTTTCTGAAGAGGGGGCAGAGGCAGATGCCTTCCCGGTGCTGCTGGGAGGAGGCCCCGTGGCTGTCCTCGCTGTCTCCTGGGTCGCTTGCCTTTCCCTGGCCTGGGAGTGGGGTGGGCAGCAGGGACCCGTGGGCTCTGTTACTGCTCGGTCCCTGATTCCGTGAAGGGGGAGTCACGGCGCTTTGTCAGGCTGGGAAAACCGGGAAGTCGAGCGACGTTGTGTGGAGAAACCAACCATGCTCTGATTTTTGGAATCTGTCAGCTGATCATCCTGGCTGCAGAAGGAGAGGGTGCTGGACCCCCGCTGTCAGCTCCCTCTGACACTCCCACAAAGCAGAGGTGCGGCCACCTAGGTGCGAGCCGGTTGGGCCCACTGGGGTTTGGCACCGGGGTTTGGTTGCCGGGGAGTCTGGTCGCTTCCCCAGGAAGTGGAAACCCCCGTGTCCTGTGTCCTGTGCACGAACCCCACCCACCCCCCTACCCCCACCCCGCCCCAGCACACGCTTGGGAGCAGGGTTCCGAGGCTGATGCCCAGGGAACCAGCCAGCCCCTCCCTGGGGGGCCCGGGGAGATGTTAGGATGCACCGTGTGCTTCTTCCCATGAGCGTTTCTGGGAGGTGGGAGGGAGCTGACCGTCCTCCTCAGTGGTTGGGGGCTGGGAAGGCCGCCAGGGGGTCTGAGAGGCTGGCCAAGGAAAGGTGTGGGCAGGCGCGTGTGGTGTGTCTAGGGGTACTCCGGGTGATGGCCGATGTGCTCCTGGCAGACCCTGGGAGGGACCCACGCTGTTCGGAGCACCCTGACCAGCTCCACTGGGGGAGTGGCCCTCGTGTCCCCAACTGGGTGCCTCTGGCCACTTCTTCTCTAGGCCTCTGACCTGGGTGTGCAGACTCCTCAGGGCAGGAAGGGAGGAAGGTTCTGATCTGCAAACTGCAGAGGCTTGAGTTATTTCTAGAAGCTCAGTCCCGCCTGCCTGTCCACAGACCTGGAAGCAAAAACTGGGGGTGTGGGGCACACGGGTGCCGGGCAGAGAGAAGGACCCCCCCCCCGGGTGGGGGTCGGCGAGCTGCCCCAGAGCCCCAACTCCCTGCTATTGCCTGGGAGGGGCATACTCTGTCCCGGTCTATTTACGGGGACCCAGGACTGAACACACCTCACCCGGGAGCTGCAGGAAGATACGCGGGTCCTCTCCTTTGTCCTCTCCTTTGTCCTGGCTCACCGACTGGCCCCACCGCTCAGCCGTCTGGCCCTGAGGGTCCTGAGGCCTGTGGGCTGGAGCGGGTGTGGGAGCCTGTTTGAGCCCGGTGATGGAGGTGGAGACGGCCCACCCGGGTGCCCTGGGGCAGGGTGGAGGCTGGGAAGAGGAGGGCTGGGGTCAGCTCTGCCTTGGAGCTGAGGGAAGGAACCTGCTAGTAGGCAGCCGCTGGGGAGGGTGGGGCTCTGCGGGTGCTGTGGCGGGGGGCCTTTAGGTCTGGGGTGTTCCACAGGGGTCTCCTGGGCAACTGAGCCTCAGTTTCTCCGCTTGAGAAATGGGGGTGGTGGTCGGTGCTTTGCAGATGCCTGTGCCAGACCCCCTGACGCCCCCCGTTCTCCCCACAGCCCCCGAGGCGGCTCCTGGCTGCGTTGGCGACATGGCTGACACCCCCAGAGACGCCGGGCTGAAGCAGGCGCCCGCGCCCCGCAACGAGAAGGCCCCCGCGGACTTCGGCTATGTGGGGATCGACTCCATCCTGGAGCAGATGCGCAGGAAGGCCATGAAGCAGGGCTTCGAGTTCAACATCATGGTGGTCGGTGAGTGCGCGCCCCACACCGGGACCCCGCGCGGCGGGCTCTGGGGCTCCGTCCGCTCCTCGGAAGATGGGGGTGGACACACCTGGCCCGCAGGGCGGATGGCGTGTGGCACTGAGCGTGAGCCTGTGTGTGCGCCCGAGTGCCTGCCAGGGGGGCGGCCGCTCGCTGACCAGCAGCCTCACCCCTCCCCCGGGGCTCAGCCCTGGACTTCCAGTGACGGGGCCGGCCCCCACGGCCAGGAGACCTTGCTAGAGGCTTCCTGGTGGCCCCAGGAGAGCTGGGTGGGCCCCAGGGCAGGTCACTGATAAGCCTGGCCTGATCCGGGTTGGGGGCAGACTTGGGGGCACGCTGGGCCGCCTCTTGTTCCTAAAGTCCTTGGGGCCCCATTCAGTCCTCGCAGACGCCCTGTCAAAAGGGTGTCCCACTCTGTAGGCAGCAGTGAGGCCCAGAGAGGGCCCGGCACGGCCTCTGCTCACAGGGTGGGGAGACTGGAGCTCTGCTCCCTGGGCTAGGCGGGCGTCTGTTTGGGGGTCTGCAGACCCAGCGTGGAATCCCAGCCTCACCCCTGCTCAGTGGTGTGGTGCTTGTCCTCCCTTCCTCGGGGCTTACTTATCCATAGGATGGGACCACCGGGAGGGGCAGATCCGATGCCGTGTGTGGCTCCCTTGTGGCCGCGGGCGCTGGAGGAGTGGCAGTTGCAGAAGCAGTGGGGACACACACACACACACACACACACACACACACACACACACACACACGATAATCGCAGACGGTTTGGCGTCTCCAGGTGCCAGGCACAGCGGCCAGGCCCTCTGACGTAGCTCTGGCCTGACCCGGCAGGGACGCGGACAGCTGGGCCCAGGGGTTCCCGACGTCCACCTACGGCGTCCTGGGAGCTCACGCTTTTTCTTGACAGGTTATCAAAGTCGGAAAATCAGTATAATTTAATTTTTTTAAGTACGTGGGCTAGCGTGGCATAGAGCAGCTCAGGGAAGGGATGAGGTGGTGGGGCTCCACACGTGGGGTCGCGCCTGTGAGGTGCTCCCGGTGTGGACCCTAGGGTGGAAGGTTGTGGCGGGGCCCTGGATCAGGCTGCGGGGTTCCCATCCCCGCACTGGGCTCTGTGCCTGTTTCCTCATCTGTCAGGGGGATGGCGATGGCCCCCGGGCAGGCGAGGGCGTTACACAGCCTCACTGAGGACAGCGGCTGGCGCATGCATGGGGAGCACTGTGAGCAGAGCCTGGGGTCTGTGGCAGCGGCTGCAAGGCCAGCCCCCCTCCCCCCAACATGCCCTCTGCCTTCCGCCCTCCTGTGGACCTCATGTGAGGTGAGGCACAGGTTTGGGCACAGAGAGGCCGGGAGTGTTTCTGGGGCCCTGGGGTCTGGGAGCCCCATAGGGGCTGAAGCCCCAGGGGCTCCCTCGACCGCCAGGGTCTGTGGACATGGGCACTGGCCAGTGGCTGTTCGTGTTCCTGGCGGTGAGACCCAGCTGGCCCCCCCCCGCCGCCCCGTCCTGCCCCAGCAGAAACTGCCCCAGTGGCTTCTCACTGAGCCCTGTGGTCGCTCAGCTACAGGCTTTGAATGCCGAGCGCGCTGGCACTTCCAACCTAGATGACCCCGGAAACCAGGCGGAACCTTGCAGTGCAGCGGCCTAGCGTGGTTAGACGGTGGCAGGTTTGCAGAGCCTCCCTCCTGTGGCCTTTGGCTCAGCGCCCCCACTTGGCCTCCCTGGTGCTGCTCTGCCTCTCAGCTCCTCTGGGGGGCCCTCTCGGTCCTGCCCCACGACAAGACACCACGAGAGCTGGGCCGCTGCCTGGGCATCCCAGCCCTTCCTGCTTCTCGTCCTCCCCTGACCCGGGGCCCCTACTGAGGGGGCCTGGGGGACAGCTCCCTGGTACTGCCGAGCCACCGGGCCCACTGACCGGCTCCCATCCTCTCCGCAGGGCAGAGCGGCTTGGGGAAGTCCACGTTGATCAACACCCTTTTCAAGTCCAAAATCAGCCGGAAGTCGGTGCAGCCCACCTCAGAGGAACGCATCCCCAAGACCATTGAGATCAAGTCCATCACGCACGGTGAGCGCCGGGGTGGGGCTGGGGGTGTCGACACAGGGTGTCAGGGTGCTGAGTCCTGAGTGGCCGGGTTGAAAGTCTGGGTCAGGGATGCTCTCCGGGAGCCCTGTAGGGAGCCCCCTGGAGACAACTGAGTTTTACAGCAAAACCCGTGGGCAGGGGCTGCCCGAGTCAGCGGTCACCAGGCCCTGCCGGAGGCGGTCCTCCCTGTGCATCACCTGGGGGATCGTCGCTGGTCCCCGTGGGGCACCCCAAATGGACCTTGGGGCAGGGCTGGTCGGTTCCTCCCAGGAAGGACCCAGCCTGCGCCAGGTTGCCTGTGGGAGTCCGGGGTCTCCCCCTGAGCTCGGTGGGCTCTGTGATTCCGCAGATATTGAGGAGAAGGGCGTCCGCATGAAGCTCACGGTCATCGACACGCCGGGCTTTGGGGACCACATCAACAATGAGAACTGGTGAGGACCCCTGGGGCTGACACTCCTGGAGGAGCGCCCTGACGGCCGCCGGGGCCTGTCTCGCGGCCTGCTCCGCTGCTGAACCCTCAGAGGCCCCCAGATCCTGGCCAACGTACAGTACCCTTGAGACTCGTGACCCCTGCACCTGCCAGGGTCAGGGGTCAGCACGGGAGGCTGGCTGGGGAGCTCTTGGGGAGGCTGCGGTCTCTGCTCAGACGGCCCCGCAGCCCGGGCCCTTGCCCCGGCAGGCTGAGGACGGGGCTGGGACGCGGCGGGAGAGCGGGCAGGCGCCGTGCCCCGGGGTGGGCTGACGGGGCCTCTGCCGGCAGCTGGCAGCCGATCATGAAGTTCATCAACGACCAGTACGAGAAGTACCTGCAGGAGGAGGTCAACATCAACCGGAAGAAGCGCATCCCGGACACGCGCGTGCACTGCTGCCTCTACTTCATCCCCGCCACCGGCCACTCGTGAGTCCCCCGTGGCCCCGGCCAGTGTGGCCAGGGGGCCTCTCGGCCGTCCCAGTGTGGAGCCCGGGCCATGTCTGTGACTGCCCCTGTCGCCGTGCTGGAAGAGCGGATGCAGCTCTGCTCCCAGTGGAGGACGGTGGCTGCCACTTGGGGTCCCTGCGGTGCTGTCCCCATGCCCTCCCAGGACGGGCTTCCAGTTGGGGGCGGGTGGCACGCTGGAGCCAATGGGCCAGGCTCTGGGGGCACCCGGGGCAGTAGCCTGTCCCGGAGGCTTGGCTGGGTGGGCCCGGGGCTGCTGGGGGCTTCCTTCCCCTTCTCCTTCCTCTCCCCTGCGAGGGGACCCCTCACCTAGGATGGAGCTCAGAGCCGGTCTCGCAGCCTGTGCTTCTGTCTGGCAAATGCCCTCTTCCTCTTTCCTGTCCCTTGTGTCCTTTTTTTCTGGCGGCTGTCCCTTCCTTTTTCCTGTCCCTTGCTCAGGGCTTGGCCGTCCGTGGCCTTGCCGGTGTGTCCACACCTAGGAGCCCCCACGGGCGCCCCGAGGGCCCTTTCTCAGCTGGAGGCGGCCCTGCCTGCCTCATCCTGTCGCCGTCCGTCTGTCTGTCCCCCTCGGCCCGTCGCTCACCCACACCATTCTGCTTCAGCCTCAGGCCCCTGGACATCGAGTTCATGAAGCGCCTCAGCAAAGTCGTCAACATCGTCCCCGTCATCGCCAAGGCCGACACGCTGACCCTGGAGGAGAGGGTCTACTTCAAACAGCGGGTAGGGCTCTCCACCTCCATCCGGGCCGTCGGACACCACACGCCAGGCCTTCCTCGGGGGAGAGCGAGCCCAGTGCGGGTGGGGATCGGTGGCCGCGTCCTCCTCCCTGCCGCCGTCCCGCTGCCGGCCGCCGTCTCCGCAGGAGGGCACGCCGGGGCCTGCGGCTTCCTGACAGGCCGCACGTCAGAGCCACCTGGGGAGCCGGGAGAACGAGGCCCCCGGGCCCCACGGAGCCTCCACCCCCGGTGGGCGTGAGCCGGGAGGCCTCTTGGTCTCATCCCTGAAGCGCTGGTTGTGCTCATCCATGGGCCCGGCTGCGGGGACGTTCCCAGCGGGCTGAGCGGAGGACCGCGCCTTCGCCGTGGGCGCGTGTGCCGCAGGGAGCGGGCCGCTGCGGGTCTGTGCTCGGGGTGGATGATGGCTGTGCGCGGCGTATCCGCGTGTGGGGGAGCCGGGGCAGCAAACGGTGGTGACGGTCTGACGCGGGCAGGTGCGTGCCGGGCTGCGGGGCTCCCGGGCAGCATCCAGGCCCCACCGTGACAGAGGGTTTCCAGGTGGAGCTCGAGGGACGACTCGCCATCCCAGAGCTGCTGTCTCCGGGGCGTGCTGGCCTACAGAGGGAGGACGGGGAGACGCTCGGGGCTCGGGTGGCTGCAGCGTGTCTCCCGGCAGGCCTGCAGCTCTCCCTCCTGCACTCGGGAGGCTCGAGAACTGGAGTATCAGGGTCCCCAGCCCTGTAGAGCCTGCCCTTGACCCCAAGCTGGGCCCCTCACTTTCTGGAGGTCACAGCGCAGGCCCATCCCGGTGGGTCAGTCCAGCCTGCTGTGCGGACGGCACCCACATCTCTCCCCTCCGGATCCCCAGATCACCGCGGACCTGCTGTCCAATGGCATCGACGTGTACCCCCAGAAGGAGTTTGACGAGGACCCGGAGGACCGGCTGGTGAACGAGAAGTTCCGAGTGAGTGCATTGGCCGTTCCCGGAGGCCCCCCGATTCCTGCCGGGGGATGCGGCAGGGTCTTCCAGCCTGTTCCAGTGGGACTGGGGATGCGGGTGGGATGGCCCTGAGCCATGGGAATGTGTTCTCTGGGCCAGAAGGAGTCAGAGCCCAAGTGTTCACATGGGGCTCTCTCGGGCCAAGGGTCTCCGTCCTGGGGGGCCCCGGGCTCAGGGCAGCTCCTCCCTGGGGCCCAGGAAGTGCACTGGCCTTCGCACACACGTGACCAGTGCTGCCTGTCCTTCCATCCCCCAGGAGATGATCCCGTTCGCCGTGGTGGGCAGTGACCACGAGTACCAAGTGAACGGGAAGAGGATCCTTGGCAGGAAAACCAAATGGGGCACCATTGAAGGTAATTGTCAAGCAGCTGGGGTCTCCAAACAGACCAGAAAACTCAAGCCGCTTCTGCCGGCCTGGAGCTTGGGCACCCAGGCCCCATCCGGGTGCTCCTGGGGCCTCATCTGCGGCATCGCCGCACTCAGCCGCCGGGAGGGGGCAAGTGGCTTGTCTGGGGCCCATAGCCATTAGCTGATGGAGCTGTGCCTTCACCCCGATCTCCCAGGAGACAGGGACGTATCCAGAGAGGAAAGGAGGGAGCCCTCAGGGGTCCTGCCGAGTTCTGGGTTTTGGTGTTTCGTAGCCGTGCTGTGTGACCCTGGGCAAATTGTTCCACCTCTCTGGGCCTAGGACAGGGCTGGGAATAGCGCCGTCCAGCTGTGAGAACCAGATGGCGCGCCCCTGCCAAGGTTCCCGGGACCCCACATCTTGGTGTCCTGCAGCTGCTGTAACAGATTAGCTGAGACCGGGTGGCTTGAAACAGACTAGCTGAGACCGGGTGGCTTGAAACAGAAATGTCGTCTGGTTTTGGAGGCCAGAAGTGAAAGCGTCAGCTCCGTTGGTTCCTCTCAGAGGCCCTGAGGGAGAACGTGTTCCAGGCCCCTGTCCTGGTGGCTGTCAGCCATCCTCCGTGTCTCTTGGGTCGTCCGCAGTCCCCGCTCAGCCTTCGGACTGTGTCTGTCTGTTCCTCAGGAGACCATCTGTCTGTCATTGGTTTTGCTTCCCCTGAAATCCATGGTGATCCCCTCTTAGGGTCTTTACCTTAATCACATCTCCAAAAAAACTCTCCAAATGGCCCCCATTCACAGGTGCCGAGGGCGTCAGCCGTTGGACGTGGCTTGGGGGACACAGTTGAACCCCCTTTGGGTGGTGGCGCCCGCGGAGGGCTGCCCTGGGTGCTGCTTCTCCTTCCACTCTGTCCGTCTCCCTCTGTAGATCAGAGGAGCCAGAAAGGACAGGTTTGAAGGCCCACGTTGTCTTTGCTCCCCTGGCTGAGGGCCCGGTGTAGACAGGTCTGGAAGGTGCTCACCAGCCGCCGTGCCCCTGCCTCCCACCCCCCACCCCCGGGACACTGAGCAAGTCCCTCAATCCCCCAGCCTCAGTCTTCATCTTTACCATCCTTAAGATGGGTGCTGTGTGTCAGGACCTTAGTAAAATGACAGACTGTCTCAGACTTTTCAAACTTTGGGGGCAGCAAACGCCCTTAAGAAAGGGATCATCGTGACGCGGGACAGTGCGCTCCCTCCCCGTCCTTCCCTCCCTCTGTGCCTGCTCGTTTTACATACATTATCCCACTGCGTGCTTAACGCCCCCTCCCGCCCCCACCCCTGCAGCTGACCCTGCACCCTCCTGCAGAGAGGCCCAGGCTGTGGCACCCAAGGGTTCACCCCTGCCCTGCCGAAGCCTGGGGGAGGCGTGGAGCGGCCCACAGACCCGCCGCGGGGCGCCCACGTAGGTGCTCGCGGGCGGGTGCTGCCGAGTGTTTTCCAGCGTCTTCTGGATCTGCGCTTCCACAGCCGTCCCCTCCTCTAGGGGTGTCTCTGCGGCCGCTCAGCTCCCGGCCACGCGGGCCGTCTCCCCATCAGGCTTTACCTGGGCTCATCCCGCTTCGGCTCTACCCCGTGCGGAAATGTTGCTGTTCAGGAACTGTTGTGCGGGCGCCCGTTCTGGAGGGTGGAGGAGTGTGGGATCAGAAGGGCCCGTGGGCACGTGGGGACACAGGACTGGGTTGGGGGCAGCCCGGGGCTGGACACGCCTCTGCTGCCCCCTGGTGGCCGACTCCGGCCCGCAGGCTCACCTTGGGGTTGTGAGACGGTTGCGAGGTGGCGGGTCTCCTGCAGCCTTCGTGAGCACCCCGGAGATTTCTGCCCCCCGTCCGTGCAGCTGGACCCAGCACCGAGCTGGCGGCTCTTCCTCTCCCGGGCCTTGCCCGCTAGTAACTGACCGAGCACGGGCTGCTCTGTGCTCCTCCCTGGCGAGCCTGGTTAACGCGCGCTTTGTCCTTCTCCTTGCCCCCCAGTTCCTGGTCCTGTTTCTTTGATCTTGGTTTTCGCCGTCCTGAGACGGTTCACCCACCCTTGGAAACTGCCTGGTGTGTTCAGGAGGAGGGTGGGGTGTGAGAGAGCACGTGGTTAGCTCATCGGAGGTGGGTGGCATTTGAGTCCCATCTTAGAGAGGAGGAAACCGAGGGTCAGAGAGGCCAGGAGAAGCAGCAGCCACACGCGCACACTCCCAGCCGTGGGGCTCCCTTCCCGCCGGCTCTCTCCACTTCTCCACGTTCGTCGCAATGCCACGTGTGAGTCTGTCGGCAGGAGGAGGTAGTGTGGGCACAGCCCCGTGCCGGTGGGGATGTGGGAGGAGGGCTGGGGTGTGGTGGGTGAGCAGCCGCTGGTAGAAAATCGCCCAGCTTGGCAAGGTGGAGACACTGGGGCTTTGTCTCCCAGCTTACGGGGGGCGATGGGGGAGACAGCCCATTCCCTGCGCTCTGAACCCTGATTCCCCAAGACCACAGATAGCGGAGCCCTAGTGGTGTGTTGGGTGCATGAAGATTTGATGACACACACGAGTCATGCAGCAGAGCTCTAGGGGGCACAGGGACACTGCCTCTCGAGGGGACCTGGGGACATCTGGGGGCCCCGTCCTGCCCCCTCCTCCCACGTCCGCAGAGCTGACCCCTGTCCTGCAGCCCGTGCTTTGGCGTCTGTGCATAGCCGGGCAGCGTAGGGTTCCCGAGCTCAGCGTCAGTGGTTACGAGCGTGGGAGAAGGCCCAGCAGGGCCCAGGCTCTCTAAATGCCACCACCCCCCGTTTTCAGGGTCCCCTGGGACATGCTGCTCTTCTCAGGAGAGTCCCCTCCCCTGGCTCCCAGTGAGGAGCAGTGGCCCTGGTGCCCTGCTGCGGCATGGCCGGGTTCCTGTGTCGTGGCCCTGCTGGACGGGAACCCTCGGGGGGCGGGTGCCTGGCAGGGCCTGCCTCAGGGTGTCTGCAGAGCCGGGCTCCTGTGGGGGCCCAGTGCTCCCCTGTGGGGTGGGGACTCCCACCCCCACCAGCCCACCCACCCAGGCTTCTCTTGGCCCCTGAACTACTGGGGGGAGGGGAGAGGCAGAGCGGGGGAGGGGCTTCGAGTGACCTTAAAGCTCTTTTTGTCTCCTCAGTCGAGAACACCACCCACTGTGAGTTTGCGTACCTTCGGGACCTCCTAATCAGGTGAGAGAGGGCTGTGGGGTGTTGGTCTTGGCCCCCTGCAGGCCCTGAGAGGGCCCTAAGTCAGGAGTATGGGCAGTGGGGGAGCAGCCAGAGGTCCTGGACAGTAGCTGACCCGCCCTCCCCAAGGAGGACCTTGGAAGGCCGTTGTCTAAAACGCCTCCGCGGAAATGAAGCAGGAAGTTAAAATCCTCCTTAATCTGTGTGAAGGCCTACCCCCCGGGTAGGAAGGGGCTGGGTTCTCATCACTGCATCCTGGGGCCCCAGGGGGTCTCTCGGGCGGGCATGGAGATAGTGTCCCCCACTCCCATCCCAGTGTCTTCTGACCCCACCACTCTGACCTAGCTGAGGCTTTCCCCTGGTTTTCCTTGAGCTCAGACAGGGAGTGGCCGTCCTTAAGCTGGTAGAGAGGGTGCCACGTGGCTGGGTCTGGGCAGGTAATGAGACAGTGGGGGCACCTGCCGTGGCACCCACCAGGAGTTCCCGGCTTCTCCGTTAGCAGGTGGGTGCATTCTAGGCATTAAGTGGAGGGGCAGGGCCATCCCGGGGCAGAGGGGCGTGGCTCTAGGTTGGGGGGTGGACTGTGGCTTCTGGGAGTGACCCCACCGTGTTGGATAGCCTGACTGCCCAAGACACCCACCAGGCCCTTCCGAGTCTCCTGTTGGGCTGCGAGAGAGGGAGAACCTGGGCACGGGACTGGTTCTGTCCACTCCAGCTCAGGGTGTAGCCCCAGGACCGGTGGTCAGCTGCTGGCCCCTGGCCTGGTGCTTCTTGGTGGCAGCAAGGACATTCAAGCGCTGTCCCCTCTGAGTGTGCACCCGGCCCCTACCCTTGGACTGGCCACAGGCTTGGCCCGGAGAGAAGGGGCCGTGTGCGTTAGAACATAGGTGTTCTGAGAAGGTCTGGGTCACTGTGGTAACTGCCCCCCACGCCCCCTGCCGTACCCCAGCCTGGGCCCACTTGCTGGGCCTTACAAGCCCTCCTGGGGGGCCCCCTGAAAGCCAGGCAGGAGGGATGGGGTGCAGGGGGAGCAGGCAGTGGGAGTCCCGGCGCCGGCCCTGTGGGGTCAGCGCCCGTGTCCCCCCATGTCCCCCCAGGACGCACATGCAGAACATCAAGGACATCACCAGCAGCATCCACTTCGAAGCCTACCGTGTGAAGCGTCTGCACGAGGGCAGCAACGCCGTGGCCAACGGCCTCGAGGAAAAGGGGCCCGAAGCCCAGGAGATGTAGACCCACCCTGCCCCCGGGACCCGCCCCTCCCCGGCCCTTTCCAGCACCGCCCCCAGGCCCGCCCACGTGCCCTGTTTTATTTTATATCATTTCCTCCACTTGCCGCCGTTCTCCGCCCTTCACACGCCCAGTAACAAGGTCACGTGCGCCCTCGTGCGTGGGTGCGTCCTTAGCCGCTCATTGCGGGGCCTGGACCCAGTCCTGGGACGGGAAGGGCAGGAGAGGGGCTGCGGGCCTAGTGCCAGGCCCCAGCCTCTGAGCAAGGCAGGCCTGTGCGGGGTGGGGTGGGGTGGGCCGGCCTGGAGCCCCTTCCTGCCCACTCCTCCCTACACGGCCCAGGCCATAACTCAGACCTGTAACTCTGACATCCTTCCCCCTTGCCCCCGGCCCAGGGGAGACTAGTTAATTCCATGAGATGCAAGTTGCCAATTGCTTAGACGTGGGGAGGCCCGTCAATGCCCGCCCGCCCGCGAGCCCGTCCTGCAGCAGAAAGTGCCTTTATCTCAGCCGTCCACGAGCCCACCTTCTCTCCCCCGCTGTCCCCGCCGCCGGCACTGCGGACACATCGGAGAGAGGGAGGTGTGTCTTCATCTCTCCATCGCCCCCCCACCCCCCAGGATTTGATTGAGCATGCAAGGGAAGGGAAGAGATGCCCCCCACTCCAGCCCCCCCCGCCCCGTGATTTGGGGGAAGGTCCCAGCAGGTGAAATCCGGTGGAGGTGCTGAGGGAAGAGGAGGTGACCATGTGGGAAGGAGGGGGCTGTGTGGGCTGGGGCTGGGCCGTTCAGAGCGGCCCAGGTGACCCCAGCGCCTGCCTGCACCGCCCCGCGTGACTGGGAGTGTTTCTGTCTGTCTGGACATCTCTGGTCTAAGATGCTCCACCCCGGGTACACCCGTTCAGCCCTCCTGGGCCAGGCTTTGCTGACACCTTGACCCCGGGAGCTTTTGTCACCCTAAATGTGCCTGGGCTCCCTCACCCCAGAACCCATCGTAAAGATGCCCCCCCCAAAGAAGGAGAGGTCAGGAGGCAGGTGTGCGTGGGCCCTCATCGGGCTGCAGCCCAGGCTGGCTTCTTGCGGGGGGGGGGGAGGGGAGGGGAGGAGATGCAGACAGGCCTGTGCGGGGGGGGGGGTGTGTGTGTGTGCGCGCGTGTGTACGATGTCCTTGCATTGTGTGTTCCCTCCCCACCTAAGACAGGAAGGACCCCTTAGCGAAACCGTTTACTTGCCGACTTGCCACGTTTTTGCCAAAACCAAGACTGCGAAGGAAACCTCCACCTTCGGCAGCGGGGCGAGGGCCCGGGGGGGGTTGCGGGGGGCAGCCTCGGGCGGGCCGGACTCGCTTTCCTTCTCTGTAGCCAGATCTCGGCAAATGGTGTTTCACCGGCACCTGTTTCCACAGTGGCCTTTTGCTATGTGCCTCCTGAGAAATTCGTCTTTTTGTATAAATAACAAAGTGTTGAGACTGTATTTCCTGAAATAAATGTCCAAACGCAAACCTGCTGGGGGCACGTGCTCCTCTTCCTGACCCCAGCGGCGCGGTCCCCTGCGGGAGAAGCCGGCCGGGCAGTGCTTGCCGGGGGCTGTTCAACCTCGTGACGGGGGAGCCGGTGTCGGGGAGGTCGGAAGCCCGAGGGTACGTGGAAAGCCAAGGGCAAAGCTTTCCTAATGGATAAGGAGGCTGGGAAGGGTTTCCCACCGCGAGGCGCCGCAAGCCGCTTCCGTTCCTGTGTTGTTGGAAATAAAGTTTCTCTAGTTGAGTTTCGCCCTATCAGATCGAGCCCTAGGAACTGGTCAGAATTTGACAGTAATTCCCTACCAGTGACTTGTTCCTGGGGAACGTGGCCCCGAGGAGAGGGAGAGGTTCCGGAGGCTGCCGTGGGCGCGTCTCTCTGCACAACACCCCCTTCCCCTTCCCCCTCCCCGGGGTGCTCGGGACCAGAGCCCTTTTCTGGGCATTAGCACGTCACCGTGATCCGGGCCGCCTCGAACCACGGAAATCATTCCGTCCTGGTCCCGGAGGCTGGGTGCTGGCGGTGGAGGCGTCGGCAGGCTGTCCTTTCCCCGGCCTGCGCCGTGCCTGCTTTCCTCCTTGCGGACAAGAAACGGATCTCTCGGAAGGCGCCCCTGTTGAATTTGGGGCCCCTCTTCAGGATGGGTTCGTCTCCTTCTCAAGTCCATCTGCAAAGACCCCGTCTCCAGATAAGGCCGAGTTCTGAGGTTCTGTCTGAGGACATGAATGGGGGGGGGGCAGGTGCTTTTCAACCCAGGGCATCCAGTTCCTCCTCCGTCGCTGGGCCCCAGGGACAGGGTGGCTGCAGAGGCCCCCGCAGCAGGGCTCAGATGTGGGTTCAAGGTCCGTGGGTTTCATGTGCAAATGAATCAGTGGGCAGAGGCCACATGAATCACATGCTCCCTGGATTCTGGGGTCAGGCACTGCCGACCCCTGCTGGGGGCACGGGAGGAGGACAAGCAGACCAGGGTGGGGGCTGCGGGGCCGTCATCTCAGGCTCTTCCCAGCTCTCTCAGCGACTGTTCTTGAACTTCTTGACCCTGAATCTTCCCCTTCCCGCCCTCCGGACCGAAACAACCCGCATCTTCACTCCTGCTGGACACCCACGTCCGGCAGCTGCTCTCTTGAGCCTGACCCCCACCAGGGCCCAACACCCCCTCCAAGCCTTGATCTCCGTTCCGGAATCTGGCTTCTCCCCCCAGGGGCTGGCTTACCGGGTCTGGCCAGCTCCCCGTCCCTGGCGCTGCTGGTCCCTCACTCACCAGCCTGACGGGGACCGGGACGCGGGCTCTGCCCAGCCCGCCTGCACTTCCCTCCAAGGGCAGCCCAGGAATGCCAGTGGCGATGGGGGCTCTCCCACCCAAGCAAGCAGATCCCCTGCTCTAGATCCGGGTGACCAGCTGTCCCAGTCTACCTGGACACGTGGGGTTTCCAGGGATCTGGAACTTTCAGCGCTTAAACCTGGAAGGTCCTAGGTGAGCCGGACAAGTTGCTTACCCTGTGGAGACCCCACACCACCGTGCCCCTCCCACCGCTCAGGGTTGTGGTCTTGGACTGCTCCGCCCAAGGGGCTCTTAGGGAGTTGGGCTGTTGTCAAGACATCCTGGGGGTGAGCAGGAGCCTCCAAGGCCCAGCCAGAGCATCAGACTGGCTCCGAGCACCTGTGGGGGTGGGATGTCCTGAGGGAGCTGTGGTGACCAGGTGTCCTATGCTCCCGCCTTCCCTGCTCTGGGCTTCAGGGTTTGACCAAGCCTGGAGAATGATTCAGTGAAGGGGCAGTTTTTTGGGGGAAGGGGGTGCTCTTCCAGACCCTGTCTTGTGTGTGTCGCCTCCTGGGGGAACCATGCAGGTGGCCCCCACCAGGGGGAGAAACCAGAGAGACATCAGCTGACTAAGGGGTCTCTGGATCTGTATCTAGGGATATGCCCCCCCATTGTTAAACATGACATAGACCAAGTAGATGATGTGGAATGTGGGAAATGCCAGGGAAAAAAAAATACCCCACAAGGAAATGAAAAGCCTACCGTCCTCCCTAGTGCCGACTCTGGGGGCGGGGCTGGCATCATTGTCATCTGGGTGCCTCTGCTTTGCTTTGTGTCCTGCTTGATTTGGTCTCGGGGGCGCTGGGAAGAGGAAGGGGGGGCAGGAGGGAGAGTGGGAGCCACGCCGACTTCTGGCCAGACCCCAGTGTGAACAGCTGAGGGGTTTGGAGGCATCCTGTCTTGGGGACCACCCTGCAGGGGTCCCCTGCTCCCACTCACCCCTAGCAGGTTGGCCGGACCCTTCCCAGATGAGGCTGCGTTGTCCAGGCAGGAGCCCTCTGTCCCCGGCCCTCTCCTTCCCCCTTTTACCCGCTCGCCCCCATACCTCCCCCTGAGGAAGGAGAAGGGGGCACAGGCCTCCAAGTAGGTCAGGCCCAGCTCAGGTGTCCCGGATGGTGGAAATTGGGACTCGCAGAGCAGACCAGATGCATTTCCTGCCTTGGCGCCTAGAACACTTTGCAGGTGTGTGCGCGGCCCCAACCACAGTCAGGAGGGGCCCGGGGAAGCAGAGGCAGCTGTATCAGGGACGCGGGCCTAACGCCAGCACATGGGATTTGTCGCTGTGAGGAGCCCAGATCCGAGAGCCTGTCCTTGCAGAGACCCAGGGAGGCTGTGGTCTCCGCCGACCCAGGCAGGCTGCAGACCCCCGCCCTGCCTGCACTCCAAGGGCGCTGGCCCTTTCCAGAAAGTAAGACGTCCCAGCCTTTCTCTGATAATATTGGCCCTACCTGCTCCCTGTAGAAAGTGTGAAAAATAGACAAAAGCCAGAAAACAACCACCCTGACAGCGAACACAGAAACCCCCTGTTGCCAGTCCACTAGCTAATGGATAGGAGGTTAAGAAGTGCTTTTAAATACACTGGCATAATAATAATAATAATAATAATGATAATAATAAAAAATAAATGCATTGGCAAACTTTGTTGTGTTTGTCCTTCCAAAACAGCTCAGACTGAGCACACCCCTTTGTAACCCATGTTTTCACTATCAGGGAGGGTTTTCCTACTTCGTTATGTTTTCTTGGAAAACGAGACTTTCATGGCAGCACATTGGTCCCATACACCTGCCTTATTGTGGATGGCTATGGTTCACCCCCGTCCATGGGCTGCGCCGGGAGGGCTGGAGGGGCGTGAGCCATCCCTGTCCTGCTCAGAGGTGAAAGAGGTTCCTGGTGGCAGGAAACTGCTGGAGACGGTTCTGAAGCCCACGCCGTCAGGGTCTGTGTAGACCCAGAGCCAGGAGGGGCCCCGGGATCGTGTGGACCCATCCGTCCCCCTCCTGCCCGTTTCCCTCGAGGCTCTCGTTACTGCCCTTTGGCATGTGGGAGGGCAGAGCGTCCTCGTGAAGTCGTGCACACTGGCCATCAGGGTCTCATGGAGTTCAGGGCTCACGCACAGAGCACGGCTTTGACCCTGTTACCGAAATGCTCATTTCTGAGCTCCTTTTCCACGTAGATTCAAGTAGGCAGCTGGGCGTCTCCCGACCGGGTCTGCCAGGGAGACCCCGGCAGGTCACCTCTCACCGATCATATATTGAGGACGCCCCAGAGGCCAGAGGGGGTGGGTTGGGAGGGAGGGTAGGAGGCAATGGCCCCTGGGCCCTGCCCTGGGTCACTCATGGTCCGAGATGACCCTGATCAGTCCCTCAGCTTTGGGAGGGACAGGAAGGCCCAAACAGCCTTGTGATCATCGGTCACTGTGGTTTACGTGCCGAGGGAGAAGTTCCAGGCCTGAACGGTTGGATAATGGGAGACCCGGCCCATGATGGGGCAGGCATCAGATGGGGCCTCCGTCATCAGGGGGAGCATGGAGTTGGAGGGGATCAGGAGGCCGAGAGGTGGGAAGTGGCAGAGGGTGGGGGGTAGGGTGGGGGGCTGATTCTGCCCTAAGCCAAGTCCCTCCCCGCACCCCTGCAAGGCTGGCCTCACCACCCTCCTTTCTCCCATCTGGGTGAGCCCCAGACACTCTCCCGCTGCACCCCTGCCTGGTGCCCCGCCCCCCAGGGCAGCAGGGCTTCTCCAGGGACACCTGATCCCCACGCAGGGGTCCCCGGCCAGTCCTCCGCGGTTCTGTGGAGAGCCCTGGGCAGCCGCTCAGCTGCCGTTTCCCGTTTCCCGGCCGAGCGGCGGATCCCGACAGCAGAGTGCCGCTGAATGGATGCCCGGAGCCCAGGGAGAAAGCATCTTCCTTCCTGTCAGCGAGGACGGCTGTAAATAATGAGAATAAAGAGGGAGTATGAATAATTAAAGCTGCCCAGAGTGAGTGGGTCTTGAACCGTCTGCCTGATTTAAAAACTAATTACTTGGAGAGTGTCACTGGCAGGGAACGGCTGCCCCTTTTCCACAACGCCTTCCTCCCCCTCCTCCCTCTCCTTCCCTCTCTGTCTCTCCCCTCCTCTCCACTCTGTTCCCCTCCTCTCCCCTCCCTCCTCCCCCCTCCAGAGGTGCGGGACAACAGCATCAGCCAGTCCTGGCACACGGAAACCGCCACGGCATCTCCCTGCGTAACGACTTCAGTAGAACCTGCCCCCCCAAAAAACCCAAGTCCTCTGAAGGAAACAGCCACATGGAGGGACCACATTGGGGAGGTGTCGAGGACCCACGCAGGCAGAGCTGAGTCTGGAGCTGGAGCATTCGGGAGACCCCAGGGGCAGCCTCACCAGCCAGGCCGGGGTGGACACGGCTCAGACCTGGCCTCCGCAGCCTGCCCAGAGCCCCTTGAGGGGGCTGGGGGAGGCGTGGCCCCAGGTGGTGGCCCTGGCTGGGTGGCTCCTGGACACATGGCCCTCAGAACGTCTTTGCGTGTCAGGAGTTGGGGTGGGGGGTTGGGAGGGAGTGTTTATGGGGACAGAGCTTCAGTTTGGGCAAAGAGAATGTTCTGGAGGTGGGCGGCGATGGCGGCCGTACAACGGTGTGAATGTGAACGCCTCCGAACTGTGCACTTAAAAAAGGCTAAAATGGTAATTTTATGTTCTATTTTACCACAATTTTAAAAATAAGTATGTAAAAAAAGGCTGTCTGTGTCTCAGGCCCACTGGGTCTGGGGCAGGCTGGTCTCATGGAGGAAGATATGGTTCCAGCATGTTCTAGCATGACAGAGGGTGCGTCTCTGCATCTCCCGCTGGAGAAGGGGGCCTTGGGGCTGCGGGGGGGCCTCTGCCAGGGGAAGGGAACACTGTGCCCTCCGGCCTGCTGCAACTGGGGCTTTGAGCGCTGGGTGGGGGTAGGACCAGCAGTGCCTCCCAGACGGTCAGCTGTGGGCTTTGCGGACATGGCCTCAAGGGGGCGTTGCTGAGTCTCGGGATTTGCAACCAGATTAATCACTGGATCCCTGCTCTGGCTCTGGGGCAGGTCAGAATCCTGCAGGAAGTTCCCTTCCCCTCCTGCTCCCCAACCCCTGCCTTTCCCCACCCCTCCTCCTCACGGTCCTGTCTGGAGCTCCAGCTCCCCCAGGCAGCCGGGGATCCGTAGGGGAGAGAAAAGTCCTTCCCTGTAGCAGAGGGCCCTGCTGTTTGTCCTGCCCTTCAGGGTTTACAGAGAGTCCCACTCCCATGGTGCCTTTGGAGAAGGCCCATCAGGGGCTGCCAGCGCCACTGTCCCGATGCGGAGACAGCTCGTGCAGCGGGGCGGTGGTGGAGGCTCCCAGGGTTCCTCCTCTGGGGGCCCTGCTCTGTGGGAGCTGCTTTGGGCAGCCCTTCCTCTGCTGCCACCCTCCCTGGGAGGAGTGGGGCTGGAACACAGCCGTATCCGATGTCACCGCGCCGGGCTGCCTGTGGTCTCAGAGCAGGGAGCGCGTGTGTGTCTGCGTGTGCACAGGTGAGCACTCCAGCAAGCACGCGTGCCCCATAGCACAGGATACAGGGAAGCACACGGGGTCAAGAGAGCCCCCTGGTTTGGGACTGCAATCGGTGTCCCCCCCAAATTCACATGTCGGAGCCTACCCCCAATGTGATGGATGTTGGAGGTGGGGCCCTTGGCCAGTGACTAGGTTTCTTCAGGATGTGATTCATGCTTTATAAGAAGGGACAAGATAGCTCTCTCTCTGCCAGTGTGCGCACTGAGGAGAGACCATTGGAGCAGTGAGAAGGCAGCTGTCCACAAGCCACAGAAACCCTCTCACCAGGAGCAGAATCTGTCTGTCAGCACCTTGATCTTGGGCTTCCCAGTCTCCAGAAGTGTAAGGAATAAATTTCTATTATTTAAGCCACCCAGTCTATGGTATTTTCTCACATCTTCCCAAGCAGATGAAGACAACCATCATCATCACCACCACCACCATCATCATCATCACCACATCACCACTGTCACCATCACCATCACCACCCATCATCACCATCATCACCACATCACCACCATCACCATCATCATCACCATCATCACCATCACCACCATCACCATAACCAGCACCATCACCATCACCACCATCACCATCATCATCACCACCATCACCATCATCATCGCCATCACCACCATCACCATAACCAGCACTATCACCACCATCACCATCATCATCACCACCATCATCACCATCATCATCACCATCACCACCATCACCATAACCAGCACCATCACCATCATCATCACCACCATCATCATCATCACATCACCACCATCACCATCATCATCACCATCACCACCATCACCATAACCAGCACCATCACCACCATCACCATCATCACCACCATCACCATCATCATCACCACATCACCACCATCACCATCACCATCACCACCATCACCACCATCATCACCATCATCACCATCATCACCACATCACCACCATCACCATCATCACCACCATCACCACATCACCACCATCACCATAACCAGCACCATCACCATCACCACCATTATCACCACCATCACCATCATCATCACCACCATCATCACCATCACATCATCATCACCACCATCATCACCATCACATTATCATCACCACCATCATCACCACCACCATCACCACCATCATCACCATCACTATCACCACCATCATCACCATCATCGTCATCACTGCCATCATCACTCTCAGCACTGTCACCACCATCATCACCATCACCAACATTATCACCAACACGCTGAAGCTGACATGATGGCCTTAACTTGCTCCTCTGCCCCAGAGTCAAAAGGAATGAAAAGCAGCGGCACCTGCCTGGCTCAGTCTGTGGAGCACGTGACTCTTGATCTCAGGATTTTGAATTCGAGCCCCACATTGGGCATAGAGATTACCTAAAAATAAAATCTTAAAAAAAAAAGTGGGAGGGAGGAGAATGAAAACCAGCCGGACGGTGGAGGGTAGAACTGACAGCAGAGGAGAAAGTGAGCTGTTTGCAGCCCCTTCTGGTGCCCATTCTGCTGTCCAGGCCTGTTCACACATGCTGCCCACCTTCCCTGCTAGATTGTTTAACATCTTTATCATGAAGTCCTTGTCTGATAATTCTAACCTTTCAGCCATCTCTGGGTCTACTTCTACTGACGATTTTTCTCCTGATTATGGGTCACGTTTTCCTGCTTCTTTGCATGTAATTTTTTATTTACCCCAAATGCTAATGTGTAAAAAACCCAGGAGTGTGCAAAATAAATGTATTTCTCCCGGAAAAAGAATATGACCCTTCTTTCAGGCCGTGAGCGGGAGGGGCTGAGCTCAGCCAGTATGCAGCTGAGCTGGCTCTCGGCTTGGATGCCGCGTTCATTAGATCCATTTCCCCACTGGCTTCCAGGGTAAGATGAGGCCTTTCCCTTTAGTGACTGGGCGAGAAGATGACAGCATGATAAAGTTAATGTGTGTCTCCGTGTGAAAGGTGGGCGGAGTGTGCTCCTATGTGGCTGGCATGGCAGGGGGCAGGTGTATGGAGGGGGAATGCTGTTGAACAGGTGGCCCTTGGTGTGCAGAGACGGGTGGCAGTTCTCAAAGATGGCAGAACACATCTTGGAAGCTTAGACGTTACTGCTGTGATTGGAGAAAATGGTGATGGGCTTCCTCTGCTGACACCAGCCCCCTCACAGACCCTGGGAGACGGTTCAGGGCTTCCAAATCAACTGGCCACAGGCCACGTCTGCTTCCACGTCGTAGGAAAATGTGAACACCCCAGTTCTCCCTCCAAACCCCAGCGCATGGTGCATTGCCCCCCCGCCCCCAAAGGAATTCACCACTAGGAAGCAGAAACTGCCTGATCCTGGACCGGATCTCTGCGTCCCAGCCTCGCCCACAAGAGGGGCTCCCATTAGCCCCACTCAGCTCCCTGCCACATCTCCCACAGAGCTTTTTGGCTTTTGTCAGCTCAAGACAGCCCTAGAAATCTGTGGAAACCGAGGGGGGGTGTGTCCGATAGAGCTGGAACTCGGTAATTTAGCAATTACTGTAACCCACACTTGTAATTTCGGGGGCTTCTCGTAATTCTTCTTTGTACGCTCTCTCTCTTTTAAAAAATACGCGGCTCTAATAGCTTTCTCTTTAATGCTCCAAAGCCTGGCGTTCACCGCCCCCCCCCCACCCCAGGCAGCTGCAGAGCCCACAAAGTGTGCAGACGGCGTTTGTGCTTCTTTTCAAGGATTAAAAAGGTTAATTTAATGTTCGGCAGCTCCCCAAGGAAATTGAACTTGCTCTTTGCAATTGTGCATGACTTCAAAGCCCAGAATCCATCCAGTTTGATCATCGGTGTGGACTGAAACCCGCCGCAAGGTTTAATCGGCCCACCTCCCAGGCTCTGTTATTAACCAGTCCCTTTACTGCTCCCCGAACGCTCGAGCGCCACTCATGCTCCTTGGCCTCCATTCATGTGATTACCTGTTTGTTCATTTAAGGAAGGTTTGTTTTGAGAACCTCTGTGTGCTGGTAATATGCTTCCTATGGGGAATCTAAGTCATAAAACGCAGGATCTCTTCTCGGGAGTTTGTACGTGGTGGGGAAGACAGATGACCGTCTCATAAGTCTAGTTCAGAGCAGAGCTGGCACAGGGGCTGTGGGAGCGGGGGTGGGAAGGATGGAAGGAAGCCGGAGAGACAACGCCGGGGGAAGGGGCAGCACTTGGCTGAGGCAGTGGTGAGCATCCGGGCATGAGAGAGAAAATGGGCAGGAGACAGCTCCGAATATAGGCAGGGCCATGTTGGGAAGAGCCTTGGGGGCGATGGTGAGGAATTTGAGCTGCGTTTCGCAAACCATCGGAGCTACTGAAGACTTTCCTTAAGGGATATGACACAGATTTGCTTCTAGAACAATGCTGTGGAAAGGAACTTCCGGCAGCCTTGCCAGTGTTCTACAGTGGAGGTGTCCTGGGCAGCAGCCATGAGACCCTATTAAAAATTTGAAATGTGGCTGGGGCATCTGAGGAATCGCATTTTTAATTTTGCACAAACTTGTCTACCATATTGGATGGTGTGGTTTTAGACAGCGTTCTTTATAAGCAGCGCAAAGACCGTGTTGATGCTGGATGAGGACAGGAGATGAGCCGGTTAGGATGATCTGTGATGACCCAGGTGAGAAGCATTAAGGATCTGGCATAAGGCAGGGTGCCTGGATGGCTCAGGGCATGATCCGGGGTCCTGGGATCGAGCCTGGCATCAGGATCCTTGCTCGGTGGGGAGCCTGCTTCTCACTCTCCCGCTGCCACTCCCCCTGCTTGTGTTCTCTCTCTCTGCCAGATAAATCAATAAAATCTTAAAAAAAATTAAAAAGAATCTGGCATAGGGCAGAGACTGAAGAGGAGATGACAGATTTGAGAGAGATGTTGAAGAGCCAGGCATTGGCTATGGCTTGGAGGGAGAGGGGGGATCTTAAATGACTTATGAATTTGTTACTGTGTGCCTGGGTGGGGGTGGTTCTTGTGTCACAGAGAAAACTGGACACACACACATACACACACAAATGTATTTTATATGTTATTAATACTACTATAATTCATTATGTATTAAAATACATTGTATATATTATATAAAATATGCATAGGTATATTTTATATGTACATAAAATATATACTTACTGTGTAAATATATGACATATATACACACACATACACCATAACAGACCTTGAGTAAGAAAACCAAAAAAAGAAAAAACATTGAAAATGGTAGACTAATGAAATTTAATAAGATAGTTAGGACTGCCTATTTTATTTTTACCAAGTAATGTAAATGACATAAATCACCGGTTAAAAGGAAATGACTCTAGAATCAGGTCAGAAGACAAACTCGGTTATACATATTTATAAGGGACATATATATTAAATAAAACAATTCAGTCAAGTTAGACACAGAAGAAGGAAAAAGTGCACTAGATTAGCCAAACAAACCCAGAAGTATCAGGGTCATAATATCGACACCAGCTAGCATTCAGCTCAAGGGCAGAAGCACTTAGGGGCTACTTAGGGAGTAGAACAACATGGTATGAGATCTGGAGGACCAGGGGGAGGCGCCCAGAGGGCAAGCCGGTCAGCATACTGTGACTTGCCTCTCTCCACACATCACAGGAAAAGTAAGACCAGAAATAAGTAAGGCTGCAGAGAGTTCGAAATTCGGCTCTAGACGGAGCCCACAGCTGTGTGTTAACCATACCCTGGGGCTGGTGTATTTTCTCTTCGAGCGACCGTGGACATTTACGAAAGCTGATTCTAGGCTACGCCACAAAGAAAACCTCAACAAAATCCCCCCAAGAGGAAACACTGCTGAGTACATCTGACTTCAGTGTAATAAGACGGAGAATCAATAACAAAAATGAACATAAAAAAATTAACTATTAAAATGGGTGCCTTAACTAATTGATAAAATTGTAAACCCCAGCAGCGTAATGGTCCAAAATTCATATAGACAGTAATTCCGGGGTTTTACTATAAGCTTTGGCTCTGGGCCGTGTTCCCAGATTTGTCTCTATCTATCCCACATGAACAGAGCAGAGCTTCCTGTTAGTTGGGAAATAGTTGGGTGTCTAGATCACACGCACCCTTAAAAATATATTGCTCGCTTCAGCTAACAAATCGATTTAGCACGTCGATACTGATGGAGTAGGGTAAAAATAACCATCTCTCCGTTGTGCCCTTGGGTGGAAAACTGGATGTAGCAAGGGTGGGAAGAGTTAAAGAATTTTATGCATTCGGAATATTTAAGCTACGTCAGCAGTAATGTGAAGTCAAGCCACATATCTTTCTAAAACAAAACTATCCTTAATGAGAGGATAAATCCCAATAGATTAATGATATTCTATATGAGAGCCAGATGTTATCGTCTTGACCTGCAGATGATCATAATGCCTCCTCACAGGGTCTGGCAATAGTTTTCATTTTTTTTTAATACTTAAAAAAAAAGATTTTATTTATTCATTTGGAAAAAAACAAAAAACAAAAAAAAACAGAGAAAGCCCAAGCAGGGGGAGAGGCAGAGGGAGATGGAGAAGCAGACTCCCTGCTGAGCCGGGAGCCCGACGTGGGGCTCGATCGCAGGACCTGCAGATCATGACCCGAGCCAAAGGCAGACGCCCAACCAGCTGAGCCACCCACGCGCCCCAGTAGTTTTCATTTTTTTTTTTTTTTTAACCTGGGTAGAGACATTCCTTATCAGATGTGACCTGCGCATGGGTAGAAAAGAAAGCAGTTGGAAAAGACCCACTTTGTGACCTAAGCTATAATCCATTTTGTGACCTCTCCATGGATGTTTGAAAAGAGGCAGTATTACGGAAAACCCTATTTTTCTGCCCATCTGTCTGTTAGTCTTCTACTGCTTTGTAACAATTGACCCCCAAACAGTAGTGTCCAACGACAGGCAACCATTCACTCCCAGTCTCTGCGGCTCAGGAACTCAGGACCAGCGAAGGGGGAAGGTCCCCCCCCAGGGTCTCTCGACAAGGATACGATGTTGGCCAAGGCTGCCGTGCCGGGAAAGCTTGACTCGAGCCAGAGGATTTGCTTCTACGATAGCTCCGTTCCTCTGGCTGTTGGCAGAAGCCACGTGGGCTCCTTGCCACGTTACAGCTGGCTTCCCCGGAACGAGTGACGTAAGGGACAAAGAAAGAACATGAGCCGACCAGAAGCCGTGATGACTTTCAGGCCCCAATCTTGGAAGTGATGCACCGTTATTCCTGTGTATGCCACGGGTTACACAGACCACCCTGGGGGCCAGCGGGAAGGGAGGACACAGGGCTCTTCTTGATCTATTTATAGACATGGCTAGAAATTTCTTTGACCTTATGAATTGTGTTATTAAAATACTTTGTCCATTTTTTTCCCCATTCGTCGGACTATCAACGGAGAGAAACGGTTATTGTCAACCACTGCTGTTCTGAATCTTTTTGTATTCGGACCCTTTTTGTTAATAGGTTTTGCTTCCATATTAATCAGCAGTATGACGAAGGAAATGATTTTTTCACTGTGGATCTTACTTTGATCATGATAAAATAGCTGCGCATTTTGGTATCTTTCGCTCTTGGTACTGTGCTGACTGGTCAGAACGTGCCCACCCCCGTTTTCTGTTTGTTTGTCTTTCCCTGATCGTGTTTGCCTGCCTGCCGTTTTAAATTTTAACCTCTCCTTAATATTTAATTTCTCTTTTGTTTTGGAAGAACCTCTGGTAAACAGCATATCCCTGTAAGTTTTTTTTTTTTAATCAAAGAAAACGCTCATTTACTTTTGTCGTTATGACAAACTCATTTGGTTTTAATGCTTTTGTCTTTTTTGCTTCTCTGTTTTCATGTGTGTGTGTGTGTGTGTTCTAAGTCCTCTGGATTTTTCTCTACAGATTGTATTTTTACCTTCCTGGCATAGTCTCTGAATAATCTGTAAGGGAGTTACCTCTTGTTAATTCTGTATTTAATGGTTTTTTTAAAAGATTCTATTTATTTTTATTTGAGAAGAGAGAAAACATGAACAGGGGCGGGGCACCGGGGGACAAGCCCCCCGCTGAGCAGGGAGCCCGATGTGGGGCTCGATCCCAGGACCCTGAGATCGGGACCTGAGCCGCTTAACTGACGGAGCCCCCCACCTGTAAACTTAAGTACATTAAAATGTCTATGTTTTCAAAGTTATCTTTTAATTACACTAAAGCATGTGCATTGTTTTAAATGTTAAATAATCTTAAAAGAAAGTAGCAAAAAGTCACCAGTTTCATACCCTGTCTCTCCCCCAAAATTCATAGGTGGGAATGCTGACACCGCACCCCCCCCCCGCCGCCACCTCCAGTGACGGTGCCTTTGGGAGGTGGCCAGGTCATGAGGGCAAAGCCACAGGAATGATATTAGTTCCTTTCCTTAGAGACCCTTCCTGCCGCTGGAGGAGACGCTGAGCAGAAGGTCTGCGAACCCGGCAGCGAGCCGTGGCCAGAAGCCGAATCTGCCGGCAGCGTGATCGTCGGCTTCAGCCTCTAGAACTACGAGACGTTCGTGTCTGTGGCTTAGAGGCTACTCTTCTTTGGTATTTTGTTACAACCGTCTGAACGCTATTTCTTCCCACCTCGCCTCTGAGATCCCTTTTCCAAGCCTATTTCATCTCGTCTTGATTTGGGTTTTGGCTCACACCTCCGTCATGCGCTTCTGCGACCGTCCTTGACGTGGCCCACAACGTCCCTTGGCGGAGAACGGAGACGTGTCCCCGCACGTTCTCTCCCGCCCCCACACCCCCTGCCCTGCTCCCTGTCCATCTATTACGGCACCCGGTGGGTTGAAATCTTTATTTAGAGTTTGGATTATTGGGATCGTGCAATAAGGAGTTAGAAAAAACCACCACCGAGGTAAACACTGTTACTATGTTTACATTTTCTTCCCTGTGTCCGCGCTCTTCTTACAGTTAATATATATATTCGTCAATAATATCTAATTAGATATTGTTATTTGGTTACACGACTGACCAGGTCACGGTCACAATTTCGTCCTAAATTCTCTAACACCACACTAGGTTCTATGTCCCCCACGATTATTATTATTATTTTTTAAAGATTTATTTATTTATTTATTTGACAGACAGATCACAAGCAGGCAGAGAGGCAGGCAGAGAGAGAAGGGAGGAAGCAGGCTCCCCGCTGAGCAGAGAGCCCGATGCGGGGCTCGACCCCAGGACGCTGGGAACATGACCCGAGCCGAAGACAGCGGCTTTAACCCACTGAGCCACCCAGGCGCCCCTGTCCCCCACGATTATTACAGCAGATGCTTCATGCATCTCTCCCGCGGCACCTGCTGGACCCCCACTTGTCCTCCCGGGGCTCTGCTCTCTCCGGTTGCCATCCCCCTCTCCGTCCATGAACGTGCAACTTCTCTTTCCTTCCCACTGGGGTGTGCGGCACCTGTTTCCCAGATCAGGTGTCTCCCAGGGGCTTCCCGAAAACGCCCCAGGGATGCGTTTCCTGAGGCTTCGCCTGACGATGTCTTTGCTCTGCCTTCACCCTTCGCCTGGACGCCGAGCGCTCGCTGAAAACCGCTGCTCTGGGAACACCCTGACGGGATTGCGCTTTTGTCTTCCAGTCTGCTCCTACGGGGGTGAACTTGGGGCCTTTTGTGTCCTTTGCACGTGGTCTCTTCTCCTCTCCGAAGCTGTTCGGATCATTTCTCTAGCGTCGCAGTCCAAATACGCCTGTGAGCTTCCTCGACACACGCGTTTAAAATTCACCACGCTGCCTCCTTTCTAGGTGTTTTCCTTGGGAGTTGAGCTCAGGGACTTTGGTCACCTCGACCTTGGGCTCTCTCTGGTGTATACTGGTGGCCACGAAAGAAGTCTGAGTGGGGAGGGCTGACGACTCCCTCACAGCTCTGCTGCCCGATGCTGGTGCATCCAGACTCAGAAGAAGGTCTTCCACATATGAAAATCCTTATTCAGCAAATGACAGGCACCGGAGAGTTCAGGCAACGTGGCTGGAGGCAGGCTCAGCTCCCAGCATCTGTCTCTCCCTCACCCCCCCTACACCTGTACGGATGGCTCGTCCGCTGCTTGCCCCAGCTCCCAGCGGTGCCTTGAGCTTACAAAACTGTGGGGTTTTCCCTTCATCCCTGGCCGGGTGGCCCTGCCACAGTCCTTGCTGACCTCGCTTCGGGAGGATGAGGACCCCCCCAGGCAAGAAGACCTTGGACCCTCCTATTACTTCCCAAAGAAGAACTTCACGGTGTCCTGTCTGCCTTTGGCCAATTCCCACTGCTCCCAAAGGCGGATTTTTGACAATTGTGTCCGGTTTAATGCTTGTTTTTTTGTGGAGCGAATTCACTGAGCCCTTCATACCATCGCAGCCCAGAAGGACCTCCGGCAGACTGAGGTTTAAAAAACCGGGCCACCTGGGTGGCTCAGTGGGTTAAAGCCTCTGCTTTTGGCTCAAGTCATGATCCCAGTGTCCTGGGATCGAGCCCCGCATCGGGCTCTCTGCTCAGCAGGGAGCCTGCTTCCTCCTCTCTCTCTGCCTGCCTCTCTGCCTACTTGTGATCTCTGTCTGTCAAATAAATAAATAAAATCTTAAAAAAAAAAAAAAAGAAAACCATATGGCCGGACAACCTCGACAGATACAGAAAGGTAAGGGATAAATGCCATGGCCACTTACGAGTAGTGATTATAAACTTAATCTGTGATAATGGTTGTCTACCAAAACCTGACAGCAACTTACTGGCGAAATGTTAGAAGCTGTCTCTTCAACGTGAGAAGCCACTCCAGGAGCTCCAAACACAAATGGATTTTTTTTGAAGATTTTATTTTTAAGTCATCCCTATACACCCACCGTGGGGCTCAAACGTAGAGCCCTGAGATCAAGACTTGCATGTTCTACTGACTGAGCCAGCCAGGGGACCCCCAACGGATTTGACGTAGGAAAGGAGAGGTTGTAGGTCAGGAGATGGCCGGGACAGTGACCTTGGAATGCATCACCATCTGTGTGGCTCCACAGCTGGGATCCAGAGGTCCTCGTGCGGCGCAAACCTCACACCCGTGGGGCTGGAGACGGGCAGCTGCTCTGTGCCCATCCCCCCACCAGCGCCGCAGGAGAGAGCTACGACCCCGTGTCCCCGTACCTTCCACGTATTACATACGTGCCTCTGTTCTAGACCCTAAACACTTTTGGTATCCTACAAAAGCAAGGCAGTCGGGGAAACGTGGCTCTGAACCTTCCAGCTCCCATAATACAGAGTGGTGGAAATGGGGGTGTGCTGGGTGGCTCACTGGGTTGAGAGTCCAACTCTTGGTTTCGACGCAGGTCATGGTCTCCGGGTCATAGGATCGAGCCCCATGTAAGGCTCCACACTCAGCGCCGAGTCTGTTGGAGATTCTCTCTGTCTCTCTGTCTCCCTCTCCCTCTTCCCCTCCCCCTGCCTGCACTCACTCTCTCTTTCAAGTAAATAAATAAATACAATCTTAAAAAAAAAAACCACACTAAAAAACCAAAGGGGTGGAAATGATCTGCGGGTCCTGCAGAAATTACAACATGCGAGCGTGTAGAACAATTCGGTCCTGGTCTTTGGACAGAATAATAAGATCTACTTTAGCTCCAAACCTGTCTGGAATTTCTCTGGGTCCCCAGCCCAGGGGAAGCGAGGGGAACGGCTTGTGAACATTCATGCAACGTCTGGTCTTTCACAGACGGGGCTTCGAAACCTGTGAACCTCGGCTAGACGTGGCAGAAAGAGTCTGTCTTCGTCTGTTCAGGCTGCTTTAACCAAATGACCTTAGAGGCACGGCATATAAACAACAGACATTTCTTCTTACTATTATCCTATTCTGGAGGCTGGAAGTCCAAGACGAGGACATGAGCAGACCCGGGGCCTGGCGGGAGCCTGCTCAGGCCCGCCGACGGCCAGTGGAAGGGGGTGGGCGAGCTCCCTGGGGACTCCTTTATGCAGGTGCGGATCCCACTCGTGCGGGACCTCCCTCGGTCCTTTCCTCCAGTACACTGGGTGCTAAGATTTAATAAAGGAATTTCAGGGGGAAGCCGACATTCAGTCTAATAACTGGAAGACGGCGTAGCTAACCCTCACGTTAGACTCTCGGATTCTGACCACGTTCCTATCAAGGAGAAAACACATGTGATGCTTCCTACAGAGGAGGGAGTCTCATACTGGGGACAGGTGCACCCGGTTTCTCTGACTCCCCTGTCCAGCCTGGGGACCCAGACCCTGCCCAATAGGACACCCCAGGTCTGCTCCTGAAGGTGGAGGTGCTTGTCCCATGTCAAGCCGAATGCACCGGGGTGGGGGGCACTGACCGTAGCCAAGAGCCATCTGGGAAGTGGCCGCTGACATCTGTTTAAAGCCCTGGCTGTGGGTCCCCTGTCGTGATTTTCAAGTTCAGTCTTACTTTTTTGTCCTTGGAAGGGTCATCTCGTTTGGCCAAGGCTCTGTGGCAGTGCCCCCAATCCTGGGACTCAGAGTGGGAGGTGGTGGGGCTAAGGGGCCCTGCAACTTATTCTGGGGGACAGTCTGCCTCGAGCCAAGCAGGACTCCTCCGGCGATGCTCACGCTCCGTGTAACGGACAGTAGAAACCCAGGAAGTCCACAGCCCCGCCAGGCCCTCGGCCCCTCGCAGGGCGCAGAGCTGAGAGCAGCAGCTCCAGAATGTGCAAAATGGATTTCCAAGGATTCAAGTCCGGGCCTGCGGAGCGAGAAGACGGCGACCTGAGCCCGGGCCCCCCTTTCCGTCCCTCCTGCGTGGGGGTGTCACGCCCCGTCCTCAGCGTCCTGTGTCCGTCCGTCGTGGTGCTAGAGGCTTGGGTCTTGCAGAACCACAGCCGCCGCGGCAGGTAAGCCTCCCTGGGGCGGAAAGGCAGGGAGATGTGGTTGGACGGGAGCCCTCCTCCCTGCCATCTGCGCGCACTGTCTCTCCCTCCTCACCCCCTCTCCAGGCTCCCACGTGGATCTTCTTGTAATTAATTAATATTGCATTCATCAGAGCTTAATTCATGTTCTTGTAATATACAGGATTAAAACAAATCCTACGAAGAGAGCAGTGATAGGCTCCGGCTCTCCAGGCTGGGAGAGAGGATAAGGAGCCCCCCTGACAGCCTTGTCTGCTTGCCCGCCTTCCCCAGCTCTGGGCGCGGGAATCCTCAGCACGGGGAGCCCCCCTGCTCCCCCGCCACCGCTCCCACCCCTGCCCGGGAACACCTCAGCCTCCCTCCTGGGGCAGGGCCAGGCTGAGAACGCATTCGTCAGGCAGAGCAAGCCGGGGTGCGGGAACAGGACAACGGGGTGTTGGGGAGGCCTCCGGGCGGGTCTGATCCGAGGGCCCGGCTACCCTGCAGAGATGCCCACAACGCACTGTGCCTCCCGGTGCCACTGGCCTCTCTGCCACCGTCTACGTCCCATGGCAGCGAGGGCTCCCTGCCAACCACCGTACAGAGCAGCACGGAAGGGAGACTATGTGGCGCTTTCAGGGTGTGGATTTTGCTCTGTGACCGGAGGGAGAGGAACGCAGAGCACCAGCACGGTGGGGGCTGGTCTCTTGAGGGCGAATCCCATTGGGGTGCCCGGCGGGCAACATCTGGGCGCCCCCGAGTGTTGACACCGGCTCCAGACTTTGTTCCGAGGCTGCACAGTGCACGTGGGGGTGTGTATGGTCTTGGGGGGGAACCACGAGGCCGGCTGAATGCTCTGTCCCAACCAAGCCTCTCCCTTCATGTCCTGCAAGCAGAGGCCCCTGTCGCTCCGGCCGTGGTCCCCGGGGACCTTGTCCCAACACAGCTGGTTATCTGGGGAGAGGAAGAACAAAACCTGGGGGGAGGGGCCACCCGGAGTGGCAGCTGCCAACGTCACCAGGGAGGGGGTTGGGTCCCAGGCCCGGCCTTTTTTGCCCCCTCGGCTCTGACCCCTTCCTTCTCTCTCCTCCCCAGCACAGCCCCTCCTCCTCCTCCCCTGCTTTTGAACGCCTTCCTTTCTGCAAGGTTCTTGGTGTTCCCTCCCCACCCCTGAGCCGCCTCCCGGCGAAGGCCTCAGTGCCGTCACCTCTCCGCGAGCTTCCAGGAGGTCCGCGGCGTGGAAAGACCCTGAAAGCATCCTGGGTCTCAGGGCGGGCGCCCCTCCTTCCTCCGCCTGCCCCCCCCCCGTGGGCAGCTATTCCTTCCGCTCCTCCACCCCCTCCCCTCGTCCCCCTCCTTCCACAACTTCCCAGGTGCGGTGGGGACGTGGAGGGACAGAGGGGACGGGGGGCAGCGGGACCAATGTTGAGAAGGAAGGCTCACCTGTGCCCACCTGTGCGGGGCCAGAGCAGGCAGAGCCCCGTGGGCCAGGGCCAGGGCCAGGACCAGGGCCGGTGTGTCGCTGTGTGCGGCCACCTGAGGAAGCTTCTGGAACGCTAGCTCCTGTGATAGCAGAGACCATCCAGGAGGGCTAGAGCAGTGTGGGGGCTGGGACGAGCACTTCCGTTCTCTGTCTTGGTGCAGAGCTTGAGACGCCGATGGGCTGTGAGGCTGAACGAGACGGGACGTAGACAGGGTGACCACAGGGCAGGGAACGGGCATGGGCTGCAGGCGCGGACGGGAGCCCCTGCGCACCCCCACTGTGCGGCCACGGCGCCACCCGGTCTCCCGGGAGATGGGCTCTTCCTTTTCTCTCTGCTGCCTGGAAGGGATGGGCCAGTCTTGGGGGGGGCGAGACTCCTGACCCCTCCCAGCGGCACCCGGCCGCCGCCACTGCCCCCCACTCTTAGCCACGTTCTGCTGTAGAGGGGAGTGAGGGTCGCGGGGACCGTGCCGTTGCTGGTGGCTTGGAGAGCCGGGAGGGACGCGCTGTCGCGGGCGCCTGCCTGGCATCCTTAGGCGGCCGGCCGTGTCTCTGTCCGCCGCTGGCACGACGTGGCTGGAGGCGGGGGTGACAGAGAGGAAGATGTTCCCGGGACAGCTGGTGATTTGACCTGACACGAGTCAGACAGGCACCGGCCTCCTGCCCGCATCCCCCCCCACCCCCCGGGGAAGAGCCGCGGCAGCTGCGGCTCCCAGAGCTGGGAGAACCGCCCCGAAAAGCGGAGGATGGCCGCTAATGAGCCCGCAGAGGAGTTGCCCAACCTGGGGCTGGGGGGAGCGGGCGGGGGCGGCGGGTGCGGTCCGCCTGCTGGCCAGGCCCCCGCCGTGAGGCTGCCCTGCCCTCCCATGCTCCCGGCCACCTCCTGGGTGGTCTAAGGTTGGCCCTGGAAACCACCTGCTCCCCTCTCTTATCAGGACAGTGCTTCAAGTGTGGAACTTTCTGGAATGTGCTCTCTGCCTTTGAGGCATGTGTTTATTATTTATGTGTAAATCACCCTGTGGCGTATTTATCCTTAAAGATAAATAAAGCCAGTGGCTGGAACCGGGGGTTCTTACGGGAGAGCCCTCGAGATGACGCGGGACACCGGTCCTCAGAAAGCCCCTCCGGCGGGTGGGCGGGGTCTGGTGTGGACCGCACCCCCAGGCCCACTCAGACCCCAGCACCTCAGGATGCGGAGAGAAGGTCTTTGAAGAGATAATTAGGGTTAAATGAGGTCACCAGGGTCGCCTTAATCCAGGGTGACTGGTGTCCTTCTTTGAGGACACACTCACAGAGGGAAGACCGTGTGAGCACATTCCCAGCACATTCCCCCTCAAAGATGTTTTCTCAAAACGTGCTCCTTTAAAAATGTATTTATACAACAGACCGACCTTTAAATACATGTTTAAGGAGCAATTATGACTCTGCTCACCTGTCAGAGTGAGACGGTGTCGCTCACGTGCGTCCAGTTGTTTGGGTAAATAATGAGTTTGCACGTTTGTTTTTTTTAAACCCACCACCTCCTATAATTATGTGTTTACCTTTATGATAATGCCACACCGCTCTCAGTTTTAGCTACGAATGGGGGTAAAGTAGTCCAGTAAGAGAGAGAGGAATGACTGAAGGAGGGGGACCCTGGTACCTGCCCGCCCCTCCCCCAGGGCACGTCTGCCCGTATCCCCAGTTCCGGGAGCCACTGTCACACACCGCAGGCGCGTTGCCTCCTGCAGCTTTTTGTATCTATGACCCACGTGCTGAGAGGGCCTCCCTGTGTGGGGACCAGAGCGTGTGGCTCACCCACGCAGTCACGGGAGATGGGACGGGGCGTGACTGCTGCCAGGGGGCCTGGCAGGCGGTAGGCGCTGAGTCTACAGAATCCCGCGGCCTCCGTCGGTCTTCACAACCTCCCTCCTTTGCTCACAGAGCCTTCGGTGATGACATCCACACCCGGGGGTGACCATGCCTTCCTTTAAATTTCCAAAGCAATCAGGATCTTGTGCCTGGACTGCTAGTGACAGAGCCCTTACCTCATACCCTCGATTCTGGAGTAAATGAAAGAAGTCGCGTTGTGCCCATTTTACAGATGGGGAGAGAGAGACGCAGAGAAACTGTCATGTGGCCCAGTTCTGGCACTTGTGATTTTTAGGCCTCATGTAGATACCTGGTGCTCTTCCAGAATAGTCTGCCGTAGGAAATTTGGGGACATGAAGCCATTTGACAGTGGGGTCACTACCTCTATAGGGGCCAAGAAATTCTGCTGTAAGAAGAGGTTGGGTCCAAATCTACTTCCCGAGTCAGGGATGGCTGCTTTCGCTGGGAAGCTTAGCTACAGAACACGTTGGGACCACGAGCCCCTAAACGTGCTTTGGGTGGCAGGGGTCACACGGTGCGCCCCAGAGGGCCGGCCCTCGTGCTCTGCAGCTTCCTAGCGGAGTGTGCGTGTGTGTGTGCGTGCATGTGTGTGTGCGTGTGTGCGTGCGTGCATGTGTGTAGAGGGGCCCCCCATTCTCATTACCTGGGCTCTCTCCAGCAGTGATTAGAAAAGAACCAGAGAAGCTAAAGTCAAAGGAAATGGGAAATTTTTTTTTTCTCTAATAGCAAAATCAGGCAGAAGAAGAGCTCCAAAGTGTTCCTTCTTAACTCAGCCTTTTCAGGTGCAGGAGAAAAGCACTCAGATCAGACTCTGAACCAGGCAGCTTTGGGGCCTGGGGCATCTACCTGAAGGCATCCAGAGTCTGGAAGCTGCATTTTGGCAAGTGAGCCAAAGGGTCTGCTCCGGTCCCAAGACAGGCAGAGGGAGGCAGGCCAGACCTCGGGCTGTGCCAGGAGGGACCTGAGCAGCTCCCCTGGGTGGGCTCCCCTGGCCACACCCCAGAAGCCTGGGTACCAGTCCCTCCCCGACCATCCCACCAGCCTGTTGTCTCGGAGCATCTCTGAGGACGCCTTCAAATATTCTCAAAGTAAAACTAACCACGACAGAAACCAGGTCAGCCAACACCATTAGTCATTAACAAAATGCAAATCAGAACCAAAGCGTGACATCACGTCCCACCTACAGGGGTGTGGGTGGGAGGAGGAGCTCATTACTGAAAAAAACGGAAAATGACCAGCGTTGGTGAGGATGTGGGGAAGTCCGAGCCCTAGTGCGCAGCTGGGGGTGGGGGTGGGGGAGGGGCATGTAACATGGGGCAGCCTCCTGGCCAACGGTCCAGTGGTTCCTCGGTAGGTTAAATACAGGATCACCCGACCCAGCACTCCCAGCCCTGGGTACATGCCCGCCAGACCCGGAGGCAGGGACCGGAACACATTCTTGCGTAGCCACGTTCACCGCAACGTTATTCCCAGTAGCCAAACGGGGAACCAGCCCCCGTGTCCATCGAGAGCAGAACGAAGCCGGATGTGATGCGTCCAGACTGGGAGGCTATTCAGCCTTCAACAGGCGTGAGTGTCGGGGTGCGCACAGCATGGAGGGACCTTGAAAACCTCGTGCTGGAAGACCGGAGGAGGGTGTCTCCGCCCCTCTTAGTGCCGGGGGCTTAACTTTTCTTCTCTTTCTCTTCCTTTCTTTTGCAGGACGAGGTCATCCACTTCCTCTCCATGCTTCCTGGTCCGCATCGATCCCTCCTGCTGGGTGGATGAACAAGTTCAAGGTGGTCTTCTCTCCTTCCTGAAACAGCTTCTGAGACTGACTTTCGGGACAACCCGTTCCCTGGGTTGCCTCCCGCATCTCTGCTGTCCAGCTCAGTCTCCTTGACTGTAAACCCGGGAGGGTCCCCTCTTGGACATCTCAGGCAGTACCCACCTCCTTGGGGCCCGAATCTCCCCCACGGCTTTAGGTACCGACTGCGCTGACCCCCAAGTTCCCATCTCGTCTGTCCTGAACTCCAGGCTCGTGTGTCTGCCTCCTGCACGTGTCTGCGTGGTGCCCGATCGAGACGGCAAACAGCTTGGCCAAGCTTGTGCTCCAGGTTCCTGCCTCCCTCACCTGTTCTGCTTCAGGAACAGCAAAGCCACTCACGAGGTGGCTTGGGCGCTCCCTGCCTGCTCTGTTTCTTGTCACAGCCCACAGCCCGGCTCTCAGCAACCCCACCCGCTCCACCCAAGCCTACCCTAGCCTCCCTCCTCGCCTCAGTGATCTTCCGTCTCCTAACAGGTCTGCCTGCTGCCCCCACGCCCCCTCCAACAGCCTCCTTGCCACAGACGAGCCGGGGCGAGCCTTTGACAACTTAAGTGAGACCAGGTCAGTCCTCTGTTGGAAAGCCCCCATGACTTCCAGCTCAGAAAAAAAAAAAAAAAAAAGAGTGCCAAGTCTTTATCTTGGCCTCTGCAGCCCAGCATGAACCAGTCCCAGTTTATTCCTCTCTGAGCCATACTGCCTGCTTGTGTTCCTTGAACATGTGTGCACTGTGCTGCCTCAGGGCCTTTGCACTGGCCGTTCCCTCTCCCTGGGATGCTGTTCCCTCCTGAGTTCCACATGTCTCACACTTGCATCTGTGGCCGCTCATCAGAGAGGCCTTCTCCAGCTATGCTGACCTTGAAGGGCAGCTGTTTTCACTCCCTCTCTGCACGCCTCACCTTGTTCCCACAGCTTTTATGTCACCTGACATGTGTATAATTACTTACTTGCTTACTGTCCCTCTGCCCCACTTTGTGAGGGCCCGTGCTTTGTTTTGGATACTGTGTCTCTAGGGTCTGGCCTGTAGTCGGCCCTAATACATGGGTGAAAGTAGCCCAGTGCCTTTGCCCGTCATCTTGAAAAGATCTGGGCTAAGACTATCTATCTATCTATCTATCTATCTATCTATCTATCTATCTACCCATCCATCCATCCACCCATTTATTTTTAGGTAGGCTTATGCCCAATGTAGGACTTGAACACATGACCTTGAGTTCAAGAGTCCCATGTTCTGGTGACTGAGCCAGCAAGGTACTCCTGGGCTACCTCTGGGGATGTTATGGGACGCAGAGGCCTGGATGGTGAGAGGTCAAGCCCCAGAGGTGAGTCGATCTGAGCTTGACTTTCCCTTGTGTCTCTGCCTCCTGGATTTGGGTTTCTTTTTCCATTCACACTCTCCTTTGAAGGGAAGAGGCCAGGACAACAGGCCCAAGATGCCGGGAGGTGATCTGAGGTCTGTGGGGGGGCATCAAGGAAAAGCTAAATCCCCAAAATCTAAGGTGTAGACCCAACCTGCAAATACCTCGCATGTCGTCTTCAAGGGGATTTGGCTCCTGGCTGCATGCCTGTGGTCTCCCCGCTGGCCCCAGCTTCTGGGTCCCCTGGGCCTGGGTCCCCCTCGCTGCACACTGTCCGGGTGTGGACAAGAGACACTCACGTGCCGCTCACGTTAACAGGAAGGCTCAGGGAGAGCGAGTCGGGGCCAGGGGCGCCCCTACCATGCCGGCCTGGGACCCAGTCAAGAAACACCTTTCTGGCTTGGCTGTCCTGGAGGGAGGGGGCGGAAATCTGACCAGCCCAAGGACCCCAGGGTTTCCAGACCTGTCCCATCTGGCAACATCTCGTCTGAAAAGACGGGGGATTTGTCAGCAAAGAGTCAACCGAAATTTATTCCCTGAATCTGAAACTGCTGGGTGGAGAACTCGAGGCCAAAAGTCAGAGAATGGGGAGCTGCGGGCTCTGCATGCCCCCCTTGCCCCCTGCTTCTCTTCTGGGGTCTGCACTGGGCAGCCAGGAAAAGCAGCACCTAAGGGCTAGGGGCTCACAAGGTGCCCTCGGTCTCATCCGTGGGAAGTAAGGAGATGTCCTTGCCCGGGGATGCCGCTCACCACCACCCCTGCCAAATGGGCAGCAATGGACTTGGTGGGAGCCGTGGGTCATCTGGAGCAGTGACCTGTGGGTCGGGGGAGCAGCCCACCAAACAAGCACCCGCCCTTGATCTCTGGCATAGCCCGAGGGGGGGCTTTCTGGTGTGTGTGGTGTCTTTACATTAACCCCTTGAGGAGGGAATTTAATTTGTAATAAATCTGTATTACGGTGGAGGTTCAGCGCCCCAGCGACTATAAAAATTAATTCTTTATCCCAGACATTATTATACAGCTTTTGCATGAGTTGGTTTGTCATTGGGTTCCTGGTTTGGGCCATGAAGAGTAATCAGTGTCACCAAACAACGTCATGTAATACATCCCCTCTCTCTGCAGCCCTCCACTAGCCTCACCCCTGCGTCCCATCGCCAGCTGGATCCCATTGTAATCAGTCTTGTAAATGGGCTATGCTGGGCCATGACTGCCCGTTGGCTTTGACGGTCAAGAACGATGTTTTCTTTCTGTTCCTGAACAGCCAACTCTATTCTGTGTTTTCTCCGTCTTTCAAAGTACTGTGTGTTCTTGGGGAGATCATTTTCCTCCGGAGCAGATGAGGACTCTGACAGCTGTTTAGGAAGGAGAGCTCCTTAATCCAGGACTCAAGGGGGCTCCCAAAGGTCTCAGAACCCCTTGAAATTTCTGGAAAACATTGTGTCCACATGCATGGATAAACACTTAGTTCCCCTCTGAGGAAGTGAGGTGGGAGGTTTCTGCAGATGAACAGAGGGAATCCACCTCCCAAAGGATAGTAGCTAATATTTATTGAGAAGTGATATAGACCAGACACCCGAGGTCTCTAACCTGGAGTTTATGGACCTGTAGAGGTCCAAGAGCTTGGATGAGGCAAGTTTACATTTTTAGTTTTGGCAAAGTTATACCGCAGTTTAGTATTTCCTTCCATTATAAATGGACTCAACACACCGCTGTGGTTTTCACAACTGTTTCTTCACTACATGAATATTGTTGCAGATACCTCAAAATATTCTTTATACCCGACATCACTTGGAAATCATGTTGATTATTGAATCAGCAGCTACATTTTATTTAATACACTGAGGAAGGAGCACATATACTATGGCGATCTTTACAACATATTTTAAGAACGGGCATTCATTGTCATTTGTTACCACTGTAATTCTATGCATTTCATTTTATGCATTTATAAGTATTATTCTGAGACGGGGTCCATGGCGGAGCCATGATTAAGCACCACTAGTGTGTACTAGAGCACGTGCATGCATCTGAGATGATGCTGTGTCTGAGTTTGGACACCTCTCCCACTTTCTACCTGCCTGATCTGTGCTCTACTGGTTCCCTTTGAAATGGGGACAACAGCCACCAAACAAGGGTGCTGAATGGTTAGAATTGCTGGTATAAGTGAAGGTTTTGAGGCAGCCCCAGGTACGACATCATACTCTTTACATCAGTTTTCTCATTTAATCCTCCTGCAACTCTATAAATTCAGTCCTCGAATTATTCCCATTTTACAGATGGAGACACTGAGGATTATTTTAAGGAAGAGCCCAAGGTCAGCTAGTTAGGAAGTGGTTGAACTAGATAGAAGTCCAGGCCATTGGACAGCTGATGCCCCGTGCAACACGTGCTTTCATTTTTTACCCATAATATTTACCACGCCTGGCGCTCTTTATTCCTTCTTGGAGATCTGAATTCTGTATGGCATTATTTCCCTTCATCCTTAAGAACTGCCTTAGGCATTTCTTGTCATGCCCGGTGGCTGCAGAGGAATTCTCTGAGTTCATTATCTGCAAATGTGTTTGTCTCATTCTCATTTTTGAGAGCTATTTTCACTTGACGTAGACTCATGAGCCAAGAATCCTCCCTCCGCCTCAGCCCTTGCCTCCATTTCTTTAAGATTTTTGCACCCTTATCTTCTGGCTGTGACTCTATCTGTTGAGAAAACAGCTATAATTTTTATCATTTTTTTCTCTCTATGTAATGCATCTTTTTTTTTCCTGCCTGCTTTCAGGATCCTCTTTTTTTCTTTTTCTTTTTTCTTTTTCTTTTTCCTTTCTTTCTTTTTTTTTTTTTCTTTACAAGTTTGACTAGAGTGTACCTAGGTATGGGAGGCTTTGAGTTGACCCTGCTTGAGGTCCTCTGAGATTCTTGGATCTGCAAATGAACATTTTTCATCAAATTTGGAAAATTTTAGCTATTATTTTTTCTGCCCCATTCTCTTTATCTTCTCTGTTAAAAACTCTACTTACATTAAAAAGGAACCCTTCTGCTTACAAATATGTTATACCACATAATTTTGTCCAACAGATTATCAAATATCTGTTGGTTTTCATGAAATCTCTTTCTCTGTGTCCTTCAAATGGAATAATTTTTGTGGACCTGTTTTCAAGCTTCCTAATCCTTGCTTCCATAACATCCAATCTCCTAGCCAGTGAATTTCAAATAGTTTACTTTTAAGTTCTGGAATTAACTTGGCTATTTTTTAATAGTTTCTATTTCTTTCCTGAGATTCCCTCTATTTTGTTCAGGACCTAAGTTCATGAACACATTCTTAATGGCTGCTTTAAAGGTCTCTTCTGCCAAGATAAGTTAGCTCAGCTCTTTTTCTCTTAATTTCTTTTTTCTCCCCTTGATACAAGTCATATTTTTCTATCTCTTCACATGTCTAGTAATTTTCAATTATATGCTGGACATTTCAGAAGATATGTTGTATGGCGTCTGGATTGTCTTAACCTACTTCAAAAAAGTGCTGAGTTTTGTTCGGCATGCAGTTCAATTTTTGGTGAATGCTTTTCCTCCTGCAAGGTTTGGTTGTGTTCTTTGTCTGGGTGGACCCGCTTTGGTTTTCAACTTGGATCTACGTGTGGCCCTTAACCTAAGACATGATCTTTACTGCTAAGACCTGGGCTTTCTGGGGCCTAAATTTAATGGAGGTCTCAGTTAAAATATAGGCTATAGGTTGGTGCAAACTTCTTTTAGGGCCTTTGAGGGTGCATCACAAAGAGAAAGTAAGTTATGCTGGATAAGGGGGTGAAGATAGAACGATGATAAGAAGGAGATTTGCCTGTTGGTAGAGATCTGCTGAGTATATTCAGATGCTGAGGGCACAGAAAATGCACAGTGGTTACAGATCTAAGTCCTAAATGGGAAGTCACAGGACAATACAGACAAATTGCCAGTATGGGTTTGTGACAGAGTCGCTTCTCATCAATGTAATTCTATATAGAAAGTTCAAGGATTTACTTATGATTAGGTACAGAGTCCTTGGAACAATACTGGAGAGGCAAGCTGGTTATTAAATGTTTTTAAAGAAACACTGACCAGGGACGCCTGGGTGGCTCAGTTGGTTAAGCAGCTGCCTTCGGCTCAGGTCATGATCCCAGCGTCCTGGGATCGAGTCCCACATCGGGCTCCTTGCTCGGCAGGGAGCCTGCTTCTCCCTCTGCCTGCCACTCTGTCTGCTTGTGCTCACTCTCGCTCCTCTCTCTCTCTCTGACAAATAAATAAATAAATCTTAAAAAAAAAAAAAAGAAACACTGACGGATTATATTTAGACACCTATAGTGACCACTTAATGTACTCAAATGTCTCGAATTACTTGGTAAGGACCAGAACAAACAGATAAGTTTACTTTGTGACTGGAATAGTACCTCTTTGTAAGCAAATACACGTTATAACAGATATACCTGAAGATAGTTCCTTTGTTTTGTTTTGTTTTTTAAGATTTTATTTACATATTTATTTGACAGAGAGAGCACAGGCAGGGGGAGCAGTAGGAGAGGGAGAAACAGGCTCCCCACTGAGCAGGGAGCCTGATGCAGGACTCGACCCCAGGACCCTGGGATCATGACCTGAGCCAAAAGCAGACACTTAACCAACTGAGCCACCCAGGTGTCCCTGAAGATAGTTTCAATAGAGAGTAGATTTTCCCCTATCGTCTTGGGTACATGATTAAGTTGCTTACATAGCTCCTTAATTCTGGCATGATTAAGTTGCTTACATAGATCCTTAATTCAGGCAAACGGGGGACACACTTCATCTTAGCCCAGGTGGAAATTTGGAATGAGGGGTATCTGAATTAATAAATTAAGATAATAAATTAATAAATTTTGAAGGTAAAAGTGGTATTTGCCTTCAGAGGCACAAGGTTGAGACTGATCACAGGTATTTTCTGTTTCCCTAGTATTATGTAATAAGCCTAAACTTAGGAGTTATTTAAGCAATGACTACATTAATTTTGCCCACGGACTCAGTGGGGACAGCTTTTCTCTGCACTACGCAGCATCAAATGGGATGGCACAAAGGCTGGGCCTGGAGTCATCTAAAGGTATGTTCACTTACAAGTCTGGTGGCTGATGCGGGCCATCACCCAGGACCTTAACTGTTTGTTGTCCCTCTATGTGGCTTGGCACCAAGGGTGTGTCTTGAGCGAGGGAGTTAGGCAGAAGTTGTATCGCTGACTGATTTTTCCCTCCGGCCCACTGCTATCCTTTTCTCATGTCCTAAATGCCCTGTATATCCTCCCACATTCTATGCAGCCTCTCCTGTTTCTCCAGATGGGCTCAGATGGGGACCCCCAGAACCTTGTGTGCTTTGTCCTGTGGCAACATGTGACACTTACAGGAGGGCCTGAGTCCTACCACTTGCCTCGTTCTGATGGTGTCTGAAAAGGGTAAACTGAATGGCTTCAATCCTGTAGAGGTGCTTTTGCTTTTCAGAGGGACCATCTGAGCTGGACCTCCATGTTAGAAGCCCCCCTCCCCCAGGTTCCTAAGGTCTAGACCTTTCCCTGATGCCTGGCCTCATCTTGGTCCACTGCGCCATGTTCTCTGCTGCCTTGGTTTCTCAGTAGTTCCTGACCAAGCCAAGGGATTTGGAGCTTTCTTTCTTTCTCTAAGGACTTGCCTGTCAAGGAGAATTAGTTTGAGAGGAAGTGGGAATAAGGACTTGATGCGAATTTAAGGTAAAAATCTCCAGGATCTGAAAAGAGTGGGTGTGACAGCAACACAGGTCTCTGGGACCCCGATGGCGATATTCCCACGGGTGCTGAACTGTGTGCCGACCCCTGACCAGGGAAGCACCTGCTGGGACCAATTAGAATCTCTCTTCCTGATCTGAGTTCATTTGCATAAACCCGGGGGCCCCCAGGAAAAAATTTTCAAATGGCCTTCTATGCTTTGCTAAATGAAAAAGGTCCGTCTTCTTTCTTCAGCTGTCAGCTCACACTGGCTTCCTCGGCAAGCTCCCGCTGGCTGCTCAGACCAGGTGGCCTCATTTGGCCACACTCCTTTGTCCTCCGCCTTGTCAGCCACACACCTCAGCTCACAATTACTTGTGCTCGCTCCCAGACTCCAGCACCAAGGACAGGGCCTGTGCATTGTTTGATCGTCTTTGCAGCCCAGGCTTAGTGCACAGTAGGACTTACTTGCTCGATGAGGAAATGGATTTCCTTCCATGACACCTGTCTGCCCCCTCGTGAGCCAGACCCTACATAAGGCCTCTCATGGGCCCTTCCGCAGAAAGCTAGCCGGTTGCTATTTTCTTTAGCTTTTACCGTGGTTAAGTCTCGGCTGGTCTCCAGGCCCGCCCCTTAAGGAGCTTACAGCTGAGCTGGGAAGATAAGATGTAAGTACATGAAAAGATTATTTTTATTTTTGGAAAGTTTAACGTTTTAAACCAACATCCCATGAGGCTGTGGGGTTCGGCGAGAGGTAGAACAGGCTTATCCAATTTGGAATCACCGAGAGAGTTCCAGGAAGGGCTTAATTCTCCATCCCTTTTTATTTTTGAAATTCTGCAGAGATTGAGATACTGAGGTTAGGACTGGGAGAAAAGCAAACGTCGAAATGTCAAATGATGGGCTGGAGCAAGTGGGAGCTTTCAAGATAACGCCCGCGGGACCGGCTTTTGGGGGCCCCGTGGGACGTCTCAGGGTCTGGCCAAGACTTGTGATCAGAACACCATTCACGATAAGCGGTGGGCATATTTTCCGAGTCCCGTTTCTTAGCGGGGCGGGCATCCAGCTGCTGGAATCTGTGATGTAAATGGCGCACGGTAGAAACATTTTCAGGGGATGCTTTGGTCCCAGGGAGCTTGGCAGAAGCCGCTAGAATTTCTAACAAGGAGCAGACGGCCCGCGGAGCTGGACAAGCATGAAGACAGAGCTTCCGCCGCCGTGCAGACCACCAGGCTGCCCCGTGGGGAACTTGAAGGCACAAGCTCCCCCGAGTTCTACTTCATCTCCTTCCAGGCAACCCTGAGCATCTGAAGGAAGACGGGCACTTGCGCCGAGCGGCCATCGGGTGGCAGTATGGAACTAAGTCCCCGAGCGTGCCTGCTCCCCGCTCAGCCCGGAGTCAGCTGCTGCCGGAAGCCGGGCAGGGTGGGAGTTGGGACAGGAGCCGCGAGGGTTCTCCCTTAATTTAATCGACCCGTGCACTGAGCACGTGTCTGCCATCTCTCAGCTTGGGCAGCTCCCCATGTACGGAGGCTTCGGGGCGCTTATTCGCTGGGCTGGGAACACGCTGATAAAAAGTTAATTTCTATTTGCTGTTGCTCGGTAATTGGATGAACATGAAAGCAATTAAATATTAAAACATACAAACAAATAACTAAGTCACTGTAATTAGCCAAAGTTTGATCACTGTCATATTTATTTAAGAAGAGGTGATATGTCTCAGCAGGTGACATTTTAAATACCCCGGGCCTCTCTGGTGTTGTCTTTGGAGGATGCTGAATAATGTACGGAGAATTTAATTAAACCCTGTTGTAAATCAGCTATGATGACAGGGAAATGACAGCCACATGTTGAAACGAGAATTAGTCCACAGCAAGGGATATTAATTAACTCCTTTTCTGAAGGCCTTTGGCACAGAGTGGCATTTAAAAAAAAAAAAAGAAGAAGAAGAAGAAGAAGAAGAAGAAGCAACCAGCGCTTTGACACGGGGAGGAGACTGCGCCTGTTATTATTTTTATAATCATCATTATTATTTATGGCTGGAATTCCTTCAGTCGCCCACACGGAGCTAATCATCAAGGCACGGTACAATGAGATCAAAGAGTCCTTTCCCTGGGAGCCAGAGACACAGGTAGACATCAGCAGCACAAAAGGATGCCAGGGGAGGAGAGGGTCCTTTGGAAAACATAAGCGTTTTCATAAGCCCCGGATTACTCTATTCCAGATTTGGACTCAGGGAGAAGGTACGCAGATGTTGGAAGAGAATGTGCAGACCTCGGAGCTGAGAGAGGCCATGGAAACCCAGCGGCTTCACCCCGCTCACCTACTGGAGAAGGAGACAGAGGCCCAGGGAGGTTCAAGGATGTGCCCAAGGTCATGGGCTGATCGGGGCACTGTCGGGGGGTGCAGTGTGACCCTGGGGCCCAGGTCAGTGAAGTTTCCAAAATGCTGAGGCTGTGACTATGCCAGGAATGGGAAGAGGCGGCTGTGAGCCCCGGGGTGACCGCAGTGCCTTGTCTGTCTGCCGCTAAAGCTGTAGGGGCAAAGACTGGAGCAGAAGGGGGACGCGCAGGGACCCCCCCCCCAACTCGGCCTCCCCCTCGCTCGGAAAGGAGGCTGGGTGCAAAGATGAACACTTGGCAAACTAGTGTCCCGCCGTGGTGTAGGAACGTCATCACTCTGGGAGGGACCCTGACCCTCCACCGAGGACGGGCCACTCCGGGCATCCCGCCACCTCGAAACTGTCACTGCATGACGGGAGCTGGGCAGCTCCCTCCACCCGCGGCTGGGTGCGGCTGGGACACACACCGTTGGCCGGCAAGTGCAGTCTCGGGACTGTTCAGCGGCACATGGATGCCATGTGTGCAGTCTCGTGTAGGCCACGACAGTCACCCTATTGGCTCCCTGGGTTGATGATGGACCACTGCGTCAGCCAATCCAGAGCTGGAAAGGGCAGGCCATCAATTGCGGGAGAGACCATTCCAGATGATCCTGACCACGTAT